>NC_136059.1:167787121-168987121 GCF_964261635.1 Lissotriton helveticus | reverse complement strand
TGTTAGAGTCGTATTTAGATCTTGGGGCATGCGTAACATCGTCACAAAGGAGAGGGATTTCCCATGATATCCTATGGGATTTATATTTTGGCGGACGGGATGTCCGTCAGCGTTGTGATGGAATAACCCTTCCCCAAAAATCTAAATCAGGCCCTATGTTCTAGACTGGCAGGCAGGTGCCAACCTCTACAACAGGGTCTGGAGGGCAAATGCCCCAGTCGCTGTGCCATCCCAGGCTCGGGGTGCCACCAGATCGACATTTTGAGGGCCGCCAGTGCCCATGCCACAGAAAAATGTGCAAATTGCAGATTAAGAGTAAGGAGTTCTAACCTAATTTAACTCGGTAAGGGGGATATGCCACTGCTGAGCGTGCAGGCCACAACGGAGGGTAGCATAAAGGGTTAATGAACCTGCGACTGTGAAATTGCCCGTGCGGGCGTCCATAAATCAGCATTAAAAAGAAAGCAAGAAGGGCTCACAGGTAAGGGAGAGATTCAAAGGTGCAAAGGGAGTAGGGTGGTGAGAGAGGGAAATTAATTGACACCGGAGCCTAAATATAACTACCTTCACCCCTACACGTCAGCTGACTGTGCAGCTCGCGCCAGATGTTCGAGGTAGTGGAACAGAGTGACCTTGCGTTCTGGTGGTAAGTTAAAGTGCCGCAGCACAGAAGCTCTGCAGTACCTCGGCTGCACCTCCGAGGCAGCACGTAGTCAGAGGGAAGGGGGAGAAGGAGAAAAGGCAAGGGCAGAGGAGAAGGAGAGAGAAGAGAAGGGAAAGGAAGGTGAGAGGGGGGAGCAGAAGGAGCGTACAAAGGCGAAAGCATTGAGGAAGAGGAAGGAGAGAAGAAAAGGTAAGAAAAACAGAAACCGGGAAAAAAAGAAACACAAAGTGAGTAAAGGAGGAGTTGGTGAAAGGAGGGAGAGAAACTTAAGGGGAGCAGTGAATCATGCTAAACTATGCAGAGGGAATGAAGGGAAAGGTGAGGGGAAGAGAAAAGGAATATGGGAAATATTGGTCAAGGGCAGATGAAGCTGAGCGAATCAAGAGCAGCGCAGAGGAGGAAGAGAAGGAAAGTTTAAGAAGAGAGAAAAGAATGAACGAAAGACAAAGGGAGAAGAGGCAGGAGAAAGGGTAGGAAGGGTGGAGATAGCAAATGAGAGAAGTGGAACAAAGGTGCAAGTACAGAGTGGAGAGAATAAGGAGGAATAAAAGGGGACGATGAGGAGAGGAGGAAAGAAGCGATGAAAAGAGTAAGGTGATCAGAGGCGATAGAGAAGAGGATGCAGAAGACACAGGGCAAGGCTGAACATAACATGTGTGTTTGTAAGCACATTCCCCCAAAGGTATTTTGGCGCTGAATAACAGATGTTTATTGTTAGCCAACTCAATGGTACTCATTTTATTAACCTCAGATGGATGAAAGGCTGAGTGGACCCGCCAGCAGTTCGGGCTGGATTGTTCCCATGGGGCACAGGGTCAAGACTGATTTGCATACGGCTGGGTTCAAACTGGAAAGGCATGGTGAGCAAAAAAACGATGGATTTAGGCCCAGATCTCTGTACTGGGATGAATGTATGACATTGTTCTGCATTCTGTCCATCACTGGTTGTTTTTGCATTTGTCACCCCGAGTGGGACGGGTATGCTCAGACGTGAGTCCCATGCTCTCCATGCCACTGGAATCAAGCTGTCCAGGCTGATGAGGGCTGAAAGCCCGAAACCGGTCCTTGGATGCTTGTTTCCAGTCCAGGGAGGACCTGGCTTGGCAGTTCGGGCTGGACTGTTCCCATGGGGTACAGGGTCAAGACTGATTTGCATATGGCTGGGTTCAAACTGGAATGGCATGGTGAGCAAAAAAACGATGGATTTAGGCCCAGATCTCTGCACTGGGGTGAATGTATGACATTGTTCTGCATTCTGTCCATCACCTGTTGTTTTTGCAGCTTGCCTGGGGGCACAAAAGACTACTGTGAAACCCATTTTGAGTGTGCTGAGGCAGTATTTGTGATGTGTAAATGTGGAAGGTGACAGCCCACCTTCAAGCCATAGATGGCCCATTCTGGCAACACTTATTCCCCCTTCGTCTCAGTGTCTGGGAGCAATATACAAAGATCAACTGTCAGCTGAACCTAGTCATAGGGCCCAGGATACAGGCTGCAGGCACCAAATGGTTGGGACAAGAAAATGGCAACTTTCTTAAACTGGGACTAATACATTGCTCCCCCTCTTGGGAGAGAGCATCTTCGAGCACAACTTGAGGGGGACCACGGGGTCTTATTCAATAGATGTGAAGTTCAAAAAAAGTTTATTCCAAACACACGATGGTGTTTATCCAACATTCACAATTTATTAAACTCATTATAAGTTCATGGCTTAATAATGATCACTGGGTAGTTGGTATTCAAAATATCTTGATCAGCAATGCAATGTTACACATGATAGCAAATCCCAATGCATTTCGGGCCACGCCCTTCCTCAAGTTGTGCTCGAAGGTGCTCTCTCCCAAGAGGGGGAGCAATGTATTAGTCCTCGTGGATTCCACACTGTTTGGCCAGACAGTGATTACCGTTAAGCACGCTACAGAACTTTATTGATTGAACAAGCTGTGCGAGTTCCACTTGCTTTTTAACTTTCTTAAACTGGCAATTTTAGAAATGTGTTTTAAAATCCAACTTAACCATTAAAGAGGGTTTTAAATAACAAGTCTTTAAAGACCAAACTCGATATTCTTACCAGCTTCCATTGAACGTTATCCCTTATTAAAAGCAATAAAGTAACCCAATGTTATCATTAGGGTGAAGCAAGCCTTGCAGTAGTGATACAACTAATATAAGAGTATTTCACTACCAGGACATGTAAGAGTTACAAGTACATGTCCAACTTTTCACATACACTGCACCCTGCCTTATGGGCTGTTTCGAACCTACCATAGGGGTGACTTATATGTATTAACAAGCATTTGTAATGCAATTAGTCTTGTATTTCTGAAAGTTAGAGCTCTTGGTGTTGAAAATGACAATGTTTTTTACTTTTGTCTTTTTATTTGCAGTGGAGTGATTATATTTGCATAGCGCTATTGCCATTTGGATGACTTTGTAGCGCAGGATAACCTGGAAATAGGTTATGAGGGAGGGAAGACAAGAGTGAAAGGCTGCATGAAAATAAAAAGTAACAACATCCTTGAAATAGAAAACACTTATAGGAAATGCAAGATTAAGTAAAGCATGTGAAATGTAAGCACTAACAACAAGCCCTTCACAAAGAACCAATTTAGCTCCTTAGATTATTTCAGATAAAAAAAATCACGAGTCAAGCAAACAGGCCACCTTGTCTTCATGATTGACATGCAGGTTGGGGACGTGGACTAGATTATAGGTAAATAAAGATTTCAAACAGTACAGTCACGCTAACAGAGCTTTAAGAAGAGTGAGTGAAAAGCGAAATCAAGAGTGCTGGGGTGGAGGTCTAATTCTCTGGTAGGCGATTTGATAGCGGCTTATTTCCAATGTTGTGTTTACATTATGTTCAGCTCCCACTCTCTTGGTTAACATAGCATCCTTAAGCAACCGCAGAACCAGAGTAGGCGGAAGAGCCTTTTCTTACGTCACAGCAAAGACCTTGAACGACTTCCCAGTCAACCTCAGACTCTCCCACTCTGCACACCTTCAGCAAGAGTATCAAGACCTTGCTGTTAGACTGATATGGAGCGGCACCCCCCCCCCCCTCCAGCAACTTGAGACCCTCACGGGTAAGTAGCGCGCTTTATAAACCTCTGATTGATTGAGTCGCAGTTTTGAGTTTTGTGTAATCACTGTTTTTCTTCTGTGTTTATACATGGCTTCTGTAACTGATGTCATTTTGTAACCTGTAACTTGGTGATCCTCATGTAAAGCACTTTGATACCTCCGGGTCTAGCCAGCGCTATATAAAACTCTGCAAATAAATAAATAAATAAGCAGACTAGTCCTAAAATTACACTTCTATCTGTGGGCAGGGATGTCAAGTGGATTTTGTCTGCTTGCCCTTTGAGTGCACACTGCCTGCATTGAGAACTTTGTCTAAAACAAGTCAGACACTCAGTGCTAGCTCTAGTGACAGGGACAGGTGGATCTGGGAGGATTGTGAAAGCATTCCTTCATGGCCCTTTCAGTTCACATGGAGAAAGTCCACACTCTCAAATATTTACCTGTAGTGACAGAGCTTTTACAAACTGCCATAACCTGTTCTACACCAGCACCAGCCCTTAAGACAAGCACACTTCGGGACCATGTGGGAGACCTCCTCCGGTCCCCGCTCTTATTTCACAACTGTAGCTGCACACAAACACACGGTGCAGCTGCAAAGCCTTGTACCTTGTAGGCCCCTGCAGGTACCAGTGCAGGCGGGTGTAGCTTTCATAGCCGTGCAGGAGTCCACATGTTCCAGAACTTACAAAGTGCTTTGCGCCATCAAAATAATGGGTCGGGGGAATCAAGGTGTCTAGTTCGTGACGGGAAACATCCTTTTCAACGCAACTTTTACCACGCAGTGCTATTACAACGCAGGTTTTACAACGAAAACCATTACAACGCATTGTGCTGGGGGGCGCTCTAGGATAGGGAATAGATTTAATTTACTATCCAACACCTTCCCTAGTGTCCACGGGGACTGGAGTTGGAATAGTAAATTAAACTATTCACTATCCAGCACCCCACAGCGCTATGCATTGTAATGGTATGCGTTGTAAAAACTGCGTTGTAACAGCATGCGTGGTAAAAGCATGCGTTGTAACGTCATACATCCGTTCGTGACCACTTGCAGCGGCATCGTGACGGCCATGGTGGAGCGAGGAGACCCTTGGGAGCGAGGGAGGAGGTCGAGCAGAGCAGCGAATGGCTGTGGGAGGAGGAGTGAGGAAGTATTGCTGACTGTTCAAAGGAGAGACTGTGTTTGTGCTTGGAGGGCGAGGGGAGGGCTCATAATGCGGAGCGGGAGTGGGGAAGTAAAAACAGTTTCAAGGCACACGCTGAACAGTGCAAAATAAAAGAATGGTGGGGCCACTTCAAAAAAGTTTATTTACGCATGCTACTGTTCAGCAGCGGTGCGTCCATTGGGGCGTAAGGGCGTAGCCCCACCAGCCACCACATGGACCCGCATCGCTGCCGCCGGCCGCAATCCTTCTCTAAATAAAATAAATACATTGCAATACATTCATTGCAACAATCAGCCGCCTGGTGGCCTGCTGCAGTTGCGCAATCCCGATAGTTGCGCAATCCCGATGGGGAACTTACAGTGCGCACGCTTGGGAAAGTTGGATACTTCCTCAAGCATGCGCACTGTAAGGTCCCCAGCGGGACCCAGGGGTGCTGTTCGCCTGCCACAGCCCGGGTTCACAAAGGGCGCAGGGCGAGCAGCAAAAATGCCCCTCTAGCCAATCCTGGCGCTGCATGCAGCGCCAGGATTGGCTTGTCAGCCCCGCAGCTTCCATCATTGGATGTCGCGCGTGGGGGTATTTGGAATTGGCTGGTTTTGTGACGTGGCAGCCGCAAGCTGAGGAGCTAACAGGATGTGGAGCGCATCGGAGCAGCGTGACTGCAGCAACACGTGGTATTTCGTGTCTGACTCGGCGCTGATAATTCCAATGCTGTGCCCCGGAGTTGCCGGAATGTTCACTCTCTCCAAGGTCGGTGCTGAGTGCCTCAAGCTAAGAGCAGGTGATGGGCTAGAGGTTGTTTAGGTACCATGGTAGGTCCAATTCAGTTGTGTCTATTTTTATTAGCACGTTTGCTTAAAGCTCTGGGTGCTCGCAGGGTGTTGTGTGTGTGTGTGTGTGTGTGTGTGTGTGCACGTGGTGTGTGGGTTTTATTTCATCTTCGGCTCTGAGCTGGATGGAGTAAGGGGCAGGCTTTTGTCAGGCAGAGGGGCACTGAACTCCAGAAGCTCATTCACGCCTCAGTGCAGGGGAACAGCATATGCTGCGGTGACTTGTTACAATATCAATTGTGAACTGCACGTTTTGAAAGTGCAAGGTGTCACTGCAGCTATATTCAAAGGTCTTTTTAATTGTACCCCATAAATGTTTAAACATCCTTTCGTTTTTTACTGCAGTGCGTGTGTTGTACTAAAGTATGTAAACCTTTGACCCCTTTGTTTACTGGGTACCAGTGAAGCCCCGGGAAATGTTTGTTGCCACCCCATATTTGTCCCTCTGTCTGTCCCTCTCTAAAAGACGCTGGAAATTCAGTTGTTTAGTTCGGCAGATTGTGGGTCCGCAATAGCTCTGATTCACTCATTTGTTTCAAAGTCAAGTTTTTTTCTCAATGGGCCTTTGATTAAGATGGGTTAAATGATTTTAAACTGACCGGCAACAGGGTATTTATTCAAATTTTGTGATAAGGTTTATTATCAATATTATTAAACACAATTGTTTTATTACATTTATGTATCGTTACATGGAGCTCAGAGGGGCTTCCTGGCACCTTTATTAGAAAACAAAAAAAATGACCACATTTCTCGTCAAATTAATTCACGCTAAGCAACAACCAACTGAAAATGAAAGTGACTTTTATTGGTGTGAAAGCTGTGGGGTTCTCTGAAAGGAGTGAAGCACTTTGAATTAAATAACTAAGCTCTGTGTATGTGGTAAGGTCTTCAGTGTGTCTCACTCTCTCTCGCTTTCTTTTTCACACCATTTTCCTCTGCACTCTTTCTCTCTTTGAAACATGCTCCCATGTTCCTCCCCATGTATTCCTGGAATCTTGCACCTGCATGCCTCTCAAGCAGTCGTTCTCCTCTCCAACAGTTTCCATTCTCTCCTTTTTGTGCATACTTCCTTTCATCTCCTCCACCTTTCCATGTCCCATGCGCACAGAACATGCCCCTCCACTCACCCGTGAGCACTGCATCCTCGTTTCCTTTCTTTGGGTACATATTTGACAGTAGTGTGACCCCCTTTATATGCGAGCTCACAATTGGCACACTACCATTTTCAAGATGCTCGCAGAGAGGCCAAGTACTGAATGTGCCTGTTGTGTGAATACCTTTATCACCAGTGCTCAATTTGAGCAGGTGCTTTCAGGTGCCCAGCACCAGCACTTCTTTTACAGGGCCGGGGCTACGATTTCTGTTCCTCCTACTTTTCTCTACATTTGTATACATGCTGGAATTGGAGCCATGATCTCTTTTGTATGCAATTCATTCTAATTTAGAGTCTCACAACTCTCTTTAATTTCACCTGTTCACGTGGGCAATCGGGCCTGTGTAACTTTTTTGACCACATATGAATTTAATTTAATTTGATTTATGGAATGTTGTATTGAAATAATCACCAGTGCATGACATGCCTGTGGTATAGACAACCATTGATCTGTGCATGATATGCCTATATGATTGCCATTATGATATACATTCCCGCAGGGGCATTTGAAAGGTTGTATGTTCTAGTCCGCCTTTTTGCACGTGGCTTCAAAACGCTGTTATAATATGGATTCTTTAATTCTGCTTTTTGCATCTGGGGACACGTGACCAGCCCAGGCCTGTCTTACTTTTAAATGTTGTTCATGTGCCCCGAGGTTTATTCCCTTATAGATTGTTACTTGCACTTTATCATACATTGGTGCTGCATGTCGTGAACTCTTTACACACATTTGTAAGAGTAGTTTTTATCTAATGAAATATTGTTTAGCCTGTATCATTCACAAAGGCAGTGTAGTTGCTATTCCCTTCTGCTTTTAATCATGTTGCTATTTTAACAATGTTTTAATTGTTTTGATGAATTATGAAACTGTACTGTATGTGGTGTTAAGGATTTTTGAAATCCGAAAAAAACTTGAGGATGATGACTAATAGTCGCTAAACAAACGATAGTCTGAAAAATGATAGTGGTGAATTCACGGGCTGGTTTTTTATTGATTTGTTTTTTGCCTACGCCCTGACTGTTGGCCCTATGGTGTCATTTGTCAGTGTTTTCTTTCTGTTTTTCTGTCTTGGCCCAAGTCTGGCTTCTGATATGCTTTCAGTGTTAGCTGTTAACTTGCTGATCTGAAGGCTCGAGTACCCATTAATGTTTGCAGCACATGGTGGTTTCTCACAGTACACCACATGTCGACTGCCCCTCCACCTTTATTCATGTTTAAGGGTAGGTTATGTGTATTTGTAGAGCCCTCCACCGCCCACGAGGGTATCCAGGCGCTGTGTACGGGTCCAGCCTCGCCTAGAGGACCTAGGGAGAGTTATTCAAAGGACCAGTTCTTCTTCAGCTGTATGTGTGGTGGGAGTAAAACACAACGTGCTCTTTATCCATCACATCTTTTATTTTTGATGTGCGTGTAAGCCACTGCTAATCGCCCAACATTGGCCTCCGAGCACCTGGAGGAGTACATACAGAGCCGGCTTTAGGGCGGTGAGACGGGTGCAGCAGCACCTGTTGCTGACCTTGGTTGTGGGCATGGTTTAAATTACTTATGGGTTTAAAAGGACTGTGATTCTGGGCAAATCACTTAATCTCCCTGTGCCTGAATGTGTCCCTGTGTAACATAACCGGTGCTCATGTAAAGTGCTCCAATACCTTTGGGTCGTGTTTGTGCTATATAAATCTGCATTAAAAAAAAGGCTTATTTTATGTTGATGGCAAGGAAACCAGTCACATCTTTTCTGCTGGTGCGTTTGAATTACAAGGCTCATCTCTCCCGTTTTGTCGCTTTCACTCAGAGTTTTTTGGGAATATCCTGATTAAGTGATTTGTAATGAATCTGTCACACATATATTCCTCATTGCCTCATTGCTTCCCCAGTGACTTCCCAGCCAAAAGACAACTGGATCCCCTTCCAGCAGTATCTGAGTCTGAAATGTGTCTCTGTTATGTAATGCTCACCTTAAATTTAGACTTTACTACTCACATCAGTGGCACCTCCTGTTGTGGTTGTGGGCAAAGTTTTATAATTGAGTAGCTCATGTGCATTTTCATGACTAATAGGTGGGACAGATGCTAGTCTATAAGCGATCCTTGGGGATGGTCTGAGAACGGTTCAATACATTTTACTCCTCTGCATATACCATTGTTGCTTGCTTGGCATCAGTCATGGGTCATTGACATCCCATTCTAGTTGCTAAATATTCTGATTTAAAGCTGTGAAAACACAAGGAATCTATTTACTCCACATCAAAAACTGTTTATTGGTAATGGGGTAACAGTCAGTACCAATGTTGTAGGGCAGGATCTTGATATGGCTGCCATCCTTCCATCATGCTGCCTTATCCATGGTTGCTGAGTCCATCTTAGAATAACTTCACTCTGTCAGTGCCACCAATTGCAATGATTTGATCTTTCCTTGTGTCATCACCCACAACAAATTCTTCTACTCTTAGAGCTGAGATTTTCATGAAAGTCTTATAGTCTGAATTCAGCACCTGAGCGTAATAGGACGGAATGTATGAAGCTCTGTGGTTATACTGAATAAGCAGCTACCTATGTTATGCCAACTATTAATGTAATAACTGCACTTTTACAATTGCTTTATTAACCTTCCTGCTTTCTCAAATGTGCTTGAAAATGCACAATTTTTCTTCTTTTTTTTCAAAATTTTCTTGGGGGGGGGGGGGGGGGATTATCCCCCCAAACCCCCCTTTTGGGGTTCGGGCTCGCTCGCTGCACTCGCACGCTATGGTGCTGTATGCAAATCACTTTGCGCCTCACCACTTTAAAATGTCACCCACCGCCCCTGCTACTGTTGAAAGTTGGAAATGCCTACACACACTACTGTTTTTAAAATACAAATACTGTTGGAAACATTAAGCGCGGCAATGCCGTGTGTGGCAATCCAGGAGGGGGGGGGTGCATGGAACAGGCGCCCTCATAAGCAGCTGTTGAGTCAGGGTTGGGGGAAGTTTATAAATGTACCTGCAGCGTAACAAACAATCAATCAATCATTCAATCAATCAATCAGGGGTTTGTAAAGCGGGTTACTCACCCATGAAGATCACAAGCCACTGGAAGGGGGGAGGTCGTGCAGCTCCATGTCAGCCAAAGAGCCAGGTGTTGAGGCTTTTCCTGAAGGTGTGCAGAGTGGGGAATGTCTGATGGTGAACAGTAGTTCATTCCAGGTCTTAGCAGTGATGTCAGAGTAGGCTCTTCACCCGTTCTGGCTCTACAGATGTGTGGGGTTTCGGCTAGGGTGATGTCGGCGGACCGGAGGTTTGTCTGGGTACGTGGAAGGATACTCTTTTGTTGAGGTGTTGGGGTCCGGTGTTGTGGAGGGATTTGTAGGCGTGGATGAGTAGCTTGAAGGGACTCTCTTCTCAATGGGGAGCCAGTGGAGGTCTCATAGGTGCTCGGTGATGTATTTTTGTGTTGTTGGATGCCGAGGACGAACCTGGCAGCAGTGTTCTGGATGGTATGGAGGTTCTGGAGCAGGGATTTGTTGATTCCGACATTGAGGGCATTTCCGTAGTTCAGTCTGATGGTTATGAGTGTGTGGGTGATGGTCTTTCTAGATTCGGGGGAATCCACTTGAAAGTCTTGCCAAGGATGTGGAGGGTGATGAAGCACGAGCAGGAGACTGCATTGATCTGTCGGGTCATGGTGAGGGAGGAGTCGAGTATGGTGCCGAGGTTCCAGGCGTGATCCGTGGGAGTTGGGGGCTGCTGAGGGCAGAAGGCCACCAGGTACTGTCCCATGCTGAAGGGGTGGGCCCGAGAACGAGGACTTCTGTCTTCTCCGAGTTGACCTTCAGACAGCTGCTGCTCTTCCAGGATGCAACGTCTCTCAATCCCTCCTGGAAACTGAGTTTGGTGATGTCGGGTTGCCTCATGAGGGAGATGATGAGCTGTGTTTCGTCGGCATAGGATACTATGCTGAGTCCATGCTGTCTTACGATGGTGGCAAGGGGGGCCATGTAGATGTTGAAAGGACAGCTTCTACCCCCTGCGTGCACAGTGTAGGAATGCACGGCAATTGATTTGCTGTCAAAGCACTTCCTGAACAGGAGAATCCGAAAATGATGTATTGACATGCAAAGTGCAAAGTCACCTCACCAGTTTACAGAACTGGTGCTGTGCCAATCCGTCACCCCAGCTCTGCCTCTCCCACAAACTGCTGCCACATTCACTTCTCATTTTAAGTCTGAGTCTGCAGAATGAAATATCCTTTGGCAAAATGTTAGTATTCTGCATTTGTTGGTGGTGGATGAAACTTACCAAGTAGCCTTTTGGCAAAGTTGGTTATGTGATACTTCACAAAGTTTGCAATGAGATATTTTTTCAAAATAAAATAAATGGTGAAAATACTAACCAGGGATGGTTTTGCTAAAGAAAAACGAACAAAATCTCAGAAATTCTTTCTTCTGCTAAAAGGTTTTTGGTGGGAAATTTCAGCGAGAAAAAAGTTTACGTGGACATTTTTTGGAAGTGTTTTTTCCCCTCTCAGCAGTTTTTTTTCTCATGCAGCCTTACGGAACTTTGCAGATTGCAAAAAGTGCAAAAACAATACAAAGCTTTTTTTAAAAACAAAGGGTTGCTTGTGTCAGCAGTGCATATGGCTAAGCAGTATAGCTGGGTCTTTACCCATAATTATTTCAATAGGGTAGTATTTCACACCAGCATTGTTTACATCTGCTGTTCATGGGCATGCGCAGTGCACACCTGATAACCTGTCGGCTTTAATAGGTGTGACGTACAGCTGTGACGATTCTGACCATCTGTTTACACATCCGTTTATGGCTGCACTTCCTCGTTCATTAAAAGATGCCAATAAAGTATATTCCAGGAATATACTTACATTCTCATATCACACCTCACCTGATGATCAGACTTCACAAAACAACGAAAAGAGCACGGGGTTTGGGGGCGCCAGGCGTTATTTGTGCTCATTCTCACTATGCGACACACTCCTCCTAACAGAGCCACCCTACTTACTTACACTACCTTACTTACCCTACTTATTCCCTACTTTAAAGTGGAAGTGAAACGCCACGGAGCAGCCTCCCGGATTGTTGACCGGCGAACCTAACCACATTGAGTGTGCCCGCGTCTCTGACCACTATACAGGTCCCTGGCCGCCATTACTATTCCCCTTCGTGATTTCTTCACGGCTGTTCGTTCTTGGGAACCCTCCATAATTAACAGGTCCCTTACTGTGGAACATTGCAAATTGGCCAGGGGCACTACGAGATGCCGAGTGGAACCAAATATTCAGGTCGTTGACCACAGATATCGTATCACCGATCGAATTCCCTTTGACGCCCCCACCCATCGGACAATTAATCCAGTCCTTTGGCATCCACATGCAACCTGCCGGATCTCCCTGATCTTGGCTGTGACTCCGTCGCCTTCAGCACTTTTAACGAGACAACCCTGTCCTGAAGATGGTCCGCATTGGTTAAGGACCGAAACGTCGTCGACCTCCCAGCGTAAATTATAGGCGCATACTATTGTGACTCTAATTGAAATTTGAGATTACAAACTGTACATTAGACTGTCACTAATTTCCTGTCACTGTTGAGCTACTCACTGTAAATATTTCACTTTGCTCACTTTGCGCCGTCCGTCGCTGTTCACGCCTTCACTTGAGTCGCCACACCTCACTTGTATATATAATGCACCAAGTTTTCTTTTGGTTGTCAACCTAAGTTTTGGTTCATGTGCTGTATATAACTATGAGTACCCTAAAAAAATCTTTTGCTTAAATATCATAACTAAAAATGTTTTCTTCTAAAACTATTTGAATAGGTGTCTCCTTTTTCCACTCCATGTAATGCTGTTTGCATACTATGTAAATTGTCCTTACATGTATACCTTTTGGGATATTGTTTTACCTTTATATTAAAGTGGAAGTAGGCAGCTAAATCGAGGCACCAACTTAGGTGAGGCAAGTTTGCAAGTAAGAACCACAAATAGGGCCGTGCTATTGAGTAGGGCTGAGAAGTAGGGACAGAGCTGTGGTTGTCATTCTGCACCTCCACTGAGCTGATGCAGTGGCTGCCTGAGATCCAATGCAAACCTGTGCATTGCTCCCAGAAGCAGAGGAGGCGCAGATCAGTGTGGAGGTGAACTGGCGCACTGTCCGTGGGTCCCAGGGCTGCACCTTGTGGGGCTCTGCAGTGCAGGGCCGAGGCAGGCAGTGCTAGGGCCAGGCTAAAAGCACACTGGCAGAGCAGAGCTGGGTAGTGAGTGTACTAGAAGAGATGCAGGTTCAATGGGTGTCTGAGTACGTCTCATGGGTCACGGCGACAGACTTGCAGAGGAGCGCTAACCGGGACAGAGCTGCGCGTGCTTGCTGGAGCGCTAGAGAAGCCTCTGGCGGGAGCAGCTCAGGGCTGAAACTCTGTCACTTCTTCAGGGGGAAAGAGCATCCGCTGCCCTTACCGGCACAGCATGGTGGCGGCGTGGCTCGCTTCCAGGAGACTTGAACCTGTGTGTGGAAAGTGTGAGGGAGCTACAGCGAGTCCTGTAAGAGGCTCTCGGAGACCGATACATGTGGAAATGCTAGGACTGCGAAAGTGAAAGGGAAATGAACAGCTGACAAATGCGAGTGGTGCGCACGCGCATCACCGCAAGTGCTACCTTGCCGGCCACCAGCTTGCTATTACGCGCATGCGCTCTTGTGCGCGTAGTAGCAAGCTGGTGGCTGTCAAGATAGCACTTTTAAAAGTAGCTACTACATGTCTTGGCCAGAACAGCGCATGCGCTGGATCAGGCCGAGACCTTAAAAGCATCAGGGGTAGACCACATCAGTAGTGCACCATAATCACAACTTATCGAGTGCACACATCACCTAATTGCATCATGCCCACATTAGGCATTGGGGTGAACATAAGGTAGTATGGCGTCGTCCTCAGGGGCCCTGTCCTGGGCTTTCCACGCAATGCCGCTTTCAGAGTAAGGACTCCCCCAAATCCATGTGTCCTCAGCAGCTGCCCATGATCTGACAGCGCAGCTCTGGACACTGATCCCATGCTCCAAAGCATGGAGCAACAAAACACGATTCAGGGCAGAAAAACAACGGTCTGGGCAGGCCCTCAACTGGACCTCGGCCCACCTCACTTGTGCTGATGCACGAAACGGGGGACCTGTGCCCAACCTGGAGGCCCTACTCACCAGGACCTCTTACGACTTCCTTGGCCTCCTCAGCCAGACTCGCTGCCACTAGTGGTCTACCTCTCCCTCTAACAGTTGGGGAAGGCGTGAAGCCACAGAATGGAGCCCGCGAGGCTCCGGTTCTCTTCTGCTGCAAGAGAAGCCCACGAGGCTTCAGCTCTACCTTGTCACCCGGCCCTGCCCACAACCAGGCTGAGGCACCACGTGGGGCTCTCCTCTTCCTCTCTGGAGCCCCACCCACAACCAGGCTTCCTACACCTGACGTCCGGCAGCAACGGAGCAAAGTCTCCATCAATTTCATCTACGCTGTGCCGCAGCTGTAGGCACACAGGAATGCAGAGTGCCCACCATTCTTTTAGGAAGGTTCTCCGACACGCACGCTGGCTGCTTCCTTCTTCTCCTCCTAAGGAAACTCAGCATCCTCATGCGCTCCAGGCAATAATAAACAGAGAGCTCCACCTGTTTCCAGCAGGGAGACCCAGAGAGGGGACGTGAAGTGCTCTCAAGCACTGAGCGGTTCCCAGTAACTGAAAAACCAGGCACAGGCAGGCCAGCACGCAGGGCCCCTTAGCAGAGGGCAGTCCCTTCAGCTACCTGGCAGGCAGCAGGTAGTCCCCAACGGCAGTTCTTCCTGGCACACAGCAGTCCACACTGTGTCTACCTCAGGTCCAAGCACAAGCCAGTTCCCCAAATATGGGGTCACAGCCCCAGTACTTATAGTACCAACAATCTTTGTTCTGGCACATGGCCCTGAGCCCAGGTTAAACCAGTTCTGGGGCACTTTAACAATATAATTATACGTGTACAACCCTCCTCATTCAAAGTGTAAGCCTTGGCTCCGGACACACCACAGGAGGGCGGACCCATCATTGTGGAAGGCAGACACAGCTTTATTCAGGTGCAGGAGCTACTCTTCCCACAACTCCAAATGCAGACCAGGCCTATTCAGCCTAGGGCTGAGACACCCAGACAGGGCAGGACACACCAAAACCCCCCACCCCCCACCCCCCCAAGACTGGCTAGAGTGAATTCACATCCCCTCCCCCTGTCAGTCAGAACCAGATGGTCAATACACATCAGACAGGGCACAAAGACACAGAGCACACAAAAATAACCCCTTCTAAAAGTGTAATTTCTAAAATAGTAATAACAAATTCGCTTTCACCAATAGCCAGGATTTATTGCTACTATTCAAACATACCAAACTTGATCACGCTAGCCCTCTAAGATCAGGAATTACCACTGAAGCACATCTCAGTGAACCCCAATGCATCCCTATGAGAGTACAGCCTCACAGTAGTGGGAAACCAAATAGGCTGTTTGTCACTACCAGGACATGCCACACAGTTATGGCACATGTCCTACCTTCTACCTACACTGCACCATGCCTATAGGGCTAGCTAGGGCCTACCTAAGGGGTGACTGATATGTAGTAAAAGGGGAATTACAGACGTGGCAACCACTTTATGTGCATGTCACATCAGTAGTAAACTGTGCGCACAGGCCCTGCAGTGGCAGAAGCCTGAGACAGGTTTAAAAGGCTACTTTGGTGGATGGGGCAAGCAGCGCTGCAAGCCCAACTGTAGCATTTAATTTACTGGCCCTGGGTATATGTGATATCACTGTATGAGGGCCTGACAAGTAAATTAAATAAGCCAAACAGGTGTAGACTAATCTTACCAAGTTTACAATAGAGAGCACAAGCACTTTAGCACTGATCAGCAGTGATAAAGTGCCCATAGTCATAAAACCACCAACAACAGGTAAAAAAAAATACAGGAGGAAGGCAAAATGTTCTGGGATGACCCTGCAAAAAGGGCCAAGTCCAACAGGTACTAAACAGGAAGAAGGAGGGACTACTACCAAAATAAACCAATGAAATGAAAAGAATGACAAAAGACACTGCAAGAAGCCAATAAAATGTATTTACAGAACTTGGATGGAGCTTAATGCCCATATCCTGACTACGAGTGAGAAAACAACCATGGGCCTTGACTCTCACTCAGCAAGGCTGAGCCAAAATACTATAGAACAACACAACTGCCAGTGCTGAGACTGAATACTAGGACTATTTTTGAAAACGACTTTATTATTAATATTATTATGCGTTCTTATATAGCGCTCGATTACCCGTAGGCATCTTGGCGCTTGCCTTGGGAACCCGTCCTGGCTTCCCCAAGGTGAAAGCCAGGCATCCCGCCACGGGGGGGGCCGTAGTGGAGATTAAGCAGGCTAATGCCCAGAGCTGCAGAGTGTGAACCCGTGATTCGAGTAGGCACCGAAACGAGAATTATCGAGTCCGTGGATATTTGGGCTCAAGACCCTGCCGCGTCGGGAATTGAACCCTGGTCCCGGGTCTGACCTCTGCTTCAGGGTCTGCCTCCTCTAACCAGTGAGCCACACTTCTCCACTTTATGAACTAGGCGAGACCTAAAAAGGAATATTTAGGCCTGGCAAAAGGTTTATTTTGCCAGGTTGAGATGACAGTTAAAAACTGCAGACACAGGCTGCAATGGCAGGACTGAGACATGTTTGAAAGAGATACGCCAGTGGATGGCACAATTTGTGCTGCAGGCCCCACTAGTAGCATTTAATGTGCAGGCCCTGTGTACATGTAGTACCACTTTACTAGGGACTTACAAGTAAATTAAATGTGCCAGTAGTCTGCAAGGTAATGTTACCATGTTTTAGGGCGAGCGCACAAGCACTTTTCCACCGGTTGGTTAGCAGTGGTATAGTGTGCAGAGTCCTAACGCCAACAAAAACCAAGTCTCCAAAAACAGGAGGATCGAAGCCAAAACATTGGGGGAAAGCTACACCAAGGATGTCAATCAATCAATCAACGTGACTTGTAAAGGGTGACTAATCAACCGAGAGAGTAGGCAGGAGTTGAGGATCTTGCTGCGGGGCTCAGTCGAATAACCGGGTCGTGGGTCCCTTCTTGAATTCCAGCAGAGAGGGTGACGTCCGAAGGTGGAGAGGGAGAGAGAGGTTGTTCCAAGCCCTGGCCACGAGGGAGGAGAAGGAGCAACGTGTGCTGTGGCCTTGACACATACGAGGGTGTGAGCGAGGTGAAGGGAGGCGGAGTGCAGGGGTCAGGAATGTTGGTGGACATTCTGGTGGTGGTCCTTGGTTGTGCAGATCTCTGATTTGGTGGATCAGCATCTTGAAGTGGTGCCTCTTCTGAACGGAGAGCCAGTGGAGACTCCTGTGGTGGAGGGTGATGTGGGTCCAGTTGGGGAGGTCAAGGACTAGTCTGGCCGCAGAGTTCCGTATGGTCTGTAGTCTCTTCAGGAGGTGTGAGGTGATTCCAAGGATGTCAGGTCCAATACTCATCCACTAAGATTTAAGAACAGAGCAGTAACACTGAATTTCAGAGCTAGATACTCATCTCATAGCTGAACTGCAAACAACTGGGTGAATCTCGGCTTCCCTTTTTAGGTCTCGGCTAGCGTAGGCTGCGCATGCGCAGTCTCGCTAGTGAGATCTTATGTCTTCTAGTAGGGAGGTAAACGAGCTAGCTCGTCTCCATTGGCTGGCTTCCTAAACGGCGGACAGTCATTGGAGCAGAGCTGTGTCCCTCACTTTAAGCTCCGTCCCTTTCGGATTGAGGGGAGTGTTTTTTGCTGTCTTTATCTCCGTGACGTCTTCAGTCACTCAACAAAAAACACGCCCCCAGTCTGAAAAGGACAGGGCTTACATCATCGGTGTGCAGCGCTGTGGTTGGTTCCTTCCCCAAGGGATTGCGGCAGCGACATCGGCATGCTGCTCTGGGATTGGCTCCCGCCTGCAGAAACTGCCACCACGTCATCGTGGGGCCGCGCTGGGATTGATCCCAGCCTCTGAGGGCTCCTCCTCACTCATCCAGGAAGCGGAGCTGCTGCCCGAGCCCGGGGAGCGTCCCGAAAGAAAAGCCAACCGGGACCCCGGAGATTCTAAATTGTGAGGACAAACGGTCCAAGGATTATCAGATTCCAGGAAACCGTTAAAGATACAAGCTAAGAACCAAAATTCAATACTTTTGTAAGTAATGTCTTGCATTTTTAAAAGTCATATGGGGTTTTAGTGCCCAAGAAAGCGTTTTAGAATTTTTTTTGTTAATCCCTTTGCGCCTCTTTTAGTCCAGACAGCAGGCAGCGCACCTCACTGGCTGTTGTGGCTGACACCTTAACTGTGCACCTCGTGTGAGGGAGTGCTCTTTGCAGACGGTCCCTTGAGCTAGAGTCGGCGCTCCCTGCACAATAAGGGTTCCCGTAGCCCGCGTTTCCCTCCCGCGGTTCGAGCATGGCTGGAAACCGCTGCTCCCGGAACTTTCCTGACCCCTCCACCAGCCGCAGGCAGACAGGGGAACAAAGGGGGGAAGACCGGTCCTGGCAGAGCCCCGTGCACAGTGTTCCCGGGTGTGCAGCGTACGTGTGCTGTGCGCACTGAGCCGTGAAAACAGTGAGCAGTGAGCAGCGCGCAGTGCACAGCTGGGGAGAGGGTGTGCAGTGGGTGTGATGTAAACAAGGGGGAGTGCAGCGCTGGCTACCGAGGGGAGAAAGCAGGGGGGTGAACGTTGTGAGCTGTGCACAGTGAGTGAGGCTTGTGAGCGAGGGTCGGGGTGCACTCTGAGGCATGCTGGTGTGGAGTAGAGCGTGTGTGTGTGCTTGGTGCAGCGTGCTCTGCGTCCTGTGCAGTGAGATGAGATGGGCGCCTTGTAAACAGTGAGAGCGTTGTATTCGGGTGCTCGTGGTTCACAGTGTGAGCCTTGACACAGGGAGGCGTGAATGTGTTGAGTGTGTGTGCACACGTGTTCTATGGGTCAGAGTCCTGTGCAGTGCTATGGCGCTCTGGAAACAGTGAGAGCATTGTATTCCGATGCTCGTGGTGACACAGTGTTAGTCTGTGCACCGGAGGCTTGTGTGTTGCATGGTGAGCGAGGTATGCTTCCTGCACTTTGAGGCGTGATAGTGTTGAGTGCGTGTGTGCATGCCTGTACTACGGGCAGGAGTTATGTGCAGTGAGATATAAACAGTGAGCGCGTTGTGAGCTTGGCGCTGAAGGCTGGAGTGCAGTGAGCAGCCAGAAGGCACTGCAGTGAGTGTGTGCGGAACTGAAGCTGGCCGGCAGTGACTCTCTCCCCTCCTTTGCAGGGGGCTGGACCGAGCAGCGCAGGGGGCCGGGTCGGACCGGGCTGTGAGAGGACGCCGTGCGCCTCGAGGCTGGGGAGCTGGATGCCACAGGAAACTGACAAGTTTTGCTTCTAGTTTGGGTCAAGCGGCAGCGGCTCTGGCGAGTGGACCGGGAGGAACAGATGCAAAGAGAGAGGCTGGGACGGTGACAAGTAAACCTGGAGGGAACCCGTGAGCCTGGTGCGTGTGGACAACCAGCACAGAGAGCAGACGGACGCCAGCACGAGAGCTGAAGGGTCCGGGCTGTGTCTTAACACCATCAAACTGGATTACACCCCAGCGCCTAGATCCGAATTTTGGAGCTAACATTATAAGATGCTGGAGTGGTGTCAGTGAGACCGGACCCGGGAGGCCAGTCTCCGGATGGGCATTAGATGGTAACTGGCCGGACAAGACGCGTTTCCTGGAGGATAATAAAGACCCTTACTGCTGCTTCCGTGCACGGGACTGTTATCTGGGGTCAGTGAGGCCAAGATGGAGGCGGGGGGACCGCACTGGCCCCGGAGAGCTGCAGGGACTCGGACCACCAGCTGCGCCTCCGGCTCTGTGTCCTGAACGAAATTCTAAACACGGAGAGGGACTATGTGGGGAACCTGCACTTACTGCAGTCTGTGAGTACCCCTGGACTAGAAGGTGGCAGGATCTCATGCCAGTGCATCTTATGTTGAGGTAGTGGGTTCCGTGTATGTTATGTCTGATTGTTATTTCCTGCCTCTGCCCCCTGGTTGTGCTCGCTTTTCTTGCCTCTGTTTCCTGGTTGTGCTCGCTTTTTCTTGCCTCTCTTCCCTGGTTGTGATCGTTTTTTCTTGCCTCTCTTCCCTGGTTGTGATCGTTTTTTCTTGCCTCTGCCCCCTGGTTGTGCTCGCTTTTCTTGCCTCTGTTCCCTGGGGCATTACTGGGCAGTGGTGGGCGTGTGGTGAGGGGCAGTGGGTGCCCAGGGCATGGACACCAGCGCACCAGCTGACCTGTGTGACCTGTGTCTCTGTGGCTGTGTGTGTGGCTCTGTGTGGGTGGCTCTGTGTGTTTGTGTGGGCGGGGCTCTGTGTGTGTGTGTGTGGCTCTGTGTGTGTGTGTGTGTGTGTGGCTCTGTGTGTGTGTGTGTGTGGCTCTGTGTGTGTGTGTCTGTGTGTGTGTGTGGCTCTGTGTGTGTGTGTGTCTCCATGTGTGTGTGTGTGTGTGTGTGTGTGTGTGTGGCTCTCTGTGTGTGTGTCTGTGTGTGTGTGTGGCTCTGTGTGTGTGTGTGGCTCTCTGTGTGTGTGTGGCCCTCTGTGTCTGCTAATACTCTCTACTACTCTCTAATGCTCACCTATTGCCATTGTAAAGGACAATACCATTTATTTATGTTTAAAAAAAACAAGAAATGAAAAAAATACCATTTGCAATGCCAATAGCTCTAACTTTAACAAAGACGAGAACATTGCATTGTAAATGCTTGTTAACTGAATGGTGTGATCTAGGCAAACACTTCACAGAGCCTTCTTTTCTGTTCCTTATCACCTTTGAGAGCACCTTTGAATATGTGAGTTCAGGATGTGCACGGTACAAAAACCTCACCTGTCCTTCATTTAGAAGACTATAATGTCACTCCATCTGAAATATGAATTAGGTAACCCCGGGCGGAGACCTCCGCTCCGCCCGTACAATATATTGCTTAAGAAATCTGTGCATGCGCACGTGCCCACCAAGCTCAGTTTTCTTAAGCATTACCGGTACGGTGAGGAAGAGGAGGAGGGCAGTCCGGGGACGCCAGAGTCAAGAGGTAAGTCTATTTGAGTTTTTTAAAAATTACTTTTAACCTACTTCTTAGGGGTGTGTGTAGGTGGGCGGCCTAGCGGAGATCCACAGAGTTTGTTTGCAACTCGGTGGACCTCCGCGTATCCCCGCTACGCCCACTACGCCCAGGGTTAGAATTAGGCCCACACATAGAGTACACGTGACAGCTGACTGGCCTTTAATTCTCTAATAGCATTTAACATCATGGGGAGGGGGACAGGAATGCTTCTCAGTTCATGTTTAAAAACTCTCCCCTACTTTTCAATACAGCCATAGAATCCTCTGTGCTCCTGTGAAACGCCTCCACGTGGTGAAGAAATACACTTTATGAATTCTAAAGACCTTATGAAATTCTAACAAGATCTTTGTTGCTGATGACACCCAAACATTTTCAAGGCTCGGCACCTGCACGGGCTCGCAGAGCCAGAGCTGACCTTGTGGCGCCCCTAGCTCGGCTCTCCCTACTAATTTGTTGGCTCGCCCACCTCTATGTGCGAGTAGAGGAGATGGAGGGGGGAGAAGGGAGGCGGGGGTGGACGAGAGGCGAGGAGGAGTGTGGAGAAGAGAAGAGAGACTAGAGGAGGGCGAGGTGAGAAAGGAAGAAGAGAAGCCGGGCGAAGGGAGGGGGTTGTCACATTTTATAGTGGTATGTTCCTGCTCACGTCAGGAGGCTTATAAACTGCGAGAGTTCCTGCGGTGATCACCAGCGGAGACGCACACGGCCGAGCCGCCGCCGCTGGAGTTACAAAACACTGACACGGAGGAGCAAGAGCAAGACACACACGGGGAGAGAGCGCGCGCAGCAGCACCATCCGGGCTGCGCCCCTGCCTCTGGAACTCATCCTCCTGGCCACTGCGCCCTCCGCGCCCGGCTGGGTATCACCTCCGTGCCTGTGATCTGGGTACCTGGGCTTGGCTGTGCGCTCAGTGCCTGGCTGGGGTGTGTCTTGGCTGACACCTTGGCTCCTGGCCGGGGTGTGACTTCGGTGCCAGCTCGGCGGCTGGATGGGGTGCGTGTGACTTCGGTGCCACCTCGGCTCCCGGCTGGGGTCTGACTTTGGTGCCCCTCGGCTCCTGGCTGGGTGTGTCCCGGGTGCCTGTCTCTGCTCTGCGCCTTTTGTGCGCCCGGGAGTGGCTCAGCAGCTGCGCCGGCTCTCACGGGATGCGGTGAGCGCTCGTGTGGAGGGCGCGCACAGACGCAGCACCGGGAGGGAGTGGATTTGTTTCCCGGGCTCGGAAGGACCAGTGGCTGCGGAGGAGGATGGAGCTGGCGAGGCTGAGGATGCTCTGAATCCGGGGGGCTTCCTGCAGGACGAGGGCGAGGCTGCCGGCAGCAGCGCGGACTGGTGAGTGTGCGCCCCCAAGCACTCCGCTATCTCTCTCTGCCGGGGCATGCACCAGTAAGGGCCGGTGCTGCCCGGGGCTCAGTGCCGGCACTTCTCGTTTGGAGTGCGGAGGCGTCTCTCTGCCAGAAGAGAGCGCCGGCACTCAGTGCACAGGCACAGAGATGCGTTGGACAGGCAGCTCCCGGACACAGCTGCTGAGACCAGGAGACCGCTGTGTATTTCACAGCTTATGTCGTGGGTGGGGGAGGGGTGGGCTAGTAAGTGGACAGGGCCGGGTGAACATGTATGTATGTACTCTTTAGAAAGGGAGCCCTTTCTAAAATATCTATATACAGAACTACCAGAATTTTGCTACAGGGGAGGACAAAATTATACGGCTGGGACGACACAATTGTGCAGCAAGAAAAGGCTAATTATGTAGCAGAATGCGGCACATTTTGTGATTGTAGTATTTCCTTATTTTGTCATTTTCACACGTTAACACCGAGCAAAGGTTACTCCTCATTAGTCCCAATGTAGCACAAAAATACAGCAATAAACAACTAAAAGGTGATCAGTCTACCTTTGGGGAGGTCCTCCCACTGCACAGCAACCCGCGTGTCTGCTTTTTTGTAACTTTTGAACCCTTTGAGCTAGAGACATTTTTTGTAAATATATGCAAATTACGCAGCAGGCAGATTCTGTGGCAATTGTAGCAAATACGTAATAATGC
Organism: Lissotriton helveticus; assembly: GCF_964261635.1. Classification (NCBI taxonomy): domain Eukaryota; kingdom Metazoa; phylum Chordata; class Amphibia; order Caudata; family Salamandridae; genus Lissotriton; species Lissotriton helveticus. The sequence goes on along the minus strand of NC_136059.1, from coordinate 168,964,044 downwards.
TAGAAAACGCTGCGGCTGCCGAAGGGCACAGTTTCAGGGGCTCTGTCTACATTTAGAAACTTATGTTTTTTGTTTCGTACAATCCATTCTGCAAAATATTGGGAGTTTCTTCCCATATTTTTCAGTAGTAGCGCCGGGGACCGGGAGACAGGTGAACATATAAATCTGTACTCGAGTCCTACCTACAAATTCGAGAAACCTATTTTATTGTTAGTGCAGAATGAATGTACAGGTCATGTATAGATTCGACCCTGGAACTCCTAGTTAGAAAGAACTCAGCTGTAAGGGGAGCCTCTAAACTGCACCCCTGGAATTAGAACCTGCTGCCTCCAGGGACAAGTACATCAGTTCAGCAGACAAGTCCACTTGCAAGCAGCCATGGGGGTTGGAAGCTGTGCCTTGAGAGGCAAACCGGAACTTGCAGCAGGCGCATTAACAACAAGAGCTATCTTACTCTGAGATAGACGTGTAACCTACAGATGACATACATTTTTCTACAGCAGGCAAATCAATACCCATAGTTATTTCACAGTACTGGGACATGCAAAAATGCAAACTATAGGTTGCATGACGATAGCAGTGGGTGAATTAACCTGACTTCTGGTTTTTCTTTTTTTTAATCAGAGCGGTAAATCAATCCTTCTCTCTCGTGCATTAACCCGCACAACTATCATGCTCTCGAAGCTGTGCAAAGCAAGTTATAGAGACATGGAGAGATCCCTGCAACCGAGCCACAGCACCCTTATCAGTCTAAGGGCCCGATGTAGGTAGGACTTATTTACCGATTTTTAATTACCGAATTCTACCGATTCGGTAATTAAAAATCGGTAAATAAGGGGGCCCGATGTAGGTCGGTCGGTAACGGCCGAAAATACCGATTTTCGGCCGTTACCGACCGACCTACATCGGGCCCTAAGTGCGGTTCGAACCCTATACATTAACTTGATGTTATGTGACAGCTCTGCGTAGCCTCTGCTACAAACAGAGGCTGTAATACTTATATTATTTAATGGCTGTCATTTGTTAACCTCTCATCCCATATAACATGGGCTGTGCGGATGAAACACTCGGCTTTTGTTTCGCACATTTTAAGATAATAGGAACATCAAGTGTGATTGTTACAATACTCAACAGTATGAATGTGACTGACCTTGGAAGGATGAAAAGAAGAGTTGGCCCCGACGACAGCTATAACTGCAAGTCTGCAGAGTGAGTACATCTGTGTAGGGGACATATCCATCCCGTAAATACTGGATTGCATCGACTCTCCACTGTACTGTCTCTGAGATAAACATTTTGAAGCATGGCGCTAGTTAGTGCCTCAGTACTGGGGGTACTAGCACGCGCTGCTAGTTAAAACAGGGGGCTCAGTGGGAGCTCTGTGGTTGTGGCAGGACTGATATGGTTGGGGTGATGCTAGTGACGCATCTTAAGGGCTGTGTTGATGTCTCATTGCTGTGTTACCAGGTGCCCTGCTAGTCGGGGTAGAGGGTCACGGTGAAAGGTCAGTAAAGATGCCTACTGGTGGCTACCTGCAGGGGCCCGCAGAGAGCTCTGGGTGAAGTGGCCCTTGAACAGCAGTGCATGATGGGAGACAGCTGTGGGGGATTGGTTAAGGTTTTAATTATGATGTGCGAAAAGGCAAGGTTCTCGAACATTTCCGCATGTAATGATTTCACATTGCATTCTGGGATTTGCAGTTTTGTTTTATCTTTAGTAAATTAAAGACTATAAGTACTTCCTGTCACGCCAGGCATTGTAAAGTCAGCAGGGATGTCTGGAGGGGTGGCATCGAGAGACCTGTGGGGTTCTCTGTAAATTCCCAATTTTACCAGATGGTTCATTTAATGTGACTGGACTGTACCCAATTCTGGATTTCCCTTTGCATTCTGTTACTTACAGTTTCATATCTGAAAAATATATAAATATAAGACTGGTAGGAAAAAGTCATGTGCTCATGATCTACCAATGCCTGGCATGGCTCACTCGCCGAGGGCAGGAATTCTGTGTCTGCTGGGAATGGGCAGCAGGCAGGGAGCTGGCAGAACACGAGGCAGGGTGGGGGGTTATCTGTACTGAGAAAGGGGGTAGGCAGAGACACGAGGGATGCTGGGCAGAGAGGCTCCCTGCAGAAGAGGGGCAGAGGCATGAGGGATGTAGGGTAGAGAGGCTCCCTGCAGAAGAGGGGCAGAGACACGAGGGATGCTGGGCAGAGAGGCTCCTGCAGAAGAGGGGCAGAGGCCTGAGGGGTGCTGGTCAAAGAGGCTCCCTGCAGAAGAGAGGTGGAGGCATGAGGGATGCAGGGCAGAGAGGCTCCGTGGAGGTATGAGGGATGCAGGGCAGAGAGGCTCCCTGCAGAAGAGGGGCAGAGGCATGAGGGATGCAGAGCAGAGAGGCTCCGTGGAGGTATGAGGGATGCAGGGCAGAGAGGCTCCCTGCAGAAGAGGGGCAGAGGCATGAGGGATGTAGGGTAGAGAGGCTCCCTGCAGAAGAGGGGCAGAGGCATGAGGGATGCTGGGCAGAGAGGCTCCTGCAGAAGAGATGTTGAGGCATGAGGGATGCAGGGCAGAGAGGCTCCCTGCAGAAGAGGGGCAGAGGCATGAGGGATGTAGGGTAGAGAGGCTCCCTGCAGAAGAGGGGCAGAGGCATGAGGGATGCTGGGCAGAGAGGCTCCCTGCAGAAGAGGGGCAGAGGCATGAGGGATGCAGGACAGAGAGGCTCTGTGGAGGTATGAGGGATGCAGGGCAGAGAGGCTCCCTGCAGAAGAGGGGCAGAGGCATGAGGGATGTAGGGCAGAGAGGCTCCCTGCAGAAGAGGGGCAGAGGCATGAGGGATGCTGGACAGAGAGGCTCCCTGCAGAAGAGAGGTGGAGGCCTGAGGGATGCTGGGCAGAGAGGCTCCCTGCAGAAGAGAGGTGGAGGCATGAGGGATGCAGGGCAGAGAGGCTCCCTGCAGAAGAGGGGCAGAGGCATGAGGGATCTAGGGTAGAGAGGCTCCGTGGAGGTATGAGGGATGCAGGGCAGAGAGGCTCCCTGCAGAAGAGGGGCAGAGGCATGAGGGATGTAGGGCAGAGAGGCTCCCTGCAGAAGAGAGGTGGAGGCATGAGGGATGCAGGGCATAGAGGCTCCTGCAGAAGAGGGGCAGAGGCATGAGGGATGCAGGGCAGAGAGGCTCCCTGCAGAAGAGGGGCAGAGGCCTGAGGGGTGCTGGGCAGAGAGGCTCCCTGCAGAAGAAGGGCAGAAGCCTGAGGGGTGCTGGGCAGAGAGGCTCCCCGCAGAAGAGGGGCAGAGGCCTGAGGGGTGCTGGTCAGAGAGGCTCCCTGCAGAAGAGAGGTGGAGGCATGAGGGATGCAGGGCAGAGAGGCTCCGTGGAGGTATGAGGGATGCAGGGCAGAGAGGCTCCCTGCAGAAGAGGAGCAGAGGCATGAGGGATGTAGGGTAGAGAGGCTCCCTGCAGAAGAGGGGCAGAGGCATGAGGGATGTAGGGCAGAGACGCTCCTGCAGAAGAGATGTTGAGGCATGAGGGATGCAGGGCAGAGAGGCTTCCTGCAGAAGAGAGGTGGAGGCATGAGGGATGCTGGACAGAGAGGCTCCCTGCAGAAGAGAGGTGGAGGCATGAGGGATGCTGGGCAGAGAGGCTCCCTGCAGAAGTGGGGCAGAGACGTGAGGGATGCTGGGCAGAGAGGCTCCTGCAGAAGAGAGGTTGAGGCATGAGGGATGCAGGGCAGAGAGGCTCCCTGCAGAAGAGGGGCAGAGGCATGAGGGATGTAGGGTAGAGAGGCTCCCTGCAGAAGAGGGGCAGAGGCATGAGGGATGCTGGGCAGAGAGGCTCCTGCAGAAGAGATGTTGAGGCATGAGGGATGCAGGGCAGAGAGGCTCCCTGCAGAAGAGGGGCAGAGGCATGAGGGATGTAGGGTAGAGAGGCTCCCTGCAGAAGAGGGGCAGAGGCATGAGGGATGCTGGGCAGAGAGGCTCCTGCAGAAGAGGGGCAGAGGCCTGAGGGGTGCTGGGCATAGAGGCTCCCTGCAGAAGAGGGGCAGAGGCCTGAGGGGTGCTGGGCAGAGAGTCTCCCCGCAGAAGAGAGGTGGAGGCATGAGGGATGCTGGGCAGAGAGGCTCCTGCAGAAGAGAGGTGGTGGCCTGAGGGGTGCTGGGCAGAGAGTCTCCCCGCAGAAGAGAGGTGGAGGCATGAGGGATGCTGGGCAGAGAGGCTCCCTGCAGAAGAGAGGTGGAGACATGAGGGATGCAGGGCAGAGAGGCTCCCTGCAGAAGAGGGGCAGAGGCCTGAGGGATGCAGGGCAGAGAGGCTCCTTGGAGAAGAGAGGTGGAGGCATGAGGGACGCAGGGCAGAGAGGCTCCCTACAGAAGAGAGGTGGAGGCATGAGGGATGCAGGGCAGAGAGGCTCCGTGGAGGTATGAGGGATGCAGGGCAGAGAGGCTCCCTGCAGAAGAGAGGTGGAGGCATGAGGGATGCAGGGCAGAGAGGCTCCCACCAGAAGAGAGGTGGAGGCATTAGGGATGCAGGGCAGAGAGGCTCCCTGCAGAAGAGAGGTGGAGGCATTAGGGATGCAGGGCAGAGAGGCTCCCTGCAGAAGAGAGGTGGAGGCATGAGGGACGCAGGGCAGAGAGGCTCCCTGCAGAAGAGAGGTGGAGGCATGAGGGACGCAGGGCAGAGAGGCTCCCTGCAGAAGAGAGGTGGAGGCATGAGGGATGCAGGGCAGAGAGGCTCCCACCAGAAGAGAGGTGGAGGCATTAGGGATGCAGGGCAGAGAGGCTCCCACCAGAAGAGAGGTGGAGGCATTAGGGATGCAGGGCAGAGAGGCTCCCACCAGAAGAGGGGCAGAGAGAGCAGGAAAGAACATAAGGGATGCTGGGCAGATAGAGGCCCTCATGCTGGTGGGGTAGAGGCAGCCAGATGAAGCATGAAGGATGCTGGGCAGCGAAGCATCTGTGCTGAGGAGAGACAGAGGCAGCAGATATGTTCATGTGGGATGCTCCGTAGAGAGGTCTTTGTGCTGAAGCGGGATAGAGGCAGCAGGCAGATTGTGTGTACCTAAGTATATGGTAATTCTAATGCATGAAAGTAGCCAAAAGGCAGCAGAGTGCTGTACATGATCAAAGGCAGGCTTAGAGTCTGCGAGTAATAGGAGGTGAAGCTGAGATTCAGTAAGGATGCCGGGCAGAGAAGCCTGTATCCCGAGGAGGGTTAGATGCAGCAGGCAGATTCAGGAGAGATTCCGGCCAAAGAAGCCTGTACATGAGAAGGGGGGAGGGAGGGGGAGGGGGCAGATGCAGCAGCAGATTCAGGAGAGATGGCGGGCAGAGAAGCCTGTATCTTGAGGGGGGGAGATGCAGAAGGCAGATTCATGAGGGATGCAGGGCAGTAATCCCTGAATCCTGAGGATGGGTAGATGCAGCAGCAGATTCAGGAGGGATGCTGGGCGGAGAATCCTGTTAAGTAGGAGGGGGGGTAGATGCAGAAGGCAGATTCATGAGGGATGCTGGGCAGTAAACCCTGGATCCAGAGGAGGGGTAGATGCAGCAGGCAGATTCAGGAGGGATGCTGGGCAGAGAAACCTGTATCCTGAGGGGGTGGGAGATGCAGCAGGCAGATTCAGGCGGGATGATGGGCAGAGACCTCTCTGTGCTGTGGAGGGGCAACATGCAGAGGCATAAGGAGTGCTGGGCGGAGACGTCCATGTGTTGAGAATTGTATTCCATTGTATTATGTTTTTTTTTAAAAAGCACACATCTGCATACGCTTGATGCTGCTAAGACCAAAAATGACAACAGAACCAAAAGAATGTCAAGAATTGAACAAATATGGCTTTAAAAGTTTACAGAAATGTGGCAAATCTGGAACAGTATGCAAGGATTGAGAGAGACTGTTCCACTTCTGTACTGCATGGCTGAGAAAGCCGGTCCTCGAACGTTTGTTTTTGTTTTGGGGACAAGGGGTGCATTTGTACCCCGTTATCTTCGAGATCTTCCAGTTTGTAAAGTTGGAGCTTCATTTCCAAAGATCTTCTTTTGAGCCATTTCAAAGTATGAATCAAAGTTAAGGATATGAATAGATTTGTAAAAATGTTTTACAGTAAGCCAATGTGGGTTGCAGGAACAGGTGACATCTTCTCAACGCCACATACTCATAAGTAGACGGGCTGCTGCATTCTGCACTAACTGAAGACGACTAAGCAACCTGTCAGGAAGTCTCAGAGCACCGATTTCAATAGTCCAACTAAGCAGCTACAAAGACGTTTAGAACAGGCCTGTGGATGGTCCTCTCAATGAGAGGGGGCAGGTTGTTTAATAGTTTTTAAGTTCAAAAAGAATTTTATTGGTCAAAAGCAAGGTGTCAATACATAGTACAAAAGCAAGGCAAGAAGGATATAATAACAATTAAGTAACTCAATACATCCAAAGCAAAAATAAATAACTAATAACGGGCTTGAAAGTAAAACAAAGTAGAGAAAATGGTTGAAAATATAAGACAATACAATATTAGGGTGATATAAGAGAATAATGAAGAAATAAGGAACGTCAACGGTAGTTAAGGAGGTTTGGAGACTTCTTGTTAGGAAGGCTGTAAATGAAATGAATGTTTAGCACATACATCAAGGTATAGCGTGATAGGAAGCCATAAGTCCATACGTTTCGTCGCCATATGAATACGAAAGACAAAAGCAGTGTCCAGTCTATGATTATGACATACGTTATACCACCATGCTCTAAAGGAAATGTTGGAAAAGTTTTTCCAATTAGCTGTAATCTGCTGAAACGCAACAGCCAACAACAAATCAACAATTTGAACATTGAGTGTGACATCCTCACAGCAAGAAGAAAGACTGCCCAGGAAAATGTGAGTGTAGGAAGAAAGACTGCCCAGGAAAATGTGAGTGTAGAAATTGTTTAATAGTTTAAGGTGCCAGAAACAACTGGTTGCCACCTGGGCTACTTGTGGATTCGTTTTGAGATCCACTTCAATAGCTATTCCCGAATGATGCAGGAGGCAGAAATAGTCCCATCACATCTGGCCAGATGGAGCATGAAAGTGTGGCTGCAGGATTCATGACAATTGCATACCGTGTCTTGGAGGCATTGAGTTTTAAAAAAAATCTTTCCATCCTCCGTTGGATAGATGACGGATATGGGTTCAAGTTGGTTCAGACGTAGAATGCCTAAATTGTTGTAAACCAAAGAAGATCTGGGTGTTGTCTACATCCTTGTAGAAAGTCACCCCATTGTCCTCAAGTAGTTTGGGTAATGACTGTACATAAATGCTAAATACCAATGGGATAAAATAAACCCGGGCGGAACCCTATATTTCATGCTTTTTGTTTCTGATTCAATTGATGCCAAAGTGACCGATTGAGTTTATCTTGTTAAAAAAAGGAAATAAGCCACTTTAATGATAAGTGGTCCCATCCCAATTCCTCAAGATGGGATATCAATAAACCATGATCAATAGTATTGAATGGTGCAGATAAATGTAAACGGACGCGGAAGGCAGCTGTGTCAGCTGTATCTGTTTACTGTTTGATATTATCCAGAACTGATCCAGTCACCCTCTCTGTGCTAAGTCTGAAACCTGCCTGTTGAGGGTGTAACATGGACTGTGTTTCTACAAATGGCTAAAATTGATTAACGATTAACTTTTCTAATATTTTTGCCATAAATCAATGTAAACAAATAGGACAGTAGTCCTTAGGGTCTGATGTTGACATCGCATGTTTTTTCAACAAAGGTTTTAGCGGCACATGTTTCCAACTAGTAAAAACTACTCCCTTTATTAATGATAGTCTGAGTAAGGGCATCACTTTTAGTAAAAATCTGCACCATGATTGCTGCCAGACAAGGATCCTTAGGTGAACCTGAGGGTTTTGCTTTCTCCACAGTCGTGGTTATTTCAGCAGATGACAAACTCTTAAAGTAGAAAGAGGCAGTTTTAATGGTATGGCACTCCTAAGAGTTAATGGCTTCAACGCCATGACCTCATCTGGTTATTGCTCGCCCCTGGTTTCATCCCTAAGATTATTAATCTTTTTTCAAAATGATTGGACAATGTTTTGCAAAAATCCTGTGAGGAAGAGGGCACGTTAGTTGCTATTTTTTGGTGTAGTGAGGTATATCACAGTATTAAAGGTATTGGCATCTTCAGAAATCTTACTGGAGAAAAATCATTTGTTTGTTTTAAAGACTGCTACTTTATAGGATCTTAAGAGTTGACAATAACAAGTGTGTGTTTCACATGAGTAATTTGCCCACCATTTTCTTCCTGCTTGTCTTACTTGTAGCATTAGAATGCTTAGTTCTGCACTGAACCCATGGTTTCTCCTTTGTGTCACATTTAAGAAAGGCTTTTTTCTTGACTAGGTGCCATGTTATCCAGACATCTAGATAGATTGTTGTTGAATTGATCAGCTATAAAGTTTAAATTTACTTCATCGTCTTTGACCTCTTCCATTCACGCTTAACAAGAAGGGGTCTTCGGCAAAATCTTTAAATTTTCTATAGAAAAGCCCGATTCTAAAGACGGAAGATGTCTGGCTTGGAAAGTTACACCCTTTGGTGGGCAACTGAGCACCGCATGGGATGCGCATACGATCCGTCCAAACAAATGGAATGTATGTTCAAACTTTATAAAGTAGGTTTGGGGAGCAAAACACAGCATCTAGCAAAGGACCATTTTCATGTGTGAGCTCGTTATTGATCAAAGACTGATTATACACTTCGATTTCTTTAAGATTATTTGCTCCTTTGTCCTTTGAAACAGATTGAAGTCTTCAAAGACAATCACAGACTTGAGTTTGACAACAAAGGCACCAATGTCTTTTAATAAATTGTTGGTGGTTTTCGTTGACTTTTGAGGAGGGGAGAAGAAGTAATAAGGAATTCAGAGTGATTTGACAGAACAGCATTTTTCCTGCAAATGTTTCTGCAGCCTGAACTTGGCTAAAGACAAAAGGTAGAAGCACGCGGGCTGCTGGGCAGGGGAGCATCTGTGCCGAGAATGGGCAGCAATAAGAACAAACCACCTGCCAATACTGATGAATAATTCTAAATCCTAGTTGAATCGGCGCAAGAAAAATGAATCAATACAACCTATTACTACTCAATAATGTTAATTTTTTTCATTTTTAACTTTTTAGCAAAGCAAAGCTTTATATAAAAAATTGAAAAGACTAAAAAAAAAACACGACAAAACTACACACATGAAAATTTAAGGAGAGAATTTAGACAAACTTACTCCACTCACACTCATACTGAATCATTCATACAACATAACCCATTCGCCAACAAATAACAACCTACATATAATCACATGCCCATTCCTTGGATCCCTGAGACTAGTTTCTAACTAGTGGGCCAAGGCATTAAGACCAAACAAATACATAATTTACAAAGCACTTATTTGTGCACACCATCTGATCTAAAAATTCTGCATTCAAGAGGACTGTTATTTGAAAGTGCACAACATAGACGACATATTTTGAAAAAACAATTGTTTGGTGCAAAGAGAAGGTTTACGCGTTTTGAACCCACTTTTTTGGGGGGGGGGGTTCTCTTCAGGACCAAGACACTGTAGGACAAAAAGAAAAATAGTTTTACTTTAAAAAGACTGCTTCACTGGCAAGCGCTACCACCAAGATTCACCACCTCACAACACGATCTTACCAATTCAACTCTCACACGAGATTGAAGTTGAGGAGGGGTATCTGATGTAAATCCACTGCAGAACAAAAAAAGATTGGATAAAGAATTCTGTCACAAAAGAGTTCAGTCTGACTCGTAACTTAAGGAAAGGAAGCATCTACGGAAAGCACTTAATTTAATTGTTTGCATGGAAGTTTGTGGTATGGAACACAGGACCGCTATTTAGGCGTGTATCGGACCTTACGGTGATTTGTGCGCTATATAAGAACGTTTGACATTTGACATAGGCTGAAAAGCAAAGCACAGACGGCTATAATACACATCCATGGAGCTTTTGTGGCGTGGCGTCTCAACTCACACGCAGCATACCTGAACAGCCTCAGGAGGACGGATGAATTTAAGAGCGACAGTTGCTCCGCTAGTTTTCTTTTTCTCAACCTTTGTCACTGAAAGAAACATGGAAGCCGGTTAGTCGGCTCTATGGAGGCACGATGTAACTCGGAATACCTAGCGTCTCCAACACTGCATACCTGATCAAAAAGGCTGCTTCCGCATCAGTCTTAAGGGGTCTCTCTCCGTTCCTGCATAATCGGCAGGACGTTTGTTTCAGTAGCCTCCATTGATGCTTACGTTCAGCACGTTCGCTTAGCATTCTGGGTAAATAGCCACAGAATTATGGCAAATGTAGTCCATTCTAGAGGTGAACTAAAAAGATGTATGAATAAGTTTCACAGTTGATGAAAAAACTACTATGCTGTTTATAAACAATTCAAGAGAATTAGTAATGCATTCATGGGGTGGATGGAAAGACTTTCGCTATATGGCTGCAAACGTCATCCGGAGGCAACCTACAGTTTATATATTTCAGAGAGTTCATTTAATCCTGACACAGCAGTGTCAAATATCACAATAAGCATTGCTTCTCGCTGAGGTAGTTTTAATTCCATGTCTCCTTCTCTAGGATCGCGTTCAATTTTTGAGTTGATTGTCCAATGCAGATCTCTTTCTGTATGGGATTTTTTGTTCCAATGGTTAACCAATGGGGTAGATTCCACATTTTTTCTAATTCGAGATTTATGCTGTGGTATTCTTTGGTGAACCTCTTGGTTCGTTTTTCCTACGTATAACATTGAACATGGGCATATGATTCCATAGACGACCTATTTGGTCTTACAGTTCGTAAATGCATCATGCTTCCAAAGCATCCCATTGTGAGTAAACAGTGCTCCTTCAATCATTTGTTCGCAATACAAACATGTGCCGCATTTATGGTGTCCTGTCACAGGTGTTAGCCCCATCAATTCCCTCAGGGTTGGTTTTGGGGTCTTTTTTACTGCTGCCCTCACTACACAGTTAGATATGCTTCTTTCTTTTTTAAACGCGAATAATGGAACATTTGAGAAAGCTGGTTCCAGGTTCTTATCAAATGCCAGTTCTGAATGATGACTTTTTTTAGGAGATTAGAGTTCGGACAAAAGGTTGTAACGAAGACTTGTCGTTGCATTGGAGTTTTTTCTTTTTTGTTAAGCAATGTTTCCCTCGGGGACCACCAAGCCCTCTTCATGGCTGATTTGACCATTTTTTTGGGGTATCCTCGGTCCCTAAATTTTTCAACAAGGTTATTGGCATGTAAAGTATATTCGTCTTTGTAAAAACAAATGCGACAAATTCTTAAAAACTGTTTGGAAGGTAAGTTTTCTCTCAAACTTCTCGGATGGTTACTAGAAAACAAAAGGGCCTTATTCATATCTGTAGGTTTTTTGTGCAAAGTTGTAAATAGTCCACCTTCTGCTGGATAGACTTCTACATCAAGGAAAATGATTTTATGGGATGAATGGTTAACACTGAACTTGATATCTGCTGAATGTATGACGTTACAACGCATACTTTTACCACGCATGCCTTTACAACGCGGTATTTACAACGAATACCTTCACAACGCATAGTGCTTTGGGGCGCTGGATAGTGAATAGTTTAATTTACTATTCCAACTCCAGTCCCCGTGGACACTAGGGAAGGTGTTGGACAGTAAATTAAACTTATTCCCTATCCTAGAGCGCCCCCCAGTGCAATGCGTTGTAATGGTTTGCGTTGTAAAAGTTGCGTCGTAAAGGCACTGCGTGGTAAAAGTTGCGTTGTAAAGGATGTAAACCTATCTGCTGATCTTTGACTAAGCCAATCGATGAAGTTCATTAGTTGTCCCATACTTCCTGACCACACCATAAAGATGTCGTCGATGAAACGCATCCAGGTTGTTATACACTGTTTGAATGGATTGTTATTGTAGACAAACTTGTCTTCGTACATTGACATGAACAGTATGGCTAGTTCCGGCGCAAAGGGACACCCCATCGCTACTCTTTTTGTCTGATAAAAAACTCGCTTCCGAACATGAAGTAATTTTTCCAGAAAAAGTGACAGGACAGCCAATGCTTCATCCTGTGGAATTTGGGTATATAATGAAGTGACATTAAGTGTCACCATTATATGTTTATTGCATTCAAAAGAAACCTCCTTTATTTATTGATTAAATCCGTGGTGCCTTGAAGATATGATGGTACTTCATTCAGAAATAACTTCAAAAAATAATCTACGTACTTTGAGATTGGCTCAATCAAAGACTCACACCCGGAGACTATCGGTCTCCCTGGAGGGCAAGACACGCTCTTATGGACTTTGGGTAAAACGTAAAAGACTGGAATTCTAGGATGTTTGTTCTGTAAAAAGTTGTACTCTTTTTGACCCAAGAACCCTTGTTCAAAGCCCGTTTCAAAATAGAAAAGAGATGTCCTTGGAGTTCAACCGTTGGATCTTTTGGAATTCGTTTATAGCAGACATTATCATTCAATTGTTTGACAGCCTCAGAAGTGTATTCTGAGGTTCCCCATACCACAATTGAACCCCCTTTTCCGCCTGCTTTGTGGTTACCGACAAATCGTTTTTAAGTGAGACTATTGCGTCTCGTTGTGCCTTTGTGATATTGTGTTTCACATATTTGGTCCTTTTCTCCTTGTTTGAAATAGCAGAAAGTACCGTTTTTTCAAACAAAACTACTGCCTTTGGTATCTTATTTCCAGGAGGGCAGAATGTAGATTTTTTTTCGAAGTCCTGTTACTTCATTTGAGATAGCTGAATCGTTTCCACTGAAGAACATTTTTTAATGGATTTTTCTGCAAAATTCAATAGTTTCAGTTTTCATTTTTTATAAAATCTGTCTTTTTTTGGGGGGACAAAGGTGAGAATGAGCAGCAGGCAGAGGCATAAGGAGTGCCAGGAAGGGAAGTCGGTCTTGAGGATGGGGAAAAGGCAGCAGGTAGTAGCATAAGGGATGCTGGGCAGAGAAGCTCCATTGTGTCAGAGGGTAGAGGCTGTAGGCAGAGTCATGCGTTGCTGTGAAGGAGTTCAATTGGACTACAGATGAGCTGTGCCTTCCTGACAGAAGCTACTCACACAAGGACCTCGGACACCTTGGAGCTTCACCTTATGCTAAAGGGTACACTTAAATGATATGAAATCTCTCAGAAAAGGTATAATCACCATCTCATCTCACCAAATAGAGCTGCATTATCTTATCATGCCACTGAATGGTTTTAAAGTCTACCAGATGACTAAATATAAATATGAACTGGCGCCTTGTCATGAAATTCTCCTTCGTCCAGTCTTGACGCTTCAGCCAACATCACTTTCTATTCTGTGAATTGTAGCTTCGCTATTCCTGTTAAATGGATGAGTTATAGGGCCTCTACCGCAGCAAACTACGGGATCTTGTAAAAAACATAGACTGGCTGAAAGTGACCCAATGCAGTTGGCATTTCTGTGAACACATACACACTCGCTCGCCATAGGGCACTCACCCCAAACTTTTATGCCTTACCGCTTTCAAATATCACCAGCCGCCACTGCTGTACACCTGCTCTTCCTTCCGATTCAGACATACATCCTGCAACTAAAATGCACTTTCGATTAACAATCCTCAAAAAACTCAAATTCTGTCAGAGAAAAAACCTCTGCTTTGTTCGTTCAAACAGCAGTTCACTGCACTGCTCTTAATTATTATTATTTTTAAAACACACAAAAACAGTGTATTGTCATTCTTTCACCGGCTCGTTGGCAATGCAGAGAATTCAAAAGCAATCCGGCACTGTGATTGGTGTTTTTCGGATCTTCAAAAATGTAAGATCTATCATCCTCTGGGGCATAGGGACCCCCCTCCCTCCACCTCCCCCCAAATTTAGCAGCTTATGCGGGGGCTCCCATTGGGCCAGACAAGCTGGTGAACTGGATCTACATGAACAATAATTTGTTGTTTATGGGCCTCTTATGTCCGCAGCTCTGCACTGCACTGTTAGGAGATACCACACCAGAGTGTTGTGACGTTTCTGCTGCTGGCATTCACAGGAAAGGAAATATATAAAGAAAAAAACTAAATAGCGGAAGATAAAGAGAAACACCTTGGAAAAGAAAGAGCATAACAGAGAAAGATAAGAAAGAAAAATTAAGAATGAGAGAAAAAAGGGTAGATACAAAGGGAAAGACGAACGGAAGGAGAAAGGATGGGTGACAGGAAGAAAGGAAAGAAGGAAAGATGGAAGAAAGGTGAAAGGTACAATGAAAGGGTGAAAGACTGACTGGATGGAAACGAGAAAGGGTTACCTGGTGAATGTGTGAGTGGATGGAAGTATAGAAGAATGTGCAGATGAAGAAGAGTGAATGGCTGGAAGCTTAAAACACAGATGGATACAGAAACATTTTGATGGATGGATGGGATAAATGGATGGATAGATGGAAGGAGAGTAAAAGGAACTCTCTTTAGGTGGGTTGTATGATATTACAACGCATTCCGTTGCAACGCAAATGCCTTTCCCACGCATAACCTTTAGCACAAATATTCCTCAACCACGCATATTTTTACAACGTTTTTCATTGTAAATGTATGCATGGTAAGGGCATACTCTTGTTAAAGATTATTCCCCTACCCCTAAACCCTTCTTACAAATACCCCTCCCCTGCCCTTTACCCTAAATTCGGACCCCTTCGTTTTTTTTTATTCTAATATTCCCCTTACCTCTCCACTTTGTCTTGTCTGTCTGTTCTTCATGTTCATTTTTTTTCACGTTGCACGTCGTTAAGCGGAAACGGAAGTGAGACGTCTGTTTCCTCTAACAATGTTGAGTGCCTTTATCAGGTGCGTTTTTTTGGGGGGAGACCCCCCAAGCCCCCTTTTCTTTTCGCCATTTTTTTTTCGGGGTGGGGGGAGGCCCCTGCGCCCCGTTTTTCACGATTAGGCTTTACCACACATGCCTTTACTACATATCTCATAGTAAAAGTATGCGTGGTAAAGGCTATTCGTGTTAACCATGCATGCGTTGTAATCCATGAGTGGTAAATGTTATGCGTGGAATGTAGTGGCTGTTTCCCCTTTAGGTGGGACACATTTGCTTGCTTCACATGCCCGGTTTGAATAGAGGCATATTCAAGTGGGGGGCATTTTAATTTTCTGGATTCTCCTGTGATCATCCTGTTTAATAGAATTGACCTAGAGTGACCCAGATTCGTTTGAGTGGACATGCATGTGTAGGTCACGTGACTCCACATCCTCACACAGCCATTGTTTACAGGCCTGGGCTTTCCTCGACTAAGTGTTGCCTTCTGGGAGTTTTTGAAGTGGTTCATTTTAATGAGACAAGAGAACGAGTTTTTAATGTAAAAGGTAGACCTTGAAAGCGTGCATCACAGTAACAGAGGGCCTTATGAATAATGAATTCTGATTTCAGAGAGAGAGATGCACTGAGTGGAATGTGAGAAAAAATAAATATGGGCAAACATGTAATTTGGAGCAAGTTTAATAATAAAATTGCATTCGTCCATTTATTAATGCAGTGCACGGGTCACACTTCATTTTATTACCATAATACTTCCTGCCTAATCACGATTGCAAATAAAAACCTGTGCATCCTTTTTTAATTACAAACTGCTAAATGTGTAGAGTTCATTTACAGGTATTTACATTGCCAAAAAATGTCCTTCTTTTTAAAAAGCATGCACTCACCCTATAAGCCTTTAGGGCCTACCTTAAGGGTGGCTTGTACGTATTAAAAAGGAAGGTTCATGTGTAGCAAAATATGTATTTTGCCAGTTTGAATTAGCAGTTTAAAACTGCACCTTCGGCTGCAGTGGCCGGCCTGAGACATGTTTTACAGGGCTACTTTAGTGGGTGGCACAATGATGGCTGCAGCCCACTAGCTGTGTTTAATTAACTGGTCCTAGGTACATGCAGTACCATATACTAGGCACTGATATGTAAATTAAATGTACCAATCTGGTCTATACCAATTTTACCATGTGTGGAAGGGAGACCACAAGCACTTTACCCTTGGTTAGCAGGGGTAAAGCTCACAAAGTCATAATGCCAACAAAAATGGGATTAGCAAAAAAATGGGTTTGGGATTAAAACATCTGGCCGAACACCAGGCAAAAGATGGTAATTTCCAACACTTAACAATTCAGACTTTCTCAGGTCAGAATGGGAAATTATAGATGGTTTTGGTTATACCAAATGGCAAAATAATTTGCATCCTTTTTACTGGCCATTGCTTCCGGCGCAGATTCCACCAGCAATTTTCTGGAGAGATTTGCATGGATAAAAATCCCAGATCCATGAGCAATTTTCACCTGTCCACACCTGATTACATATTGATATCGGGACTCAGAATAACCCCGATTGTGTTGCAATATGGTTCATATACTGAACTCTCTCACAACACAATGCTGTGCTCATTTAGCCCCTCCGCTGCTGCCGTCGGCCGTTGGACGTCGCGCGAGCTACCTCCCTGGTGCTGCGCACGTCCAACGGCCGACGCGGCTGCACCCGTTTCTTCGAACGTTCAGCACTGGCTCTGAACGTTCGAATCAGCAAACGGGTTCAGGAACCCTCCTTACCTTTACGATGACAGGAAGTAGCAGTGCTGGAGTACCCTTTTATGTACTCATAGAAGCCTTTGTGAATCAGCCCAAAAATGTCCAACTCCCTATTAGTAAATGTGAAAGAGGGGAAAGTCCTTTTTGTCTGTACTAAATTTTTATAAATAATCTCTGAATATTCCTATTTTAAATGTTTTGTGGCAATGCATAGAGGCATGTAAGAGGACACAAAAGAGTACTATTGGAGTACTATGTGTCTTTAGCATGATGTAAACAAAAGTCTAGGAATCCTCTCTGCAAGCCTGGACAACACCAAAGTCATGGATGAAAATGCTTGGCCTAATGTAATCATGGCTTTAGTGCTGTGTTTTTGCAGACCAGCCACTTCATCAGTGTTTCCATAATCAGTTTTTCATGACAATATGATGTGGTTGATATTCTACAGGACATGCAGGCAGCACCATCACACACACCAATGTCACCCCGTGCAAAGCAATATCTAAAGAGCACATGTTACTATAAAAGCAAAGTTTGAGCAATATATGGCCATTGAGACATATTAAATGCCTCGATAAATAGTCAAAACCAGGGGTTCCTATCCAGCAATAATGAGTACTTGTAGAATACTCCTATCACCATTGGAGCAATAGAGTTAGTCCAAAAAGAGAACTAACGCACCAAAAAGGGCAACTTCCCCTTATACCATGTCATAAAATAACATGTTTTTCATAATTTTCTGATCCCGGGCGGTTTCTCTTAATTTTTCAAAGCGGAAGAAAGTTTGTTCCACCACTCCGATCCAAGAGTGATTTAATACCTCAGCTGGTGCATCAGAATTTTTTATTTACACAATATTTGAAATAAAACAGTGCAGTGTACTTAAATAATACACCCTATGCATATTGAAAAGGACTTTAAAAATAGTCCTTTTACGAATGGGTAATCAAATTTGCCCGGTGAAAGACTCAAACTTTGTGAGCTGAAATTCATGCCTGGCAGTCGTGTTTACATGCACTATAACCTGGTTATGTTTTTCTAAGCCATCCCAAATAAATGGTATTGCAATAACATGCACTAGAATGGAACAGTGCATTTCACACACTTATATAATGTGCCTTAGATAGTAAAATATTATCTGCACCTTTTATCAATGGAAAAAGCAGGCCTTCGAGACAGCAGCTACATAGACATCTAGCAACATGTCTGAATCAATCACTACACCTACACCAGGTGTCGAGGGCGGTGCCTTACCCATCGAACTCAGCCACAACTTGCCTTCCTAGATACTGGGGGAGGTTTGCATGAGGAACATCTCGATCTTGGATGAGTTCAGTGTAAGAAAGAAGGGGGCATATTAGCAAGAACCTCGTTAAAATTATCGCAGTTTTAGCGGCAGGAAACTGCCGCATAATGGGCTTGCTAATATGCGTAATAGAATTCCAATAGAAGCCCAGGTTAGATGTCCTGCACATCTAACCTGGGCTCTGTTGGAATTCTATAACACATATTAGCAAGCCCATTATCGCCGTTATAGCAGCAGTTTCCTGCCGCTAAAATGGCGATAATTTTAACGAGGTTCTTGCTAATATGCCCCAAAGTCTTCATCTATCAACTGATCAAGTTCATCACTCGCCACCTGTAACTCCCAAGCTCACAACACCTCCTTCACCAAAGTTCAACAGAAACTGGGTATGATTGACACAGCTGAACCGGACCACGGCAGCCTCATTAGCAGGAAGGCCATTGGGCGCAAATATGAGTTGAGTTGACTGAGGCACAACACACGGCACAGGCCTCAACCCAGAGGAGAAGGATCCCAACGGAGCCCTCTTTCTGTCTCTGCACCGAGCCGCTAGCCTATTCCATGTCTGAACTGGGGTGGTGGAGTGAGCTAAAGAATGATGATGGATTAAACCCAGATCAGTTGACTGGGGGTGAGTGTTTGATTTGCTCATACGCTCAGTCCATCATCCCCTTTGGTATAGGCTAGCTAGTCGGCAGAGCAAGCCCTGGTGGTCAATGCTTTCAACAATAGCCACTGACAGATATAATAGGATCAGCATGTTAACGCTGCCCCCTTCCATAATCTTCACCCAATTCATCAATCACTGGTGCTACCAATAACCGTGCTTAAGCTAGGCATGAATGTGGCTGCGAGAATCTAGAATCACATTCCTTGCAGCTGATAAGTGACTGCCATCTTGAAAGTTTCCAAAACATCAAGGGTCATTGAAAATGGCCTAAAATATGCATAGTTTGAAGAGTACAATGTTGGTTTATTCGAAAGGGGCCTAATAATTTCTGTGGCAGCCAGAGGTAATGGAGGCATTCCAAACATAATGAATGAGTTAAGTGATGTACCTACTTGGTTCAAGATCTCACCATGGCAAATATCTGGGGGCGTCCTGAAGGTTTACTCTTTTGGTATCAGATCTTCTGTCTCCGAACTTGAAAAGTTATGAAATTCAGTGATTGAGGCTGGACTAACATGGGAGCTCTGATCTTCTGTTGACTTGGACAGAGTAAGCACAGCATCCGTGTCCATGCCTTCACTGATAAATCTGATTTTATTTAACCAATTCTAAAGAAGGGATGACGCCGCTAGTTGGAAGATTTAAAGAGCTCCATGAATTTAATATAATTAAAAAATGCAGGTGCTAAAGGAGAGGATAGTCAGCAGTGGCTGCATTGGATTACTTGACATAGCATTGCTCTAGAATGGAAGAGTTCCTATCAAAAGCTTTGTTATTGATTAATACCAGCTATTGGTTCTGCTCTTCACACATATTCTCTTTCCTCCCAGGTTTCAGATATCTACTTGTAAGGTCAGCCTGTGGTATGCTAGTGAATACATAGTGCAAACTAGTTACACTGAACACACCCAGCTGGCTTTAGTTTCAAATCTTTTTATTGATTTCAAACCATTACAAAAAAAGGTTGTGGTTGCATCAAGCTGAGTTTACAGGCCAAGAGTTACAGATATCTCAGAAGTTCACACAGCTTATTTCCAAAGTCTCAGCCTAACATTGATTTCTTACATTTGTGTCCCTTCCTAGTTGCTCCACCTGAGTTGGCTTTAAGAGGCGTGGAGGCCAATGTCCATGTTGGCTGGGTCTGACTCTGGATATATTGACCTTTCTCTTACCCATTTAATGCACTGACTGGACTTGGCTAGGTTGGTAAAGAGGGCAACAACCACAGTTCAAGGCTACGCCCCAACTTTTGTCACATTCCTAGGTCTCACCCGCCAGGATTTCTAATTTCCTGTCTATTGTAATTATTATTGATCTGTGCTTGGGGATGGGAGAGAGAGAGACAGATTTCATGTCTTTAAAAAACGGTGCTGCCAAATGTTTAATTTTTATTTATTCAGACCGAGAAGGTTGTCATCGAAGAATACATTTGCAACACTTTCAAGCCTTTAATTAATCCCACTGGGACTGGTTCCCACATTAGCATTCCTCTCACAGTACCCGTGCCTTCGAAGGATTGCTACTCAAGTTTGTGCAGCCGAACCCATTATTTTCAATGTGGCTGCACACCATGGGGGGTTCTGCATTTGGGGCGGCGGGATGTGGCCCCACATATATTTGCCCCCCCGCCCCGGCTTACGTAGTATTATTATCATAACGTAGAAAAAAGAAAGAAGAAACTGTGTTTACTTTAATAAAATCAGCCCGTGCGAGTCAGTCAGCCTTCGGTTCAGTGGCAAGGGGGTGGGGCAAGGTTATGGACATGATACATCACATGACTCGGAGACTGGTTACGACGTGTGAGCACACTGCACCAAGTGAGCAAAGTGCGCATGTTCTTTTGGCTGGCTGCTTTTCCCCAGCCAAACCGACATGCGCACTACAGGCTTCTCAGTACTACACATTGAGGGAGTGTCGTTTATTCAAAACCACAGACCCCCAGTCACTTAATGAGCAGTGAGTTTGCCTGCTCGCTCCAAACCTTAAGCTGCTCTCGACAAGAGACCAGCATCTGGATTGGCTGCAGGGCGCGGTTGCCATGTCTAGTGTAGGGCTTTCAACATATGGTACCGCAGGGGTGGGAGGGTCTGCCCATCGGAGCAATGACCAATCACTGTAATGGTTTATTGTAAAGCCATGCAGTTATTGGCCATTTTTGACGTTGCTGGGCTGATCGGCCTGCCCCTCTGTCTCTCCCCTCCTCTCGGCAAGCAGAGCGAGACCCCACCACTGCTGTTGTGGCGAGGCAGGCTTGAATCATTTCGATACGGAGGAGTTAACTAGGAGTGGCGAGGACGGCACGCACACGACACCAGTCGATCAGCAACACCAGCAAGCCAAACTTTTAAAGTAGGTAGGTGGCAACCAACTGTGGCACAGCAGTAGTTGGAAATGCAGAGGGTCAGTGGTCAAAGTTTAGTGGGGGAAGATTAGAAGCGGGATTCCGATTCGGCCAGATGACGGAGAGGGGAGGTTGGGTACGGTTAACATTAACAATAGTTACAATCCCTGAACCTTACCGTACCAAAACTCACCTCTGCTAATGCTTTTCTTCACTAAAAGCCGGCCAGCCTTTAAAATGTCAATGTTTTATCTAGTACATAGCAGCAGTATATTACAATGCGGCACCCTCGTAAACATTCTGAATTCAATGACTTCAGCCCTATTCCCTTTTCGCCAGCCCAGTAGACCTAGAAAAAAGGGCTGCAGTCTACCACACATAGCATAACAGATGGTAGTCTTTAAAGAGGATGCCAGTCCTGTCATATGAAAAGAACAACTTGTTTTTTAAGCACCACTCTTCATTGGCGGCCCCTCCGCTAAGGCAGAGGAGCGACGCCCCACTGCTTAATTGGAAAAATAAAGTGGTAATAACGTATCATTATTATCATTTTAGTTTTACTATTGTAGTCAGTGGCTCTCGGTGGGGTGGGGCTGGCCAGAGCAGGGGGTAGAGTAGTTTGTACTCCCTAAGTGCTCAAGACTGTTTGGCCGGCTCTCTTGGGCTGGCCAACCAGTCCTGCGCTCTTTGCATCTTCCCCACCAGGCTGTATTGCAAAGCCTGGTGAACCACGGCGCTCAGACCAATCACAACGCTGCATTGCAGCATTGTGATTGGCTCAGGGAGGCCTGGGTGCT
The DNA here is from genome assembly GCF_964261635.1 of Lissotriton helveticus. Lineage (NCBI taxonomy): Eukaryota > Metazoa > Chordata > Amphibia > Caudata > Salamandridae > Lissotriton > Lissotriton helveticus. The sequence continues at coordinate 168,942,360 of NC_136059.1, read as the reverse complement.
TCCTGTTACTAGGATCGGAGACAGGAAGAAGAGGACAGAGGAGAGGCGGTGGCCGGATGGCTGGCTGGCAGCAGCGAGCTAAGTGTTTTTTTCTTTTTACCTCCCTCTGTCCTCATTGGGACCAAGGTGTGATGATTCCATTTTAGACAGCACACCACAACACCACCAATTATAAAAAATCATGCTTTCATGTAAAGAGCACACCACAAAAATCCTTCAAGTTATACAAATATTCCATTTATATTGCAAGGGCATCACGTAGGGTCTTCAGGACAAAACAAACCACACTGTGACATAAAAATTGTTCGGAAAACAGAAATAAATAACTCCTCCAATCCTGGATGGAGTCGGGATATGTATCAGGTCATCAAGTTCTTAACAGAAATGGCAATCGGCAACCCTTTCAATTCTGGATGGAGTCAAACGTAGGGAAAAATAATCAAATCCTCAGAAGTAAATCATAGTTGGGACTTGTCTATAATCCAGGAACATAAGTCAGTGTTGACTTCTCATGGGACCGACCGTGAAGAACTCTTATGAAGGCACATAAACAAATGATGCGATCTATTGCCAATGCGGTATCCTGGATACTGTGGGTAAATCAGTACAGACTGTTGCACTAAATGCAACCCAAAACCAACAGCTGTTATTTTGTCCTGAAGAAGACCCGATTTGATGCCCTTGCAATAACATAGACACCAGGGTCGAAACGTCGACGTATAACCTACTCATGCCCTGAATCACTGTAATCATAATTAATTGACACTGCAGGTTACCTGTGAACTTTATAATTGGACTGAGATTTGTTTATTTATTTTGCTATGTATGAACTTTAAAATTGTGTGTCAGTCTTATTTCTTTTGATCACTATTTGGCACATCAGTCACTAATTAATTGGTTATTTTTGTTAATGTCATTTTATGTTATGTTTGGTATGACAACCTCTTTCACAAAATGAAGCATTTAAATGGAATATTTGTATAACTTCAAGTATTTTTATGGTGTGTTCAGTAGTACCTTAAGACTACGAAAAAAGGAATGTTTTTACATTCAAATGGTGAGGATCCAAAGATATAATTGATTTTACCCAACAGAACTGATTTGTAGACTATATCAACAATACCCAGGTTCTGAGGGACACAGGGTTACCCTGTTGACTTCAATAGTATTTCATGTAGAGCTGCAATACCTGCCAGTTGAGAATTCACTATTTGAGCCTACAACAAAGTAAAAAAGAGCAAAGTTTTAAATTGAAAAAGCAGCGCTAACATGACAGCTTGATTGGTGCGCATGTGAAGGGGATTTCTGAATGCAATGGTCTCCCCTCCCCTGCGAAAGTCCAAGAAGCTGAAACGCATTGGAATGCCTTATGGTGTCATTGCGTCAGACTTCTAGCCACAGGCGATTACAAAATGTGTCCTTTAAAGGCCACTTCTGCGCTCAGCATTTATTGCGCTCCACCTGTCGGTGTAGATGTATAGGCGGCTGCTAAATGATAGCTGTCACAAATAGGTCATGTGTAACCATTCTGGGCCATATTTATGAAAAGTGTAGCATGGCTGGGGTGAAACAACGATGCAACACTTTTCAGTGCGCCATCCTTGAGGCACCAGGGAAGCGCCGTATTTACTGTATGGAGCTCCATGTCATAAGGATTTACAGAAACATCCGGAATCCTGATGTATCTGTCGGTGCAAAATATTGCTCAGTGCTGGAGTGTTTCTGGAAACAGACACAGCTCCAGCAGTGTTTTTTTCACATGGTAAAGCCCCATGTGAAAACCCCTGAGTCACCCCTTACACCTGCTTCATGCAGGTGTAAGGATTTGACGCAGTGGCCCGTAGAAGCGACAGTGAAATTTCATAGATTTCAAAGCCTCGTACAAGGCTTTTCTGCATCAGAATACCCATCTGCACACATTATACCTGTCAAAGGTGTAATTTAGCACAGGAGTTTACAAAGTGACGCATCTGCCTAGATCATCACTTTGTAAAAATGGCACAGTGTGGCTCATTTTTAACGCTGTCGCAGTATCACAAACAGTGTGTTAGCAATAATGGAGTTGTAGTGTATGCACTTCTGTCACATGCATAAAATAAACATGGCAAGGGAAGTGACTGGTGATAGCTCACAAATATGTGCTGAACTTCACTTTTTTACGGGTACAACTGTTTTTATGTTTCTTTTACCACAGGTGTTTTATTTCAGCATCTGTAACTTCTCCCTCCTAAAACATTCCCTCTCCCTCGCAGGTCCTCATCTCCCTATGCCAGAACCCCCAGCTCTGGTTGGTTCGTTTCCCTATTTGGCCACTGGCCAGGCCTATATGGAATGGTGGGAATCGTGATCTGATGCAGCAGCGACCAAAGAATGTCTGAAAGAACTGAACTTAAGTGGGGGGTTTTTAACTGCAAACTGTGTTTTTGCAAACTTACTCATTACAATTTTATTAAAATAAGCGTGGATAACTGTTCCAAATTACCTTCTTGCTTTCCTAAATTTTCTTGAAAATGCACCATTTGCGTGTACATTTTTCTAAATATTCATGGGGGTGGGGAGAACCCCCAGAACTCCCAATGCCTGTGGGGCACGCTCGGTACACTCACAGTCCACAGTGCACTCAGCCACAACATTTACGCTTACCACTTTCAAATTTCACCAGCCGCCGCTGCTGCACACAGCTGGATCCACGTGAATGGAGCTTTAATGGAGTGTGGCCTAACCCCAGCCAAAGCATCTGCTGAGCATTTGTTCAACGAGTGTCTGTGGCACATTTGCGAAAATACAAGAAAGCGAGAAGATGCGGTCCTGTAAGTGCCAGGGCTCTCTTCAGGCCTTGGCACTGGCCTCACCTTACTGGAAGGATCCCCTCTGAAGACATCAGGCCTCGCTTCCAGCCCGGCTCTCCTGGCAGGGGCTCCAGACCATGATAAAGACTGTAGGCCTGGCTTGGACCTGTCCCATAAATCACTGAGGTGTGTATGCACGGAGAGAACCTGCACCGCAATCAGTGCAACATACTAGTTTCCCTATATTAGACTCATGTTTTGATTTGTTACCTTGGCCTCAAATTGTAAAGCGCTCTGATATCCTCCGGGATCAAGTTCACGATATATAAAACTTTATTAATAAAAAATAAAAAATAAAAATAAACCACTTCCTGTTTGCAAAAGTGAGCGTTTCCGCATTTCACTTTTCACTCATGTGAACAAATTCACCTGAATATGTTTCCGACACCGCAGAGTAGGTTAAAGAACATCTTTCTAGGCCATTGCGTTGGTTTTTGCCTGGACTAAGAGTCTGTTTTATATGTTTGTTTTATTTTGTATTTTCTGACAACAGGAGGTCAAGCAAGGAAAGACCTTGAACCCCCACCCCAAGTCTCCAGTGTGCTATGGATATTAGGCAGGGCTTTACGCAGGGCTTTAAGTGGGCCGGGTCTCAAGGGGTCTGAGCACCGGCAGTTTTTTTCAGGGGGCCTCGAAACGGGTCTCTATCGGGCTCTTGTTTGAGCCCTGGCGCAGGCGGTCCGTTTTTTCCCCCCAGATTGCAGTGACTGCAGTCCGGGAAAAAGTGCCAGGATGCAAAACAAATCCCGATAGAGACCTGTTTCGAGGCAGCAAGCACATCGATGTGCGCTGCTCACACTGCTCACACTCCTCGCTAGTGGAGAAGTCATGGCATGACGTCATGCCAGGTAAGCGTTGTGGAGGAAGGGAAATCCTTTAAAGAGTCCTTTTCTTTCTGGATTTCCCTTCTCTTTCTGAAACGCAAGAGCAGCAACATTGTGGTAGGGTCACCAGGGCTTTAATTGGAAGCTTTTTCAATATTATATAGAAGCCATAGTTGCAGCTCATTTATCTTTTGCTACTAATAAACATTGACAAAGCCAATAGTCCTGACTTGTTGTAGGTATGATGTTACTTGTTGTATCACAGATCTGGATGCAATGACAGAAACAGCAAAAAAACAAGTCGGGTGGCACACTATGCTAAGCACAGATTTTAAGTGTGGGTGTTTTAAAGCCACGCCCCTAATTACACTGGCCACGCCCCTTTGAGAGACCCCCCAGTTTTTTCATCCCACTTAAAGCCCTGGCTTTACGTGGGATGAAAAAAATGGGGGGTGGGGGATCTCTCAAAGGGGCGTGGCCGATGTAATTAGGGCCGTGGCTTAAAAACACAGTAAGCATAACATCTGTGTTTAGCATAGTGTGCCGCCCCAGTGGTAACTTGCTGCTTTATTGAATCCATATATAGGGTGACCAGATTTTCAGAGCCAAAAACCGGGATGGGCACAGACATAGAAATAGGACTAAATGACCAATTAGATCTCAGGGCAACTTATATACAAGTATATAAGATGCCCTGAGAGCTATATGTATATTTTAGTTTTTTTCTTCATATTCCCTGCCCGTACTGTGAAGTACTCCAGGAGCCGGCTCTGGTGGCCCAGCCTTGACCTAAGTTCCCTGCAGCCCTGATTCATTCAATCCTGCGGTGCTGCTTGAATAAGGCGAAGCCACACAGCAGAAGAGTTTAAAGAAGTGAACTTCTGTCCCTGTTCCTAAGACGGTGTGAGGGTACACAACACTATGATTAATGTGCAGGTTCACCCGACCCTCCCCTAAAATCACGGGCCATTTCTTTGTTTAAAACGAAAGTGTCGGGTTCCGGGACAGTCCAGCAAAAAAAACTGGGACTGTACGGACAAAACCGGGACCCTATCCATATATAATACAACAATCTACATTACACCTACAACAAGCCAGGACGATTGGTTTTGTCAATGGTTCTTAGTTGCATAAGATAAATAAGCAACAACTATTGGTTCGTTGTATATAATATTGAAAATGCTTCAGTTCTGAAATGATGAGACTATGAAAGAACTACACCGAGTCTCTTTGAAGTTACATCCCAGGCAGTGAAGGGTGGCGCTGCTCCAGAATTAAGATTTTTTTTCACCCTGAGGGTGATGGCAGAAATGAAGAGCCCGATAGGACGAGGGACCCGTCTCAGCACCTGCTATTAAGAACTGCGGGAGCTGAACACCAGCAGGAACCGGCCCACTTAAAGCCTTGATATTAGGGTTCTCAACTGCGTCTACTATTTAAAACTCGGTGGGCGTGCAGTGCACCCTTATTTGTTGAGTAGACAGCACTGGGATCTGTCCTCAGCCCGGCCTAGAAACGCTCACCATTACCCGCGAACCTCAACCTCAGCTGGACAGACTGAGTCAGTCCAGCTTTGATTGCACAGGTGACTGTGTCACGCATCACGCCTTCTCAGCTTGCTCAGTGGCTACACCGTTATCTCATTTAGGGAGTGACTTACTGAAACCCCCTTCATACATGGTCTTGGTGTTGTGTGTTCGCCCTCTGCATCTGGCCACTGCCCTCCACATCCCACTGTCAGAAGAATGCTACAGCCCCTGCGCCATGTTTAGACTCTTATTAAACATGACAGGGCCGATACAACGAAGACACCCAGGGCAGGAAAGCATTAACGTGCCTGCATGGCGTCCTTTCAGTGAAAGGGGCGGCTGTCAGTCACGCGTGAGGCCAGTGTGTTGTTGGCCACACGTACCTCTCAGGGAGCATATGGGGCGCTTGCGGGTCTGTTCCTCGTCACTGCACTCATTGGGAGTGACAGCCGGCCTGGTCTTCCTGAGAGAGGGCTATGCGGTGTTTGTGTAATGCACGCGCCAGGACATGGTGCATCGGTGTGAGAACCCTGTGCCAGGCGAGATGCAGGTGGCTCTATGTCTCGTGGGATGCCCCCAGTTAGTCTTGGTTTTTAACGAACTTTGCATGCTGGGACTTGTAGTTTCAATTCGCCCCATTCTGCCTTTATGCTTTAATGCTCCACCATGCTTAGCAGTGCTGTCTACAGAATAGGGTACTGAATGATGGTGTCACACGTGGCATTGAAATACTTGATCTCTAACCGTAACCTGCTGGTGGTGGCTGTAGGTGATCTGATTGGTGGAGAGGGCATTTGTATACCTAGATGGTCAAATAATAATATTGTCATAACAATTTGGCACATTGAGGCTTTAAGCAAGTGTCCAATAAGACTATTCGATTTTATTATCCACCTACATTTTCTGCCACCTGACTCATTATTAATTTTCCATTTCATCATATCTTGTATTCTTATTTACTTATTTTATATTTATGAAACATAAGGGCATGCTAACAACCACGTTCTTCATGCCAGCACCAGGGAAGACAAGGTTAAGCTCCATAGACTGCTTGTTTCCCTTGCAGTGTGGAGCCAAGGGCGAGGAAGGTGGGGGTGCACAGTGATTGGGGCAGGGGGAGGGTTAGATCAGTCTGTTTTGGGGAGATAGTCAGCTATAGATGAGCATCAGGTGTGCTGCGAGTGTCATGGACACTGCTTGAACATAGCAGCTTTGAGCTGATTCATGAACTGGGTGGAATCCAGCTGGAGGTGGAATTTTATTTCATAACAAGGTCTATGGTTGCTGGAAACTCCAGCAGCAGGTCTGCAGTTTATGGTGATATCTGGGCAGACATTTTGTAGTGAAAGCCCTGGAGCTAATCTCAATTCACAGTGAGCTATTCTTACCACTGTTCTTCCACTAATAATCGGTGTCAGAAAAGTGGTTTACTATATGGTGTGGTTGTGCGACCTCACTGTGTGTAAACTCCCAAATCCATCTCGGGCCAGTCAGGCACGTTTGTAACCTTATTTTAACCCTGGGTAGCTCTGGCTTCAAGCAGTAAGTTATAACCAAGGAACGTGTGCAACGCATTTAAAAGTATCAAAACAGTTGAATACGAAAGAAACACAACATAAAGGAAATTCAACACCAATGTACAAAGATAGATCTTATTTTTATGCATTGGAAACCAAAATCCACTGGAGGTTTTCTGAGATATGAATTATAAAGCAAATCGTAAATCACTGCTTTTCACTCAAATCACCAAACAAGCATTGGAAATTACTGTGGTTTCTGCTTACTTTGAGAACTTTTATAAAGTTGTGTTCGACTACACCCGACTACTGTGACTGACCACCTCCCGCAGGGAGTGAGTTATAGGGGCCACTGAGGCTTGGCGGACAGATACCTTTCAGTCACAGCAGCCTCAAGTCCAGATCCAGATTCTCTGGGCGGACCGCCATAGACTTCAATGGAGTGGTCATGATGCAAGGGATTCAGGATGCTGAAGTTGCTGACTGATGCTGATCTGATGACAGGGGTCTTCCTGGGACCACCGTTTGGTCCAGAAATACGGTTGTCCACATGGGTCGATGTCCCTTGAAGTCTGGTTGAAGTCAAGCCCAAAACCAGTTGCCACTCACCTCCGGTCACAGAGAAACAGCGTTCCATTTAACCTAGCTAGTCTTGGGCAACAAAACTGCACCCGATGACTCTCCCATATCAAGCAGTCTCTGGCGCATATTTTGTGCATCAATGCTCAGTTTCCCAGGCTGCCCAGTAGAGGTCAGTGGCCATAAAGCGATTGTGGCTACCAACGTGCCAAGGCAGCAGCATGAGGCCTAAACTTTAGAGGTGATCATGCAAATAGTGCATTTTATTACAGTCGGTATGCACCTCTGCAGTTCACAAGGGTCTATGTATTTATTCAGTTATGTGGTTTGCCGTAAGTTGCACGTTACAAACTGACAGATAATTGCAACTGAGGTATCAATGTACGTGAAAGAACACTATTACACAAACTATACATACTGCAATACATTAGCCAGCAGCAATCCCACATAGGGCACGGGAACAGATGAAGGCAAAGCGTATTTCCCCAAGTCCAGCCAAGGCGTCCTTTGGTGATCATGAGAGGTGAAAGTGAACATGTAGAGGGGAATCTGACATATCCAAGAAGAGGCGGAGTATATCACAGGAGGGGCAGGTGAAAAAGACATGACGAGGAAAAAAACAAGCCCTGTAAGATGCAAATGTGGGAATTAGAAGAAAATACGAAGCCAATTGATGCTTTGTTATGGTATGTTTTATGTTATGTTAGGACACGTGGATTTGTCCAGCGTGGCTAATCATCCGTGAGGGTATCCAGGTGTTCGATCAAGCATTTAGGCGTGAGGCATCGGTGTGGTGAGTTAGTTGAGGAGCCAGGTCTTCAGCTTCTTGTGGAATTCAAGGTGCGAGGAGGAGGCTCCGATGTGTTGCGGAGGCCATTCCAGGCTTAAGTACAAAGTAGGAGAATGCTAGACCATCAATCCTGAATTCATTATAATTAATTTATCAATGCCATTCGTAAGAAATTGACCACAGTAACAAACTGTGTTATTCAATATTTACATAAGCAGTTGTAAAGCACAGGTTCACCTAGAAGGGCATCTTGGTGCTGAATAACAGTTATTTATTGTTACCCAACTCAATGGTACTCATTTTATCAACCTCAGAAGGATGAAAGGCTAAGTGGACCTGCGAGGATTTGAACCTGTGACCATGAGGTCAAAAACAGGCGCCTAGAGTGGGTACTGTAGTCCACTAAGCCACCAGACCCAACTATACATACTATAATTCAATGCAACGTATGCTTAGCACCTTGTACCACTAGTTAGGCCCAAAGCACTTCTTATTGTGGGGATCCATTGTGGATTTCCATTTATCGGTTGTGAGTGCTTTTTTGGTTCTGTATATATTAGTAGTGGTGGGTAAAGTGTCTCGTTTATTAATTGTTCTTGCTGGTTAATTTAAAAGTAAAATTAGTTCAATCCGGTGCTTAACATATTTGTAGTGGGTATGTGTGTATGAATGTGACAAATAATTCTGCTCTGTTTTCTCAAAATGGGTCATAGTTTCCACTAAGAGGCCAATACAATTTTTTTCAAGACAGTAGCGCTGCGCGTCCTCAGCCATTTATTGTGTAGCGCAGAAAGCGCTATGATAGAAGGTAGAATGAACTTAAATGGGTGAGCCCTTGAGCTACCTTCTGTCATGGCTGGTTTGAATCGCTTGATGTTTATGTGTCTGAACAGGGTGCAAATTGAACAAAACTATTGATCTATGTATAACTGGTCTCATATCCACTCTTTTATCCATTCATCTTCGGTGAGACTGCAAAGCCTAACGCAAGAATTCAGTAGATCATCCTATGTCAGTTGTAGCTGCCCGACTATTCATTATTACCAGGATTAAAATAGTTTTTCCAGCTAGGACACTTTTGTGACTTCTGGCACAAAGGGAGGGGGCCAGCAAAGAAAAGCAAGCATTGGCAATGTCAATCGGTTTAACTTATGAATGAAAGGGCCTCTCCGGTCACTGATGGGTTTGGCACTCATAACGCCATCATACATGCAACCTGTCACTCACTCTTGCACTCATGCATCCATTTATCCATCCACTGATTATTTCAAGCAATCACTTACTTATGCAGACATAAGAAAACACACAAACTCAACAACTAATGTAAGATAAATTAAAAGGACAGAAAAAGAAAACATCCTGCCATCTAAACATGGCGGGCATATGGTTGGAATAACAGATACAATGAAATATAGCAGTAGGTGGCCATCTTGCAATGGTACTCTTCATAGTCTTTTATTGTTCTAAAGTTGCAGCATGGCTGTCACATTTAGAACCAAAACGTTAGGAATCTTGGAATATAAAACGCTACACAATGGACAATAACACTACATGTCCATGATGGGCGCTCGTTGAGAGGCACTGGCTGGGCAGGATGCTGGACCTAGCAGATGGAATCAGCAGCAAGCAGACAGTTCCTAAGCACTGTCTGGGGAGCTGTTATATGTGCTGGAAATGAGCATAAAATAGTAGAACTAAGGAAATAGACGGTGACCTATAAAATGACAACATTGAAATGTAAAGGAGTAGCCAAGCAGCCCTGGCACTGAGGAACACTCCTTTTTAGACAGACATGCATGTGTGATTAGAAAAGTGCTGTCACTCGCAGGGCAACAGAGCCAGAAGTAGACCGCCTCATACTATGTTTGATGGACGCATTAAGTAAATCACACTCATACCGGCCACTAGCAGAAGAAGGTTGAACAAAAGCCCCTTCACCTATGTATGGATGGACGTATGGATTTAGGTGTTTTATTAATTTCTATTTTGACAGACCACTAGGCCTGTGAGGCCTTCTGAAAACATTCTGGAAATAATTATCACACTGCAAATCTTCTATCTCTGGGGATTATCACATGGAGTAATCAATACCCAAATCCATGCCTACATAGGTAATCTGTGACCCATAGCCTTTAGGCCTATGACGTTTATCATTGGCTTCTCCCAGGACCACCTCAGACCCAGATTACTGAGCTCCATCTCTCCCACAAGACTTCCACCAGGTAAGCAGTAATGAAATTACAAATATTAACAAAATTAAAGTTGGCAAAAGAATATTAAAATATCCTCGCATGAGGGCCTAGTAAGTAGTATCATAATTCAAACCTTCTTTGTCAAGGGTTTGTTAGAGTGGGTCACATACACCAAACCTCTTGCCTAAAATGGTAATCTGTGAGATCCCATATAACAAAATGCCTGCCTACCGGCTTTAACACAGTGTATGGAGAATCCACCCTTAAAATCCTACTCCTTTTAATACATGGTTACCACAGTAAGTGGTACATGGTTTCCACAGTAAGTAGTCAGACCTCCAGGCTTTGTCACAGTTTTACATAATAAACAAATCTAACCTATGGCATAACTTTTCCCAACGACTCGTAGTCTTTACCACCGGCTTGACACAGTCACTAACACAGGTCTGTTAAATTGTGTTAAAGCTGTTACCCATAATGCATACAGTTATAAAATTGCCACTATGTACACAATTACAGTTGGTAAAGCAATATACAAACCTCTCTAATAGGCCAAATAATGATTATCACATTAAAAATCTTCTACTCCCCGGGTTTGTCAGAGGGCGTGACCAACACCAACACCCTGGCAGTCACCTGCAAAGTGAGATGTGACACGGTCCCCGTGTGCAGGCTGCAATACAGAGCAATAACAATCCACCCATAAGTGTTTATTGACTTCAACATATGCTTTTCACAATAAGTATTGCAAAAAACACAGTTGATGGACAGAATGTAGAACAATGTCATACATTCACCCCAGTACAAGGATCTGGGCCTAAATCCATCATTTGTTTGCACTCCACACCACCCTGGGTTAGACACTGGCTATATGCAAATCAGCTCTGACCCTGTGCCTCATGGGAACAGTCCAGTCCGAACTACCAAGCCATGTCTTTCCCAGACCGGAATCAAGCATCCAAGGACCGGTTTCTGGCTATCAGCCTTCATCAGCCTGGATAGCTTGACTCCAGTGGTGTGGAGAGCCTGGGACTCACGTCTGAGCATACCCAGCCCACTCGGGGTGAAAATTGCAAAAAACACAGTTGATGGACAGAATGTAGAACAATGTCATACATTCACCCCAGTACAAAGATCTGGGCCTAAATCCATCGTTTTTTTGCACTCCACACCACCCTGGGTTAGACACTGGCTATATGCAAATCAGCTCTGACCCTGTGCCTCATGGGAACAGTCCAGTCCGAACTACCAAGCCATGTCTTTCCCAGACCGGAATCAAGCATCCAAGGACCGGTTTCTGGCTATCAGCCTTCATCAGTCTGGATAGCTTGACTCCAGTGGTGTGGAGAGCCTGGGACTCACGTCTGAGCATACCCAGCCCACTCGGGGTGAAAATTACAAAAAACACAGTTGATGGACAGAATGTAGAACAATGTCATACATTCACCCCAGTACAAGGATCTGGGCCTAAATCCATCGTTTTTTTGCACTCCACACCACCCTGGGTTAGACACTGGCTATATGCAAATCAGCTCTGACCCTGTGCCTCATTCGAACAGTCCAGTCCGAACTACCAAGCCATGTCTTTCCCAGACCGGAATCAAGCATCCAAGGACCGGTTTCTGGCTATCAGCCTTCATCAGCCTGGATAGCTTGACTCCAGTGGTGTGGAGAGCCTGGGACTCACGTCTGAGCATACCCAGCCCACTCGGGGTGAAAATTGCAAAAAACACAGTTGATGGACAGAATGTAGAACAATGTCATACATTCACCCCAGTACAAGGATCTGGGCCTAAATTCATCATTTGTTTGCACTCCACACCACCCTGGGTTAGACACTGGCTATATGCAAATCAGCTCTGACCCTGTGCCTCATGGGAACAGTCCAGTCCGAACTACCAAGCCATGTCTTTCCCAGACCGGAATCAAGCATCCAAGGACCGGTTTCTGGGGACCGGTTTCTGGCTATCAGCCTTCATCAGCCTGGATAGCTTGACTCCAGTGGTGTGGAGAGCCTGGGACTCACGTCTGAGCATACCCAGCCCACTCGGGGTGAAAATTGCAAAAAACACAGTTGATGGACAGAATGTAGAACAATGTCATACATTCACCCCAGTACAAGGATCTGGGCCTAAATCCATCGTTTTTTTGCACTCCACACCACCCTGAGTTAGACACTGGCTATATCACCACCCCCTTTTGTACCGCTTTTGACCGCCATAAGTGTGGCAGGGTATGCTCAGATGTGAGTCCCTTGCTCACTTTGCCACTGGATTCAAGCAAGCCGGGCTGAAGACGGCTGTAATGCCAGAAACCGGTCCTCGGAAGCTTGTTTCCGGTCCAGGGAAGGCATGGCTTGGCAGTTCGGGCTGGACTGTACCCATGAGGCACAGGGTCAGACTGATTTGCATATAGCCATGTCTGAACTGGGGTGGCAGAGTGGGCTAAAGAACGGTGATGGATCAAACCCAGATCTTTTGACTGGGTGTGAGTGTTTGATTGGTTCAAATGCTCCGTCCATCACCACCCCCTTTTGTACCGCTTTTGGCCGCCATAAGTGAGGCAGGGTATGCTCAGACGTGAGTCCCTTGCTCTCTTTGCCACTGGATGTAGCAAGCCGGGCTGAAGACAGCTGTAATGCCAGAAACCGGTCCTCGGAAGCTTGTTTCCGGTCCAGGGAAGGCATGGCTTGGCAGTTCGGGCTGGACTGTTCCCATGAGGCACAGGGTCAGACTGATTTGCATATAGCCATGTCTGAACTGGGGTGGCAGAGTGGGCTAAAGAACGGTGATGGATCAAACCCAGATCTTTTGACTGGGTGTGAGTGTTTGATTGGTTCAGATGCTCCGTCCACCACAACCCCCTTTTGTACCGCTTTTGGCTGCCTTAAGTGTGGCAGGGTATGCTCAGACGTGAGTCCCTTGCTCACTTTGCCACTGGATTCAAACAAGCCGGGCTGAAGACGGCTGTAATGCCAGAAACCGGTCCTCGGAAGCTTGTTTCCGGTCCAGGGAAGGCATGGCTTGGCAGTTCGGGCTGGACTGTTCCCATGAGGCACAGGGTCAGACTGATTTGCATATAGCCATGACTGAACTGGGGTGGCAGAGTGGGCTAAAGAACGGTGATGGATCAAACCCAGATCTTTTGACTGGGTGTGAGTGTTTGATTGGTTCAGATGCTCCGTCCATCACCACCCCCTTTTGTACCGCTTTCACAATAAGTATGTCAGGCCTACTAACTTTATCGTGAATTTTCACAATAAACACATCCTATAGCCTTGATCATTGCTATCATAGCAAACTTGCCCTACTAAGCATAAACATTCCCACAAGTAAGAAGTGCAATGCAAGCACTCTTTTTACAGTGGAAGTGCACATCTTCCACCCAATCAAATGCTCTAACCAAGAACAACGACATGTGGGTGGAGCCTATTCCCCTCGCATTAGTACTTCTGAGAGATCTTTTTGTATTCATCACATATGGTCTGGCCACAGCTGCATGGTCAAACCAGATCTAAACGGAATGTGTCCGAAGAGTATGCATTTTGGAGACAAACAATTGATGCCTTTCAACTTAATAGCAAACTGTACAAATGGCCTGTTCCTCTAAGAAATCGACACCAATTCATTACATTAAACGACAAAAAAATGCCATTTCACCTTTTCGTCCCATAATCACTTAATGTGATGCCACACATTGCATCCTGTAATAACACTGGTGGCCTAGGTCACGTGATACCAAGTCTAGTGAATTGAAGGCGAGGGAGGGTGATGAGCACGTACTATCACCGCAGCCTCTGATTTTCTTCTGAAATATAATTTACCAATTCTGACTAGCAAACAATGTTGCAAGTGTCACATAGGTAATAACTTGTTTTATTGTATAGTGCTTCATATCACGCTACTGCACCTATGTTACTGATAACCAGGGAACACTGGAAGCCTGAGTTGTAAGGATTCAAACTTCTGACTGGCAGATAGATAGCAGCAGTAAGGATGTTTAACTCACTGAGCCATCTTGTCATCGTGGTTCAGGTTTCAAACTGGAGGTTTTGTATTCTAGGCCAGGGTACCCCAAAGTCGGTCCTGGAGGGATGAATCCATGCTGGATATTTAACATATCCCCATATAGATCAATGTAGTTATCTTAAAAATCTGGCATTGAACCGGCCCTCCTGGACCGACTTAGAGGACCTTGTTCTTGACAAAAATGAAGCTCACTGCATGTGAATGACTGTAAGTCTGCTGTTGAGACAGACGTGATGCATAGAGCGCTAAGATACTGGTGAGCTGTATTTACACACATCCTTATCTTTATTTCCGGTCCTTCTGGCCTTTCGTCACACCCACCACATGAATAATGTATGCCGCATCTTCCAGTAAGAGAGGGGCTGTTTATTGCTGCCAAGAACACGCGCACGTTCTATAAAATAATCACGAATCCCAGCAGCTGTCAAAACCCACAGCGCTAAATCAAATTGCTCTGTAGGAAGTGCAGAGACAGTCAAAAAGCAGCAGCAGTTGCAGGGGCCGGCTTGGTCAGGAAGATTGGGGCGGTGTAAGCTTCAGATTTCCCAACAATCACGCTGGCATATCTTGTTAAAAAAGATTATGAGAAGCAGCAAACAGAGGCAGGGCTGGACTGGGAATGCAAAAAAGCCCTGGCAATTAAGTCTGACTGGGCAATGGTGGTGGGGGGGCTGAGGGGGGGAAACACTGCTGCTGCTTTCAGTACCTGTACCGGCCCCCTGTACCAAAAACTGCCCCCACCAGTCCAAAACCAGCCCCCACCCTTCCGGCCCACCAGGAAAATGACTGGTGCCTGCTATGGCCAGCCTAGCCCTGCACAGAGGGGGCTTAAGAGGCATTGGAAAGAGAGAGGAGTGCAGATTGTGGGTACTTAACCACTTCCATTCACGGGGGCTGTCCGACGTCACAGTGGGAGTGTGCATCGGACGGCCGGGGGCCATGCGATCTGCGCACGCATCAAATTCTGCCGCACCAAAGCGGAATTTGCGCCTCGGCGGAGGGGTTAAAACACAAACATTTTCAAAGTAACCAAGTTCTAAGGCAGACACTAGGGGGAGAGAGAGTTAGAGTATGTGTGTTTTTGTCTGTGTGTACATGTGCAAAACAAATCCTGGGGAAATCCCACATACACCCCACCATACCTGACTGAAAGCACCTGCACCCAACTGCTCACTTCAGAATACATTTTTATGGGTGTGTAACACCCCAAACACCCCCCTAAAGGTACACCCTGATCATTTGGTTGCCAGGGCGCTACTGAAATACAGAACTGGCAAAGCCCAGCCTCCACTGAGATGCGCCTGTCTAGAAGGAGCGACTGTCTCTTTAAATGTTGTTTACATCTATTAGTGTTGTTGAGTGAGAAGCTTGGCAAACAGGATCACAGTACTAGCAACCTAAGCACAGTCAGAATATCATGAATATTTATTGATTTATTACTTTTTATCGTATTCACCTTTGACCATAACAATTATTAAAATATGGCAATCAAACTACATCACTGGCCCCAATCGCACAATCAAGTAAAAGAAATAAAATGTTTGAATCATTACACAGTATAAATATAACAAGAATTGGCAATGCCAACGGGTCTGGGTTAAAAGTATTGGTGTATGGTAATATGAAGCAGTACAAGTAGATAGCATGGGAATGGATATGTATTTGTGTGAAGCAAAGAACTGTAGAATAATTTGATGTAGCTTAAAAGGTAATGTGACCGTGGAATTGTCAAGCCAGATCTAACAATCCATATAGGTTAATGACCGCCCTCCCCCATCTGTGCTGCTGCCAGAGAAAATACCATACATTATCTAGTTATCTAAGACACTTTAATAGCATCCCAATGCTGTGTGTGCCCTGAAAATTCAAGCTTAGGCAGCTGGATAAATAAGCAAAAAGTATCAAACCAGGTGTAGGTCAAGCACTCTTTTTGTGGAAGCACACAACTTCCACCCAGTCAAAACTTATACTCCTGGCTCCCAACATGTGAGTGGAACCAAAGCCCCTCTCAAGCGATTCTCACATTATTGTCTGGCAACAGCTGCGTTGTCAAGTCAGACCATACAAAATATCACATTGCCTTCCACCCCAGTATTATGTCTGACAAAAAAACTAGGACCAGGGACCTTACACAGGCGTGTGGTGCAACCTCTAAGCAGCCCTGCTGATTATATATACTTAATAAAATCTTCCACCCTTTCCCATTGCAGTGTTAGTTGCAATGATCAGAAAAAGAATACATTTATTTGTACTGGTAATAGTCTACTAACCACTGTCTCATAGATTTTTATAACATTGACTTAAAACAAGATATTTTATCTGCTATTTTGTGTGAATGGACATGTTCCAGAGAAGCGATGGGAGGTTCATGTCCACCCCACCTAGCAGACACCCTCAGGGGGATGCAAATTTGGAAGCTTCACAACAATCCCTGCCTCTTCCTGGGGCCATCCGATCACAGCAGCCTTCTCTCTGCCTGACAAGATCCTCTGGGCCACGCCCCTCAGCCAGCTTAGAAGTTGATAGACCCAAGGGTCACATCTAACTCTGACCTGACCTTTCTTGTCCAAATGGATTGGGTCACACGTGTGCGTCATCACCCACGTTAAACTTGAAGAATCCACCCTATACTGATTCTTCACCCTGAAATTGTACTCATGCTGTATTCAGTGCTTTAAATGGGCAGGCACTGTCCCGTGCTGAGTGCCTGCACTTCTTTGATTTGAAAGGGAGAGCACCTGGCCTTCTCAGCACTCCTGCAATGCATTTAATCGGAGAGTACCAGCACTTTCAGCACTGTTGCAATGCATTCATTGGGAGAGTACCAGCACTTTCAGCACTGTTGCAATACATTCAATGGGAGGGTACAAGCACTTTCAGCACTGTTGCAATACATTCAATGGGAGAGAACCAGCACTTCCCAGAAGCAAACAGGCACTCTTAATAGTGAGCACCTACACTTCTATATTTCCCTTTAAAACACTGTACACTGGCCTACTATAGCATCACGGATGTTGGGCGCCTAAGCAACACCTTGGGAGAATGACATAGAGTGCAGATACATGCTGACTTTGTCCATCAGTCCTCTAAAGGTCCCAAGAGCTGATTGGCTAACAGGGGAAAGACTCTATGTATCGTTTACTAGACCTTACTCGAAGTGACCCTTGTCCGCCTTTCCAAGGTCTTCCAGAGGTACCAGCCAATAAGAACTCTAATTACAGTGGCATAGCTAGGCGGGTGGGAAGGGGTGAGTGGTCCGCCCCAAGCCGCACTCTTTTTGGGGGTGCCGGAAGTGAGCAAGTCGTCTATCGACTCCCCCCCCCCGCGAGAACAAGCCGTCTGTTGACCCCAGTTCTTACCTGCACCGGGTGGCAAACTCAGGGACCGCCCTGGGCGCCTAAAGGTCTAGCTACGCCACTGTCTAATTATAATCCCAGTGGTGCGATACAAGTGCTTCAGAGGAAGATTCCTCTGTATCTATGGCTCCACTGTCTCCTCGACCCACTGCTTCCAGATATTCCTGCAAGAAAGGTTCTTGATATACAAAAGGTTTGAAAGCCTCCCTTTTCAGTTTGCTGTTGGCATACGCCTCCATCTCCTTCAACATAAGTATTTGTATGGCACACATTGCCCCATGGGGCATCTTAAGTTGGCGCTGAGAGACAGTGATCTATTATCACCCATCTGATGGTATTCCGAAGCTGGCACCAAGCCCCCTGACCGGCTTGTCTTGGGACACCAGTCTTCTTGCTCCCTTCCCCCATTTCACATTTACTCCAGTTTAAGCCGCTGGCAATGGCAGTCTCATATTTGTAAATGGAAGAATGAAACCACAAGTCCCAGAATGCTTTACGATGTTGGTTGAACAAGCAGAGAAGGCTGAACATTACCTTTATGACATAATGCCACCTGACAGCAATGATGAGATGTTTCCATGCACGCTGATAATAATGAACTTCCGCCTAGAGACGTGACGTAGCTGTGACCACGCCCCATGTCATGACGGCGACTTTCTTTCAGTTCTTGTTTTTACATAAAAAAACACACCGCTTTCAAGGATTCGTACCTTTAAAAAAAAATTCGATGTTTGTAATCCAACATGCAGTTATTTCTTCTATGCTTATAAGTGAAACGACATGTCCCAGCTTGCTAAATTCCAGCATGGAGAAACAAAACCCTGATTTAAAATCAACCTCATGATATTAAGTCAGCTTATCAGTACACAGAGATCTGCAGTGTAATGTAGCTGTCTGCATAGAAGCTTCCAAATCCATGATAGTCTGACTCACGCTGCCTTGTTGACTAGTGCTATGTATGCTGGGGCATGTAGTCATATATGCAAATAGACCCGATTCAGGAGGGAAACTCCCAATTTTTAAAGCAACAAAATGGCTTTATTTTGGTTGCTTCCTATTTCAGTGTGGGAAAAGACCTTCTCCCAATTGTTATTTTTTTTAATCTCCCACTATCCTCTAAAATGCTGGCATGTATAAAGGTAGTATGTACAAGCATAGACCTTGAGATACCAACAAAAATGTACTTACTGTTAAAACACGCAGAAATAGCTGAAGATGTGGTATATAATATAGGTGGGTGGCAGTTAATAAGACACAGAGTGTAAGATGTATTTAGTGCTCTCCAAATGAGCATTTATTTAGCCAAATCCTCACCAAGCAGCGGGATTCAGATGTCTACCTGTTTTAAGCAGTTGTCGAAGTGGGCGGGATCTGAGGGGCACAACGTGCCTATAATTACTTTATTATTTAACCCCTTCACTGCTATTCCGCCGCAGTGCTAAGGGGGCAGGGTGGCCGCGCGGCGCTCCCGTGCTCGTGACGGAACCGCTCTGTCACGGGCCTCGGGTGAGCTGTGCTTGTGACGGAACGGTTCTGTCACGGCCCCGCCCGCCCAATAGAACGCTCAGCGCAGGCGCGGAATTCACGCCGGGCAGGCACGGCGAGCGGGCCGTGACGGAACCGTTCTGTCACAAGCACAGCTCACCCGAGGCTTGTGACGGAACGGTTCCGTCACAAGCATACAAGGGGTTAAGGAAATAGTTATCCTACTTTTTGTGAAAAGACAACCATTCCGAGATAGTTAATCCCTACAGTTGAAATGCTTCAGCAGAAGTGCAAGGCAGGGAGTCTCCAGTGCTGTAAAAGCAAAGGAAAGGCAGACAGCTATACAAGCCTTCTTGCCAGGGTGCCTGCTTCCCTGAAAGAACTGTAAAAGATGGGCACAACTGGTTAATCTGCAGATGTAAAAGGTGCCTGGAAGCGGTATTAACTTTAATTAATCGAGTCCCTTGAAGCTTTCTGAAGACACACATTTTTTCTTTTTGAGTGATATTGAAGGGAGCTACTAGCTGATCTGTGAAGTGTGTGCTTTTAAAGGACAGTTATCAAAATAAATTGCACTACAAACAGTTTGAGTATTATCAAAATCTTTATTTCTGAAGCACTTTTTAATTTAAAACTTTTTGAACATTTTGTAGCAGAATATCTTATATTGTGCTTAATATACAATAGTGCATTTCACACTGATTAACTCTTGCACTTATTTTTCATTTAAACTGGGAGTTATTTTCAATGTAGTTACCCGAAGGTGAAAGACCAAAAATAGCTACAGAATATTTTCGGTTTTTTGGGCACGCATTTGACCCCGCCTCAGCGCTCAGTCACTGCACTCCCACTGCGTACAGCATAACAGCTGAGTTCCCATACTTTTCAGGTCTTGACCAGACAGCTCATGCGTTGTCCTGAAGAGACATATTGTATACAATTCAGTGGGCTTTAGCTCGCCCATGGGCTTACTATTTGTTTGCTTCTTCGTTGCTCTCATATCCTTCATTTCTGTTGGTCTAACTATGGTATGCATGAGTCATGCCTCTTCTTGTGTTCAGCCCTTCCCCAGAGCAAGGACCAAGTACTTCTATCGTACTTATATCCGTCCACTGCTCCCATGTTAAGAGGTACTTTGTTATTTGTTTTTAAGCACTTTATGTGAGCGCTCGAGTTTTCACCCGCTCCATTCTCTATTTGCAAAGAGCTAATTTACTTAATTAGATATCGGGGTATATGAAAGAAGAGCATAATGTTGACTCCTGTTTAGGGAGCAGGTACTTGTATAAACAAACATAACGAATGGAGTGCAAGTATGGACCTATACATGGTTGCAGAAAAGGTGACATATAAAGCCAGGGGATGCCCGAAAAAGTTCACCAAGATCTGGGCACCAATGGTTGAGCTACTATGGTTTTGAGATGGAAAGTGAGGAAATGAGAGATGGTCACCCGCGCACCTGAGTCAGAGATACGGGAGATGAGGTCGGACGACCTCGCCCCGACCCAGTGCCTTGCCTGGATAGAGGGCAGTGATGTGACATTTGTCTCGTGCTCGATAACCAGTTGAATGGTTGTTTTTCCATTACTGCTGCTCAATACTGTTGTCATTCATTCCTAAAACGTTAACTTTACTACGAGCAATGTATATGTCCTAATGTACTAGCTACCTTTGTGTTAATAAAAATAGTTTTAAAAAACCATACCCCTTCGTGCAGTGCGGAAGCTGCTTGTAGCCGCTGGATTTATTTTCTTATTGCTGCTTCCCCTGTTTTTATCCCCTTGACGTTGCCTGTTTAGCAATCGAGTTAAGGTCCTGGAGCAATTTACTTAAAATAAGAAAATGTACCTCATCCGTCCCACGCTTTCACAACACAATTGTTTTCCAACATTCATTTTCACTGTCGACTCCCCTTTTATGGTTTTACCGAAACAGAATATACCCCTCCCTCTTCTTTGTGCTCCCACAAATAGTGTCTTCTACTTTAATTACAGCAGGTCTCGCTCGGCTTGACGTATGTGTCTTTTCTCCATCTCAACACCCTCTTGCTCCGTTGCTTGTTGCCCCCATCCGTCCCACTTCCGTGCTGCTGCTTGTTTCTTTCGTCAGCTCCTGCCCTCATAATTTCATGGAGGGTCGTTAACTTAATTCGCTTCCAGCCTGTGGTGCCTATTTTCTATTAAAATTTTAATAGGCTTAACAAATTAGCTGCTATTTCTGTCAACTCCGATATCAACGTGTAATAAAAAGTAAAAAGGTCTTGGGTGCAGCAGAGCTGAAAAATAACTAGATTACTTAACATTGTGATTGCCAACGCCAATAGCACTGGTATTGCCGAGACCTATTGGCTTTACCAAGGCTTGTTTTCATACACTTTAGCCCGCAGGTTGAAGGCACACTTTCTATGACCTGGAAGTCTCCCACTGCTATGCCTTGCCTTGCCTTTCCTGCTGACAACAAGCCGCCTGCAGGGAAAGGTTTGCTCTGCAAGGGTTGTTGTTACACAGCTCTCACGAGAACCGCTCTGTGCGCAGGTTCACCCGGGACACAGCCACGCTTCCTGCAGTAAATAACAGCGATGGCCTGCGTTTGTATCTTTGCAGAGTATTATAGATTGCTGGGAGAGATGCCAGGCAGCGTATCTACCTCGCTTTATAATGGGTCGAGCACTCTATGCATAATAAATCAGAGGTGGGGCTGAGACTGAAGCGGTAATGTAAAGAGGCATGGCATTGATGTGTGCTGTCTCTCAGGTGCTTTCTCATCATAGCTTCACCCTTGTGAAGTTACACATGCACCTTGCGGGGCACGCATTGTCATAAAGGCGCAGTGCAACATTATACACCATTACCTCCTCGTCCTGTCACCGGTAATATCCATTACTCCGAGTCCTGGTCTCCCCGTCCCATTCCTGAGCCCTTCCCTCCCTCCCTGGGCTGCATTGTTTCTTTGGGGTGATTGTTTCGCTTTCTGGGATTGTTTTCTTTGGTATTCTCAGGATGTTTCTATCCGGCACTTTCCCCTTTATTGTCACGTGATAGTGACGCCATGTTGGGGGAAGTGCAAAAAGCTCAGCTAGGTTATAGGTTTCTGTGGAGCAGACTAGCTGCTCACTGTTAAGGGATGGGACGGGGAGACCAGGACTCGGAGTAGTGGATATTACCGGTGAGTAACCGGGCATTCAGAGAGGCAGAAACAGGGCCCGAGGAGATTGAGACAATGCTGGTTGGTACAGCTGCCAGTGCAGGCACAGGAGTAGGGCACTGCATGCTGTAGCAGCTCATCCAATCCAGGTTTGTGTTTGCATTCTGGTACCTGTAGTCCTCATGCTGTAGATACAACTGAACTACAAGGCCCAGAATGCAAAGCAAAGGCTTGTTTGGAACAAACTACTTGCCAGCTCTGGCTCAGTGTTGGTGGCACAGAATGAAGTACTCAGTTAAAGTTAGATTTCGGCTTCGCAGTCGCCCATACTGTTTATAACATTTTTCAGCATTAATGAAATCAAAGGAAAATGGAGGAGTCTGATCACACACTCCATTTGAGAATACTCAACATCTGATTTGTACCATCGACAGACAGTGCCAAGGGAATCAGGCACAGCTTCAGTCCTCTTCCACCAGCAGAGGCATGCAGCAGGTTCTTTCAGCTCTGAACTTCTCCAGGTCCATTCATGTTCTCGTGTCTTACTGCTGGGAAGTCTTTCTAATACTGGCTGCGAGGTTGTGATTGGTTATAAGTCCTAACCCTATCCCACCATTGCCCCCAAGGTGATCCCAGCCCTCTTGCGTGGCTCCTCCAGTCACAATCCTTTAAAACTATTTCAGAAAATATTGCTTAGGAGCTGTTCAAAAACTTCGAAACCATCCGCCCATCATGTGGCACTACTTGGTCCTAGGCTTTCCTTGCAAAACGAGGGACCTCCTTTCAAAAGTCGCCTCCAGCTGGTTGTGGGCCCCGGCCATCACCCCTGGCAACAACGCCATGGCTGGGAGAAGGCCAGCATCTCAGACCAGAGCTCAGTGTTTTAGAAACAAACCTGTAATGTGTGCTCATCTGTAGTGTCTGTGACACCCCTCCCCTCAAACTCAGAGATAAGATTTTATTAGACTCTTCTTTTGGCAATATTTATTATAATAACCATCAATCCACGTTGGATTTTTAATAGACATTAGATCAGAGTGCTATTATTTACTTTGGGGAATAGAAATTTTGTTACTACGCAGGAATTACAACAGGGAAGGGTCTTTGTAGCCTATCCAGCGCAATAGCGCTTTTAACCGTGGCGCTGCAGGGACACCCCACTGCCCATGATGGGCATCTCTTCCCTAACATGCATTATGCCTTGTGGACACCAAGTTACCACTGATGAGTGATGTAAAAAGTAGCCTTTTCCACATGCCAAAAATGGTTTGCTGTTGTCCCTACTAGAGTTGGTTTTGTCTACATATTCACAAGGATTTACTAAAGAGTTAGGTATGCCCAGTAGGATTAACCACTGTTGCCGTATTTTAAGGGGCTGAGTAGCACATGTACTGGGGTGGATATTTTCCAGCCTCCTAGTGCTCAGAGTCAAGTCCAGTCAATCAAGTCTAAAAGCAAACATTCTTTGGTAGACAACAAAGAATGAATTTCTGTTTCTTGCTGGAGCATCACAGTATAGTGGCCGAGTATCAAACGATAGAAGGTAGTATGTCAGAGTACCATGTACAGAAATATTCTCTGCCCAAAATATTGTGTCCTAATAAATAATATGGCTTGATTGAGTGTAGATTTTGTAATATTAGCTTCTTTGGAGATATGTTCTTTAGCACAATATTTATAGCCGGCAATATTCTGAAAATGAAATACTGCTGTGAGACTTCCTGCCTTGATGCTGCTCAGTCACAAGCACAAGACAAGCTGGATTTTTGATTGGCTTGTCATTTTACCACTGTTTTCTTCTTTTTTTACACACTTCCTTATTCAGTACTTGCTGCTGGAGGGCGTTTCCTTTATGAATTGGCCTAGGAACACAGCTGGCATAGGAGCATTGCAGCCTGGTTTGCCATTGCCTAGTTGAAGTGTGAGAGGCCTTCTTGCACTCTCTTGGTGGTAGAGATACATTACATGTGAGTGTGCTACAGATAAGGATAGTTTCTATTGGTTAAATTGTCAGATTTAATTGGTGAACCGCTGGCAAAGCTCACACTATTACAAGGATGAGACCTCACTCCCTTAAATGATAGTAGTAAGCCTCTGACTGAAGGGTCTCGTCTTTGCCTCTGATTGTAGAGCTACTGCTTTGACTGCTGCCCTCAGTCCTGATGAAGGCCCTTCCACGTAGCCAAACAAAGGAGTCAGAACAGTGCACGGCGGCGGTCTCCAGAAGGGGAGGAGGAGGGGGGAGTTTGCCCAAGAGATGTTATGAACAAAGTATGTTGATACATGCTGTTATACACGATTTTCTTCACTTTTATTCAATACCATGCCGGAAAGAGTCTCCCGGCCAATGTACATACTACATGAATATTAAATACAACAAAAATATGTTTTTTAAAAGAGGAGTCAGAACAGTGACAACAATAGTTTAAGGCGAGTTAGCATTTCCAATAGTTAACTTGGGGCTCATGGTCTTGGTGCAACCGCAGCGAGGAAGAGATAAAAGATCTCGATAGGGCCTCATTCATCTCATAAATAAGCTCCCTCGTTTATTCCCTCCTTCCCAGCCCACTACACACTATTGCAACATTCTTCTGAGCCCTTAAGGCCCAAACACATGCTCACAGGTGTAGATAGATGAAGTCTTGCTCTCAGAAGTATTTACAAAATTACTCTCAGGGCATAAATAATGCTCTTAACCCCACATAATCATCAGCCTAACACTTTGACCTCATGTCCTCACAGGACACCCCTTACACACTTACAGCTAGATTCATGAAGCCAAATTGCGATCGCAATAGCTGCGAATTAGCAATTGCGATCGCAATTTGAATAAAATGAATTCATGATAGTGAAATCCCCCAAAAAGCGAATTCGCTAAAGAAAAATTGCGATTTCGCAAATAAATTCGCAGAATCCTGGAAGAAGCCCATTAGCGATTCGGAAATTGCGAGAAACCATGGAATCTGCGAATTCATTTGCGACATCGCAAAACAATCGCAATCGCTATTCAAGAAAAACCCGAAAATCGCTATTTGCCATGCGCAATTTAAGGAGAACCCAAACCAGGTGGTAACCATTAAGGAAAAAAAAATCAAAAAAACTTTAACAAACTACCAACAGGTGAAGGCCTGACCAAACACACTTAAGGATATGCAGCTGGAGCATGAGGACTCTCACAATGACAGGACTCTACATGGTGGTCAGGCGGCGAAGGCTACAGCGAGCAGCACGGAACAGACGTAGGATCCAGGAGCGGATATTCCGCCAGCGGGTCACCCTTCTGGGCCAAACCAGGGAGCAAATTTACGCTAAGTACCGCCTGAATGGGGCAATGATCATCAAGCTGATCCGGGACCTAGACCCCCTGATGCAGCACCCAACAAGGAGGACCAATGCCGTGCCCACACATGTCCAGGTCTTGTGCAGCCTGCACCTTCTGGCCTCCGGAAGCTTCCAGGGGATAGTCGCTGTTGCAGGGGGGATATCCCAGCCCACCATGTCCCGCTGCCTAAGGAGTTTCCTGGAGGCTATGCTGACCCGGCTACACCACTACATCTCATTCCCCACCAGCCAACAGGACTTGAATGAGACCAAGCTTCAATTTTACAACGTTGCACAATTTCCACATGTAATAGGATGCATTGAATGTACCCACATCCACATCTGCCCACCAGCACAAACGGAGTACATGTACCGCAACCGCAAGTCCTACCACTCCCTCAATATTCAGATGGTGTGCAATGCTAAGACATTCATCACGGACATAGTGGCGCAGTACCCGGGGAGCACACATGACTCCTTCATATTCCGGCACAGCGGCATCCACACACGACTGGCCAGGGGAGACTTTGGGGAAGGACACCTACTAGGTAAGTACACATGCCCCAAAATAGTACACTGTGATCATGTAGCTGCACAGAACAGGCACTCACCCTCTGCTTCTTTCATTTAAGTGACAGCGGCTACGCTCTCCGTGAGTACCTCCTCACCCCATACCTCAACCCTGCAACACCACAGCAACGGCGTTACAATGCTGCACACATACGCACAAGAAATTGCATTGAGAGGACATTTGGCCTTTTGAAGAACAGATTCCGCATACTTCACAAGACTGGTGGGGCCATCAAATATGAGCCTGAGGTCTGCTGCCGCATCGTGGCCGTGTGTGCTATCCTCCACAACATTGCTACCAAGCGCAGGATACCTGTAGAGATCTCTGGCAGTGAGTCGGAAGGGGACAACCGACCACCTGCACATGTGCGTCATGCACGCGGGGAGAATCCTGCAGAAGGACACAGGCGCCGTAACCAAATCAGCATGAACTGTTTCTAGTGCACCCACTCCCCACACCCAAGACTTCACTCATGCATGACAATAGTAATAATGACATGAGTCAGATTAAGTTTAACAGAATATTTCTTATTGTTTTTTGCACAATAAAGTGGGAATTTCCCAAACTGTAACATGATTGCCATATTGCGTCATATGTCCCATGTTCTTGAGGAGGGTATGCTTGTAGCAGCAGCATGGCCCTTCATGGTACCAATCAAATGTTCAATTCCGCCTCTGGGCAGATGCTCCCAACCTTCTTTCCAGCTCCTCCTCCTGATTTTGCCGTGAGGCAGCAGAGGGCCTGGTGCTGCGGCGGGGTGCTACCACCAGTGGCACGGATTGGCTACTATGGCTGGAATTAGCCTCACTAGTGTCGTTGTCCACCCCCTGCCTGGCCATGACCAGTTGCCTGCATACCCTGAACTGCAGTTGTCACTTGCTCCAGAGCTCACGCGACGTCCTGACAGCACTGGACCATTTGCACCTGCATGGCCAAGGAGCGTCGTGACAGCTGGGAGGTCGCGTTGCCAATGATATAATTGGACCGCGTGTATGCAGACAGGCGGGTCAGCAGCTGCCGGTGTCTGCGCCGGTTGATGTCCCGCTGGCTATACATGGCCTGGGTGTTGGCCTCCACAGCAGCGGTCATCCTCTCCATACGGTCTGTCAGCTGACCAACATTCCTAGCGGTCTTGTTGAGCTGGAGATGTACTGCAGCGAGATGACGGGCTTGTGTCTGGTGGATGTGGAGCATACGGCGCTCAATAGAGAGCCCAGGTGCCCACAGGTTCACCCCCCTGCCAGCGCGTGATGTGGTATTGTGCGGCTCCCTCACCAGTCCGCTGGACTGGCTCCTCACAGCCGCAGGGCGGCGGGTTTGTCTGCGTGCTGCTGCTGGTGTTGTCAGCCCCACTTGTGTTTGAGTCACTCGCTGTGGTACTGCTGCGCCTGTTGGCGCAGAGGTGGCACTGTCCACTGGGGCAGGTGGTGTTATGACCGCTGGTGCGGCAGCTTGCCCTGATGGTCCTGGCTGTGGGGATGGATGTACGTCTCCCTCAGTGTCCTCTGTTATTTCTTCAATTTGCAGGGCATCGCTATCCATACTGGGTACTTCAACGGCACCTGTGATGTAAAGTGGACGTTGATTAGTGACATGTTACTTACACATTGGAGCTTCCTACATGCATGCAGGCTACCATTCCCTGACTCGCTGCAGGATTGACTCTCACTGAACAGGTCTGGCTGTATGGGGCTAGATGGTAATTGTGGTCAGATTACATGTCCCACAATGCAATAGGGCTTTTGTGGTGTGCTTTGGCTGCATGACTGGGGTTTGTAATGGGATGATCTGGGGTCATGGCCATTGTTAGGGGACAGGGTCGCAGCCGCATGGCACTTACCTTGTGTATCTTGGGTGAGTCGGGAGGAGTTCAGCTGGATTACCCCCACGCATGCCTGCGGATTCAGGGTGTCCTCTACTCGGTCCTCAAGTGGGGTGTTGGGTGGGACAGTGGGCTCCCCTCCTCCTGTCACAACACGTTCCCCCAGCCTCTCTGCGATCTTCTCCTTGGCCCGCCCTCTGAGGTCGTACCATCGTTTTTTCAAGTCATCCACAGAGCGCTGGGTCACCCCCACAGAATTCACTTTTGCGCGGATGCGCACCCAAATCCTCCTTTTGTCGGCCTCAGGCACCCTTCTCAAGTCCTTCCCGAAGAGGCGATTGTGGTCCTTGGACACTCCCTCTATCAGATATTCTAACTCTTGTTCTGAAAATTTAATTTTCCTTTTCCTTCCTGTGAAAGTTTCACCTGCAGCTTCCTGTTACATGTTGTGCACTGGGGTGTCTCCTGGATTTCACCTGTAGGTACTCTGGAGGGGAGCTCTGGCAATGCTGCTTCCACTTCAGGCTCACAATGCAGAATGAGGGTGGGACCTGCCTACTTCCTGGTTGTGATGTCATCACTGTGCTCAGAATGCGACTTCCCGTTTTTGCGATCTCGCAATTAGCAAGATCGCAATTTGCGATTTCGGTAATTGCGAGATCGCTATTTGAACAAGGGTATCTGACGATTCTGCGATTTTTATGCGATTTTCGGAAACTCGCAATCGGCGATTGCGCCCGATTGCGAATCGCTTTTTTTAATCGCATTTTTTCATGAATGCCATTCTGCGATTTCTAAATTGCGATTCGCTTTTTCTCGCAATTTAGGAATCGCAGAATTTGACATTGATGAATCTAGGTGTTAGCTCTCCTACCTCTCCCAGTACATCTCTGTCCAACTTCTCATTCAGTGAACCTTCCTACTGCTTTGCCACCATCAAATCTCACTGCTCACTCCTGCCAGATTGTCTTATTAATCATGACACCACTCATCAAATAAATATCTATTCTAATAGGGCAACCCATCAGTGCCCCAGTCCAACCCTTTGGCCTCATCTACTAAAACCTCTACCCCTATTGTTCAGCGGTTCTTTTTTTGTCTTGCTATCTTTCCTCTTCAACCACTCATTTCTTAATGACTCCTTCCCTACATGCTAGAAGGCTACGTTTCTTCTCCCAGTATTAAAGAACCCTACAGATAACCCTTCCCCTATACTGACTGAACCATATCTCACCTCCCATGCCTTTACCACACAGGTTAGTATTTGTACCTTTAACAACCAGGCAACTGTTTAAAAAAAAAATATATATAGAAGTATTCATTTATTTTTTTATAAAAAAAGACTTGGGTGGGTCGTAGTAAAGGGAGGTAAGGATAATTGTATGGTTTAGGGATGGACAGTGGTAAAATGATGTTGGAGTAATTTTGGGATTTGGAGGTGGGCTGTGGTAAAGGGAAGTAAGGGGCACTTTGGTCTTAAGTGTGAGCAGTTGTAAAGAGAGTTAAGGGTATTTCAGGGTTTAGGAGTGAGCAGTGGTAAAGGAAGGTAAGGGAAATATTAGGGTTGGGGTAGGCAGTAGTTTGACAATTGAATATCGTGCCTCCCCACCTCACAAGTGTAAATAATGATTTATTCCTAATGATTATTATTGTTCATAGTATCGTACTATGTGACTATGAATTTTTATCATATATATATGTGGGCTTAACATATTACATTAATAAAAAATTAATTATAAATTAAGCTATTTAAAAAATAGAAATGAACTATGCTTACCTTACATATACTTACCATGTCAGCATAAAGGAATGCGTGATCAAGGGTTCATGAATAAGGTTTGCGTGGTAAAGACTGAGTGGAAAGTCATGTGTGGTAATTGCAAGAGTTGTAATGTCATACAATCCTGACTACCTAAGTGTGCTCAAGTCCCAGAATGCCCCTTTGTAATTCAGACATTTTTGCGTCCAACTCAAACATCATGCAGAATACAGTCTTGATTACAACTACAGCTGTAACACACTGAGGTGGGAAAGAACATTACCAAACATGTCATCTAAATACCATCAGGGTGTAGCAACTAAGAAGGAAGTTCTGGCTACAAACAAGCTGTTTCTCGCACTCCTGCTCCCAGGGCCTCGAGCTGTCCTCCTCTGACCTCTGCATTAAGGGTTTCTTTCTGCAGATGGAAAATCTGCCATTTGCACTGAGCTGAGCCTCCAGAGAAGGATGCTCTTGAGTGGACATCCCACATGCAGTCTACAATTTACTGCTCCACTTAATCATCTGTCACAGCTGCTGAGGGGCTTAATCTGATTTCTGACCTTGCAAGCACTCTGTGCTAGTTAATTTGTGCATCCAGAAGGTGAAGCAGCTCCACAGTGCTTCAAAAGCACTATCAGCAGCTTGGTAAAGGGAAGAACTGACCCAATGTATGTCTGAATGTATGTGGTATTTGTATAGCGTGAACCAAGCCAAAAGGCATTGGAGCTCTGCTGTGCATGCGGCCGCCTCCGCTCCATCCTTGTGTGATGCTCCTCTATCCGATCTCCTCCAGTGGGAAGCTGGCTGGGCACAGCACAGACTCCACTGTCTTCTGGAATCAATTGCTCTGATGCAACAGCCCACAGCTTAAGTGTTCACTGTTACCTTGAAAGACTTACCTGAACTAGCCCCAATGTATTTAAACATTATGATCCTAATCCCTAAATTACCCAACTTTTTAATGCGTCCAGGACTCCCGCCACAACTTTCACCTCCTCGGTAGCTCCTCCCATGTCTACCGGCCGCTAAGCGCACTTTGGTGGAACTCCTGGTCCTTCCAGGGTGCTCTACGTTAATACTGAGATCCAAATATAGCCCCGCCTTAACATATATCTTAGGTACATAGATGTGGACCTATTTGTAGTGAATCTATACCTACCTACATGCGTACCTGCATTGGCGCGCAGCGGGCGCGTCGTAGGCGCGCCGGAGGTGTGCCAGAGGTAAGGCCGTTTGCGCCCGTTCGCGCACAGGTCGCGCCGGGCGCTGGGAATGCTGCCTCTCGTTCTATCCATCGTATTGTTTATTCTAGCTCTGAACTCAGGCAGCTGAGGTTGACTCAGCAAGACCCAGCCGCCCGTAGGCCGGAGTCGCTTGCATGCGGTCTCTTGAACGTGAGGTCCCTTTGCAAACATCATACCGAGATAGTTTTTCTTATTGAATCGCTTAGCCTGGACATGCTCTTCATGACGGAGACTTGGACAAGGGCAGACAGCAACGTGGAATTAGGATTAGCCTGTCCTGTTGGTTATAAAATTGTGCACTCTCCCCGATTGAAGAACAGAGGCGGAGGAGTGGGTTTTATCTTTAGAGAAACTTTATCTCTTACTCAGTTAGAGGTCAAGGAGGTGCAGGGCTTTGAGTTGATGGGCTTCTCCTTTCTAGGACAGAAAGGAGTGTTGCAGTCTGGGGTGCTCTGTTATAGACCCCCGGGCAACATTACATCTACTCTGCCTGACTTCATTGACCTCATCTATGACCTCTACAACTCTCACACCAGGTTACTCATTCTGGGCGACTTTAATTTGTGGCCGAATGGTCCTGCACACTCTGCCTACAACGATCTATGTCAGGCCTGCAGCAATATTCAGCTGCAACAGTTGGTACTTTCCACTACACATTTGAAGGGTCATATTCTGGACCTAGTTTTCGCGGATAGCTTGCAGGTGTCAGTGCAAGGCATTTCCCCTCAATGTTGGAAGGACCATGCTTTGGTCTGTTTCTCCCTCCATCTTGCGGGTGACTTTTCAGATGCTGCACGGCCGAAACTTTTTAAGGTGGGTAGGCCTTGGTCTAGGCTTCTAAAGGCCGCGGTTCTGCCCAGTCTACTCCCTGGGGATTACACGCTGGGGGCTAATGCGGAAGATAGTTACAACAATCTATGTCAGCAAATCTCGAACTCCTTGGATCTGGTGGTACCTTTCCGCAGGTCAAGGGACAGGCAGGAAAAAGCTAAACCATGGTACTCCAGCGATCTTTGACAGTCGAAACTATGGTGTAAATGGGCAGAAAGGGCTTGGAGGAAGCACTGTTTACATCCTGGTAAGACCATCTTTAAGCTCGCTCTAATGGAATATAAAGCACAGATTAAACGTGCGAAAGCTATCTATTTTGAGGAGACTCTGAATCAAGCACCTAACAAGTCACAGGCCTTGTTTAGGATTGTTAATGATCTCTCCCAGCCTGCCTGCGCCTCGAATAACATCTCGGCTTCTCAGGTTCTTTGCGAATCTTTGGCAGCCGCATTTGAAACCAAAATAGCTACTATAGTGAGCGGTCTTTCTCCGTCGGAATCCCAGTCTCGGTCACCCCTGGTTTCCCCATCTACCCTGGCCGACCCAGAAGATCTGCTGGGCCTGCCTCGGCTGAGCTGTTTCTCTGTCCCGAATTTTGACGACTTCTGCAGATTAGCTCTGACGGTGTCTTCAGGTTCCCCTATGGACCCGCTTCCTCATACATTCTGGAAGCTTTTTCAGAAGGAACTCTTCTACCCACTGTACTCCATCTGTCTCCAGTACTTTGAATCTGCTTTGGTCCCGGACTGTTGGAAAACAGCAGTGGTGTCCCCCCTCCTGAAGAAGCCCACCCTTGACCCCACTTGCCCGGAGAATTATAGGCCCATCTCATTACTCCCTTTTCCGGTTAAAATCATGGAGAAGGTGGTTACCCAGTCTCTGTCCAGATACCTGGAAGATAACAACTGTCTGGACGTGGCCCAGTTTGGGTTCTGCCCAGCGCATGGGACGGAGTCGGCTCTGGTGGTCGTGTTGGACAAACTTCGTTTGCGAGTCGACACCGGTCGAGCAGCCTTTTTGGTGCTGCTCGACATGTCGGCCGCATTCGACACGGTCAGCCATCCGATTCTCATCAGGAGGCTGGAGTAACGGGGCGAGCTCGAGACTGGCTAGTCTCGTATCTCCATAATAGGCAGCAAGTGGTGGCCCTGCCGCCATATAGATCAGGCATGCGGAAGGTTGGACATGGGGTGCCCCAGGGCTCAGCCATCAGCCCAATACTGTTTAATCTGTACCTTCGCCTTCTAATCCAATTTATCGGTACTTTTGGTATCTCGGTATTTAATTATGCCGATGATACCCAACTGATCTTTTCGTTGGAGGGCGGAGAGGCGGTTTCTTTAGAGACCTTCCATTGCTGTATGTCAGCTACAGCAGACTGGTTGTGCTCCAACTCACTCCAGTTTAATAGGTCTAAAACAGAGGTGCTGTACTGCTCCACTGATCGCGTTCCACGCTCTTTTCCAGAGGAATTCTGGCCTCCTTTCTTTTCTAGATCAGTGACAACAGCGGACTCTGTGCGCAACCTGGGAGTTATGTTTGGTCCTAATCTTCAACTGGATGGTTTTGCCAACAAGACCATTGCCACTTGTATGGTACTGCTCCGCATGCTGCGCAAGGTCCTTCCTATGCTCCCAGCTCTGGCCAGATCTGAAGCCGTGCGAGGGATCATACTGAGCAGGTTGGACTATTGCAACGCCTTGCTCCTGGGTGCACCCAAGAATCTGGTTGGCAAGCTCCAACGGATACAAAACATGGCAGCCAAGCTTGCCCTGTCTCGTCCGCGTATCGCCTCGTCCACCGCAGCACTGCGTGATCTCCACTGGCTACCCGTCCAACAGCGGATTCTGGTCTTTAGGGCGCTGCATGGACAGGGTCCTGTCTTGTTGCAAAATCTCTTCTCCTGGTACACTGTTTCACGAACCCTGCGCTCTTCCTCTGCTTGCCTGGTTACGGTTCCCAGGTTTCAGAGGTCAAGAATGGGCGGTCGATCTTTCAGCTTTGCTGCCGCCAGTCTTTGGAACTCTCTTCCGCTCCATTTTAGGAGCCAAAGCGAATTCCCTCTTTTTAAGAGAAATTTAAAAACATATCACTTTCCTAAAGCAGCGTGATTTCTGTGACCGTGTGCCAGTCTGTCTCTCAAAGCGCCAGGATACCCTTTGGGTGACAGTGTTTTGCGCTATACAAGATTGGAATACATACATACATACATATACTCACCTTCATGATATTGATGTAGTGAATTTTCTAGGCACAATATTGTAGCAGGGCGATATTTTGTATCTTTCGATATTGTGAGCTACTTCTCCTGGCCATGCCGCAAGATGCCAATGCCTGGGTTTGTCTGTCTGCATGAACCAAAGCAAGACTCAATTCTCCGCTCCTTCTCTTCACTCAACTAAAACTAACAAATTATTATAACCTTGGAGACATCCTCTGCACTCATACACAACATTCTCGATAGGGAGCTTTTGCTGTCGCACCTTAAATCTAATACTTTATTTCTGGGTAGAATTTCCCTGCCAGTTACTGCAACCTAACCACAGACAAATCTATCCTGATGAAGGACACGTGTGCAGCGTCCTGTCCAATGACTGCGTGAACAATGTTTTATTTCCTCATGCACCAAACATGTTTCTTTGTACTGACTAAACCCAGCCTTTTGTCTCTGCCTCGCTGTCTGATGCCCCTGGTTTCTGAAGATGTCTTTCCATAGCATGCCCTAACAAGTTCGATTGCCCCTTCAATATTCGTCT
This sequence comes from Lissotriton helveticus, assembly GCF_964261635.1. Lineage (NCBI taxonomy): Eukaryota > Metazoa > Chordata > Amphibia > Caudata > Salamandridae > Lissotriton > Lissotriton helveticus. Next base: position 168,907,760 of record NC_136059.1, on the reverse strand, counting down.
GCACCACCGACTGCTAAAGGTCATATATCAGTTCAAATTCTCCCTCCAAAATTATAATCTGTCCTCCTAAAGGTGAATAGATAATCCTTCTAGAGGCAGATCATCAAGAGCAGATGTGAGACTCCTTCCTGCCCTCCACTTCCTTCTTTAGTATGTACTTGACAATATTGGGCTGTTCTTATCCACCACCAACACTCCAGTGTCCTCATCCAACCCTCTTCTCAAGGCCTTCCTCTCACTTATTAATCCCCTACTTGTTCAAATACTAGCCCAATCTCATTTTCTGCCTTCTTTGCCCCTTTTTTGCCCTCCGTTTTATTCTGTCGGTAAAATGTCCCTCTCTCCCAGCCTGGCTGCAACATTAATTAGCCGGCAATTTCACATGTATTTCCTAAGGGTAGCCCTCCTCTTTCCCTCCATTCTGATGTTCGATCGTTGTCCCTCATCCCAGCCCTCTTGTTGTTACACCTCACCCTACTTGTGTCTAGTGTTCTTGTGCTTGTGTACCTACCTCATTCCCACCTCTGTACAGATATTAACATTGGTCACTGTCCTTGTCCGTCGCCTCCTCTGATAGTTCCCTCTTCCCCCGATGTCTTTATCTCTTCTCTTTCCCACTAGACTTTTTGCCATTTACTGTCCAGTTCCCACGTTTTCCAGTGATGCAGTCTGCTCTAGAAAAGGGACATGCTATTCCTTTCCACTGTCACATCCATTACCTATTTCCTTTATCTCAAGAATTTCACTTCTTCACTCTCTTCGACAACCACAGTAACTCCTGTTCCTCTCCTCCCTTCCTATTAAACTCCTGCTACCACAAATTTCCATGGGCTGTCCCCATCACATTAGTGGTCTCATCACACTGCCCAGAAGTCTGTCCCCTCTTTATCTAGGTTTAGCCTTCCTTAGCTATGTCACTAGCCCCTAGCTTTGCCTGTCTCTTCTTATTCATCTGCGCTCTTTTTAGCTTATGCCTCAAACTCTCTTTACCCTTTATTTATCCATCCCTCATGGATCCTCATTCCTCACACCTTGGTCTACGGGTGCCCTCTACACCCCATGGCTCATCAGCCTACATAGGTGCCTCTAACCACTCTCATTCATTCATCCCTTGGCTCCTTGTTCCATGTCATCTCTGTTGAGACATTTCTTGACATCTGCCTACAGCCTTGACTATGGTGCACGCTGATTTGCATTCTTATCCTTCTTCTATCAGAGGAGATGCCTTCAACCCCTCATTCTTTTCTACATATCCTTGCCTTGTGACTCCTGTTGCATCTGTACTGCATCTTGTTGTCATCTCTTCCCACATTCTTAATTAAATATATTGTGCCCGATTCACAGAACTAACTTAAGACAAAGTCCTAAACTTACTACCATTTTGGTATTCACAGAAGGCACTTACTCATGTCGGTATTCACAGAAGTTAGGAGTCCTAACTTTAGGACTCCTAAATGCCTTCTGTGAATACCGAAAGTCTTAAAATTAGGATTTTTCTCAGTTTAGGAGTAGTAAAGTTAGGAGTCCTAACTTTAGGACTCCTAAATGCCTTCTGTGAATACCGAAAGTCTTAAAATTAGGATTTTTCTCAGTTTAGGAGTAGTAAAGTTAGGAGTCCTAACTTTAGGACTCCTAAATGACTTCTGTGAATTCTCAAAGTCTTAAAATTAGGATTTTTCTCAGTTTAGGAGTAGTAAAGTTAGGACTCCTAACTTTACTACTGCTTAACTGATAAAAATCCTAACTTTACGACTTTAGGTATTCATAGAAGGCATTTAGGAGTCCTAAAGTTAGGACTCCTAACTTTACTACTCTTAAACTGAGAAAAATCCTAATTTTAAGACTTTCGGTATTCATAGAAGGCATTTAGGAGTCCTATAGTTAGGAGTCCTAACTTTACTACTCCTAAACTGAGAAAAATCCTAATTTTAAGACTTTCGGTATTCACAGAAGGCATTTAGGAGTCCTAAAGTTAGGACTCCTAACTTCTGTGAATACCGAAATGAGTAAGTGCCTTCTGTGAATACCAAAATGAGTAAGTGCCTTCTGTGAATGCCAAAACGAGTAAGTGCCTTTTGTGAATACCAAAATGGTAGTAAGTTTAGGATTTTGTCTTAAGTTAGTTCTGTGAATCGGGCCGTCCATGGCCTGCAGCAACTCAGACACGTCTACTATTTTCTCACCTGCTCTGTGGATTTGAATTGCCGCATTTGCTTACTGCACCCACACTGAGGCCCATCAGCACAATATGTCTCCTGCTCATGCGCCTCGTTACTTTTAATTAATTCGGAATGGTCCTCCTGCAGTTCTCAAACTGGACTGCTTAAACTTCCAAACTCACCTGAGAAACCTCATTACGTACTGGCCCGTGCCCTCTTCCCTACTGGGGTTTATCCTCCTCCCCTTTCCATCTGGGGGAATCTCCTATCCCACACCCTACCATCACTCCCTGCCTGTAGGTTTCCTCTACTCATTCCCTCTACATCTTGACTATTTCTGGGCCCAGGGCACTTCTACTCATGACTTCCACATCTGCATGCCTACATCTCCTATCTGAAAACTCAGTTCTCTCTCTCCCCGCTCCGTTCCCTTGGTATACTTCTCATCCGCATGGTGTTGGAGATGCAATACTTTGTTAAAATTGGGAATACCTGAGCAACCCAGCCCTTCATTTCCCAACCTCTACTTAACCTAAAATAAGATGATTAACTGCAAGGGGCTAGTAGAAAGTATTTGTAATTGAGACTCAATCCATATATGGGCTTCAAGCCATAAATCAGGTTGCTTATAAAGTGCAACTGCTCACCCCCACAGCTCAAGACTTAAAAGCATCAGCCCAATTTTAACATTTAGAGAGGCCTTATATGGTCCAGTTTAAAAATACTGAATCAATCATTAATATCTATCATTTCAGGAGCCTGATTTCTTTCCTGAGAAAGGACATTCCCTTGACTCCATGGCATTGCACCAGGAGAGTCCCACCGCCTGAGCTCAGGCCAGACTATTTCCTGGAGAGGGCTGTGAGCTCTCTTAAAGAAACAGTACCAATTAAACAAATTTAGCAAGGGACTTCCTTGTTTCAGTGGATTTCATGGCCTCCCCTCTCAGTAACATGAAGTCCTGCTCTCACCCTAGCCCCAGTCTGCTTCTTCTTCTTGACCCCCCCCCCTTCAGCTCTTACACTTCCTACAGGCCCCGCTCTTAGCTTCTTAAAGCTCCTGAAGCTGCATATAAATGAATCATGGGCGGTGCTACACTTTCACATAGGAATGTTGTCTGACCATATTTTCTCATTGGTTCTTCTGACCAGTAAAGGCAGGGTCAGATTTGAAGGTCACATGGGATGCCCTCGAAAGCTAAGTCACAGATACTTTGACAACCAGCCAGGTTCTCAGATCTCTTCTTAAACTCCAGCTCCTGTTCAGAGATTGAGGCCTGGCACTCCAGAATGTACCGCGGCGGAGAACACGCTGTCATGCCATCTGGTCCCAATGTGCTAATTGGCCCACAAATTTTCAGAAGAATAAGAAATTTGTATGCGACTGGTAACACTGAATATGTTTAGCTTTAGTGAAGGCACATTTCAGAAGACTCCTTAAAATGTATATTTATTCATGGGATTCTGCAGGGCCACTGGAAGTTACCTTGGCAGAGCTTGGCATGCGTGGGCACAATGGGGCTAGAGGCAACGTTCGAAGTAGTCTTGAAAAAGTTATCTTCAGCATGGTTTTTCCAAGAAAAGGAGAGTACAAAAGGTGCAGCCTCTTCCCACACTCACTGCTGTTCTCAGTTTTGGTAATATGCAGGAAGTCCAACTTGATGTGGAAATTTTTTAGGGGCCTTCCATTTCCGATTAAGGATCTTGGCGTCTGTAACATGTTGTATGTATGTAGAGCACAGAGCAGTGGGTTGCTGTCTTCCAGACACCAGGCTACAAGAGTGCTCTGGATCACAACTGTTTTTGTGCCTGCTTTTCGCTCTGCCACAACACTTCTGTGAGTACAAATTCCCGCCTGCGCATTGTGAAGGGGGGGGGGGGGGCACACCAAATGGATGAGTTTTATCCTAATGCAAATAAGGCAACACATTTGACCATATGCTTAGTTACAGGCGCAGGTGCATGGGACAAGAAGACAACATGCCACCTGTTTGCAATGAAATTCATAGGCACATTGTTGTCTTGGCTTTCATCTTTTGTTGTTCTGGGGGCTGAAGTGTGAACGGCACGCGTGGAGCTGGGAGTCTGAGGAGAGCTTTACACAGCGAGTTTCACCATCTTGGTGTATAGGTGCACACATTTCTGGTAAGAAATTGTTGCCACAAGACACATTCCTTGACCAAGACGTGCACCACTTTTCTAAAAATGTAAGCAAGGTGGGGTGGGAGTATTATCCAACCAATAGCAAAATCAATAAACCTAAGAAATGGCCTGCAGGCTGAGATCTGCCAGGAACTGAATAGGATCTTCTGTGTCTACAAGCAATGAAGAACTCTTAAATACTGACCGAATATTGGAGAAGGTTGTCTGTTGCTCTGCATTGGATGTTTGCTTTCAGCACCTTTTTGCAGAACTAGCAGTGCCTGGATACCCTCACGGGTGACAAGCAGCGCTCTACAAATCTGATAGATCGATTGGCAGCACCAGTTTCCAGCTATGGGTGGATGCAGATAGCTGCCCCCCTCTCCTGGGAAGAGGCTGCTTCCCGATGGACCTTGCTCTAGAAAGCCTGACTGCTGTCCAGCTGTGAAGAAGTGACATGCTGGAAGGGTCTAACTTGCTTGGGAAGAATGCAGCCTGTGCTGAGGGGGCTGAGAGGAGCCTGTTCATAAAGGTGACTGCTCAGACAGACTGATGAATAGGGCTTGGCTTAGGGGAAATGGCCCTAAGGAAACCTGCAACTTGTACAGTGGGTTTTGTAATGAATCCTGACATATTAGAGCACCATTCGAACAAGCACTAGCCCCCTGAACTGCCTTTAACTGCAGCATTAAGAGGTACTTGCATGAGGTGTCTGCCTCTGGGCATTGCCTGCTGATGCCTTGGAGGCTACTCAGGGGCGGAGGGGTGGACACAGGTCAGCTTGTGACACCTAGAAGGGTCATAGGGCGCACCTTATCCGTCTTCCTCTTTACCATTAATTCCATACAGCCTCCTCCTGCCAGGGTGCACCTATCATTAGTGCAGACAGCTGAAGTGGTGGCTGGGAATGGGGAGTGATGGGCCAACTGCACCCCATCCTGGTAATCCCATTACACATAGAGATTATTGTCTTTGCTGGCACCCTTTCTCTTCCGTTTTATTTTCCATCTCCTCCCCATCAGCCAATCCGATTCCATCAATCTTCCTTCCCCTTTTTTGTTACACAATCCCATCTCCCTAGTCTGGCTTCCTTATGTCTACCTCTTGCAAAGGATGCTGCAGGTATAAAAGGCAACCTACTGTGAACATCTTTTTTTTACTAATAAGTCTCCTCTTACTGTTTTTTTAGCAATTATTCTTACAATTCCTCTTCCTCCACCAATTATATAAAAATGTGTATAAACCATGTATTATTGTATACTTCAATACCCGTTTTAGTGCATGATTTTGTTGAAAGTCGTGTTATCCAATTAAAACAAATTATACAATACATCCGATGCATGCTATTTTGACATTTTAACACACATTAACACAGGAGATGTGACAGGCTATTAAAACACACCAGCTTCTTGGAAAACAATTAATGATTTTGTGTTGCAGGAAAACGCCAACACACTAATTTGTTCATACTGGCCTTTCTACACCCTCGAGAAAAATAGATTGTGTAAAGCTTAGCCAGTGTTGCTCCGGCCTACATGTGCACATTTATTGGAACAACATCCATACCTCCTTTCTTCAGAGTATTCCAGAAACACTCGACGTGTTTAATCTGCCTTCACATAAGGCCTTGAGAGCACCTGTTGTCATAAACCAGGAGTCCTGTAAAGCGCTATGCTGGTGTATGTCCTACTAGGAGCTATGTTAGTAAGGCTTAAGACACCCGACCTTAAAGACATGCAACATACACATTCTTCTAAAGTTAGAGTGTCTTTGTGAAATAACCCCAGCTTTGAGGGCAGTGGCTGTGATGAATTTATGTCAGTAATGAAACAAAAAAAAAATCAAAATTAAGATGAAATCCGTCTTTTTACGCTGTTTGAAATACAATAATGTACTTTAGGTTTTTTATGTGTTGCTTCAGAGAGACACCCTTCCCTTTAGCTGGGATATTCAAATTACTTTGAGTACAGCAATCAACAGCTGAAATGTTGCCTGTTAATTAAGTGCCCGTTGTGCCTCTGAATTCTGAGTGAGCTTAATACATTTTTATCAGTTAAAATCTGTGAATTATGCAGAAGATGTTGGATTATGTAACATCTGGCAAATTCATGTTTAAGCAGAAAAAGCAGAGCTGGAGAATCACTCCAGAAGTTCAGAATCACATTTTTCAGAAGTTGTGATGTGTGATTGTGTTATGTATAATTATTTCAAAGAGGGCAATAACAGGTTTGTGGTTATAATTCTGCCACCTACGTTTATAACTTTCTTACACCTTTGCGCCGTTGACAGGATCTGCGTGAAACTTATTATACCCCTAATGAAACTGGCTATATTTTGGCGTGCCAAGGTTTGTGCATATCGATGAATGGACAAATATTTTGTTTGGGGGGGAGGGGTGGGAGGGGGTCAAAAAATGCATTTCCCATTTTTGTGCCTATAGGAAATGTTGCTTTCGGAGCTAAAGTAAAATGTACTTTTTTTTTTTTTTTGGAAACAATTTTATTGTTACAAAAATAAACAATGGGCATTTCCAAGGCTTACAGTGCATACATCAATAAGACAAGGTTAAAAAGGCGAATCGGAGAAGACACAGCATAGCATTTCAAAGAGGTATCATTAACACAGTCATGGCAGCATTTCAATATATTCACCCGCTTCCCGAATACCCCATCCCTTCCCCCTTCATTCCGAATCAGTATCACTATCCATCTGAGGCGGTTCACAAATGCACCCTCTATATTCATTCCAAGCTTCCCAAATCTTGGCCCATTTTCGCGGACATTTCCGATTCAGATATACCGCCTTTTCGGCAACCATCGCTGAGTCCAGATCAGTACACCAGTCACTGAGCGCCGGCACCAAGCGAGACCCCCAGGCCCTAGCCACATTTCGTTTAGCATACATATTTCCGAGCGTGGCCCAGTCTTGTAGGGGGTGACTAAGATCATTAGGCTCCCAAATGTTCAGCAAACAGCAACGCGGTTCGGGAATCATTGAGACCTGAACAACTTGTGATATAGTCCGCATAACCTTGGACCAGAAACAGACAATCAAGGGGCAATCCCAGATAGTATGGTAGAATGTCCCCACCTTTCCACAGCTTCTCAAACAATACTGATGTGTAATTCTCCCTAAGCTGTGTAGTGTGACCTAAGTATAGTAGACTCGATGTAATAAAATGTACTTTTTAACACTCCAAATGAATTGTCGTACGAACAGATTGGTATAAAACTTTACATATGAAAATGTAGCCTTATCAACAAAGCAAGGGCCAAGTTTTGTGTGGGTTTACTAAACAGTGCCATAGTTATTTGCAAACCAACAGTGAGACTTAACTGGAACTATAGAGTCCCTATCTCAGTGATACGCACTGCCCCACTGGCTGTAGCTGGCAATGGGCGTTCCCCGGTGGGCCTCCGGGTTGGGGGACGGTTTTAGACCCCTGTGGGAGCGTTTTTGCAGCACAGGTGCAATATCGCCCCCCTGCAACAAAAGCACAAAAGAGGCACAAATCTTACCACTAGTACCCCCCTGCCTTCATCCTTCTCCCCCCCCCCAAAAAAAAAGATGGCTTAGCACTTTGCCAGGGCCGGTTATGGTTCCCAGTACGGCCCTGGCGATACATAGATAGACAGATAGATAGACAGACAGCAAGACAGACAGATGGATGGATTGCTGGATGGCTGGATGGATGGATGGATAGACTAATGCTTTGCATCAGACAGAGCTAGTGTAATGCAGAATTCTGTAGGCCATCTACTATCCAGTCCAAAAGGCATTTTGCATTGGAAAAATGACATTTTTCACAGGCACAACCCAAAAACAGTGTTAATTTCTCCTTTAAATGATGCATTTCAAGTGTGCTCTAGTGCACACTACACATTCAATGCGTTGGAACTTTCTGAGGTTGCCTCGCATGGTAATTTGTCTTGGAAGGGTATCCTTCAAGTACAAAGAATATGGTAGACAACGCACAGTCAAATCACATCATGATGCGACATTGTGCACCACACTAGGCTGCCTGTTTGTGTGCCAGTGCAAGGGATGACACCAGCAGCGGACCCGTCTTTGTAGATAAGGTGCTGCACTTTGTTTTCTCCCTTGAGCGACACAGCACAGAAAGTGTGTCTGCTGCGCTATCTACATTGAATTAAAAATTAGTACATGTAAGTCCATAGTATACAAGCTGAGGTATGGTATGTGAGTCGTTGGAAAGCATCAAATGGTGATGTGCTCGAAGCAGTTTTGAATCCCAAGGTGCAAACACTGTACTAGGCCCTGTGCGTGGCCCACTTTAATCCCGTTTAATGACCACAATAGAGAATTATTAATACAAAAAACAAGGTATTGTTTGGAGTTTGAGTTTTTAATGAAAAGAAAATGTTACTTTCAAATTGTGTTATATTAGCATTTGTTTGAGAAATCATTGATACCAGCTTTTCGCCTTTGTACTTTTTAATAAAGACTTCATGATGCAGTGATTTAGAGAAATCATAGAAATTAAACCCAGACAAGCTCACCAGATTAAATAGTCATTGGAAATATCACGGATGGTACCTAGCCAGGATGAATGAGGGGCATAAAATTCGAGAAGAAATGTGATTCAAATAAAAAAGACAATTTAGCTATTCCGCAGCGAGTCCTTCTGTCTCAGACGTCCTTGGAGTGGGTGATTGGGGGCAAGTGAGGACAACCGTGCACGGCGTTAAGTGGTCTAAGTGGAGCAGCAGATGGTTGACATGTGTGCTCTGTGGAATGAAGGGTGGTGCCTTCTGGCAGATTGAGAAAAACAGTTGTGCTCTGTGACTTATTAATGTATGTGCTCTCTGCCATATCAACTCCAGTAACTCCAGTAGTCAGACAAATATTCAAAATCCCACGAACACCACGAAGTACAGCTTGGTCAGAGGGGGGCAAGGGAAGGCGATGCATTAACATGTTTTGTGGTTGTAACAAGATGGGTTGGCAAGTTCAGTACTAAGATCTGAAGCAGGCATGAGTTATCAAAATGTCTGTTACTCAATATGCCCTGAAGAAGGAGCAAACAAATACTAAAGTCAGATTAGAAACGTTGGTGCGAAACATAAAAACAGGTTCTCCTATCAGACGACAACGAAATTTGACATGTTCAAGTCCTTCACTAAGGTGAATAGTGGTTTCCTTTAATTGGAAGAATTTTTAACAATAAAACCAAGGACTGGTTAACACATGACCACTACATCGTGTTAAGTAGGGCAATCCTGAACATTCAGGTTAAATTACCTGATCCCATTGGATATTTGGTTAGTTGCGTGTCAATTCTACTTATGTTAGATAGTTAGACCTCTTTTGGACTGTTATGGAGATGTCGCCAAACGTTTTCATTTGTATCTTGGGACAGCAATTAGTTGCAATTGTGTGTTTAATGAAATGGGAAATGCATAAAATATAGCAATAAGAGTCAACACTATCAAACCATTTGTGGATTTGTCACCATCTGTCTTGATGTGAATAGTAAACATCAGTAAATGATTCACAAAAGGAGTAGAGAAGTAGTACTCCAGGAGTATTCTTTTATGTACTCTTACATGCAGCTGTGGCTTAGACTGGAAACATCCAACTTTCTATAAGTAAAAAATGCAAAATGGGCAGAGTCTTCCTAGGGGGAGAGAGCACAAGTTACTAAAGGACTAAGACACTAGGAGAGACATTAGACTTACAGGTAACCAGGTTGGAGACTTACCCAGTGCAAGGAGAGGGGAAGCTGTAACTAGTCCCCGGGTACCACTGCCAGGCTCAGGAGCTAAAGATGAAATGCCAGTGTTGCCCCGGGAGAGAAGGGGCTTGGACAAGGAGACAAAGTGAGAAGCAAGTAATCACAGAGAGCAGGTAAGCGAATGTGAGGACCAAAGCAAACTGAGCAGGTAAGAAAACAACAAAGGTGAAAGGACAAACAAGATGAGTACGAACTGAAGCAAATATCAAGGGGTCAAAGCAACCGCTGTGTATAGATGTGGTTTAAATATCCTGTTTACCTGTATTGACCCGGAAGTGTCCTGAATTGTACTGATCCTCTGCTGGATGTGGCTGTGAATGTGAGTGTGTAGTTGTGCGAGTAAGGTTGTGTATTGCCACTCTCCTGGGTACCGTCTCTTCTGTCTATTATGCTTCTTGAGCCTGACAGAAAGTTGCATCTGATACCAGATGTATCTTGGTACTGGTTATTGACATTTTTAGAAGTTGCCTTTGCTTTTACTTCATAACCAAATACCTGTAGGACAACGGAATTTAGCACAAACCCGTTGTGCCAGGCAAACTATCATTTCCATCCTGGAATAGAAATGCAACATGAATGATAAAGGTTGCAGAGTGTAAAATATACCTCCTGGTGCTCATCTACTTCCTGTGGCTTCTCACACCTGTATCACAACCGGGTGTCCCTTGTGCCATTTACTCTCAGTATCTAGGCATCCGCTCCCTCCTTGGGTGCAAACCTGCTATTTCATCTAGCTTTGTACAGCTGTCCTCTCGTCTCTGCCAGTCTGCCCGCTGAAATACAAATCTGATTGGGTTTTCACCCACAAAACTACTTTTAGTGCCCGTTCTCTCCTAATTTTTTAAATACATTAAAACTGTAAAACACGTCCTAAAGCAGCGGAAGAGAAAACACCAGTAGATGTCCCACTGCTAGTCATGAAGTGATGTCAAAGCAATACGGCTGGCTGTAGATGGGTGAGTGGCAGCCAGTTGGAGTGGTAGCCACAGTGTTTAAAGCAGCTTGGGACAATTTGGATGGCAGAATGAGCAACAAGTGGCATACTGAAGCAGAAAATCGAAAAAAGCAAAACTTGCTTTCAGTGAAGGGTTCATTTAATGTAAACTGGGCCTTCATCCAGGCTGGCTAGAAGTTTTTGAGGGGCTGGGACAAAATACTTGCGGGGCCTTGCGTTTCCTTGCCACTAGCCTCCCAGCGAAATGTCTATCTAAGCCCTCTGATAGTTTACACTTCAGGAGTAAGCAGGTCAGTGCTGTTCTGTGAACTATGGGGGTCATTACTATGGCGGGTGGACCTCAGTCTGCCCACCATTGTTGCAGTGCTTGTGACCGCCTGCCGGTATGGTGACTGCCCCGCTAAGCTAATTACGATGTGCCTGCCACTATGGCAGGCTCATCCAGGGCCCTTAACATTGCGGATGGTGCTGCTGGCTGCAGCACCGTTTGCAATGCGAAATTGACACGTAGTGCATTTCCCTGCACTATGTGGCAGGCACCACGCGGTGCCTGCCACTTTGTGCAGGGAAATGCAAGGGGGTACCATGGGTATCCCCCCCAGTGCACCACCGCCCTCCCCCACAGAGGGGCCAAATCCATTCTCCACCAGCCTTTCCATGGCGGTTTCCCCGCCATGGAAAGGCTGTCTGAGGTAATCTGGTGGACGGTGTCTGCTAGGCAGCGCCACCATTCACCTCCATCTGTCTGCTCCGCCAGGCAATCGTAACGATTGCCTGTGGCGGAAGCATGGCGGGCAGTCTTTGCGCTCGACACGCTTGCCGAAGGATTTCTCCCAACCACCGAATGTGGCAGGGGAAATTGGCAGTCAGATGGTGGAGGGCCCGCCACCGCACGGCTGGCGGTGGCGGGCCTTCCATCATCATAATCACCCCCTATGTCTTTGTAACTAATTATTGCTGACTAACCTTACCTGCGAATTCATTTCAACCTCACATGCCTAATGTACAGGCATTTTTTTAAGGCATCTCCCACACCCCCAAGCACACATTAGCTGGGTTTCTGGCTCTGTGAGTTAAACTCTTGCCGCTGACAGCCACTGTGAATATCTACACCTGAGTCAATCAATCAATCAGTCAGGTTATGTAAAGCGCCACTACTCACTCGTAAGGGTCTCAAGTCCCTGAGGGGGAAACAGCTGGTCCGCCGGAGGCACTGGGCTTCAGTCGAAGAGCCAGGTGTTAAGGTGCTATCTGAATTGAAGCAGTGACGGTTATTGCCTTAGGTGGAGAGGCAGGGTGTTCCAGGTCATTGCTGCAAGGTAGAAGAAGGATCTTCCTCCGGCCGTGGTCTTGTGGATATGTGGGATGGTAGGCAGGGCCAGCTGGTAGGAGTTGAGGTCTCTGGTGGGTGGGTGCGTGAAATGCGAGGCAGTGGTTAAGGTGCACAGGTCCCGCATCGTGTAGAGCTTTGTAGGCGTCCCGCATCGTGTAGAGCTTTGTAGGCGTCGTCAAGATTTTGAGCTTTTTATCTATTTAAGCTTGGTACAGTGAGTACCATTATGCTAGACAAGAGGCGCACCTGATATATACAGTGGGTAGAAATCGCAGATGTGAGATGAGGCGCTATATTAAAAAGATATTATTATCGAGAGAAGGTGAGAAACATAAAAAGCTTATAACACAATACCAGTGCACAATAAACTGCATTTGAAGAACTGGTCAGCGAACAATGATTAATCGTGGCTGTCAGCAAACTCCACTTCTAAGGTCTCTGTGGCAGTCCCAAAGCAGCTGTTTCTCAAACTTGAATCTTGGCCAGTTCTGGTAGTCTTGCTGCTTTCCCTCGTTCCTTTTATACCCTTCCTCTGTTCCGGTAGGCAACGTAAAGTTAAAACCTTGTCCGACCAGTTCCCTGCTGCACGAGTTCCAGTCAAATAACAAGTGGGCCCATATTCTGACCCAAATACGAGCCTACATCCCGGAGCTGTCGTCGCTGGTGCCATCCAGCCAGACAATTCAAAGGCATGTTTCATTGGTTGCAGTCCAGCACATCCCATAATGCTCGCAGTGCCTCAGACAGCACGGTGTTGTGCGACATTCGGTTTCAGGAGGATGTGACGTCACTGCAGACAAGCTTGAGCCATTCAGAGGCCACTGCTGGTGCTGCGGCTCACCCTCCGGGGAAGGGCTCAGGATATTCTCAATATATGTGAAGCACATCCTTGTGTCTCAGGGGAGGGCTCTTATCCTCTTCTTTGAAAGAGAGTCACTTCTTGTAGGGTTCAGACTGACCCCTGCTGGATGTAGTCAAACTGGTGGAGGAAATGCAAAGTCTACTGCCGCTAGCTCGTAGTCTCTGCGCCTCCAACCCCCAGCTCTACCCTAAACCCTAAAACACTACCCCCAGCAGACCCTCCCACGACCCCCAGTCCAGTCCCCACACTCAAACACTACCCTGCACGACCCCCGACACTACCCTAAAACCTAAAACACTACCCTACACTACACAAACACCACAACACTACCCTAAGCCCTAAAAATACTACCCCCAGCACGACGATCCCCCAACCCACAGTCCGGTCCCTACACTCAATCACTACCATGCACGATCCCCCAGCACTACCATACACTACACAAACACCACAATAGTATAAAAAATAAGTAATAAAAATAGTATAATAAATAAGGCACCGATCTACCATTCACCATGCAGCTTGAATAGAATGTTAATAGTAGTCTGGGTAGAGTCCAGTAGTATTCAAATTGTTTGTATTCATTAAATGTTCTGTATTGTAAATGAAGACTATGCGATTACAAATAAGTATGTGCTTAGTATTCTGTTAGTATTCAAGAAGTACCACTAACATATCAGTAGTCTTTATGCACTAACCTTCCCAAAAAGAACACTATTGAATACTAAGATTGGCATAAAATAGTCTTCGAATGCTATAAAAAGACAGGTTAACCACTAAAAGTAGTATTCAACTTCGGTAAGGGTAGGGTTCTTTTTTGGGTGCTGGTTAGGGTTCAACTGAAGGAACAAACGCGCCATGTTTGTGGTTGAGCTCGTCCTTGTGGGTCGTTGTCATTCTGTGTTTATTAAACACTGTGGTTGGTTTAGAATGATGGATTGGTTGTCATGGCTGCTCTGTTGAGGTGCACTGAAGTGTGAATCTGGTGGGTGGTTCCTCTCCTGGTCACCTTCTCGGCCTATCCCGAAAGCACTGGCTGGCTGCAGCAACAACACCTAATCCGGCTAAAGCTCTAGCAGGATACCCAGGAAGAGCCCCATCAGCTGCAAGTATGTAACCTGACGTCCCAGCAGACCAGTGATGGAGATTTTACTGTCCCCATCTGCTTTGTATGTATCACCTTCTTGCAGTGAAGGAGACAGGGAGGCCCACATCTGAGGGAAAGCAGGACATGCTGTTGTGCCTCATTGCAGGTTTGGCTTCCTAGAATCATGGAAGTTGCTTCCAGGGAATTCCAAAGTTATCCTTAAGTGTTTCAGGTGTGCCAAGCCAGGCATATTTCAGGATATTTCCTGAGTGCACTGACCATCTCACATTTTAATGGTAGTATTTAGGTTAAAGATGGACTGTAAGTTGTCTCCTTAGAAGGGGACCCCTGTATTGCAGAAAGCTCTACTTTTTGCATTAAACATGTTGCTAGGACTTTCTAGCTCTGTTATAATATCTGCCAGACTCTCACAAAGTCAAACTGGCAATGCACTAACCAAGGAACCGTTCCAGCTGCCCTTTCTCTGAGTCCCATCAACATGCCTGCACAACATTAGCAAAGGAGACACAAGCTTTTTAAACCTCAGGGGGCATCTTCATAGAGAACTGGCTCACTGCTAGTGCATGCCCAACCCTGATGCTAACCTCCGCCTAGTTCCTTCGGATTCAGTTAGAGGGAGGTAGAGGGGCGGGAGTTTTCTCAGGTTTATGGTGCTTCGTGGAGAATCAAAACAGCATATCGCAGCACTTAAGAGGTATCATTTTAGTTCATTCATTCCCAATTTTTCCACAGCTTCTTGTCTACCTGCAACACTGGATTCAGAGAGGGGGCATAGACACCTGTGTTATCTATGTTCCATCACCCAGGTGAGACCTTTAAGGCACCCTGCATGAGGGTGGGAGGGGAGCTGGCAATCGGCTTTGTTAGGTCGTATCTTAATGAAAATATGACGCAATCCAGATCATTTTTGGGACATTTGGCACTCCTAGGCTAGGCACTATCAGGTGAAGGGCTTTAGTCATAAGGTGAGTCCAGTTTCTTTTATTCACTCCCAGAAGGAATCTTTCTATCATCAGTAAAAGGGCCAAAGGGATGCTCCACTATTCTGGAAGTTACTTACTCATCCGCTGCAGTGTCAGACAATCAATCAATTAATCAAGGATTTATGAAGCTTGGCAAATCACCCATAAGGGTCTCAAGGCACTGGAATTGGTAGCTGCTTCATGGTGCTCTGTTTATTCGAACAGTCCTTTCCTGAATTTGTCAGAGCGAAGAGGTGGCCCTGAGCTGCAGGGGACGGTCATTCCAAGCTTTGGCCACCAGGTGTGAGAAGGAGCGTCCTCCGCTGTTGACTCAGTGGATCCGGGAGGTGTCTGCAAGGAAGAGGGAGACAGATTGTAGGTGTCTGGTCGGTTGGTGGAAGGTCATGCGTTAGTTGATGTATGTGGTCCTTCGTTGTGCAGGGCTCTGTATGCGTGGGTCAACATCTTGAACTGGCATCTCTTCTGGATTGAGAGCCAATGTAGCTTCTTGAAGTGGGGTGTGATGTGGTTCCATCTGGGGGTGGGGTCGAGGATGAGTCTTGTCGCTGTGACAAATAGCTGGCAAATCGTGTTATAAAATTATCTATGGCTACTCATAGATTGTGTATTACGTATATTGCACATATGTCATTGACACCTCTCTAGTTAAGGTTGAGGGGCCACTCCTATAAGAAACACCTTTATGGGTAGGGCTGTCACAAGTGAGTGACAGAGGGCACTCTTTGCCCTCGGCCCTAAGCTTTGAAGGGTCCTCCTGCCGCAAAATGTATTTATATAATACAAAATTGAGACTAGTACTGTTTATTGATACTGTGGGCGCTATCAGTGGTAAAACTGTATTTTTCTTTTGGAGATTACTTTTTTCTCTTGAGAACAAGAAGTGGGTCCCTGTATGAAGTGTTTTATCCGGGCTCTGCAAACGTTTTTGACACTCCCATTTTTTGTGAAACTTAAAACATTGCCTTCCCTTGATCAATGGCTCCAGGCTTTATAAACTATGAATTTCAGCAACTTAGCATTTATTTGACACATTTTTTAATCTTGTCGAAGGGACGGTGAATGCCCCAAGTATGTGCTTTTCCAGCCCAAGCCCCAAAAGGAATTTCACAAAATCTAAATTCAAATCACTTATACAAAGCATACAAATGCAACCGTGCCATGAAATATAATTACTGATGAGCAGAAGCCTGTGGTTCCCATCATATGGGAGGTGTGTGAGTTCAGAGTGAAGCGGTGTAATGTATTCATATCACAAATAACAGAATGTGGATAAAGTGCTCCTAATTAAGTATGTTTCCACTCCTCAAGGATCATCTTCTCAGCTCTTACAGGATATATTTCAGCTTCCAGTCATCGCTGGCCCCCTGGGGAGCAATTAGCCACTGCTGCCTGGCTATGAGCCTCACATGAGCACCTGTTGTTTATGAAATGTGACAGCTGCTGCATGACATGAGCTTAAACTGTGAGGCTCACCTGTTATGGATGCACCTTGAGTCACCTCCTAGTTGAGATGAATAAATAGGGTATTGGCTATGATGGGGACCACTTCTCCTTGACCTTCCTGTGTGCAATTTGAGGGTTTAATAAAAAGTGTAGTTCACAGGGATGGTGACAACCCAGCTGAAAATTAAGACTCAGAGCCAGTGTGGTACCATGGGTGTACACAAGAACCTTATACCTGGGGAGTGAAGCAGAAAAAAACAATCACCAATAGGCAATTATTGAACAATAATGGAGGTATAATTACAGATGAGGAAAGAACCAGGTTCCAGGCTAAGAGGACGACCAGGAGTGTGGAAATGCAATTCGTAGTCAGTAAGGTTCAAAGGAGGAGGCCATCCAGCTGCCTACAGGACATTTAACTCTCTCCTCAGCGAGTTGTTAGGGAGTGGGTGGGGAACAGTGCAGAATATTAAGCCGACAGGCGTGACATGATAGGGACCCGACAGAGACACTGTCCACCTCCATATTCAAATCATAAAGCACAGAAGAGAGGAACAACATCTAAACTTCCTTTGCTGTACTTTACCTGTTTGATTTATGAACAGAGAGAGTAATGGACCAAAACCACATAGTGCGATTAGGCGACTGGAAAAGCAGGCGGCCATTTTGAGTGAGGATGCAAGGGAAATCTTTAGTTCCTATATAATGTTCATTGCAAGGCAGGCCTTCTAAAAATACCTTCTTAAGGTTCAAATGTTCAGAATGAAATAAAAAACAACATCCAGGTTCAGTGACAATTCTGATATGATGTGTTTGACACATTTAACAAAGTACTCATAGCATATTGACGCGGTATAATTATACAACAGACTAAAGCAGCGGCTAGTCAATCATAGGTTTTTGCAGATTACTGGTGACACAGAGTGGTAAATAGTAAACCAATAGTCGTTATGTTGGTTTACCGAGTGAGTTTACCCTGAAAAGTCTAGTATAGGTATTCAGTTATTTTTTATTTTGTACATTTTAGATCATAACCTTTGCTTGGGCACCAGGCGCTCTACAGCAATGTCTCAAGGCTTCAAGCAGACAGACAGAAGGTAGAGTGACGTCACTGCATCAGTAGCTAAAGGAAGAGAAGTGGCCAGAGTTTCTGAGGACATGCTTTTTCTGTGGTGACACTTTCACAACAGTGATGAATAGGGATGGGTTTTAATATGCATCTGCTTAATGCGAATGCAAATGTTGATTTTCTTAAGTGTCTCTGTAGACTGCCAATTGAAGATCTATGTCTACTGTATGCAATTCAACAGGTTAAAGCAAGGCAGTATTTTGGACTTATTTTTTTTAAATAATGTTGCTTTTTGGCTGTGCATAACAATGTCATGATTTTGTGAAGTGCAGTGCGCCGTTTAGGATACAACTCAGTGCTTGGTACTTTCTCCACACCTTCAGTTGCTGAAGGATCCTCCTAACATTTTCGGGAAATCTATTTGCCTGTCCTGATTTAACATACCCTTGTGGTCATGCAGTTTATGAAGTTGAGAAGGCAGTCTAGTGCTGGATGGTAATTACCTTTGCAGTACTAAGACATGCAAATGTGCATTAAATGTATTCATTGAAGAAAAATACACACGATTTTGGTGCAAACTGTATTGGGGACTTTTCAGAAATGCGTTATGGAGCATGTAAAGTAGTGCTCCTGTTGGATTTTTTTCCGTACTCTTACATACCTTTGTGAACAGGCCCCAAAACATCACAAATGGGAATATTCATATACAATTTGCACAAATAAAAAGGACTTTGCTCTTTTTGCACTTTTACTAATAGGAGTGTGTCTGAGATTCACAAAGCATGTGAAAGGGTCTAAAAATACAAAAAAATACCTCATTGATTCATATTCTCACAAATGCTTTTGTGATATATCCACACATATATATAAATATATATATATATATATAAATATATAAATATGTATATAAATATATATATATATATATATATATATATATATATATATATATATATATATATATATATATATATATATATATATATATATATATGCTACTAGGATTAAAATGTATATACAAAGAAGGAGCTACAGCCATTATTTGTGGAGATGGCAGAGCACACAATTTATTAATAATTAGTAATTACATTGTAGAATGCTCGGCCTTCTCATTTTTTGACTGATAATCTTCAAATTAATGCTATATCCGGTTTGCTCTTAACAGCCATGTTCCGTACATTAAACATAAGAACTCCTTGCCGAGGCTTGTTCAAAAGTAAAACTATACTAACAATCAGTCTTGAGCCACACTTAGGGGCATATTTACAAGGCCATAGCACCACCAGAGCATCACTTTTACCAACCAGCCAGTGGCGCTATGCCCTGCTCCATATTTACAAAGTGGCACTAAGCCATTTTAAGTGGCTTCCATCGCCTTGTAATTACGGCCCCTTTTCACTCATCAGTTTGCGTGAAGGGGCATGCAATGGGTGATGACAAGAATCCATTAACCTGAGCCAGTGGCCAATTCGCGATCACCTAGCTCCCAAATTTCACCGCCAACTGCCGAGCAAGATGCACCAACACCCGATCTCCCCGTGCTTAGCAGTCAGCACCCCCCACCTCTCTCTGCTCTCGCCACCGCCTGCCAAGGTTGGATTGGGATAAAAAATAAGCCCAGGCACCCTAAAAGAAGTGGCCCACATTTGCGGACTGCCTTGTCGCAAAACTCTTCTAAAGTATTTTAAGTATTATGAAAAGAAGGATGAGGGTACTCTAACAGAGGTATGTTTTCTTAACTTCACGAATATTAAAAAAAATGCAAATGTTGCAAGGACTCTGCGCACCGATTAGTTTGCGCAGAAAGGCACTAGCTTTAATTCAGCCTGGCGAACGTAAGGGGGGAGCCTAACTGGGAGCTTGAGGATTGACAGGTTCCTTGAGTTACCTGTACGAAATAGAACTTGTAACTCCAGAGGAGCATTTCTCCATTCTGGATGCCCTGAAGAAGCCCGCCACAGGTGAAACACGTAGGCTGTATTGGCTTTTCCCAAGAGCATTTGAAATAAAGGATAAAAAAAATTCAAAGACTTCCTCTCGTCCTAAGTGCTTGTGTTTGACATTTGTGCGGTTCATACTTTGATTGCTTGTTCATATTGCCTCTTAGAGTTTTTGGTTGATCCCCCTTAAAAGATCTGGCACGAGAGGCCATTTGACGTACACATCTTTGTTACGAATTTAATAAAGTATACATAGAGTGGGTTCTATGCACGCAAGTATGGCAGTGTTACCCCGTACCATTAGCTGTTTGGTGTATTGGTCCGCTCCCAGGGAATGCTTTCATTTCAAAGTATGAGGGACTATTTTACACATAAAAAGTACAGCCACTCATGCAAAGGAAGCTTGAGGGATATGTTCACAGGCAGGCTTGACAAACCAGTGTCTCTTCAGATTTGGGGGCATTTGATTCTTATTGTTGTCCTGTATTTGGGGAGCTTTTAGTTGATTGTTAATCACTATTGGAACTTGCTCGAAGCCTTGCATGCTTGCACACAAATATTATTTGCAGCTCTTGTTTCTTTGGTACAATTGTGTTCCTTTCATTAATTCCCTCTTCCATCTCACCTTTAAGCCTTAGTGTAATGCAGTGAAGATACTTTGGGAAAATACGGAATAGCGAATGCTGCTATGGCTTAGATGGAATAAGAATGCACAAACAGAGAGCAGAGAAAGTATTGAATTTTTAGGTTTGAAGGTATTATGGTATTAACAAGAATGATGGGCATTTTGGGTCTGGGACGAATGGCATTCTCCAGGGGAGTTGATAACCTTAGAGACACACTGTGCTCTTTTAGAAATAAATAAATACAAGTTTGATGGATAGTCTGCGCGTGAGAGTGTGGAGACAATTTGGAGAGAATAATGTGTATTTTAAACAAGGAAACACATAAACTGACATACAATCAACCAGTGGTACACAATATAGTTTTACTCAAATCTAATAATAAGGTAAAATTAAAATCAGATGAGACACCGAGGGTAGTAATTAGCCCTAGAGCCCTTAGGTCATCATGTTTCAGCCAATACAAAATCCCCAGAAGGTGTCTCTGGCTTTCTTCAGGACCAGGTCCCAATTGCAATAACTGCTGTATTATCTGAATAGGTGTTCCTATGGTGTGGTGTATACACGATGCATAGAAATTCTTTACATTTCACCACTTTCAAATGTCACCAGCCGCCACTGCCCACAGCTGCATATCTGATACCTGTCCATCGCCCATTGCCCGAGTGCCCGCCTTACCATTCCAACCCTGCCCCCAGCCCATCCTTGTGCTTGGTACCCACCACTTTTCGCTGTAGTCCTTCTTTCTACTGACCTTCCCTGCTGTGTTCAAAAAGGGCTACACCATGGTACCGACTTCCTCCTCCCCTACAGGGGCTTCTCCTCTCTTAACCCTCTTCATACCCTTCCTTCTTTTACCAAGGCCTTTCCTTACTTCCCGGGACTTTCTTTTCCCTTTATATTCAGTGTTGTTTGCTTAATTCCCCTCCCTGCAATGCCCGACCAATCGCCTCACCTTATGCCGTCCATCCCTGGCTCTCTCCCACGCCCGCTGTCAGCGTTGCCTCCGCTTCTCCTCTGAGACATCGATATCCTTCACACAAGATGGCGGAGATACCAATTAGAAACTGTTTATTGGGGCTATTTCTATGGGTAGTTAATCCTGGTTTGCAATCTCTTTACATAATAACAAATTGATCACCCCATATTGTCTTCTCTCATATAGTTTAGCATTGAACACACCTTGTACATTAGTCAACAAATATAAGCTTTTATGTCACAGTACTTTCCTGAATTACATTACAATCTGGATATGTTACACAATTCAAGGGCAGTCTGGGAAAGTGGCTCGTAATGATGAAATGCCAGTCACACATACCAGTTGTGGGAAAGCATTCATGATGGTAATAACATAGAGTGAGTAATCTATAATCTGTTTGATCACAGTAATTGCAGCTAAACTGTGCTGTGAATCACTGAGCAATACATTGGGAATAGTGAACCAGCAAAAATAGCTTGCTTAGCCTCCACACCGGCCCCAACAGCACTAAGGATGCCTGGCTTCACCCTGGGGGTGCCCAGGAGTGGACACTTCACAGGGAAAGCCAGGAGGGGTTCCACAGCGGTATGAGTATCAGCGCCAGGAAGCCGAATAGGCGACACCGCAAGGTGACTGTCTGGTGACAGTGCACTCTATAAGTACCTTGACATTTACATTTACAAATTTGTTTCAACCACTAATGTGGATATGATTCTTAAATTGTGGCCTTCATCAGGGCTGGAGTTGTTTTCCTTTCTGCACTTTGTTGTTGAGTATGCTTAGTTCTATATCTTTGCATGGTAGTGTGACTTTACTGAATGCTATTAATGAGTGCTTGAAATACCTTTGTCAGTGTCAGCCAATCCTTCTTTCTCTGAATCATGATTGCATCAACAGTCAAAAGCTTTCCAGGCAGGTAGGGGTTTTAAGCAGATGTATTGATTGGTTCCTATGCATGTGTAGATGATGGACATTTACAGTGTATATTTAGAGTTGCAGTAGGACCAAGGGTGTTTTTGGAGCTAGGACAGCCACTAGGAATGTAGTAAATACTTTCAGAGTTGTAACTTTGAGGGTATGTCACAATCCTTCCCAATTAAGTTTTGTCTTCAAAGTGTGCTCCTACGCATACTGCAAAAGGACCTGATTATGAAAAAAACCACAAGCAAATCCCATATTTCCTCCCTCTGGGAATAGGGAAAGGGTTTTGCCCAACAGGAAAAAAATATTTTCTAGGTGAGGAAAAAAGAAAAACGTTACCTGTGCAAGTGCCTATACAGCCTCTGAGGATAGTCTGCCTAGGGACGTTTCGAAAGATCGAATATTAAACAGAAAGATTGCACATTGACATGTATGTATGATTTGCATGGATTTCCATAAACTTGTTTTTTTGTCAATTATCTACATTTTTCTAAACTGTAGGAGGAAACCAATGATCCATTCATTTTTGACTGCACCCAGAATTGGGCCTCTTGGTGCTAAGAAAGACTGGATGGGCATTGTATTCTTGGTTTCACAGTCTGCAGTGTGACACTCTTTCTTCAATTACTGGTCCACTTATAGGCTAATTCTGGACCTGTGATTACATAACAAGGAGGTAAAGGAGTTTCACCAGGGAACCACTTAGTGGTGGCTCAAAATGTCTTCAAAATGCCTGGAAAATTCTATATTCCCAGTGTATGGGAAACGCACCAACTGGCAAAATGGTATTTAGCCTAGATTGCTGAAACCCCTTGCACCATCCCTGAGCGAAGCTGCACTGCCACAGAATCTGAACTTAAAGCAGAGAAAACAATAAACATTGTTGTACAGAGCCCGAGAGCAGACGTCCTCATAACTCCTTTCCTTTGTATAGGCCCAGTAAAACCAAGCAAAATCCAACCGCCTTCCCTCCAGAAAGTACTTCTGTCGAGTGTCCCCTCCACCCTCCTCCTCCTCGGGGGCTCCTCCCGACAGCTTTGCTTAAGTGCTCGAGGGCGTCTCTTCACTCGCTACTTCTGCAGGCTCGGGGATGAGTGGGGGTCTGGCAGGTGGGTGTCTCTCAGGGTCCGCCATCTGCTGAGCTGCAAGTGGCCGGCTGCCTCCTCCCCTGTGTAATGATGCACTCCAGTTGCTATTCTGCGCTGCTGCTGTGGAACGTGCCTCCTGCAGCCGATAATGGTGCCGCCTGAACAGGCCCCCCGGTTCCTCTTCACACACTGCCTTCAGGTGACAAACGCATGGGGGAGAGGGGAGGGCCTCGACACGTCAGGCTCTTGCCAGGAGCGAGCAAGCACGTGGGCACCTTTCGGAGGGAAAGGGGGGGCAAGTCACACCGACAACCATTTTGTGTGTGTAAAAGGTCGCTTTATTGAAACAGGTGCATATCCCAATTTTATTAACACTGGCACTTTGCCTTACAAAACTAAAACCTCTCTATACATAAAATACCTGACCCCTTGTCCCCCCCTACCCCTACGATCCCCACATCATAAACCCCCACCCTGCAACATACAATAAATAACATTCCATGACAATAATATTACACAATCTTTAAAATAGCATTTTTAAATCCTAACCTCCCATGACCTAAAATCCTATCTGCCTTTGTGCAACTGTAACTAACGAACCTCTAATGTAAACTTCCTGCCTGTTTAACCTTTCCCTGCTCCTGTTCACAAACTCCCCAAACTTAACAAGAAACTACAAAACTCCAGCCAAACTTGGCCAACTTTCAAACAACCCCGCAAGCACCTGTTCCAAGCGACAAGTCTACAATATATCAGACCCATATGAACCTGTTCCAACAAAACCCCTACCGAAAAACCTGCCCTAACTGCCTCCCAGAAAATCTCCCAAGCCCAGCGAGGGAGGGCAGGGACAACAACCTAACACTACAGCACTCCAGGTCACCAAACCTAAAATGGTGGCTGGGAAAGCGCTTAAACCCCCTAAGTAGATTGGGCTGCTAACTGAAATTTGGGCTACAATTGGGCTAGTCCCAATGTAGCCCAAAAGCTACAAAATGGCCGCGCACTGCTGGCCCCACCCCCTCCCAATCTGCCCGGGGGGCAGACCTCGCTGTGCTCGGCTGCCCCCCAAAGTCCTCTTCCGATAAGACTGTCATGGCCTAAATAAGTTCATAATTATATCCAAAATGCCTCGCGCATATCCTTTCCAAAACTGGTGGGAAAGTGGCCCGTCATCCGCAATGTGATAACAAGCTTTATCTATTAGTCCAGGGAGTTCTAAGGGGAGCAGTGAGCGTATAGACGAGCATGACTGTCATCATTCAAAGAAAGAGAAAATAGCCTGAGAAAAGTTGTAACAAGAAGAAGGGGTGTGGATAAACCCCAGTCAATTCAGTGCTGGGATGAGGAAGGAAATGAAGCAAGCAGACATTATCTGGCACACCTACAGTCAGGGCTTTAAGTGGAAAAAACTGGGGGTGCTCTAAAAGGGGCGGGGCAAACCTCGAAGGGGTGTGGCCTATCTAAGTAGGGGTGTGGTCTAAATAAAGATAACTAGTGTAGCAGTACCCCCAGCTCTGACAAGCCGTCAGCTCTAGGACTCCTCAGAGCCCCCCCAGTCCCCTCTGTGTGGCAGCCCAGGCTCAGACAGCTTACCGGGCGCACACACCCGAGTACTTAACAGGTCTTTAAAAGACCATTTGCATGTTAATGATTCTATGTCGTTTTTTCACCTCTTCTTAGAGTCCCTGCATCTCCACACTTCCTACCACTGTGCCCAAGGGCGTTTTGTTCAACAGTGCAAATGCCCCTTCATCCCCCGTGGGTATGCCAGTGGGTGCTTGTCGCCAGGACACTGAAAAGTACCCTCTGTGGCTTTAACACTGGCGGTAAACACACCAAGAGGCTTTTGGTGTTCCAAACAACTGGACGATGCTGCAGGCCAGCGTCGCAGCACACAAAATCAGCCTGCTGTTCTCACACTTGCAGAATAGGGCTATCGCATCCTCGTTATGATGCGGTCCCATAAAATTTCCTTCTGTGCAAACACGTTTGTTTTATTTCACATCTAACTATTGTTTGACTGGACTTTTACAAGCAAGTTTCCCATCAGAAGTAAAGAAGAGATATCAAAATGTAGGCAGTTTCTCACAAGAAGTGGTTTAAGCTGCTAAATGATCCCACAAGAGTTACCATTGATCGACACAATGGTGCGACGAAAGCACACTACCAAGGAGTTGTGGGCACTCTAGTTGCGCCTCTGATCAAGCTGGAGTCGGGATGCCAGGGGAACTGGGAGCGCATTAGCTTGATTTGCTTCAGCAGTGCGTGCGCATGCTCACCCGAAACACCACCAAAAACCGGGACGTCTGGTCACCCTACCTTTGACCCTTGAGGCCCAAAAATAGAGCCCGCTAGAGACCACTTTTGAGGCCCCCCAAAAAGACCTGGGGGTGCTAAGACCCCCACAGACACCCCCCACTTAAAGCCCTGCCTGCAGTGTTGAAAGTGAAACTGCTTCAAAGCACTGCACCAAAGACCACCAGATGAAAGGTCTGCTGCAGAACTTTCGTGTGAGGGACATCTTTCCATACAAAACAAGCATTTGCAATGCATTAGGTCTCGCATTTACGCAGGTTTAAGCTATTGACATTGCAAATAACAATGCTTTTTATTTTTCTTTGTTTTAAAAAATATAGAAAAGGCATTGCCATTTACAATGCCAATTACTTAAACTTACGTATTGCATTGCAAATGTTTGTTTCTGTTGGCTCCCAAATCATTAAAAACTCTGCTACTCTAGATGAGCATTAATTCCTCTACTGAAGTCTTCAGGAAAAAACAAAGGCTTACTTGCTCCCGCCATAAGATCTGTAAATGACCTCACCTTTGCTTATTTTATTGTTAGATTAGTCATGTATTGCGCTGAGACAACCAGGAGTCTCCTGCGCCTTTAAAGAAAAAAACATATTGCATAGTTGTGAAAACTGACACACAGAACAATTACTTTTGGCTTAAGAATTCACAAGTATAGTTTCTGTCTGACAGTTCCAGATTTGAGCTTGAAAATTTTGAGGTCATTTGACCTTGAAAATATTTTGATTTGAGGCACTGTTCTGCCCAGGCAAATTGCGAACTGTTTATATATTTGAGAGCATTTTTATGTTCTATACCATCCAAATCAGGCTGAGGGAAGCCACTTGTCGACACAAACAACTATTTGCAGTCTTGTGGTGAAGAAAGATAGGGGCAGAGCTATTAAGAGACATGGCATTTTTTCTTTGAAAGCACATGCAGTTTATTGCCTTGTCTTGTGTGTCTGAGACAGCAGTGTGTCCAAACTTTGTTTACACTTCAAGTTAACTTAACTCACAACTAAATATAATGCTAAGTGCTTCTGTCTAAAAATTCTATCTCAGGTAGCAGTAACAAACAGGGTTTTCAAGTTATCTAATTTTCAAAACGTTTTCTGAAAAAAGCATGCTGAAACACTTACTATATAAACAAAGCAAATAACTGATTCAATAAAAGACAAACAAATCAGCATTTTTTCCACGCATTGGGTGGCAGGATATTGGTTCGTTGCTTAAATAAGAAACATGTCTTTAAAAAAAAAATATGGGGGCAACCTTTGCAGAGTGAACAGTATAAATCTCTCCACAATGGGAACACTTCAGTATGACATATTTACTGAAACATACAAATACAAGAAACACTGAATATCCTCATCGTGTTGTACAAAAATCTACAGAAGGGAACAACAATAAACCAGCACAGGATGGCTCAGTGATTTGTAAGCACTGCTGGCAAAATATGATGAGTGGCATGCAGGTGGTGAGGCTGAATCTTGGCAGGGTCAATTTGCTTTTTTTCATACGAGATCCAGAACTGGTTAGTTAACATGCTTAGAAATTGCAAACACTGTGATAATAAAAAGCGTATTCAATTGTATCATGTTTTTATTATGGCAGCAACCTCAGAAAGGACATTTATATGTGCTAGATATCACTTTTAAACTGATCGTATACCATATCTGTAGACCTAAGAAAGAGAACTTTGGAGTTCCTCTTATAATTAATCAGAGATAGAGGTAGGAAATGGGCTCAAACCAGAGATAGAGGTAGGAAATGGGCTCAAACCAAAGATAGCGGTAGGAAATGGGCCCAAACCAGAGATAGAGGTAGGAAATGGGCTCAAACCAGAGATAGGGGTGGGAAATGGGCTCAAACCAGAGATAGAGGTAGGAAATGGGCTCAAACCAGAGATAGAGGTAGGAAATGGACTCAAACCAGAGATAGAGGTAGGAAATGGGCTCAGCCCAGAGATAGAGGTAGGAAATGGGCTCAAACCAAGGATGGAAGTTAAGCACAAGTTTACAGTGCTTTAAACACTTTAAACAGTTTTAGAAGCAAATGTTTGCTTGCGTAGGACGCCAGTGTAGTAACCTCAGACAGGCCAAGCTGGAATTGAGGGAGCTAAGAAACAAAAGGAAAAAAGTACATACTTAAAGGGACAGGCATGTTAACGCTTGGATTTACATTACCACCTCGATGTTAGGATTGTCAATGTAAAAATGAACCCCATTGAACAGTAGTTCCCCCGCTTACTGGTACACTTTTGATCAACTTTGAAAGAATAAAAGGATGAGCTGGTCTGCCGCGGCCAGCAACACACCAGCTACAGTTTGATGGCTACAGGTGCATAAAGCCACTGAGCAATCTTCCATTGTTGCTAGTGGAGCGTTTAGTGTCATTACAGGCAGTGATATGCGAGGGTATAGTCACTTCAGGGCCACAGGAACCCCCCGCCCCCACATAACAAACATCCCGCAAATAACACACAGACACAAGTGTTAAGATTGGGAAAAATTGCTGCAGGTTTATTGTTACATACAACATTATGTAATCACGTTGGGTTATCTTACGGGCAATCCAAGGGCAGGCCGCATTCTCGCCACCTGCCCGCCTGATGAGCCAATCAGCACAGTGGCGAACCACCCAACTGCTGCACCATTATGGTAATACACTACTCACGCCCCTTGCAGGGCGTATCTAGGCAAACCCCCGGTTGCACAGGCCCACAACCGCCCGAAGGACTACTGGGGTGCCGACTCGGATTCCTAGACCTCCCATGAGGTTCTAGGTTAGGCTCTGGCACCCCTATGTGCCCGCTGAAGTACTGTGTTGCACCTCTGTTTCCGGATTGCCCTGTAACTCCGCCTGCAACGAAAAAAGGGAACACATTAAAACTCCCTCAGGAGCCCCCCCATAACTGACACTCAGGGTTAAAGGTAGGGAGGGAAAGAGTGTCCCGACGTGTTCGCCGCAACGTACGGAGCGGCGAAGAGGCCGCCACAATGGCCCGTGGGTGAGATATACCCTCTCCCAGCCAGTGCCACGGACGTGCGTCACAAGACCGCCCACCTCCACCAGGCAAGCCTGCCCTGAGGAGGGGTGGCCACCATACCTGCTGGGGGGGGCGGGGGCAGCCCTCCGTGACTAAGGGCCCGCCCTCCTGATGGCCAAAGGGTGGCCTCGGGCAGGCGCATAGTCACTTCAGGACCACAGGAACCCCCCGCCCCCACATAACAAACATCCCGCAAATAACACACAGACACAAGTGTTAAGATTGGGAAAAATTGCTGCAGGTTTATTGTTACATACAACATTATGTAATCACGTTGGGTTATCTTACGGGCAATCCAAGGGCAGGCCGCATTCTCGCCACCTGCCCGCCTGATGAGCCAATCAGCACAGTGGTGAACCACCCAACTGCTGCACCATTATGGTAATACACTACTCACGCCCCTTGCAGGGCGTATCTAGGCAAATCCCCGGTTGCACAGGCCCACAACCGCCCGAAGGACTACTGGGGCGCCGACTCGGATTCCTAGACCTCCCATGAGGTTCTAGGTTAGGCTCTGGCACCCCTATGTGCCCGCTGAAGTACTGTGTTGCACCTCTGTTTCCGGATTGCCCTGTAACTCCGCCACAGCCCGTGCGATGGTCCCCGCCGCCGCACGGGCCCCCCACCAACGCTACTACTTTTACCTGCAACCCTTGCTCAGAAGTGCCTCTTTGAAATCAAGGAGGAATAGGTCTACCCATAGGCGTGAGAAGAACCCCATCCGCCTCAAAGTAACCTTTGACTTTGTCCTGAACATTTCATGTTTAAAGAAACCCAGACCCCTCCGTTGGGTAAATTCTTTCATGGCACTGTTGCTTTTCTTCCTTGACCTTGCAATTGCCTGGCACGACATAGCGCCCCACCACTGACCTGATCCTGACATGACAAAACATGCCTAAAGAAACCCAGGCCCTTCTGCCACCATCTGCAGATACCCCCGGGTCTTAATCCTTTACATTAGTGTAACCATCCCTGGTTCGTGAAGTCATACTACCAGGTAAATGACTGCCCCTAATCTGCAGATACCCCGGGTCTTTATGATTCTATTTATTACTTTACAACCATAGTGTAACCATACCCGGTTACATGAAGTCATACTTCCATGTGAATGACAAAGTGATGAGGAGGGGCCCCTACTGCTGTAGGTGCTTCGTAACGAACAATAGGCGTTCCAGCACATGCCCTCCAACTCAACCACACCCTTCACAACAAGCGTCAGCAGGCATACCCAGCAAGGTTACAACTCCTGCTGTAACGCCGTTCTCCGCAAACATGGAGAAAGTGTGCTTACCAAGAACGCTTGTGGAGCTATACTCGAAGAGCACAAGGGCATGGAAGGGATAAATCCCTAGTATACTATATAACTTGGGCGATGTCTTAGCATATGCCAATACAGGAACGACAGGAATAACCCGCAGGCATCACCTGCCCTCTCGGGTTTAGTCTGGGAGCAGCTTAGGCCATGCTACCTGTAGGTAGCTTGTCTGTAAGATGACTTACAACCACCACAAAGGGATTGCTGGGACAGAAAACCAAGTGCCCCCTTAAGATCCCGACCTGCAACCTGACACACCCGCTGACCCCAAAAGCCCCACAGAACTAGTCCGCAAATACCCCCGGGAACAAATCCCTCAACAGCAATAATGTAGACTATCCCGGGTTCTAGAGGTCATACCCCTGGAAGTGCTCAAGGGAAGAGGGGCCTCCCCTGCTGATAACGTTCCCTAACAAAACTATAGTAGAACTAGCGCATGACCCTGACCCACTACCCACGTTCGCACAAAGCAACAGCAGACTACACCCAGTAATGTACAACTTCTGCTGAAATGCCGTTCACAAATTACAACTGTAAACTGTGCTTATGTATGCTTGAGCAGCTATCCTCAAGCAAGTACAGGGGCTATTTTAAGTGCTTGGTGCAAAAGTATAACTTGAGTGGTGGACTTCTTTTTAAATGCAGGGTTACAAAGGTAAACAGCTGAAAAACCCATGCCCCCTGGAAGCCGGAGACAGCTTAGAGCCTGCTACCAGCACTAATAGCTTGCCCAAGAGAAGGGGAGGGCACCCCCTGCTGCTATCGAACACTAATCTATACCAAGGAGAACCAGCGCATGCCACTGAGCCCAACACACATCTTTACGCAAGGCAGCAACAGACTGCACCCCGAAACGTACAACTTCTGCAGAGGTGCAGTACTCAAACTTCAACTGACCACTGTGCTTAGTGTACGCTAGAGCTACCAATATAAGCAACAGATGGCTAATACAGTGCGCGAAGCTTAATTTAGTAACTTGCGTGGTGCACTTCCCTTTCTTATACAGGAATGCAAAGGTAAACAGCTGGCAACACCTGTCCCCCAGAAACCAAAGGCCGCATCGACCATGTTACTTCAAGAATAGCTTATCTATCAAAGTTGCCTAACCCCTCGCGCGTATGGGAAAAGCTGGAACAAGGAGCTTCCCCATATTGGCGCTATGAAACCTCGGGTCAACTTCTCACCTTGGGAGGTGCACGAGGGAACTTAAGGATACATAGGTTAAAGAGTCCGACAATAAATGCAGTATCAACCTCCAACAGCACGTTCTACTTCTGCGGAATGGCAGGAGCAACCTCCGGGTCAAGTCCGCACATATCTACGGCATCAGCACTGGCAACGACAAAGGCCCAGGAGGGAGACCATCGACTAGCTGTGAGCTGACTCACAAGATGCCCATAATCCCCCTGAAACTTGAGTAACGTGCGATGAGGCTTCTCTCCTACCATGGGGGCGCAAAAGACGGCATGCCTGGGGCGTAGTTGTGGGACAATTCTCGTCCTCTACATACATCCTACTACGAATCAACAAGTAGGGGAAACAGGAAATCAATCCCCTTACTAAGAGCCAAAAGGGGAGGGATCTGACTCGGAAGTGAAGGTTGTGTGATAGGCATGCGGATGATATCCTAACCGGCATCCCTGCGACATGTATGTACACCGAACCTTGCCTGTATTAGTCGAGTAGAAATGACATGCAAATACCAGTACCTCTGGTTAAGGGGAGGCTGTCACTGAGCGCGTCTTCACCCAGGGGAATGCAATATGTCAGTAGCCTCTCAGCGCGAGCGTGCCCGGTAGCACGTGGATGCGTGGGCCAGAATAAGTGCTGCAAAGTAACGGGCCACTAATTACCCGTGCACGAAAGGTACCCCACCCTAAGTATGCTGACCAGAACCATCAACAGCAGAGAGCTCTGTTCTAAGGGGCAAGTGCGCAGAACATTGCACATACCGGCACCTGCGCGAAAGCGCACTGTGCAGAATCAACCCAATGGGCACGTCCCATAGTCCCGAAACCAGGTCTCGCGTGCACGACAGCGCGCAAGCACGGCCCTGGAGGGAGGAGCGCATGTATGCGCCAATTTCTACCCTATTCAGGCACCTACAAGGAAAAGGAAATGGCCCGGCCACGGGCAGTGCAAACAAGCACAACTAACTGCATTGACCGAAACCTTGCCTGGGACGCGCTTTGGCCAGGATCACCTAATGGGACGCAACACTTTGGCACCAAACCTGGTTCTGGCGCCCGCGACGGTAATGCGAGCTCGTCCCAGAGAGGAGGCGCATATGCGCAGAATTCAATAACAAACAAAGGCACATGTAAGGTAGGGTGACATACCCAGCATGTGCTCTCGATCCCGCGAAAATAACTGGTAAAGCGGCGCCAAACTCAGCACAAATAACTGACATGACCGCAATCACCTCGTGACGTGATCCTGCAAAGCAAGCATAAATAGGTAGCGCGAAGCCGCACGAACTAAACGGTGTGACCGATAGCATGCATGTGACGCGATCAAACGACATGAAACCACTAAACCGCACTAACTCAGCCCAACTTAAGAATTGACTAACCTCACAGCGTGTGAATACAAACCAGAACAAGGAAACCCTATTCAAGCCGCCCCTAAGTTAACAAGCCTGCACTCCGCGCAAGCAGTGGTAGGCCAGGAATCCGTCCCTGAGACGCGGCCTAGGGGCAAGAAAACACTGCACGACCCGCGAGAACTCAACCCCCACGAAATGGGGCAAGGCATGAGAATCAGAATTCCTGATCATGAACACCTGGCGACCTCCAAAGGAAAGCAGAGACATAGGTTCACCGCTTCCCTAATAGTGAGTCCCCCACTTCAAACAGGGGTTGCCGCATCCATATATCGCGACCTCTACGTGGACTTGACCGGGACTCCAGGTCGAGCCCTCTAGCCCGTAAGATACCACTACCTGGAGCGTGTCCGCATTAGAACCTGTACCCGTCTCCATATACCGTCTGACACCCTGGGCCAGTGCCGACATAGCCC
Organism: Lissotriton helveticus; assembly: GCF_964261635.1. Classification (NCBI taxonomy): domain Eukaryota; kingdom Metazoa; phylum Chordata; class Amphibia; order Caudata; family Salamandridae; genus Lissotriton; species Lissotriton helveticus. Next base: position 168,874,725 of record NC_136059.1, on the reverse strand, counting down.
ATGCCTTAAAACGTCTCTGTATCTACCCGGATTAAGACCTGGGCTGGTGGGGCAAAACAGATTGCAGCAGCCAGACCAGAAGGGACTCTCACCGGGCCCGTACGGACACATCTAGATGCCAAAATGAAGGAAGGAAAACACCTCGCCAACATCCTAGAGGCCTGGCCCAACTCATAAAATAAAACAATATTATTCAGTCAGTGAACATGAACACTTGCGATAGAAAGGAAGACCGGGAAAGTATACGCAGCTTACAATAAAGTGTTGTGTTCCTAAGCGAGCGAACCGAGGATGCCGCATAGTCTCGCAATGATACAAGCAGCCCTGACAAGTCTTAGTTACCTTTTGTCTCTCGTTGCTACAAGAGTCACTTCTGCCTCGTGTCATTAGCGTATGCTTTGTAACTTGTACACTTTCCTTAATTCCCCGCCACGCGTGCCATTCCAACATGTTATGTAGCGCTCCGAAAAACCTCCGTGAGGAACCGCTCAACACAATAGCATGGAGGATAATTAAAGCCGAAACGGATCGCCAACACACGCGCCAAAATTAATGACAATCAAGCCCCTGCACTACCATGCTTGGTAGGCGCTACCTAATAACACGCGTATTTGGAAAGCACTCTTCACCCAGAGATCTCGCGGCACTGATAACAGATGTTCATTGTTAACCAGCTCTTGGTACTCATTTTATCGACCTCCGATGTATGAAGGCTGAGTGTCCCCACCGGTATTCGAGCGTGTGACCAATAGGAACGAACACATGACCCTGCAAAGGACGTCTGAATCCACTGTGCCACAATACCCGGTTATTATGTTAGGCCACCGCAAAGACAAGGCACACGGCCGCCGTGCGAGAGGGGCCCGGCATGCGAGGAAATTAGGTATAACAGCATTACCGTGTAGGGGAAAAGTGAAGCAGACGAAGCCTGATCACCACCCCGTCGAACCACCGATGCTGCACAGGGTACAGGTGGGATGACCATCCTAATCTCACTCGACCGAGTGTCTACTGTACCCTAAACAACACTTGGGCTCCACATGTCCGATGCTGCAGTATAGCTTTCCCCTACAAACGGCACAGGACGGGGGGCCGCAGCCCGGCCTTCAGAGAGTCGAAGGCACCGTACACACCCCAGACCGGACCCCGGCTGCCGTCACCTCAGCGTACACCGAATTATCCCTCGCCGGCCCACCCCAACGGTAACCGAGAAGACCACCAGGGGGGGGGGGAAGGGGGGCGACGCAAGACACAGCATGGTGAGACCAATGGGGCCACCACCCTCGACTGCTCGCTACCGAGGCAGATGAGAGAAGTCCCCGACCCGCCCGCTCACCTGGTCCCGCAATCCACCCCCAACTGCCGCAGAGGGCCAACCAGGATCAGCACGGAGGAACTGGATCCACACAATCGGCCTGGGTGAGGGGGGACCGGTAAGCCAACACACTGCAACGCGGCCCGGCAGTAGAATCACCTGAGCTCCTCAGGACAGATTGCTACAAGCAGCCGGATCGCTGAGTAGCGCCGAAGCTCCCGGGGGAGGGGCGGATGTACCGGGGGCGAGTGAGTGCAGTCCTCGAAGCCCCACAAACCGGCAAATATGGAGCCCGGGGGTCGCCCAGCGCAGGAAGACAATTAATTCCCCGCTTATCAGCCCGCGGCTTAAAACATAGCAACCCCCACACGCAACCGCCGCCGGCCACCCGGGACAATCCGAATGACGGATACGGCTGCATACTCTTGACGAGTGCACGGTAACACAGGGGTGCGATGCGGGCGACCTGACCAGCCATGGGGGACATATACAAATCCCCAAGGGTGCACACCATGTAACTAGTAATAACTAGGAAGGTACTGAGGAGTTTGTATGCCACGCATAGCTGACAGCATTCTTGTTTTCCCCATAATGGAGTCATGGATGGTCAGAGACTAAGCAGTTGCAAAGCACCTGTTGACACATCAGCCTCAAATTCAGACCACATGAACTAAAACGTAAGTTGCTATGAGAACCAGGGCATTTAACAGCATAGGTGCAAGTATCCACTAACTCGCCGATAAATGGCCTGCGACAATACAAACATGGCGACCCCATTTCAAATATGGCCGACCACATCTGTAAATCGATCAACAAATAGGCATATGCATGACAAATGCGAGTGCTAGTAACACTCCGCTCGACTGGATGTCTGTCTCAAACCCACCCTGCAAACAACATTGTTAATTACTTTACAATTTAAAACACTCGGAAAATTGAACTACGATTCTTGCAATACGCTACCTAAGCGTCCCGCACAGTGAGCCGCACCTGTGCACACGCGGAGACCAAGGGGACGTGGGCGAGAGACTGCACGAGGCAACACACGTCTACCTCTCCGGGCCCAAGCCGAGACCAAAGCGGCACCCTGGCATTTAGGATACCTGCACCTGGTCCCCTCCCCCTCGCTCGAACCGTCGGAGAGAGACCCGCCGGGCCAGCGCTAGCGCTCTAACACCAACGATGGCCTGCAGGAAGCCGCACTACAAAGCACGGGATCGGTGACATGAGAGACAGCATAGTGGCGAGGCGTGGGGGGGGGGGGGCGGCTACCAGGGGCACAAACTCCGAAAGCTGCCCAGCGGCTACGTGGGCTGACCGGCCTGCCCGCACCCAGGACTCAACCACACGGGGGAGAGCGGGGGCCTAAGGGGTGGCCTCGGACCGCTTCCGGGAAATTCCTCGATGGCGAGTCGCAAACCCCACCTCCACGGCCATAGCTCCTACCTCCGCAGTGAGGGAGTAGGCGGGGGGGGATAAAGCCCGAAGGCCACACTCACCGCGGAAAGTGCCCCGAAGCAAAGAGTGTCCCGACGTGTTCGCCGCAACGTACGGAGCGGCGAAGAGGCCGCCTCAATGGCCCGTGGGTGAGATATACCCTCTCCCAGCCAGTGCCCCGGACGTGCGTCACAAGACCGCCCACCTCCACCAGGCAAGCCTGCCCTGAGGAGGGGTGGCACCATACCTGCTGGGGGGGGGCGGGGGCAGCCCTCCGTGACTAAGGGCCCGCCCTCCTGATGGCCACAGGGTGGCCTCGGGCAGGCGCACATCCGCTGCCCTCTTCGTCCCTCCCACTCCTTTTCATATCACTGAATGTGAATTTGCCTTATCCTGTCCACACTTTTTAAAAATTCTACTGTTCATGTCTTGCCTGCGACCAAAGAAGGGGAGGGGCTGGCTCTGGGAACATGAAGAAAATAAAACTGTGTCAATCCATGCCAGCCTGCCGCCCGAAAGAAGAACAGAACCACCGTCTGTTTGTCTTCAGTTACTCCCAGCCCAAAAAAGTAAAGTTCTAGCAAACGAGAGAGTCAAGCGCATGACGTCAGACAGAAGTGGAAGGGAGACCCGAATGAGCTGAATTGGAGTAAAATGACTTGCCGGCCCTCTGGCCATGCCCTGATTGCTCTTTACTCTATTTCAAGCAGTGCTTTCGATTGGGGCGACCGGAGTAGGGAGAAGGGGCAGCATACCTTTAGAAGCTCATATAGAGATACATTTTAGAGCTGCTCCATTGTTTGCAGCGGGGGTGGTTGTGACATGCTTGGAATTGACAAGAACAACATAGACTCTGGGTTAAGGCATGTGGCAGGGTCGGACTGTGGCAGAAAATAGGACCGGCACCAAAATAAAAGAGGCCCCTTTGGTGAAGGCGACATCAAGATCTGTAGTGTTTGGGTAAATTGTGAATCCTGAATATTTAGAATATCAAAGAAAGGCGCCAGCACTTTTCCGGAAACCGGACCTTGTTAACACGCTCACTAGTAGCACATCCCCCGTGACTGAGGGAGGTGGGAGAGAGAGGGGTGGAGGAGCAGTGGGGGAAAAGACATGAGAATAAAAGCAAAACCAGTGCGACGCTCGTAAAAGGGTGCCGCACTGATAGAAAGAACTTCTACTGTAGTTCTCTGCAACAAGTAAATAACAAGCGCTCACCATTCCCGCTCTTTATTTTTGCATCGCGCTTTCACTGTAAAGTGAAAGTGCGATGCAAAAATAAACATGGGGCACCCTGTAAAATATATTGCTTCCACTCCGCCCTAGTTCCCGTGGAGAGAGCCGTCGCGGTGCCTGTGCCGTCCAGCTGCCTCACAAAGAAAACATTGCTTCCACTCTGCTCTTCAAGCCAGCTTTTCTGTTTATTCGTTAGAAGCATGTTTTAGAAGAGCTTGTTTAATAATAAACTGGTTTCATTGCTTGTCAAGCCTGACCGGAAAAAAGAACAAGCGCTCACCGTTCCCGCTGTTGTGAAGCCAGCGTGGTTGCAGGATGCCTGGCGCATGCTCCTTCACGGCTCTCATGAAGACATTTCTTATCAGCTTTTTAAATAAACAAGCTGATCAAAATGTCTTCACGCAAACCAGGCGAGCCAGTCTGGCTCGGGGAGAAAGGGCGTCCACAGAAAACCCTCATTTCCAATGCAAGTCCACCGTTTAGCATAAACTGTTTAGCGTAAACCAATGGAAATGAGGGTCGGGGCTTAAAACCCTTTCCTGAATATCCTCTCTTACTAAATCTTTCGCGGTGGTGCAGCAGGGCTCCGCCCTGCAACGCCACGCGAGACCTAAAAATGTCTAACAAAAGCCGTGCTACTAAATTCGGTCTCCATGGCGTTCATTCAGAGGGATGGAGGAGGAATCCATCGGGGGACCCCGAGTCCACAATACCGATGCTCCATAAATTTTTTGAGGGATTGTTTCTGGCTTACCAGCACCTTGCTGTTTTCCATTCTATATATGATTCATGATTGCTCAATTGATATACTGCACCTACAGGGACACATGATTATGCTGCACTGCATTTATGTATGTTGTACTTTACAAAACTTAATGAAAAGATTAAAAAAAGAAAAGCAGGACTACTGCCCTTCTTACCGTGGAGGCTATTTTTCTGGTGTCTTAGTGGAAGGTGCCAATAAAGAGGCAGCTAACACCTAAGACCAGGCAAAAGTTCTCTCCCAGCTGCTGAGGTTACCTTTCACATCTAATGCATCTGGAAACAATCTATCTTGAGCACCTTAAGACATCTGGCATTTGTTAAGACATCAGACCTCCACTCCACACACTGTGGGTATAGTATGGATTTTGCATCTTATAACAGGTACTCAGGACCACTGCAGGGCAGCGCTTTGTAAAAGATTTTAGAATTTGATACTACCTTCCCAGCAGCCAATGAACCTTTCACCACTATATGATCTGTTGTTCTTAGGTCATCTTTTAGTCTTCAGGTTCACAACAAGTGGAGTATTTACTTGCAGGGTAAAGATGACCCACAGGGAAGGGGGCATCTTTGGAGTGGACAATTTACAGTAGTTGGAGACAAGCAACATTACCTCACTATTACCAGTCCAAATATTCTTTCTATTACTATTACATTTACTATTAGTTACTGTTGCTATTAATATAGAGCTTTGACTAAACAGCTGTGAATGGCCAGCTCCCATGTTGTTTTTTTACAGTAACTACTGCAGATGTGTGGGAGGGAGCAATCAGCGATCTACACATAACCTTACCGTAGTACACATAAGGTTTTAAAAGAACTGAAAATCCATAAGGCGTCATTCAAAACCTGTGATGGGTGTATGGACTGCACATAGACCTTGTACCGTGCATTCAGACACTGGTACTTATTTGAGTATTGTCAGTGAATCAACGCATAATAGAGTGAGTGAGTGTGTAGGATGTGCACAAAGGGTGTGAATTATCCAAGTTAGAAAATTTGATCCTGGTGGACCACCCTACTCAAATACCAATCTCCCACCTTTCCTTTCCTAAAACATTTGGCCGGTCGCAGTAGAATACTCGATCTGAGGCTGTGGGTGTTTTAGTGGGGAAATAAACTGGTTATGTTATGCTATTTCTATGGCGCTTGTTCACTAAATGGTTTAATGGTGCTAACTGGAAAGGAACTGTGGATGCAGAAAGAAAGAAATACAACCCTTTTAAATAGCCAATTATTTGATGTGTGTCTGAATAGGAGATTGGACTCAGCTCAATGGCTCTGGGGTGATACATTTCACAACTTTGGACTGAAAAGGAAAAATTATGCCATCTAGTTCTCGGTTTCTGGACTTTAGAAGCTCTGAGCTTGTTGTTCTTTTACAGTTTATTCTCTTTTTTGTGTAGAAATTATTTTCTTTGTAAAAATTAACAATTGGGCAATAACAACAAATACATCGACATGCAAACCCAGCATATTCCCATATTGAGTTACAGTTGTTAATTGTGATACATGCATCAATAACAAACAATATTTATATACAATATTTATAGGAATACAATTTACTCTCAAGACAGCATCAGACTGAAGACAAGGAAGTGTAAAAAAAAAGAGGAAGAAACAGGTCTTTTCCATTGTTTGCCCCGAGATCTGAGCAACATTCCCGGATCCATCAGTACCATCTGAACCACCCCACCCATGCTTGATTTCAGGAAAGAGCTGAAGAACCACTTCTTTAAAGAACACTATAACATGCTGCAGTCACAGTCCACACACCTGATACCCCTCCAGCTACTGATTGGCTGTTTCCTTGTCTTTGACTCTGTATAGTGCTATGCTGCCTTTGGCTAGCTTGGTGCTATGTAGAAAAAATCACACAAATACATAAATCAGTACAACATTGCAGGTAAGCGCACTTCATGCCTACATTTCACACTTTTTTTCTGATCTTCAGAGAAACCTCAGGATTAATCAGTGACTCTCCCTCAAACGCTGGCCTAATGCCTTCTACTATGTAAGCATGGGCGTCTGCAAGCCCCCCCCCCTGGATTTTTCACTTGCCCATTATTGACTATGCCCCTGCCCTTTGACATTGTCAAAAAGGTTCGGAGGATGGGTGATGTTAAAAGTATGCCCCACCACCCTGAAGAAGTGTCTGTGGACACCCATGTATGTAAGCATGCTACAAAAACATCAGGGTCCGTGTCTAATTCAGGAGGTGATTGCCAGGTGGGTCCCTGGCATTTCTGCACAGTGGTATCCTGCACTTAGACTTCTATGTTGACAAATAAGAGACGTAGAGATGCCAATATTACTGCATGATTTTGTTTGTAAATTTATTTGTACCAGCCACTGGCTAGTGTGATTCCATGCACCATTCAGTGGTATTACGGTGTCACTCAAAATCGGTGTTAATGCCAGAACTGTGCTTTGGTTTGGGTATTGCACGTTTTCCATTAACAAAGCAACATAGAGAGGACATCACCAAAGCAATGATGATTCAGCCTGGATCACATGCATATTCCTGTTTTTTTTATGCATTTGAATGTGTCTGTGCAGGTACCAGACATTATAGCCAATACACGAAAGGTACCTTCAGGATGTGGTGCACATTGATAATGAAGACCTAAACAGCTCCATATTCAGAATATGTTTAAAGAATATATCAGTTTCTGTACCCGGTGCTGTTTTTTCAATTGAATTACAATTTGTAGCTTCTGAGCTTCGTATTTTTGCATTACTTATCAAGTCCTGTTCCCGAAGGTTAATTTGCACCTGTGGCTGCAGGTGGAAGAACTCGTTTTTTGGGAGCGGGACATATTTTTGTGATCAAATTTTGACCTAGAGAAAGCAAGAGAACGGCAGAAGAAGGAAAAACAAGCATTTACAATGCAATAGGTCTCGCATTAGGAAAGTTTGAGCTATTGGTATTGTAAATGAAATTTTTTTTATTTATGTTTTGTTTTTGAAAATAGCTAAATTAATAGCTATGTCATTTACAATGCTAATAGTTATAACTTTCGCAAATGCGACACCTATAGCATTTCTAATGCAATATGTGTTGTATTTACGCGACTTAGATGTATTGATATTACAAATAACAATGGCTGTTAATTTTTACAAATAATTAATACTTAAATAAGTTATTGTAATTTATAATGGCAATAGCTTAAACTTTTGTAAATAACTTTTGTGAAGATTATGTTCAGAGTATTTTATTGTGACGAAAATCCAAGAACAGAAGTGAAAATTTAACATCTTTTTGTTACATTTGTAATAAAGCTTGAAACATTGACAGAACATATTTGAACCAGTTGTTGAATGGTTGCACAGAGGGTGAGGGGGTGTGAGGGTGAGTGGTGTGAGGGTTAGGGGGTGTGCAGATGAGACGCTGTGTGTTTTACTTGGTAGGGCTGCTTCTCTTTTGGGTAATGTAAGAAGGGCAAGTCCAAATGTTCTTTCTAGGACATGCAAGATCCTCATGCCCCCATGGCATTTGCTCGCTCATTTGTCACATTCATCCGCACCTGATGCACTGCCTCATCTTTGGGACTAGATACCTTAAGACACTGAAATCTGATGTTCAGTGGTGGGGCAGGTGGAGCGCAGGCGGTGTGTGGCGGCAGCGGGGGATTTAAACATTAAAATAAACAAGTGCATGGGTGGGGAGAGGAGGCAGGGGAGGACGCGTGTGCATGTGTTGGTTTTGTTAATGCTAGAAAAAAACAGCTAGTCCCTTTATATTGCTTAGGAGGCGGAGGGGGGGTTAAAAGGCCAATAAAGATGATAACAGACGAGAGGGGAAATGTGCTGGAAGGGGTGGAAGAGACGGAGGAGAAAGGAGGACACGAAGGGGTGTAACGTGAGAGGGGGAAGCAGACAAGGAGGAGGTGTAAGAGGACTGAATTAGCAAATGGACTGGAAAACACGAGCACACGGACGTACCCTGCGCTCTGACCTTGCTGCTGTGCCCCTGTTTGGCGGAGTCGGTGCAGGAGCTGAGGGCGCCCAACAGCAGGATGTTGGTGGCTGCATGGCCGTGGCGTGAGCTGCCCTGCTGCAGCCCGCCCGCCATGCTGCATCTTCCCCCTCCGCCTTCCTCCAACAGTCCTCAGCTGGCTTCCTCGCTCCCCGCGGGCAGGCTGATTGGATAGAGTGTGTCAGAGGCACGTCCGGAAGGAGGGACAAAGGGCCGGAAGTCTCGGGCGTGGCTATCATGTAGTGGCCGGAGCCGAAGGGAAATACACGGAGAGCCCCTTAGGGACCGTTAGTGTGCGACCTAACGGGATGGGGTTGGGGTTGGGGGGTAAAAGGGCCGGCTGGAAGACCTGGACACGCTGGCCACAGTGGTGCGAGCCTGGTAAGGGGGGGGGTGGTGTTTGCCTGTATGTCTGTGTGCCTGCGTGTGTGTGTGTGTGTGTGTGTCTGCCTGCGCGCGCGAGTGTGTCTGTGTCTGCGTGTGTGCCTGTGTGTGCGCGTGTGTCTGTGTGTGTGTGTATGTATGCATGCATGCGTGCGTAAAAAGATCCGATGACTGGTGGGGGGATGTAAAGTGAAAGTAAGCAGCGCGCGTGTGTTTCAGTCTGTGTGGTGGCTGGCTGTGTGCGCATGCGTGGACGGAGGCGACGTGCGCGTTCGCGCACCCAAATCCGGCCGCTTTCAAGCTCGTAACACCCTCTTGTCCTTCCTCCCCCCGAGACAGACAACATTAGGTCTCCAGCTGGACACCTGCATCCTTTGGATGCAGTTTACCAGCTCGACCTAAAAAGGTGATTAACATAGATTGATTCTATTGTGAATTGCTCTGATATATTTGGGTAAAGTCTGCACTATATAAAACTGCATTAAATAAAAAATAAAAAAATAAAGATGGAACGCAGATCAACAGAAGGTAAGATGTGGGTGTGAAGAGAGGGGGCGATGTGAGGGCTCGAGGGCAGACAGGGAAGTGTGTGAGAGGGAGGATGAGTGGGATGCATGTGCGAGGGCAGGGGTGGGGGCACGGGGGAGGACGGGAGCCAGAGGTCAGGGGGGGCTTTCCGGAGACAGAGATGGTCCCTGGGGCCCACTCTGGGGCCTCTCAGAGGTAAGGTGACCCCCGACCCCCCACTCCTTTAGAGGACTCTTAAAGATGAGGAGGTCTCTGCGCTCCCACTCACGGACGTGGGGGTGAGACGGTCCCCCCCCTTCCTCCCTCCAAGGCCTCTTGGAGTTAAGAGGCCCCCGGGGTGTCACCGCTCAGGGCTGACACGCCATGAAATCCGAAAAGCAGCCTCTCTGCAGGGCTGATCGGAGAACCATGTGGGGGCCCGGGGTGGGAGCAGGGAGAGGGGGCAGTCCTCGAGGGGGGAGCCTTGGCGGGGCTTCCAGCAGCAAGAGCACGCGCAACCCTCCTCTGACCCGCCACCCCCTCCAAAAAACATTCCTTCATCCGTGCACTTCTCGGTGACCCCCTTTCTGCAGTATTTAAGGGGCAGTAGAAGTCCCAGAATGTAAAAAAACAAACACACCGGGGCGAGCGAGCTGTCGCACCTGACATGGGCACGTCACTCATTATACTGGGCGCTTGAAGATAGTTTTCTGGCTTTGAGGCGCTGTTTGTGACAGGTGACTGGCTCAGTACCAACCGTGTCACCTGTATAAAATGAAGGGTGAATTCACCTGTGTAATAAATGCAAGTGTCGCTGGTCTCACACAAGCGCCTGCAGTGGTGCATTAACCCGCTGAGCTATTGCACCCGAAATCAATCAGATATTAATAGCGAACCGCTGTAGACTCCCCGGCTCCCAGTGCAGAGACCCCTGGTCTGAACGGAGCTCTCTATTCAGTATAGAGCTCCAGTGAGAGGGGGAAGCAGACAAGGAGGAGGTGTAAGAGGACTGAATTAGCAAATGGACTGGAAAACACGAGCACACGGACGTACCCTGCGCTCTGACCTTGCTGCTGTGCCCCTGTTTGGCGGAGTCGGTGCAGGAGCTGAGGGCGCCGAACAGCAGGATGTTGTTGGCTGCATGGCCGTGGCGGGAGCTGCCCTGCTGCAGCCCGCCCGCCATGCTGCATCTTCCCCCTCCGCCTTCCTCCAACAGTCCTCAGCTGGCTTACTCGCTCCCCGCGGGCAGGCTGATTGGATAGTGTGTGTCAGAGCCACGTCCGGAAGGAGGGAAAAGGGCCGGAAGTCTCGGGCGTGGCTATCATGTAGTGGCCGGAGCCGAAGGGAAATACACGGAGAGCCCCTTAGGGACCATTAGTGTGCGACCTAACGGGATGGGGTGGGGGTCGGGGGGGTAAAAGGGCCGGCTGGAAGACCTGGACACGCTGGCCACAGTGGTGCGAGCCTGGTAAGGGGGGGTGGTGTTTGCCTGTATGTCTGTGTGCCTGCGTGTGTGTGTGTGTGTGTGTGTGTCTGCCTGCCTGCGCGCGCGAGTGTGTCTGTGTCTGCGTGTGTGCCTGTGTGTGCGCGTGTGTCTGTGTGTGTGTGTGTGTATGTATGCATGCATGCGTGCGTGTGTAAAAAGATCCGATGACTGGTGGGGGGATGTAAAGTGAAGGTAAGCAGCGCGCGTGTGTTTCAGTCTGTGTGGTGGCTGGCTGTGTGCGCATGCGTGGACGGAGGCGACGTGCGCGTTCGCGCACCCAAATCCGGCCGCTTTCAAGCTCGTAACACCCTCTTGTCCTTCCTCCCCTCGAGACAGACAACATTAGGTCTCCAGCTGGACACCTGCATCCTTTGGATGCAGTTTACCAGCTCGACCTAAAAATGAGGGTGGAGGTAGGGACACAGAGCTAAAGAAACAAAAAACAGGCAGTAAGAAGAACCTGGTAAAGAGTGAGTTAAATAAACAGGGAGTGTAGACTGGTGGAAGAAAGAGGCGTGAGGTGGAATCAAGGCCTGGCAGCCATTGTATTTAGCACTCCCAGCATTTGGCCGCACTAGCGGCGAGCTCCAACGAAAAACTTTGAACCACTGTACTTATTTTAAACCTAGCAAATCTCATGGCTGCTTCTCTGGTCAGGTAAGCCAAAGTATATAAAAATAGAGTAGCGAGACCCCTTTCAAACACAAAGAGACTGGAGTACTATTTAGTAGGTTAGAAATAAACTATCCCTTAGAGTATGATCAGGACAAGTAATACAATAATAAGACAAACCTTGGAATCTCCCAATAGTTGCTTCACATACATTAAACTCCCACTGTACTCTTAGATATTATCTATTACGCCACTCCAAACGTATCACAATGCCAAAGCCATTATGTACCTGGCCCCGACATTCTGCTGAATCGAAGCTAATTATTGCTACAAGCTATCGAGGCTCGTAACCTCCGGTCCCTCCGCTGTGATATGGGAATGGTTGGGAGCGCATCTATACGAAGAATTTCTGCCGAGCATTAAATCAAGGCTAATAAAGGTGAAAGGGTCCATGACGCTCTTAAGACAAGTGATGTATAAATTGAGTTAACCGCGAGAGTCAGCCGCGAGCCCTGACCTGAAAGAGAGGTGCATTAAATTGAAAGAAAACACAGCAGTGAAAAGAAGGGTTGACGCACGGCTCAACAATTGTGCTGACTAACAGTAGTGGCTTGGTACCTTCATTCATCAGGATGTTTACAGTGGCTATAAAACAGAGAGACTTGAATTAACCAGGGGCGGCTGGTGACATTTGAAAGTGGTGAGGCGTAAACTAATTGGCATATTGCACCGCAGCGAGCGAGCGAGCCCGAACCACCTTGCATCCATCCATACATCATTCATGCATCCACCCATCCATCCATCCACCCACCCACCCATCCTGCATCCATACATCATTCATTCATGCATCCACCCATCCATCCATCCACCCATCCATCCTGGAGCAGTCATTCATTCATGCATCCACCCACCCATCATCCATCCTGCATCCATCATTCATGAATTTTTATGACCATATAACTTGCACACAGCTTTTCAGTGTTCAATACCAGTCTCGAACCTTGTACTCCAGCACCAATGATACATGATTAATATTAATTGTTTTTAAAACATGTATTTATTCAACACCAATTTTACACCTTAGTCGGAACATCATTTTTATTTGTTTTTTAAAATATCTATTTATTTAACACCAAAGTAAGTCATGTATAAATTTTTATAGCTCGATAAGAGGCTCGAACTTGGTTTCCCAGCACCAAAGTCGGCCGCACTAACCGTCAGACCACATCCTCTCCCCTTTGGTGTAGCCCTGAAGTTTTGATGGTACATATTCACACCAAAGTCATGTATACATTTTTACAACTTCACACCAAAATCGGAACATACATATTGAGCCCAAAGTCATGTATACATTTCTACAACTGAACTACACACCAAAATGGGAATCCCCGCTTTCTCCCATGCGAGCTCATTTTGTAATGCGCTGATAGTCACTAAAGAGGGCAGCGTCTGATGCTGCATGGACTTAGGAGGCTGTACTCTGCAGTGTGAGGTGGTGCCTGAGATGCTGAGGACTTAGCGAATTTATGTTAATGTTATGTTATGTTTATGCACCTCCCGTGACACGCCTCACCGCGCTCTGCATTGGCAGACATGGCGAAGGAGCCACGGGCACGCTTTGTGACTGCTAAGAGGTCGCTTTATTGTCGAGGCAGAACAGTGCTAACTTTTGTGCTCCAAACTTGAGTCCTTACTTTCACCGACCACTGTTCCATGAAATAGGCCCACACAAGAGGCAGGAGCACCATAGTGCACATTCATTATTTATGTGGCGGTGATGGGGTTCGGCGGGGCCGTATCCTAGCACTCTGAATTCTGATCATACCTGAGTTGAGTGTGAACGCCGGGTCTCCCTGGCCGAGCGGTTCCTTCGGTACTTGTCGTATTCCTGGGTCCGGTCAGGTCAGAGGTCAAGTCTTCAATCAAACCCCATACAGAGGCGGAGAGACCCCATACGAGGGAGGGAGAGAGAGCTCTGCCCCCCCAGACAGGGGCTTATGTACCCGGGCTATGTATTGACCAGCCAATCCTGGCGCTGTATGCAGTGCCAGGATTGGCTGGGGGGGCACCATGACTCCTCGCCCAGTCGCCCTGTGTAACCCCGGGGCTGCGGCCCGCCCCCTGGTCCTCTCTCTAAGGGGGAATTCACAGGAAAACGATCTGCGCATGCGCGGGCATGTTTGTGCCCAAAAATACACTTGTGCAGCTGCAGCAGGCCCATCCCCCCTCCCCCCCTGCGCACTCCGGGAAAGTCGGGTGTCTCCCGGTTTCCCGGCCGGCAGATACCGCGATTTTTTTAAATATTTGTATTTGGCTTTTAGTAACGACGTGGTAGGTCCATGGGGCTTAGTGTGGCTACGCCCCTACGCCCCAATGGACGCACCGCGCCTGGAATTGACTATGGTCTTGAAAAAGATGGAACATTATCAGAAACTATCGAAACGCGTCGACGCAATTTTTGGCATAATCCACGGCAATTCTTGGCTTTGTAGATGTTGTAAGATTTAGTGTGTCAAGGCCTAGTCATTAAATTGTCCCAAACGATATGCTGTATGAATGACAACGTGTACTGTCAAACTTTCTTCTCTCTTTTTTTATGAAATGTTGTATTGTGTGATGTTTTAATTTTATTGTATTTTATGTAAACTGTGTTTTTATAAAAAAAGATTGCGTCACATATATTTTGTGACTTTTAAAGACATGAAAATTGTATACAAATATTTTAAATAAAAGTAGTATTTGTGATAAATTTGGAGTGGCATAACAGATAATTTCTAAGAGTACCGTGGGAGTTTAATGTATGTGAAGCAACTATTGTGAGATTCAATAGTTCGTCGTATTATTGTATTACTTGTCCTGATCATACTCTAAGGGATAGTTTATTTCTAACCAGGTAAGCCAAAGCCAGGGCTAGCATGTGTGACTTCCGACTATACTCTCATACAGACCTACCCAACCCTTTCAGGGCAATAGACCTAGCATCAAAATACTTTTTTACTTTTAATTGGTCGGCGATCGCTTACTCTCCAGTAAACCTCCAAAGGGAGACCAATATGAGGTACCTTGCGTTTATATGTCCTAACACCTCCTGCTGTGTTCTACCAGGTCCAGCTGTTGAACCATCTGCCCTTCTTATTTTAATATGCAGATGTTTCAATTGCAACACTTTTGGAATGTACTGATACTTTCTTTTTTGTTCCGCTCACACCATTTTCTCCAATAAAGTCTGTCGTTCCTGTCCCATGCTGGTTGTCCAGTAGCGCCTGATGCTGTCCTGTCTTTTGAACAGAGAAGCCTGTGCCCCGCGTCTTGATCTCTAGCAGCTCAGAAATATCATTTGCATGCCCTTGTATAGGTATTAATGTATACAATAGTTACCTAGCTGGCTGTTCTCTGTCCTGCCAGTGCTTAATTTGAGCCGGTGGTTTCCAGTGCAAAATCTGGAGGTCGTTAACTGTACCGTCCCTGTGGGCGGAGTTCCTCACTGAGGAGCACGTTCACCCGTTGAAACCCTATACTTGTGGTGCACCTGCGCATCCGCGGAGCAAGAAGCACTCCCTGGACCGGCACTAACCACACATCGATTCATTATTACCGCTACTCACTGGGTTTTTATTGGTAAGTAAATAAAAGCTTCCGATTGTTAACCTTGCTCTTGTTGCTGGGGATTTGTTGTTTTCAGGTTATAACAGGTTTTAAAAATGTACAGCTCTTTATAAAAAAAATGCTTGAATAAATATTTAAAGGGCATAACTCGTGGGTTTGTAACCATTTAAGTGGGGTTTCAGGATCTTTACTCCTTGTAGTATCAAACGCATCCTGTGAAATCACGGGTGAAGTTTAGACAAGTGGTAATGATGCTGAGGGTCACTGTGCCCAGACCCACGTGGCTGCTAAGCTAAGCTTTAGTACTCAAGGGTGAAATCCTGATTCAGTCAAGAGTTAAAAGTTACCAGCAAAATTTAAATTCCGAAATGAGGGGTATTATTGTATGCCAGTTTTTCCCAAAATGTGAGGCCCTCCCACAGAATGCAGTACACATGGAAAGAGGGAAAAAATGAGAAATTCACGTATTTCTCCTCATTACGCCTCACCTCAGGAGGCATAAAGATTTGATTCTTCACCAGGTTTACATCACTTTGTTAATCTGGGGCATCGGCAAATTCCACTGGTGTTGCATGGGAAAACCCACCACATTGCTCATGGAATTTGTTGCAATCTGTTAGGGCTTTGCAAATATTTTTTTTTACCTCTAGCAAAGTTTTTTGAAGCTCGCGCTGTAAGCCCTACCCCCACTGGGACAAGGTTTCCCTGGATCCCTGTCTAGGGAAACAATGTACATTCTAATGGGCAGCGGTGGAGCCTCCATGAGAGAGTAGGAGCGTCACCCATCTGCTGGAGAGCAGTAAACATGAAAAATAAAATGGTAATAAAACACGTTTATTACCATATTATTTTTTGTTCTGGCAACAGGCGAGTCTGGGGTGGGTCAGCGGCACGGAGGAACTTCAGGTTCAAAGTACGCATGTCACTTTGGCTGGCTTTCTTGACGTGGCCAGTCTGAAATGCGCCCTTTAAATACCCCCCCACCCCCCAATCTGTCTCAGACAGCTGGGTGGAAGGCAACCACAGAACCACAGTGCTTTTTTTGGGGATTTCAATGGGTATTATTAAGAAACTTTTTTTATATACAGTACAGATATACAGTGGACAGATAGTAAAGGCAATACTGCTGAAATCCTGCGCCGAAGGAGTTAAATTCAATACATTGTTGACATATTCGTATGACGTACATGTATCACTAGGTAATCCCAAACATGGCGGTAGTTGTCCTAGCTGGCCTTGTGTATTGTCCTCGAGGAGGGAAACAAAGTGGGAAAGAGAGAAGAAAAGGAAGAAAGGGCAGGATGGTTCGTGTAGTCTTTAGCTGCCCAAGCTACACCGGTCGCGGGTCTATATGGACCGGAGGTGTGGGGATTGAGTCGTCCGCTTGTCTGCCTATGGTGGATTGTGTGAGCTCAGGTAATTGTCCAAGGAGAGCCACATCTCGCCTTTTGTGTTGGCGTTAACATAACTTCCAGAACCCCAGTGCTTTAAGGAGCATTGCTCCAGCGCGCTCCAGCCAATCCTGGTGCTTCTCTCAAGCTGCTAGAGAGGCATCTGGATTGGTAGAGTGAAGTTTGTTGCGGAGTTATGGAATCCTGTGCTGCCGAGATGAAGAGGAGCACGAGGCCACAGGTAAGCAAATCTTTGTATTCTTTTCACTGTCAAGTTGCTTTAATGCTCTGATAGGAACTGTGAGAAGCTGGCAGTGCCTTCATTCTCAACTCCAGTGCTCTCAATTGGGGCCCGTTTTAAACACAGTTTAAAACGGGCCACAATTCAGAGCTTTGAGCCTAAGGGCACTGTTGGTTTTTATTTGTTTTTATTAGTACCTGTCAGTGTGCCTGCTGCCCCACCTGTCTCAATTGCAGCTAGCCACCACTGCTAATGGGACTCAGTCGAGGGGGGAAATGTATGCAGATGTCTCCTCCGCAGGTTCACGCTCTCACGCCCACATGTATGACTGTTTCCTTTTGAGACTCACAATTTGCAAACGAAAATGTACTAATGTGTCTCAGACACATTTTACGATTCCCAATAGGGTCGCAAGTGGCCTTTCTCATCAATATTAATGAGGCTGGCCGCAATTTGCAACCCATCTGGAATGGGCAATAACACAAGGATGGTGGCCTGCTTGAGATCACAGACCTCCTTGTCTGCGTTTGCTTTTTTATATAAAGCACCTTTGTATTTTTTTGAAGCAGCTCTTTTTCTTTAAAGAAAACAGGATGTATTAATAAAAAAAATGAAACATTTCAGTTTCATTATTTAAGAGCAGGCAGTGGTCCCTGGGACCACTGCCTGCTCTTAGGGTCCCCTGGGGACCCCTTCCTGTTTGGGAGGGCTTATAAGTAGGGGGTAAAATGTGATTGTTTTGCTACCACATTACGTTTGTAAAACAATCATACATGCCGCCGTAACTCGCTATTAAGAAGGAATGCCCTTGGCATGCCCATTCAATCACAAACCCTGGGGCATATTAGCAAGCGGCAGCGATAATTATCGCTGACTGCTGCTAGCGTGAGGAAATCTATTGCCCGCTTTCGCTGGCGATAATCTCCATGGTAGCGTTGGATTAACAACGCTTAACACCATGGAGATAAAAATCCCAGTGATAGCGGGGATTATCGCAGTTTTCAATTGAATATCACTGGTTTTCCAGCGGTATTCCATTGAAAATGGCGATAACCTTGCTGATAGGGCAGGACAATTTTAGCCATGCAATCCACCTCCCATTGGATTACATGGCTAAGAACAGGTCACAAGCAGGCGTTAGGAAAGTAGCATTAACTGTGGTTAGCGCTACTTTTCCTAATGCTCTGCTTATTAGCGAGCAGCTTGTTAATAGGAGAAATGTATTATTTCGCCCGGGAACGCCCACTTTGCAGCTCATTAGAGATGCAAAGCTGGGCATTATTGACAAGGACGCAAAATCAGCAAAACACGCGATAGCATGTCTTTGCTGATAGGGCGAAGAAATTATCGCCGCTTTTCGGTCGAAAAGGGCCGCAAAAACGGCGATAATTTCAAATCGCCTGCCTTGTTAATATGCCCCCCTGTTTTGCAAGTCAGTAAAAGGTAACAGACTCACAAAATAGGGCTAATACACGCTACTACCCTTTTTAGCTGTCAGCCCGAATCTCTGTGCATGCCCGAGGCCACCCGGTGGCCATCAGGAGGGCCGCCCCGCCCCTAGCCAGCAAGGGTCAGCCACCCCCCCTCAGGGCAGAGTTGCCTGGTGGAGGTGGGCGGACCAGTGACGCACGTCCGGGGGGCGGCAGGTAGGAAGAGGGTATATCTCTCCTTCGGGCCACCTCGGTGGTCTCTTTGCCGCCCCGGACGTCGCGTGGACACTTCAGGACACTCTTTCCCTCCCTACCGCTTACCCAAGAGTGTCAGCTAAGGGGGGGGCTCCGGAGGGAGTTTTAATGTGTTTCCTTTTTCGTTGCAGGCGGAGTTACAGGGCAATCCGGAACCAGAGAGGTGCAACACTGTACTTCAGCGGGCACATAGGGGTGCCAGAGCCTAACCTAGAACCTCATGGGAGGTCTAGGAATCCGAGTCGGCGCCCCAGTAGTCCTTCGGGCGGTTGTGGGCCTGTGCAACCGGGGGTTTGC
Organism: Lissotriton helveticus; assembly: GCF_964261635.1. Classification (NCBI taxonomy): domain Eukaryota; kingdom Metazoa; phylum Chordata; class Amphibia; order Caudata; family Salamandridae; genus Lissotriton; species Lissotriton helveticus. Next base: position 168,855,784 of record NC_136059.1, on the reverse strand, counting down.
TTAGATACGCCCCGCAAGGGGCGTGAGTAGTTTTACCATAATGGTCAGCAGCTGGGTGGTTCGCCACGGCGCTGATTGGCTCAGCAGGCGGGCAGGTGGCGAGAATGCGGCCTGCCCTTGGATTGCCCGTAAAATAACCCACCGTGATTACATAATGTTGTATGTAACAATAAACCTGCAGCCAATTTTCCCAATCTTAACATCGTGTCTTTGTGTTATTTGCGGGATGATGGTTATGTTGGGGGCGGGGTGTTCCTGTGGCCCTGAAGCGACTATGTTTGCAACCACAAACAAACATGTGGCCAGAAATGACATGCAGAATGCCAAATGTATGCAGAATTTTTTCTACGAGTTTACCTTTTTCTGGATCTTTCTATGCACAGAGGCATTTCACACCAGAGATATTCTGAAAACATATCAGGTGTTAGCATCCGTCCACCATCTGCCCCCCCGCCCCCCCCCGAATCAACATCACCCTACATACAGAATCTCAGAATCTCAAATAAGATGGAAACAGCATTTCTGCCCAACATGGCGATGTCAGATTGATTTTCTGTTTAATGCAAATTGTTATGCAGAAACATTTTGATAGCGGTAAATCATGGATATACAGTCTGCATACATTCTTGCACATATGACAGTTTTCATGCAGATGTGAAAAAATAAAAAAAACACATTGTTACTAGTCCCGGAATGCTAAGTGAAAACTGCCGTCAATCAGTTTGCAAAGAGCAGCACCATGTGTTTGTTTAGGTAGAACATTGAGATCAAAGGCCAGTGAAAAATCGCTCGCAAGCTTTTGGGAAATTAATGCCATTAACTGCCCGGCAGCTCCTTGTAGACTTTGCAGGTGGCGTTACATGGCGGCGTTTCTTTCCCTTCCTTCCGCTGGTCCCGCTGTAGTCACTGGTGCGAGCGGCAGCATAATGCCCCCGAAAGAGATGCCCTCGGGGCACATGCTGTTAAAGCCGCACTCGCTGCTGATTGGTCCATCTGGATTCTGATGCTTTTTTCGTGTGGCACAAAAGGGAAAAAATCAATAGTGGAATTCAGACAAAAGGCAAAAGTCCATTTGCTGCCATTGCAGAGGGACTGGCGCGCCTGTTCCCTGTGGAAAGCCGCACCACGCTGACCTAGAAACGCGAGCTGCTATGTCAAGGCGCATAAGGCGGGTATTACTCGGACGCAACGGGCACAGGCAGTGTGATGTCACTTCACTGCAGGCTTAAGAGCAGTTCTTCCCGTGCTAGTAACCTGTGCCCTTTTATTCTGTGCAAATAGTGGCTGAGTTTCCGCACAGCTGGATCACTGAAGCTCTAGTGCTGGTGAAGGGTTTTCAGAGCCCCCAAGCAAGATGACATTTTGCTGTTTGAGCACTCCCCGTCTCCTAGCAAGCACGTCTATTTTTTAAGCAATTTTAACAACCTGGCACCCGCATGTGTCCCTTTGTGATGACAATGATTTAACTGGCCTTTATTGATTAATAGCCTGAGGCGAATGGACATTTTTTAAATTGGTGTGGTGTAACAATTGCCCTAAATTCGAGCGAGTAAAGCTCGATTGTATAGGATTGATTAGGAGTTACTTCCAGTGTGCCAACGTTGGCATTTTACCACAATTGCCTTGTATGGCAGGTCCTCTATTTGTATACAACAATCGTGTATGCCTAAAATTCCCTCCAATAAAACATGCCAGTGCCAGGATGTTGTTATGGGTGCCTCCATAAACCAATAATTACCTGTAGTATGTATGCCAGAGTCACCAGCAGACAGCTTAGAATAGCAAACACCCTCACTCTTACTCACTCCACCTCACTCATTCTGAAGCTCATTCATTCTCACATTTATACTCCTTCCACTCACTCCGAGTCATTCACTCTTTCACTCACTCACTCACTCTCTCACTCACTCACTTCCAGTCACTCATTCACACTTCCTCAAGTACACTCAGTCACTCTTTCACACTATCATTCACCCACACAGTCACTCAATCTCACCCATTCTCATTCAATCCCACTCACTGTACCTCACTTTCACTCCTACTCACACACTTAATCTGCCTCTCCCTTCCCCCAAATTATTCTCAATCATTCATAGTTACTCACACATTCATTTACACTCATTCACTCTCACTCACACTTACTTTAACACACTCACAGACAGATACACACTTATTCGCACTCACTCTCATGCGCAAATGCACAGCAAAAAGCACATTTGTTTTAACTTTACTTACTTTGCTTCCTCTGCTGATGACGCCTTCATGGCTGATGAGTGCTGAGCCGACGACGGGCATCCCATAAACGTGTGTACCCGTACAAACAACTGAATGTGACATAGGGGGGGCACACTCAGGATAAATACATGGGAAGCCGGGAAGGGGTGATTCATCGAAACCACTCTAAAGTTATTCCATACAGGCCTAGACTATAGAAGAGCATTTTCAATCCTTTGCAAATAAAGGGGTGTCTAGGTATTAATGAGCAGGCGCCCCCAGCACCTTGGGGAGAGGCGCCCTTAGTCCTTAGCTGGAGTCCCCTGGTTGGCACAGAAAGTGGAAACGGAGTGTCTTCGCCCGGTGACGTCATCAGGAGGTGAAACGATTCCTCGGGACTATGTAAGCCAGCACACCACGTAGAGCTTCCTCTTTGTCCCTTTCATCACGCCTGGTGAGGGCCAGGATCAGCCGTCACTCGTCAGTGAGCTGACGGGGTCCCTGGCAGATAATAAAGGGGATACACAAGAATTCTGATTCGGACGACTGGCCCGCCCCCTTGATGGGGTATGATTGTTGTGGGGGCACCGAGCAGGCAGGAGGGGGTCTTGACCTGCTGGTGGTCCCGGGACTCCCCTGCCCTACCCCGCGATGCCAGGTTTTGGAACTTTGTGGATTAACCTGTGTTCAGGTATCCCGGTGGGCCAAAGTTCTATGCGGTGCCCTGTTTTTAAGTTTGTGGCTCTTCTATGGGGTTGGAGGAGATGGAGATGTGGTGAAGTTTTCCCAATGATTTTCCAGTAAATTCCCATTAGGAAGTGTGCATGGACCCCTGGTGGAACCTGAGGCAAGGCTGTTGCAAGGTGGGGCCCGATGGCACTCTGCGCTCAGCGGATCTCACAACAATGTGTACTGGATGTTCTTGGAATGTGAAATATGATACTTGAAGTGGGTATTCAGCTTCCATCTTGCTTTCTAATATCAATGAAATGAATGTTTTCTTTATGCATACCTGTCCTTTGACGGACTTCGCTGACAAGCTATTTTAAATGTTGATATGATATGAATAAAATGGCTACGCCATTGAAAACCACAAACTGGTTCCAATCTCTGTTCTTGAGCATTGCCGAGAGAGAATGTGGGGTGAGTTGCATGTTTCCGCATGCTATGGATATATGCCCTGATGGTGGTTTCACTAAAAGTAGCTCCCGCCTATATTAAGGTAGAAACACGTTAGTGACTTTTCATGCCAGGAGAAAGGAGGTGTATCTCCCGCCCCTGGAAATTTTAATACATTTTCCAGAAAGAACTGCTAAACTTTGGGAACACATATCTTTAAGAAGGAAATCATCTTGCTAATCTACTTCCCCCACCTCCTTAAATATTATTGAAGTCTTGAAAAAGATTTATTGGCGCACATTATTTGTGTTCATGCTGTGAGGATTCGACTAATTGTGTATCTATGGCTAATGGGGTACTTTGCTTTGATTGCATTCCATGGCAGCAGCCAGGCAGGAATCCTGTGCTGTGAATGAGGAGCCAGGCAGAGCAGCAAGGGCAGGATGAACAAGAGAAACCAGCCTGCCTGCTAGAGGCATGCACAGCAGCTCTGCTAAATAATATATAGAGAGCTTGTTTGAGGGGGGTGTAACTGAAGGGCACCCTCCCACGTGCAATCCAGATATCCACCCACAGAGCGCCATGTACTTAACAAGCATTGGAAATGCAATAGGTCTCGCATTAGAAAAGTTGTAGTTATTGGTCTTGTAAATGACATATTTTATTTATTTGTTGGTTTTTAAAATTGCTAAATTGATGGCTTTGTCATTTACAATGCCAATAGTTATAACTTTCGCGAATGTGACACCTATAGCATTTGGAATGCAACATGTTTTGTATTTACGTCACTTAGATGGCAGCTCTGGTCGTTAGGCCACATCTCTAGAGAGCAGGAGAGTGCAGCAGGGGAGAGAAGCACAGCAATGCAATAGGTCTCGCATAGGAAAGTTTGAGCTATTGGTATTGTAAAGGACACATTTTTTATTTATGTGCTTGTTTTGAAAATAGCGAAATTAATAGCTTTGTTATTTACAATGCCAATAGTTTTATCTTTCGCAAATGTCACACCTATTGTAACACAATATGTGTTGTGAGGGTGAGTGAGGGTGAGGGGTTGAGGGTGAGTGAGGGTGAGGGGTTGAGGGTGAGTGAGGGTGAGGGTGAGTGAGGGTGAGGGGTTGAGGGTGAGGGGTTGAGGGTGAGTGAGGGTGAGGGTGAGTGAGGGTGAGGGTGAGGGGTTGAGGGTGAGTGAGGGTGAGGGGTTGAGGGTGATTGAGGGTGAGGGTGAGTGAGGGTGAGGGGTTGAGGGTGAGTGAGGGTGAGGGTGAGTGAGGGTGAGGGGTTGAGGGTGAGTGAGGGTGAGGGTGAGTGAGGGTGAGGGGTTGAGGGTGAGTGAGGGTGAGGGTGAGTGAGGGTGAGTGAGGGTGAGGGGTTGAGGGTGAGTGAGGGTGAGTGAGAGTGAGGGTGAGTGAGGGGTTGAGGGTGAGTGGTTGAGGGTGAGTGAGGGTGAGGGTGAGGGGTTGAGGGTGAGTGAGGGTGAGGGGTTGAGGGTGAGTGAGGGTGAGGGGTTGAGGGTGAGTGAGGGTGAGTGAGGGCGAGTGAGGGTGAGTGAGGGTGAGGGTGAGTGAGGGTGAGGGTGAGTGAGGGTGGGTGATGGTGAGTGAGGGTGAGGGTGAGTGAGGGTGAGGGTGAGTGAGGGTGAGTGAGGGTGAGGGTGAGTGAGGGTGAGGGTGAGTGAGGGTGAGTGAGGGTGGGTGAGGGTGAGTGAGGGTGAGGGTGAGTGAGGGTGAGTGAGGGTGAGTGAGGGTGAGGGTGAGTGAGGGTGAGGGTGAGTGAGGGTGAGTGAGGGTGAGTGAGGGTGAGGGTGAGTGAGGGTGAGGGGTTGAGGGTGAGGGGTTGAGAGTGAGTGAGGGTGAGGGTGAGTGAGGGTGAGGGTGAGGGGTTGAGGGTGAGTGAGGGTGAGGGTGAGTGAGGGTGAGGGGTTGAGGGTGAGTGAGGGTGAGGGTGAGTGAGGGTGAGGGGTTGAGGGTGAGTGAGGGTGAGGGTGAGTGAGGGTGAGGGGTTGAGGGTGAGTGAGGGTGAGGGTGAGTGAGGGTGAGGGTGAGTGAGGGTGAGGGTGAGTGAGGGTGAGGGGTTGAGGGTGAGTGAGGGTGAGTGAGAGTGAGGGTGAGTGAGAGTGAGGGTGAGTGAGGGTGAGTGAGGGGTTGAGGGTGAGGGGTTGAGGGTGAGTGAGGGTGAGGGGTTGAGGGTGAGTGAGGGTGAGGGGTTGAGGGTGAGTGAGGGTGAGTGAGGGTGAGGGTGAGGGGTTGAGGGTGAGTGAGGGTGAGGGTGAGTGAGGGTGAGGGTGAGTGAGGGTGAGGGTGAGTGAGGGTGAGTGAGGGTGAGGGTGAGGGGTTGAGGTTGAGTGAGGGTGAGGGTGAGTGAGGGTGAGTGAGGGTGAGGGTGAGTGAGGGTGAGGGTGAGTGAGGGTGGGTGAGGGTGAGTGAGGGTGAGTGAGGGTGAGTGAGGGTGAGTGAGGGTGAGGGTGAGTGAGGGTGAGGGTGAGTGAGGATGAGGGTGAGTGAGGGTGAGAGAGGGTGGGTGAGGGTGAGTGAGGGTGAGGGTGAGTGAGGGTGAGTGAGGGTGAGGGTGAGTGAGGGTGAGTGAGGGTGGGTGAGGGTGAGTGAGGGTGAGGGTGAGTGAGGGTGAGTGAGGGTGAGGGTGAGGGTGAGGGGTTGAGGTTGAGTGAGGGTGAGGGTGAGTGAGGGTGAGTGAGGGTGAGGGTGAGGGTGAGTGAGGGTGAGGGTGAGTGAGGGTGAGGGTGAGTGAGGGTGAGTGAGGGTGGGTGAGGGTGAGTGAGGGTGAGGGTGAGTGAGGGTGAGTGAGGGTGAGGGTGAGTGAGGGTGAGTGAGGGTGGGTGAGGGTGAGTGAGGGTGAGGGTGAGTGAGGGTGAGTGAGGGTGAGTGAGGGTGAGGGTGAGTGAGGGTGAGGGTGAGTGAGGGTGAGGGTGAGTGAGGGTGAGTGAGGGTGAGGGGTTGAGGGTGAGTGAGGGTGAGGGGTTGAGAGTGAGTGAGGGTGAGGGTGAGTGAGGGTGAGGGGTTGAGGGTGAGGGGTTGAGGGTGAGTGAGGGTGAGGGTGAGTGAGGGTGAGGGGTTGAGGGTGAGTGAGGGTGAGGGGTTGAGGGTGAGTGAGGGTGAGGGTGAGTGAGGGTGAAGGGTTGAGGGTGAGTGAGGGTGAGGGTGAGTGAGGGTGAGGGTGAGGGGTTGAGGGTGAGTGAGGGTGAGGGTGAGTGAGGGTGAGGGGTTGAGGGTGAGTGAGGGTGAGGGTGAGTGAGGGTGAGGGTGAGTGTGAGTGAGGGTGAGGGGTTGAGGGTGAGTGAGGGTGAGTGAGAGTGAGGGTGAGTGAGAGTGAGGGTGAGTGAGGGTGAGTGAGGGGTTGAGGGTGAGGGGTTGAGGGTGAGTGAGGGTGAGGGTGAGGGGTTGAGGGTGAGCGAGGGTGAGGGGTTGAGGGTGAGTGAGGGTGAGGGTGAGTGAGGGTGAGGGTGAGGGAGGGTGAGGGAGGCTGAGTGAGGGTGAGGGTGAGTGAGGGTGAGGGTGGGTGAGTGAGGGTGAGTGAGGGTGAGGGGTTGAGGGTGAGTGAGGGTGAGGGGTTGAGGGTGAGTGAGGGTGAGGGGTTGAGGGTGAGTGTGGGTGAGGGGTTGAGGGTGAGTGAGGGTGAGGGTGGGTGAGGGTGAGGGGTTGAGGGTGAGTGAGGGTGAGGGTGAGTGAGGGTGAGGGGTTGAGGGTGAGTGAGGGAGAGGGTGAGTGAGGGTGAGGGTGAGTGAGGGTGAGGGTGAGTGAGGGTGAGGGTGAGGGGTTGAGGGTGAGTGAGGGTGAGGGTGAGGGGTTGAGGGTGAGTGAGGGTGAGTGAGGGTGAGGGGGTGAGGGTGAATGAGGGTGGGGTGAGTGAGGGTGAGGGTGAATGAGGGTGAGGGTGAGTGAGGGTGAGGGTGAGTGAGGGTGAGGGGTTGAGGGTGAGTGAGGGTGAGGGTGAGTGAGGGTGAGGGTGAGTGAGGGGTTGAGGGTGAGTGAGGGTGAGGGGTTGAGGGTGAATGAGGGTGAGGGTGAGTGAGGGTGAGTGAGGGTGAGGGTGAGTGAGGGTGAGTGAGGGTGAGGGTGAGTGAGGGTGAGGGTGAGTGAGGGTGAGGGGTTGAGGGTGAGTGAGGGTGAGGGTGAGTGAGGGTGAGGGGTTGAGGGTGAGTGAGGGTGAGGGGTTGAGGGTGAGTGAGGGTGAGGGTGAGTGAGGGTGAGGGGTTGAGGGTGAGGGGTTGAGGGTGAGTGAGGGTGAGGGTGAGTGAGGGTGAGGGTGAGGGGTTGAGGGTGAGTGAGGGTGAGGGTGAGGGGTTGAGGGTGAGTGAGGGTGAGGGTGAGTGAGGGTGAGGGTGAGTGAGGGTGAGGGGTTGAGGGTGAGTGAGGGTGAGGGTGAGTGAGGGTGAGGGGTTGAGGGTGAGTGAGGGTGAGGGTGAGTGAGGGTGAGGGTGAGTGAGGGTGAGGGGTTGAGGGTGAGTGAGGGTGAGTGAGAGTGAGGGTGAGTGAGGGGTTGAGGGTGAGTGGTTGAGGGTGAGTGAGGGTGAGGGTGAGGGGTTGAGGGTGAGGGGTTGAGGGTGAGTGAGGGTGAGGGTGAGGGGTTGAGGGTGAGTGAGGGTGAGGGTGAGTGAGGGTGAGGGTGAGTGAGGGTGAGGGTGAGTGAAGGTGAGTGAGGGTGAGGGTGAGTGAGGGTGGGTGAGGGTGAGTGAGGGTGAGGGTGAGTGAGGGTGAGTGAGGGTGAGGGTGAGTGAGGGTGAGGGTGAGTGAGGGTGAGTGAGGGTGAGGGTGAGTGAGGGTGAGTGAGGGTGAGGGGTTGAGGGTGAGTGAGGGTGAGGGGTTGAGGGTGAGTGAGGGTGAGGGGTTGAGGGTGAGGGGTTGAGGGTGAGTGAGGGTGAGGGTGAGTGAGGGTGAGGGTGAGGGGTTGAGGGTGAGTGAGGGTGAGGGGTTGAGGGTGAGTGAGGGTGAGGGTGAGTGAGGGTGAGGGGTTGAGGGTGAGTGAGGGTGAGGGTGAGTGAGGGTGAGGGTGAGGGGTTGAGGGTGAGTGAGGGTGAGTGAGGGTGAGGGGTTGAGGGTGAGTGAGGGTGAGGGTGAGTGAGGGTGAGGGGTTGAGGGTGAGTGAGGGGTTGAGGGTGAGTGAGGGTGAGGGTGAGGGTGAGTGAGGATGAGGGGTTGAGGGTGAGGGGTTGAGGGTGAGTGAGGGTGAGTGAGGGTGAGGGGTTGAGGGTGAGTGAGGGTGAGGGGTTGAGGGTGAGTGAGGTAACCTGGCATGGTAACCTGAAAAAAATGTGGGTGTGAGCCATGTGAAGGGGTCTGCGGTGAGTGTGAGACCCGAAAAGGCAGAAGTCGGGAAGGAGAGGCTGCAGGTAAGGGTGTGCACGAAAGTGAATGTGCACAAATGGGGCCATGCGGTGGGCGAGCAAAGCAGAAGCGGCTGGCAGAATAAGCGGGCCAAGGCCGAGAGTCCACTGGGTGCACGCGTCCTACCCGGAAATGACTGGGGGATAGGTGGGGAATGGCATGGTAACCTGAAAAAAAGGTGGGTGTGAGCCATGTGAAGGGGTCTGCGGTGAGCGCGAGACCCGAAAAGGCAGAAGTGGGGAAGGAGAGGCTGCGGGTAAGGGTATGCACGAAAGTAAAATGTGCACAAATAGGGCCATGCGGTGGGCGAACAAATCAGAAGCGTCTGGCAGGATGGTGGTGCCGGAATAAGCTGTGGACATGTCAGGCCATGCTTCGAGTAACTTATAGAGATGCGGCTGACAGGATAGTAGGGTTGAGAGCAAAAGCGCCGAAGGGGCGCCTGTGTATATGCTGCTAATAATTAAAAAATGCATATGAGAACTGTATTATCGCAAATGATGGAAAAGATATCTCACCTGAAAGAAAAACAAGAAAGGAAACAAGACGGAGGGCATTGCTGTGGGGAGGGGGGGGAGGAGAAATGCACACGGCGGGCAGGGGAGGGGGCGGAGCGGGGAGAGCGGCATGAGGGTGTGAAGCAGCCGGGGCCTTTGAAGTGAAGCTAAGCTTCACTTCAAAGGTGTGGGAGGAGTGCGGCTGAGGGAACAGACGGCGATTTGGTGATGTGCACGCACATTTTAGGTCACGGGCACAGCACCAAATCGCCGCAGTTAGGTAAACTTTGTTTAAAGCCCTATAGTCTCGCTCTGCTCAATGCGCATGCGCATTGACAGGCGAGACCTAAAAACACTCGGTGGGTGGATTGTGGCTCAGCCCCCTCGTTTCCATGTCATTGTCTATGGATCCTTGGGCGGCCGAGAGGGCTGCCCCGCGTACTGGCACTGTTCATAAAGACACTGTAGCGTGTTATTAGCAACACTGCGAAATACACAACAGATGTGAGCAACAGTCAGGGACATCATGTGGCGGCTCCGAGGTGCTGCCCTGCCACCCGGGTTAATGAGTCAACACTTCTTCCAGGCCCTGCTTTGCGCTAGCAGGCAGCCGCGGCCGGTAGTGGGAGTACCAGCCGGGAGGTGACTTGAGGAGGGGGAGGGGCAGGGTGGGGGCTAGTAATGTATGGAATCCAGACCTTAACAGGTAAGTAAACATACAAATAAATAAAACGAATTTCGTTACGCGCACTGCATCACCAAATGCAATGCAGTGCGCGCAACGAAATTTGTTTTATTTATTTTTATGTTTACTTACCTGTTAAGGTCCGGATTCCATACATTACTAGCCCCCACCCTGCACCTCCCCCTCCCCACATCACTGCCCGGCCGGTACTCCCACTACAGGCCGCGGCTGCTAGCAGGAAAGCAATATTGTCTGGTGGCTGAGCTGCTGACCTTTGAACTTGGAGATATCTGACCTTAACTCTGCCAATTACTAAAAGCCCTTATTTCCTGGGCTTGGATATGAGCAATGTGTTCCAGCTGTAATCCACTTCATCAATCAATCAATTAATCAATCAATCAGCATTTGTAAAGTGCAACACCGCTACCCCTAGGGGTATATGGGCTCTTATGGGTCCTGGTACAGTGAGTGGTTACTGGGTAGTAACTGTGATGGGTACTGTTGTTTACCACTGGTGTCCCAAGACATGCAATATTGTACTAAAGTGGGTTATCTACGTTACTGCCTGGGACTCGTGGCCCACCGCGGAGAGCCAGCCCGAGCAGTCAGCGTTTACCCCCAGGGGGAGCGGAGGATTTGTTAGTCAGGTACTGCTCTACATAAGTAATTACACCTAACAACCTCAGTGTTCAGTCAAGGCTACTTCTATTGAAATAAAAGCCCTTTCTTTACATACTGGAAAGTAGGGCACTTAAAATGATAAATAAAGTAAAAATGGTCCTGTACTGGCACCCCAGGCTGACATACAACCCGATTAATGGTTATAGCGCTTTCACAATAGGTCGCCATATACAATCACTTGCAGCCGCGGGCCGTGGAGGGAGTTACGGTGGGGCAGGGAGGCGGGGAGGGGGAGGAGAGGGGTGGAGGGACCTAAAAACTGGCATATGGATAATTGCAGGTAAGTACACAATTTAATTATTAAAACGAATTTTGTAGCGCGCACAGCATCGCATTTTGCGATGCAGTGCGCGCTACGAATTTCGTTTTATTAATTAAATTGTGTACTTACCTGCAATTATCCATATGCCAGTTTTTAGGTCCTTCCACCCCGCCCCTCCCCCTCCCCGCCTCCCTGCCCCACCGTAACTCCCTCCACGGCCCGCGGCTGATCACTTGATGCTTTATGGCTAGCAGTATCCTATGGCAGAGGTGTTCTCAGACCACTTCGGGGACTCTCACTGATTTCACTATGGGCTCTCTTTACAAACAACATTGAATTAGGGCCACAATACCCAGACATAAAGCAGTAGCATACAACTTGCAAAGCTATGCCTGCTCGTCACCCTAATCTCTAACTGGTCCCTAACGTAAAGAGAAACCTCTCAGTACCTCAGACAATAAGTGGGCAATAATCCTTAAAATTGGTTAATATAACAAGGTTTTTAAAAAATCACAACCCTAAAGGAACAGGGGCTCCCACCCAAGTCGACGAAGATGCTCTAAGGATGTTCTAAGGCTGTAATATTTCCCAAACTCAAAAGACTTTTGCTGTACAGATAAGGCAGGTATCTGAAGTTTAGTGTTGTGGGACCCGTTGTTGGCTAGGGCGGCCTGTTAGAACCTTAACTGGAGCCAGAAGTGCCTTTATACCCTCATGGGTGAATAGTGCGCGCTACAAATACTTGATTGATTGATTGAATGTGGAATGCATGGGACCGACTGATGCTGAAGAGGAGCTAGCAATGAAGGTGCATCACCCCTGGTAACCAAACTTCATGGACCTTTAAAAAATGACCTGTTGCCATCCGAATCTTTACTTTGTGGTGGCCCCCACAGCTTGAATGGCAGCCACTGGACCTTCCCAAACATTGAGGGCCAGGAGGATCATTCACGTGGTTGCCAGTTCAAGGCTATAGGCTTCAGTCAATGGGATGTTGTGGGGAAAGGGAGCCATCATTGTATCTCTTGAGTCTGGCAACTGGTGGAAACAGGCTTCTACAAAGTTAACAAGATTAAGACGATGATCTGGGCTACGTTATGCTGACTTAAAATGGTGCACTCCTCTCTTCAGATCCACAACCCAACTTATGACACAAGGACATCCACATGCATGCCTTTCGGTTAGTTCTGGACATCTGGGCTGCAAGGTTGTTAAAACATCCTTCTCTTCCCCCAATAGTTGCAACATCAATTTTTGAGAAACTGAAGCTGCAGAAGCAAGGCCAAACAGCATTCAAAGAAATTGAAAACCTCGAAAGGGGTTATAAAAGCTGTTAAATATCGAGAATCTTCGTTCAGTTCTATCCACCCTAAGATGGATTGTAGAAAAAATCTTTGTACCACTAAGTTGTGCTAACATGGACTGAATAAATGGCAGGGGAAAACAATCAACTTGAATATTTTCATTGAATGATCTCAAGTCAATACAGAGCCTAAATTCCTCCAACTTCTTTTTTAAAGCTACAACTATGGGAGAAACCCATAAGGAGGTATGTATGGGCTCAATAACATTGTCCACACATAATTTTTGGAGATGCTCCTTCAACCTGCCTCGGATGCTCAACAGGACATGTCTGACTTTGTGGACAGCTGGAATAGCATTAGGTTTAAGAATAATCTTATGCTCATACCTTTAACCATTCCCATTCTATCATCAAAGACCGATTTGCTGTTCATTAGTACATAATCCAAAGAGTTTACGTTTTCTTGGACAGTCTCTACTAGAGAAATAAGATGTTCTGTACCAGGTCTGAGAACCATCCCAAACTCGCCTTGAGTCTTGTCCAACAAAGGAAAGCAACACAGTTTGGTGAGAGTAGGTAAAAGTAGATTTATTCCACAGATAGGAAGTCAGCACAGGGGTCCCTCGAACAGCATCTCCATTCATCAGCCACCAGGATCTCAACTGAACAAACTTGGAGCTTCCAGGGCACTGACATTCCAGTTTCCCCAACCATAAATAAGTAATGATGCAACATGCATTAAACAAAGTATAACTCACTGAAGACAAATTACTTTATAAAGAATATCATAGGCTAATTACATATAAATATAACACAGGTCTTCATGGTACATGGATGGATAACCTCAATGGTGGCCAAGCAATCCTGCCTCCGTCAGGTGCCTGATTCTCTCCATACTGTGTTAGGAGCAGTGCCTAATTTGTACAATAACAAGTGCTGATGCCCAAAAGTTTTTGCCAGATGCTCGCAGCCGACACAGATGAATGTAGGGCTTGCCGAATATCAAGACAGAATAATCTAGATTCCACCTCATGCCTCTTTCTTCCACCACTATGCACTCCATGCCCCCTTTTCACTTTTGCAGGTTCTTTTTCATCCTTGCTATCTCCCTTTGTCACTGCTTTTCGTCTTTCTCTTCCTGCTCTTTTCCACCTTTTGTTTTTTTCTCTGTTTCCAATTCTGTTGAGGAAGAATAAGTGCTGGTCCCCAAAAATGGGCACCCGTGGGCCCCAACCTCAACCACCAGCTCAAATTGAGCACTAGTCATGACACATTCTTTTCGTTCGGGCAGATTGCCACCATGCTCTCTCCAGATCCAAACTGTTGATGAGAGGAAGCAAAAACATGGAAAGTCCTCTTTTTGGTAAACATCTCTTTTGTGATGTTGACTAAGATTTTTTTTATTTCAGACGACACATATATGGAACTGACTTCAGAATGTATCTGACTTTGAGAAGATGCCTTGGCCAAGTAACACCTGAGCTACCTTTCAATGACACACAACCTAATACACCAGTGAATCATTTTAGGCTTTCTTCCCAAGCTTCTGTGTATCACTGCAGCCAACCAGACATCTGTGGGGCCTTTGGGACAGAGCTGGTTGCCATGTTCACAAGATGGGTAAAAACAACATGAAGGTGGGCAACTTTTCATACCAGGTTTCCAATTTCTTCAATAGAGCATCATTTATACACAGTCTCTTGGCCACTTAGGAGATATGTAAAATACACATATGTGTGCTTACCCACACAAACAAACACACAGACACACTGTACACATGCCGGGTAGCAACAGTCACATTTGCCAGTTTTACAGGGGTGGCCAGAAGGTTTCCTCACCATAGGTGTACAGGTGAAAGGAGGTGTGCCTCTGGACAGGAATCGCCTGCCAGCAAAAGTCAGTTATCACATACCTGGACTGAGGAAGATCCTATTGTCAGATGTCGACGCCTTCCTATTGGCAGCAGTAGAAGTCATCCTATTGTCAGTAGTAGAAGCTATCCTAGTGGCAGAAGTAGAAGCAATCCAATTGGCAGAAGTAGAAGCCATCCTATTGGCAGTAGTAGAAGCCATTCTATTGGAAGTAGAAAACATCATTTTGGCAGGAATACACATTTCAAGTACCCCAAAACCATCAATGCCTGGAATCTGCTGTTGTTTGGTTACTCCAGGTAGTTGTGGTTCATTAGTAGAACAATAAGTAAGGCGTGATTACAACACACATAGAATCACAGGATCCCACTATGCTAGGGAATTACTTTATTGATTGTCTTGGAATCAATGTTTAGTGTGGGCTATTGTTGATCCTGATCAGAGCCTGCAAATGCATAGATTTGTAGTGGATGTCTGATTTCAGGCACCATGTCTGGTGTAACAGCAGAAATTGAAATTGTTCCCGCCTCATAACTCTCAAAAGACACGTGTATGTCTGGTTACAAGTAGGAACATGCAGGGTCAGACTGGCCTATAAGACAATTAGGCAGTGCCGAAGGGCTGGTCTGATAGGTCTTTGTGTGAGCCGTTATGTTTGTACGCCTGTTTTCTGGTTTTCTGGGCACATTGTTAGGTCAAGCCTGGGCAGCGCATGCGCAGCTGCGAGGCATGCTATATTGGAGTATGGACTTCAAGTCCCGCTCATATTTCTAATTGGCTTGTGTCATCCATCGTAAATGCTGGCTTTGGATTCGTTATTAGGCTTGTTAGTCCATCCTTGGCACCACCTTGTCTGCATTTGTTACCTCCCATTATGACTGGAACTTTTACTTGTCTTGTCACATGGTCTGTTTTATCTCGGCTGTGAGCAATATTTTGTTTAATTATTTGCCCCTATTCTACCCACTATATCTCAGCATGCCGTCCGCTTTTATTCTATTTACTAATGGCGGTCTGCTTTAACTAAAGCAGCTGCGTTTCTTTCTTTCTCAGCGCAACTGCTTTAAGTATAGCGGGCGTGTTTACTTATTATTTAAAATGTTGTTTTTTTACCAGCGCTCATGCGGCTCTTTACCATTCATGGAGGCCTCGCCCCTTTCTTTAGACAAGCTGCATCTAAAGAAAGGTGCGCAGCCGCTATTTAAGTGAAAGTGTGGCATGGGCGCTTTTACAAAAAAAAATATGTGTATATGCTGTTTTTTGTCAAAGCGCCTCATGCTTCTGTTCAACTTTTAATGTTGGGTACACCCCTTTCTTTAGACTCGGCTTGTCTAAAGAAAGGGGCGCAGCCTCCATGAATGTGAAAGCGCCGCATGGGTGCTAGTAAACAAACAAATATTTGCAATGCAATAGGTCTTGCATTTGTGAGAGTTTAAGCTATTGCATTGCCAATAGCTCAAACTCTTGTAAATGCGAGACCTATTGCATTGCAAATGCTTGTTAATGTTGATTTTGGTTAAATTAAAACAAGCATTACCTGCAGCAACTACAAATGCATGCAGTCTTCCATACCTTTCGAAACACTTATACAGCGTGTCTTAGCAAAACTGCTTCAATTTACAAAATAGGGCCACCTTTTTAGCTACCTAATACACTATTGGGGCCCCCTTTATTTTGTTGCACCAGCATATTTTCTGTCCCAGTCCGACCTTGGGCACTGGCTGTCGCCTTGGCAAGGGGCGATGGAGAACGTGCAGCCTTGAACACCACTCAATGACACTGAAAGTAGGACACAGAGCAGCTAGAGGCTTTGCAGCAGCCAATCAGGTAGCAGAGAAGGAGGTCACGAGCTGCCAGCACGAGACAGCGTTCTCCGCCATCTTCTCAACGCCTCTGGTAATGGAGCCATGCAAGGATAAAGGATAAGAATGTCCTTAGGCAGGAAGGGGCTTCACGCTTGTGCCTTCCTGTCCTTCATGAGGGAGAAGCTAATGCTATTAGTAATGGCTATTCGGGAAGGCAAATCTCTGTGCACATACAGACCAGCGCGAACTCTGTCGCTGTTATTAGCAAAGTGAAGTGCATAAAATATTCTGAACCATTGCTAATGACTACGCATTCCTCACCTAACATTTATTCGTAATGCACTATTATAGATGGGGGCCAACCACATGCAAATCAGCCTTGGTCCTGGTCCAATTGCAGCAGCTCAGCATGAACTGCCAGGCCACATCTATTTTGAACAGGAATGCAAACAACTGCAAGCCAGCATGCTGGGTCAGGGGACTCAGTGGACTAATGTGTCCACTGTGATTGACCTCCTGGTCACAGGTTCAAATTCCGGCAGATCCACTCAGCCTTTCATCCTTCTGAGGTTGATAAAATAATTACCACTAAGTTGGATAACAATAAACATTTCTTATTCAGCGTCAAGATGCCCCTTTGGGGGTGAATGTGTGCCTTACAAATACATGTTATGTTGGATTGCTAGAGATTCCGCTAGGTAAATCCTCAACCTCATCTAACAAGCCTAAAACATGCCTGATGTTGCTTGAGTCTCATCAAAACCTGCCAGTCCCATTCTGGGGTTGGCGAAGACTGATTTTGGGATAGTTGGCTGTGATCTATAAAGGCAAAGACACACTAAAATGAAGGAATGAAATGTAACTGAGACTAATTGCCAGTAGCTGAGATTTCTTTGAGCATCCTAACTTCCACTTTTTTGTGCTGTGTGTGATGTTTTGGGAACCGGTTAGAGAACTTTTCTATGTTCATGCTTGAGTGACAGCTGCATGATGGGTTAACATTGTCATTATTTTTGCCTTTAATGCATAGATGCACACGACAGGAGTTTAAGGACCTTGAGGAGAGGCCTATTCCTTACTACTCTGGGCCTCCTAGCTTTATGCAGACCTAAAAATCACGTGTTCGACTCTCACATATTTTTCTGCTACTCACATTATCAAGCGTAAAAACAGATTTTCCACTCTGCAGTATTTTCGATTTCAATGTAGGCGGGGATCTATTGTGCAAGTGTAAATGAATATATATGGATCTGTATCCGCGGAACTGGAAGGGGACAACAGCAGCAGCTTCTGTGATGCTGAAAGACAGGTGTCCAACATCAGGCCTCCTGGCACCAAGGAATACAGGAGGGTTTACATGATTCGGCATAAAAGAACTGAGCTATAACTCAGTTAATCGTACTATAGAAAGGGCTAAGATTAACTGGTTAAGGATGCATTATGAAATATGATTGGGGTGTATCCAGCATTCACCAGTTTATCATTTTTGTTAAAGGTTTTATTATTATTTATGGTCGTAATTGCTACTGATATTATTTGTGGAAAATATATCCCACAATATTGCTTGTTGTGAAACATCAATGTGTGTATGTGTGTTTTGAGTAATTTTGGGGTTCACGACGGGGCTGTACAATATTACCTGCAGATTCAGTGCCAAGATACCCGTAGGGTGATAGCAGCGCTATATAAGAACACACACAATACAATACACAATTCTGGATTCTCAATAGGTCTGTCTAAAACAGAACCTCCTTAACCACGCATAACTCAGTAGAGTAGACTCTAAAATAAGAAAAAAAACCCTACCTTATCGCCATTTCTCTCTGCCGTCTCTCCTCTGCATCGGAAACGGAACAGGAAGCACCCAGGCTCCCCTAGGTCAATCCCAGCGCTGTAATGCAGTGTTGTGATTTGTCTGAGCGCCATGGTCCAGCGCTCAGCCAGGGAGTGGGAGCTTGGGCATGTTCTCCATGCAGGCTATAATGCAACCTGGGTGGAGAACATGCAAAGTGCGCATGACTTTTAGGTCAGCCCAAAAGGGCGGGCCAAACATTAAAGCACACTTTACAGTGTGTGCGCATCACTCCTGCCCCTGCTCTGAAAGCAGAGCAGCCCCGCCCTGCCTCTCACCGCAAAGCTGATGCAGCAGGAACAAATTAAATGATAATAATGTCAAGTTATAATCATTTTAAGTTTCCTTTATTTCACTGCTAAAAATCATTGGGGCAAAACTCCTCGACCTGAGCCTAGGAGTGGCCACTAAATGTGAGGTTAGTTTTAAGATAAGGTTAGGGTCCAAGTTAGAGTTCGTTTTTAATGTACCTTTGCGAAAATTCATATTTAAAGAAATATATTCTATCATTAATAAGTAAGGGGTATATATCGAGAAATACCATTTCACTGAAATAATATTTTCAGAAACAAATTCTCAACGAAATACCTATTCGAAGGGAATAGTTTAGCAAAGTCTGAAATTTTCATAATAGTGTTGCACAATTACTGAATTGCAATGAAATGGAATTTTGAGAAAATCTCGTGAGTAGTAATCTAATAGATCTACATTAATTATTTAGAAGAAGCTTCTCTTCTCTGCAATGTATCTCTTAGGTCCCTGCAAGATAGTTTATTCGGTAAATAAGTTGAGGTTTTACCTGTCCACACCCCTGGCTCAATCCCCTGATCCTGTGAGCTTTGGTAAGAACAGCTTGGCCACCGCTAAAGCAAGATTTGTCTGCCAGCTGGTACAATTTGGTTATTTCTTCTCTCTCTCTTTTTTCAATATACCTCTCATCTTCCCCGATTTACACTTTTTTTTCTAATACAATTTGCTCTCTTTCCGTTGCTGTGACTGCTGGTGCCTGACACACATTGCCTGGTATAAAGCCCTGAACACCACTGAATAGCTAATTCTATTATTGTTCTTATTTCCTGTGGCCTTTAAACTTCTCCTCTGTGGCTAGATGAAGCTAGTCTGTTTTCTTTTTTAAAGTGTGCATCATTTGCTTTTATATATTCTGTTTTTTATTTTCTTCCTATTTATTAATTTAATAATTCAATAATTAATGTACCTGTTGCGCTACCTTATGCTCTCGTTTACCTAAAAGTGCAAGACAAAAATAGTGAGCAGCAGCAGAAGAAAACAAGGAAGCGGACACCTTTGATTAGATAGGGTGAACTCTGTTGGTATTTTCGTGAAAAATGAATGAGGTAATACACTGGGCTTCTGCAGGAAACATGCCCTTCAATTCCACTTTGTATCCTGGACAAGGGGAGATGTCAGCTCCATTTTTTTAGGTCTCGGCTAGCCGCGCGAAGCGCGTCTCCGCCGAGCCCCTTTTGTCGGCATGTGTGCTTCCCAGGAGACAGTCCTGGCCGCGCGCATGGAGGCGATTTGAAAGTGACACGCGCACGCGAACGAGCGCTGCGGCCAGGCGCTGTCTCCTGTGAAGCACACACGCATGCGCAAACACACACAAGCGGCCACATACATACAGAGAGACTTCCCCCCCCCCCACATACACACACGCGCATACAAGCTGCATTCATTGGTCGGTCCCAAGCACCCTTCTCTCCCTGCTCCCCGAACACCAGCCCAGCTCCCTCCCAAGCTCCGGCTGCGGCTTAACCTTTGCAGCGGCGCCGAGCCGGATGCGCGCTCAGATCTGAAGGAACAGACCCACGGAAATGTAACCGGGAGAGCGAGCGAGCGAGCTCCGCCGGGAGGCTGACATCGAGAGGCGCGGGGAGTAGGGCAGCTGCAGTGCGCTTCCACCGACTGCAGGGGGGCGTCACCGAGCGGCTTGCCTTGGAAAGCGGTGGGAGGCAGGGCCGAGCTTGCGGGAGGAGGTAAGGAGAGGAGGGAGGAGAAACGAGAGCGCGCTCGAGACAGAAGCACGAGGAGGCAGGACTTCTCACGAAAAACAGAAGTGAGCTGTAGTTGACACCCCCGGGGTACCAAAGAGTTGTCGGCGTGAAGGAGTAGAAACGTCTCGCCCTGGGGGTATTAACGTTTTAAAACTTGGTGACGCTACTCTCGTAAGTTAATAAAACGTTGCCCAGGGACAACATGACGCCGTGAGATTACAATAATGAATGCTAACTCTGATGCAATTAATGAGACATGTCTTTACCCGTTTTCTGAACTGAAGTAGATTTGATTCTCTGCAAATGCATGCCGGTAAGGTGTTCCACAATATAGACGCAGATACACACAAAAAAACCTTCTTCGGGCTGAGAATGCAGCTGGCCATTGGAACCTAGAATGTGGAGAAAATGCTTCCACACTTAATGCAAGGGAAGGGATAATGCCCCTCAAGTAGTGATTGCACATGTCCAGATTAGCCTGTATACTTGCGAACTCAACCTCAATAATTGATCTGCTGTAGAGGGTACAATCAATAGGAATCGTAGTGCATGTACTGGGAGTATTTAACCAGACAGTAGTGATTATTCATACCTCGGAGCACAGTAGATGCTAACCCTTAATGAGGATAACAACAAGAGAACAGTGGGTTCCAGTGTGCCAAGAATCATACCTCTGTATTTAAGTAGTCATGACTACATTTGTGAACTCTTTGACCACTTTTCTGAAGAGGTAGTGAACAGGACCATTCCTCAAAACAGATTTCGTAAAGAATAAATGGGGAGTGGGGGAGGGGCAGCTTCAATAAAAAAATACATTGGGTGTCTTATGAAAAAGATCGAGCTAGAAAAGTACAACCCCTCAGCTTGTGATATACCACACCCGACCCTTTAGTGAAGATATGTTAGGAGCTCAGGCTCTTAAAGTTTTAAGGCTAGCCTGACTCAAAGAATGAAGGTGGTGTTCTTACCCTTGTGCAGAGTAGTGAGTGTAGAGTGAGTGTGCAGAGTAGTGAGTGCAGAGTGAGTGTGCAGAGTAGTGAGTGCAGAGTGAGTGTGCAGAGTAGTGAGTGCAGAGTGAGTGTGCAGAGTAGTGAGTGCAGAGTGAGTGTGCAGAGTAGTGAGTGTAGAGTGAGTGTGCAGAGTAGTGAGTGCAGAGTGAGTGTGCAGAGTAGTGAGTGCAGAGTGAGTGTGCAGAGTAGTGAGTAGTGAGTGCAGAGTGAGTGTGCAGAGTAGTGAGTAGTCAGTGCAGAGTGAGTGTGCAGAGTAGTGAGTGCAGAGTGAGTGTGCAGAGTAGTGAGTAGTGAGTGCAGGGTGAGTGTGCAGAGTAGTGAGTGCAGAGTGAGTGTGCAGAGTAGTGAGTAGTGAGTGCAGAGTGAGTGTGCAGAGTAGTGAGTGCAGAGTGAGTGTGCAGAGTAGTGAGTGCAGAGTGAGTGTGCAGAGTAGTGAGTGCAGAGTAGTGAGTGCAGAGTAGTGAGTGCAGAGTGAGTGTGCAGAGTAGTGAGTGCAGAGTGAGTGTGCAGAGTAGTGAGTGCCGAGTGAGTAGTGAGTGCAGAGTAGTGAGTGCAGAGTAGTGAGTGCAGAGTAGAGTAGTGAGTGCAGAGTAGAGTAGTGAGTAGTGAGTAGAGTAGTGAGTAGTGAGTAGAGTAGTGAGTAGAGTAGTGAGTGGTGAGTGGTGAGTAGTGAGTGCAGAGTAGTGAGTGGCTGGCCCTGTTTCTAGCTCAAGCGGCACCGGCACCTGTAGTCTAAAGATAATACCTCTGCCTCAAGTGAAGTACTCTGGTACCCAAGGATGACTAGCAAACAATATTATTCACAACGTTGCTTACTATTCAGCAACATTTGACAGTTTGCAATCAATCTTTATAAAACAATTCAGAGTTTGATAACAAATTAATGCAACACATTGTAATATACAATGCCAATAGCTCAAACTTTAATGCTGCGAGACCTATTGCATTGTAAATGCTTGTCATTTCTTGTTTTTCTGCTCATGACAACCCTTGTTAAAAGGTCATATTATCGATAGAAAAATACCGCAAGGACACATGCTCTTTTACCCTATAAACACACATTTGTTATTGTTGAGCAACATCTGTGCGGCTTCCTAGCGCCCATTCAGGACACAGTCACTCTTTAGTGTGAAGCAAGGACTGCCACGAAGAGTCCAGACAGCCAAATGTTCTTCTCAGAATATAGCGCTGCTATACAAGCAGAGACATCGATGAGCTGCTCTCTTGCCGTTGCCTGCCGTAGTGGAAGTTTCGGGGAAAATCAGGGTTCGTAGACAAAGGAGCAACTAAAAAATACAATACACCCATTTTTGACCGATGTCATAAATATCTCCGGACGAGTGGACGAAGCAAGTGAACGCCACAGTCGTTAGCAAGAGAATTCTAAAATGTTTACATTACCCTCCTCTCCAACTTTCTACTAGCCTTTTGTACTTTTTACCCTCTGTCTGACATGTCTCTTTTCTATCTTATGTTCCATCTATCCGCACATCCATCCACCCGCCCACCCAAACCCACCCACCCACCCACCCATCCATCCTTCCACCCATCCATCCTTCCACCCACCCACCCATCCATCCATCCACCCAACCCAGCCATCCATCCATTCACCCTTCCATCCATCCATCCACCCATCCATCCATCTGCCCGTCCATCCATCCATCCATCCATCCATCCAACCCATCCATCCATCCATCCATCCATCCATCCATCCATCCACCTATCCATCCAGCCACCCATCCATCCATCCATCCATCCATCCACCCATCCATCCATCCATCCATCCCCTCCCGCTCTTCCACCCTCTCTCCCTTCCACAGCAAGTTATCCTATTTATGAGCTTCTTGGAGTCCAGAATCTCAGATCAAAGTAAAAGGAGCCGTAAATAACTTTTAAAATATGTTTCATCTTACACACAAGATGTTACAAACACCATCCCAGTGAGACCCACCCACACTCAAGCTGTAAAGTTGGGGCAGGCAGAGGGTAGGCAGGAGAATTTCATTAAAGTTTGTTATTTAATGAAAAAATATTTATGCTGCTGCAGTTCGTATACGCCAATTCAACAAAATGCAAGGGGTAATGGAAGTGCCCTCATGCACCCTTTGACCCCTGAACAGTTCGCAGTTTTGACCCCCTTATCTCACACGTATCCTTTCAAAAGTCTTCTATTTGCTGCTGATGAGCTGAGTAAGGAGGGCAAAACATAGTATGCAGGACCCCGTTTACTCACTGCGTCTCGCTTTAGGAACCCCATTGATCGACAGTGGAAAGAGCAGTGACGGCAACCCCAAGGGTCAGGCCACCATATTGTTAACACTCCTTACTATTATCTGGTATACAGCTGCACGCATCTGGCTGAGAAGCTCACCATCTCTGGTGGCTCTCAGCACACTGCTAGCCAAGACACCACCAGACTGGAGGAAAGTGTGTTCAAATGAAAAAAACAGGGCAACAGGCCTTCTCCATATAATCAATTAGGGCTGCTCCAAACCAGCTGAAATTCAGGGAAGAGTTGAAGACATACTGCTTTAGCTAACAGTATATCATGATGCAGTAAAAGTCCATAAACCAGATACAACTGCAATCTGGCTGTACCCTTGCCTTTTACCGTTTACAGCATTCCAGTGCCTTTGGTTTGGTATGTACTGTAGAAATACCACTTACAAATATACATATCACCTAATATGTGGTTGATTCAGAGTTAAACCCGGTCCTAATATCTATCTGGGCTCTATGATTACCTATGTCTGGCGATTCAAGTTCAGACTGGCATAATGAAGAAGTGACTTCATAACTTGTAGCCCTGGATTGCACTGCCTGTCAGCACTTCAGAAATATGCTAATGCATTAGTAATAGAAATCCAGACAGCTGGCCTGGTCTCTTGTTTCTGCAAAAAAAAATTCAAGTATGCTTAAAAGATGAGATGTTGAAGTACCAGAGTAGCAGAAGGAGTGTGATTGTCGGTGGTGGGGTCCTCCTGAGGGAGGTAAACTTTGTTTACTACAATGCTGATGTTTGAAGGTGGTGGCTCTGAGAAGAGCCTTGCAAAATCATAATATGAAGTTTCCTTTACTAGTGTAACTTCAGCAAGTACAAAACACTCATTTCAGTCTACGGAGGACTTTTCCTAACCCCTAACTCACTTATATCCCATTATATTATTGTGGTGGTCTCACAAATATAAATGCCTCGTGGCACAGCTAAACAAGGATGGACATTCAATCGCCTATAGTTCACCTTTTTGTGAGCTTTGGTTGGTACCAATGCTAAGGTGTAGTAGTGGAGAATGCACAAATATGCAAGTTTGTCCTTTACCTGCTTGGTTAATTTATGCTATATTCAACAGCTGTTGTGTAGCCCGCAACTGGTAACAAGCATTGTCAAAATTAATATGTGTGGCTTTTTGTTGGGGGGAATGTTTGTTAATAGTTGGGCGACTTTGTGTGTGTTGCTGCCGGCTGAGACGTCATAGATATAAAATTCCATAATAAAGCATTCTCTTTGCTACAACAATTTGGAATATGGAGTAGATCCTCCTTACTGAACAAGCTGCATTAGTAGTGTTAATTTGTACTCTTGAAGAAGAGTGCTAAAAAGGAGTCAGAGGATAATGCTTGTGTTGTAAGTGGTGAACTTAAAAATAATAAACAACAAAATATTACACAATAGAACCTTTGTAAAAAGGGCAAATATTTTAGTGCAGCAGTAAGAATGCTTATGCGCATGTACCTGCTTGTTTATGGAGCAAAAAAGTTTTAAATCCAACAATGTGTTATCAAGACAGAAAAGCAAAACATTGTTAAGGTGATAACTAAATAGCTGCCCTAAAGAAAAATAGGCCATAATTCTTAAACAAAAAAAATCCATAAACTAGTAATTAAAGCGTCAAGTAGTCAGTAAAGCGACTACTTCCAAAGCACACATTGACTCTGCCTTACAAGCTACATACCATGTTGCTTCACTATTCCAAGAAAAGGGCTATTTGAGCACTGTCACCAATGGGGAAAAAATGGGACAGTGTCATCATCCTCATAAAGGCGTGGTTTTGATGGACAGACCCTTTAAATCAAACCATGAACAGTCCGTAAAATGCAATGGCTGGAGCGCCTGACCGCTCTCTATGCTACTTATTACACATACTTTTGTTAAAGTATTGATAACATGAGGTATCCCAGACATTTAAAGGTCTATAGAGCAAGACCTAATGATATGGTCTCTTTGCTTTGAGTTGGTTTAAATGTGTCTTATCACATGTGCAGGGTTCTGGATAGGCAGAGTCTGAGTGATGCATTGTTGGGAGTTAAGCGTTTGTGTGATTTTTATGTTGCAGTGATTTGAAAGGCTGAGCCCTTCATGCTTGAATTTGAACTTGTGACATTCAGATGAATAACTTACTTCCTGGTTCTGTGGTTTTCTGCTAGACCTGTGGCAAGGGTTCCTGGGAGGTCGCGGAATGTGTGGGTTCCTCGGATTCTCAGGGACAGGGCCAACTGTTGGCATGGGAGAGCTGGGGACCAGGCCCAGGAAGCCAATCTTCGGAGAGGCGCACAGAACTGTGTGCTAATGTGTTTTGGATTAAAAAAATGTTGACAAATTTGAAGTGCTTAATCACTTGGTAATGTGCTGCGGGTGCTTTTTTAACAATCCATCAAACCTCTTCCTTGTCCTTCCCTCTCGCCCTCTGCCACCACACACCAACCCCAACAAATCACTTGGCACCAGAGTGGCAGACCTGAGCTGTGAGTGATTAGGGTGAGTTAAGGGAAGTGCTGAGATGTTTGTGCCCAGAGGCCAGTCAATGCTATGATGGTCAGTTTGGAGCTGACCTGTGAATACAAAAGGGACTCCCTGCTGCTTTATTTTATTTATAAGCTGCAGCAAGGATGCCAACTTTCTTTGTGCCCACAAGCAAAGGCGCCAATGGTTGCCAGACTGGTGCTCTAAGCCAGGATTTGTGGTTTACTATTGCATCAAGCAGCCCGGGCACCCAACAAAACAAGGTCATTGAATAAACTAGGAAACTTTTTAAACCGATGTCCTAGGACCCCTCTGTTTGTGTGTGCATTGTTCTGATTTGCATCAGGTGCACAACAATGGCTCCATGCTATTGCCTGAAGACACTGTTCAAGAACATACAGTTTTGCAAGTAGACAGATTTTGTGACTCCCCAGATGAGAGTGTGATACAATTTTATTTAGAAAATAATGCTAATGGACACATCAGGAAGGAGGGCGCCATCAGCCAAGGCGCTATCCTAGCAAAGGCTGGTTCTGCACTGGGTTTAAATTATTGAAGAGGTACTTGTCCTGAGTGAGAACCGCCTAACATCGTGCTCCTGGTGGGTTCCATTGATCTTTCATTTATTGCTGATATGCACTAATTAAAGAATATATTCATTTCCCTTTCTGTGCAGTAATTTCTAGTGCCTGTCTCCTTCTATGCCTCTAAGGGTTGGCCAAATGCTGTCAAACATTTGCAACAGACTTCAGACTTTAATAATCTTTCCTGAGTCTACCTGTCATTGCCGTCGGAAATGGAAGGAAGCGCGAGGCTAGGATATGTCTGGAAGGTTTCCCAGAAGCACAAATTGTTCCCATCGCACCTTAGTATTTCTTTAACCTTAGAGGACCAGTCCCAGGTACCCAGGGCCTCATTTATGAGGCCGTGCGTCACTTTTACACCGCTGATGCGTCACTTTTTGTGACGCATCGGCAGCGTAAAACATGCCTCCTGTTGCGCACTATTTACAAAGTGACGCATCTAAGCTGATGCGTCACTTTGTAAACCCCTACGCTACATTATACCTGCGCCAGGTATAATGTATGCAGAGAGGGCGTTCCCCCGCAAAAAGCCTCGTAATAGTGACGCAGTGAAATTTATGAGATTTCACTGCGTCACTTTTAGGACGCTGTTGCGTCAAAATCTTGCGCCTGCCTCACAGCAGGCGTAAGACTGACACAACCCCTTTCACATAGGGCTTTCCCCATGTGAAAGGACGCATTGCTGGAGTTGCATCACTTTTGTGACACACTCCAGCAATGCGTCACTTTTGGGCTTACAGATACGTCAGAAATACTGACGTATCTGTAAGTCCTTGCGCAATGATGCATCATCTTGTAAATATGACGCATCATTGGGGTCGCAAGGAAGGC
The DNA here is from genome assembly GCF_964261635.1 of Lissotriton helveticus. NCBI lineage: Eukaryota > Metazoa > Chordata > Amphibia > Caudata > Salamandridae > Lissotriton > Lissotriton helveticus. The sequence goes on along the minus strand of NC_136059.1, from coordinate 168,828,975 downwards.
GCAATGAAAAGTGACGCATCGCTGTTTTCTCGCAGTGATGCGTCACTTTTTATAAATGAGGCCCCCAGAGCGCCCACTGCTGAGAGAGAGAGAGAGAGAGAGAGCACGAGAGAGAGAGAAGAGAGCGCGAGAGGGAGAGAGAGAGGCGTAGCATTAGCCCCGCAGTCCGTGCAGGTGCGAGTGAGGGACCTGAATCCAAGGGGGCCCCCTCTGGCACTGTGCACGGATAGCGGGTCCCTGACCTGAGAGTTCCTGATTGTTCCTAGGGAGTTGAGGGGGGCCTCCATGTACTTTTCAGAGGGGGCCCTCAAGTTTCGTTGCCACTGGACAAAGGGAAGCAGTGGGCTGAGCAGCGGATACAGGGATGAGTCCTGTTTTACATAAGAGTTACACCTGAACCTTCAGGCATGATGCTCATTTTTTATGAGTAGTTGACAGGTGTAGGAGGTGCATCCTCACAGAAACAGTGAGTAAGCATTTGTTGCCTCTGGAAATTCTTGAGTAAGTTGTACCTACGTTTGAATTATTATGCGCCTACTTATAACAATACTCAATGCTTAGTGACTCAAGACTGGTTTTTGAGGTGTAACTCATGCCTACGCTTTCCTGTTTTCAGTTTCTATTTTTGGTAAATTCTGGTAGGGTTTTTTAATTTTTTTCAATACCTTAAAAAAACTGTGGTTATCAGTGGATACAAATTTTCGCGCCATTTAAAACAACAGAACCAGTGTTTTTCAAGTGTTTATGGAATGTTTTGCTTTTAATTATTGCTTGCTTTCTACACTGGTAGTGCATTTGTTTACACAGCATGTGTACAGGGTAATGAGGTCCAAATACATTTTTACTTACATTTTTAAATACATTTTTACAAATCAAACTTATTGTAGTACACCGTACAATACTTTATTAGTGAGTCTTTGGTCACGCATGCTCGCTCGTTCCTTCCCCTGTAAACGTTTATCTGTCAAAAGGCCCTCTCAACATTGCCACTTGAGACTGGCAACGCCCAAACAGCCAGTACAGAATTTGCTAACTCTGGCCAATGACATAGCTTTCCATGACAATTCTGGTGTGCCTGAAGATTGTGATTGTCTAGGACATGTTCTGCCACATATGCGTGGAATTGGGCACATTGGCCCTCAGTTATTGAAGTGGTCAAAAATGAAGTAGTACTTTTCAAAGTCTGGAGAAAATTCAGAAAGGATCTAGAACTTGTGCAGAGTACCTCAGTGAGGCCTCATTAACTTTAAATGCCATGGTTGGTGAAGGGACATTTCTCTGCATCATTTGAAGCCATTTCCCATAGACTGTAAAATAAAATTTCCTGAATTGCTAATCAACATTTCTTTGCTGACCAAAGTGGCAAGAATTCTAACATGTTGCAGTGCCAAAGTCACTAAGAGCGTCGCCCAGCCTACTCTCAAGGAGTGGTTTCACATCTACACCAATTACGCTGAACACTTAGTGGACAAGGGTGTTTTCAGACTCTAGTATTTTCATTAAGTCCACTACAGCAGTCATGTTTTTCTGTAAAAACCTAAACATGCAGTAGACTGTACTTTTTTCACATCACTATCAATATGTGACGAAAGATCATCACATTTCTTGCCTTTAGTACCATCACTAAGCAAACATTCCGTAAATTGTCGCCACATGGATAATATGGTATTCACAGCCTCTAGGACTGAGAACCACCGGCTAAATTATACCGTTTGGATGACTCTTTCCTTGATGCCACACAAAGCACAAAAGGAGAAATATTTGCATTTTAGTTCATGGGCATAACGAAACAGTGTACCAGAATAGACTACAAAGTCAATAGCATTCTTCATTAACTCTGAAGATTGTAATGAAGCTTTCAGCATACCATCTAGGGACGCACTTCAGCTCAGGTAGCGAGTTTGCCAGGTCATCATACCGCTTTTTCAAATACGTAGCTGAATTACTTCAAATACAAACAATATGACTCCTATCTATATTGAACTTGGTAGGAACTTTTTCCAGCAGCATTGCAAGTGACACTGCGTTCCATGTTTACCAACGTCTGGTGTCATGTTTTCACCACTATCTCAGATGCTTGGTGACAACATTCTTTTCACATTTACCTGTCACTGCACCTTGCATTGAATGTTTAAAGCCTGGGGTGTTTGACAATTCACCTACAGTCAGTAATGACTCTGTAGAAAAAGGGGTTGATGTATTAACGGATTTCACCCATTCTCTGTCTATGGGCAAATGTGATGGTACATATTGTGAAATATTCTTATGAAACCAGCCATTTTACCTATCAGTGAAATCAAATGTAGCCAAAATATCAAATATGATTTTGATATTTTCTGGTTCACTACAGTTTATAAAATAACTAAATAAGACGAAACACTGCATCTTTAGACCAAAGACCACAAAACTGACAAAAGCAGAAGGAAGAAGAGACAATATTTTAGTGACATCCCTAAACAACAAAACGCAAGTAGCTTAATGTTGGCCCATTCTATGTTGCTGCTGCCTTGTATAAGAACGTTGCATTGTATTGGCCCCTTCAAGAAGAAATAGAAGTTACTCTTTCACTCATCTTTCCCTTTCTTTGAATGGCACTTAGTTTGTGTTTGTGAAGGTGTTTTTTCAGTGTTTATATGTTTACATCGGTGATGGCTATTTTTCTAACGGTGGGGTTTTATCAGTTATTATAGGTTTAAACCTAAAACCAGATGGTCTACTCATGCCTAAGTCCGGAATAAGGCTCACCCACTCTTTGAAAAATGTTTTAGCATTGGACCATATGTGATTAAAAACGTTTATTTTTAATTTTTTATTTTGTTAATATTTTAGGTAATTTAAATTCTGCAATTCCATCTCCAAAGAGTGGTTGAGCATTTTACAGTTATTCACTTTTAAATGGGAAAAAATAAAGTTGTGTGTGGTGTTCTGGTTGAGAGCTTCTGTCCGAAACTCTACTGTCCACAAATGAAGCGACTGTCGCTCTTTTCTCCAAAACGTACATGGACGCTAAGATGTGCCTCCTAGCCCTCTTCGGCTGTACTATAGCTTTTGCCCTAACTGTCTCTTGTCTCTCTGTACAACAATTGGTCTTCATTTACTGTGATGATGCAGCATCTTTCTACGACCAATCACTGAAGACTCTACAGCAACCTTCATGTAGAGACTATGGGGCACATTAGGATGACGGGTGGACTTTGTCCGACCGCCTATCCCAATGTAAAAAGGGACCGCCCGCCAAAAGGGCGGGGTTCCAGTGGGGGTCATTAGTATGCACCCGCCACACTGGCGGGCGCATCCCGCATATTTATCATTGCAGCGGGCGTTGCTGAAAGTACCGCCCGCCACAATGCCAAAAATGCACGTCATGCATTTCAATGCACAACGTGACAGGCACCGCGCGGAGCCTGCCACGTTGTAAATTGAAATGCAGGGGGGGTAACATAGGTACCCCCTGATGTGCACTCCCCAGAATCCCAGGGGGCCCGCAACGGGCCCCCGCAAGAGATTCCTGCATGCCTTTCCGCCGCCACCGAAAGGCATGTGTCCGCCCCCATCATAATATGGATGGCAGTGTCTGGCAGACACCGCCACCATACTAAACTCTTCTCCACCCGGTCAACTTGTCAACCGGGCGGAAAAGCGGCAGGTGGTCTTTCCGTCCGCTGTTGCCCCCCCCCCCGCCATAGTAATATGGGGAGGGAAATGGGTGGCGGGCGGGGACGGATGTAGGGCGGATCGCCACCGCTATGTGGGCGGTGGCGATCCGCCCGACATCCTAATGACCCCCTATGTATCAATTACCAGTGTGGAGATCATGGAACGGAAGTACCGGGCAAACATACTGATCAACAACACAATGTGCTTCCCAGCATCGCTATATCCTGTGCGCTTTCTTATGGTGTGGTCTGTACACCAAATGTCCACATCCATTCTGGGGCTAAACCAATTTTGCACGGTAACGTATTCCTACGTAACGTAACATAAATTAACAATGTTTTCTCTGTTTTAGTAATATTTTGCATCTTTCACATCATAAGGATTTCCTGTCTATACAGGTATTGGCATCTTGACTACAGGCCTAAAAGATAAACAATCGGCCATGTTGTTGCAGGAAACCCTTTCTAAGGATGGGCAATGTGTGCATCGAGTTTAAATATCATCCTGCCAATATGTCACATCCAGAACATCGAGAACCACAATATCACAAGCGTATATAGTTTTATATAAATTTACCTCTCTGGACTCCGCATCTTTGACCATGACACTCGGATATCTTCAAGTTTACAGATTAAGAGTTAAGAAAAGTAAAACTATTCTTACCGCTGTATACTCAACTTTGCGTTATTGTAGTAGCCGACGTTCAGAATACAATGTTATTAATACGACGATAGACGATATTTCGTCATTTGATATTTTGACATACATCTGCAGGAAACTGGCTGATTTCAGGGGCAACTAGTCGAATCCACAGAGGTGAGGAGCCTTCCCTTCGGGTTTATTGATCCCACTTTGCTAGCAAGGCCTCAACAGGACAGCCACGCAGTACCACTCAGAAATACATAATATGAACATCTAAACCAAGTGTGGTTAAAACATGAGACTTTACTAAGTAGAATTAACATAAAAGTTGTTAAGAATATATTCGATGAATCAAATGTAATACTAAAAAGGAGTTTGTCGGGGTAAAGAAAATGATCAAAATTGGTAAATGTCAAGAACAAGGTGATAGTTCTTTATCCTGAATGTCCTCCTGATGGCAACAGTGCACTGTGATTGTGTTTCTGAATGGCAGCATCCTGCCTCAAAAGGGCTTACCAGAAAGGCCAGATAGGCTGGGGTGCAGGCAGATTACCTTGATGTGATGCGACAGCTATCATGATAGGGACATTGTGGAGAAGATGAACATATTTTAAAAATCATAGACATCTTCAGGATGAGCTCTACCATGCTCTTCTCTCTTAACCAAATAGTTTTGGTGGCGCACCCAGACGCCTCAGCTCAGCTCTACCCCACCCTTCTCGGGTTAGCAGGGACACATCCAGGACATTAGGGCTCTCCTGAGTTTCACGGGAGGCTGCCGGGCCAAACTCCTAGGACTTTGGGACTGGACCATTAGCAGGCCGTCCACTTTGTGCATTGTTGTCTCTGGTCATTACCTCTCTCTGGGTCCAGTACCTTTCCACGCACAGCACTTCAAAAAATAACATCCCCGTCCTGAAGATGATCCTGAGTTCATAGGATCGAAACGTCGTCGACCCCGCAGCGCAATTGAAGGAGCCTCTACTTTGTGTGGTTCTACCTAAATCACTCCCATCTATTCCTACGCAACCTTTGTGAATCAATCCGTGCTGAACCACACAGTTACTTGTATATATTATCTCACTTGTTGTCACTATGCGCGTTCCACTGTTCTCACCTTGTCACTTGTGTCGCCACGTATATGTGTCACGAGCACAATTGTGCACCAAGGCCAAGTTGGGCTGCCTATGCATTTCATGCTTACAGTGCTGTTACAACTGTACCATCTCTAAACCTTTTTCCAAATATATGATGCCATGTGCACTTTAGAAAAACTTAACGTGAGTCTCCCTCTTTTTCCTTCCTCGTAATGTATTTTACATACTGGTATAACTGACTCCCCTTTTGAGATATTGTTGTCTTTTATCGGGGTTTATCTGTTGTCAGTGCAGAGTGTAGATTTAAAATTGCCCCCCACACCCCTCCTCAGCAATAGTTCTGATATATCTGTAAAATGTTATCTTGTTTCCCGCCCTTTTTTTCTTTGATTGGCACATGGCATAAATTGCCCTGGCTGAACTGCAAACAAATCACTATTTCACCTTGACAGTTCCCTAAAGGGATCTGTGTTTATTTGCCCATTTGGTACAGAGATTTGAATCTAAACCCAATTCGTTTAATTCTTTGAGGAGAATCCATGACAACTCTGTAGGGTTGTTTAGGTATATGGATGTGTAGACAGCGTACATTGAGACCGGGTGAGTGGTTGTGCCTGTGCAAATATCCATGTGCAGCCTTTACCACCTAATTGTTTCATCATAAGGGACACGAGCAGGAGTGACACGTGACAGGTTCTCCTCTCCAACACCAGTCCCGCTGATATTTTATTTTCCATCATTTCCCACGCTGTAGAGGGTAAATACATAAGTCAATGTATTCTATAATATTTAGGTCATGCCTGCCTACATAAATTTCCATCTCACTGTGTCAAAAGCCTTTTCTGCATCTAAGGCGGCTACCACACCTTGCCTTCTAAGAGGCGCTCAGCTGGTTCTTGACATGTGAAACATTCAAGGTTGTATTCCTATTTGGTAAAGATCCCAACTGAACTGGGTGCACCAAGCAGTGGATAATTAGAGTGGAGCCATCAAGCTGTTGGTTGGTGCCCCTAATCATACTGTATAAGGTGATCACAAAACCCGAGGCTAAAGAAATACCACTGCATTCATACAGATTGCATTTAGAATATGAATTAAATGTTGTTGTAACATATTCTTTCAAAAGGGAAAAAGATTTGCATCAAGCAGCTATCCGATACAGTGCAGGTATGATAGGGGAGGAGCTGAGAATATGGTATATCTTACGCCATATCCCTCATAACTAACCCCACAACAGCAAACTATCTGCTGACCTACAAGAAGTGGGTATTAATATTTTACCAGGCCAAATTAACAGCTTAGTTCCACAGTAGCACAGTAACATATTGTTTTAACAGAGTGAATTAGCCTGGAATTTATTTAAGGGACACCACAGAGCAGCAGAGGTAAACAATTTAGAAGCCCAAATAAAAAAAAAATTAGTAGATGGATTTACTAACTGACTGCAGTAAATTTCCTGAATTTACCCATGCTGTTTGGAGGACACTGTGCACATATTAGAAGAAGAGCATGATGTACGGGCTTGCAGGGCACAAATAGTGGACTCAAATTGTACACAAGCCTTTTGCAACCTGCTTGTCACTTTGCGATGCAAACTGTGTACCAATAAATCACATAAAAATATTCCCATTTAGAGAAAGTTACACAACAGCCCTGCTGAGAAATATTCATAAAAGTTCATTTTTGCGACCACTGCAATTGGCTGTGAGCGTAGAGATGGTGGCCTGTAAGGGACAATAGACCTGCATTCCTTCATTCTCATTCTCAAATGGGAAGCATTTCATGTAAAAGCATCCAGTGTTCCCTAAAGAGACAGGTATTGCTGCTAAAAATGTTTCCCATTTTGGAAGACATCAGAGGACCATGCATTTGTGCCCTGAACCACTGTCTACTCGCCCTGAGGCTATCCCAAGAGGACAGCTTCCCCCTTGCAAATGAACCACCACCCTAACTCAGGTGTCAGCATCCAATTATTTGTTTACAACCATAAATGTGGGATCAAGCCATTGATCCATGCCTCTCCAAAACAATATTAAGAGAGGACGTCCCTTTCATGCACTCGACTAACTGCAATTCACCATTTGGAACGAAGACTTGCAATTGTGGGTTTGCACATCACTAAAATAATTTTGTGGTGACAAATGATGTTATTTTCCAAAATGTAGTCTTTGCAATCACAAACTCCTTCTGCATATTGGGTCCAAAATTCAATGTAAAAGTTAAGATATTGTGCAAATATGTACTATTCTGGTCTATGTAAATACCAATGTCCACTGAGTGCATTGCCCCATCTATTATGAATTTCTTTGTTGCCACTGAATATGGCCTCTTATACATGCCTTTTGTATGGAGTATGGCCCATTGGGGGACTGACGGGGCACTACTTATAGTGGCGTAGCTATCATTGGTGCAGCAGGTATAGTGGCACCAGAGCCCTGTGGTGATCGGGCCCACTGCAGCCCAATTAAGTGAGCATTGTAAAACCCTTCGAGTAAATATGGGGTATTTTCCTTGTTTGCATTTGGGCCCATGGCACCCATCTTACACCACTGTCCGCTAGTAGGTTCTGTGGGAAAGGCTCAATCTTGAGCAGGTAAATGTGGAGACAATGCACAATGTTAACTCCTGTTGGGAGCTTAATGGTGAAATCAGAGTTCAATTTTGAGAGAAGGCCATTGGAAACTGGCAGTTGGAAGTTTGCAGCCAAACTGAGAGAACCATTGGTGGACCTTGGTTCAAGAAAGATATTTTCTGCATGAACCAGTCTCCTGCGGTCAAAAATAGTGCAAATTGCCCAATGCATTTTTGGGGGGGAAATGTAGTAAGTTTTGTGTAACGAAAGTCTTGAACATTTTATAAATTTTGCATCTTAATTTAAAAAAGCATAGGCCCAACTGTGTCATCATGTGCACATTGAAATTCAAGAGCGGCATATATTCGCAATTATCAGGTAGCAACTGGAAACCACAACTAGTACCAGGAATAGGCATGAGGAAAAATAAAGGGCACTATGGGGCAGCACAGCATAGGGATATCTCAATGTGAGATAAGCTACTCTCAGAAGTAAAGGCACATATGGTTTAAAGTGGTTATTGTAGTGCTTAATTTGAGCCGGTGGTTTCCAGTGCTCCGTGTTGGTACTTTACTCTCGGCACCAGAACTTGTGACAGTCTGCCACATGGCGGTGCTGTCTGCCAAATTTGGGTATGAGCACAACATCAGCTGTTTATTATTTAATATACATTAAGAATCACTAATACGTGCCACCCAAGCCATTCTTATAGCTTTGGGACCTTGAATAGTATGAATTGTCACTCTTGAAGACGTGTGATGGTTAGTAGTTGTGTTGATACTGTCATTGGCAGCGCTTGTAAGGGATGTTATAAGCTGCCAAGGGCTCCTGACAGGAGCTCTGGCTCTTCTTGTTTTACAAATTCACCAATGGTTATTGCAGTATAAATTGAGTCCTGCGGGCAGGACCTGTCCGTTCCATTTCACCTCTTGGCTACGATAGAGGCAAAAACTTAACTTGGAGCATCTGTATGTTTCTCCCATTTATGTCAGGTGTTATAATCACTTGTTTTTAAGCACGAAACAATAGCTTACTCCAGGGGAAGGCAAATATGATGACAGGTGCATTTATTGATTTGGCCAGGTAAGCTGCCTCACTCTTATGGAGGGCTGCAAGTTTGCTTATATTTACACATCTATAAATAAATGTTGCCAGAAGAGAGCAGTGCTCTTGAAAGATACATTGAATATTGCCCCTTCTGCCCCCCTGCTTTGTGACAACCCTGCTGATGCGGCTGGAGGAGGAAGGGGGCTTGTTGGAGGAAGCCAACAGTGGCATCATATCTTGTTGCAACATACAATTTGCTAACAAAGTGACTGTATGCAGCATCCTACAGGGCTCACCACTCAACTCCTTCTGTTTAATGTCTATCTGAAGACACGCCAAGGTGTTCCTGCGCAGATTAGGCCCCGCAGGTGACAGAGCGCTTCACATATGGGCAAAATACAGCTTACATCAAAAAATGAACACTATATAAGATATACAATGCAATAGCATGCAAAAGACAGAGGGCCTGATTCAAAAAGGCAAACTTACAACAATTAACACTATTTAAGACATAAAATGCAATAGCATGCAAAAGACAGAGGGCCTGATTCACAGTGGTAAACTTACAACAATCAACACCTGATTCACAGAAGTAAACTTACAACAATCAACACTATTTAAGACATAAAATGCAATAGCCTGCAAACGACAGAGGGCCTGATTCACAGAAGTAAACTTACAACAATCAACACTATGTAAGACATAAAATGCAATAGCATGCAAACGACAGAGGGCCTGATTCACAGAGGTAAACTTACAACAATCAACACTATTTAAGACATAAAATGCAATAGCATGCAAACGACAGAGGGCCTGATTCACAGAGGTAAACTTACAACAATCAACACTATTTAAGACATAAAATGCAATAGAATGCAAACGACAGAGGGCCTGATTCACAGAGGTAAACTTACAACAATCAACACTATTTAAGACATAAAATGCAATAGCATGCAAAAGACAGAGGGCCTGATTCACAGAAGTAAACTTACAACAATCAACACTATTTAAGACATAAAATGCAATAGCATGCAAAAGACAGAGGGCCTGATTCACAGAAGTAAACTTACAACAATCAACACTATTTAATACATAAAATGCAATAACATACAAATGACAGAGGGCACAATTCACTAAGGTAAACCTACACGTTTGTGTAAGTTTACTACATTTAGGTATTCACAAACTATAGTTTTATGCCTCCTCACTCCCTATTCTTGTGAGTTCTCCACACATGAAGACTGTCATCAGGGAGGAGAACACTTCACATATAGGAGTATAGGGAGTGTGGAGTCATACAACTCCGTGTGTACCTTGTGAGTTGCATTTTGTAAATCAGGCCCAGAGTGTGCAGAAGCATCTAACATATGTTGTTTACAGAATATCTAAGTGTGTCCTACAACCTAATCTATGTGTAGCTCATAGGAGTATAAGTTAAACTCCATTCTTGCATTGATGCAGGAATTTTGGTGTTGGTAGCTCAATGTCTTAGAATATGATGTTCAAACAGCAGAACATTAATATCCTCTTAAAGTACTCCTAGGAGGACAACGTCCTGCTTGTGAGAGGGATGGAGTTCCAGAACATTGGGTTTTCCAGAAGCAGAGTGTGCACTCAGAAGTTGGTGTTCCTTCTGGTGATGGATATTTGGTACCTAAAGAAGCAGTGAAGCTTTTGGACCTAATTACAAGTTTGGTGGTCCGTCAGACAGTTGAACCCCTGGTGGAGGTGTGGTGGTGGTCGTGTACTGCAGCACCAGTGGTCCGACTGCCATTTCACAAGTACAGCAGTTGGATCATATTGGGACCCCTGCAACCACCGGGTAACTGTGTTCCCTGGCAGTGGCATGGTGGTCTGGTGCAGTAATGTGTTTGGAGGTGCCACTGCGGCACCGCCAAACAGATTCTGAGTTTCCCCACTGCAAGCCCTTTCATAGTGGTGAGACCACCATGAAAAGGCTGGTAGTGAGGAAACACAAGGTCTCCTGTTGCCCCTGTACACTGGGATGCACACCGGGGGGCACAGTGTGTGCCCCACTGTATGCATGCCTGCCCAGTTCCTGCACGACATGGACTAAACAGTCCATGTCAGGCAGGAGCTTTGTTTAGCTTTCCCATTGCTGTACCTTTTTCAAATGCATCGCCGTGGGAATGCCAAAGGACTGCCCGCCAGACCATGAGAACACACCTAATCTGGTGGGCGCCCGGTAGTCGACTTTGGCGGTGAGGACGCGTGGCAGTGGTGTTCTGCGCCGCTCATACACCACCAAAGTCATAATCAGCCTCTAAGTGATGAGTCAATAGCAACAATAGCCTCGTGCGAGCGGTACACAATTTTACCAATGGTACATTGAATTGTTGTTGCAAAGGGTATACTACTTGAATACCTTAAATATCTTGTATTCATATCATCAATTACAAACATATCTTGAATCTAAGAATATATAGAATATAGAGGTAAGTACAGATCGACTATGCCTAATTATTCAGTAAATAAGCATTGACTGCTATTCCAGTTCATTTGTTTTGACTAATTTCACATTAGGGGCCACTGTGGTGTAAAATATAAAAATATAGGAGTGTGTAGGGCATATTATGCACTACTAAAGCGCAAGGAATTCTGCGGCAAGATCAGGAGTAGAAGGTAAGCACTGTTGTTTGACTAAATTCAACTAGGCAGGGCTGCTGTGACAACATGGTTGGGTACATTATTTAAGGTTGTAAAAGGAAGACACTTTACTCCTGAGTGGAGAGAAGCTGAAGTAAGCAAGGCTGAAGCGGCAGTGTCTGGTGAAAGGGCTGCCTAGCCAATCAGTGCTGAAAACAGAATATTTGACTCGAGTAGCAGTAAGGGGGTAGAGTCAGAGGGGTGGAGTCATGGAAAGTAGAGTTTGACAGACAAGTGGATTTTTTAAAACTCTGCTGCAAAGAAATTAATTGGCAACAAGAAGAAATAAGACAGTAAATCTGTTCTGGCGTACCTAGTGAGGGAGTATGACGACTTCCCAGAGCAGGAAAAAACAGCGTAAACAAAACACACTAATTTTGCAAGTTTTATGGTTAGAGATAGACACCATAGGGTGTACTTTATTTCACATTTAAAGGGGAAAACGTATCCATATCAATAAAATGATCACAACATATTAACAATCATATGAAATTCCCAATTATATGTGGAGTTTACTAGACACATAACATTCATGTTACCACTTTTCTTTGTGAAAATTTGATCCAATAAAGCGCTATCTGATAAATCGAAGTGCAAAACTGAGGCTGGCGAACAAATAAATATATTTAAATAAAGTGAAGCACAGTACACGCCACAAGAAATTCTGAGAAAGGTTAATGTTTCAAGCCATGAAGTTGTATTAAAAAATAAAAGTTTACAGTAGTCAAAATCATCAACTTAGGGGGAAATTTACCAAGATTTCGTGCCGTGTTCGTGTCACAATTTACTTTACAGCGCTAATCTTGTTTAGTGCTGGAAATAGTGGAAAAGTAATGCGAAGCAGTGCGTGTAGCATGCATACAAAGTGGGAAAAAATGTGCATGTGTCTGGGCATGATACATTTTACAGGAAGGTTATCCTTCCTGTACAAAACCTATCCTAGTCTAATGCACAAGCCCTTGTGCTGTGGCACTAAGGTGTGTGCTTTGCGCTCGGAAGTTGTAATCAGCGTCGGCACAAGGGAAAGGGGAGGAGAGAGCCACATCTTTGAACATATAGCGCTCTCCTGCTCCCTCCGTATCGCGCAACACAGCGCAGCCTCGCAGGGGCTTTGAATTTTTTACAAATCTCCCCCTTAGTGTCAATCAATAATCACTATATGAATGCATTAGTTGTTATAAAGATCAAATTAATCAAAGTCATATAAGAGGAAAGCCGATCATAAAGTTACCTCAAATGGACAGTTAAGTATAATAAGTTCTCCCATAAAGAGAGTATTCAAAGGGCCAGATGTACGACCCTTCCAATTTGCGAGTCGCAAATTGCGTCGTTTTGCGACTTGCAATTTGTGACTTGCAAATTGGAATTTACAACAGTGTCTCTGCCACTGTTTGCGTGCCCTAATGGGGAATGCCTGACTCATTAATATTCATGAGGGAGGTGCAAATTGCGAAACCATTGGGAGTGGCTAGACCTCCGAGGGATGGTGACCAGCTGGGGTAAGCAGGCCACCATGTCTGTGACTGCTTTTAAAAAAAAAGAAGTTTTAAACAAAGAAATCCAACCCGTTTTCCTTAAAGGAAAATGGGATGCATTTAAAAGAGAAAAATGGACGGTTACTGTTTCATTTTTTAAGAGTAGGCAGTGGTCCGTGGGACCACTGCCTGCTCTTAAAAAACATTTTTAAAGCCAGTCACAAAGGGGAAGGGACCCCCTGGAGACCCCTTCCCATTTGCGAGTGGCTTACCACCCAATTGAAATGGGTGGTAAACTGCCAGTGTTTTGTGGCAGCAATTGCAACCGCAAAGTAATGTTACTTTGAAGTGCGAGTCGTTATTAGGAAGGTACGCACTTGGCACACCTCTTCCTAATAGCAAGTTGTAAACCCTGTTTTACAAGTTGTTTATAGGTTACAGACTCACAAAATAGGGTTTGTAAATAGGGCCGACCTAGTTTGCGTTCGCAAACGGGCCGATTTCCTGTTTGCGAGCGCAAAAAATGGTCGTCCAATTGTCCCTAAATCGCCTCTTATGCCATTCAAAATCTGGAAAAAAGGTCTGCCTTCTCATCAACATCACACTACCGTAGATCACACAATTCTAACATTGGCTACACCTTCACATAGTTCCCATAAACCGATCCAATCAGGTTAGAGTGAATAGACGCAATCTTAAGCTCACTCGTTTCTCAGGATCCTTCGCAATGCTTCTTTTCTCAGTTTCCCTCAAACATACATTTATCTACAACAAAAAGGTATACATTAAACAAGCATGTCCTGTTGCAACCAATTATAACATTCCATTATTGTCTTGGTAAAATAAATCATGACAAATAGGAAAGAAAGCGAAACAACATCACTTTTGTTAATCTGGACTTCAGCTTTGCCTAGAAACAAAATGCACGTCACAAAACAAGAAGGGAACCAACTTTAGCCATTTTAGATGTAGGTCTACACTAGCTATGGGTCATATGAATTTGAATAATACACAGTTAAAGCATTCACGTTTACATTTTAATATAGAATTAATATAAAATCATGTAATATAAAAAACCTTCTTGTTCATAACCATCTTCTCTATAGTGTCTGTGAGCTTGTTTTTTGACTCCTCCCCAAGTTGTTCCTGAACCTCAAAAACCCACTTGAGTCCCACCTACATTTGAAAAGGCCCACCAGAATAGATTACTCAACCGCTCCAACAAAGTAGCAAGGCCTGCTCAGATGCAAGCCGAAATAACAATGCCTGAGGCATTCCCTCAAGAAGCCCTGGCATTCCTTCTGAGAGATGACCACGACAATAGGGCCATAACTGGGTCCACTTACACGGGCCTCATCTACCCACCCCAAACTCCCAATATAGAACACCCAGCTACTTAGAGGGACAGAAACTGTTGAGTAAGTGCCCTCTCAGGCCCGATCAAAAGTAAAGCTTCAACGCTCCTTAAGGTCCAAACCAGTTATCAGTTTTATTAAGTCTTTGATGTGAGATGCCAAGAGGCCTAGCAATATCACTGCCACCTTTGAGCTCACCACAGCATAGGATGACCATGGTTCACCTACTACTAAGCATCCCACAACTGACATTGAGCTACAAATACTCACATGAATGGACAAATTATTACATTCTTGAGAAAGATGCACTCATCAACTGGAGAAATTTCCTCCTTCAGACAACCATGAGGGATGGGCTTCAGGCAGCCAGTGGTGAGCAGCTTAACAGGCACCTGTTCAAGTGATCAAGGTATTAAGAACTTTCAGCAATTCCCATCTCTATGAAGTCTCCTTGGTGTTACATGTAACCAGGCTATGACCCAGCCGGAAATGTTTGTGCCAACCAAAATATGTCTTCCACCACAACTTCAATGAAGACACGCCACCAACGTTGAACCAGAGCAATACCTCCATTTTGCAGCATCACCAGAGTCCTCATCTTCAGCACATGGAGGCCCTTATGCTGACAAATCTCATCTTGCAGTCTGTTTCCCTGACAGGAAGACCTCCTTGGCACGCCACACACAAGAATGCCCATTTAGCAGGACCTTAGGGATAGCCAAAGCACCTAATACAGTAAGGGAGGCAATATAAAAGTTTAGCTATGCACCAGGAAGCAATTAAAAGCAACAATATTTTGCCTGAAAAGCTAAATCAGATGAAAGCACTTATAACAATCAGACCTCTATCTACCAATCCTTTGCACAAGAACAGGCTCACACCCAGCCACATATGTGGCTTCTCCAGTCCATAAAGAATGAGAAATTAGAGGAATTGCTCCCATCCCCTGCCAGGACTTTGGAGATAACCCTACTGCACTGCAACCTTGATGGGAGTACTTAATCAGCGTGGACAAATAGTGCCATTGCCTGGCACCGTGAGCAGACCACAGGGCACAAAGTTAAGGCACCTGAGCAACTGGCGCGAGGACCACCAGGCATGAGGCAGTTGGTAACCAACACATAAAGAGGTCACCTGACCCTGGCTCAGACCTTTTAAAGGTCAAACCTGGAATGCTTAAAGCTGACACCACCCACCCCAACCTCCGACCTCCACTCCTCTAAGGCAACTTCCACCAGATGCCAACATTCACAGACTTGGATGGCCCAGGGGACAAAAGAAGGGTCTCGCTGTCTTGCATTGGACACAAAGAGTCTGCATTATAAATACTTTACGAAGTTAGGGCTCATACTACAGTGATCTTTGTGTGCCCAGTAATGTTCAGGGGATAATAACAGTAAGATAACTCTGGGGGTTAATACACTTGCTGGAGAGATCTGTGTTTTGCCTAATCACAGTTTTGACTTATCACATAGTAACACAGAAGCATAGTGCGTTAATGTGTCCTCTGCAAAGCACAATGGGTAACAACTAGATTTGTATTTTATATAGAAAACTCAGTGGGTTACTGTTTTTGTCACAGAGAGCCCTTGGGTACTTGAAGTTCAAAAGTTACAATCCTACTAATATAGCCCATTGAGGTAGAAACAAGTTTGGCGTTAGACATATGTTTAGGAATTTATCGTCTTTCTTAATCTTTTCCTATTCTATGGTTACTAACAAGGGGTTTTTGAACAGCAGTAACATCTCATTAATGCACACTCCTTCATTGCATGGCTGCCCGTGACCCAGTACAGCGATCTATTGCAGCTTGGTTTGCGCTGCACAAATACAACATACATATACAGAGAAGCCCCATCACTGCCTTACATTTTAAATCTCAACTTTGTGTTTCTTCAGACCAAGCACTCTTAACATATAATTTCTACAAGTGTAGATGATATGTGATCCCAACACTATGGCACCCTCATTGTCTTATATTGATCGATACACTTGTATGATTCATTGCCTCTTTATAATCCTGGAGTGTATGATGTAAAGCGCTGTGACGGCCTACATTAGGATGAGAAGAATTATCAAAGAAATTACATTAATAAATAAATTGGTAAATGCTATTTAAAGTGTTATTAGTTTATTTACTTACTAACAAATATACAGCTGCTATTCTTATAGGGAATGCATATCTTTTAGATTCAGGGGCTTAGAAGTGAAAAACCTGCCTCCGCATCTTAGTTTCTCCTAGGTGTTTGTGAATTGATAACAAGCTGAGAGCCATTGTTTGCCTCTGTTGCACTGACATTGAGATGATATTCTCCAGATTACTCCCAGCCAGGATGAAATTCTTAAAAAAGGAGGGCTGCTGGCCCTTTTAGTGAGTCATTTGTGTTAGGCTCAGCTTGAAGTGAAAGCAAGAAACCTTCCTCACACCGTGTAGGCTGCTACTCCGAATAGAACCAGACAACGTGCTGGCACTGCTGAATGTGTCCTGGTGTCAGCAAATTGCACCTGCACGAATTCTGGGGTGATCGTACATACCGCCCATGGTTTTAGAAAATGACCACCAACAGTATTTGAATCGCCCCTTTGTATAACAAGGTTCTAAGGCCTTCATTCCATGATGGTCGAAAATCCAAATTTGAGCACAACAGGGCTTTGGGGGGGGGGGGTGACTAATGGGAGGCCTGCCTCCCCTGGGGATTTTTGGGCCAGTGGTGCAGCCCGGAGCCCAATTGGGCTTGTTGGGCTACTTTTGAACTGGAGGGATATGTATACAGCCATTGTAGGTCACCAGCCACCATTTCAGTGGGGTGACATGGCAGCCGGACGGGGGGTTTGATAGGGTGAGAAAATGTTGTCCCACCCGCCCCCCGTTGTTCAAATGGTTGGGGGAGGGGTTTTTAAAGGGTGTAAGGGGTGATAGTCTATAGGGTTTTTTTCTTTTTTGGTTAGGTGGTTTTGTTGGGAACATGTGCACCGGGTGGGGAAACATGTACTGTTTGTCGCTTGAAGCAGGTGCGGGATTTGTATCAGGGGTTATAGTTTATGGGGCGTTCTCCTTAGTAATAGTTGGTAGATCTGTTTACAGTTTAAGTTTATTGGTTGGAAAATGGCACTCCGGGTACACGCAGGAAGGGGAAGTAACATAGGAAGGTGACGTAGATAGTTACTTTAGGAAATGATAAGACGTTACATGTTTTATGAGTCAGCAGGGAAGACAAAATTGGGGGTTTATAAATGTTATAAATGGTTGCAAAGGGGGAAACTTTAGGGGAGGGGGTGGGGGGTACAGCAGGAAGAAAATATTTAGTGAGGTTTAGTTTTGTACGGCACAGGCCAAGGATATTTGTTGTAAGGTGCACCTGTCTTCAATAAAGAGGCCTTTTTCACACTTAACAAGCTGGTTGTGGTCTGTGCTGCACCCTCCTTTGGCCCAAACTCCTGTTGCACATGAATCGATGTTCCAAGCTGGATGCTAATTGCAACCCTCACTAGTGTTCACACACTTGATTTTCATCAATTTATAACTGCACAAATTGTGCGCAAATATTTCAAATTTTGGTATTGCATACCTCAGAATGTGGGAAATATACGCAATCAGTGCCCTTATTCCCATCCCGAGGTTCAAAATTCAGAATGGTGGGCAATCTGCACTATCATTTACTGGGTGCGTTATTTCTGGAAGGAAGCCCAACTTGCAACTAGGATGGATGTCCTTTAACATACCTCATAGTTAGTCATTCACTGCAAACGCTGAAAGTTAGGAGAAGTATTTCTGTGGCAAATGCTCATTGGACGTGTGTATACAAAATACACATAATGGAAAATCAGAACCAGGCAGGTTGCTTTTGCCAGTGCTTGTTTGTCAGAGTCTGAGCTGTTCCCTTGAAGCTTCCTGAATCTGATCTGAGTTCTGCCAGTTTTCCCTTAATGGAAATAAATGATTCAATTGTTCATACCATCTCTCTACTGCTGAGCTGGTATTGATCTCTGCTACAGCTGGCCCACAGGCTAATTTAGAGAGGGAGGCTCGGCAAATTTTGTGAGATTTGATTTTATGTGCGCTCTTTTCTCCAGTTTCTACAGCTGTTCTTTCCAGATACTTCATAGTTTGACTATTACCTAAAAGTGGGTCCTGGACTGACAGAACACCCGTCCTAATGTGTGCTTATATAGAAATAACCACATCTCTACCATCACTTGATTCATGGGAAGTTGTGAGTCATCTACTGCAGGGCATATTAGCTTTTTTTCACTGATTTTCGGATTAGGGCTGCTTTTGTGTTTATTATTATGCCTTGTATTAGACCGAATTGTCATTTAATGAGAGATAAGATACATTCCTGTGACTGTTTTCCCAATTAGAAAACATATAGGGCTCTATTCTCAAAGGTATTTTCAACTGGAAACGTATATTTGGATCTAAAATGCATCTATTTACTCCTGATAGCGGTTCACAAAAGTATTCCTGGCAGGTATACATGGATATAGATTTCTCTGCCACAAATACAGAGAATGCAAAAGACACACAAATGAAGGATGGAATGCGGAACAAATCAAACATTCACCCCATTGAAGAGATAAGGGGTTAAATCCATTGTTCTTTTGCTCACCATGCCACCCCCGTTTAGAGCAACTCATATGCAAAACAGTCTTGACCCTGCTCCTCACGAGAACAGCCCAGCCTGAACTGCCAAGCCTGGTCCTCCCTGGACCAGAAACAAGCATCCTGGGACAGAGAAATACACAAAATTGTCCCCAACAAGAGGGGAAGTTGTCATTTCAAGGTGTGATCTGTGCTGGATGTGTTGCAATACCCACAAATGTGTGATTGCGAGCATTGTCACATTCCCATCCAACCTATGACCGCCCCAGAAAAGGTCTTAAAGTTACTCTTCTAGGTCCCCTTTCAGGATGGGAAGAGGAACAGATTGATAACCCCGACATTTGGTGGAGCTGCAGCCGCGGCTCGTGGAGGGAGTTACGGTGTGGCAGGGAGGCGGAGAGGGAGAGGGGCAGGGTGGGGGGTGCTAAAAACCGGCATATGGATAATTGCAGGTAAGTACACAATTTAATTAATAAAACTAAATTCGTAGCGCGCACTGCATGGCAAAATGCGATGCTGTGCGTGCTACGAATTTCGTTTTATTAATTAAATCTTCTATCTCCACCCCCTCTTCCTCCTCCACCAATCATGTTATTCATTCTCAATCACTACCTACCACCCTTGCTCTCAATACTATAACATGTGACCCCCCAGTCTCCCAGTCCCCTAATACTCTTGTCCCCCTTCCATCCGCCTCCACAAATGACTCCCCAGCCCCCCCTCGTGATTCCTCTATATTGTCTAACTCTCCTGTTATCCTCACACCTATTCGCTCCCCCTCACACCCAGATTCCTCTACGGTCTGCTGAGCCCTCCTCTCCTTCTGTTCCCTTACTCAGCAATCCCCCCAATCCTCCTCACTATACAACCCGTTTATAACGCCCACAGCCTACCCCTCCTACCCCTCGTTATCCCCCCTTCCTAATAATACACTCTCTTCTACTCACCGCCATCCCACTGACCTCCATACCACTTCTCCTTCTGACTCAACTGATATGCCAACTCTTACTGTCTTTACGCAACTTTCATCTAACTGTCTGCCCATAAATGATGCTTTTCCTACTTCTTCCTCCCGTACACCCCTAGGGGTATTTAAAGGGAGCAGGGTGGACACCCGGAGCTGGAATGTACAGAACTTGGGAAGAAAAAACAATGAAATATTGGGCACAACGCTCGCTTTTTTTTCTGTAATCCCGCTCCCCGCACACGCCCACGCCCCCAGCACACGCCCACAGCACACGATATGAGACATGGCATGAAGGGCAGCATATACCACACGCCCCCAGCATTTGTCACGCCCCCAGCACACACCCACAGCACAACGCAGACACGCCCACAAGGGACTACTTTGCTGGCACGGTTCTTTTACTTTTTAAATGTATATGGTGGGCGTCTGCATAGCATATGTCCTTATGCTGCAACTTCCCTTTCCAACGCTGTATTGGGTGTTGTGATTGTTGCTGTGGTTCCTGAGATTACCCGCCTCAAAGGTTTGGGCTCTCTCTTTATTATATTAGTATGGATTCCACGCAAGGGGAATAAAACCTCATGGATACCAAACATGATATTCCCACCTGCTCCCACACATTAGTTATTGCCTATTATATGTAATAATGTAACCCAGTGTTATCCTATAGGAGAGGCAGACCTCACAGTTCTGAGAAATGAATTTGTGAGTTTTCAGTACCAGCCCATGTAAAACTAAAAGTATGTGTCCAACTTTTTAAATACAATGCACCTTGCCATTTAGGCTGTTTAGAGGCTTTCCTAGGGGTGACCTACGTAATAAAAATGTAATTGTAGGCCATTAAAGGGGTTTACTTTTCCAAGTCCAATTGCCAGTTTAATACTGCATACCGCCTGCAATGGCAGACCTCTGACATGTTTAAAGTGCTACTTAAGTCGGTGGCACAATAAGTGCTGCAGGCCCACTGGTACCATTTGATTTAGAAGTCATGTGTGTATGGTATACCACTTTACTACGGACTTATAATTAAATTAAGTATGTCAATCAGTTGTATGCCACGTTTATCATGTTTATGGAGTGAGCACAAGCACTTCAGTACTTTTTAGAAGTCGTAAAGTGCACAGAGTTCTAAGGCCAGCAAAAACAAATTCAGCAAAGCAGGAGAGGAGATGCCAAAATGTTTTGGGGAAGACCATTCTAAGGCTGAGAGGACTTACAATCACTATTCCTATTTGGACAATAGTTGCCCGTGTTTGGAATTCATTATAGTGATTCTGCTGGCATCTAGTTTCCGTTTCGCAGCTAGTAGTATTTAATTTTGCTGTGTTTGGGTTTTTCAATGGATTGTGTATCACTGTTTGTTTTCTTTCAATACAATTTTGAGGTACTGTGTTTCTGAATGATCTCTGTTTCTTTGGAATGTGTCTTTGTTTTTTTCCCCTCGATCTATCTCTCACTCTTCTTCTTTTTATGTCTGTTTTACCCCCACCTCTCTGTCGTTAGCTTTCCCATTTTTGTATTTTCTCATTTACCTTCAATCTCTCTCCAGTTCTTAATTTGTAAGAAAATAAAATAAGGACCTCCGCCAGCCTTGCTGTGCGTGCTTTGGTTGCCAGATGCCATGGCAGTCTAGCCATGATTCCAACTCGTGCCTCTTTTTTCACACTACACTTCTTTTCTCTTTATATCTCCTGAAGATTCTTTTTCATCCTTTTGTCAGGCTTCTGTAGTGTTTTTCTCCCTCCTTCTTTCTCCCTTTTCTGTCTTTCCGTCTCTTGCTCTGCGTCACAGTATAACGATGGCAAACAAACCCTGTTACTCAAAAATATGCGCGGTGTTCCACCAGAGGCGGGAAATGGCCCAAATTAAGGCGTGTCCCTGCTTCACACGCTCGTTCTTCTCTGGTTTCCTATTCTCTTTCCTATTGCTCCTTATCTCCCCCCTTCCCCTGTCGTTTTGCTTGGTCTTCCTTTATTGTCTGCTCCACTTACCGTGGCTCATTTCCACGTAACTGTTTCTTTCTCCCCACGGGCTTTGCTTTGGCACTATCCTGCTCTCCCAAGCATGTCCTCCTTTCGTTTTAACATTTTTCCTTCTCACCTTAACCTCATCAGACATGCGCCTAGCCGACTGCGTCACGGTCCCTGGGCTGTTTCCCTGCTCATTTAGGCTGCTTTATAATAGCTAGCATGACTGCGTGTGATCCTCGCCTTCTCCCTCTCCTCCCACCAGCAGAGACATATCAGTATGTTAGCTCGTGATATCCATGACTAAGGACCGATGCGTTGCTAAACAGGGGTTGTGCACGACACCTCTTGTAGCACCTTCTTTCTAAAGATAAAATAAGTATTTTTTTTCTCTTTCTGAACATCCTGGGAAAGCGGTGCGCGTGGAAGGAGCGCGTGGGGGCGTGCCGCAGCCGCTTCCGGCTCTTGCTGCTCATGTATTCCCCCGACCCCCAGTCGCCACTCTGCACGGGCACACTGTGTCTCAATCTCAACAGTTCGTGCCCCGTGTCCCGAACAATAATGGTTCGTGTCAGCGCGCCCCTGCTGCCAGCTCGTGATGTAATTGGACGGCGCGAGTGCTTTATGGCTGTAATGTTGTGCGCGTGCCTCTGCTGTAGATCCTGCGGGCGACGCGTCACGCGCTCCTCTCCCAGGGCCCTGATGGATGGGATGTGCAAGACGCGATGTGCTGGTGGTACCCAGGAGCGTCCCGGCGCCCTCCAGCTCCGAGGAGTGCTGGGAGGCTGACATGATGCATCTCTGGAGTGCGAAGCCGGTGCTAACTAGCGAGCAGCGCGGGGAGCAGACGACTGCTTTTCATGGTGTTATTTTTGAGGTTGAAGACAGGAAATTATTATATATATATATTTTTTAAAGTTATTTTATAAAGAATACAATCACAACCACTTTTACAGGGTTATCCAAGAATGGCCAATAGTCGTTTATACAAAGATGTATATATAGCTAGCCCCTATTGTTTAGGTTTTTTTAGAGCAAAAAAGATATGAGGGAAAGGACAGAAACAATTAGTGGTGACCCAGAAAAAGAATAACCAGCATGGAATAAGCATTTCCACAGGCCATGAAACATAGTCCCACTGTATTCAGTTAATACTTTTAAAAAAACATCTAGAGTTCCCCGTAATATTCCGACCCATGCGTAAACCCCTGTTTATGCATCGGTCGAAATTACGAGTTTAAAGGTATTTAACACACCCAATACAATTCGGCAGGTTTAACAAGGGAAAACATATGGTATTTACTGTATCATGTGGCTTTTGCTGCGTTAAACACCAACATTTGTATGTTATGCCCCATAACTCGTTAGAGGAGTTATTTATCGCACCCGATAAATAATGTACTCTGTGGTATCATTATTGACCAGGAGAGATGAATAACGCCTTAGCTCATAATCAGACCCTTAGTATATTGTTATCTTTTCGTTTTTAGGTCTTCTAACAAACATCTATTGTTGTGAGGAGCATTTAATTTAATTGATTCTTCACAAAAGTACAATAAGTCCTACAGGGAGAAGGTGCTGACGTTTTCTTGTGTTTTCCATGTCTTGCTATCACATAAATGAGGTGTCGATTAAGGCCATGGCATTTCGTGGATGGTGATATTGTGACATTTGTTTTCACATTAGGGTCATTTGATGGGACATCAAGTACTCCTCTGGTAAAACTGCAGATGTGACATGAATGTAGCTTGCACTTGCCAGCCACTGTTCTTTGATGTGTTTATGCTGCTGACACAATGACACTGTAGTTTCAGATTTATAGCTTTTTCATATAGAAAGTGTGTGTTATTTGGGTGCCTCAGCCTATTATAAAGACACAGTGCTGTTCAATAATTAGCTTTTTTTTAGTGATTGATGCTTTATTTCGATATGCACATATCATAAAAGCAGTACAAAAAGATAAAAACAGCATGTCGAAATAAGTAAGACTGTACAAGTGGAATGATAATTAAAACACGATATGTCAGCAATAAATTAGATAAAAAAGAATTAAATTGTTATAGACAGTCTTCTAAGTCTTATCAACCAAGCCCATTTTAAAAATTTTGCAACAGCACAAACAATAGGAGGGGCTGTGTTAGTTAAAAGAATCCGAAGGGCAACAGAGTGCTGACGAGTCCCCAGTTCTCTGCAAATGGGGCCAAGCCAACGTGATCTGGGACGACCATAGTCCGGGCATTCAAAAAGGAAGTGTGGCACCGTCTCTGGTTTGTCCGGACAAGAGGCACAAAAGCGAGAGGTGGGCTGGGCTTTATTCCACCTTGAACAGAGATCCGCCAAGGGCAAGGTACCAAGTCGAAATTTAATGAACAAGGACCTATCCATAGCAACTGTTATAATATCCATATATGGCTCATACAAGACAACGTCTTTGAACAACAGGAAAGCTGCGGTGGTTTTGCAATGCTGCTGGCTACTAGAGCGCTTCACGTCAACCCACTCCCAGAAAAGTTTTTTTAGAATCTTCTTTGGTGGAGCGGAGTGACTATGCCAGCAAGAGGCCAAACCCAATTCCCCTAAAAGATGTTTTATGTCCTTCAGCCATTTGATGCTACTCCAACCATCAGCATGCATTACTTCTGCCAGCCCATTGGCATACGATTGTAGCTCCGGGACCCTCCACAAGCGTGCCCAGAGCAGAAGGGGACGAAGCCGAGCCTGGTCCCTTATGGCTTTACAGCCAGTGTCCAAGAGCATTGGGATGGTCGGGCTGCTCGATGGAATAGCAAGAAGATCCTTGATAAATTTATTTTCGGCCTTACTCAGTGAGTCGACTTTGCCCAAGCCCCACAGTTCCGATCCATAAAGAGAAGCAGGGACTGCACGAGCTTTGTAAATCTCCAGTATGGGTGCAACACAATGTTTTGAGGAGTTATTGTACTCCTTAAGAAGGGCGCCCCCCACCCTTTTGTGGGCCAGAGTCATTTTATCGATGTGGGCAGTCCAGCTCATTGCGTCATTCAAACGGATCCCCAGATAATCAAATTCCGCCACTCTTTCTAGAGGTATGGAGTTCAGAATTGGAGGGCGACCAAGTTTGCGGGGTGGGTGCATGACTAGGTACTTGGTCTTGTCTATGTTGATAACAAGGCCTTTAGTGGTACAGAAATCCTGGAAGCGGTTCAGCAAAGACTGTAAACCTTGGGGGGTTTTGGAGATGAGGAGGGTGTCGTCGGCGAACAACAGAGTTGGAATTTTTACTCCACCCAAGCTGGGAGCGTCTGATGGTTCGCCCAGTAGATGATCTACCACCCCGTTAATATAGAGGGAGAATAAGGTAGGGGCCAAGACACAACCCTGTCTTACTCCCCTCTCGACCCTGATTTTATCGGTCTTTTCCCCATTCAGCCCCCATCTAACCTGGGCATAGGTGTTGGTGTGCAGGTTAATGAGGAGGTTCAGTAGGTACGGGGGCATCCCTAAACCATGAAGCACCCTCCAAAGTTCCTCCCTTGGTACCAGGTCAAAGGCAGTCTTAAGGTCAATAAAGGCCAAATAAAGACTGCCTTTGCCCAGCACCACCACCTTCCAGTGTAACAACAAAAGCCTAAAGGCCTGTTCAATAGTTCCTGTACCTGAACGGAACCCAGCCTGCATGTCGGACAGAATGTGATTGTCGTCCACCCATTGAGTAATTCTCCCCAAGATGGTTTTCCCGGCCAATTTCTGGCTGGAGTCTATTAGGCTTATAGGCCTATAGTTCCCGGGTAAATCCCGACTGCCCTTTTTAAAAATGGGGACCACCTCCGCACCTCTCCAGGAGTCAGGCACAAGCCCTCCCCCCATAATTGCATTGAGGAGTGCAGAGATAAGAGCCCCCCATTCTTCCGGGTAAGCACGGAGGATGTCCCCTGGTAGGCCATCCGGGCCAGCTGCTTTCAAGGGGACCAAGGTTTTGATCTGCTTTGTTACATCAAGGGAGGAAAACAGATCCAGGTCACGGTCTAGAGTAAAGGCTGGGATTTTAAAGGGATCATTAAGGGGGCCTTCAACAGGAGAGTAAAGATTTTGGAAATGGGAAAACCAAGTCTGGGCATTGATCGCACAAGTCCTCCGGGAATCGTCGGGACGATTCCTTTTGCCCACCATGTCCCAAAAACCTTTAGCATCTTTCCCTCGGCTGGCAGCCAGGAGGTCCTGCCAGAAGTTATCCTCCCATTCCATCCTAGCATTTTTCTGGCAAAGTGTGTAATGTCTCCTGGCCTCCCTAGTCCTAAGCGGCAATTTGGACTTGACCGCCTCGATAAGAAGTGATTTCGCCTCCCTACACTTTTGGTTGTACCAGCCCTGACCCGGTCGTAGGCTGGGTTTCCTTCCGCTCGGGTGGGCTGGGACTACAAAGAGGTCGCCAATGGCCTGAATTATGACACAAAACCTAGGTGCCACCTCCATCAGCCCTTCCTCTTGGCCGTCAAGATTGGCCATGGCTGAAACCAGAAGCTGCTTAATCGCAGAGGATTTCTCCTCCGAAAGAGCCAGCTTCGCCCACTTTAGCCTTCGCCCACAGTTCGTGACCACTGACAGGTCTGGAGCGGGGTTACAAGGAGAACCACTCACGGTGCTGTTGACGCACCTGCGGGAGAGGGTGAGGGACAGGAGATTGTGGTCACTCTCCACAGAAGGTAAAACTACCATGTCCTCCACCATGCCCCACAGGTGTAAGTCAAGGAGGAAATAATCAATCCGTGACGTATGTCCTGGCCTGTTAAAGGTGTGCGCCCCTACTTTATCGGACCTGGTTCTGCCATTGGCAGCTCTAAGCCCAAACTCCATAACTAAGGAGTTGATCTGAAGGGCCACATCTGTCCACTTTTTAACAGGGCCAAGCTCGAGGGGAGGAATCCCCCACCCATTATCAAGTTCCTCTTGATCTGCTAGGATGTCCAGATCAAGAGGCTCGAAGGTGCAGTTCAGATCACCTGCCAACAGTGTACAAGACCTGTATGGAGATGAGCGGAGTTGCGCTTCCAAGCAAGCTATAACTGGGGATTCTCTTCCCCCCTTAGTGCCACGGGCATAGATGTTAAAAATGTTTAGAATGACTCTGCCCTGGGGATTTCTAAGTAAAATATTTAGGAGGTCAGGGCAGTTAGTGTCCTTCTCCTCCACCCTACAGTTAAGTTCGGTGGCTACCCAGATTAACAAACCGCCAGAGGGGCGACCCCTACCAGTTGCACTTTCTGCTGCCGGCAAAAAGTGGGTGGAATAACCCGCCTTGTGGAGGGGCACCCGACTCCAGGTTTCCTGGAACAGGCAAATGGAGTATTGCTCCACACGCTCGCTCCAATCCGGCAACGCCAGCTTCCTTTCGAGGCCCGCAACATTCCAGCTGAAAACCCTAATCTGGGGGTCCGTTACAGCTGCAATGCTACAAACCTCGACAGGGGATGACAAGTCCGCAGAACCCACATCAAGGGGACCAAACGGAGAGTTATGGGAAGCCCCGGTCTCCCCCTTCCTCTCTACAGACTCGGCCGTAGCCAGAGTCTGCAGTGGGGAGGAGGAGCCATTGGATCTGTGGTATGGTGTTAACCCAGCGACAAAACCTGGGGCCACCACATCCTCCCCCGGATCGTAACTGAGTCAACAACTCCCAGGTCCCCAGTTTGGTAACACTGGAGCTGGGCATAGCTGCTGAGAGAGAACTCCCGGGGTCAGAAGGCCGTGGGCAGTGTTTTCCACCAAATATTGGCCCCCTGGGCTGCCAGTGAAGGAGGGTTGTCCAAGGTGGAGTGAGGGGGTGGACATAATAGACCGTGGGTAAAAAAATGTCAAATCGACTATGTCGATACCCGAACCAGCCGTGGGTTGACCTTGGGAGCATATAAATTGGGCAACCCTAGCATCTTGGAAATTTACAACCACACAATCCCCTTCAAGCGATTTTTTCCCGTGTCCGATCCAACC
The DNA here is from genome assembly GCF_964261635.1 of Lissotriton helveticus. NCBI lineage: Eukaryota > Metazoa > Chordata > Amphibia > Caudata > Salamandridae > Lissotriton > Lissotriton helveticus. The sequence goes on along the minus strand of NC_136059.1, from coordinate 168,800,959 downwards.
CACCCTGCGCACACCAAGAATAATTCCATCCACTCCCGCAGGCAAGGGCTTGTTGGCTTTCAGCCAGTGGATGACCTTATTCTTTAGTGCCTGATGGTTTTCCCGCTGGGTACTCCCAATAGGGGGGACTTTCGTAAGGATGACAACATACGGGTGGCACTCAGGGGGGAGGTTAACTGGGGGACACTTGCGTCTACTGTTCTGAGGAGGACCCAAAGGGAGCCGATTTGTAGGTGGGATGGGAATAGATGCAACCTTAGGAGTTGATACAACACCACCAGTTGCGTCAGATATAACAACCCCAGGTTGCGAAGTAGGGCCCGTCCCACCCTTCTTGTGTTGCCTTGGGGCCTGGGTAGCCACCGGAGATATTGCCGCTGGGGGAAGGGTAGCATGCACGTGGGCAGCACAAGTTGGAGCCTTCGCCTTTATCTGTCTAAGACCGACCTTTGGAGCAGCCAAGATCGTATTCCCAGGTACATGGTGCTTGGGCGGCTGCATCAGTTGGTCTCCCAGGGGGGGGCTCACTGGGACCTCTATCCTGTTGGACTCATCTAGCCTATCAGTCCTATCCTTACTGGGCTTTGGCTGGTGCTTGAGAAGGGTCTTTAGGGCAAAGAAATTGTCCCTAGTAGCCTGCTCAAAGCAGTCAAGCCTTTCCCCCAACCTCTTGACCTGGTCTATAAGTGGCAACACAAGAGACTTGACCATCTTCTCGAACGCCTCCATAGAGTGACCCACGTTGTCCTGAACAGGCGTTGGAGGGGCCGACAAGAGAGGTGGTACTGTATCAATAACAGCCGGAGCGCCGATGGCTGTCCCTGTGGATATTGGTCCTTGCTTGCTCTGGGGGGGAGGACCCCTCAGGGGCGGGTGCCTAGGATGGTTAGTGGTCTTAGATGGGCAACCCTTTCTAGTGTAATTTGCCCTTTTCCCCTTCCTTTTGATAGGCTCCTGGATGGGTTGCTTTTTAGTCGGAGCTTGTGGGACGGGAGCAGGAACCTCAGGGCAGTGTAGGGCCTGTATGCCGGGTGAGCCTACTAAAGAGAGCTCATTGCATGGATCCACAAGCACAGCACATGGACTGGTACTGTGGACACCAATCAGCGAGCTTTCGAACCCCTCTAAGCCACCCATTGGAGGTGCAATAAGGGAATCCCCAGGTAGATCCCCAAGCAAAGGTGCAGGGGAAGTAGGATTTAGAGGGGACAACACTATTGCTGGCGGTGGACTTTTAGCAAGAGGGAAGTCAAGTGAAAGGCGCCGTTCAGATATGGCAAGTTCATTGTCTATGACAGCCGCCACCCTTGTCAGGAATTTGTCCATAGAGCCAAACATAGCACCCCCGGGGGCACTCTCCCCGCGACCCCTCAAGGCCTTACCGGAGCGTGTTGACATGCTGAGACGCGGCACCACAGGTTGAAACCGGTACGGTAGATGGAAATGGGGTGGCCCTGCCCTGCCTCCTCCGGCCCCGGACGGCCACAGACGGTCCCGCCCTTGTCCCGGGCTTCTCCCGGCGCGCTCCCGCGCGCGCTCCGCGGGGCGGAGGTAGCGCTCCTCCTTTCAAGCGCCTCCGGGCGCTTCCTCGTGACGCTGGTGGTGTGCGCCGCCTGGGGGGTGCTGGGACTTGGAGTCCTACCCCTGGCGGCAGTGCTGGTATGGCGTCAGCGGGAGCGGGAGCGGGAGCCGTGCAGCAAGAACCCCGGTGCAGCCTCTGCTGAAGATGGGCTGTTTGCGTGGAAGCAGGTAGGCAGGTAACCCTCCAGCAATTTGTTCGACCTCGGCCCCCACAAGCTCCGGCAGCGCTCCTCCTTTCAAGCGCCTCCGGGCGCTTCCTCGTGACGCTGGTGGTGTGCGCCGCCTGGGGGGTGCTGGGACTTGGAGTCCTACCCCTGGCGGCAGTGCTGGTATGGCGTCAGCGGGAGCGGGAGCGGGAGCCGTGCAGCAAGAACCCCGGTGCAGCCTCTGCTGAAGATGGGCTGTTTGCGTGGAAGCAGGTAGGCAGGTAACCCTCCAGCAATTTGTTCGACCTCGAAATTAGCTTTCTTAAAGATGCAACACAAAAAACCTTGAGCTACAAAAACATGTCTGAAATCAATTAAACAGCTGAAAATAAATCCCCTTTAAGACTGAAAAGTGACAAACTTGAACCGTGTTAAGCTACTAGCACACTTTTGCAAACGGATCAACTCGTATACTGCAATTTACATATTGAGATGGATAGGTGCGCACATGTTTATACCTATGCTGACGCAGTTATAGTCAATCGTTTGTATATCACCTTTGCAGTGGATGAACTGCTGCCATAATGCCCTCTATGCCATTTGAGTAATTATGACACTTGTCCTTGCTGTGGCACGTGTGCCTATATCGTTGTAAAAAAAGTATCTTAAAATGTGAACTTTTCTTTTTTTCTAGACCCATCGTTGAAATGTTAACAATATTCCCCTTATCTATACCTTCCCTACAGTGCACTGTCATGGCCTGTTGTTTAGTTAATTTACTTGGGCTCCGATTATGAGTGTAGGTGCTATTAAGTGCACCTAATAAATAACAATACCATGAGTACATTATTTCTCGGGTGTGATAAACAGCACCTATTGCGAGTTTATGCAGAATAACATGCAGATTTTGGTGTTTAACGCACCAATATCCACATAATACGGTAAACGCCTTATGCTTTTCCCCCATTAAATTTTAGCAGGTTTGACCTGCCGAAATTGAATGAAGGTTGAGTTATTTATTGCCTTCAAACTCATCATTCTGGCCGAGGCGTAAAAAGAGGTTTACAAACAGGCCCGAATTAACCAACCGCCTCATAATCAGTAGGGGTGGGCGGAATTTGCATAATTGCATTACGCAAATCTCTGCAAAACAGTAAAAAATCTCCGTGAGCACACAGAAATTCTATGAACATGCGGAATTGCTTGTTCGCAATACTTTTTTTCTGTTCGCAATTGATGATTGCGTGCTCGGGGGGAAATATCTCACCAACACGCATTTTGAGTACGCGGACAAGCAAAAAAATTTGCGAAGTCGCGGAACGCAGAATTTTGGGCAATTTCGCCTTCTCCGCAGAACGCGAAATTGCCCAAATTCCACGAGCGGAACGGAATTTACCGCCCAGGCCTAATAATCAGGACTTTAGACTGATGTGTTTACTTGGCTCTGCAGAGCTCTCCTGAGCTTGAACTGCTCCACAGGTGTGGAAGTGGGTGTGGCTTATGTTTGAGGGTGTGTGAAACTTCCTGTTCAGCCAACAATAGTTGGGCATGCCTTGCCACTCACCTCACCTGCTTAACATATCATGTTGCACACTTTTTGTGGGTGCAGTAAGTTCTGTTTGAATGAAGCCTTTGGCAAACCCAGGCTCCCAGCACCCTAGAGCTTTTATGCATGAAGGGTATAGCAGCTTCCTTCCTTCTGCCCTTGGCTAGTGTGGTTCAGGGCACTGCTACCCCTTCCTACTTCAGATTTCATCTCTCTAAAGATAATAGCCATTCGTGTTCGAGAGCTTCCCTAAATAAACCACTTCATTTGACCTGGGTTTAATAATTAGGTAGCACATCTTTACAGAGTTTGCAGGTAAAAAAAAGTCACCCATAATATCAGCTGCATGTAGACTCTTCAAACTTGACAGTCGAAGCAGCAGCTGCTTGCAATAGAACTTGTGCTTTGATGGTCTCCCTCCCTACCCAAATTAGTGTCAAGACCTCTAATTATACAATGAGGACATGTAAACCTCTCAATTAAATTATGCACCAAGAATCACTTTTGGGTCATAGGAGTTGCAGTTATCTTGCTACACAAGGCACATCTGTGCACAACTGGAAAGAACCCCCCAGAGCCATGTTCTGTTTATCCCCTTCTTGTCTCTGTCAGCAAGAGAACTCCCCCAAAGCCAAGTTGTGTTCATCCCTCTCTTGTGTCTGCCAGCGGTGGAACAAGAGAACCCTCCAGGGCCCTGTTCTGTTTAATCCCTTCTTGTGTCTGCCAGCGGCGGAGCAAGAGGACCCTCCAGCCCCCACCCACCCACAGGGCCATGCTATGTTCATCCCGCTCCCGTGTCTTCCAACTGTGGAGCATAAGAATTCCCCCAGGGCCAAGCTGTGCTCATCTCTCTCTTGTGTCTGCCAGCGGTGAGCAAGATAACTCCTCCAGGGCCCAGTTCTGTTTATTCCCTTCTTGTGGTGCCAGCAGTGGTGCGAGAGAACCCTTCAGCCCCCCCCCCCCAGTGCCATGCTGTATCTAACCCTTTCCGGTGTCTACCAGCAGTGGAGCAAGAGGACACCCGCGCCATGCTGTGTTTATCCCTCTCTTGTGACTATCAGCAGTGAAGCAGAGCGGATGGACACAAGCTAAGAGAGATGTACTGGGGATCTATGCCATAAAGAACTCCCCAGCCATATACTGCAGGGGAGTCTTAAATAAATATGAAACCAAAGGAATTTTATCAGAGATAAAGAACTGAAATAACCATTGCTTATATATAGTTAATTAATACTTTTCAATACAGTTACACAAACAAGTAAAGGTGTACATTTACAGCACTGTTTAACAACAGTTATTTAAGTAATCTTTTTCTAATTGAATATACACAATTATTTTAAGATTAGATGGATAAGAAATGTCCTGCGTGCATGCCATTAAAAGTTAACCATGTATAGTCACATTTAACCATGTATAGTCTCATTTAGTCATGTGTCTCAGCTTGTAGTACAGATGAATCCTTTTCTATTTGCTGCAGTTTTATTCTGAGTGTGAGACATAACCTATCAGATATATATTGTCTCTTATTTTGTTATCATGTATCACCCACTGTAACCAACACTCTTTAAGTCAGTTTTATTATTCATTGGTACACTTCTTGTTTTAATTACAAAATATTGTAGTCTATCAATCTCAGGTGCTGAAGCACTGAACTCCACTGCCTCAGGAGGACTCCATACCCTGGGATTACTAGTGCATGTTTTGTGAAGGGAAACCCCTTTGTGAACACCTAATCTCCCAGGATTTTCTACAGCTGTTTCCAATTGCAAAGGTGTAGGCTGTTAAAACTGTACACCTAACACATGGCAGATGCAGCTCTTTTGTAAATTTCCTGTGATATTTGTGGTTTTGAGGTGGCGGAAAAGTTCCACATTTCAAGATAGCTTTCATCTTCACCAGAACTAGATCAAGGATGTACATCAGAATATTGTGGTCAGAAATCTAGTCTTACATAGAAATCACATACTAAGTACCAGCTACAAAAATATAATCCCATTCGGCGTAGTCAATATGGTGCTAATTTTGTAAACACTATTTACAACATGATATTCATATCATACTCAATTCTGACTATGATATTATGAAACAACATTGGAGCACCTGTAAATGCTTATAAAATCACTTTTTGGATGATGTAAGTCCTGTAGTCTTATATAAATACATATATGTAAGTGGCGGTTGTCACTGTGTAGTCATGGTTAGGTCAGACTTTCAATAAGAAAGGCCGTTTTTATTTCTATAACTGTTGCTGCTTTATGTAAAAAAAATTGTCAAGTGGGAGCAAAGAAAAACGGGGGCATTCCGAAAGTCTGATTTCCCATGTTAATGACAATAGGAAAGTCCAATACCAAAAAATACAGCTATATGGAATTACACCAATTTAGAAAAAGCTACAACTTTAATTAAAAAGTGTGCTTTTTGCTCATTCGTTTTTGAGAAATTACCATTTAAAAAGGTGCTCAGGTGGGCATGTAAGGGTTAGCGCTGATAAAAAGAGATATCTGGACCTTTGGTGTCTGGTATACTCTGATTGGTCCATTGAAGTGGATGCGTGGATCCTGATTGTTCGGTCACAACATGGAGAATGTGTTGTGGCAGTCGTTACAGGACGGCCAGATATAAGGGCAGAACTGACATACCATGACTCCCAGGACCATGTGGGCAAGGTACAAGAGGCCTGAAGAGACGTGTCCTGGTGGCTTGAGCAGGCCACCAGGAAAGATTGGACAGCAAAAGTGCCCAAAACAGCTCACAGGGGGCCAAGAGAACACAGAAAGAAGGTTGGTCCTGGGTGACTGCCTGAGACTGGGCGCGCAGCCCTCTAACTCTGTGATTCACATTGAACCCCTGGGGAGGACCAAGGCTGTGGAGGATAGAGCAAGAACATGAAATAATATGGAGGCTAGGAGGAGATGAGCGTGAAGCCCCCTTCCCACGAGTCCATTCCTGGGGCATCCATCTCATGAACTGACGCAATGAGGATGGAATAAGCGTAGCAGCGCTGTTGGGTTATCTGTCCCTGAGGGCCACAGGAAAAGGAGATCCATCTGGGTACTCCTTTGTATTTTTAGTAAAAAGTTACTATGATATTGGGTTTGTAAGTTCAAACATTTCCGCTGTGCTGCATGCAACGTATCCCTTCAATGGAAAGGCTGGCAGTAGGGGCATCACACAGGCCCCCGCAGCCCTTCCAACACAGGGGGTGGCGAGCATCCCTCCAGGGGGCTCACAACCCCTCAGGTAGGGCACCTTTCAGCCCAAGGTCAATGAATATCTATGAAATTTGGGGGACTAGGTGGCCGCTCGTCACATTCCGCAGGTGAGGCGCTTATAATTTTGCCTTACGCTACTGGTTGACAACCGTTGTTTGTTATTGCTCCTCTCTAATTGCTGTTGCTACGTGAACCAAATACAATGTTTATGTGGCGAGTCACAACACTTTTATTATAAATGAGTGTTGTATCTCAATACTTTGCTGAGACCAGAATTGCTGATTATTCAAAGAGATTGAAAGGCAGATGGATGTGTAGGTGTACAACGGAAGGCATGAATTCCAAACAATTGTTTCACTCCGCTAACAATTAGGCACTGGCTCTCCATAGAGGATTTCAAACAAAGGTGTTTAAGTCAAAACAAATACAATCGAGTGAAGCGTTTTGGCCATAGCCTTGCTTAGATCAGTACGCTAAGGATACAAAATAACGTGGACGACTTGAACCTTTGGCCATTGGGTAGAGTAGACTGCTCAGTTAATCAATGGAGCAACTTGGGTATCCAAATTTGCAAAACAGAAAAATTCTGTGTGTCTGATCACACATAAAATGATCATGCCCAAGGTGGGAATAAGAAGTTATTGCTTAGAAAATTGGAATCTGTGTGTGTAAAAAAGGTCACGGCCAACCAATATATATTTGCCCGGCGGTATCGCCTCTTTAACCCACAAAATATTAATCAATGAAGAGGCAGGCGCTGGAGACTGGAAGGCAGGAAACAAGGTTTATTCTCTCCGGAGGAGAACACATCAGTTCGGACAGCCAGTATCGTCACGAGGTGCTCTAACCGCATTTCTGAGGCCTGGCCTCTTATACACAGGTTTATGATTTTTATTGCAGGTAACACATTCTTGCAATGCTTTGAAGTATGAAAGGACATCCTCGGAATCTCCCCTTCAGGCCCGTTCCCACACACATTTACAGTTGAAGTCCGCAAAGACTGAGGTGATGTACTGTCCTGCGAGTCGCATACCCCGCCCTTTGCCCGCTGAGTTCTGGCCCCCGGAGAACTCCAACAACCCCCCACCAGTTACCACCGTCCGTAACCTGGGCGTCATGCTCAACCATCAATTGAGCATGGAGACTCAGGTCTCAAGAACAGTCGCAACCTGCACCGGCCTTATGCGCTCACTGCGCAAAGTCTTGCCTCTGCTCCCATCCTCTGCCAGAGCACTAGTAGTCAGGTGTACTATTCTTAGTCGCCTTGACTACTGCAACGCCCTGCTGCTTGAATCTCCGGCGACACTACTGGACAGACTCCAACGAGTCCAGTCAGCAGCAGCCAAACTGGCTCTAGGATGGACCAGGAGATCATCGGCCACTGCCGCACTGGCCGAGTTACATTGGCGGCCTTTGAGGCAACGCATTGCCTTCAAGGCCCTTTGTTTGGTCTTCAAGGCACTGCATGGAACAGGACCCAGACCCCTCCAACGTCTATTCTCCTGGTATACCCCCACCAGAACACTTAGGTCCACTACTGCTTGCCTCGCGAGAGTGCCCAGATGTAAGACGGCCAGGATGGGAGGAAGATCGTTCAGAGTAGCTGCAGCCAAGCTATGGAACAGTCTACCTGCCGAAATTCGCCATATCCCTCATCTCCTCCCATTCAGGAAACGTATCAAAACTTGGCTCTTTCCCCTGTCCCTATAACAAAAATAACTGGCCTTTTCCAGCTCCCCCCCGTCAATAAACCACAGAAGTAGCTATCAGCGCCAGGATACCTGCCAGGTGACAGTCGCGCTTTATAAATATTTTAAATAAATAAATAAAAATAAGTCCCCACCCCGGTCATAACAGGTGATGATTATCGCGCAGCTGGACATTCCGCCGATTCACGGAATGTGTGGGGTTGATCGGATCTCCTAGGGTGGGGGCTTTGATCAATTCGAGGGTCCTTTAATAGGGGAAGCTTCCTACTGTACGGGGGGGGGGCAATAAACAATATCCGCAGGGCCAGGTGGCGGCCTGGGAACGAGGAAGACAAACGGGCACACAGGAAAAGGGGGTTTGTATCAAAGGACCTGGGACTATGAAAGGAATGAAGGGGGGTGTCGCGCTGGGAACAGGATGGGATTCTGAGGCAGGGCTGCGCTGAAGAGGGGTTTATGACCCAGGGCATGTGAGAGCGGGGGTGGCCAGTGAATGGGGGTCAGTGGTATGCAGAGGGTGGTTCTGATCGAGGCACCTAAAATGGCGGGTGCGCACGACAAAAAGTGTGGCATCAGGGAAAAGGCAAGATGGCGCAGATAATGTTTACCAAACCGTACTAATTTTCCACAGTCCTCCCTTTAACATTCCCAAGACATCTTGCTGGCCTATTTCCTATTCATGTCTACTGTGGTGGTCATGAGTAAAGAAGTAGGAACTCAAGTGAAGGAGCTGTAAACATTTCATTTAAAATCTTTCATCCTAGGAGGCGGGCCTATCGTTAAGCTCGTTTGCAGGAAAGTCATAGTAATGCAATATCGGACAAAAACGATTCTGTAGTGAGAGCGTTGGGTACATTTCATAGATGCTTATAGTCATTCGGAATATGGACTGATAGGTTATTACAAATGTAAGTTCATTTCGTATTCGGTTGGAGCATAATCAATACAATGGTGGCTGGGAGAGAAATGAGACGTAGTAAAAACGATAATCAGGGGTGTCACTGTTCGAAGAGGAAGTCTTATTGTCGTGGACCATCATTAGTGAGTTCTCAGCATTTTTGTCGTCTTCTGTTGGCACTGTTGAGCACCGGCGGTGGAGCTATGTGTCCAGCTCTATTCTAGGTCCTGCGTTGCAGGGCATGACCTTTTCCTCGTTTTCCTGGTCAAAAAGGTCCTTTTTTTTTTTTTCCCTGTGTCGAGTCGATTGTCAAAGAGTTCAGGTGGAAGAAGGGGGTGTGTGAGTAGTCCTTAGGGTAGGTCGGAGGAAAAGGGGATGGAGCAGGGCCAGATCGGGAACAGACCAGGGGGACGGAAAATTTCAGGTAGGCGGGTCCATGACCGAGTTCAGAGGGCGGGGACTTTCCGGCACATGTTGATCATCGAGCAGGGGCATCAGATCAGCCCGTTCCTCTCATTTTGTCGAAAACAGTGCCTCGTCCTGCGACTTCTTACTGTTGCGGTCTCGCCTTGGCCAATGTCGCAGATGTTCCACGATCTGCAGTCAGGCCGCGTGCTCCCACATCCGGTCTCTCTCTCCCCCGACAGTGGTACCCTTAAATGAGTTTGAAAAGACAGTCTTTAGAGAATTGGCAGAGGAAGGTAATCACATAAGTCTATTTCTCTCCCAACTCCAAGCAACTGAGAAACATCCGTTACATTGGGGTTTACAACCAACATATAAATAATTGATGATGGGTTTGCTGGATTTCCTATGACTTTCCTTCGTAACTATTTCTTTGGTGTTTGTTGGTATTACATTCATTGTCGTGGCACGAGATCTGATACCTATTCATTGCATTTGTTTATTACAGTCATGTCAGTTCTTCTGGCAGAGACCCACTTTCCTAGTACGAGCCTCACGATGCTATACCGTTCTCCAGGGCTTTATATTTTACGAAAAAAGTGCAACGTGCTATCACCATGGTCTGATAGGTATCTTTCTGAGGAACGAACATAGGCTAAACAATTTTCCATTCTACCAATGCATCCTACCTTTCAGCTAAACATTTTACTTTTAACAGGGTTTATTGCAACAATTTCTTCATTTCGGTCTAATCTTAACTTTGCAAACATCATTCTAATTCCTACAGAGTCTCTTACAACCTGATTACTTCATTAAAAACCGGGGTCTTATGGAAAACAACTAGGAACATAGCAAACTGGGGTGAGGGACTATCGTCTTGCTTTGTGTCATGAGGGCGTTATCTAGCAGAAGGCCACAGTTCAGTTGGTAAGCGTTCAGTGACATTTCTCGAATTCTAAACTCTGTAGCTTGCTCATCAACAAATCATTGCTAGGAACAACGGCTGGCCTGTGTTAGTTGTAAATCGACCCATCTCTTACAACCGGGGGTGAGGGACAGTTTTTAAACTCTCGTCCGGGGCAGCTGATACAAAACTGGGGGCGTTCTGGGAAGATGGGGATGTTTCGATCACCTTTACTGTTTGGGTATTGAGACAATTCGGGACGGGGAAGGTCGTGTTACCTGAGGCATTTTTTTATCATAAAAGCCACTGACATGTAGTTCCCTTATTACGGGTCAGATTAGGGAACCTCAGTCGTCTTACCTGTCCTTTCCTTTTGGCCAATTCTAGGTTTCATCAATATTTAGCAGAAAGGAGAGGTAGCAACATGGCATCAAGGTGATTTTATTTAAGACAAATTTGTGCAAATACTTGCGGTATTTGGAGCCAATTGGGTGGTGCACCAGGGGTGGCGGTTTGCCAATTAGGTGCTAGTCGTTCAGAAGAGTGAGAGTGTGGAGGAGAGAGAGAGAGAGAGAGAGAGAGAGAGAGAGAGAGAGAGAGAGAGAGATGTGCAACAATAGGCTAAATAGTACACATGCGACATGGGGAGTGGCCGTGTATTAAGATAGGCTATTCAGCGCATTACACAACATGAGACATTACGGGTCTGTGTTAGAATTTCGGAAGCATGCAGTTTGGGACGGACGAGCATTAGGCCGGGTACAAGGGACATGCATTGAGTAAAAGGCACCATTGTGTCGCACTTCTCGCACTCTCGGTCCTTGGACTAGTTAAGTCAACGCTTCAGTCGCATAAAAACATTTTCTCATAGTTTCAGACATACGTGACATGTGCTCATTCACGCAACACGGATTAGGGGTGATCGTGTTTCATCATATCATACAACTTATTGGCTCTTTCGTTACAAGAGTAGTTTGAGGGTGTCCTTAGGTGCCACCTTGCAGCGTTAGTCCGCTTCATGTATCAGACATGGCGAGGCTTCAGATCTTCACCATACCTCAGTCGTGATTCCAATGTAACCTGTAGAGGGAGGAAAAGAGGGGAAGGGAGGGGGACAACATTCGAGCATATCAAATGCATGGGCACGAAAGTCCTTTACTTACCACATACTCGTCTTATCTCCTCGGGATAGAATCCCTGGGGTCTTGGTTTCTGAAGCCAGGGGGGGCATCAGTGTGGCAAGGATGGCGAGCGATAGGTTGTTCACGAGGGAGACGGTCCGAGTGTGGCATTATAGGCCGTGTGCAGGAAAACGTTAAAGAAAATCAGAGGCGCTTAGTGCGAGGTATCTAGTTTGTAGATGTATCTAGCTATCGGGGTCCTTAAATCTTTTCCAACGCTGTGATTGTCCTAAGGCATATCAGCTCTTCGGCCAACCCTGTTCCCTAGTACCTTTGAGTACCATACCTTTATAACATTCTATCATTTACACCACTTCACTTTACCCGTCCTCAGAAGTCGAGGTCCTTCTCCATGCATTAGTTCCTGAGCCAGTCGCATATTCGGGGGCAGAGTATCGTGCCTTAGATTCGATCCTCAATCCGTGGCTGAGCAACCGTCTTCTAATAACCTTAAAAAGAGAACAAAGCAGAGCGCACAGAAAAACTCTCCCGCTGATCCCACATTTTACAAAAAGCATGCAATACCTGTTCATAGTTTGGAAAACCTTTATTTGCACAATCGTTCAGCGTAGATATGAGGGTGCAATCGTATTTGGCCGGACACGGCGATGGCTGAAGCGCATACAGTAGGGGGGCTATTTTGCTGCATTAAAAACATTTTAAAAAGGGTTTATTCATTCATTTGCAGGAAACAAAAAAAAACGTCTATCAATAGTTGAGGGATCAAGGGGCATTCATTTCATAATTGGAAGCACAGTCGGACTAGTTGCAATCAAATTTCCTATATGCATACCGTGGGCGTGTGTCATAAGCAAGGTTATGTATCAGTTACAATAATATCATAATAAATCGTACATTGAAACCAACATTTTAACGGGATCCTTTTTACATGTTCGTCAAGTGAACCCTCCCTCTTTTTCGTCGTGTACAAAGGGTCATATACATATCTCAGAACATCAAGTCTTATTAGCTAAAAACACCACGAGGTGTTCGTAAGTTCTTATTGACACCGGCGCCATTGTGGGCGGGGCCGGGTTAGTCCGGAAGTAGCATCAGGGACAGAATGTTTCCCACAACCGGCGGTTGGACCAGAGTCCTTTTCGGCAGTTTAAAAAACTCGTGCTAACAGAAGGGGTGGCTATGTCGTGGGTATTTCGTTAGCGATCAAGGCATTTGTTCCTCATCGGAAGCCTGCAGGGGCCGAGGGCTCCGGGGACTTTTGTAGAATCTTCAAGGCTGTGGGGATGCTGTCGAAGGTGGGGGCTCGTGCCCCGGTGGGCAAGCGTCCGAGTTACACTGCTGGTCAAAGTTACTTTAGCGGCCTAGACCCGCCTTCCAGGGGGCCCAGACGCCATTTTGAGGCTCCGCAGCAGCCGCCCTTCGTCGTGTCTGCAAGAGTGGAAGAGACTTCTTGGGGCGAAAAATGGAACACCATGCCGTAGGAGCAGGACATTCGGCTCGAGGCGCTAGGGTGCAACTGTGGCGCCTCCACCTGGGGAGGCGAGGGAGACTCGTTCGCGCCGTCTCCCTCTCCCAGTGCACCCCACGCCGCCCTTTTTCATGGGCATACATGATGGCCACCCCATATCCCGTACTCCACAAGTACACTTGAGGGCCATCGTATGTCTTGTGCTGCGCAAGTATGGTTGCTGGCCACCCTATGTCCTGTGCTGCGGAAGTATGGTCGCCGCCATTGTATGTTCTGTGCTGCGGAAGTACGGCCGCCGCAGTGCATGTCCTGTGCTGCGGAAGTATGGCCGCCGCGGTGCATGTCCTGTGCTGCGGAAGTATGACCGCCGCCCGGCTGGAGGATTTCGGCGCCGGGCCGGGGCTGGGAAACCTCCTATCTGGGGAGGTAGGAGAGGCTCGTTCGCGCCGCCTCTCCGTCCCAGCCCACCCTGCACCAATTCTTCAGCGGAGGTATTTGTGATGGCCGGACCAGGAGATACGAGGGAGGGGGTCATCTGCATCCGCCCTCTCCCTACTCGTGGCCCGGGGGACGCCGCCCCAGGAAGAAGAGGATGGGAAGGCCATTTCATGCCGGGCCCGTGGTGCCCCCTGGACATCCCACTGGCGATCTTTTCGATCGATGGCTGTCAGCAGGCCCCGCCCCACACGTGCTGTGTGTTTCACCTTCCGGATGGGCGTGACCGGTGACCTGCGGCATTTCGGGAACTTCCGGAGTGGGGGTAGGTATTTTGTTTGGACAGGTATGTCTGGGTAATGGGGGGTTGTCTATGCAGGCCTGTAATTGCTTTACAGAGTGGGGGGCAACAGAGAGTAATCAGTCCCATTGCACTCGAAGTTTGAGTTCATTAATGGAATGTATACTAATCTGTCCGAGACTACTCTGTGTATTGTTTCTGTAGGTTATCCGAAAAGGGTGGCTTTTTTGTGTTAGGGAACAGTAGCGGTAGTACGGGGTTCGTCACCGGGTAACTTAGAGCTAGACTGGGTTTCCCGTCTTAGCGTTGTTCGATCTATGAGGACTCAAACATGTCGCTGAAATCGGTCTGGCGAAATCTGTGCCATCGGGCATAATCAAACGTGGTGGTTCTATCTGGCCTGTCCGTGTCAGTCTGATTCATCTTTGTCTCACGCCTTTTCCCTTTCTGCCGGCCTGTTATTTCTGTCGGCCCTCTGCTCTTACCCTTGTTCAGTAGAGTCGGGCATTGGGCTTTCCAGTGCCCGGAATATTTACAAAAAGCACATTGGTTTTGCCCTAGGTCTGGTCGTCCTGCGCGTAGTGTCGGGGGATTACTTTCAGGTCGTTGTGTCTTGGGGTTGTCCTGTCGATATATTCCTTTACACCGTTCCCTTCCTGCGTTTACTCCTTGGAACCGTGTTGCCGCTATCCCTTCCTTTTGCCTACCAGATGCTTGGAAGGTTGTCTGTCGCGTTTCTTTACCTACTCTGACTTCGTCTCTTTTCTTTCGTTGCATTGCTTCTTTGCGCCACATACTGAGACTGTCGAGTATAATAGGTGTTGTCTTACTATTACAAAGGGCTATTTCTAACGTTTCTATTTTATCAAGATCGAAGGATCCTATCAGTGGCCACTGTTTCTCTTGATTTTCTTTGGTATACTTGTGCCACAGCTTACTATAGGCTATGGTAACTAATCCATACTTTGTGAACATGTCTTTATTAGGGGTGCCTTCCAGCGGAGCTAGATGGTCCACCTCTAATAAACGGTCCGGGCTGAACCAACTACCAATCAGTGGGGAGAAGACAGACATGAGGGCTCACAACGAGGACAAAAGTCAGCACTGCCTATCTTATCACTGCGTGCAAAGACTAGACAGAATATTTCTATTCTACGTTGTTTGCAGGCAGTGAATACCTCATGAACCAATATCGAACAGTCAATACTCGGTCAATCAAACAATCAGTGGGGAGAATAAGTAGGCCCGCAAAAGGTCTGCGTCCTCTACCCTTTCACTATCTGCAAAGAGGAACCTGTTCTTTCCTGTTTGCAGACAGAGAATCTCCAGAAAACAATCCGCGAACAGTAGTTCGGGGTCAAAAACAATTAATCAGTGTGGGTTCAAACAATCAATCAGTGGGGGAGAAAGATAGGCACGCTGGCTGCGTTACCTATCCTTCACTGCGTGCAAAGAGAGAGAGAGCCTGTCGTTTCTCCGTTTGCAGACAGTGAATCTCCAAACAAATCAACAAAGAGCAATACTAGTATTTTCCAAACAATCAACGCAATTCGTCGTGTTTACACGACCTTACCCGGACCGTATGGACAGTTTCTTGTCTTCCGAATCCAGCGCCCGATCGTCCTCTTTTCCTCGTATTCTTCGCGGCACTCATGATGGTCCCCAGTCAGGACCGTAGATCACTCGAGAGAGGTCTGTTCGGAACCACTGAAGTTCGGATGATCGGCTGCCAGACGAGGGTCTATTGGGCAGGAGCTCTCCCGATCGTTGCAGTCGTTCACTCTGTCGTCAGGACCTCTCCCACTGGATCCACGTGTCGCTGATGGGCCCCACGTTTGGGACGCCAATTGTAAAAAAGGTCACGGCCAACCAATATATATTTGCCCGGCGGTATCGCCTCTTTAACCCACAAAATATTAATCAATGAAGAGGCAGGCGCTGAAGACTGGAAGGCAGGAAACAAGGTTTATTCTCTCCGGAGGAGAACACATCAGTTCGGACAGCCAGTATCGTCACGAGGTGCTCTAACCGCATCTCTGAGGCCTGGCCTCTTATACACAGGTTTATGATTTTTATTGCAGGTAACACATTCTTGCAATGCTTTGAAGTATGAAAGGACATCCTCGGAATCTCCCCTTCAGGCCCGTTCCCACACACATTTACAGTTGAAGTCCCCACCCCGGTCATAACAGGTGATGATTATCGCGCAGCTGGACATTCCGCCGATTCACGGAATGTGTGGGGTTGATCGGATCTCATAGGGTGGGGGCTTTGATCAATTCGAGGGTCATTTAATAGGGGAAGCTTCCTACTGTACGGGGGGGGGGCAGTAAACAATATCCGCAGGGCCAGGTGGCGGCCTGGGAACGAGGAAGACAAACGGGCACACAGGAAAAGGGGGTTTGTATCAAAGGACCTGGGACTATGAAAGGAATGAAGGGGGTGTCGCGCTGGGAACAGGATGGGATTCTGAGGCAGGGCTGCGCTGAAGAGGGGTTTATGACCCAGGGCATGTGAGAGCGGGGGTGGCCAGTGAATGGGGGTCAGTGGTATGCAGAGGGTGGTTCTGATCGAGGCACCTAAAATGGCGGGTGCGCACGACAAAAAGTGTGGCATCAGGGAAAAGGCAAGATGGCGCAGATAATGTTTACCAAACCGTACTAATTTTCCACATGTGGATCATTGATCTGGGCACATGTGGTAGGAATGGTTTCAATATGGATGAAGAATTAGCAGTACATTTACATGAATTAATGCATGATAGAGCTGGAATACATAGAATTATATGAAAAGAGTTTTCAAATTGTACCTGTTATGAGTATATATATGGAATGAATGTGTGTATCAGACTTTGGAGAGGTAACACAACAGGATAGTTAGAGAACTGTCTCTCTACCTATGATGTTAAATTGCGATACTTCCTTGAAAGGTATGTGAGATTTGCTGAAATCCATTACTTCTTAACTTGTTTTTTGTTCAAACTATTTTTTGTGGCGATGGTTTTGTCTGTATGCTCAACGAGTGTTATATGGCTGTATTTGATTGGAGACTTACTTCAAGAATATAACGAGTGCTTAAATGTATTCATCATGATGTATTTTTGAAGCAATGTAAATCATCCTGTTTGGGTTCAATGATTGAGTTTGCAATCAGATTTGTCAGAGATTTCTTCTGGTATTCAAAGATGTGTAACCAAGCTGCTACA
The DNA here is from genome assembly GCF_964261635.1 of Lissotriton helveticus. NCBI lineage: Eukaryota > Metazoa > Chordata > Amphibia > Caudata > Salamandridae > Lissotriton > Lissotriton helveticus. The sequence continues at coordinate 168,784,007 of NC_136059.1, read as the reverse complement.
TTGATAACTGTTAAGTTTTTCATAAAAACCTCAAAACCTGTATTTTTTCTGTAGGGCAGTAAGATCTTGTTTGGTGGGCGTGTACCTTGGGCTCCACTCATTAGCGCCGGGACACTCCTCGATGTAGCCGCGCATTCTATAAATCTCCCATTCATTCATTCTGCTATGCCCACGGGCCAATGTTGCGAGCAGGGCTGGACAGGGAGCCCAAGGCAGCCCAGGCACTTTTGTCGGACTGGCCCCCACCCGAGGGGGGGGGGGTAAGCTTGAAGCATTGCTGCTTAACAGAACCGGCCCCCAGCACAACTACTTTTGTTATTGGGGCTCAATATTGCAGCATCGCTGCAAAACCGGCCCCCAATAACAAAACCGACCCCCACCGCTTCAAAACCAGCCCCACCTTTCCAGCCTCCCAAGCACATGGCCGCTACGGCCTGATCTGGCCCCGATTGCGAGTCTTCACCTGCTGACATATGCAACTTTCTTTATCTGTATTTAATATTGTTTTGTTTATTTTTCAGTGTTAACATGTCCTACTTCAGTGTTTAACAAGGAGTATAAATAGGTGGACGTTATTTGGTATCCTTTCTAATACTCCCTTCCAGATGTGGAAGAAAGCAGAGGTGAATGCCACCATGCACGAGAGAGATTGCATCAGCTTTTCTGGTTGACATGACACTTGTCATTGCTTTGTGAGGCTTCAGGCAACTGGCAAACACAGCCATGATTTCTATTTCTGAGCTCCACTTGCCAACCGGAAGTAGAGCCAAGCATTTTAGGCAAACCCATTCATATATACCGGATATTCAGCCAGCAAGTAGATGGGGCTCTGCAGTCAATAAATGTCAACATGTAAACAGCCAGATCCGAATCTCTAGGAAGGCTGAAAATATTAATACATACAAGGTGGAACAGTATAGACATCTTCAAAGTCTCAGGGATCTTAGCACTACCAGTCAGACAGCTCTAACTGAAAGACCTCTTAGGAACAGGGATGCAGATATGATGGAGTTCACCTCTCGGTACAAACTGCCCAAACAGAAGAGGACTCGGGAATCAGAAAGAGCCAATGGCTATGCACTCATTCGCATTGCTTTTGTATCACACACGTATGTATCAGAGTTTTCCAACATCTTGAACTGTGGGGCAAGATTACATTGGCAAATGGCAAATGGATATTGTTGACGTCATCCATTTGCTGGAATGCACACATGGCTCTGCGCCTCCTTCAAGTAGTTTCTTCCAACCCACTTAGCCACAAAAATATGAATGCAGAAGGGACAGTAGTGTAGTCCTGAGACATTTTACTGCCTCGAGTGACCTTATTTGGGGAGAGAATGTGCCTACTTAAATAAGTACACGTCATATTTTCTATCACTTCTTTAATGAGCCTCCTTCAGCTGATTGAGGATTCATCAAAATGAACAGCACCACGCGGTGTGCCAGAGGACACTGCTTCTTTGCTTCTGCTTGAAATTCTGCCTCCTCACAGTGAATGGTCGCAGAAGCCCGCGACCACCCGCATTGAGAAAATCTCTCCAGGTACCCTTCTAGTGCCTGACAATGGCACTAGATGACACACATTTTTGTTCGCCAACGTACTTGTTGGCGAGCCGCATGAACAAAAAAGCTCCACCATGCAGTGTTTGGCAGAGTTTGGCCTGAACTCCCTGTTACAAGAACCTGGCTGTTCAACATCTAAGTCCGCTGACCAACTCCCTTTCACTGAATCACAAGCGCCGGGAAACCCTTTGTTGGGTAGCTGTTTGCGCTATACAAACTAAACAAATACAAAATACAAAGCAGAGTGGCTAAAATTCAGCAAACTCAACTGGCGGACCGGAATTTATCGCGCACCTCTATTGCTAATGACATTGACACTACAGTACAGGACCTTGGCATAGTGCAGAAGGATATACTGTCACTTGCAAGGCAGGAATGGTCATTTTTATTTTCTTATGTCCATATTGAATAATGACACAAGCCTTTCACTCCTCATGAGTAAAATGTAAATGTAAATGTCATGGTACTTATAGAGCGCACTGTCACCAGACGGTCACCTTGCGGTGTCGCCTATTCGGCTTCCTGGCACTGATACTCGTACCGCTGTGTAACCCCTCCTGGCTTTCCCTGTGAAGTGTCCACTCCTGGGCACCCCCAGGGTGAAGCCAGGCATCCTTAGTGCTGTTGGGGCCGGTGTGGAGGCTAAGCAAGCTATTGCCCAGAGTTGCAGCATGGGGCCCGTCATTAGAATAGGCACCGATGCGAGAATTAACAGGTCCGAGGAAATTGAGCCCGAGACCCCACCGCAGTGGGAATCGAACCCTGGTCCCTGGCCAGAACTCTGCATCAGGGTCTGCCGCTCTAACCATTGAGCCACACTCCTCCACTAGAGTACTACAGGAAACCCTGGCTCCTTGGATTGGCCAATGCTTGTTTCAGTTATGATGCCCAAATAGTCTGATACACCTACTGCAGCTATGGAACCCATTCAGCAGCAGCGGCTCCTCCGCTATGGCGAAGGAGCGTCACCCCCAAGAAAAAACATCAGAAAAGGAAAAATAATATTATAATATATACTTGTTTTATTTTTCCTTTCCTGCCGAGTCTTGCGGCCAGGGCCTGGGGGGTCACATGCACTGAAGGGAGTGGTCGGTACACTTCCTTCACTGCGCCTGATGGTTTGGCTGGTCGTCTCAAGCCGGCCAAACCGGCATGCGCAGTGAAAGCTCTTTCCCAACACAGCAGTGCAGCTGGGTCAGGGGCGTAACACAGGCCCCCGCAGCCCACGCGGTGCGGGGGGGGGGGCAAAGCTCCATTGGGCCCCCTTAGCACTGCACTCTGTCCGGACAGCTCCTAATTGAGCCCGGAGGGGGCCCCTCTACATACCTTGCAGGGAGACCCCCTCAATTTTCGTTAAACCAGTGAGCTGAGTTGGAGAGAGCAGGCACCGATTCACAGTCTGTCCTGGAGCGCAAATCGAGAGCACTCAGACCAATCCAGACACTGCTCTCATGCATGAGAGCAGCTTCAGGATTTGTCGCAGGGCATTCTGGGAGCCTGTGCCATCTGGAGAAATGAAGTGGAACAGCACGACGCAGCCGGCTGCAGGTAAGTTTTTATTTTTTTTCCACCAGCCTGCCGCCCGTCCAGCACACCGCAGGCGCCTACCATTCAGAGCCAATGCAGAGATAAGGCAAGGGAAAGCAGCAGGGGGACGAAAATGATGCTCATAGCAGCTGAGATCTGTATGTATGACCTTAGACCTTAGGTGAGGGGAGGCCCCAGAAGCAAGACATGACCATTTGCCTGTAAGGTTGCAAATCCGCACATCATTCCTGTACTAATTGATGGTCTGTGATCTCCACTGCTGAGTAGATGTCCTCCCTCGCCACAGCCCCACGCGCAGCTGCTGTTGGAGGCCGTGAACATTAAGATGGACACGGGGAATCAGGTTTGATACTCGGCAAAGGTAGTGCCTTTAACAATAAAATGTAAAATACATGACTACAGTTGCAGAAATGTCAATAAACAAAAACAAAAATATATATATATATCCAGCAGGAGCTGCTAGAAGCTGCGCTGTCGGGACGGCCAGGAGAAACTGTGAACACGTGTGAACATGGAAAGGGGATTGGTGAGGAGTGACAACCACACAAAAAAACTAAGGGGTAGATTTATGACGACTGGCGCATCCCTGCAAATCAGCAGAGATGCACCAGATAAGATGCGTCATGCAAGTTTACCCCTGCGCCACCACCGATACACCGCATTTAAAATGCGGCACATCATGGTACAAGGATAAACAGATGCGTGACGCATCTCCCGTCGGAAGGGTAGCGCATAGCTGGAGTAATGTCCTGCCCATACACAACGTGGTGCGTAAAACCTTACACCTGCTTCAAGCAGGCGCAAGGTCTTAACGCAGTGGCATCGGAAAAGTGCCTGAGTGAAATCTTGCAGATTTCACTCAGGCACTTTTCCAAGGCGTTCCTGCGCCAGAACACCCACATGAAACCTGACGCAGGTTTCATGTAGCACAGGGCGTTACAACGTGACGCATCTCCATAGACGCATCGCATTGTGAATCCATCGCAGCATGGCTCTAGCTTTACGCCGTTGCTGCGTCAGAGAAGTGACGCAAAGGTGGCGCAAAAGTGGCACACAGGGCTTGTAAATGCCCCCAAATACTTAGCACAAAGCCTGTAAAAGTTGAAATCTACAAATTATAACCACACAAAGTGTGGCACTGGTTAATGATTCTGTCAGGAACCTTCTGCTGGACGTATAGATAACACACACGAGCAGAGGCAGGGCAACAAAAAGAAAAGAGGAAGCAGGCACCCTTGCAAGAAATAATGTAGTGCCTGCAATAGAGGAAAATCATTAAAGAAAATAGGGCTCACAGACTGTAGATAAAACAGACTGTGCAACATCACAAGTAAAAAGTCCAGTCCTCATGGGAGGTTACTAATGCAGATAAGGCGGTACAAAGGAGGGACTACTAAGTCTATTCATGAATCAAAAGCAACCATTTATAAAGGAAAGTAACAGGAGCCAATTGAAAAGATGGGCGTAAAAGGGACTGAGCTTCAAGTCCATTCCTGAATATTACATGCCTAGCAGAGCAGCCAAGCTAAAATCCCAGAAGAAATGTTAATGGGGCAGTTTGTTTTCAGAGAGATGACGAGTTTGTTAAAGTGTTCTGTGCAGCTTGAAATGTATTCTTGGGCAGAAGATGAAGTGGAAGCCTAGGGCTCGATTCACAAAGGTAAAATGATATGAAAGTCTAACTTTACGACTATCTACTACTCATAAATGCCCTTTGTGAATATCGAAAATGGTAAAGTACAACTTTTGGTATTCACAAAGGGCATTTACAAGTAGTAAATGCCCTTTATGAATACCAAAAGCCGTAAAGTTAGACTTTCATATCAGTTTACCTTTGTGAATTGGGCCCCTAGTGTCTTATCTTGTTGATAGTTATTGATAGGAGTTAAAAAGATTTGAATGATGTGAAATACAACAGTGCGAGTGATGTTGTGAATAAGTGCAAACCAAAGGTTACGGAGGAAGTGGGATATAGCCATGATTGGGAAATGAATGAAAAGGAGTTGCAATTCCTGTGAAGTGATGAGGTCAGCAATCTTGCATGTGTTTGCTTGGGCACACCTGATGTTTAGGGATTAGTCTTTTGGGTTAGGACGTGTTTGTAGCTTCATGCAGGGTGGGCGTGGTCATAATTTGAATGAGATTTTCAGTGTAGATCCCTGGCTATGGACTTATTTTGTTAAGGTATAATTTACATATAAGGTGCACAGTAGTTGAAAAAATAGAATTGCCTATTTCTTTTCACATAGTTGTATTTTTAAGCCTTTGAGCTCAAGTGATAACTAGGAATGCCTGAGAAGTCTTCATATGATATGTGAACAATGTAAAACCATGCCTCACATCTAGAATTACACAAATCACGAAATAAGTAATGGGAACAGCTGCTGATTTTTTAATTGAAGGTTTAATTTACAGTTTCTTGTTTCTGTACATATGGTGATTTACATGGTGCAAGAATTAGCTACAAATCAGAAGAGTGCTCTATATGGGTGATAGTAGTAGAAGGAGAACACAAGGGGATTATGGCAGTCCGGGGAGGATTAACAATTGCGGTCCATCATCTGGATGCATAAAAATGGATGAGATTTTGCTTGAAGAGGAGGATCTACAGTTTCCTCCTGGATAGCATGACTGAAAGACTTGATCTTCTGAGGATGCTCTTCGGGTGTTCAGATATGATTCTTCGATGTCGATGAGCAAAGCGTTGCCTCCTCCAAGATGTAATAGGACAAAGTCTTGTAGAGCTGCTGGGTAGTCCTATTCAGGTACAAAGGTTTGTGGAGCATGAAGACTAGGCCTGGGCGGTAAATTCCGTTCCGCTCGTGGAATGTGGGTCATTTTGCATTCCGCGGAGAATGCGGAATTGCCCAAAATTCCATGATCCGTGGCTTTGCAGAATTTTTTGCTTGCTTGCGCTTTCAAAATGCGTGTTCGCGAGATATTTCTCCCCGAGCACGCAAACAGCATTCGCAAATAGGAAAAAAGCATCGCAAACGGGCGGACCAAGCAATTCCGCGTTTTCGCTGAACTTTTGGGTGCTCGCTGTTTTTTTTTACTGTTTCGCTGAGCTTCGAGTAGCGCGACTACGCAAATTCCACTCACTCCTAATGAAGAAATGTTGCCAGTCTATTTGTATCTTTTTAAGAAGCTGGAAGTGATGCTGTGAGGAAACCTTGAGGACTGGCGCAGTTAACCTGTTGTTGGGGAAAACTGTCATATTTGTTCCTTGACACATTCCTGCTGGTTAGCACTAGTGATAAGCACAGATCTGCCTTCAAACAGTTAATCTTCAGTTACATCTGCACCATAAAGGCGTGGATGGTTGTGTAATAAGCAATAAGCTGGGTAACTTCATTTCCTGATGTGTTGTTTTTGGTAGTCGGCAGCTGTCCAGCAGCTAAGAGCTCTCAATGTTCTTTTCCACCAAGAAGACCCCATGAAGACCCCATGAAGAGGCTAAAGATGACTTAGTGTTGAAGGTCAGATCTGAGGGTACTCATTTCTGTGTGTCACACTGATGTCTGCCACTCTTTTTAATCAAGACTAGTCACAGTTCTGAAGATTTAAGGGAACCCAGATCATGAGTAGTGAATAATTAATGGGACCAACATTACCTAACCGTAAACTAAGAGATAGCCTTATTTTCCTGGCCGGAGTAACTCACTTTACTTAAATTCCAAGACACTGTTGAATTGCTGATTGCCTTTGAGTTTGCTTTGTTACAGTTTAAGGTAGTTTTTTGAAACCCGAGGGTCTTGAATAGCACCATTTTATGACTTTATAACAAAGTAGCTCTTTTTCACTGAAAGATTGGATTCTTCCATTGTACAGTCGGGACCTCACGATCATGTGGTGATTGCAAGCAGCACCTTTTTATTAAAACGGTTGAACCATTCAGTATTTCTAATAACAGTAATTCTGTTGTGTTGCATTATCACTTTTGGGGTTTTGCATATGTGTGTGATCATTTAGTGATCTGGAATTAGGTGTAGCATACATAGCTCATCATCAGTTCCTGTATAATAAAACTTTGCTAATTACAATCAACTTTTTCCATTTCACTTTAATAGTTTGTGCAATGCGACCTCATTGATGAGTTTTGGGCAGAGGGCAGCACAGCAAGTCACTGTGCTGCACTGCCCTGCGTCATAAGGAAAGGACAGGAATGTGTCATATTTATCATATATGCACATTTCTCTCATGTCCCACCGCGCTGGCGCCATGTTGGCTGCCTTGTGCCAATTCAGGCACCCTTGCACGATGATGTAAAGGTGTCTGTGTTGTTGGCAGGATTTTTTTACGCAGGAAGGAGACCCTTCCAGCGCAAAAACAACCCCATGAGGTGTTTTCCTCCTTCTATGGACCTCATTTACAAGCTTTTGGCAAAGGGTAGCATAGCAAGCCTTATTGCTACGCTGCCCTACGTCAAAAGAAAAGGACAGGAATGCACTGTATCTATGAGATAAAATAACAAACAACAAGTTTTGTTTCTACAAATATACATTTATGTAATTGCTAAGACACTAAATAAAAACTGAGCAAGAAACCCCCTGGAGTGCTGGTGTATTACTGCTGAGAAAGACGGAGTTTCCTATTTGCATATATATATATATATATATATTTATATATATACTGGGAGATTACCAGGGTACGATATATATATATATATATATATATATATATATATATATATATATATATATATATATATACATATATATATATATATATATATATATACAATAAATTGAACAATTAATTTGGTTATAGTGAATAATGATGTTATTAAAACCGAGTGCTATGCTGATGAGGAAGAGTTAGCTTCCATATTGGTGCTATTTTTCTCCAGACCCTTGTCCTTCCTTATTGGCGGCTTCTGTGGTTTTAAGGGTGCTGCATTCATATGTGTATTACTGATTATCCAAGCCCTTGAATTATGGGATACCTGGCCTTTACACGGAAACAAATGTTGTGTTGAAAGATCTCTGCTGGAATTGAATCGCCTTGTGAGACGAGATGACATTTGCAGGTTTCGCTGCTGCTGCAGCGGATGATGGATCTGCCGGGCCCTGTCCTGCACATCACGTACTGTAGACATTGTTTGTAAATGCTTCTGGACTTAATGTGCTTTTGGTGGAAACATTCCTTTACTTAACATTCATAGTTGTAGCACAGCAGCTTTCATTTATTCATTGATGTCCTTTTCTGTGGGCTGAGCTCTTGCAATGCTTAAGATTGATGTATCCCTCTGGCTCTGCTGGACCAGAGGAGATGACAGAGGCTGAGAGAAACACATCCATCATTGGGATTTTACAGCATGCAAACAATTACCTCTCAGAGTCTGCGGTCCAGGGGGCAAGCGAGTGTGGTTTCATGCTGCCATGCTCCTCAATGCGCTATTCTCTTTCAGTGGGGTAGGAGGGAGCACAGAATGTCCACTTCCATCTTCTAAACATGTTACCCCTCCACCTCCCTCTCCCTACAGGGAACACAAACCTTTACCTTTTGTGTCATTGTCTCTACTATCATTTTTTTGACCACATTATTATGTCTTCTGCTATTGCCTGTGCTAACATTACCTCTACAATTTTACTTTATCTTACATTACCACTTGAAGCTATAGTCACCATTATCTGAAAACTTTCTCCTTCGCCATTGATGCCTAATCCTTACCATAGCACAAATTCATTCTATTCTTCATTAAATGAAGATTATATTATATTTACAGAAAAATAAAGTACATAATGCAACATTAACATAACCCCAATGTAGTCTGTAACTCTAACCCTAAGATATGTTTAATATTTGATTATATTACTTTCAAGTGATGTAATTTTATTAACTAAAAACATTTCAAAAGTTTATATCACTAATCTCTACTTTGCTTCCTACCAATTACATTTCATTATTTCTTACCAAATTAAATCGTTTTAATAAAATTGAACGTAAATGATTAAGGGGACCTTACTCTACACTTAATTGAAGTTTATGCCATATTAGTTCAAATTACATTTAAATAGTCAGTGTGTTTGTAGTCAGCAGAGTACCCTAACTCAGACAATAATGCTAATTTTATTTCCAATATTAATCATTGTTTACTGTTGGACTGTAATAATATTCATTTAATTTTATACATGTTAATTTAATTTGATTAAACCAATAAGGAACCCATACCCTAACCTTAACTGTTTCCTTATCCTATACCATAACTCTGGTCCTAAGCTTGTCCTTGAAAAGACCTATTGTATATATTATTTATTTATTCAAATAATTAACAACAGTTTAATGTATTTCTTATTATCTTTTTAATCAGTGTCCTTACCTGAACTCTAATACTAATTCTAAACCCAAACCCTTACTATAGAACTTATATTATTTGGTAATAATGTTGCAGAGGTGATGGTGTAGATGTAATGGCATTGACGGTATGGTAATGTACAAGTAAAAATGTAGTTGTAATGATCGGAAGAGGGTATGCTGTTGTGTAGGTAATGATGGAGAGGTAATGTTAAGAAGATGTTATTTTCGAGAGGTAATGGTATGCCCTCCCAAAAGACAGTGAAATCTGGACTGATTCACAAAGAAAAGTAGTAAGTCTTTACTAGTATTTCTACGAACAGTTACAAATTTACTATGGTAGGGAATTCACAAGCATTCCCTGTTGTACACCTGGAAAGCAGCACCACTTGCAAGTTTCCTTCCATAGCACTGGAAGGGCATGTGACAGATTCCCCATTCTTCCAATGCAGCCAATGCCTAATTGTATTTAGTGTTCAATTACACACTGAAGAAATGGAGGCTGGTGTGCAAAAGCATACTCTTTCCGTTTTCTTTTTTTCTCCATGGAGAACAGTTTTCCCACTGCCCATGAACTAACCCCTTCCCTTTTACCCCATACAATGTGGTGTGATCTGGTATCCTTTTTCACCCTAAAGAAGAGTTACTGCAGTAAAACTCCAACAATTTCCGTAAAATGGTGTGATCAAAAAGCCCTACGTGCTCATAAATGTATGGACGTTCACATACTTTCAAGGCAAATCACATCCTGATCTGCCAACTTACTACAATTTGAGTGGGATTTATAAACATCTCCACACTTGTGATGGAGACATTTGCAGCAGTAATACTATTTAAGCTTCTCAGAAATTGCTCTGTGAATTCTTGATGGACATACATGGAGAACGTTTTGTTGTAAATGTAGCTTATGTGCAAAAACGGCTTTGTGAAAAGATACATTTTGCTATGAACTGAATTTTCTGACTAGCTTTACTTTTTTTTCACAATGACTTCCTGAGCAGCGTAAGACTTTTTAAGGGCGAGGATCTTTACCATGAGTGTAGATATACCTGCAGCCGTAAATTCCACTTAAGTAGTGGGAAGTGAATGTTTCAAGGTGTGGCTTCTCTTGAAAGTTTGGAAACTGCTACAAATATGGGAGTTGCTCAGCATTAACAAATTACAATCTGGCCACTTCCCATCCTGTAAGTAGTCAGAAATTTACTCCAACAGAAGTCTGGTGTAACACCCCTTCAAGGGTGGTCAGAGGAACAGATCACCCCCAAAGTTTGCGGGGGTGTAGAGAACAGGGTTTCATGTTTTTTTTTCCATTGAGAAAAGAAGCAAAAAACAAAAAAGTGTTTTGCACAGGAGAATCCATTCACCCTGTGCAGAGTAATCTGCTACGGAAGGAGCAGATGGAACCCTAAATTTGAAGTCAGAAAAGATAGGAAAGGGAGCAGCTGACTGAGCCTCACAAACGAAATTCTGAAAAATAAAATAAAAAATAAATAAAGTAATAATGAGGGGTAGTAGGAGTGACAGGGAAACAGTGCTTGCATGGTGGAATGGAGGAAGGGCATTGGGTGGTGGTAGAGAGGTAGCAGGAGAAATGAAGGAAAAAGATCCACTGCCATGGAGTGCTGAAACAGAACTAAGAAGTAATCCCTTTACATCAGCAATGGAAGGATATACATCATCTATTTAGAATTGATGCAAATCAGCAATGCTAATTGAGAGTGACAAACACAAGAATAAGGAAGAAATACACTCAATAAATTGTAAGAAATTGCAATAGACAAGAAAGCTGTCCAATCATGAACAAGAGGCTGACCCAAAGCCCACCCCATATATTTTATTGTAGGCAATAGTTAATCGATGACAGACAGCTAGAGTTGTCTATATACTATACTTAAAGAAGTAAATAAAGTCCTTCGACCCTCAAATATGTATCTGGAGATTTTGCAATCAAGCAGTGAATTGGGATGTATGACGGTACGACGCGTACCGTCACAACGCGTGCTTTTATAACGTGTCCCTTACAACGCAAGATGTTACCACGACTTGCGTTGGGGGCGCGGATTGAGAATAGTATAATTTACTATTCTAACACCAGTCCCCGTGGACACTAGGGAAGGTGTTGGAATAGTAAATATACTATTCTTAATCCTCTAGCGCCCTCCAGCACAAGTCGTGGTTACGACTTGCGTTGTAAGGGACGCGTTGTAAAAGCCTTGCGGAGTAAAATCCGCGTGGTAAAGGATGTTTCCCAGTGAAGGACTGTGCCACTGAATGCCTTCTGTTTTCAGGACGGGAGAAAATGTTGACATACTGCTCAACTGAGCCATGAATCTCAGGTTTAGCACAGGCAGACGTGATTCAATAATTATTTTTCAAAGCCACCTGACCATAGTGTCACTCCATTTGAGGGGGTCACTTTTCAAAGTCCCAGTGGTTTTTCTCAGGTGATGCCTAAAAAGAACTAAATTGTTATATCATGAAAACAATTAAATCTGTAACATGTTTGGCTAAAGCTTCTGAGACCTCTGTTAAATTATATGTTCTAATTGATTCTTACTCTAAACAAGAGCCATTTTATCTGAAGGTTTATAGAGAATCTCTTGGCTAAGAAAATAATACAACCACAAGACACACCATTTTGATACTCTTTGAAATGATAGATACAATGATGAACTGCACACAAATACTTTGATGAACATGGTCTTTTATAAAACAATCAAGTAATCAGCTTCAAAGCACAAAGACTCACTTTTGGAACATCAAACAAGAGGAGATGTCAAAAATATCTAGCAGCCAGAGCAGACTGCATTGAGAGTATTAACTACCATTGGCAGCACACAAAATATGCTAATGCATGTAAATGTCTTTTACGAGGTTTTCACGTGCGCTTGAAATACCATGAGACTTGTTGAGTGGTACTTCAAAGATGCACTCAGCATCGCAAGAGTGCCTCATGCATTTATGAATGGGTTCCGTAAGAGTAAATAAGGTCAAATGTGAGACACACTCTGAATGGTTCTACGTGGAAATATAGTGTAAACAAGTATAGGACTCCATTCACTAAAAATGTAGGAAAAATGCACCCACACACTTTTACATTAACATGCTGTTTCAGATGTACTGCTTTGTTGTATTCCCCAATATTCACAATGGAAAGCTGCGCCAGGCACCAGTTTCCAGGTATATGATTGTAAAGTTGAGATGTTTCTCCCTTCGGGTGCTTTTCATCTTGTGCAAAGTTCTCCGGCAGCTGAAAGGTTCACATGGGAAGAATGCAAACACACTGTTATATGTATCTTGGGGCTTGGAGTCTTGGAGTGGAACTGTCTGAGGGGTTGGGGTTCTAGAGAAGGAAAGAACGATTGTGGGAGAAGAGAAGGAATGATCGCCGTGGAAGGAGGCTGGGGCAGCTGGTGGTCAGATACGCTAAATGAGAATAAACCTGTTAAGCAACTCACCTGTTCAGGCATGTTCTTTCCACATAACACTGCCGATGAGCTTTCCTGAACCACCAGTATGCAAGAAATCGAACCCACATTACTGCGATCAAGATATGTTGATTGCATCATGCGCGGATGATTACGGTGTATGCAGGCTATTGGAAGACGCAGGGCCCCAGCCCAATAAGTGGAGTTTGGGAACGGCAACTTTGAGGTACAGCACTGCCCTGTTTCAAGTGACAGAATTTGTGGAGTGCAGTCCAGTCTACAATGTCCAGGGGTGCATATTCAGGCCGGGCGCCATCTTAGCTGGAACCAGAGTTGCAGAGTTGACACTACTTGGAACTCATACCAACATTCTAGCACCATCCTTGGTTAGGGCAGAATTACTGAGTCAGCTGCCTGTAATGCTTAACGGTGGATACTGATGCCGGGCGCCATCTTTGTGGAGGGCAAAGTTGTCAAGTGATTTCCTCCTCTGCTTCACTTCTTTACTTCACTCCGTTGTGCTGTAGTGTGGTGAATATTTATCAGTCTTGATCTGCACACAGGAAACAACTTCAAGGATCATTGCATGTAGGACGCTGTGTTTCCTTAATTCTTGAAGCTATTTTCAATTATTTGGACTTCAGATCTCTGGATCAATTTTGCTGTTGTAATACTGTGTTCCATTTGGCAGCCATTTATATTTAGGATCTATTGGCTTGGAGATTCTGCGTTTCTGTGCTGTGGAATTGTTTTGACAATATTGTACAGTCATTGGTAAATTCAACACAGTTTTTGAGTAACATTGAGTGCTTCAATCATAGCAGTTTCAAATATGTCTCAGCCACCACAATGTTTACCTGAGAAAGCTGCTCCAGTTCTACCTTGGAAATGATGGAAACAAATATTTGATTCCTACCCATTAGCTATTGGTGGTGAAAAGTATTCTGCTGTCTGGAAACAAGGTGTCTTACTCCATAACCTTGGTGGGGAGGGTAGGAACATTTACGAAAGTTTAGATGAAATTCATTTACGGACTGAAGAAGGTGATCCTAGTAATGTTTATAAAATGTTGGTTTTTATGCTGGAAATACACTTTGGTTCACAAATTAATGTGGTCTTAGAAAAGCACACGTTTTCACAAGGGTTCCAGTGAAGATAGAGAAGATTGGGAACCAGTTAGTGAGGTATACCAATAACCAGAAAGTGCTGGAAAATCTTCTTACTTGGAATCCTAATTTGAAGTAGGCTATAGCCGTAACAGAGGGCATGGACAATACAGATATGTGGGCGCAAGAGATGAGAGAATGCAAAAATTGTGTTGAAAGTATGATCAATCTGTTTAAAGAAATTGCTAATGTAAATATTGAAGCAGGGTACGTGCAGAGTGTTAAGGAGGAAGTAAGATGTCAAAAGTAAGGAAAATAAGGAACAACATCCCAACTGTTTTCGCTGTGGGAGTGAAAATCATCTTTTAAACAGTAAAGGATGCTTTGCCAGATTTGCGAAATACAAAAATGTGGAAAAAAGGATTTAATGCTTGTGTATGTCGTGGTGGTTTTGCTAAATGTTCAGTGGTGAGTGGTGTGAATGATGAAAAGAGAATGGTGTTGAGTATTCGGGCTGATGGGGTGGTTGATACTGAGCCATTGTTGTTGCCTGAGTGTGAATTAGAAATTGGTGGTAAGACAGACATGGTCCTGGCAGATTCAGGAACACTTTACATCATGATTGGAGATAAGAACACAGGCAGTATATTTGAAGGGAATGCCAAACAGTTGTCTCTTTTTGATGTCAATCTTGTTGGCTACGGTGGAGTGAAGATTGATTTTCTGGGTTTTTCTATAATGAAAATTTGGTTTGAAGACAGGGGTACTATGTGGAAGGTATACATGGCCAAAGTAGTGACAATCTATTGGCAAAGGAAACACCAGGCTGACATGGACATAACATTGAAACCCAAGTCACTGCAATGGGTGAGGCTTGTGTTGAACGCTGAGATGCCCTGTGAATTTATGAATGAGTTGCTGAGTGTGTTTGATGAGGAGTTGGGCATGGTCAAGCACTTTGAACATAAGATCATATTGAAACAAAGTGTTGTTCCTTGTGTGTATAATGTGAGTAAAGTGCCAAATATGATGTTGCAACCACTTAAGGAGGAACTACAGAAATGACTGGACCTCGGAGTTATTGAGGAGATTGAATCGTCAGAGAGACTTGCCCCTGTGGTTTTGTCACTAAAGGATTGGGGTAAGAAGATTAAAATGTGTTTGGTTCTCAGAGGGTTGAACAAACACATTTGGATGGATCAGCAGCCCCCCCCAATATTTCTGGAACTTCAGATTTGACAAAAGATTTTTAGCGGAACAAACATATAATCAGCCTACCACCAGGTTCCACTGCATACTGTGTTGAGGCATCTTACATCAATTGTGACACCCTTGGGGACTTACAGATTTATATGAATGCCTTTTGGCCTGGCATCATCTGCAGCATGCTTCAAAAGGGTTATGTTGAGGGTCTTCGAGGGCCTTCCCAAAGTGTTATTCTTCCAAGATGACATTTTGGGTTATGGAAGGATCAGAGGACATATGATGCAACAAAGATCTGTTTTTTGTAAATTACAAGAAGCTGGTTTTACTCTTAAAAAAGAAAAGTGTAAGCTCAGTGTAACAACAGTTACGTATCTTGGTCACACAATACCTGGTGTAGGAGTAAGTCTGAAGCTTGATTTGGTTAAAAGTATTGCACAATTACCCTCACGGTTAGCAAGGACTAATTTTGTTAATCCCTTGGGAAGTCAGAATTTTGTTCTGAATTCATTGGCAATTTTGCCTGCCTGTCACTACCATTAAGATCTTTGTTTAAAAAATGTGAAATTCTTCTGGACTAATGAATGTGAATCAGGTTTTAAAAGTATAAACAAAAATATTGGAGTAATACCATTAGGTCATTTTGACCCTTGCTAGAAAACTGCCCTTTCAACAGATGCAAGTTTGAGTGGGTTGAGTGCGGTATTGACTCACCATGTGCATAGGGAAGAGAAGGTAATAGCCTTTGCTTCATGCTCACTGAATGGAGCAGAGGAGGGCTATTGAGTAATTGAGCTGGGGCACTGGCAGTTTATTGGGCAGTATTACACTTCATGTTTTACCTATGGGAATACCCTTCATTGTAAGGTCAGATCATCGCCCTCTGACCCAAATTTTCACTTACAAGACTTCTGATTTTATTTCACTAAGACAAAGAAGATGTATGGAGGGCCTATTATGTCTCAATTTTGTTATAGACTGACTGTCTAAATTACATATTTGAGAGTGAGAGTACATTAGATGTTGGATGTTTGGTGGGCTGTATAAGTGAGAATGCAGTTAATGATGGGGAATGGACCAATGCCTTAGCAAAGGATGAAGAGTTGCAAGTGCTGAAGGAATATTTAGTAAAAGGACGGCTGGAACTTAAAGCAGTATCTCAAGAGTGGATGTGATTCTGGAATGTGCGGGAAGAACTTTCTATTTGGGACAAAAAGATCTGCAGAAGTGATGCGGTGGTTCCGCCGGTGGTTTTAAGGGAAAGATTGGTGAATCTAGCACATGATGGACATCTCGGTACAAACTTGTCTAAGTTTAGACTTCGTGAGTGGTATTGGTCGCTGAGAATGAATCACAAAGTTGAACTGTTGTAACAGAATGTTCGTTGTGTGCGCAAAATGACAAGAATGCACTGGTATGGAATGCTCCATAGGCACCTGTGGAGATTTTGTCTCAGTCTTGGATAAAAATGGGTCTTGACATTGCAGGACCATTTGATTTGTTAGCTCATAATGAGTGGTTTGTACTCTTGTTAATAGATTACACCTCAAAGTGGAAGGTGATCAGATGTGTGGCAGACTGGATGTGAGTGTGGTCATAGTGTTTTAGAGGGATGAATGGTATTCCTTAAACCCTGATAACTGGTAATGAGATGCAGTTTACTTCTCAGGAGATGGGTGCATTTTTTTATCAATACTGTCAGTGAAGCATCTTCAGACTGTGTTGTGTTCCCTACAAGCCAATGGACTTGCGGAGTGAATTGTGATGTTGGTGAAAAGTTGTCTTCAAAGGGCAATGGACAAGAAGCTGTAATTGAAGGAGGTTCTGCATGAGACTTGGTGGATGCAACATAACCCTCCCAATTGTGTTATTAGAGAGTCTTCCTTCTTCTGACCTAAAGGCAGGAGATCATCCTCTAACCTTAATACTGCATGGTTAAACTTAGGTACGGTGAGAAGGAATACTACTACATTTTCAGAAGGTGAACTTTATGTCAAAAGGAAGTCCTATCAAAAGACGTATAAGTTCAGATATGATGTTAAATGAATCAACCAATCAGTGTTTATTAAGTGTGACTAATCACCAGTGAGAGTCTCAAGGCGCTGGTGTAGGGGGCTGCAGGTCCTGATGGGCACTGAGGTCCAGTCAAAGAGCCAGGTCTTAAGATCCTTCCTGAATTGGGTCAGGAATGGGAATAGCCTGAAGTGGAGAGGCAGGGTGTTCCAGGCTTTGGCAGTGAGGTAGGAAAAGGAACTTCCTCCGGTCCTGGTCTTGAAGATCCGAGAGATGTTGGGAAGGACCAGTTCAGCAGAGCGGAGGCGCTACGAATGCCATGAAGTCAACGAAAAATTGTCTGTAGCTGACAAAGTGTTGGTAGTGATGCCAGGATATGCTAACAAAGAAAGATTGAAATGCATGGGTCCTTTTTTGATTAGAGAAGTTAGGAAGATTGTGATATCACTGAATTCTGATGATGTGTGTAATATGTCCAGACTTGTGGGACATTGTGAAGTGAGCACCCTATTCAGTCCCGATAGGAGACAGTTTACGGAAAAGTGTGTGTTGTCTGCTTTGGACAGTGGGATGAGAAGAGGCGGTCCTGGCCAGTGGCAGCTCATCCACTATGGCGAAGGAGCATAGCCCACTACTTTTGTACAGTGCAAAGCAAAGGAAATATAAAATGATAATAACTTGAAGTTATTATCATTTTATATTTCCTTTGCAGGCGGGCGGATGGGCGGGGCTGATCTACTATCAGAGCAGGGCAGAGGAGGATTGGTTTACCCCATCCTAAGTGCACAAAGACTGTTTGGTCGGCCCTCTCAGGCCACCAAAACCAGTCATGCACACTTCCCCCTTCTCCATGCAGGCCGTATTACAGCCTGGATGGATACAAGCCCAGGCCTGTGCCCTTAGTGAACCAGGATGCTCAAAACCAATCACAACGCTGCATTTCAGCATTGTGATTGGTCAGGGGAGAGAGGCTGTTCTTCTCAGCTTCCTGTCCCTGGAGGAGAGCAGGAGCAGAGAAAGACGCAGGACCGGCGGCAAGGTAAGTGAATAAATATATTTTTTCTCCATTGCTTGCCCCCCGCGTGCACCCCTTCCCTGTCGCACCCGCCCCCACACTGCCACCCGCAAGTCATGCCAGGCGCCACTGGTCATGGCTCTGGTAGACCTGTAAGGAAGTTCAGGAAGAGACCCTCATTTCAAAGTGACTTCATGATGTAGGTGTGTGTGTCCAGTGGTTCCATCTTTCCACCATACAGTGTCATGGAATTTCCACTGCAGTTGAGAGAGAATTGATGAAAATGTGTTTGACCAAGTGTGCATCACATGCTATGTGTTAGGAAAATCAATTGTCACAGTTCATCACATGCCAAAATATGAATAGATTATCTGTCTGACTTAGATTTTTGTATGGTTAATAATTTGGTATTAATGCTTGCTTATATGTATTTTATTGTGGATGTTTCTTGTTCCTATGGTTTGGTTTGGTATTGGATATTTTATTAATAAGGAGAAAAGATGTATTATGTGTATCTTAGGCCTTGACATCTTCGAGTAGAGCTGTATGAGGTGTTGGGGTTCTAGAGAAGAAATGAACTATAGTGGGAGAAGAGAAGGACCATTGTTGTGGAAGGAGGCTGGGGCAGCTGGTGGTCAGATATGCTGAATGAGAATTAACCTGTTAAGCAAATGACCTGTTCAAGCGTGTTCTTTCAACCTAACACAAAGAAGAAGTATCTAGCAGACAGAGCAGACTGCATTGACTACTATTGGCAGCACACACAATATGCAAATACATGTAGATGCCTTTTACCGCATATTCATATGCACTTGGAATATCATGAGACTTGTTCAGTGGTACTTTAAACATGTACTCAGCATCGCAAGAGTGCTTCATGCATTTATGAATGGTTTCCATTAGAGTAAACAAGGTCAACTGTTCTAAATATGAGCTACACTCTGAATTTCTCTCTATGGAAATACAGTCTCAAAAATATAAAACACCATTCACTAAAAATATAGAAAATCTGCACCCACAGATTTACATCAACATAAAGTTACAGAAGTACTGCTTTTCTGTATTCAGCAATATTTCCAATAGAATGCTGCACCAGTCACTAGTTTCCAGTTATATAATTGAGAATTGCAGGGGATTCTCCCATCAAATCTATTTGTATAGTGCAGAGTTCTCCATAGCAGAGAGGTACGCACAGGGAGAATGCAAAATCACTATCACCCTGGATAGTATCCTGGCGCTGAGCTTGTGTGAGTCTAGCCAAACCTAGGGCCCAATGGGACTACTTGGAAAGCCAGGCCTTAAGCTTTTTGTGGAATTCAAGAAGTGAGGAGGATAATTTGGTGGTAGCATCTCTGCGCGGTTTTAAACGTGTTCCTGTCTGCATTGTCCTGGCTCATTCTCCATCCGCTCTGTAATTGTTTGCAGTGGTGTTTCACCAGTCTGAGTTCTTCCTTGTGCCAAGTGGCCTGGGGTCTAGTTCTTATTGAATTGCCGTGTTTGAGAGGCGCCATGGAGTCAGTGCAGGAGGTGATCCAATTATTGAAATTCTTGATGAATTTGGGGAGGCTGTTGCTGTGTTCAGGTTGATGGGTGTTGAAAGCTTTGTTCCAGGTTTTGTCAGTGATACTGTTCCAGTTTTGGTGGGTTGTCTGAAGTGGTGTTGGTGCGCTGGACGGACATTCTAAACTTGATGAGGACATGGCCTGTCCAGGAGGCTGGTGTGGCCTTGTTGACTCAGATATTGTTGAAAGTGGAGAAAATCGGGACCATGAGGTATCTGGCAACATAGGTGGGTTCCTCTATTCGCTGGGTGAGACTCAGACTTCCAAGTTCGAGTGCCTTTGAGTTGGGAACAGCATGATCTTCTGGACTGTTATGAAACAATCCCACATACTAACCATTGAATGATATTGTTGTGGATTATTATTTTGTAGAGCTTGTGTTACTACATTCTATAGGCAAGCCTATTTTTGCTCCAAATTGTTTGACTGACTAACTCTAATTTTGTTTTGTGCACTAGTCTATTGTTTACTCTTCCCACCTTCTTCCTCCTGTGGGGTACAGGACTGTGCCCTTGTATAATTGTGTGTACTTGTATTCCTTTAATTTTATTTGAAAATCAATTGAATTAAAATCCTCTGTCCGGCTGGGCACTGGAAAATATATATAGTACTCATTGTGATCTATATAGCATTAGTGTTCACAAAAATTTCCAATGAGCATAGGACCCTTGTTCTTTGTAATAACAGCATGATCTTCCAGGCAGAAGTTTGTCTCCAAGTAGAATGTAGTTTCTGGCATCGAGGGTGAGTGGTGCGACAAAGTCCGTGATAGTGTCAGTGAAGGTGGTGCATGGTCCAGGTGATATGTAGATGGGAGTGCCGCATAGGGTGAAGTTGGCTGTGACATGGATTTTGAATGACAAGTGTTACATGTTGGTGGATGATGTGTCCTTGGAGGTGGTGCAGCTGATAGTCTTCTTGTCAATGTTGGTGTTCCTACTTTCGGGCTTGGGAAGTCTGCCTTGCCTGGTAATGGCTGAGGCGATGTCATGTGCCGATGCAGGGTTCAGACAGGTTTCTGTGAGGAAAAGTAGATCTGGTGCGTTGCTGTGCAGCAGGTCCCTGTTCACTGCAGCATTATTGGTGTGTGAACTGGTGTTGGCAAGCATGCATGTGAGTGCAGAGTGTTTTGTGTGTTGTTGCAGGACTGTGTGACTGTTGTTGAGTGGAGTGTTTGGTGCTGTCAGTGTGGCCGCAGTGAGTATCGGGTGAGGGTAACTGCTAGGGGTGGGCATAACGTGTGAAATTCAGTGTAGCACAATCATACAGAATTACCTGTGAATTCTGCAAGATTACACATAATTACACGAGAAGAGCATTTCTGTGATTAGTCCAATTTCTTAGGACAAAAAGCCTCCTCGCTTCCAAAATGGGCACGATAATGCATTTTGCTCTACAAAAACATGAATATCAAGCACATGCAGCCATCTTGTGTGTTTTGCCGCTTGTACTCATGAAATGTGTTCTCTTGGTAGGACTTTCCCCCCCCCCCCAAATTACTCATAATTACATGAGCAGCAGTAATAATTATCCGTAATTCCACATCAAAGAGTAACATGGAATTACTAAAATTACTCCAATTCATCCAGCATAATTGACATATGTCCCAGGTCGAGCAATTGCATGAGAACTTGCATCCACCATTGGCTATGGGTGGTGCTGGACTTACTCCAGGTCTGAGCTGGAGCACATTTACTACTGCTTTGGGTGCTTTTGGCGATAGTAGATTAAGAAATGGAGTTTGTGAATAGGAATTGGCTTACTCTTTTGTGGGCATGTGCTTGTGCCTCCCTAAACCCATCCGAAGCCTTTCTTTAAACCCACTTCACTCCTCCCTAACCCCCTTCCATTTAGTAGTAAGTATTCTACGTATTCCAGCCACTCCCATGTCGCTCCCACATTTACTACTACAATGTAGAAGAGCTCCAAAGTCATGGTGGAGCTCTCCGCACATAAAAGATAGGAGTTGCAGAGGGCAGACCTCCAAATGTGGGTTTGTGAATAGCAGTTTGTAAAATGTGAGCTCTATTATTCTTGTACTACTAAATGTACAACAAAATTCAGTTTATGAATAAGACTGTGGTTATTTAAAAACCACTGGAATGAAAATAGCTTCAAATGTTAGGAAAATCCAATCACATTAAATACATAAATACTTACAATAAGGAATCAATCAACACAAATACCAGTGTAATGGTGCTAAACAAATAAACAGCAACATTTCCAGCCTGTTTCAGTGCCTTTTCCTCAACACAATTTATTTCAAACCTTTACATTTGTCTATAAACTTCTGTTCATGTATTTCTGCAAGCAGCCACCTTCCTATGCAGCGCAATTTTTCCTGAACCCCCCTTCAGTTCCATTAATTCTGTACCCCGTCTGTGAAGAGGGTCAGGACCGAGTTCTTCTGCATTTCCTGAGCCTCCTACTCATGGCTTCTCCAGTGATCCTTAGTTTAGAGAGCTGCTCGCCTCCTCTAAAATAAAACAACTGCTTCCAAATGGCACATGCCACCTGTTCGTCTATAATCACCAAACAGCTCTGTTGTAAATAAGGAAGTCCTTGAGCCAGGTATATATCACACGCTGGATTTAAAAAAGCTTAGTTCCAAGTTCAGGTTCAAGTAAATAAATTAAGATGATAACAAATACCCCACCAGGAGCGGCCTCCCTGCCACTCAGCCTGCCTGCCATCAACTGCCACTCCACACAAGCCTGGCACCCAGGATTCTAATATGTCATCAGGCATTCCAAGAGCCACACCAGCTGAGTAGCAGAGAAGTCACCCAAGCTAAGTATAACAAGCTCACACTTGTTGCTTTTACTCAGAGGGCTCAAAGCTGCCACCTTCTAGTCACCTCCAGCGCGTATCCCAGTAACTCACCGGGGACATGGACACACACTATGCCAAAAACAAAGCACACACCTGGTTAGGTCTATTGAATCAGCATCAGACGCAACAACATTCCTGTGCTTTTCCTCAATGCGCACAGAAAACCCCGCACGCCCACACCCAATGGTACGCACATGCGTATTTTATTTTATCTTAGATGTAAGTAATGGATACACTCGAGGTATTCTGGGGGTGGTCACAGTAGGCAAAAGACATTAGCAGTAGCACGTGCAAGAGATGTCTCTGAAGATGCTCAGGGCCACTGAAATGATACATACATTGTGAACACATTGTCCCACAGACACAGAGTGGGTAAAACTCTTTGATGACTCCAGCCCCAAGAGTCTTAAGTTCAGGATCTTTTGCAACTTCAAAATAGCTTTTGGGTATGAACTAAATAATTGCAATTCAGGAACTCGGTACCGAATTGCAAAATAGGTTTCCAAGTACACATCAAATGGCAAATTAGAAGAGGTATGTTTAGGATGTTCCTTCCAATTTGTGATTCCTTAAGGGATGTATCAATGTAAATGTAAATGTGTGGGACTTGTAAAGCGCACGGCTGCCCGTAAGCGTCCTGGCGCTGAAGACCACTGGGGAACCCGTCCTGGCTTCTGTGAGACGGTCCCTTCTGGGTATCTCCAAGGTGACACCAGGCATCCCCGGTGTCTGTGGGGGGCCGTTGTGGAGATGAGGCAAGCTTAATGCCCAGAGTTGCCGAGTGTGATCCCTGGTTAGAGTAGGCACCGAGGCGAGAATTATCGAGTCCGCTGACCCTGGTCCACAACCCTGCCGCGTCGGGAATTGAACCCTGGTCCAGGGCCGTTCTCTGCTTCCGGGTCTGCCACCTCTAACCAGTGAGCCACAGCACTCCACTATCAATGCTTTGCAGCAACAGGTTACCAATGCCTCAAAGGAAGTCGACCCCCCCCTCACCTTTGACGAATGTTCCAAATACACTTTAGGTGGAACAACTGTCCTTGGGACCACTGCTTTCTCCTGAAAAGTTGGTGAAACCTTTCATTTTTTTTGCCTCACCAAACAGTGCACACTCGCTGTTGCTGCAAGGGGTATTGTATACAGTAAAAGGCTTGGAGCCCACCTATCACTTACTATTTGCTGGCTTAATTGTCATTCTTTTTAGCTGCCTCCTAATTGGTCACCAAATGCCTCACGTCACTTCTTTGTACTATTCCGGAGCATGGACCCGAACTAATTGATTTTGCTTTTATTTGTGTTTTGCTGCTGTCCCCTCACTGCTCGTGCTGTTCTTCAGGGAACTTTTTTGAATTTTTTTTCTGTCTGGGATTTTATATTTTTCTACACTTTGTTTTATTGGAATTCGGCAATCCTTTTAAGCAACAAGTAAATGCCATGAACTTTTCAAGCAGATGGTGCCTTTATTTTACTGTTCGGTGCTTCCTTTTACCAACACCTATGGCTTGCTTTTTACTTACATCTCATTCGTTGTTTGAAGTCCAGGTTTCTTTGATTTTTCCTTAAATTCTTTTGGAATTTGGTGCTTCCTTTTTCTGCAACAAACAAATGCTGCATACTTGTTAAGCAGGTGTTGTGACTGCATGTGTTTGTAGGCTGTGTTATTTGGATTTTCAAAGTGCCTCAATTGTGGCTAGCGCTGTGTTAATCCATTTCCCCATAAAATCTGCATCCTCAGTCCCATATGTATCCCACCTCTTGTCTGCACATACAAAGTCTGTGTTTGTTTAAAGCTCTGCAGTTTTGTGCAGCTCAGCAACTACTCCATTTCTCATTCTCATATGTATTCCACCGAAAGTGCTTTCAGGAGCCCTACAATCATATGCACTTAGTTGCAAGAGATGAAGCCTCTCAGCCACAGCTACAAGCCACTCCAATCTACCCCACTCCACTCCAAGCTACCCCAATCAACCCATTCCACTCCACCCCTATCTACCCCACTCTAATCTACCCCACTCCACGCAACTACAATCTAGGAGAAGTGTGGCTCACTGGTTAGAGGAGGCAGACCTGGAAGCAGAGGTCAGCCCGGGACCAGGGTTCAATTCCTGGCTCGGCGGGGTCTTGAGTCCTAAAATGTCCATGGACTCGACAATTCTCGCTCCGGTGCCTACTCGATTCACGGGTTCCGACTCTGGACAATAGCTTGCTTAATCTCCACAACGGCCCCTCGCGGCGGGATGCCTGGCTTTCACCTTGCGGATACCCTGCCGGGGTTATCTCACAGGGGAATACCAGGACGGGTTCCCTAAACAAGCGCTTAGAAACCGCTCGGTGATTTGCGCTATATAAATTCCTGTACATTTACCCCACTCCACTCCACTCTACCCCACTCCACTCCAATCTTCCCCACTCCACTCAGCTCCAATCTATCCCAATTGACCCCCTCCACTCCAATTTACCCGAATCTACTACACACCACTTCACTCCACTCAACCCCACTCGACTTCAATGTAATCTATCCCAATTTACTACACTCCGCTAGTCTCCAATCTACCCCACTCCAATCTACCACATCTATCCAACTCCACTCCAATATACCCTACTCCACCCCAATCTACCCCACCCAACTCAACCTCCTCCATCCACTATGCTCCACTCTACATCACCCCAATATACACCACCCCAATCTACCCCTCTCCACTCCATTCTACCCACTCCAGTTCTAATCTACCCTAATCCACCCACTCCAATCTACCCCAATTTATCCCACCTTACTCTACCCCACTACACTCTAACTTATCCCACTGCAATCCATCGCAATCTACCCCACTCCACTCCACACCACCCCAATCTACCCTACTCCATTCTACCCACTCCAATCTACCCAATGTATCACACACCACTCTACTCAACTCCAGTCTACCCCACTCCATTCCACTCCACTTCAATCTACCTAATCTACCCTACCCCATTCCAATCTACCCCACTCCACTCCAATCTACCCCACTTCAATAAACCACAGTCAACCCCACTCAACCCTAATCTACCCCACACCAAACCAACTCAATCTACCACTCTCCACTCTAGTCTACCCCACTCAACTCCACTCTACCCCATATAACCCACTCCACTTCACTCACTCCAATCAACTCACTCGTCTCCACTCCAATGTACCCTACTCTGAGGTTCCATGACGATTTTACTCGTGTTTGTAAACATTGTCGTAAATACATAATTTTGGTATCGGTGAACCGCAAATGATCCATTTAGTATATCCTGGTGTTTTCGCTATGCTACGAGCAAGAGCACTCCTGTTACCAACACATTTGTGATCTACCCATGGCATCCATCTTAGAACACGGAAGCCATTTTGTATTCCTTGCCCTCACATAGTCAATGGACACGCAATAACCTCTTTTTCATTAAAGGACACGTAGGCTTTGGCCGGCGATTCACCTTGCAAGTGACACGTGCACCTTAGGCCAGCAACGCTGTGGCAGCATGACTCGGCAAGAGCTGCCTCCCCAGCCTGAGGCCAGTCCTGCTATACTGGTTCTTGTGTTCGTTGGCCTGATCATGATTAGGCGGCCGAAGCTGGTAACCGTGCCCATTTACGACCCACAAACATTTCTTATCCTGTCTTTCTATCTTCCACACCTGGCTCTGCTCCTTTCCTTCTGGGCCTTTATTAGGGGGTGGTAACGAAATTTACGATGAGGCGGTCCGGGTCTTGAATGAAGAATTGACATGGGATTATGATGGACTAGTGGGAACCCCTCATTTGTAATGTTTTGACATCAGATACTGTTGACGATTCCTGTGCAACGCCAAATATTTACTGTATAAGACACGAATGTTTAGAACTGTGGTAACATGTAAAGAATTTGCCTGAAGCCCAATATTTAGTATATAAGGAACAACCCTCTTTGTACAAATCGAACAGGCTCCTAGATACTGCCCATGTGTAGTTTCTGTGACTTCTGTGTCCCTGCAGTAATAAACCTTTGGTCTTTGACGCCACCATCGAGAAGCCCGTGTTTCTGTTTATTTGTGTACCAAGACAGGTTGAACTCCGGGGTCTTCGGGTGTTGTCCCTGACACCTCTGGACGGAACTAAAAAAGTCCAGAACTCCATTTGGCGCCCAACGTGGGGCGACGTCATTCGGTACCGGTCCAAAAGCCTGAAGAATTCGAGGAGCTTCGTGTGAAGATTTCAGAGGGAGGCGCCCCACTTCATCGATCCCGGCATATCGCAAAAGTGGCCCCGACGTCCTCTTCCACGAGGGTTCCCGTTCAGACGGCTGCAGTGGTCCGTTGCCTTGACCGTCGCCCTGTCTTGGACCCGAGGTGCAGTCCTCAGTACGGCGAAACGTGACGGGTTTCTCCTTGGTGACGTCTTCAGTGCCTCAGTTAAGTATTTAGTGGTTGCTAGTTGGTTATTTTGTGAGGGTTGCTCCTATTTGGATAATCCTTTTAGTTCTCAGTTCAGTTCAGTTCTGTAAGGTTATCAATGGTTATTCTAGTTACGATAATCATTCTGTTCAGTTCAGGTATCGATACAATTGTCAGTTCTGGTAGGCCTAAGTTCTCGGTTCAAATGCGCATCTTTTTGTGTTTTGTTTGTCTTGTGTTCCGGATTATAAAATGGTAAGTCAGAAAAATTGTATGTTGTCTTGTTTTAGTTGCAACAGTGATTCCCAGTTGGAGGACTCGTGTTTGGTTCCTCCGATTGGAACTCCCCTTTATGATCTATATTGCAAATTTGGTGTGGGCCCTATCTCTTATAACGAGATATGGATCCGCTATACAGAAAAAGATGGTGTCCTTAGTTGGCCACTACATGGTAGTTTTGAACCTGAAATTCTCGATAATCTAGAAAGAAGGTTGTTTAAGAAGAAAGCCCGGCCGGCAATGTTTGATTCTTTCCGTTATTGGCGAAAAGAATCTAAACAGAGAGAAATTAAAAAGTTGAAGAAAGAACAGAAAGAGCAAGAGTTGACTTTAGAACAGTCTGCTAGGCAGCTGCAACTCAACGAGTCTGAGAAAGCGATGGAGGTGGCCGATAGAGAGCGTAATTTAGCGATAGACAAGTGCTATCCTGCTTTACCATCGAGTACGGCTAAGATAGTAGAGGACCCTGAAAAGGATCCCCTGTTGTCTTACTTGTTACGATCACCCCCACCGTATGCACAAGGTGCTACGGCTCCACCTATACCGAATGTTCAATTACCGGTTGCTGGACAACCTGGTGTCCCTGTTCTCGCTCCCCTGAATCAAGTTCCTGTACCTCCTGTGGTCAATATTAATGTTCCTTCGACAACCCCTCTTCTAGGGTTGCCGACTTCTTTACCTATGCCTGTGTCACTCACACCTGCTACTTCACAAGCTAATTTTCAAGCTACTCCTACTGTTCCTGATCTATCTGTTCCAACTGCTACTCTATTCACTGCCTCTGCTAATATTATGACTCCGCTTTCTGTTCGTCGAAGAATCACTGATTCTGTCTCTAATATTCTATCTCCCTTCTATAAAACTCTGATTAAGACTCCTACCTCTGACTCTGTGCAGAGACGTAGTCAGCTTCCCAGTACTGAAGAAAGAGGAATACTAGATTCCACTGCTCTTAGATGGGTTTCGAAAGTTGGAAGATATAATGTACAAAATGTATTAGATACATTTATGCAATGGAACGAACCGACACAACGATATGTGTTCGATGAAATGTGTTTCCTTCTACGTGAGGAATTGGAAGAGGATGACCCTGAATCAAATCTAGGAGAATTAATTAATGTTCAGAAAGAGTTTGCTACAGGTATGATAGTTGGACAAAATATAAAAGAAGCGATGGAACTGGTTCTAAGTTATAGATCCGACTCATCCCTTCTTTCACCGAGAGAGTTAGAGAAACGTAGTACGAAACGAAATCGTCAATATCCGATGAGAGAGGTTCCACCAATTTGGCGCGAAGCTGTGCAAGCTAATGCACCGCTTGGTATTGCAGCCGCTCCGGCCCAATTCCAGAGAGTATGGATACATATTCCATGGAAGCGAGCTGAAGTATTAGCAGTAAAACAGGCCTTGCCAGATCCGCGTAAAAATCCTGCAGGGTACTACAAAGAGTTAGCTCAAACAGTTGACGCTTGTGTATTAAATTTAACTGACATAGATCTGCTGTTTGGTAATGTAGTACCGCAACCAATTTGGGCTAAAATTCGTAAAGAGAATCATCCAGTTGCCCTAGGTGGTGACTGGGCAGCTATAATTGCAGCAGATGGTCAACAAATAGGTGGTTCCAAACCTGAACCTTTAATTGCTAATTTGCCTGGTAGAATAATCGATTTAATGAAAACCCTGATGCCAGCATTGCGCGTTAACTGGGACAAATTGTCCGCGTGCAAACAAAAGAAAGACGAAAGCGTCTCCGACTTTTTCACAAGATTCGAGGAGACTTTCGTGGATCATAGTGGTCAGGATATGAGCACAGAAGGAGGCCAGAGATTATTTGTCGATAAATTTGTGCACAATCTGTTGCCAGAACTTAGTAGTAAATTAAAGAATTCTGAAAGTGCGTGGGCTGTCTCTACGACTGCGCAAATACTTGCGACTGCTCAGTACTATGAAAATAGGGATAAAGAAGAGAAGGAAAAATCAGATAAAAAGACGAAAGATTTAAAAACTAAAGTACTTTTACAACAAGCTTATCCGCCTCGCATGAATCAAACTAATATGCAGCAGGGGTCATATCAAAGAACGGATTATAACTTTCAAAGGCCACAATACCAGTGGAATCAATGTGCTTATTGCAAAAAGGAAGGTCATTACAAAAGTGAGTGTCCAGTTCGAACACAAAATAATGATGCGGCAGCTCAGAGAGGTCGTGGTAGTTCTATGCAAAACTCTAGAGGTCGAGGACGAGGTGCTATGCCTCCACAGACAAGTGATCGCCCCTCTAATTATTTCGACCAGCGAAATGGACAATCTGCCCAACAGAATAGGTCTCCACAGTATCATGTTGAAGACTATTATGAAGCTAGTGAGGAAGGTCAGCAAAGTGAATACTAGGACAGCCATGGACAAAGAGAGGGAGTAGTATCAGTACCAGTAGATCAGAGTGGGCCTTATGTCGCAGTAGCAACATCAGGTATAGTCGAACCGTTTCTGTTGGATACTGGTGCAGCAAAAAGTTCTATCATACATGCAAAACTCCCTGGCGCACCTTTGTCTGGCTCAACAAACGTTTCAGTAGGTTTTTCGGGCGCCCCTGTTCACAACCCTGTTTCTGGTCCTTTGTCTATTTCTGTTGGACCCCGTCAATTGAAAGCACCCCTGATTTTGACGACAGGTTGTAACGAAAATCTGCTTGGTTTAGACTTGTTAAAACGCCTGTACGCGACATTGTACTGTTCTCCAGCGGGAGTACAGCTTACGTTGGGTAAAAGAATCATCTCCCCGATGTACTTGTCGATGGATGCGCTCCCACCAGAGCTGCGTTCACTCCCTGATACTCTTTGGGCGACTGGTCCTAATGATGTAGGTCTATTGGAAATTCCACCCTATGTAGTAACTTTGAAAGCAAATGTCAAACTTCCACGAATTCCACAATACAGAATCTCTAGTGAAGGTGAGCGTGCGCTCCTACTGATAGTACAAGACCTGATCAAGAAAGATGTTGTAGAAGAGACTAGAGGTAATGTCTGTAATAGTCCTGTACTGCCTATTTTGAAACGAAATGACCCTACAAAGCCTCCAGTATATAGGTTCGTAATTGATCTTAGAGAGGTTAATAAAATTGTGATCCCACAGTTTCCTGTGGTACCAGACATTACTGCATTGTTAACGTTGATTCCCGCTACAGCAGCATGGTTTTCAGTTGTCGACTTGAAAAATGCCTTTTTCAGCATTCCGATAGCCGAGGAAAGCAGAGATATTTTCGGTTTTTCTCTAGGAGGACGAAGTTTTAGATTTAAACGCGCTCCACAAGGTTATTGTGAAAGCCCATCCATTTACAGTCAAGCATTAAAAAGTCAGTTAGATTCCTTCGTACTTCCTCATGGTTCTGCTTTAGTACAGTATGTCGATGATCTTCTAGTGGCTGCCGATGACAAGGAAACTTGCAAAACAGCTACGATTTCTTTATTGCATCACTTGTCAGATTTAAATCACAAGGTGTCACCTTCAAAAATGCAATACTGCTGCCAAGAAGTGACCTACCTAGGTCATCTCTTGTCAAAGGAGGGAAGGAAGTTGACCCCAGAGAGAATAAAAGCAATTACACAGATGAATGTTCCTAGCACGCAGAGAGAAGTGCGTGCCTTTTTGGGTATTACCTCCTATTGTAGGCAATGGATCCCAAATTTTTCTCTTTTAGCAAAACCATTAGTAGCCTTGACTAAGAAAGGTGTTCCGAGTCCGGTACCATGGTCTGTTGAATGTCAGCAGAGTTTTTCTGAGTTACGAAATGCACTGTGTTCAGCACCTGTATTGGGTACACCCGACTACAGTAAGCCATTTACGCTCTATGTCCACGAGAGAGAAGGTTGTGCATTGAGTGTTTTGACGCAGAAATTTGGTGATAAACAACGCCCTTGTGCGTATTTTTCATCAACATTAGATCCAGTAGCTAGAGCATTGCCTAGTTGCTTGAGAGCTACAGCCGCAGCTGCAGCTTCCATTCGACAATCTGCTGGTTTAGTAATGAACAACATGCTAGTAGTTATGGTTCCTCATGCTGTGGATACACTCATGAACCGAACCAAGACGCAACACCTTACCAGTGCTAGATTATCAGGCTATGAACTGACACTATTAGCTAGTCATATTCAGATCAAAAGATGCAATGTATTGAATCCAGCAACATTGTTGCCGACTAGCCAAGAGTCGAGTGATTCCGAACCACACGACTGTTGTTTCAGAACTGAGGAAGAAACAAAAGGACGAATCGATCTAAAAAATACTCCGTTGTCAGATCCAGATGGCACGTTGTATGTTGATGGGTCTTGCTTCAAATTGGAGAATGGTGATGTGACTGCTGCCTATGCCGTAACGACTTTGAGTACGATTGTGGAGACTGCAAGAGTGAGTCAGAATTCTGCCCAGGCTGCAGAATTGATCGCGCTAACAAGAGCGTGTGTTTTAGCTAAGGGAAAGAGAGTGAATGTGTTCACAGATAGTCAGTACGCGTTCGGCGTGGCCCATAGTTTTGGCCGTTTGTGGAAAGAAAGAGGTTTCATTACGTCCCATGGGACTAAGATTCAACATGGTCAGCTAGTTAATGACTTGTTGGAATCTCTAACCTTACCGACTGAAGTTGCGATTGTGAAATGCAGTGCTCATAAAGCAATCACGGATGATGTTGGTCGTGGGAACGCTTTTGCTGATGAGATCGCAAAACAGACAGCTAGAAATATGATGAGTAGAATGTATGTTGCAACGTCTGCAAGATGGATTTCTGAGTCTGGAATGTGTGAAGACACAGTGGAAAGCGTGAAGGAAATTCAGAAAGAGGCGACTGAGGAGGAAAAACGTGCATGGAGAGAGAGAGCGGGTAAATTGGACTCGAGTGGGTGTTGGATTGATTTGTCGGAACAACAGCGTTGGATGTTGCCTGATGCGTATGTGCTTGCAGTAGTGACGATGGCGCATGGATCAGCGCACATCAGTTCAAAAGGGATTTGTAAGATGTTGGCTCCGGTCTGGAAGAATGACGGAATTAGTAAGTGTGCAGAGAGAGTGGTGAGAAATTGTATGGTATGCTTGATGCATAATCCTGGCAAGGGAATCCCCACACCTGCAGGTCATTTCGCTCCTCCTTCCTGCCCTTTTGAAGTGATCCAGCTAGACTTCATTCACATGGACCGTTGTAATAACCTGAAATACGTCCTAGTGGTAGTTTGTGCTTTTTCCAGATGGATCGAAGCATACCCACTGAAGGACAATACTGCCTTATCCACTGCCAAAATTCTTCTTAAAGAATACTTCCCCCGATACGGAATGCCACGGATTGTATGGTCAGATAACGGAAGTGAGTTCGTAGGGAAAGTTATGCAGAGTGTGTGTGCCGGCCTAGGGATTAGGCAAAAATTTCATAGTGCGAATCATCCCCAGTCCGCGGGTTTAGTCGAGGGTTACAATGGCACCCTTAAACTGAAACTCGCTAAGATACAAGCATCCACGGGTTTGTCCTGGCCAGACGCATTGCCTTTGGCTTTGCTATCAACAAGAGCAACTGTACATTCTAGAATAGGGCTTAGTCCCTACGAAATAGTTTTTGGTCGTCCTGCAAATGTTTGGGGGGTACCTAGACCGAAAGAATTTAAGCAGCTGGAATACCCAATGTTAATTGATTACCTTTTCGACTTGACTGCTAAATTGAGTCTTATTCACCAACAGGTTTTCGACGCATTGCCAAAGCCACCGGAGAGTCCAGGCCATCAGCTGAAACCGGGTGATCAGGTGGTCATCCGAAATTTTGCAAGAACGAAAAACCTTCAGCCCAGATTCATTGGCCCTTTCCAGGTCCTGCTAGCAACGAGAACTGCTATTCGTGTGGCCGGAAGAAGGAATTGGATCCATACGACTCATGCTAAACGTGTGCCTCTGCCACTTCCTTACGACAACTGGGTAAAGAAAGGAATCGGTGCCTCTGAAACGGAACAAGTCCCCAGGTTCATACCTTTCAGCGATGCAGAACTAATCACGGATTCACCAAATTCTGACTCTCCTCCTGAAACGGCTCTTTTGAACCCTGAACATTTGCCTTCTGCACCAAAAGAACATTTGCCATCTGCGAACGTGAACATTGCAACGCCAGCTGAAAATACATTGTTTCCAGATCAGACAGCTCCTGCAAAACTGAGATACAACTTACGTTCTCGCGATATGGACAAATAAAGCAGAAAACTGCCTATTTTCAGATTTGCATTTTCTATACATTGCCTCCAGCCAGGAAGTTTGCTAATACTTTGTATTGTTTCTTTTTGTTTTAAAATTGCCTTGCCGTCTGGGTAGCCGTAGGGTCGTGGCTGTGTGCCTAGTTGAATCTGCAGGGGTCTGACACAAGGTCGATCTTTCTGTTAGTTCTGGGAACTCCCAGGGCTGATAGAGGCATTTTCATCTACGTACACATCATCAGTGGTCGCGAACGGTCGTAGAAGATGGAGCTTCCTGAGCTACAACGAGAAAATGTAATTTATGTTCGCAGAAATAGACTGTACAGAATACTACACAGCAAATGCTTTCTAATGCAATGTGCGGTTACATTTTTAACTGTTTTGATGACGCTGGTGGGTGGAATCGTTTTTGGCGTACATTTGATTTTTGTGCCAATAGCTACAGTACCTCCCCTTGATCCTACTACTTCTACGGTTTCTTCTATGCATTCTTTTCACTCATTTCCTGAACACGAACAAGCTCGACGCTCAGAATTTATTAATAATACATTTGTACAGCTCTTGCATCAACACCAACTGATAGTTAATACTACAAACTGCTGGGTGTGTGGCTTGATACCTCACACTATGGATAAAGGCATTCCCTATCTAGTCTTGCCTTTTAGCTATAATGGATCATTTCAGGCCTTTCAGACCATTTTTTCATATGCCCTTGAGACCTATCCTCCGCGTCCACCACGGTCCACTAAATACAACTCAGCCAACAAAGCTTTAGTCCAGGGAATTATTGATATGATTAAAGACGTCAATAATACTCCATCTTATCCTAGAGATGAATTACTGGTGTATCTGAGTTGGAACTCTACAGAGTATCGCCTTAGTTTGGGAGAAAGCAAGCGTAAAAGCTCCACTTCAGTTTGGGTCGTGCCTCACCGAGGTCAGGTCTGTTTGCAAGGAAATGGGAGAAATCCGAGAGCTCAGCTAGGGAAGAGTGAGTGCGTTGAGACTTACGTATTTCCGTCTAACTCCTCCCCTGCCTTTCTGACTGCTAGGGGTACCTACTTCATTTGTCAGGACAGAGCATATACATGGCTGCCTGCTGACTTTTCAGGTTCATGTTATATTGCTCGATTGTTACCCCCGACATACACTGCTTCTTCAGATTATCATAAACCCAGATTAGCAAGAGGTGTCTTCAGCAAGGAAGATACCGCTGGTCAAGAAGCTGGAGACTTCTTCAAAGGTTTCCTTCCGTTTTGGGGGCCTATGGCCAATAGTAGAAATCTTCGCCAACTAACACGGGTAGTTGAATCTACTATTACAGAAACTGCAGGTGCTCTTAGTAACTTAACAGCTGAGCTTCAGGCGGATCGTCTCATGACGTTGCAGAATCGTATGGTTCTAGACGTAATACTTGCAGATCGAGGTGGGGTATGCAGAATGATCCAATCGAGCTGCTGTGTCTTTATTCCTAATAATGCTCCAACAGTCTATGAAGCAATCTCTAAGCTACAC
Source organism: Lissotriton helveticus (assembly GCF_964261635.1). Lineage (NCBI taxonomy): Eukaryota > Metazoa > Chordata > Amphibia > Caudata > Salamandridae > Lissotriton > Lissotriton helveticus. The sequence continues at coordinate 168,749,036 of NC_136059.1, read as the reverse complement.
AAGATTTCCGACTCTATACACGTAGATAAGGGAAACTGGTCCTTCATGGAGTGGTTTTGGACTCTGGTATCAGCGTGGGGATGGAAGGTTCTGATGGTTATTGGTGTCATCCTAGTATTTCTGTTCTCGTGCTGTCTTATTATCCAGTGTGGTCCCGCTCTGTGTAGTCTCTGCGCTGCAACCTGTTTCAGGAAACCACCTGCATTAGGAGAAAAGGCACGAGGCAGGATGATGATACAACGACATGTCGCTGACCTAATGAGCATAGAAATGGACTCTGACTCTGATATAGACTGAGTAATTGCCTAAGTAAGGGCAAAAGGAGGGTCTGAGGTTCCATGACGATTTTACTCGTGTTTGTAAACATTGTCGTAAATACATAATTTTGGTATCGGTGAACCGCAAATGATCCATTTAGTATATCCTGGTGTTTTCGCTATGCTACGAGCAAGAGCACTCCTGTTACCAACACATTTGTGATCTACCCATGGCATCCATCTTAGAACACGGAAGCCATTTTGTATTCCTTGCCCTCACATAGTCAATGGACACGCAATAACCTCTTTTTCATTAAAGGACACGTAGGCTTTGGCCGGCGATTCACCTTGCAAGTGACACGTGCACCTTAGGCCAGCAACGCTGTGGCAGCATGACTCGGCAAGAGCTGCCTCCCCAGCCTGAGGCCAGTCCTGCTATACTGGTTCTTGTGTTCGTTGGCCTGATCATGATTAGGCGGCCGAAGCTGGTAACCGTGCCCATTTACGACCCACAAACATTTCTTATCCTGTCTTTCTATCTTCCACACCTGGCTCTGCTCCTTTCCTTCTGGGCCTTTATTAGGGGGTGGTAACGAAATTTACGATGAGGCGGTCCGGGTCTTGAATGAAGAATTGACATGGGATTATGATGGACTAGTGGGAACCCCTCATTTGTAATGTTTTGACATCAGATACTGTTGACGATTCCTGTGCAACGCCAAATATTTACTGTATAAGACACGAATGTTTAGAACTGTGGTAACATGTAAAGAATTTGCCTGAAGCCCAATATTTAGTATATAAGGAACAACCCTCTTTGTACAAATCGAACAGGCTCCTAGATACTGCCCATGTGTAGTTTCTGTGACTTCTGTGTCCCTGCAGTAATAAACCTTTGGTCTTTGACGCCACCATCGAGAAGCCCGTGTTTCTGTTTATTTGTGTACCAAGACAGGTTGAACTCCGGGGTCTTCGGGTGTTGTCCCTGACACCTCTGGACGGAACTAAAAAAGTCCAGAACTCCAACTCCACTCCAGTCTACCCTACTTCACTCCTATCTACCCCACTCTACTCCACCCCAAATCACTCCCCTTCACTCAGTCACAATCTACCCAACTCCACTTCAGTCCAATCTAGCCCACTCCACCTCACTCGAGTGTACCCTAATGTACCCCAAATCCACTCTAGTCCAGCTTATTCCACACCACTTCAATCTATCCCACCCTGCTCCACCCCACCCCAATCTACTCATTTCCAATCTACCCTTTCTCCGATCTACCCCACTCTACTCTAACCCAAACTACCACACTCCACTCCAGTCTACCCCACTCCACTTCAATCTACCCCACCTCAATCCAGTCTACCCCACTCCACGTGCTCCACTCCATCTCCAATCTGCCCCACTCCATTCGAATCTCTCCCACTCCACTCTACCCCATTCTTCCCCACTCCAATCCTATCTACCCCAATCTACCACATTCCACTCCACCCCAATCTACCTCAATCTACCCAACTCCACTCCTCTCCAGTCCATTTTACCCTAATCTATCCCACTTTACTTCTATCTACCCCACTCTACCCCAATTTACTCTACTCTCAATCTACTCCACTCAAAACTGCCTCACTCCATTCCAATTTACCCCACTCCACTCCAGTCTACTCCACTCCAATCTACCTCGAAATAACCGATTCCAATTAACCACAGTCCACTGCACCCAATCCCAAATCAACCCTTCCGACGCTATCCCACCCCAATCTATCCCACTTCAATCTACCCCACTCCTGTCTACCCCACCCCAGTCTAATCCACTCCACCCTAATCTACCCCACTCCACTCTACCTCAATGTACCCCAGTCCTTTCCTACCCTAATCTGTCCCACACCACCCCACCACACAACCTCCCACCCCACTTCACTCCATTCCAATCCACTTTATGTGACACCACTAATTTTTAACCAGGCTGTACATTAGCCACACTGTGTACAACATGGCTAAAACACATTGCCACAATCAATAGCAATGATTGCCTTACGGCTACAGCGGTCGACCGCAAAGCTGGGGAATCAGGTTCGAGTCTCGCCTCGGCTCAACGTCCTGTGATTCTGGACAAATCACTTAATCTCCCCGTGCCTAACAAAATGAATGTGTCTACTTCGCGCTATATAAAACTCAGAAGCAATCAATGCATGGTAGTCTGCTGACCCCAGGATACCACCAACCCGATGGTGGCAACAAATCAAGTGATTCACAATTTGTGACCTACTTCATTAATATTCATGTGGAAGGTCATATTTCAAATGACTACGATTCAGTAATTTGCAACTAAACTATAAGTACATACGTTGGTTTGCAAAATGATAATGCATTTGGTAAAAGTAGGTGTGCAAATTGCAACCACGTTTACTGAATGAATTCTTAGTACATAAAAGCCTAAATTATGTAACAGCTTTGAATAAATTATGCTGCCAATGAAAGAATGAGCATTCAGCAATGAAAAGTCAATTATGTAACTTAATATGTGGCTATAGGTAATTTGCATTGTTCTATCTGTGCCATTATTTTTAGCCATTTTGACATCTTAGAACAGAGATGCTAAAGATATCCTGTAGGGATTGATCATACAGCTCAAACTCCACACATTTTGCAGGAGTTGCATTGAAAATCACGTATATGAACAATTAATGGTTTTCTCTTGCCGGGCAGGATGCCATCACTGTTATTTCCCGTTCTACCTCTCAGAGTAAACTAGTAAAACATGCGCAACACAGAGGGCAAACCTGCATATACTCACTTCACTTCCCGGCATATAAGGTGCACCTCTTTTATTCTGTGTATCCCAGTCCTGTGTTAACACTGCCTCTATGGCAAGGCCAATCTGCTGGCAATGTTCATGAATGCTGTGGAATGCTTTAGATTTGGCAAATCTGCCACCACAGATATGGCAGAGAATTTGCTTCCATCACACCTGCAGTTTGTCCATGCAGAAAAGTCACATTCCTTCTGTACTTGATAAACCCTAATCTCGCCATTTCTTGACTGCTTGCGTGGCATTCGCTTTTTAGTTTTTGGTTACAGAATGCTCTCAGCCGCGGTCCGTGCAGGTAACAGCGGTGGGCCGTGTAAGGGACGATGCGGAGGGAAAATTAAATAAAGAAGTAAATTTAAATCCCCCCTTACACGGCCACACAGCATCACCATTGTTACCTGCAGGGACCGCGGCTGGCTCTAACTGCCTGTACACAGACCCGCTGCTTCCAAACATAACAGGAGATCCAGAGGTCCCTCGATAAGGGAGGTAGAGCTGCCCTTCCTCTGCTTGATCTGTCGGCAGCCTTTGACATGGTGAGCCATGGGCTGCTGATGGATCGGCTGGGTAGGATCGAGGTGACTGGGTTTCTCAACTCTTCTTTCTGGACACAAACTTTCAGTAATATTCAGCTGATTTTTTTCTCCCTTGCGGGGTCCCTCAGGGATCACCACTGAGTCCAACACTTTTTAACATCTATGTTCTACCCTTGGCAGACCTAATCTGTTCCTTTGGCTTCACATTACCATTTTACGCCGATGACACACACATTGTGGTGTCATTTACTTTGGTTGACGAAGCACTGGCTGGCAATTTCTGCAATTGCATGAGAGAAGTGCCACTCGATGGCCACAATTGTTTCACATTAATGCCAGTAAGACCGCGGCACTGTGGTTTGAGGCTCAGCCATCATTTTGGTCTCCTTTGTGATGGCCTTCTGAACTCAGGCCACCTCCTTCTCCGATTAAGTCAGTTAAGAACCTGGGTGTTGTTCTCAATGATAAACTTTCCTACGGGAATCAGGTTAACACAGTTTCTTCTGCTGCCTTTCTCACTCTAAAAATGGTTACTAAAGTTTTGCCTTTCATCCCAGACTCCTTGCAGAAGACTGTGATTCCAGCACTAATACTATCATGTGTTGATTACTGCAGCGGTCTGTATATGCATGCACATCAGCATGCTCTGAATAAATTGCAGACCCTGCAGAATGCGGCAGCGCGTGTGCACTTAAGTACCAGTCAGTTTCCCAAGAACGTAAGAATTTACACTGGCTTCCAGTCAGGAAGAGAATTCCTTTAAAAGCATGAGGCACTCCACTGGCAGGGTCCTCTCTTTCTAAGGAATAGTTTTTCCTGGTACACGCTCGGACCTCGCCAATCTGGAGGTTATCCCCAGATTTAAGCGTGTGAATTAGGGAGGAAGAGGATTCGTAGTTATAGCAGCGAAAGCCTGGTATGACCTACCTTATATTAAAGCCATAACTAATCTTTTGGCCTTTAGAAAGCTCTTGAAGACATGGTTGTTTTCTCCTATTTAAATCTGGTCGGGTTCTCAGTGAATATTAGCTCCATTAGCGATGAGACACCTTCATTGGTATCTGAGCGCTTTATAAGCAGACATAACATTAACATTCAATATCTTGCCTCCCTATGCTTGTGTGTTGTTCCACTTAGGTGCGTTTTGGTGGCACAGTATTTTGACTGGATGAGTTGTATCCTTCCACAGCGTGCCTCAGAGGATTCTTTTTATAAAAATGTATTATTCAGCATTCTATGGGGGGATTATGTGTTTCCTTGCTCTCTCCTCTTGCTTTTCTCACTTCTTCACCCCTTACTGGTCTGTTGTCACTCCCTCTTCCCTCACTCACTGGTTTCCTACCCTGCTCTCCTTCCTACTTCCTTTCTTGTTCACTGTGTTTTTAAAATATTTTTTTTCCTTCGGCCAAGCAGGCGCAAAGGGCTGCTGGATAGTTTGCTTTCTTTTTTGCACTTCAAACACACTTGTTTTTCACTTTTCTATTACATTTAAATGGACTGTTGTATCAATAAAAAAATGCCACCATATTTCACAATACATGCACACACCAGTCATGACGTATGCCGTGGGCATGCACATGCCTCACGAAACAACACCATGCTAACCACACGTCACAGCACTTGTGTGAGCATCGCTGTCCATTTTTAAATGTCTTTTTTTAATAGAAAACCCATTGCAAGATTACTGGCCATAGTCATGCATGCATCTCAAAGTATGCAGAAAAATGCAATTGGAAAAAAGCTTTGGCAATGCTAATTGCCTAGCTGAGACCAGTTAGTTTTGTCAGTGCTTGATGTGGTACACCACCCTATACATATTGCAGAGGTTTACTGAATTGAATAGTGGCTAGCTGTGGAGGTAGTCTAGCTCTTCTAGCATAAGAGTGATGGTGTTTAGTATGCAGCCACGTTTTTCCAGTATATAAGGATAAATTACCTGAAGAGGTCTCTCTTGCGGCATCCTTCACGTGTATTATTTTCTTTCTGTTGCAATGCTGCAGTGATGTTAGAAAATGACACTGGCTATGCAGGGGCCTTCTCATATGTTGCCTATGCTGATCAGAACATACATAACCTTTAAACATGTAGGATTCAAGTGAAGCTTTAACTATTATCATCCCATATCTAGATTTAAATATTGTGGCATTAAATATAAATACAAAATTACTATTGATTTGACCACTAGTTGCTGTCAGATAGAATGAACCATTTAGGTGCCTAGTGACATATCAGAATACTTTTTCTTAAAAGGCTGACACATACCACCCTAGAAGAGCACTTTTTCTGAGGCACTGCCACCTTGGCGAGCACAGGTTTGCTCAGGCAGTATCACTAGTATGTTTTAAGCTGCGTCTGGTTGCTCTGTGGACCAATGCAGCCACTGCAGGCATCTGTGTTTGATCCCAGGTTCAAATCCTGGAGGGTCCACTTAGCATTTCATCCTTCCAAGTCCCATTGAGTTTGGGTAACTATACATAACTAATGATTCAGCGCCAAAATATACTTCAGGGTGAATGTGCACTTTACAAATGCACATTATGTGACTTGTTCCTTCAGAATATGCTCCTACGCCTGGGCTGTTTATTTTATTAACCAGCTCTGCAAAAATCTATTTTGTTCTTTAGCAGGACTCTGTAGATGACTTTGGAACAGTCATTTGAAACTAGTGACCCTTGAATGAACATGATTCGTGATTATATGTGCATTATTCACAATGAATCTGGAATTGAGGAGTAGTTTATGAAGACTAAACAGGAGAGGTGTGCACTTCATAAAGTTTGGTTGTCCAACTAACTATTGACTGACCTTATTTTGATATGTGTGACCTCTTCCTTTACAAATAATGGTGATGACTTCTTTTAGATTGTGCTCTCTGCTCCACATGTAATCCTTTTCGAGTTAACAAACAAATAACTCCTGTTTCTGAAGGGCAAGCTGTGTTGCCCAACCCCAGTTATTTTCAATCTCCCCAGAGCTTCACTTGTATTCACTCCTCCACTTGCAAGCACCTCCTCTTCTAGATTTTCCTACAAAGCTGGTTCTGTGGCACCCTAAATTTAAAGGAAGAGTCAGAATGACTAGGAATTAAGCATTTGATCTTGATGTGCTTTTCCTCTTCGTTACAGAGCCATGGGGGTGCTGATGTCCAAGCGACAGACGGTGGAGCAAGTACAGAAGGTCAGCTTGGCAGTGTCCGCCTTCAAGGATGGCCTAAAAGATCGTCCCCCAAGCAAGCGGAAATCAGAGACCTCTGCCCGCAGCAAGGTGGAGACCCTGGAGCAGATGGTAGAGGAAGAGGTGGGGGACAGAGGAGAGGAGATCCCTGCTGCTGCCCAGAGTCAGCCAGAGGAGAACGGCATCAACAAGGCCGCCTGGGAACGTTTACGGGATGGGCGGGGAGTGGAACCGGAAGATTTTGAGCAAGCCAATAGATTCACCCCTCCAGCCTTCATCCGACCAAGTCGAGGTCTGGATGACGATGACCCTTTGGATATAAGCCTGGACCAAAGGGAGCAGGTGAGTGTGAGCATCAATCATATAACCAAAGCTGAAGTTACTGCAGCTCAAGTAACCACCTACTTCTCCATGCAAACTAGTGCTGTTGCCACTAATGCATTGTGTTTCATTAAAACTGCTACAGAATAGTGCTAGACAGAGGTATTTTTGTTGACTTCTACGAACAGCGGTTGATTGTACTCATTCTGCATGTTGAGATGATAAGAAGCCCTATTTTATGTTATGTTATGTTATATAAGCTTATAAAGAGCCTGGTTACACTGTACTAGTGTGTCCCCGCGCTGCGGACTGCTCTGTGGTGAGCGAACTACTGCAGCGAACTAATAATAATAATCACAGCCTGGATGTGAGGCTATGTAGCACAACCTCTCACAATATGGCATCCTATATTTGTTTTGCATATTAGTTAATGTAAGTTTCCTATTAACACAATTACTCTCCCACCAATGACACTGTACGACTCCATTTGCTAGGATCATTGCCAATGTGGTACAGAAGGGCTATGTAATCACAGCAAAAAATGGCAGGGTAAACCATGTTCTGTGCTACATGCTGTGCTTCCAAATGTACACATTAAACACACTAAAGATGATGAGAGAAATGCTCGCAATAAGTCTAACCACTAGCAATTAGGAGCCAACCCATTGCATTCCAACCCTTTGTTCCTTTGCTCATAATGCCACCTCAGTTTGAGCCCAGCCGTATGTAAATCAGTCTTGTCCCTGCTCCGGTAGGGACTCTCCAGCCAGAACTGCCAGGCCAGGTTCTCCCTGAACTGAAACACAGGCAACCGAAGACCGGTTTCGCCCTGATTGGGGTTCATCAGTCAGGTGTAGCTTGGTTCAGTGGCACAGTGAATGCAGGACCCATGTCTGGGCAGACCCTCGGCCACCTACAGCGTTACATCAAATGCTCAAGAGGTGATGGGAGGAATGCTTGCAATAAGTCTAACCACTGGCAACCACTCAGGGTAGCATTCCAACCCGTTGTACATTTGCCCAATATGCACCTCAATTTGTAAACATGCATTACCAAAGTCAACAAGTCTGGCTTAAATTTGCAGTATATACAAGCATCATTTGTGCTTGCATGTTTTTGCATGCATTAGCAAAGTATAGCTAGACCAAGTGCGTTGCCAGTGTTTGTTTACAGTGATGGTAATTATAATTGAGCTCACTAGTGTGCTCTATTAAAGTTTTTTTGTACGTTCGTGAATTTCTTTGTAAACAACTGACTCATTGGCAAAGAGCTGGTTAATTCCTGAGATAATCTCTGTGGTTATGTCTTTAGGATCTGACAGGTTGCTGCTTTCAGTTTTCCAGTGACGGCTGGTGCATGGGGGCGCTAGGGCCGTGGCCACTCAGAGTATTCAATGGTAGAGAGAAATGCTACTCTTCACACTTTCAAATGGCAGAACATGCAAATAGATACACTGACAGTGTCACCAAAAATGTATAGTTAGGTAAATGACCAACCTTCTCTCAGTGAACCTTTAGAAATACCAGATGCTCACTGGTGTCACTAACAAATAACTAAAAAAATGCAATTTTTGAATGCACCATGAACCACATGTAAAGATATACAAGAGAATTGGCCCGAGAATAAAACCAAGCACCTGTGTCCATTTCTTCACATGGTTTATTCACTTGCTGAGTCACATCGAAAGAATGAATGTTCCACTTGATTCATCTTAAGCTCCGCATTTTCTTGCTTATTACAAATGGTACAGCTGACGCGTTTCACTGAGTACACCCGCTTTTTAAGTGCAAAATTAAGGAAATTATTTTCTAAGTTGGAAAACATCTGTTTTGATAAGTTATTTCTGCTGCTCTGTATATGGAGTATTGAGATTTTATAATTCATAAATACTGTGGAGTCAAGTTAATTAGGATAAGCATTGCCACATGTGTTTCTTCTAATCTGTTATCCCCCACAGCCCTTAACATAGCAGCAGCTGGCATCTCAGTGTTTCTGGTGCCAGTTCTGTTTAAATGTCCATGACCTGTTTGCTGATAGCTTAAAGTATGCAGTTAGAAGCAGAGGGGACTAGGAAATTGTTATTGGTTGCACTTGTTTGAGGGCGCTTTTTATTTCAGCCCACTTCAGAAATTCACAATCAACAGACAAGCTGTGCATCCCTGTACAGCTCAGCATATTCAGAGAGAGGAGTTGGTGATGACCTACCCTGTGAGAAGCAAGGATAGAGCGAGATTTAGGAAATATTACCCTTCACTCCTCTCCAGGCTTTACTCCTCTCAATTCTGTAAGCTCTATGATGTACAGGTTCCTGTGATTTACTGCGCTCTATACTACCCTTTGAATATGTAAAGCGCTCTGATACCCTCACGGGTCAAGTTCGCGCTCTATAAAACCTTAAAATAAAATAAATAAAATAAAATGATAGAAGTGTATCACTCATTAGAACATTGGAATGTTGAGCGCTCCATTGAAGACAAAGGAGTACTCCGGGCTTCCAATAGCCGGTAAAAGCCCAGACCATCAACATTCCAATGTTGTTCACAGCAACAAAAACGCCTCAAGGAGCCCAAGGGTATTAGAATGTTCTAATAGCCGTATAGCCCTCCGTAGTGGGCTCTTTGGCTCGGGCCTTTAACGTTGGAGCAGGCCTCTAATGACAGGTAGAGTAAGGTTTTATTAGGTTTCTGAACCAGAGATGGGCAGGCTCTGCCAGCAGAGAACAGTAGTGGAGAAGTCCACCAGCTACTAAGCTGATGCTCTATGATTTCTCACCTTAGAAGCCTCCATCACAGACCACACCCACTTGAAGCAGAAGAATAGGGCAGTGTTCCATTTGCTGGTGACTCTGGTCTGTAGCAGGGATTTCTCTGGCTCAGGCTGTGTCTCCACTGTTACTTTCAAGATAAGATTCAAACTGGTCTGCAGTTGTACAGATGTTGCCATACATCTGCCCCCACTCATTGAGCCTTATAATGAGGACTCCCAGTTTTTAATGTTGACTGATTTTTAAAGATAAAGACAGACATAAACTATTTGTATTCTGCCTATATTTATTTTTAAATATGAAAACATATGAAAATAGGTCTTACTTGGATCATTCTCCCTACTGTCAATCACAAGTGAAAAGTCAGTAGGTGTGTAAATTGATATGTAAGGGAGATTAAAAAACAAATCCTAATGGAGATTAATTAGGTGCAGACACAAAGCGGTTTACCCTGTTCTTCAATGCAAATGCGTCCAAGTGACTGTAATGTACTGTATTCCTGCTATATCCATTTGGACACTGATCCAGCGGGCTATAGAAAATATATCATAAACTACGCTACCCAACTTCATAACCTATAAACAAAATTCTAAACTAAATATGGACCCATTTATAAACCTGATATATTTTGGGCCTACTGAATCAGGTGGTCAGAATAAATCTATATACACATTATCTACAAACTATATACATTTTTATACATTTGCAGAAAGAATATTGTCATTAGAATAAAACCCAACCATTTAAATGACCACCATAGGCGACGTGATCTAGCTAATAGTAACCTACACTTCTGAATAACCAAGACCAGCTTGTTTGTCAAAAGTAAGATTTTATTTACTAAATTATGGTATATAAGTTGAAAGTTTTATAAATGAAGTTTATTAGCAATAATGCAAGCATGATTATAATGAAATATGAAAAAATTATTATTTAAGCAATTGAAACAATTTTAAAGAAATTATATAAAGTTTAGCATTTCTAAAACCTAATTCCCTAACTAAGCTAAATAGATAGAAATTAAAGTAAAGTTCTTTGAGGATTCTTACGTGCTCCACGCAAAGTCCAGTAGCACATCACCCTCATCGGAAAGTCAGAAAGCAGCAGCCAGCCCAACCCTAAGGGCTTGACTTTTTATACCTTTCTACGCTAACTAAACTAGCAAAGGAAAGTTTTCAGAAATCCTCGACGTCCCATTGGCTGAGAGTGACAAGTGACATGTCACCCGTTTCTCAAAAAGTTCCATTAAATCATGTCTTCATAAAGACCATTGTCTCTTCCACGTGAAGCCAGAAGCTTCCTGCGTTTGCAACTATGTATTAAGTCATCCTCGCAGCTTCCATAGACTTTCATTACACTTCCGCGGATGCCAAGTTAAGCGACCTTGGCCATGTCCGACAGAATGATGTTAGCTCATCAGTTTTTGCTTTGTGAATGCAGCTTCAATAAACGTTTTAATTCAGAATGGGCGTCTCGTGACTTTCTGCAGAATTATATGTCAGCTCTTTTTCTGCGGTTCAAATGACTAGGCCCAAAAGCAGGCAACTTATGTTTTCTAGTATAAAACAAACACAAGAAAAGTATTAATGTAAGAAATAAAGTAGATTCTGTATCCACCCCATGGTTTACTAATTAATTAACCCACCCGATTAATCAAAATGTTACCTAGCCATTGCAAACAAATAAGGCAGCGTTTATATTTACCAGTCTCCGTTTTTCCATGAGACCCATATGCACCTAGAATAGTAGAAATGACATCACACAGACAAGGAAAAGCAAAACAAGCACATGCTTCTTTTAAGTTTGCAGCAATTAGTAATGACAAAAACGAAAACAATAAATTATTTTATTATTTGCACGAACAAAAAGATGCAACATTTATGCACGTTTATGAGCACACATGTTAGTCCCCCCACGTGTAAAGTTTAATCTAAGTTGTATTAGCACGACATATCACAAATCATTAATAATTTTATTCATGTTATGGAAATGTGACTTTGCGAGTTTAAACAAAATTTTGTTTTCTATCTCGCTCCATCAACTCCCTCATCTGGTGATTAACAAATCACCACACCAGCACTCAAAATTTTGGTAAATTAAATTTTTAAGAAATCGATTCAAATTCATTTGTATCAGTAAACCTAAAAGTCTGTTTCTGCATAATCTTTGCAATTAACATGACGCTCTCTATGTAACTCCTGTAACTCGATCTCCCTTTCCTCTTCTTTTCTGAGTTTATAGATTCTTTTCTTTTCTTTCAACTGTTTCTTTCTTTTATGTAACAAACAACCTAATTTGGTCAAAATAAAAATGAATACTATTATAATCAAAGGTGCCAGAATCTTGCCAAGAATTGAACTTCCGATATTATGAAACCAGTTTTTAATTGCTTGAAACCTTTTTGAAAGTTTCCCTGTAAAATCTTCTTCTTCTAAAGGAATTATCTCTGAATGCATTTGTGTAATATTCTTAATATACATTTCAATATTCTTACTTTCATCAGGTATATATGTACAGCAATGTTGGACATGTAAAATGCCACAGACTCCTCCCTCTTTTGCTAGGAGTATGTCTAAAGCAAGACGATCTTGAATTACCATGGATCTAATTGCAATAACTTCAACATTCACTAATTGAAACCCATCAGCAGTGTCAGTTGATAATCTATCAACTATAGTGGACAATTTTCTGATTCTCCCTGCATTTAGGGTTATACCAACAAAAGGTATTACAGCTTGAAAAATATCTCCCAGAACTTCGGTAAAAGTTTCTCTTTTAGCTCTATTTACATAATTATGAATTTTAAACAATCCTTCTGAATCTCTGTCAACATGAAACACTTTAGGAAAAACAATTCCCACATAACAAGTTCCATACCAATGGTCTGGAAGGTTGTAGTAGGCTTTGTCACCACAAACAAAATAAATTCCAGGAAAGATAGGATCTTTTCCACCTTTAAATCCCCAACCTCCCATAATCTGATAAGTATCTTCACAGTTACTTGCACCTACAAAATAATTATCAAAAAGTGTATTATCTCTTCTAATGCAAAGCTTTCCACTAACTGGTTTGTCTATGTGAATTTTCAAGCATTTTGCCATTTAATTTCTCATCCTCTTTTTGCCAGAAGGCTGACTTAGTCTGCTTGACTAATTCATTTCTCTTATAAATTGCTCTTCTCTCCTCAACCATATTCAAAAATTTCTTTCCTTCAGCACTTAATTTACATGTTAGATTATTCTTGTAAGCATACTCGTAAGTGAGTTCGTTAGTAACAAGGAAATATTCTCTCATTTGTTTTGCTTTCTTATGCTTATTTAAAGCATTATCAATCTTAACATTAGCAAAAATTTCATCATAATTTGAATAGTAATATTCTAAACGACCAGTTTGATAAAATAAACTAGTTAATACACTACATGTTACAGCATAAGTGAGAGGAAGCATATTATATGTTACTCCCTCAGAAACAGAAGCAGGTAACTTAACACAGACATAGCAGTCTTTTGCATCCATTACCTTTACATATTCACTCAATAGCTTTGTGAATGTATTACTTGAAAAATCACCTATTGATTTATCTTGATGAATGTTAGGCTGATGATCAATAACTTTTGCAGATGTACTATGTTTAGTTTGGCTAACCAGAGCTTTGCTTGTTATGTTAACTTTGTGTAATTCTCTATTCATTTCTAAAGGGATAATCACAGCTAGTACCAACCAGAGCAGAACTAAAATGAGCAGACATACCAGAGTCATCTTACAGCATCTTTTAAAAACAGAACACTTTGAAGTGCTCTCCTTAATATAAGGCATTTTTAGGTTAGTTTTAGCCTCAAAAATAAAAATAAATTTTAAAATTTATATACACCCCCCTTTTAAAATATATTTTTCTTTTATAACCCTAAACAAGATTTCTTCGACCTTATGTCATACATAAGTTTTCTTCTACTAAACAGTTTTTCTTCGACCTTGTGTCAACTAACAGATTTTCTTCAGCCTTTTGCCAATTTAATAATTCTGTACTTCAATCATTGTCACTAATTTCTTGGATTTCGTTTTCTTCTTCACTACTATCATATATGTCAATAACAGGTGGAATTACTAAGTAAGTCCACTCAGGAGACTTGTATTTCTGGTTTGGTCTTATTATTCTCTTCCCTTTTCTCGATATCACTTCAATTTTTCTTCCAACTCCAACTTCTTTTCCAGGACTCTTTTGACTACTGATTTCCTCTACTTGTTCTATTGGCTTTTTGATCAATCTGACTCTCAATCTTCCACCTGGCCAGTAGTCTGCTTTTCTCACGTACTTCTTCTTTGGTTCAGAATTATTTGATTCTGACTTCCAAGTCCTTTTCTTTCTGTTTTCACTTCCACCTTCCACGTCACTTTCTTCAGTTTCGTAGTCTGAAATTTCAATTGACTCAGGAACTTCTCTATTCGGCAATTTCACTCCTTCAGGAACTTTACTTTGTCTTCCATCACTGGTACTCGGTAATTCGTTCTCCTCCTCTTCCTCAATTACCTCTAACTTCCCAGATTTCGGATTTTTGTTTCTTACTTCAGAGTTTGTTCTCTGCCTTTCGATACTCTCCTGGTCTGAAACTTCTTTTGGTTCAGCTTCTTTGTCTTCAATAGAGACAACCGAATCCTCAGTTATCTTTCCTTTTAACAGATTCTCTTCACCTTCAGAATCTATTTCAATTATTTCTAAGTCTTTTCTTGTCAGATTTCCATTCACTGGCACAGTTTCCAGATGTCGACTTTCTTGTCGATCTTCAGAATCTGGAATTACTTCACCTTCTGTTCTGTCTTCTGCTTCAGAATCAGAATCATCTGTGGTATCACTTTCAACATCAGAACTCTCAGGAGTTGGTACTGGAATAGTATGACTTGGATGTATCCAACGTTTCAATCCTCTGCACTTTACAGCATTAGTAGTGATCAAGATTATCTGCCTAGGTTTCTGCCATCTAGGAGCTAGACAATTCCTTCTCCGATGTACTTTCGTTCTGACCCAATCGCCAGGTCTCAGATCATGAGTCAAAACTTTTTCATTTGATTGAGCTTCAGTTCCCACCTGATTAGACACAGAAGTTACCATATCAGATAACCTTTTACAGTAATCCAAAATTGCACTGTCATTTATGCTCAACAGTTTACCTACAGGTACAAAAGCTTGCCTCATAACTCTTCCCATTAAAATTTCATGAGGACTCAAACCTGTCTTTTTATCTGGTGTACTTCTTAATGACATCAAAACAAGTGGAAGAGCATCAGTCCACTTAACACCTGTTTCAAGACACATTTTTCCAATTCTGTTTTTGATTGTTCCATTTATTTGTTCAACTACACCTGATGCTTCTGGTCTGTATGCACAGTGTATTTTCTGCTCAATGCTCAAAGCTTCACAAATTAACTTCATCAGTTTGTTATCAAAATGGCTTCCTCCATCACTCTCAATAGTGACTGGAAAACCGTACCTTGGGATAATTTCTCTGAGCAATAGTTTTGCTACTGTAATTGAATCACAATGTCGTGTAGGGAAAGCCTCTACCCATCTTGAGAATAAGCATACAATTACAAGTACATATTTCAAACAGTTGTGTAAGGGCATTTCAATGAAATCCATTTGTAACCTGGTAAAGGGACCACCCTCTCGACCAATTATTCCTGTCCCCACCACTGATTTTCTGTTTGGATTCATTTGTTGGCATGACAAACACCTTTGACAAAAAGATTCAGCAATGGTTCTAAATTTGGTATTGAACCATGTTTCTCTAAAAAGTCTGACCATAGAATCTCTTCCTAGATGTGCAGGACCATGATATAATCTGGCCATGTCAGCAATCAAGCAATTTGGTAGGACTACTCTGCCATCTTTGTAAACCCACACTCCATCTTCTTCACGTGGTCTACAATCTGATCTTAACCATAGGTCTTTTTCTTCATCATCTGCTTCGTTTTGTAATTCTCTAATCTCATGCCATGTTTCTACAACAGTTGTTAGCATTAATGAATTTGAATCAGTTTCTTTACTCCTCTCCCGATTGTATGAATAATTTTTCCTTGCGCAGTACTTTGCTGTTTCATCTGCGAAGGCATTTCCCTTGGAAATATAATCAGTTCCTCTAGTGTGCGCTGCACATTTGACAATGGCAATTTCTTTTGGTAATTGTATTGCTTCAATTAATCTTCTAATGAAAACTGCATTTTTAATTGGTGATCCTGTTGATGTCATGTATCCTCTCTGTGACCAGAGTTGTCCATAATCATGCACAACTCCGTACCCATACTGACTATCAGTAATGATGGTAACTCTTATATCCTTTGATATTTCACATGCACGAATTAAAGCAATCAATTCAGCCACTTGTGCTGAATGAACTCCTTCAAGACATGATGCTTCTTCAACATCTACAACTGTACAAACTGAGTATGAAGCTTTCAAGACACCTCCTTCGGATCTTAAGCATGAGCCATCTACAAAGTAGACAAAATCCGATTCAGACAAAGGTCTGTCTTTGATGTCTTTTCTTGGTTTAGTGCAGAATTCCATGACATCTAAACATTCATGTTCTGTCTCAATGTCATCAACAATTTCAGAATCAGGCAGTAATGTAGAAGGATTCAGATTCAAACATCTTGAAATCGAAACATTATCTGCTCCCAGTATGATTTTCTCATACTTTGTCAATCTGCTACTTGTTAAATGTTGAGTCTTACCTCTTGTCAGTAATATTTCAACTGAATGAGGCACAAAAACTTTCACAGGAAATCCCATAATGATTCCTTCACTTTGTTCGAGGCTGATACTTGTAGCTGCAACTGCTTTTAAACAACCTGGTAATGCTTTTGCAATTGGATCAAGAACTGCAGAGAAGTATGCAATAGGTTTCTTTAAATTTCCATGTCTCTGTATTAATACAGATAATGCACATCCTTCTCTTTCACTGCAATACAGTTCAAAATCTTTCTCATAATTTGGCATACCTAAAGCAGGAGCTTGGCATAAGCTCTTTTTCAGGTTTTCAAAAGATTCCATCTCAGCATCATTGAGAATAATTGGATCTTTTACATCTGACTTTGTCAATCTTTGTAGTGGTTTTGCAATTACTGAAAATCCACTTATCCATTGTCGACAGTATCCTACCATTCCCAGGAACATTCTGACCTGTCTTTGTGTTCTTGGCGGTAACATTGCTTGAATCATTTTTATTCTCTCTATTGTTACTTGTCTTTTTCCTTTTGCAATTCTGTGACCAAGATATTTTACTTCTTGTTTGCAAAACTGTAGTTTTGCTGGGGACACTTTATGTCCTTCTTCTGCAAGACGATTTAACAGAATTATTGTGTCTGTTACACAATTTTCTCTTGTCTTTGCAGCTATTAACAAATCATCAATATACTGCACCAACGTAGACCTACCTGGTAAGTCTAAATCTTCTATTGATCTTTTTAACAATTCATTAAAGATTGAAGGACTTTCTGTATAGCCCTGAGGGATTCTTGTCCATCCAAGGGTCTTACCTTGGAATCTGAAAGCAAAGATTTCATAACTGTCTGGATGTAAGGGAACAGTAAAGAATGCATTGCAAAGGTCAATGACTGTGTACCATTCAGCATCATGTGGAATCTGAAATAGAATTACTGCTGGATTTGGAACCACAGGACAACATGGAATGACAATTTGATTAACCTTTCTCAAATCTTGTACGATCCTAAATGTTCCGTTAGACTTTTTAACTCCCATAATTGGTGAATTACAAGAGCTACTCTTCATTTCCTTTAATACACCTTGCTTGATTAATTTTTCAATTATAGGTGTAATACCTTCAATTGTTTCTGTTTTCATTTTATATTGTGGAGTGTTTGGAAATTCTATTCCCTGTTTCAATGCAATTTTTACAGGATCTACGTTTTTCATTAGACCCATCTCATTCCCAGTAAAATCCCATATTTCAGATTTCACTGTTTCTTTTAGCTCTTCAGGTAAATCCTTTTCTTCAAATGCAGGAAACAATTTTGTTTCTTCTGCTTCCATCATCATCATTGTCATCCTGTATAAACCATCTTCCTCCATTGTTTGTAACTCAACTCCATCAGGAGAACAATATATTCTACAATTCATTTTACATAGGATGTCTCTGCCTAATAGATTTACTGGACTACTATTACAAACCACAAATCTGTGTTTGTCTCTGTAATTTCCAATTTCAACTGGTACTGGATCAGTTAAGTCTGTTTTAATTTGCTGATTACTTACTCCCACAACTTGGATGGTATCCCCAGAGAGAGGTAGGTTTTCAATTTCCACTGATCTAACAGTAGAACGGGTAGCACCAGTGTCCACTAGAAAAGTGATGTCTACATCATTAACTTTCCCGTTTACATAAGGACCAGACTGGTCAACCTCAAGAGTGGCTCCAACAACACACTCTTCCTCCTCTCTCGGGCACCGTCAGCAATAATCATCAGAATCACTGTCTTGACTTTCTGCTAATAAAAATTGTTGTGAAGCATTTTGCATTTGAACCCTTTGCTGCTTTTGCTGTTTTTGTGGTTTTATTACCTGTTCACTTCCCTGAAATCCCACGTTTGGATTATATTTTTGAACTCCCCCACAATTCGGAAAAGGTGGTTGTGGCAATTGGTCTTGACGATTATTCACCTGTTGTTGTTGCTGTTGCTGTAACTGTCGCTGAATATTAAATTCGTTTAACCCTTGTTGCATCTGTAGCTGTTGCTGCAGGTTAACACCATTCTGCATCTGTGGATTCAATAAGGGATTCTTTAAGTTTTTAGGAGGATGAGGACACTCGTCCCTCCAATGTCCAATTTCGCCACAATTAAAACAAGGTAATCTTTGTTTCAGCTCTTCTATCTTTGGGCTAAATTTCTTTGGGAAATTATTACCTTTAAACTTTCCTTGTATCTGGTTTGTATTTCCAGTTTGAACAAAATTAGTGTTCTTATTTCCCATGCTGGCAATCTGTTGCTCAGCCACCTTTACCTGAGCCCACATGGCTTTCTCCTTCAGCTTCTTCTGTTTTACTTCTATTTCATCGCTACAATATTTTGCTTTTCTTAGAATATCATCTACAGATAGTGATTGCCATCCGACAATACTAGTTCTGATCATTTCTCCAATTTCAGGTTTTAGTCCATAAACAAATCTATAGACAAAATGACTCATGTCTTTTTCATCTAATTTTTCATAACCACTGTATTGTTTAAAGATTAACAATAGTCTTTCATAAAAAGAATGAACTGATTCTTTTGTTTCCTGTTCTGTTCTTTCTATTTTAACCCAATCAACTTCTTTGGGTGGAATTTTGTTTTTCATCCAAACAATTACTTTCTCATAAAAATCCATTACAAGTGGATTTGGAGCACCTGTTTCTTTAATTCGCTCAGGTTCTGTTTTTGGCCAACTAATCGATATTTTACATTCTGTCCAAAGATCAGATGGAACAACAATGTCAAAAAATCCATCTAAATCAATCCACAGAACTTTTGACACTTTGATAAATCTATCAACTTGCCTGTACCACTCGACTGGTTTTTCCCTCAATTTTGGAAAGTCATTTGTAAATAACAGAATGTCCTGTCTCGACCACGGGATATGAACATATCCTCCACCTGCAACTTCTCTCATTGGAAATTGTTTTGACAATTTATCCAATCTTTCATCTTCCTTCTTTTTCGTCCATTTTACTCTCCATTTATTCAGTTCTCCTAGCTTTTTGATATAGACAATCAAATCTTTAATGTGAACTATTCTTCCCATTGAGTTCAAACTCTCAATGTCACTTTCTGAAAAGTCTAATCTGTAATGCTTTGCAAAATTCTTTTGTTTACTCACATCGATTTCAAGTTCTGCAGCTAGATCCTCTAATTGATCATATTTATTTTTCGTTTTCCACTGAATGCTTTTGCAAATGAATAGTAGTTCATCATCCCGATAGTAATTTAAACTATCTGGGCCAATTGTTCCAATTATTAATTCTTCAATATTCGCTTTTAATTTGGCCACATCAAGTTTTGGTGTGGTTACCCTGACTTCATGACTCCCTATATCTGACATAGCACCCATTGGTGTTTTTGGAGATAAATCCTCATTAAAAGTTAAATCAGGCATTCTTGATTTAGAAGTGTTTAATTCCGTTAAATCTGAATAAAATTTTTCAGCAGCCTTTTGAATTTCTGTATTTAAAGGAATAGTTAATCCATTTTTGTTTGTATTCTTTTGATCAAATACAGGCTGAACAGGACCAATTGTTACTGGAACTGTGACAGCTTCCATGCCTTTTGTCATTCTTTTAATTAATTCTTCTTTAGATCTTAAATATTCATTATAATCAACATCTTCAACATTTCTTGTCTCTCTTGCATAATCTTTTGGAGGTTCCCTTGCTCTTGGAGTCATTGTAAAATATCTACCTTCATTTCGAGCATTCTCGAATTCTGATCTTCTAGGAGTTTCAGTGATTTCACAATTATTTGGATAAAGTTTAGGAGCTTCACTAATTGGAGGTGCACTCGGTGAAGTTTCAGTAGAAACCACCGGAGTAGACCATGATCTAGGAGGTCTCAAAGGCTGATTAGGCTGATTCTTTCTAGTAGTTGTATATATTTCTTCCATAACTGCATCCTCAGATTCACTTTCCATTGATTTCCCTGTAGGAGAACCCATTACCATTTCATGAATTAAATACAATCCTTCACTCATGTTTCCCTGTCTCCACATTCGCAATCTATCTTCATGAGTTTCTCTTTTCCAAGATGGATTTTTAGAAGGTCTTTTAATTCCACTAGCTTCTCTTTGTAACTGATACATCTCGTCTTCCCACTCAACTAAAGCTTCAAATTGAGTTGGTCTCGGTTTTGGAACAAGAGCATTCATTTTCTCTCGTAAATTTCTTAAAACTCTTACATTAAATGAACCATCATCAGGCCAAGCTAAAACACCGTCGTTTTTAGTATAGCGTTTCCAACTGTCGAACCATAAGACAGTATGATATCCGTATTCACCTTCCATGTACGCTGCAGGTGTTTTATACTTATGAAGTAGTTTACCACCTCGCGTTTCGATTTTCTTGTCAGGTGAAAATAAATTTTTGAATTTCTGAAATAATGTTGTCTTTTTCTCAACATGTTTAAAATGATAACTCATTTTTAAAAGTTAAATTTAATTCACTAAATCGTTCGTAAAATATTTCCGGGATGTTCCGCAAAACAACCAATCCGTGCGCGAAACACACCAACTAACCAATGACAGTTGAGCTACGTCACTTTTCTGCTCAACCAATAAATTTAGAATTTTTCCGAACGACCAATCAGCTCACAGGCCGTCAGAGACTCAAGAGCCAATCAGAATACAGCTTGTGACGTAGGTCACCCAATCCCAGCGCGGCTCTGTGACGTACACAGCAGCTGCGGTTTCTCGTTTCTCACTCCTGGCGCTTACCCCTCCTTCACAAAATCTTTTCACAGCGCCATTTTAAGGACACTTTTTCAGTGTAAATTTATTCTTAACAATGACTATAAAGACAACATCTGTTCGTTTCACTATTTAGGATAGTTTACATACACTCAAGTATCCACACTTCGGAATAGACGGCGCTATTCACACTAAGGATAATATTCAATTGTTAGTAGAGTAACCTTACCCCACCCTTCTAACACGTATAATTATGAACTCGCTTTGCTCTGAACCCACCGCGAAGTGAAAGTTCTAAGAGTTCCACTTGAACATAAAATACAATTCAAACTCGCACTTTTACACGGAAAATTCCCTAATTTCAAACACACATGAAATCCGTACAGGACTCTCACCTGTTTATAGAAATCATGCACCGTTAGCAAAATAACGACGTTATCCGTACAGGACTCTCACCTGTTTATAGATATGAAACATGTACCCGTACAGGACTCTAACCTGTTTATAGATAATCATGCACCGACGTTAATTTTACCCTTCACTCAAGCTCGGATATAACTAATACTCTCATCACAGTGAGTTTTATGGAAGGCGCTTTGTCCCTATTCTCATGCTGCTCTAATTTCTTAGAAAACCCTCACTATACAAGATTCAGACCTAGCCCTAAAACTGTGCTGCTCGGCGACAACACTATGGTACACGGCGATACCTCTTGTGATACTCGGCGATATCACTACAAACAGAACAGATGGCTTGCGTGACTAATTTCTCGCCACACAATCTATACCGGTATAGCTTACAGATAGCACGAAAAACGAACTCAACATGTGTTAAAACATCGATCCTATTTCCATACCATAACAACGCTAGTAACCCTTAGCAACCAACATATTACCTTGGTTACCCCTTAGCAACCATCAATTTCTGCTACCAGAGAATTGATCCAGCGGGCTATAGAAAATATATCATAAACTACGCTACCCAACTTCATAACCTATAAACAAAATTCTAAACTAAATATGGACCCATTTATAAACCTGATATATTTTGGGCCTACTGAATCAGGTGGTCAGAATAAATCTATATACACATTATCTACAAACTATATACATTTTTATACATTTGCAGAAAGAATATTGTCATTAGAATAAAACCCAACCATTTAAATGACCACCATAGGCGACGTGATCTAGCTAATAGTAACCTACACTTCTGAATAACCAAGACCAGCTTGTTTGTCAAAAGTAAGATTTTATTTACTAAATTATGGTATATAAGTTGAAAGTTTTATAAATGAAGTTTATTAGCAATAATGCAAGCATGATTATAATGAAATATGAAAAAATTATTATTTAAGCAATTGAAACAATTTTAAAGAAATTATATAAAGTTTAGCATTTCTAAAACCTAATTCCCTAACTAAGCTAAATAGATAGAAATTAAAGTAAAGTTCTTTGAGGATTCTTACGTGCTCCACGCAAAGTCCAGTAGCACATCACCCTCATCGGAAAGTCAGAAAGCAGCAGCCAGCCCAACCCTAAGGGCTTGACTTTTTATACCTTTCTACGCTAACTAAACTAGCAAAGGAAAGTTTTCAGAAATCCTCGACGTCCCATTGGCTGAGAGTGACAAGTGACATGTCACCCGTTTCTCAAAAAGTTCCATTAAATCATGTCTTCATAAAGACCATTGTCTCTTCCACGTGAAGCCAGAAGCTTCCTGCGTTTGCAACTATGTATTAAGTCATCCTCGCAGCTTCCATAGACTTTCATTACACTTCCGCGGATGCCAAGTTAAGCGACCTTGGCCATGTCCGACAGAATGATGTTAGCTCATCAGTTTTTGCTTTGTGAATGCAGCTTCAATAAACGTTTTAATTCAGAATGGGCGTCTCGTGACTTTCTGCAGAATTATATGTCAGCTCTTTTTCTGCGGTTCAAATGACTAGGCCCAAAAGCAGGCAACTTATGTTTTCTAGTATAAAACAAACACAAGAAAAGTATTAATGTAAGAAATAAAGTAGATTCTGTATCCACCCCATGGTTTACTAATTAATTAACCCACCCGATTAATCAAAATGTTACCTAGCCATTGCAAACAAATAAGGCAGCGTTTATATTTACCAGTCTCCGTTTTTCCATGAGACCCATATGCACCTAGAATAGTAGAAATGACATCACACAGACAAGGAAAAGCAAAACAAGCACATGCTTCTTTTAAGTTTGCAGCAATTAGTAATGACAAAAACGAAAACAATAAATTATTTTATTATTTGCACGAACAAAAAGATGCAACATTTATGCACGTTTATGAGCACACATGTTAGTACCCCCACGTGTAAAGTTTAATCTAAGTTGTATTAGCACGACATATCACAAATCATTAATAATTTTATTCATGTTATGGAAATGTGACTTTGCGAGTTTAAACAAAATTTTGTTTTCTATCTCGCTCCATCAACACTCAAATGGGAGTATATATTTATCAAATACTTTTGGAAATATACCCTCTGCAGCTTTATTTATACACTAAACTCAAATAAAAAATGGATAAACGCAAATAATAATGAGAAAAAAATAAACATAGACAGATACAGACTAAAATGTCAATAAAATAAATACCATAAAACCTGGTGTCTTATTAATGAAACAGCTTTACGTTTGAGTACAGATGCTGTATCATCAGGGTCACACCCCATTTGCCATCTTCAGACACAAACTTAAATCTTAGTAGAGAGCATTTTCTACAACGTGGACAATTTAATGGAATTCCCTTTCACTGTAGTCTGCCCTACCTTTGCCAGTTTTAAGACGGATGTGAAAACCTTCCGGTTTCAGATTCCTACTAGACCGTTCCCAAGAGACCTGTACTGAGATGTTAAAGCACCTTGTAGTTGTCCTTATTCGTTCATTTATTCATTCATTCATAGTGTTTCACCTTTGAAATGAATGTCTGTGTAAATGTAGTCATGTTTTATTAGTAAACAATAAGTTTATGTCAAACAAGATTTTAGCCACACAATGACGCGAATAAAGTGAAAACGCTGAGTTTTTGTGATTGCACTGGTGGGACATAAGAAATTAGGATATTAGTTGAGGTGGGGTTTGCACCCACCTCAGTTGAGGTGGGGTTAGCACCCACCTCAAATTATAACCGTAGCCCTTGTCAGAGTGAACAACTAAAGTCACTAAATTAACCCAAGCTCAATCCCCCCTAGTAGCTATAGCACAGAGCAGACAGGCTTAACTTAGAGGCAATAAGAAGAATATTAACCCTGTAGTCAAACAGTAATAAAGTCAAAACACCGCACAAGAAAAATCTCCACCTCATCTAGACAAAAAGAGGAATTTTATTTTTATAACCTACTTTATTATTGTTTGTAACAATAAACTTTCCGCCACATCCACCTGTCGCTTGTTGACAATAAAGAAGGCGAATAACATATTTAAAAACAAGGCATC
The DNA here is from genome assembly GCF_964261635.1 of Lissotriton helveticus. Taxonomy (NCBI): domain Eukaryota; kingdom Metazoa; phylum Chordata; class Amphibia; order Caudata; family Salamandridae; genus Lissotriton; species Lissotriton helveticus. The sequence continues at coordinate 168,724,270 of NC_136059.1, read as the reverse complement.
AAGTCCACCAAAAGCACATCTGGGGAAATTTCCAATATGGTTGTCAGAGTGAGCCCAACTCAAAGTGATTCCACTGTTTTCCCGAGATTCTTTCATGTTTTTTAGGGCAGCCTCTGGCCTTGTATACCAACTTTTGTTGCTGAGCACACCAGTCCACTCCACAACACCACTGAGACAGCGAGGGCGGGTTGTAAGATTTCCACTTATTAGGTATGTCTCTTTTTGGCACCATGGTGGCCACCCTGAGCAACACTTGGTCAGCCCTCGTGCCTCCCACTCCCTCAAAGATGGCCAGGAGGAGTGACTTTGGTGAAAGTTCCACCTCTAATCCCAGCACCTCCATTAGTTCTTCAGCAATTGCAGTCCAATAGCCCACAATAACAGAACATATCCAGACCATATGATAGAAATCTGCGGGAGGACATGGACACCTGAAGCATGTTGGGCTTGGAAGGAGATGTGCTTTGTGGATGGGGATGGGGGCTAAGCAGGCACCATGCAGATAATATGCTTGAACTAGCGGCGATGGGAAGGAATTACGTAATAATGGGGGGGTGCCATCATAGGGACGGACCAATCTTAATCCTCCAGTTGTCCCTCTCATTCCTCCCACTTATCCCGCAGATGTGTCAATGTGTCGGGCGCATTTGTTTCCAAGGGACTAAACTATAGGAGTGTTGTAGCTAAGAAAGACTACTTGGGTTACCTCCCTGAGGGTCCGTGGGAGCCAGGTGCCCTACAGCATCCCTAAAACCCCCTTAAACCTCAGTTAGGACAATTCCATTCTATACACCAACTCTGACTAACCGCGATAAAGTCAATCATTTATAACCAGGGCCTGATATGCTAGAAAGTATAGGTTCATGTTGGTCTTACAACATATGGCTTCATAAAGAATCCGCTGACACCCTGCTAGAGCTAGCCGCGGAATGAATCAGGGCCAAAAAATGACGTCGCCATGGAGTCCATCTCACTGATCCACTGCTGAGGTATTAACTGTGGGAATTTTTGAAAATGATATAAGAACTGTGGCAGGATCATCATCTTGTATAAATCAATTCACCTAAATAGAGGATATTTTCAGAAATAAAATCATATAAAAATTAAATTAGCAGAAATGGAGTTATGAATTTTTAAGGTTTGCATTTAAAAATAAAGCCAACAAATATCAAGTACCAACCAGTGTCATTGGGTTGCACATGACCCAGACAAGGGTATGTTTTATGAGTGACCACAATGGAGCATGGGTCATATTCAAGGACTGGTTTGTCTCAGTGGAAAAGTTACCTACTACCGTTGACAGCCTTCAGTTGGTTAAATTAGAGAGAGGGAACTCTCGCTGGAAAAGTGGTTTAAGGCACGGAAAGTTTTGGCAGAAAAAGTTTACGTTTTGTGCTCCAAAGGTCTTCGATGTCGATCTGATCCTCTGCAATGGCAGCACCGGTGAAGCTATGGGTGGGAGATAAAGAGGGCTCAGCCTCAATGGATTCGGGTGTCAAGAGAAGAACGTAGCTGGAGCTGTGGGGAAGTCAGGCCCAGCAGCGAAGCAACCTCTTTGGATCGGTTCGGCCGAGTGGTCCTGGTCTCCATCTGGTTCTCTAGGTGAAACGTTTGCAGAAAGATTCAAAGTCCCAGGTTTGAGGAGTACACTCTGAGACAAGCCCAGGGTTCAGGAACTCTGGAATAGCACTTGAGGGTCAGACTGTTGTTCTGTGTATGGGAGCAGGTGGTCATTTTATAAACTCATACTATTACGTTGCCTCTGGAAGCCATAGAGTATCTTCTTGTCAGGCACATGCCATGGGACTCCTATATCCCACAGTGAGGCCAGCAGCAGGGTCCAGGACGGGTCCAGTTGGAACTGCTCAGCTGGGAATTCAGCAATAAAAGTTCTCTTGAAGCTTGTTATGTCCTGTAGCTCAAAGAGAAGGTCAGCCTTATGACACTTGGAGTCACATCTGTGTACAAGAGAAGAAGGTTCAGTCTTCTTCGATCCTCAAACAGCAGGACAATCCCCTTCTAATCCTTCCTCAGATCTAGCAGTATTCTTAGGATGGAAATGTGGATACCAAATGTATGCCCAGTTCCAGCCTCTGGGTTGGGCAGAACCTTTCTTCCACTGTGCCGAGCTCTTGTGCACCCCCCCTCCCACCCCAGAGGTGTGGACAGGTATAACAGAAACCCCTGCCCTGTGGTCACTCTAAAATAATTCTGGGGCCAGCTCCTCTCCCCTCTGCATGGTGCCTGACTGGCCTCCTGTGAGCCCCCAGCCCAGATGGATAACCTGTCAGAGAAATAGGGCACGTTCCCACACCCAATGACTTTGTCTTAACTCTGGGAGCAAGTTCACACCCCATCAGGGGAGTTACCCAGCTCCTAAATTACAATCTGATGCTCAGGCAAATGGGCTTCCAGAGATTTTACGCAGCCAACAGGTAACTTTTCTAAATGTACCTGTTCTAAAATATTTATTACAAATTTGACTCTGCCAATGATTTGGGCTTGTACGAAATATTTTAGAAAGGCCAGAAATAGAATCTGTAGCTGTTTCCTATATTGAGATAGCAATATTAATTAAATATTGTATCCCAATGCTTTCCTATGGATCAGCTAACCCTACTACAGTGCAAATGTATTTGAAGACTTTCTCACTGTAACAACACGTCAACAGTAAACTTTTATATGTCATTTTTTAACGTTCCATGCACCGTGCCTTATGAGCATTTATGGGCAATTAGGGTGACTTATTAATAACTAAAAGGAGGATTTAGGCCTGCAGAAAGGGGTTATTTTGATAGACAGCCCTAAACCTTGCCCCAAAGAGATTTTAGTATCTTTACCTTACTTTTAACTGATCTATATATATAGTTTTATCCGAATTGTTCAATACGATCATGACAAATTTGTATAATTGTTTTTTAAATCTCAACATATGACTATATATTTGTAATGACATTTGTATGATGTTTATGCTTTTATGGTCTGTTTAAAAAAAGATCGAATAAAGCTGTGTGAACTTAACTGAACTGATAGATCGAATTCACAGTTTAAACCTGCACAGCTAGGCTATTGGTGGAAGGCCTGCAGTCATGTTTACATGGCACCAGCAGTGGATGGTACACTGAGTGCTGCTGTCCACTTGTGACATATAACCTACAGTCCCTGGGTACTCTCCACTAGGGGCTTATAGGTCTGTTACGTATTCTAATCAGGAGTATGCTAAATTCATCATGTTAAAAGTCTGGTTAGGGCTGGACAGGCACTTTAAAATTCATCAACAGGGTTAAAGTGCACTGAACTCTACAGCCAGAAAACACAGACAAGGCAAAAATCTGGGACGATACAACACAAAAGATGGCCATTTCCAATAGGCCACTTCGTGCAGCCTTTTAAGACACTTCTTGCAGTCTACAATGGCACTTCTTGCAGTCTACAATGGCACTTCTTGCAGCCTCCTAGGACACTTCTTGCAGCCTTCTAGCATACTTTTTGCAGTCTTCAAGGGCACTTCTTGCAGCCTCCGAGGACACTTCTTGCAGGCTTCTAGGACACTTCTTGCAGCCACCGAGGATACTTCTTCCAGGCTTCTAGGACACTTCTGGTGGCCTCCTAGGACACGTCTTGTAGCCTCCTAGGACACTTCTTGCAGCCACCTAGGACACATCTTGCAGGCTTCTAGGACACTTCTTGTAGCCTCTTAGGACACTTCTTGTAGCCTCCTAGGACAATTGTTGCAGCCACCTAGGACACTTCTTGTAGCCTCCTAGGACACTTTTTGTACCCTCCTAGGACACTTCTTGCAGCCTCCGAGGACACTTCTTGCAGGCTTCTATGACACTTCTTGCAGCCTCTGAGGATACTTCTTGCAGCCTCGGAGGACACTTCTTGCAGCCTCCTAGGACACTTCTTGCAGCCGACGAGGACGCTTCTTGCAGCCTCGTAGGACACTTCTTGCAGGATCCTAGGACACTTCTTGCAGCCTCCAAAGGACACTTCTTGCAGCCTCCTAGGACACTTCTTGCATGCTTCTAGCATACTTTTTGCAGACTTCGAGGGTACTTCTTGCAGCCACCTAGGACACTTCTTGTAGCCTCCTAGGACACTTCTTGTAACCTCGGAGGACACTTCTTGCAGCCACCTAGGACACTTCTTGTAGCCTCCTAGGACACTTCTTGTAACCTCGGAGGACACTTCTTGTAGCCTCCTAGGACACTTCATGCAGCCGACGAGGACGCTTCTTGCAGCCTCGTAGGACACTTCTTGCAGGATCCTAGGACACTTCTTGCAGCCTCCGAGGACACTTCTTGCAGGCTTCTAGGACACTTCTTGCAGCCTCTGAGGACACTTCTTGCAGCCTCTGAGGACGTTTCTTGCAGCCTCGTAGGACACTTCTTGCAGCCTCCTAGGATACTTCTTGCAACCTCCTAGGTGACTTCTTCCAGCCTTCAAGGGGACTTCTTCCAGCCTCCTAGGACACTTCTTGCAGCCTTTAAGGGCACTTCTTGCAGCCTCCAAGGACAATTTATGCAATCTTCAAAAGCACTTTATGCACCCTTCTAAGGATCACTTCTTGCAGTCTTCCAGGGGTCACCTCTTGCAGCCTCCTAGGACATTTCTTGCAGCCTACTAGGTCACTTCCTGCAGCCTCCTAGGACGCTTCTTGCAGCCTTGAAGGGCACTTCTTGCAGCCTCCCATGACACTTCTTGCACTCTTCAAGGGCACTTCTTGCAGTCTCCTGGCGCCGGGAGACCCCTTGTGGGTAGTTGTGCGCCCTATAAATTCAACTACAAATACAAATACAAATCTCCTAGGGCACTTCTTGCAGCCTCCAAGGACACTTCTTGCAACCTCCTAGGACACTTCTTGCAGCCTCCTAGGACACTTCTTGCAGAATTCAAGGGCACTTCTTTTGCCTCCTAAGACACTTCTTGCAGCCTTCTAAGGGTCACTTCATGCAGCCTTCTGGCACCCTTCTGGCAGTCTTGAAAGGCACTTCCTGCAGACCCTTAGGGCGCTTCTTGCAGGCTTCTAGGACACTTTTAGCAGCCTTCTAGGGCACTTCTCGCAGTCTTCTAGGGCACTCCTCGCACCCTGCTAGGGCACTTCTTGCAACTTTCGAGGAGACTTCTTCCAGCCTCCTAGGACACTTCTTGCAGACTTCAAGGGCACTTCATGCAGCCTCCTAAGACACTTCTTGCAGCCTTCTAGGGGTCACGTCATGCAGCCTTCCAGCACGCTACTTGCAGTCTTGAAAGGCACTTCCTGCAGACCCCTAGGGCACTTCTTGCTGCCTCCTAGGGCACTTCTAGCAGCCTCCTAGGGCACTTCTTGAAGCCTCCTAGGACACTTCTTGCAGCCTTTAAAGGCACTTATTGCAGCCTCCCAGGACACTTTTGCAGTATTAAAGGGCCCTTTATGTGGCCTTCTAGGGGTCACTTCTTGCAGCCTTCTAGGGGTCACCTCTTTTTGCCTCCTAGGGCATTTCCTGCTTCCTCCTGGGACACTTCTTGCAGCCTTCTAGGGGTCCCTTCTTGCAGCCTTCCAGGATACTTCCTGCAGTCTTGAAAGGCACTCCCTGCAGCCCCCTAGGGCACTTCTTGCACCCTTCTAGGACACTTCTTACAGCCTCCTAGGACACTTCTTGCAGCCTCCTGGGACACTTCTTGCAGCCTCCAAGGACACTTCTTGCAGCCTTCTAGGACACTTCTTACAGCCTCCTAGGACACCTCTTGCAGCCTTCAAAGTTCTTGCAGCCCCGTAGGACACTTCTTGCAGCCTCTAGAACACGTCTTGTAGCCTTCAAGGACAATTATTGCAGCCCTCTAGGAGACTTCTTGCAGCGTCCTTGAACACTTCTTGCAGCCTTCTAGAACACTTCTTGCAGCCTCCTAGGACGCTTCTTGCAGCCTCTAGAATGTTTCTTACAGTCTTCAATGACACTTGTTGTAGCCTTCTTGAACACTTTTTGCAGCGGTGTAGACAATTTCTTGCAGCCTTCCATAACACTTCCTGCAGCCTTCAAGACCACTTCTTGCAACTGTGTAGAACATTTCTTTCAGCCTTCAAGAACTCTTCTTGCAGCTTTCTAGGACACCTCTTGCATTATTCAAGATTGTCAGCGTTACTTCTGTAATCATTGTATTTTCTCTGTTTTTCCCTGTGCCTTGTTTCATTTGCAGATCAATTTGCATTGTCTCCCCAATCTGGAATGGACAGCTGGTAGAAAAAATCCAGGGGCATAAGCTTCAATGGTGCAGTAGGGGCAACGGCACCAGTGACCACCGGTGTTAGAGGTCTACTGCACCCCAATTATAGGGGCATATTACCAACAACTAGCGATAATTATCGCTAAGTTGGCTTAGCGGGAATATTTCTATCGCCGCCCTTCACCTGTTTTTATCGCTGAGATACCTTGCTATTAGCAAGGTTTATCTCAGGAGCGATAAAAAACAGGCGAAATGTGTGAATATCGCTGTCAATATAGCGATATTCAGGCATTACCGTGACAATGCTCTTAGCCATGTTATCCACCTCACATTGGATAACATGGCTAGGAACTGGTCAGGGCAGGCGTTAGCTTTTGGAGATATTCACGCTTAGCGCGAATATTTCCAAAACTACGCCTGTGTTGATCATAGGCGATAGCGATTGCAGTGACTGTTTTCAGTCGCTGATATTTTGGCACGCCCATTTTGCATGTCATTAGCGATAAGTATCGCTGACATGCAAAGTGGGCCCCTAAATGCCCGCTATCGCCTACAAGCTGTCGCTAACGGGTGTTAGCGACAGCTTGGTAATAGGGCGATTAAATTATGGCCCTTGGTAATATGCCCCATAGATTTTTTTTGCCACTGAACTAGTGAGTGGGGGCAGAGCAAGAGACCGGAGACAATCTAAGACTCTAGTTCTGCCGGGTCTATAGGTCATTTTATAGGTTCACATAATGTGCATGTAGTATGATCCATGTGTGCTTTGGTAACATCTTGATAACACTCCAGAGGGCAAGATCTATCTAGAACGTCCCTCTTTCTCTCATGCCTGTCATGGGAAAAAGAAGCGCGCGCTCATAATATGGTGGCCACCTTACACCATGTTATTAAGGACACGGTTTGCATTCCTGGCCACTTCTCAGGTGACCTGCTGCATTCTGGGTGTAGTGTCCCTGGTTTACTTCCACAGAACAAGTTAGAACAATGAAATGGTATGTAAGTTAAAAGTCCACACCTGAAAAATTACCGTGGTGACACATAGTCTACAGCCCTGCCAAGTTTCCCAAGTCCATGCATTTTTTGCAGCACCAGTCCAGGTTTTTTCCTTGAATTCTGGAACTTGTAGTCTTGTTTAAGCATGGGCGGACTTTGCGAATTGGCAATCCGCGAACTTGCGTATTTACGGATTCGCAATCCGCAAAATCCGCGAACTCTCGCGAATTTGCGGATTTTTTATTTTTTTTGTGTTCGCAAGGGTTTCTGCCAGTTCGCGAGGGTTGTGTACCAGTTCGCAATTGCGAACTTACTTGTCGGCTCGCAACGGCCGCGACTATGTTGTTTCTACGTCTGGTTCATCATCACAGGTTCACAGCACCCTCTGTTTCACCACTGCCACCCTCTGGTACACCCATGCCACCCTCTGGTACATCACTGCCACCCTCTGGTTGGTTTATCACTGTAGATTATGGGGTGAAAAAAAGCAAGCACACCTGCCCTGCTTCAACTGACATGAATTAATTTGGGGCTGATTAATGTGTCACTGAATTTAAACTTCCAGTCTGGCTGGCACCTGCTTCCTTATCTGTAATTTGCTTTCTGTTGCAGTGCAGTTTTTTTTCACATGACCTTTGTGGCCTACTTGTAGCTATTCTCTGAGCCTGCTGTGAGGGTCAGAGCAGGGTCATAGAATAGTTGCAAGTAGGCAACTGAACTCTGAAGGGGCCCCTCAGGAAGAACTACAGGGAATGGTTACTAATGATATGATTGAACTTTTGCACCTGCTGAGTGCTTTCAGTTTTGTCTGTAATTGCTTTCTGTTGCAGTGTAATTTTTTTAACAGGACCTTTGTTGTATACTTGTAGCTATTCTCTGAGCCTGCTGTGAGGGTCAGAGCAGGGTCATAGAATAGTTGCAAGTGGGCAAATGAACTCTGAACGGGCCCCTCAGGAAGCACTACAGGGAATGGTTACTAATGATAAGATTGAACTTTTGCACCTGCTGAGTGCTTTCAGTTTTGCAAAAATCCAAATATCCAGCAGCATCCACAAAAAGTAATCCTTCCAGGTCAAGATCCAAATCAAAGTGACCAGCACATGAAGAAAGCACTGGGAGGAGCCTGCTGGACAGGAACAGGAAGTTGGAGACTGTAGGGCACTTCCTTCCTCCCACACCCCCCCCCCCCAAAATGAACTCCTTGCAAAGAAAAAGTGCAGGCAAATGTCAAACTGAGGAGTTATTCTGATAAAAATCATAATTTTCAAGGTTTATGCTGCCTGCTGGTGGATTTCTTGTGTGAAATTGCAAATTTTGCAATCTCGCAATTGCGAGATTGTCGCTGCCCGCCGCATCTACGTGTTCGCAAGTGTTTACTCCCGCGAAATTGTAAAGTATTCTAGTTGGCAAGTGCGACCAAGCAAAAAATCCGCTTCTCACGGATTTTACGAATTTTCGGCAAGTTCGCGAGAGTTCGCGGATTGCGAATTTGCCGAAAATCCGCAAAATCCGCGAGCGGAACGGATTTTACACCCATGCTTAGTCTTGTTTCATTAGTAAACAGGACTACAAGTCCCAGAATTCAACGGAAAAAGTCTGGACTGGAGCAGTACATCAGACATGAACCTGGGAAATGTGGCAGCTATGCGCAGTGAGGTAATCACCCTAGCTCAGAAATATTTCACAACCTGAACACTCTTCTATAAAGTAGTAAAGAGGTGGGTAAGGTGACCATACCAGAGTGTGATCGTGCTTTTCTTTGGAAATAATGCAATAGTAAAGTTGAGGTGCACTGTGTGTACCTAAGTTGTACAGTCAAAATTTCAAAGGGGAGTATGCCGAAAAGCACACCTGCTTAGTGGTTCCATGCCATTTATGACGCCGAGTCTGAGCTAGATGTTGATTTTAAGCCAAATAACACTCCCTAGCACACGTGATAGTTTAAATAACACAAGTATATGACGTGTTTCCATAAAAAATATGCAATAATGAACAGAAGATAAGTATTCTTCTTTGTTGGTCACTTAATTCAGTGTAAGTTTTCGCGGAAGTTCTTAACAGCCAACACGTGTTTCGTCGTAACTGGGAAATCATCCCACGACTTTCTCAAGGCAAATCCCTGTGAGTAAGTATATCTTAATATGCCTGTAAGTAAGTATATCTTAATATGCGGTGATAATTCCAACCCGCATATGTTTTCCAACCATGGTAGCGTCTTTTGGTAAGAGTCTGGTGTCTCAGGTCTTTTAATCCTGTGGTTTTAACATTCTTCAGTGCTTCTTCTGTTTTGGAAATCCGCTGAAACGCTACCAAAGGTCCTCGAGGCAGAGCATGTGTGCTAGGGAGTGTTATTTGTTCAAGAAGGCTGTGGCTTATCATTAGGAGAGGGGTGGTTTCTCCTTACCTCATAGCACCGTTAAATACATGGTTCTCTTGTGATAATTTGAGTGAATTTACTATGTGGCGCTGTTTACCTAAAAAGAATACCACTGTCTGTTTTTATTTATTTGATGTTAAGGCAACAGCTGGGATGTGTGAGTCTGTCCACAGTACGGCCAGAGTGAAGCTCAAACTCCACAATCCAAGGGATGGCTCCTGCTGCCTAACCTGGCATGACTGATCTTGACTTTTCTCTCGGGGTGTGAGGACACTTTGCAAGAGTGATTAGCCAGCTGACAGAAATGTTACTGTGGTAAATAAACAAAGCAGCTGGTGTCCGTTTGTGCATAGCACTGCAGTAGCGGCTGGTGTCAGGGAAAAGTCAGTGGTGGGGCAGTGTGGGGGGGGGGGTTGGACAATGACAAAATAAAACAATACAAAAAAAGAACTTACCTGCTGCATCACCACTCTTGTGCTCCTCTGGCTCCAATGCAGCCCAGGCTGAGGCTCCCAGACTCGACTACAGCCAATCCAGACGCTGCTCTCATGCTGCTGGCAGCATGAGAGCAGCACTGTGGTCAGCCTGAGCGGGCTGGATTTGCGCTCCCACGGGGCCAGGGAGCCCGTGCCTGCTATCTCCAATGCAGCAACGCAGTTCAGGTTGGAGACATCTCAGTGCGCATGTCGGTTTGATCATCCTAAAACGGCTGGCCAAATGCACATGCGCACTTGCAGCAGTGCCCACCACCCCTCCTCCATGCCTGTCATCACGATTGTCCCGCCCCCAAGAAATCTCTGTGAAGAAAAATAAAATTATAATAAACCTGTTTTATTTTTCCCAGATTTGCATCTGCCATAACGGAGGTGCCGCTCCAGTGCTGCATCCTTATTTGCACAGCATATTTTTCCGAATGTGAGTTCCTTCTTAGAAGTGAGAATGCCATGTTTGGCATCTGAACACTGCTGGATGGGATATCTCAATGAACAAATGCACCCACAGGGGGATCTGTCTTTGTGCTGGTCATAAAACAGCAATGGAAGAACACTTCATGCAGATCACGTTTACCATCCAGTATGAGTCACCCCAGAACAATTTATGCTAAACTGCAAGACATCTGTCAAGTGAATACCGAGATGCAAAGCAAATTGTGAAGATTGGTTGATAAACAAGGATTAGATTGCATGACACATTTAGGAAGTTCCAATATGTGGAAATCAGCCGCACCCTGCAATTGGAAATATGTCCATGTCATGCAGCCACGAGGAAGGTCTTTGTGGCTCTTTTTTCAATTTCATCTTGTGGAGGGTGAGCCTCCTACACCCCTGTGGAGTGTAAGGAATATATTAGAATATTTTGTGGGAACAATTCTAGTGTAAAATACATGGATTTGCACTGTTTAGAAAAAAAATTATAAGTAGGACCCCCCCTGTCCCCACCTGTACTAGAGGGTCCGGGGTTCTCTCACTTAGTATGGTCCGAATAAGCATAGATAATTGCGCCCCATCACTTCCAAAGTTCACCATTCGCCCCTGTATATTTTCCTTTCCCAAGGAGGCACGTGGTGTGTGTAGACCCTGATTGGACCTGGTGGAAGACTATATTTGGGGTATCATTCATACAAAATAATTACAGTCCTGCTCGAGTGGTGGTCGTACCCGAGATGACCCTCGAGCGGTCCACTCCCATTTATTAACTCTCCCCTGGCCACGCCTGGCCCGAGGATGATATGCGTGCACATCCAGTGGTAGACTGCATGTCCTGCTTGGTGCAGCTTGAACCTCTTGAAGTCCGGGTTGAGCTGTGGTTCGCAGTGGACATTGAGTGCCATCAACGCTGCATCGTAGTCTGTGGCGATGCCTTTATTTGGCAGGTGGTTGAAAAGTTTATAGATTTCTTCTGCGGCATAGTGGAGAAGCAGCGACCTCCTGATGGCTCCACCAGTTTCTCTTTTGGCAACAAAGTAGTTCTCTAGCCGGTCAATCCACATTTTCCATCGTGGCGATGCTGTCACCGGGTCTGCTAGTTTGCTAAATGGTGGTAGCACTCCCGTGAAGGTGTGTTGTACCAGGGCTAGCTGCTGGGGCAGGGCTCGAGCTTCATCTGCCATGTTGATTCACCTTTTAGGGAGTCACCTTGACTCGTTTTCCCTTCCTTAGGGTTTGGTTTGTGTCTGCTTTCTTTGTCACCCTCCTTTGCCTTTTGGGTCTTGGACCAGCTTCTGGGCTGTTGTTGGGCTTGCAGGGGCCGTGTTCTGGCCTGTCCTTTGTCTTTCGGGGATCTTTCCCCAGGGTTTTTCTTTTCCTTTTTTTCCTTTGCTTTCCTTTCCTCTTTTTATCGTTTGTTCTCTCTCTCTTTCGGCCCTTGGTACTCTAGGATTTCAGGCTCCACCGTGGTGTTCACGGCTGCAGTTGCCGTTGGACACACGCTTGCAGGGCCCTGTGCAGGCCTTTACTGCTGGCAGGGGACGTCGGAAGCCTACGCGGAGTTGCGCGGTGGGCAAGGCTTGCCCGCTGTTCACTCACCATGTACCCGTTGCTCTGTTCTGCCGGTGGGGTGGCGGCAACCAGTATTGTCTTCTTGGCCCCAGCAGCGTTTTTCTGTAGGGTGTGAGGGATGCCCGTGGCAGTGGTGTGTTTGCGTCTGCCAGTGAGGCTCGTGCTCACTTCCTCGTAGGTGGGGAGTACTGAGCTTCCCTGTATTGATAATGCGCAGAGCATGCCCTGCTCTCGTTGCCAGTGTAGCGCCCTGCCTGAGACTGGGGGCAGACTATATTTGGGCTATCGCTCATACAAAATAAGTACACTCCAGCTTGAGTGGTGGTCATACTAGAGATGGCCCTCAACCAGTCCACTCCCATTTATTATCTCGCCTCTGGCCACGCCTGGCCCGAGGATGACATGCATACACATCCAGTGGTTGACTACAGCAGCAGGACCGCTGACCTGCTACAGTGTACACACTCACAGGGTCAGACTGGGGCAGAAATAGGTCTGGCGAAAAAAGCGGTACACATTTGCAAACCAGGCCAGGTTTGACCTTGAGAAGGCACATTGTAAGGGCAGTTTGCAAAATATGGGACATTGCGTGCATGTGTGTTTGCTGCAGGCAATGCTTGTACCAATATCAGGGAAATAAATAGCAAAAACCGGCTCACTTGACCATAAATCAGACTCACAAACTAGAAAGAAAACCGGGCCCCACACTGACCTGTCCTACCAGCCCATCGGGCGCTGTCCGATTACCCTATAGGCCAGTCCTGCACACACAAATACACATGGACTGTGGCTCCCAATCACCCAGTACTACTAACATCCCCCAGACTTTCTTCCCCATGCTAGCAGGTAATGGGTGTGACAGCTGGGTGTGGGCCCAAGAAGCTGAACTGTTCCTACATGTGTAAGAATCACAAACGGAGTGCCCTCACAGACAGGAGAGGCTCGATTGGAACCTGGGGACCTGGATATGAACACGGGTCATGTACACTTGACTCACAATCAATATTATAGGGCCCGATTCACAGAACTAACTTAAGACAAAATCCTAAACTTACTACCATTTTCGTATTCACAGAAGGCACTTACTCATTTTGGTATTCACAGAAGACACTTACTGTTTTCGGTATTCACAGAAGTTAGGACTCCTAACTTTAGGACTCCTAAATGACTTCTGTGAATACCGAAAGTCTTAAAATCTGGATTTTTCTCAATTTAGTTGTAGTAAAGTTAGGACTCCTAACTTTAGGACTCCTAAATGACTTCTGTGAATACCGAAAGTCTTAAAATTAGGATTTTTCTCAGTTTAGGAGTCCTAAAGTTAGGAGTCCTAACTTTACTACTATGATAGGCTTGAGATGTTGTAGCTGTTATCTCTGAAGTCCATGTGTCGGCAGCAGAGGTCGGTTTTGCAAGGTGGATAAACTCACTTCTGATCAATCAGGCTGCCATATACAAGTGTCACGAGGACACCAGTATGTATTTGCTGCAATTTCGGTGTTTATCATTGGCTGATGGGATAGGGTGATTTACTCTCAAGGGCTGCAATACCTACTCTGCAAAGCAATTGTAAAAGAGAGATCCTTCAAGCATAGCTCATGTTGCACCACCATAGCACCATATCTCCCAAGGATTTTCTGTCTTACTGATTCTGTATTATTGACAACCCATTAGTATCCATCTTTTAAACATGGTCAGTCAAGGATGCTTTTTATCACTTATTTGAAAAGACACTTCAAATTACAGACACCTACCAATTAGACCAGAATGCTATTGTTATTTGGTAGCTAAATATTCATGAAATACTATAACAAGGGATCTTCAAACATTAAAATCGCTATTGCACATTTACAGAAGAACAAATGCATTCTAGTTACAGTTCAGTTCATAACTTTATTTCGGCCAGCTCGGACCATAAGAGTGCATTATTACAATCATCAATCAACAATAAATAACGGTAAACAGTACAATCATATATCTGCATTTGTTACAGTATAAGAATAATGGGAGACCATTATCCTAAAATCGAATAAAAAACGATTATAAAATTCATTTAGCGCTAATGATTATTGGGATAAAGTGAATAATAAAATTGAGAAGTAGTGCAAGTGTTCCTTTTAAGTAAACCGAAAATGAATTTGTTAAAAAAGGGCATACATAAAACTCTCTGCACAGTCACTTCAAAAAGCCCCTGCGCTTATGCCACATACCATTCAGAAAGCGCGAAACCGCAAAAACAATAGGGGGATGGGTATTGTATTTTAATATCCTATAGGCCTCTTGACAGTGCCTAAACCCTAAGTTTCTGCATATTGGGGCTAACCATCATTTGCGTGATAAATAATATGCGGGGCAGACAAAGAACACATGAGTTTCAGACTCTAACCTATATATACACGCCGGCCATTCTTCCTTGTTTTCTTTGTCCCATTTACTGGTAACCGTCATTAGTGGAAGGGTCCCCAGTCTAAATTAGTTGTAGAGTTTCCTAGCCAGAGGGGGATAAATCACATCCAGGCAATGCTCTTTTCTGTATTCGGCCTTTACTTGAAGAAACTCTAGTGTCAGCCGACTACAGGTGGCCCTTTCTTGGAGAGTTATTAGATTATGGTGCCTATAATTCCGTACAAGATCTAACCTGGATATTAGTGGGCATGCTAACTCAGGCGTTTTCCAGAGGTCCTGCCTACCTATCTTAGTACAGAGATCCCTTATGTGGTTTAGCCCCTGTATTTTCTTATTAATTAGGCTAGATTGGACCTCCTTGAGCTCGTCTCTGTAGCAAGACAACTCTGGCGTCGCCCAAAGCCTATGCCAGAATGTAATAGACCTTATGGCGATCTCTTCATCAATGGGTTGCAAACCCAGATCCATACGGAGGGGGACTAAGGGGGCGCTACAAGAGAGGCCCAATAGTTGCCTCATGAAATTGTGTTGTATTTTCATGAGGTTAGAGGGCCTACAGTGCCCCCACAGTTCAGCCCCATATAAGGTGGCCCCCCCTGGCCTGGACTTTATTTATTTCAATAACAGGGGCAGCTGGCTTGAACGCAGATGTTCTTTGCATTTTCATGATTCCCCCCCCCCCCCACAGTCTGTGTTAACTTTTGACTTGCCTTGGCCAATTGGGTTTCCCACTCAAGATGTTCTGATAATATAATACCCAGGTACTCAAATGTCCACACTCTCTCCAGCGATGTGCCCTCTAGGGAGTGATTTGGGCGGGTGGTTTTGGGGGGATTGAAGATCATGAATTTGGTCTTAGTTAAATTGATCTCCAAGCCCCTTAAATTGCAAAATTCTGCAAAACCATCCAAAGTGTGTTGTATGACCGTCGATGTTTTGAATAGCAACAAAGTGTCGTCCGCAAACATCAA
The DNA here is from genome assembly GCF_964261635.1 of Lissotriton helveticus. Lineage (NCBI taxonomy): Eukaryota > Metazoa > Chordata > Amphibia > Caudata > Salamandridae > Lissotriton > Lissotriton helveticus. The sequence goes on along the minus strand of NC_136059.1, from coordinate 168,708,818 downwards.
CGCAGGAACCCTCCCCAAAACTAGCCTTGGTGCATCGCTGTCTTTGACACTATTTATATGTTCAATGAGCCAGTTTATGTAGAGGCAGAATAGGGTAGGGGCAAGCACTCGTCCCGGACCTACCCCTTTCTTAACAGGGAAGCGTGCAGAGAGTTCCCCATTTTTTCCACATCTTACTTAGGCATAATTCCCTGTGTGCAGCCGCACTAACACATCAAGGAGGTAAGGTGGAATTCCAAGGTCCCGTAATACTTTCCATAGTTTTTCCTGGGAACTAAGTTAAAGGCGGACTTCGGGTCGACGAATATGAGATAGAGGCTGCCACCCTCTATACTCACCGTCTTCCAGTAAAGCAGTTGGAGTCTAAATATGTGGTCGACGGTTGATGTACTCGACCTGAAACCTGCCTGATAAGGACTTAGTATCTCCATCTCCTCTATCCAACCCTGTATTCTGTCCAAAATGACCCGTCCCATAAGTTTTTGGGTGGTGTCTATTAGACTGATGGGCCTATAGTTTGAGGGTAGGAGAGGACAAACTTTTTTGTGTATGGGGACTAACTCGACCCCACTCCAAGTGTCTGTGGGATCCAAGCCCTTCAAGATGGCATTAAACAGGGCACTCAAGTACGGGGCCCAGATTTTTGGTTCCGTCCGAAAGAGATCCCCGGGTAACTTATCTAGGCCATGTGCTTTACTAGGTTGCAACTTAATAATGGCATGTTCCACTTCGTCCAGGGTAATCTCCCACTCACCTTCCAATCGGTACTCATGGAAGGGCTTCGGAGAGGCAATAAAAGCACCCACTTCACTCTGTTCAGCATATAGTGCCCCAAAGTGTGCTTCCCAAACTTCGGGCTCTATATTGGGTTCTAGGACGAGTCTCCCTCCCCTGTCCCCAGAACTTACTATTGCCCAAAATGTTTACAAATCTTTATCATTCAGGGCAATCCTAAGGGCTTCCCACTTCACCGCTTCCCAGTTTTTCTTTTCTGTTTGGGTAGTCCACTTATACCTTGCCCTACACTGCTTGATTGCTAGCCTATCCTTTGCCTTCACTGCCTTTAGCAGGTCCAATTTAGCTTTGCGGCAACTTGCATTGTACCAAGGATACTTGGAGCCATTATTTTCCCTTGGCTTTCCCACCGGGTAGAATGCATCGAGCAATTTTGCTGTTAGCTGCTCATGGATTTTTAGGGGCCTATCCTGTATCCCTGCTTGGGAGTCGGCTCCTCCTACCTCACCCATTTCAATTAGTAATGGTAGTGCCTGCTGATATATATTGGCTAATTTAGGTAGGAATTCCTGAATATGACACCATCTCCCTCTACGTCTATTGTTGGATAATGTTAGTGCATTTTGCTCTCTATTAGGCACTGGTTGAGGGTTAGAGATACCCATACTCCCTGCTTTTAAAGTCATTACTAGAGCATTATGATCGCTATCTTGCCTCTGGTGAACATGGAAGTCAAGGATCCTATCCCAAGTTCTAGTTTCAACCAGAATGTACTCAAGCAAAGAGTTCTGCCCCTCTCCATTAAACTTAAACTGGCCCAGTCTATCAGATTTGGTCCTCCCATTACATGCCCTCAATGAGAGGGCCAAAGTAAGGGAGTTGAGTTGCATTACCAGTGGAGTCCAAGCTTTGACTGGTGGAATCTGTGGATCGGGTATCGACCAATACTGGTCCTCCTCAGTGGGCCCATCTAAAGATGGATCAATAAGGGGCTCGAATTGGTAATTAAAATCGCCTCCTATAAGCAATAGAAATGCTGGATCCAGAGTTGATATGAGATGTCCCAGGTCCTCTATGGCACCTGATTCTTGCCTATTATGCACAGGTCTAGAGTAGACATTAATTAGGGCTATTTGTGCCTTTGAGGCGAGTGTTAGGAGAACACACTGCACGTCGTCAGTAGAATTTAGAATCTGCACTGCCTTAATTCCAAAGTGTATACCTACCCAAATAGTTAAGCCACCTGACGGTCTGCCCCTCCCCTTCGTGGTAGCCAAGATGTTGAAGGAAGCAAAGCCTACTCTCTGATATTCTTCCCTGGCCCTCGTCTCCTGAAATAAGCAGACAGCATGATTGTCTATGAAACATCCCCACTCTGGGCAGGGTAATTTGTTCTTAATTCCAGCCAAATTCCAGGACAGGATTTGGATACTATCGCCCTGTACTCTGGCTCTCCATTGTACCTCAGTGCCCATGTCACACAGGACCAGCAGATCACCGGGATGGGATCCACGAGGATTGCCATCTGCCCGACCCAATTCTCCAATAGAGTCCCTCAGGACTACTAAAGATGATGCATCCAGGGCTCCCCCTTCCTGGGTAATCATTGATGGTGAACCAGAGGATGGAGCACCATCTGCACAGCTCCCCCCATCTAAAAAGGGCCCACAAAGGTCCAATGCTACCATCTGTGTCTGTCGCAGGTTTATGAGGTTTCCCTATCCTGATACTCCCCTCCCTGTCAGTCCACCTCCTCAAGACCTTCATACCTATTATTCACCCTGATGTTAAATTGGGGATACCTCCTATACAGGTCCCATCTTCTATCCTTTACAATCTCAGGGCCCATTTTTTGCATCATCGGTGCTACACTATCTGTTAGTATTTTGTTTTGCTGAGGATAAAAAAAATCTAGGGATCAGAGACTAATACCTGTGTGGGCATTCTGCTGATTGGTTGGAGTATGGAGTAGATTTCTGACAGAATTAGGATTTTTAAAGTTAATAATGACTCATTCTCTTGGATATAATTTCCTGCGGGTTCCCACCCACCCTACTTTTCGCACCATGATTATTTCCCTCGCTCTGGCATGCTCAAAACTTTTGTATCTTGCAAGCCAAAACAGGCATTTATTTCTAAATTCGAGTGGGGTCTCTCTCGCATTGGGTGCGATTGGTGGAGTACCTGTCAATATGACAACATATGGGGCACATGCCAGGGGGAGATTTATGTGGGGTAAGTCACCAGGCATACTCCCAGCAACTTGGTGAGCATGCTCTACCTGCCCACTCCTGTTGTTATCGGTGCTCAATGTTGGGAGATTAGGACGATCCATCCCTCCCTTTATATTCTTGGTGGTAGGATTAAGCTGTGCGGCAATACCTACAACCCCCTTTGCCATCACTTTCTCAAGTTTATCTAATCTAGTGATTAGAGGGGCTAGTTCAGTTCTAAGTGTGTCCCTCACTTTGTCGTGTAAAGCGTTCTTTAGGTCGCGAACCCATGGTGGGTAGAGAATGTCTCCACTAACAGATTGGTGTGTAGCCTCTTCAGGGTAATGCCCTATACTCTTGTCCTCAATAACCACACTCTCCCCACAGTTTTTTTTTCTTCCTAGGGCCAGCCTCAACGGTTGACTTACTTTTGCCATTCTTAGGGGCAGTTGTACCTGATCTACCCTTGCGAAAGGCCTTTTTTGGAGGAATATCCCAGGTGGGCGTCTTGTTTTGTACAACCTCTGGTGATTGGGGCGTAATACTGATGTAGGTGTGTTCGGTGTTTGTATAAATATATCCGGAGTGAGTGACAGCCTCCGCTCTGTTAATTCAATTTCTGTATTTACTACCTGTGAGAAGTTGGCCTGATGTGCAGTGTTCACTATTCTAGTGATCACTATATATCAGTCCAAACAACCCTTATTGATGATTGGTTGTAAGTCAACCTTATAGACCAGCTATCCTAGTAGCATGGATACGAGCAGTCTAAGGCTAAGACTCTAGAGGGCGTGTTAAGCCAGCTGTTTTACCATCACATTACCCCTTGAACACCCAGTGAAAGGACACCACACAAGTGTTATGAAAATAAACAATGTATTTATTAGAATCACAACAACCCTGTACTCTTTATGAGGACAGGGTGCTAGGCACACAACAAAACTCTTACGAAAATACTTAAGTTAGCACGGGATACACAAATGCCCGAGGGGCACGAAAAACCATATGCTCTAAAAGTGGAATGCGAAATTACTAGCAGGTATGTACAGTACTAATAGGCTTTGGAATCGCTAGGACTTGACTAGGGAATCGTTAGATTACTTCTAGGAGGCCCAGGGGACTCGGGTGCAGAGTGTGCACTCTCACGCGGGATGCGGGACAAAGTCTATGGAAGCTAGAATTTACAAAGTTAGTGTTCACGGGCGAACCCGACCTGGTAGGGAGAAAACGACAGTGGATCCTGACCCTTGGATAGTGAGGCTATGCTGGGACACCGAAGTGCCGAAGTTACCTAGCCCAGGGGCTGCAGCTGCATAGGTCTCAAAAGACGTCGGGAATCCTCGTTGCCGGACCAGGAGCTTGGAAGAAAGGAGTTGCTGGCAGGCGACCAGTGAAGATTGTTCGAGTGATCCAAGCCTGGATCGAAGATGGATGACACCTGAAAGCAGAGGGGACCAAGTTCGTGACTACTAGCCAGTAGTCAGTGGGCACCAGGAGGGCACCGGATGGCAGTCACCTCGACTAGGTGAGTGGGCGACGCTGGCTCTGCAGATCTCACGGACCAGGAGGCGTTGTCGGCGACCAGGATGGAGAGGCGAGCTGTCCCACGATGGATGAAGCTGTCTGCGTCGAAGTTACCCAGGATTGGGCAACAAGCCTTGGCTAATTCAAGCCCACGCGGTGGACTCAAAATGGCGTCTTGAGTGGACCAGGAGGGTCCGGGGTGCTCCTCTTCTGGAAGGGAGCAAGGGCCAGTCTGGAGCAACCAGACCAGCAGCAGAAATGTCGTCGGGCGTCGTTCAGAAGGCCACAAGCCAGCGGGCTAGTAGCCAAACAACGCGGTGAGCAGCAAAAAGCAGAAGGGCCCCACGCAGATCGTGGAGATGCTGGGAGGCTGCACTTCGGTGCTGGAGCTGCTCAGGGTCGGGGCTTCTCGGACCCCAAATCACTCACCAGGAAATTACTCGGCGGGCTTGCTGTGCAGAAGTCGTGCAGTCTTGAAGATGGCCGGTCCCTCGAGGTCTCGTCACACCCACGGTTCTCAGCTTGGCTGTAGAGGTGGGTAGAGGTCAGAGGTGCCAGGGAAGCTGGTTCTCGTCGAGCTGGGCAGTCGGATTCCGGAGGAAGGACGTGCAGCAGACCGCAGTGTTCTTAAGATGGTGCCTGCGGATGCAGGGTGACTACTCCTTAGTCACAAGGGAGAAATCTTAGGAAGAAGTCTTGAGTTCCTTTCGTAGAAAGTAGTTTCAGGATTCAAAGATGATCTGATTTGGAAGGGGGCCAGTCCCTACCTTTATCTGGGAAAAGGGGGCTGGCACGCGACTAAGTCCTGCCCTATGGGTGGGACCAGGAGGGGGGTGGTTACACCCACTTCCTTGGCGGGCTTTTCCCCAGCACAGGGTCTGGAGTGTCCCTGGAACTGGTTCAAGCCAGCCTATGCACAGTGAGCACCGGGGTGCCACGTGCAGTCACCTTCCTCTGAAGCCCTGCCTACCTACAATACACAAAATCCTGTCTGGGACGGTGCTGGCACCGCCCCTGGCAGGAAACCCTTTGTCCTTATCTCCTGTTCTGGGAGGACTCCCAGCAGCAGGAGGGCAGACTTGTGTCTCGGTGGCAGCATCCATTTTGTGGATGCTAAGGCTCTGTCTGATTTTAACCGGGGTTAGGGGTTACATACATGTCGTGTCCCTCTAGAAGGGTGGAATGCTAACCCCGTCGCCAGAATTGGCGAGGGGTTAGTATTCCAATTTGTATGACACCTTACTCGACATGTTTTGATAAAGCGATACCAGAGTTGGCATATAACCGCGAGGATTATAATGCACTTAAGAGTATATGGTATGCGATATCATGGAAACGGCTAAGGGATAGACCCCGAAAGCCGCAGACAGGCTCAGCTCATGCCAGAGCACCATCTCACACGATTCCAAGCACTCTGCCTTCAGGATTGTTAAGGCCTGCCATAGGAGTGACTGATAGGAGATCTGTGTGTCCATTTTAGGGTTAGATATAGGTATACTATATCTAAAGCAAAGGGTGAGTACACCACCTTGCCCCAGCTGTCGTGCAGCCAGTTGTGTCAGTTTTGGATGGCCAACCAGGGGTGGCATAATACATGCTGCAGCCCCTGGTAGGCCCTGGGTACACCTATGCCCTGGGTACCTAAGGTACACTGTACAGGGACTGATAAGGTGACTCAGTATCCAATTTAGATATGTACCTAAGGTACATGGAATCCATTTTACAGAGAGAGCAGTAGGCCTGGGGTCCTGAATAGCAGGGCCCCAGGTCAACTAAGTCAGAAAACCAGCAAAACACCAGGCAAAAAGTTGGGGGCAACCATAGTCAGGGATCTACCTTCCTACACTACCCCAATGGCCCTCTGCAGCATTTTATCTATTGATGTTTGTGGCAATGGGGGAACAGGACTAGTTTTGTTTCTACTTGGACCCACCCTTATCCCTATTTTCCCACTCCCTGACTCTTGATTCATAAATCCAGTTTAACCCCAGAGGTAGATAGAAGAAGTGCACTACCCAGAATAACTTATACTTTTTTCCCCCGCTACCCGCAAAACAGCAGTCCTCAGTTTTAACAGGGCGCCCGCAGTCCAGAGTTTTGTTGTGTGGCCTAGTTTAGTCAGAATATAAGTGAGACAGAGCTGATATTGTCTTATGCCATCTTGTACATGTAGCACTGTATCAAGGCCCGATAATTACTGCCACTGTGTCCATACCTCTAAATCTGTGAGGGGGAGGCGGGGTAGAATGCTTTCACGCTCTTTTCTTCACCTTGCCCACGCTGGTAGCAACTGCCTGGGGGGTGTCCCAGCCCAGCCTTTTCCGGCCTATGATGGGCGCAGACAGGCCCGCCCTTGGCCCGGGCACGCCCGCACGCCTCCCGCGCTTCGGGAGCCCTCTAATGTTTCTAAAGCGCCTCCTGGCGCTTTCGCTCTGATGCGGTGCGAGGCACCAGTGAGGGACTCTGGGGAGTGTAGTCCCCGTCGCTGGAATGGCGGCAAACGTGGCGGTGGTTTCGTCGTTGCAGTCCCCCCCGGGACTGTTCTCGCAGGTCAAGCAGGGCAGGTGGCGGCAAGAGCTTCATGGGGGTTCTACTTACATATATATATATAATGAATGAATGCTCATAATAGTAATTCCAAGGTAAGAGATAGTTAATGATAAACATTTTCTTAAAACCTTTTTACACAGAGCTTCACTCCACCTGTTTGCCATCTCCAATCACTGAATATATTAATTTTACTAACAGAGATGTGCTACTCATTTTTTGGTATACAGTGGGACTGTTACCCAATGCTCACTTGGTTTCACATGTGCATCATGTGCTCTACAGTGGCTTTAACGTGCATTTGAGCTGCTGCACTGCTCACTTTGAATCCTGGGAATATTGGTGCTTGAGCAGAGAAGCTCATCACGTTATAAAAGCATTGGCAAAAATTGACTCAGTTCCACTACATTACCACCAACATAAAAAGTAGACATTTACTCTGTACTACATTAAGTAATGGATGGACTTCTACATTAAATGAGTTAAAATGCTTTACCACTCCAAAGCAATCATCATTGTCATTTCTATATAATGGCTGAGTGCATTCACAGAGTACACCCTTTGCGAGAGGGAGGGAACAAACAATAATGGGGCTCTTACTGCCAGTCCTATAAAAGCAGCCTAACAAGAGTGACAAGTCCTTACTTTTTTTCCTGTAGTTTGTAAGGGAGATAGAGACCCTAGGAGCATATGTACAAGAAAATGTCAGAGCACAGTGCTGCGCTCCACGCTCTGACAATTCCAAAATGCAGATATGCGTCGCATTTACAATACAGCGCACCCCTGTGTTTTCACTATTGAAATTGTAAACTGAGATTTAATTTTATGTGCAGGTCCATCCTAGAAAGTAAGCATGTCCTTTTCCCATCCGCTAAAGGGGGATGCAAAACACGGGCAATTCTGCTGTGTCCACGTCTGCCTCCCGTGGATTCCTCATACTGGGCATAGAGGTAAGTAAGGACCGAGGGATTCTTGTGCCACCAGGCACAGCCAGGAGCCAGCCAATGATTAATGGGAATGATGTTAACTTAAGCCCAGTGATGGTTTCCTAACAGTGCTCTTCAAAGCATCTTTCTCAGATGGGGAGCTCGAGTGTGGTGTCTGCCAGGAGTACCCTGCAGGCGGGGGCTGTACAAACGCGCCCCCTCTTGGGAAGTGGCTATAAAGTGCACTGTGAGCGACTGAGCAAGCCAGCAAAAAAAAGTCCTGGGCATGACGGGTCTGGTGGTTCAGTGGACTAATGCGTCCATTGCAGGGGCCTGTGTTCGACCTCATGGTCACATGTTTAAATCCCGGTGAGTCTACTCAGCCTTTCATCCATCTGAGGTCGATCAAATGAGTACCATTGAGTTGGGTAACAATTAACATCTGTTATTCAGCGCCATGAGACCTCTGGGTGAACGTGTGCTTTACAAATACATGCTATGTTATGCCATATCAGAGAGTGCTGCACTCATTCAACTGGGAGAGTGGTGCTGCACCTACCTCTATCTCATGGTGTGTGTTCGTTAGGAGGGAGTGAATAGGTTGACGTTTTTGAAGTTTGCTAAGATGATACAAGTAGATCCGTAACCACTGCTTTCACCTAGAGTCCCAATAACATCCGACCATCAAACACTGCTCTAAAACTCTTACCTGCACCTGACACCTGCGGGCCAGGACCAGAGGTGATTTGTGATTTGAGTGGGAAGAGGGGTGGATTGAGGACAATATGAATTGCCTCCATTTTTACACCATCCAGCTGGAAGAAGTTAGAGTTCATCCAGATTTAAAATTCCACTGCATCTGCTCTAGGATCCTATGGATCAAGGGAAAGCTTTATGCAGATGTGGAGCAGAAGTAAACACACACCTGGCGGAGGTGAAAGAGTGGACGTAGATTTTTGTTAAAGAGAGCAGGTAATCATGACGCGTCCTCTTCGACACTGGCTATAGCTTGTTTTTCATTTCTTTGGGGGCACAAAAAAGTTCAACCTTAGGGGAAACACCATCCCTACACCCACATTAATAATAGGGACTGTCCCTTGTGGTTCAGAGCCTTTGTGGCAGTAAGACAGTTGCCAAGAGCTGCCCTGTCGAGTTCTCAAGCCAGATCCGCTTAGTAGGAGCCAGACTCAAGTGATCAAAAGTGGAACAAAATAGCAGGGAGTACCAGAAGGAGCTATGTTTTGGGAATAGGAGTAAGGAAAACATGTACGAGTGAAGTGCTTAACTTTTTGTAAACACTGAAGGAGAGATGTTTAGCATGATTTATGTATTATTGGATTTACACAATAGACTCTGTGATTAGGGTAGACTTCTCTCCAAAATACATGATTAGGTGAAGAAATAGAAGGTGTGGTGTTACTGCTGGCTCACCTGGAGGCATTAGATGCACTCAGAGAGTTACACATCTGCTAGAATCCTCTAATAGCAAGTGGAGAGAAAGTAAGTCAGACAGGAAACTCACCAAGAGATGTGGTTAGATGCTAAGAGCTGGGATGGGAGAGAACCAATTAGCTTCCAACTGAGCAAGTGAAAGGCTTTGAAGTAAAAGACAAGGTAAAAGCTAGAAGGTAGACACATTTGCACACTGCACATGGAAGTTCAACGAGATTGCAAATTGAAGTGAGGGTGTAAAGATTTGAATGCCAAATAGGTGGTTTGTCAGATTATGAGAGACATTGCAAAATGCTGCAGCTGGGAGTTTTCAGAGAGAATTTCAATATATGGCCTTGGTGGAGATGGTGGTTAAGCTGAAAGGTGGGAATACATATAAGAAACAAGTAGACAAGCATTACTGCACAATAATGTGTGAGATTTCCACATATGGATGACTGAGTGCCATGGAGTGGAAGAAAGTAATTCATTGTAGCAGGTGCCAATGAGGAATTAAAAGAAATCAAAAGCAAACAACTCGAACTTGTGAGCACAATATGGAATCCTTGGCACCTAAGGGCTGCACTGAGTGCAAATATACCACTGCAGGCCACAAAGACAGTACTAACTTTATGAACATGAAGAAAAATAAACATGAACATGTGTGAGTGAAATTGGCTGAGAGTGAGTGAGAAGATATACGTGTTAGACCTGTCCGCCTTAAGGTGGTCTTCTATGCAAACATTTTGCCTCATTTCTCCTGTTTTGCTGATCTCGTTTTTGCTGGCCTTAGGACTTCATTGCTAACCAGTGCTAAAGTTCTTGTACTCTCTCCTTCAAACACTGTGAAATTATCAGACACCCAATTGGCATATTTAATTTACTTTTAAGTCCCCAGTAAATTAGTACTATATGTACTTAGGGATTGTAGATTATATGCTACGAGTGGGCCTTCAGCACTTTTTATGTTAAACAATTATTCATGTCTCAGGCCTGCCACTGCAGCCTGTGTGCTTGGTTTTTAATTGCTATTTCCACCTGTCAAAATTAAACCTCCTGCCTGGCATAAACCTTCCTTTTTAAAACAGATAAGTCACCCTGAGGGCAGGCCCTACACACCCCACAGGGCAAGGTGCAGTGTATTTAAAAAGTGGGATATGTACTTTTACATTTTTACATGTTCCTGGTAGTGAAACACTCTTAAATGTGTTTTTCCCTACTGCAAGGCCTACCTCTCCCATAGGATAACATTGGGTTGCCTGATTACATTTAATAAGTGATAACTATTCCAATAGAAGTCCATGTTCTGGTGTGAACATGGGCTTCTATTGGAATTCTTCAGTGCATATTATCAAGGCCATTATCGCCGCTTTAGCGGCAGTTTTCTGCCGCTAAACTGGTGATAATTTTAATGCCGTTCTTGGTAATATGCCAATAACTTTTATAAAGTTGTATCAAATAAAGGGGAACTACCTAAACTGCTAAGCTTGGGGAAGGTAGAGAAAGCTGAAGAAAAGTAAGGGTAGTTGTTTTGTGCAAGACAGCCTTTGAAAAGCTGCAGCAAGCCTCTGCTCTATGAGCGAAAAAGGGAATCTGAATTTAAAGGCGGAAATAAAGCATCTGATGCTAGAGGCAAGTGAAAGGGACCTGAATCTCTAGTGTGAGGAAAAGAGAGTCTGAAGGGAAACTGGATCTAAAGCTGCAAACACATTCTTAAAACAACAGAATTCTAACTTTATCTATAACATGTAATTTCTCAAACAGTCAACCAATCAAGTAAAGACAAAAAAAGATGCAGGTTCAGTCTCATTAAATTATAAAAAAGCAAGTTCCAACAGTGACCTTCAAAACAGCATATACGATTTACTGGTTGCTGGCACTCACAGCTGTAACTAAAAAAAGCCCCCATGCAATTATAAAATTCCACCAAAATCTCAAAGAACAAAATATTATTTTCTTCGCCAGAAAATGAGGAAAATAAGCATTGCACTTTTTCAATTCTGTTTCATCTTTTTCACTAGAAAATCAACATTCACATGTCACAAAGCAAAGTGGCAACTAACATGAGCCATTTTAAAATAGAAGCCTTCATTAATTATGAACAGAGACACACATATGGAAAAGAGAGTAAAGAAAGGATGAAGGCCATTGGAGTCCATTAGCCCCTATGACTGGACAGACCATTATCGCATCACCTTCCTTACCAATTCAAGGATGACCCTGATGCAAGGGCAACCGAAGAAAATTGGAAAAGGAATCTTAGTAATATAAACCACAATGAATTAACTACCCTTTGCAATAATACCTTGATTTCACAGACCAATATGGGTGATGTCAAGGACCTCACAGATTTCTATAACACTTCCATATTGAAAGTCATGGACTCTGTCGCTAGCCTCCAACAAAAAAACATATCCAATAGAAACTCAAAGCCCTGGTTCAACAACAACTTGAACACCGAAAGACGCAACCTACGAATAGCAGAAAGAGCTTGGAGACATTCCCCATCCTTGGAACTTCAAAAACGCTTAAGAGCAACCAGGCACACATACAACAGAAGAATAAGACAAATAAAAGCAAGCTAATTTCCACAGAGCACAGCTTGACCAAGCCAGAAATAGGCCCAAAAAACTATTCGAAATAGTCAAGCAGCAAACACTTAACGCATCAAATCCATTAGACCACAAATCCAGCACCCTTCCAAACTGTGAAGAACTGGCCACCTTCTTCATAGAAAAAACTACAAAGATATAGAATTAACTACAACTAGCGAACAAACTGCTATCTGCTGCCGCATCTAGCTTCTCTTACTCCTCCCAGTACAGTCAAGTGAGCGATCCATCTAGGCACCCCTCCAAAAACTTTGCCTCCTGGGACACCGTCTCAACAATCAGTGAAAGAGACATCTACAATATTCTTTTTTTTTTTTAGAGTTTTACATTGCGTGAACCACATCCGAAGATATTGGGTATCAGAGCGCTTTACATAGCAGCAGATGCACTACATGAGGACACATTCATTTTTGTTAGGCATGGGGAGATTAAGTGATTTACCCAGAATCACAGGTTGTTGAGCGTCATTGCCGATACTCGAACCCAGTTCCCCAGCTTCGACATCGACCGCTCTAGCCATATGGCTACATCTGCTCCCCATCACTAAACCCATCTAATAACTTCGCTGACCTGCTACCCCCGGCTATATTCAAAGAGATCAAAACACGTATTCTCCCCCTATGGACTAAGATTGTAAATGCCTCACTACATCAAGGTGTTATCCCTGATTGCCTAAAAGCAGGACAAGTAACCCCACTTTAAAAAAAAAACTCGCAGACTGCTCTGATCCTAAATTGCTCACTTTGCCACTGGATTCAAGATCGCTTGGCTGATGAGGTTATGAACCCGAAACCGGTCCCAGGATGCTTGTTTCGGGTCCAGGGAAGACATGGCTTGGCAGTTCGGGCTGGACTGTTCCCATGAGGCACAGGGTCAGACTGATTTGGATATGGCCGTGACTGAACTGGGGTGGCAGAGTGGGCTAAAGAATGATGATGGATTAAACCCAGATCAGTTGACTGAGGGTGAGTGTTTGATTTGCTCAAACGCTCCATCCATCATCCCCTTTGTTATCGTTCTGAGCCTAATAACTTCAGACCCATCTCCAAAATCCCTACTCATGCAAAGCTCTTGGAAGAATGTGTCCAGATCCAACTCTGTGAGCACATAGACAACTATCAACTCCTTGACCAACACCAATCAGGTTTCCGTCAAGTTCACAGCACTGAATCTGCACTTACTCATGTCGTCGATGACATTCTAAAAATGCTGGATCGCAATGAGTCATACCTTCTGATACTGCTTGCCCTGTCGGCAGCCTTTTACACTGTCAAACATGATGGTCTACTGAAACTACAGGATAAAACAGGATGAGCCTACCAGGGGTTGTATTGCAATGGTTTTCCTCATTCCTCCTAAACAGACCCCAGAGAGTCAAAATGAACCAATCTCTGTTTAAGCCCCACGCGACCACTCTGGCTGTTCCACAGGGATCTTCCCTCTCCCCCGTTCTTTTCAATCTATTCCAGGAACCACTAGCAAATCACTTAAAATCTGCTAACATCCAATATTATATGTGCAGTGTTGGCACTCAGATGTATCTCAAAATCGCCTCCCCTGAGGACATCATATCTCTCAATCTCATCCTGCAAAACACACATTTCTGGCTCATGGATAATCATCTCAAACTTAACGCTGCCAAAACAGAATTCCTTCTCATCTCACTGCCGAATAACACCCCTAAGATCGAGCTTTTGCTGAAAGATCATCTTTCAGCCCTTAACTGCTCCCATCACATCATAGATTCTGCTAGAATATTCAGGAACACATTCATGCTGCCACCAAAGGAGCGAATTACCAACTGAGCATTCTACGGAAACGTAAACCCTACCTTCCAGATGAAGACCTAAAACAAGTGGTCCAAGTTCTTGTATTGCCCAGACTGGACTACGGTAGTGCTATATTATGTGGCCTACCTCGATACAAGTTGGCCCCTCTAAGAGCCAGACTTGTCTCCAGAACAAAAAGAAATACACACATCTCCCTGATCCTAAAATCCCTGAACTGGCTACCATACCAAGCAAGAATACAATTAAGAATTGTGTGCTTGAAACATAAAGCGCTACATTTCAATACCCCCATTTATCTGTCTCAAAAGCTAGATAAATCAGGGGGCTGCTGACCCTCGAAAAGTTTGCACACCCTGCTTCTGAAACTCGAACAAACCAACAGAAAGAAAACAGCTGAAAGAGCTTTCTCGGTTGTCGCTCCAACGATATGGAACTCTCTACCTCCGGATGTTCGCCTAAACTCCTCTACCGCCGTTTTAAAAAAAGAAGCAACATCTTTTTTGATGAATAAGGGGCACATGCATCAAACTTAGAAATAGTGAATCCTAAATAGCGAATTTTAAAGATTCGCTATTTAGAGTTTGCTATCTCCAATGCATGACCGTTTTAGCAAATATTTACCAAATCACTAAAAATCGATATCGCAAATAGCGATAATACAATTGCGACGCCCACATACCGAAATAACTATTTGCGATTTCGCTAACAGCAATTTCTCAATTAGTGAAATCTCAAATAGCTTTGCTTTTGATGTATGTTGATGACATCACAACTAGGAAGTCATCTTGCCGATGCTTCATTCAGTGCCAAGAGAGAGTGAGAGAAGGAGGCTGGTTGCAGGAGCAGAGCAGGACAAGCAACTTCTTGGCTCACGGAACCTGTCCAGTGCAAAATAATGGAATCATCAGAATCCAGGGAGAGTGCATCAACCAGGAAACGCAAGCTCAAGTTCAGTGAGCGAGAAATTGAAAACCTCATAGAGGAGGTCGTGAGGAGCCACGACAAGCTCTTTGGGAAACTGTTTCTCAGGGTACCGGAGGAAGAGAAGAGAAATATATGGCTCAGGATCCTGGATAAAGTGAATGCAGTGGTGGTCACCCACAGCACAATAGACGACCTGAAAAAAAGGTGGTACGACCTGCGCAGCCGTGCCAAGGAGAGGATTGCGGACAGGCTGAAGGAAGCTAAGAAGACTGGAGGGGAACCAGCAACACTGCCTGGAAATACACCCCTGGAGGACCTGGTTGAGTGCACACTCCAGCCTGAAGCTGTGGTGGGAGTGACCCAGTTGGATACACCCGGAGCAGCCAGTCCTGCACATGGTAAGATGCATGCAAGTGTCCATATCAAGAGACAAATCAAAATGTGAACATCACCTCAGTTCAGCTCTAGTGTACAGATACTAACTCCGGTCCACATTTCCCTCCAACACCCAAATGCAGTATTGGAGTTACAAGCAGGTTAGGCAAGTTGGTAGGCAAACACACTATAAGAAAGTTAAACATGTGAACACTGTGTGACAGATAGTAATTTAATGAGACCCAAAGTATGCTTAATGTGACACAACATTACCCTTACAACAAATTAACATAGCACTGTTTAACATCACAGATGCAGCAGCAAGGAGAGTCTAAGGGAAAGTGAATGCAGAGACACACAGGAGACTCTAGCTGAGGCAGACGTGGAAACACCCACAAAGCCCAGCCCCTGCCCCCATTATACGCAGGGCCCCAGTACCACCATTGCAGCCCATGGAACCTGAGGAGAAGCATGAACCAGCTCCAGAAACAAGCCAGCCTCGAGGTATCCCCACAACGACACCCCAGTCACAGGTCCGGCACAGCCCAATCCAAAGGCGGTGGCCCAGGTCAAGGGCCCGCATCACATCGCAGGAGGTCCACAGTCCAAATGTCTGGGGTGGGCTGGAGAGCCAGATGCTGAGGGTGCAGTGCCTGCAGACGAAGCATGAGGTCAATGCAGGCACAACTCTGCACAATATTGTAGTCTTGAGTGATTGTGTGAGAGAACTCACAACAGCCGCGGTGGAAGGCAACAGGCAGTCCAATGCGGCCATGCAGGAGCTGAGCAGGTTGATGCAGGAGGGCCAGGTGACACAGGGAAGAAGGCATCGCCAGTTAGTGATGCACTTAGAAGGCTATACTAAATCTAACAATCGCCTGAGCACCAACACTGCACTGCTGTCCCGTCGGTCCGTGGCCATGTAGATAGAAATGAGCCATAGTTGTGGGGATGTGTCCAGGGCACTGGTCCAGGTAACTAATGCTGTGGAACAAATCCAGGCTGCTACTGCTAAGGGCAGCAATGTGACGGGGTAAAAGGGGGAGTAAGGAGGCATCCAGCCTCAGTAGCCTGTCAGTGCCAGTCCCCACATGCAGGAGGTGCACCAGTTGGAGCACAACACCTTCCGGAGCCTCCATGAAGGATGGAGATGATGCCGGCAAAAGGCGTTTGGGGGTGCGTGGTAGGAAGAGATAGACTGACTTGGGCAGAACAATTCAACCATGGTGAAGTAACTATTAACAACACCATACTAGTGACTGAGATCCAAGTCTGAAAATGAGGTGCTACTTTGCACCGGCTGTGTGCTTTAACACAACTACATGGTTTAATGAAAGTAAATACAGTACAGTTCAAACATGCTGTGTTGTGTCTCATCATTGCTCACCTCAGAAATAATGTTGTGTAATATTTGCACGTCTCCTTCGCCCTTCTGCTGAGCTTGCCCCATGTGCTGGACATAGTTGTGGTCCTTGCTGGTTGTCCTCCTCAGGCTCACTGTCGGACAGTTCAATGGATATGCCTTTCCTGGTAGCAATATTGTGCAACATGGCATATGCAGCCACAATCCTGCAGCAGGTCTCGGGCCGGTACTGCAATGCTTTGCCAGTCTTGTAGAGGCAGTGAAAGCGACTTTTCATCAGCCCATAGGTGCGTTTGATGACATTTCATGTGGCGATTTGCGCTGCATTATACCTCTGTTCATTTGGGGTGGCTGGGTTGAGGTATGGCGTCAATATGTGGTTCCGCATGGCGTATGCGCTGTCACCTACAGGGTAGTGAGCAAAGGGTTAGTGACAGTTGTGCATTGGCATTTGGCCAATCATTATATATGTTTACCAAGCAGATGTCCTTCACCAAAATCACTCCTGAGCAGACGGGTGTGTATGCCACTGTGTCGAAAAATATAGGAGTCATGTGTGCTTCAAGGGTTTTGAGCCACAATGTCTGTTATGATATAGTTAGCATTACAGACTACTTGTATATTGATCGAATGATAGGATTTATGGTTCCAAAAAATGTATTCATTCACTGCTGGTGGACAAATGGCAACATACATACAATCTATGCAACCTATTACATGTGGAAACAGGGCTACCTGGTAGAAGTACAGTTTGGTTTTATTCAATTCCTGTGGGGTTGTGGGGAAGGAAATGTGGTTGTGGATCCTTGTCATCATGGTGTTCAGGAAAGATTTAGAGAAACATGAAAGGGAGCTTTGGGACACCCCCCCAGCTACAGCTACTACTTCTTGGAAACTGCCTGACGCAAGTAGGTGCAGGCAACATAGGACCTGCACATGAGAGGGGATGGCATGGGTCCTACGAGTTTGGCGCTGCATTGGGGATTCCAATTCTGCAATTAGATCAAGGCACCATTCAGCCTGAACTTGTCGTGTATTTCATCATCTGTTTGTCCCAACAATGTGATGAGCACTCTGAAAATGTGCTCCTGTATTCTCCTTCTTCGCTGGGCTGCTGCATTGAGCCTCATCCTCCTCCACATCACGTAGAGAGCTGCCACTGTGAAAGATTCTGAGGCCTCCTGGGTCTGTTTGAATAGGTTTCTAAGGATTAGCAGCTCTAGGGCTTTTTTACTAATGGTTACCACCTCATTGTGATCCTCTTTAAATTGCACTTACAAAATTGCGAATTTTGTAAGAATCGCTATTTGCGATTTTTCATGCATGTGTTTGCGAGTCCTTAATTGTGAATCGCTATTTGGTATTCGCAATTAAGGAATTCAAAGATAAGGAATCGCTAAATTGGGGATCGCCAATTTAGTGATTCCTTATTTTAGCGGTTTTCATGGTTTTTCCGCTGATTTGGGTTTATGCATTGGTAGTAGCTAAATTGCTCTCGTAAACAGGCTTTTTTTGCGATTCGCAAATTTTACGAGCACAATTTGGCTTGATGTATGTGCTGTAGGCTTTTACCCTAAGACAATTGATCTGTGCCTATCGAAATGTAACCAAATTAACTTCTCTATGACGATTGACCATCTTATTACTGACTTTAATCGAGATCAAGCTTTTTAGTCTATGTACATTCATATATGTTTGTCATACCCACATGTATCTTTTGTTTATCAGTCCAACTGATACCCTACTCCTCGTCATGTAAAGTGCTCTGATACCCACTAGGGCCTTCAATCAATCAATCAACCAAGGCACTTGTAAAGCGCACTTCATACCCGTGAGGGTCTCAAGGCGCTGCGGGGGGTGCTGCTACTGATTGAAGAGCCAGGTCTTGAGGAGTCTTCTGAAGGCCAGTAGGTCTCGGGTCTGCCGTAGGTTGGTGGGGAGGGTGTTCCAGGTCTTGTCGGCGAGGTGGGAGAAGGATCTGCCGCTGGCAGTCGTTCTTCGGATGCGGTGGACTGTGGCGAGGGCGAGGCCGGCGGAGCGGAGCAGGCGGGTGGGGGTGTAGAAGCTGAGTCGTCTGTTGAGGTATGCTGGGCCGGTGTTGTGGAGAGCCTTGTGTGCGTGGATGAGGACCCTGAAGGTTACCCTCTTGTTGTCGGGGAGCCAGTGCAGGTCTCTCAGGTGGGGTGTGATGTGGCAGCAGTGAGGGATGTCGAGGATCAGACGTGCCGAGGCGTCATCTCATGAGTTTGGTCGATGTTTCTGCATAGAGGACGTTTCCGTAGTCCATCCTGCTGGTGACGAGGGCCTGGATGACCGTTCTTCTCGTTTCGGTGGGGATCCACTTGAAGATCCTGCAGAGCATTCGGAGGGTGTTGAAGAAGGATGAGGAGACAGCGCTGACCTGCTTAGTCATGGAGAGGGTGGAGTAGAGGACGACCCCTGGGTTATGTGCGTGGTCGGTGGGTGTCTGGGCTGTTCCTAGTGTTGTCGTCCCAGGCTGAAGGGGTGGAGCCGAGGGTGAGGACTTGCGTCTTGTCCGAGTTCAGCTTCAGTCGGCTGTTCCTCATCCATTCGGTGACGGCCTTCATTCCGTCGTGGAGATTGGTTTTGGCGGTGTGAGGGTATTTGGTGAGGGAGGGGATCAGCTGGGTGTCATCGGCATAGGAGGTGATGTTGAGGTTGTGCTGTCGGGCGACACGGGCCATGTAGGGGTGGGCAGAAGTTGCATAAGGGACTTTCGCGGAGAGGCACGGAGATTGAACCAATCTCCGTGCCTCTCCGCAAATTTCTGTTACGTTACACCCGCCCGCCGCCCGCCCGCCTCCCGCCCACAATATTAAACAGCGAGGGCCCGATTCACAGAACTAACTTAAGACAAAATCCTAAACTTACTACCATTTTCGTATTCACAGAAGGCACTTACTCATTTTGGTATTCACAGAAGACACTTACTCATTACGGTATTCACAGAAGTTAGGAGTCCTAACTTTAGGACTCCTAAATGCCATCTGTGAATACCGAAAGTCCTAAAGTTAGGATTTTTCTCAGTTTAGGAGTAGTAAAGTTAGGACTGCTAACTTTAGGACTCCTAAATGCCTTCTGTGAATACTGAAAGTCTTAAAATTAGGATTTTTCTCATTTTAGTAGTAGTAAAGTTGAGAAAAATCCTAATTTTAAGACTTTCGGTATTCACAGAAGGCATTTAGGAGTCCGAAAGTTAGGAGTCCTAACTTTACTACTACTAAATTAAGCAAAATCCTTATTTTAAGACTTTCGGTATTCACAGCAGGCATTTAGGAGTCCTAAAGTTAGGAGTCCTAACTTTACTACTACTAAATTGAGAAAAATCCTAACTTTAAGACTTTCGGTATTCACAGAAGACATTTAAGAGTCCTAAAGTTAGGACTCCTAACTTCTGTGAATACCGAAATGAGTAAGTGCCTTCTGTGAATACCAAAATGAGTAAGTGCCTTCTGTGAATACCAAAATGGTAGTAAGTTTAGGATTTTGTCTTAAGTTAGTTCTGTGAATTGGGCCCTCAAAGCCTAAAATAAGATTTAATAACACTTACCTTATCGCAGGGTCATCTTCCTGGTCTATCGCGCCTTCTTCTTGAAACTGCGCATGCGCGGGAGCCTGCGCATTCCTCGCCAAGAAATGTCCGCCCACCCCTAGTGCCATGTAGATGTTAAACAGTGCCGGGCTGAGGGAAGAGCCCTGGGGTATGCCACAGATAATCTTGGTGGCGTTGGAGCGGAAGAGAGGGAGGCAGACGCTCTGGGTTCTGCCGGAGAAGAAGGATGTGGTCCTGTCCAGGGCCTTCTCTCGGATTCCGGCGTTGTGTAGGCGTGTTCGCAGTGTGTGGTGGCAGGCCATGTCGAAGGCGGCTGATAAGTCCAGGAGGATGAGGGCCGCTGTTTCTCCATTGTCAAGCAGGGTTCTGATGTCGACGGCGGCAGCAATGAGGGCGGTTTCGGTGCTGGTGTTGCTGCGTACCCGCACTGGGACGGGTCCAGGATGCTGTTCTCCTCGACTGACTGCTCATTTCACGGCGAACATGGGACCAGATGTACTCCTTAGCGGCCCTTGCAAGAGATGTTGTCGACCCATGTAGCGGCTCTTCCTAAATACTGAAGGAGCGATCGAGTCATACTGTACATCTTCCTCCGTTTTGGTTTCTATTCCCTGTAGTAATTTTGCTGACCTTCCTGGCGGCCATAACCACTTCTCCAATTCGTCTTGAGCTCAATTATTTTGTATCCCGCTGGGCTGGGAGCCTGATGGCCCAACATTTTAAGCCTTCCCCATGAGTTACTTGCCCCACCACACCCCCCAAGTCCTGATGAAGACCCCGCTCTAAGGCCCTACGGTTACCTACCTATTTATCTGGGGTCGAAACGTCGACAAACCTAAAAAAACCCTCAGCCTGCGCAACCAACATACAAGATATTCATACCAGCACATTTAGCATGTTGTCGGATTTAGGAAGATATAAACATTGAATGTCTCTCTCTTTAGCTGGCTCTATGGTGAAGCCAAGGTTTAGTAATTGTATTTATGCATTTCTTTTGAAGTTGTGAAACAGCATTTTATACTGTGTTCAAACCTTGCACTATTGTTCCCACTTCACTATTCACCCCTCCACACCCTTTCACTCCTTGGGGCACTAATATACTATGATGATGAAACTATATATTCATTACGTGCTGTATTCTGAAACACACTGTGATTAAATAACAAGAGTGTTAATGCAATATGTGCAGTTCTGTGTATATTCTTATAATTTTTTGTTTAAACTGTATATTACGTACTGGGGCCCCTTTTTCTATGTACCATAAAGCACCCAGGTCCCAGTGACCATATTGGGTATACCCCCTCTTTTGTACCGTTCTCCTCGAGCTAGCGGGTCAGTTGTTTGTTGACGACTTTATTGGTGACCTTCACCGGGAACGGGAGCAGGGAATTGGGTCTGAAGTTCTTGAGGTCCTTGGGGTCCGCCTTGGGTTTCTTGAGTAAGGTGTTGATCTCGGCGTGCTTCCAGATTTCCGGGAAGGTTGCTGTCTCGAAGGAGATGTTGATTACTTTCCGGAGATGGGGTGCGATGGCTGTGCAGGCTTTGTTGAAAATGTGGTGAGGGCATGGGTCTAACGGTGATCCGGAGTGGATGATGCTCATGATCTCGCTGGTGTTCTCGTCATTGATGCTGGTCCAGGAGAGCAGGCGGTTGGCACAGGTGGTGGTCGTGGGGACGGTGGCTGTCGGGGCGGTCATGGCGTTGAAGCTGTCATGGATGTCGGCGATCTTACGGTTGAAGAAGGTGGCCAGCGAGTCGCACAGGTCTTGCGAAGGCGGGATGTCGTTGATGTTGGAGCTGGGGTTGGAGAGTTCCTTCACGATGTTGAAGAGCTCTTTGATGTTGTGGGCATTGTTATCTAGGCGGTCTTTGAATGAGGCGCTCTTGGTGGCTCTGATGAGTTGATGGGCAGCGTGGCTGTCTGGTGTTCGTTCGCAGAGCCAGTTCTTCTCCAGTTTTCGGCATGTTCGCTTGAAGGCCTGGAGGTCTTCGGTGAACCAGATGGCTTTCTTGCTGGTGAGATTGTTGGAGGGTGTCTTGAGTGGGGCAAGGGTGTTGGTGCAGTTGTGGATCCACTGTCTGAGGTTGCGTGCGGCGGTGTCGGGGTCTGTGGGGTCGGCGGGTGGGCTCCGGGCAAGGGTGGTGGTTAGTTGGTCTGCGGTGACTCTGCTCCAGTAGCGTCGAGGCATCTGTAGGGTGCGGTGGTGCGTGGTGGGTTTCTTGAAGGTGAAGTGGATGCAGTGGTGGTCGGTCTAGTGGGGTTCGGTGGTGTGGTTGAAGGTGACGTGGGGGCTTGCGTTGAAGATGGGCTCGAGCGTGTGGCCGGCGGCGTGGGTGGGTGTTATCACGAGCTGTCTGAGTCAGAGGTTGGCTATGTTGTCGATCAGGGTTGTGGAGTTGGTGTTGTTGTTGTTCTCAAGGTGGAAGTTCAGGTCCCCAAGGAGGATGTAGCCCATGGAGGCGAGGGCATGAGTGCTGATGAAGTCGGCGATGGAGTCGCTGAACTGTGTTCGGGGGTACGGGGGTCTGTAGATGAGGGTTCCTGTGAGGGATTGTTGGGGTCAGTGTGAATCTGGAAATGCATGTGTTCGGCGGTGCTGAGGGAGTTGTCAGTGTAGGTTGAGACTCTGAGGGTGTTCCTGTGGACGATGGAGATTCCTCCTCCTACGCCGTTGGTACGGTCCCTGCAGGTGATCTTGTAGCCTTCCGGGATGGCTATGGCGATGTCAGGAGCTGAGGTGGGGTTCAGCCTGGTCTCCGTCGTCTGGGGAGGTAGAGTCGATAAGGTCCCAGAGTTCGACGGCGTGTTTGCTGGTGGAGCGGGTGTTGAGGAGGATGCATCTGAGGTAGTTGGGTTCGTTGGTTGGCGGTTTGGCGGGCCGGGTGCTGATGCTGGTGAAGCTGCAGTTCCGGCAGAAGAAGGGGCCATGGGTGCGCTTCGGGCGGCCAGGCAGCAGGTGCCTGGTCATCCTGTGTTGAGTGTGTGGAGGGTGCTGGAGTCGTAGCAGAGGCGGGCGTCGTGGTCGTGGTTTTTGCGGGGTCCAGGGGTCCTGGCGCAGGCGCGGTCCAGGCGTGGCCTGCGGCGCGCCCGCTGCACCTGACCGCGCAGCGGTCTGCATTTGTAGGGAAGAAGAGGGACGTTCAGCTGGGAGGCAGGAAAACAGGCAGGAAAGCGGGTCAAAAATCTTTATTTTGATGAAT
This sequence comes from Lissotriton helveticus, assembly GCF_964261635.1. NCBI lineage: Eukaryota > Metazoa > Chordata > Amphibia > Caudata > Salamandridae > Lissotriton > Lissotriton helveticus. Next base: position 168,685,603 of record NC_136059.1, on the reverse strand, counting down.
AATGAGATACAAGAGAGGGAAAAGAGAAGTGGAAATAGAGGTTTAGTAAATGAAATTATATCCGTTTTATAGTGATTTCCTTATAACACAAGTACCTACAACAGAAAAACAAGTAGTGGAATACTGGAGCAGAAGGTCTATACCAATCATAATTAGCCCTAAACTGCTTCATTGTGTTCAGTGGAGCACTCAACATTACAATGCCAGCCTCTTCAGAATCAATGCTGAGTAACACAAGGCCCTGTAAAGCCTTGCCTCCCAGCTCCATTGGATCAAACGCCAAGCGAGGCAAAGCTCTGCCACGCTTCAAGCACAGTTCCCCGGAACTGATGCAAAGTGATGCCAAGCACCACACAGCCTCACCGCACAGCTTCTTGGAACTGACACCAAGTGATGCAAAGCCCTGCCATACTTCACGCACAGCTCCCCGGAACTGATTCAAAGTGATGCCAAGCCCCACAAAGCCTCATCGCACAGCTTCCTTGGAACCAATGTCAGAATACATGAAACCTCGCAAAGCAATGCCAGGCAGACCACTCACCAGTATTTGAGGTACTTTGTTCAGCAGGCCTAACTAGGTCCCTGCAGCCGGTTGGCCTGCACTTCACTTCACTTCACTTGCGACTTTGTCCCAGTATGGCGCAACCAGATAACCACAGTCTTGTGTTTTCTGGCTCTATTTTCCCTAAAACCTTTAAACTTGCATATCTCCGGTTGAACTGATTGGATTTTAGTTGTGTTGGTCTTGTTTTATTTATTAAATTGTACTCTACTTGTCTAAATTGTTGAGGGGTGTTGTGTTTTCATTTTACTGTTTGAAGTGTTGCACAAATACCTTACACATTGCTTCTAAGTTAAGCCTGACTAGTCTGTGCCAACTAACCAGAGGGGTGAGCACAGGTCTATTTTGGGTTTGCCTGTGCCTCACGCTGTCAAGGATTGTAGTTTTTGTTTGACTATAGCTCCCACCCTAGGTAAACAACAACCCAATTTCTCACAGTTATCAATCCATGAAACCAAATTATGCTTATATTTTCAGTGAACACAAAAATCTCCCCAAGTCTCGTACACTAATAATAATAATAATAATAATAATAATAATAATAATAATATGAGCATTTGTAAAGCGCCTGGTTACACCAGCTGGTTTGCCCCCCCCCCCCCCTTTATTGAGAGGCTGACTACAACAGAACCTGAACCGTCGAAGACTCCGAACAACTCAAGACATTACACAAAAGTAGATTTCATACGTCCACGTTTGTCCCAGGGGGTCAAGATATGCACATTTGCACATCAAAATGTATTTGTATATTTTTCTATGACTTAAATATGTTTTCCTTGTGGAGCGATCCTCCCTAAATTAATGCTTATTTCATACCCACTGGTTCTGCTGTTGACAGCCCCCTCTGCAGCGTTATTCCTGGCCACAGCATGATGGTCCTTGTCAGGATACAAAGGTAAAATAAAATCCCAGTGCATCAGGGGCATTCACTTTCGAGTTAGTTTGATGCATTCCCTTCCCTGCCCCATGTGTTTGGTGATGAAAATGACATAATATAAAGGAGGGACTTCTCAAGGCTGCAGAGAATGTGTTGTACTTCCATATAGATTCGCAGATTTCTTAAAAAATGGTGATACCAGCAAACTTTCCATGGCTCTGGAATCCCTCTGCAAGCATACATGTTCTCGGATTCTGATTACTTGAGTCAGGATCTGCCATTAGTGACTCCAGATGTTTATTTTTGCATCTTGCTGAAATAAGGTGCACAAGAAAAACATTTGATTGGGTCCCGTGATACAGAATTCTGGTATGAACTATGCTGAAACATGCCTTCGGTACACAATATTCGCCATCACTGATGAGCTCTCATGATCTAGCAATATGGGATCTCCTAAATTCCACCGAGGCAGGCATCAGTGAGTAATATTGGATGTTGTATGGTCATATCAAGATTATGCAATATGACTGTCTGTAACTAGTACTGAAACATATTACGGGTAACTTGAAAAACACCCAATTCTGACGTACAATGACAAAACTAGTCATTCTAAACTTAGTGCTTCGGAACATATGCAATTTCACCACCAAATCTCTTATTTCTGGACAATTGCTTTGGACATAAATACAAACCCACACAGTGCTTAATTTGTGCCGGTGGTTTCTGTTGCTCAGCAAGGGCTATACATTTTTTCTCCCATCGGCAGTGGGCCTGAGAATTATTAAAACATAAGTCTACTGGTCCTTTGGGTGGCTGCTGGTATGTTTTCACAGACTGGCCCACTGAGGGTCCAGGCATGTTCAATGTGCATCATCATGTTAGTGATGTCAACACGACTGCCTGTCATGTTTAACAAATCAGACCAGGCCCCCACCATCCTTCCACACACGTTTGACCGCAGCGCTAGGACGCCTCAGGGTAGCTATTGCGCTATACAAATGATATTTTCATTTCATTTCATTCATCATTAATTACATTTTGTCATTTGAAAATTGTGGCTGAGCTAAGTTGTGGCAGGCTGCGAAAGTGCAAATGCTGGATGAAGTTTTCATTAAGACGCAGCACATGAAGATCAAGCTAAAAGTGCGAATGTGCCTTTTTCCCGCCTCACTGCCTAGATCTGAAATGACTGGTTGTACTTCCACTGTTGTCAGTATGCTCATCTCCCACCAGCACCTCCAGTTGGAGCACTTTGCATTGGAGTGCTGCACAGGCTGTACTGCACTTAACTGCCACGTTACCGCTGTGTGAGTTTGGCAAGGGCAACATTATGAGGACCAGCTGAGCAAAAGGCACCGGCAGGGCATGTAATGATGAGTAGTGGAACCCGCTTGGTCTCTGCTCTGCATGTTAATGAATTACCCCTCGCGGAGCAGGTCAGCGGAGTAATCCATTGGCGGGCCTGGGCTCTGCGGCTTCTTGCCACGTACATACATGAGATGCGGAACAACAATTTCCTTATAGCTTTCCTTTATTATGTGCATGCCCAGAGAAAATTATTCTATCAATGCTGTTTGATTGGCCAATGACAGAGATTTTTCTATCAATGTGTCTGATATTTTAGTTAATGTTTTACTTATTGAAGCAGGAACTGGATAAATTGGAGGCACATCAATATGTACATTGTTCGGTGTAGAAGCATCGTGTTAGTAAAAGTACTTTTGGTTTTGATGCCAGGGGCTGTGTAAAGCTAGAATCATACGCCTGTGTCTGCGTCTGAAACGGAGTCTAAATATTCATCTGGGTCAGTAATCGAATCCACGTCTCAACCGTAGCCTTTAATTCATTGATTAAATCGAGGTTGCAAAAGAGTTGCCCATGTCTATGTGGGTGCTTGTGGTGGTAGTGGAGGTTAGGTGTCTTCCAAAATTTCTTCCCTACTGGAAACAGGTTCATTGACTGATTCTAGGTCAACTAAAAGGAGCGCCTGAGAAGCTATGGGCATGTTTGAGTTGTTATTAACATGGAATTCTTCAGCTGTGGGGCCACTTTTATAGCACTAGAAGACGAAATACGGGGAGGTATATGCAAACTTATCTGTTGGTGAAGAGAAAAGCAGGATATTGGGGCATATTATCAAGAACGGCGTTAAAATTATCGCCGGTTTAGCGGCAGAAAACTGCTGCTAAAGTGGCGATAATGGGCTGGATAATATGCCCTTGAGAATTCCAGTAGAGGCCCATGTTCACACCAGAACATGGGCTTCTATTGGAATTCTCAAGGGCATATTATCAAGCATATGCTTGATAATATGCCCTTGAGAATTCCAGTAGAGGCCCATGTTCACACCAGAACATGGGCTTCTATTGGAATTCTCAAGGGCATATTATCAAGCATATGCTTGATAATATGCCCTTGAGAATTCCGCTTTAGCTGCAGTTTTCTGCCGCTAAACCGGCGATCATTTTTAACGCTGTTCTTGATAATATGCCCTGTGATTTTTTGTTGCTTCGTCTTAGTTTCTCCTGGAGCTGGTTGGCGTACATGAACAGCCCTCCCATGCCTCCCATTACTCTCATTACCTAAATTGGTACCCATTAAGTCCTGCATCAGGGCCATTTCTGTGCTCTAGTCTTCACGCTTTATTATGTGGAGTGCGAGCATCAAAGTCCCATGTGAAGTGCTTACTGTGAAAATAGAGATATAGTTATTTGAACTTGAAGATCTTGAAAAAATGATTCCGGAGATGAAATGAATGCTCCCCTAATGTGAGATAATTTTGTGCACTGGATCCCAAATTGTTATATAATATGCCGTAGTCTATATAGCATATTTAGCTCAGTCTCATTGTTGAAATCCCTTTTCTCCAGTGTCTCCTTATATGGCCCTTTTGAAGGCCTCTTTTGTGCTGCTGCTAATGTATAGAATGATCAATAGTAGCGCACCACCACATGAATTACAATGCATAAGAAGTCTCTACTGGCACGAAATCTCTTTAAAATAGAGGTCATCAGCTCATCAATACAGGATTTCTAACACAGCACAACTCAAACACTTTTTAATTTCAAATCTCATTCCCCATGAATTAAGGGCAAAGCGTTAGCCCTTGAAGTCAGAAAGGTATGCCATGTCATTACAGCTGAATTGCATAGTGCAAAACAGTAGAATCATTCTGGGGATGAATCCCAGCTTTCCTGCTAAACCAAATTGTGTGATCTTAGGCAAAGATAGAGACCATTGTCGGTGTTGGGTCCTTGCCGCTTATTTATGTGTGTGTGCTTGCGATAGACGTGGGTGAGCTGCTGAAAGTCTGAGTGGCTTGCACATGAGGAGAAGGCAAAGGAGAGACATAGGGGAGCAGGTTCGAATCCATGGGCTCAACAGCACCCTTTGAATTCTGGCAAATTTGGATGTAACTGGAAAAAAAGTGTAACGTAGTCTGTGTCTGCCTGTTGTGAAGTGCTCCTTTGTCTGTCCACGTAAAGGATCACACCGTGTAAACCTGAAAAGTATAAAATGCGGTTCGGCTTTTCCCCCCTGCAATAATTTTATGTCCCCATAGATTAAGGACAAAGTGTTAACCTTTGATGTCAATGCTAAATACACATCTAATTATAATTTGTGAATTGCGCAGCATGACTGTGGAGAATCTGGCTTTCATGCTTGACCAAATGTTGCAATCAAAGGCAAATACTTTATTTCACGGAGCAAAAGGCCTTTTTGTTCAGTTTCACTTTGAGCACTCCTTCAAAAAACATGAGTTCTGGATGTGCACTACATAAAAATTTCTCTTGCCTTTGACTTAGCGTTATTAGCTTATGTTGCTCCATGCTATCAATATCTAGGGCACATTATGGGGCACATATCACTGGAGCCAATTGTGGAAGTGTCAGGAGCCAATGGTGGATATGGGTGGAGCCTGGAAAGTGGGTGTTGGCCTCCTACGATAACATTGGAACACCTGCACTTCTTATTTTACAAATTAAGCGCTGAACCCTCTGACCTTTGAGATGTGGTATATTCTTGTGTTAATGTAACTGGAACATGTTTTCGGTCTGTACTTTTTCTTAACAGTTTTTTTACCATCTGAAGCTAACTAATACTATAACTCACAGAGCAACTTGGTATTGTAAAGAATGCTAAGAACTGGAACCACAGAGTTTGATTTAGAGGTGGGTGGTAATTGAAAATCCTATCTATTGTGGAAGAAGGCCTAAAGTTAGTGTATTATCCACCCACTCAATTTTCCGCACCATCACAGATCTACCATATTGATAGTATGTACAAAAAAAAATTCACCGGTAGGTCCTCCATTGCACTTACCATACATAGAACCTAACTTAGAGTTGGGTGGTAACAGAGATATTTGAAGGAAGTGCTAAATCCTGTGAAGAATCCACGTGAATTTGTTCCAACAGAGGGATTGTAGGAAATTTTCTCAGTGGATTATCCACCCTAATTATCACATCCTCCACAAATCACAGCTCAAAATCTGGCCTAAAGTCATCTGGTAACCCTACTGGCTTACAACTGGTACTATGACACGGCTGACCTATTTTTGCCATGGCATAAACAAGTACAATATCCTAAAACAGCCCTGCCTCCCTCACTCTTCCTATCCCTGTTAGATAGATCATTCTGGCCTCACTCGCCGACACCAGGCTCTAAGCCGCGGGTTGCATGTGCTCGGTGACGCTCTGATGCGTACCGACAGGCACCGGGTGCAATGGGCTTCCCATCCTTCCGTGCTCTGGGAAGCGAGAGCCTGATTGTACTGAGGGCTCAATCCCGCCGTTCAAGTACATGACATGCACCGCGTGTCCACAATAGCATGAGCCGCATTGTCTACACATGGGTCCACTTCAGCGAGACAAACCATTGGCCCGCTAATAGCCCACAGCAGAGCGGGCCTTTGTGCTGTGAAGTGGTTTCCCTCACTGGAGCGTGAACGCTGGCCCGGCATGATTCACCCTGAGAGAATTAAAGGGATTTCTAGGACTGTTCCTGCTGTGATCGGTGAAGTGTGGGCTTCCCCACAGCATGCTTTCTCTTTCTGTTTGAAAGCACTTCGAAAAGACTCCTCCGCACTGCGGTGCATAATGAAATGCAAATGGAGTGAAAAAAGTATAGCCTGCCAAACACATCAGTGTTACATATTCTGTAATCACAACTTGATTTCGGTCATACGACCATAAAAGTATGATGTACAGATAGGCTCATACCTAAAAGATTTAAAATTGAGATAAGACATGCGTTACATAGCTCGGCCATTGAAGTGCAATGTGCAATTCAGCTCATACATAAGAGATTAAGAATGAATTAAAACATACATTTCATAACAGAAGCATTGAGCCATGTGGGATTAGAGCCAGGTGTGTGGTTTGCGTGCTAAACAACCCTCTATCTAGTACAAACGAGACAATAACAAAAGAGACCCTAAAGAAGCCATAATCTTCTCACAGGGTCCGCTATATTGCTGTTGTTCGTTTGGCCTGCAACAAATACAGACCATGGATTCGTACCCAATATATTGCCATATTGCTGTTGCTTAAACCGGTTAAAAACTATTAACCCCTTCGATGCTTGTGACGGAACCGTTCCGTCGTCAGTCACGGCTGAGCTGTGCTGATGACGGAACGGTTCCGTCACGACCGCACCCTGTTCTGGAATGTCCAGCACAGGGGCTGAATCAGCGCCGCACGGAAGCGGTTAAAATACAAAATTCTTCGCATCCTACTTGCAGCAGCTTCCTCCTAATGCCCCACAAGGGATGGATGTCGTTACAACGCATGCTTTTTCCACGCATGCCTTTACAACGCAGGTTTTACAATGCAAGTCGTTACAACGACTTGCGTTGGGGGGCTGTGGATAGTGAATAGTTTAATTTACTATTCCAACTCCAGTCCCCGTGGATAGTAGGGAAGGTGTTGGATAGTAAATTAAACTATTACCTATCCTACAGCGCCCCCCAGCGCAATTCGTTGTAACAAATTGCGTTGTAAAAGTTGCGTGGTAAAGGTAATGCGTGGTAAAAGTTGCGTTGTGAAGGATGTTTCCCCTTCAGCATGATTACTTGTCTCCAACTGCTTGCATACAGGTGTAAGCCACTTAGCTCCCGTGTGTAAACAGGCTGGGCAAGCAAACAGTACATGCGCTGGTGTTTCTGTAATAGCAGTGCATATTGAGCAGAACTAAGATGAGGCTGGGCTAATGTGCCAGGAGCTGGTGAAGACACTGAGGGGAAGCATACATATTTTCCAATCAGTGGGTGTCTGAATTATGTCTGAACAAGGTTCCAAGGAGCCAACGGATTTAAAATCCATAAATTCAGAGGCTAGCCAGTCCCCACTAGAGTGAACAACTGCAGACTGATCTTCCCTGCCACAGTACTGCGTTTTGATGTAATCTTTGAGGGAGTGATGTCGGATCCCTAGTGTCCCAGTGACCCTCCTGCCCGGATGTATGTTGTTACAACGCATGCTTTTACCACGCATGCCTTTACAACGCAGGTTTTACAACGCAAGTCGTTACAACGACTTGCGTTGGGGGGCGCTGGAAAGTGAATAGTTTAATCTACTATTCCAACTCCAGTCCCCGTGGGTAGTAGGGAAGGTTTTGGATAGTAAATTAAACTATTACCTATCCTACAGCGCCCTCCAGCGCAAGTCGTTGTAATGATTTGCGTTGTAAATCCTGCATTGTAAAGGTACTGCGTGGTAAAAGTTGCGTCGTAAAGGATGTTTCCCTCCTGCCCTATGTTGACTAATAGGCGTTTTACGTTCCTCAGCCAACCTATCTTATTCTGTTTATCAAGGGAGATAATTTCCTCGAAGGCCTTGACATATGAGCATAACTCAGAGGTGGACCTGATCCTCTGCCAAAGCAGCAGTGGTTGTAGGTTAGCCTTGTCTGTAATCATTTTCCGTCCCCAAGTCTAGCCTTAAGGGATGGAGGGGCATACTCTAAGGTAACTGGACTATTCTCCTCAAAAATGTATTCTCGACTCTGGAAAGATCGTCCTCCCTTTTGAAGCTCCACAACTCTGCCCCATTTATGGCTGAACTCACTGCTTTAGATTCATATATCTGCAGTGTCGCTGCCCCTGATTTGCTGTAGGAAGTATCTTATCTTCAGACAGCCAAGACACACTAAAGCATCCCCCCTGCTACAAAGCCTCCACTGGCTCCCTATTAAGGAGCGAGTGGAATTTAAAAATCTGTGCATCGCCCATAAAGCCATCTATGGCATGGCACCTGTTTACATCAAAGATCGCCTGGTAATGTATAGCCCAAAGAGAGCTCTTAGGTCCTCAGACTCTCAGCTATTAGTCTGCCCTCGGTACAAACTTGCCACCAAGGGCGGTAGAGCCTTTTCGGTGCTGGTTCCGCATTTATGGAACACACTACCTAAGCCACTACAAAAGGAAGGAAACCTCCTACGTTTCAGAAAGGGGCTGAAAACGCTGTTGTTCAGGAGAGCCCTGTGAGCCACGTAGGCCAGTGGATGCCCTTTGTACTGTCAAGGTTGTTGTTTACCATCGATTCCCGAGCGCTTAGAGGCCTGTAGGTGATTGAGCGTGCCATAAATCAAAAATAACAATAACAATAACAAGTACTATGCTCTTTACTGAAGGCCTCTGCGGTTTGCGTGAGCTTCAGAGTCGATTAGGCCACCTGGGTCTTCCAGGACATAGCTTCAGCTAGAGTTGTACCCAATTCAAATGTGCTAACTTTCCCAAGCAGAGTCTATCCCAGAGTTGGTCTTCCCTTATAAGATTTGTGGGAATGGATTGACAAGAATTTAGTTTTTGAAGTATTAATTTCTAGACCATGCAAGGTGCAAACGTCACTGAATAGGTTTAGCAGTATCTGTAGCCCCTGTGGAGTTTCTGACACCAGCAAGGTATCATCCACAAACAGGAGCGTCACAATTTTTTCTCTCTCCAGCACAGGTGCATCAGCTGGCACCTGCTGTAAATACTACACAACGTTGTTCATATAGAGCAAAAAGAGTGTGGGAGCCAAAACACACCTTTAGCGGACGCCCCTGCTAATATCAATTGGATCAGTGAGCTGGCACTGGTCATCCCAGTCGACTTTGGAGGAATTTGCATCACGGAGGTGGGTGACTAGAGGTAAAATCCTTGGTGGCAACCCCATAATCTGCTAAGACTTGCCACATTTTCTCTCTGGGGACGAGGTCAAAGGCATTGTTTAGATCGCTGATAGCCACATAAAACTCCCACAGCCAATGACCACAATCTTCCAGTAGAGGAGGAGAAAGTGGAAGACCCGGCCTATTGTTCCCATCTTGTCTATAAAACCGGCTCGAAAGGGAGTTAAGATGTTGTTCTTACCCATCCAATCATGTATCTTGACCAGGACCACTTTTTGATTAGAGTCTATAAAACCAATGCTGCTGTCATTACTGGGTAATGACCTGTCACCTTTTTGTATATAGGGATCACCTCTGCTCCCTTCCATGACTGAAGAATTGGGGCATACCTTGCAATGGCATTCGCCAAAGTCCAGATATAAACCGACCAATTTTCGCTATCATACAGGAACAAATCATCAGGAATGCCATCAGGGACTGGAGCCTTATTTCATTTATAGCTTCTTTGAGCCCTTGTGCAAAGTAGCAGATCATGCTTGGGAAGCCTCCCTCCCTGTGCTCCCCAAAAGAAGGTGTCGGTAGAAAGGGCCAAAGAGATCCCTGGGAATGTCATTGGAGAAACCTAAACCCTGCTCAAGAAGTAGTTTACGGTAGAGCTGGGGCAATGGCTTAGTTTTAGCATCAGTAATGGGGTAAAACAGATGCAAGTGGTGTTTGCACTAATTTTTGCACTAGTGCTGTTTTAGGGCTAAGCGCCTGTTGAGATGGGCATTGTTTGAAAACAAAGCAAAGATACAGAAACCTGCATAAAAAATCCATGCAAAATATGTTTAAATGCCGCTTGCACTAATAATCTTCATTTTTGGCACATCAATGCCTCTTCCGCCAGACCACACTCACAGAGGAACTAGAGCAAGCCATCCTGAGGTATAAATAGATGCCAGCTTTAAACTGCCAGTACATATCATTTTGTTTTTATGTAAGTTTATTACATTTCTGTTTTCTGAGTAGGGCTCACCTTTTAAGACTAGAAAAGGCAACATAACCAGGAAGATAAGATGGATAGGTATGGCCTGGGGGGGGAATGCACCGGGTCTTTCCGCATACAGAAGGGGGTGAGACAAGGCTGCGTGCTGGCCCCATTCCTTTTCTCATTATATACCAACAGTCTAGAGAAGGAATTGGGATCCAGTAATATTGATTCACCAAAGTTTGGAAGTAGGCAGATTTTCTCACTTTTGTATGCGGACGACGCCGTGTTAATGGCGAGAACGAAGGTCGGTGCCCAAAGGGCCCTAAACAAATATGTAGATTATATGGAGGCAAGGGACCTTAAGCTTAACGCTAAAAAATCCTTCGTGATGTGCAGTGGTAAAGGTGGAGTCAGACTTAATCAACTTAATGTAGCAGGATGCAAACAACAAGCTACTAAAATATTTCCATACCTGGGGGTTACAATTGAGGCATCCGGGGCGTGGGGCCCCGAGGTGAAAAATAGAACTCTAGCCTTTAAACGATCTATTGCGGCCATAAAACATTTTGCAAGTAAATTGGGCAAAAAACAACCTGAAATTATGCTCAACATATACATGGCAAAATGTAGAAGTATTGCACTATACGGAGCAGGTGTATGGGGGTACCAAGATGTAACATCGCTCCAAATCGTAGAAAACAATTTCTTAAGATATCTTCTGGCCCTCCCTAAGAGCATATCGGTTTACAATTGTCACGCGGAATTAGGAATGGAACATTTGACAGATCTGATCAGAATACAGCCAATTCTGCTCTGGCGCAGAGTATGGGCGACACCAGAACTGGGCCTAAATCGAGAAATAATCAGCGACGTCATGGCCCTGGAGAATGCAAAAAGTATTAAATGGCTTGAGTACGTCAGGAGAGTTTTAATGGACATTGATAGGCCGGAATGGTATAATAACCCCGAATCAATTAGGGAAATCCCGAAGAAAGCCCTGAAAAAACTATGCATGGAGCACTTTAATATACTAAGGTTTGGAAGTGAAGTCGGCAAAAAATCTGTGCTCGAACACCATCGGTTGCTGACTACTCATAAAATACAACCTTATCTGAACCTTGTGACCTTGGGGTTTGATCGTTTTGTCCTCACAAGATTTAGGTTTAATATTTTTCACCACATAGTCTCATTTCCAGCCAAAAACGACTGGAACAGACCTATGGCTGCCTGCCCATGCGATAAAACATCTTCCCAGACCACCTTTCACTTGGTTTTGTTTTGTAAACTGTACAATAACGAACGCTCCAGATGGTTAAAACAATACCTGAGAGGGGGGGCCTGGCGGCAGTGTAGGCCAGCGTATCTTCATTTGCAACTATTGGGAAACCCTCTATGCATAATGACAATGACAATGTTCTTAAAAAGTGTTTTAAAACGACGGAACGCATTATGAACTATTAATTATTCGATTTGCATCACTCCAACTGATTTAATACTTTTTGTAAAATGCTATGTACGATTGTATAGACATATTTTTTGTATGAACTGCTTTTATGATTTTTAACATGTGAAAATCGAATAAAGCTTTGAAATTTGAATTTGAATAAGATGTATACATTTATATGTTGAGCCACTTGGGACTGGGTTATAATTAGAGCTCCCAGTTTTATGGTACTTCTATTTTTGACATTTCCATCTGTATTTATCCATATTTATTTTTTGTACTTTTCTCTGGATTTATCCGTATTTATTTTTGAGTTTTGTGAAAAAACTGAAGCTGAAAATAGTATATTTCCACGTTTATTTAACCGAAGAATATGCACTTGTGCATGAATGCCTGCCAGTTTTCAATATGAACACCCGCATAAGAAAAATCAATGTACTTATTTGAAAATATGCAGATTTCAGTATCAACTTTGTGCACATTTACTGCTCTTTTAGCGTCTTTACTAAAATTATTTTTGTTTGTATCTCCTTACCTATCAATCCACACCTTGATTAGCATGGCTGTCATGGCAGACAGTATTTAGAATCACTAAAAAAGCAATCCCATTTCCATTTTTAACCAGATTTAAAAATAAATATAGACAAGAAAATAAAAAAAAAACTGTCTGTATCGATCTGTAAAAATCAGTAAAAACTGAAAATAGGCAGCCTTAGTTATAATACACGGGAGTCTGCAATCCTTGTATAAAAGCCTGTCTTGAATTTCTTCATTGCAGGCTGGCTATAATATCACTAACCACAAGAGAATGGCACAAATGTTTAACTGTATTAAATTATTATGGAACAGATGATTGTGACCATGGTTCCTTGCAGAGCCAGATAATAGCGTAAAAATCAGTTCATAGAACAAAACTACAATTGCTGTTTAAACAATGAAAAGTAGAAATTACTTTTCAGCTCCACTGTTTTTCTGAAGTTTTAGCAGAAATACCATTTATGGCAGCAATTTTATATTTTTGTAGGTTTGTAATTTATTATACATAAAGTTATCTCTCTGCATCTTACCACACACCAAGAGTTGTAGCTAGTTTTCCTTTAAACTGATGTACATTAAACTAATATATATTTTTGCAACATATTACTATATTTGGATTGGTATGTTTAATTTCACACTACAGATTCTACTCACAACCAACCTTGCTCATATGGAGGAACAAGAAAGCTTTCGGGAGCAGGGTAATGAGTTGACATTGCATTATGAGCAGAGCTTTAAATAGAAAAAGTGAAATGCTGGTGCTCATCAAATTGTTTGGGATGGATCTTTAAGGTCTGGTAGAGGCGTGTCTGGGGACATGGCTTGGAGGCAGGCATTTAACAATATCAGCATTTTCTTAGTCAATGCAAAGCATCCTAGTGTCCTTCAGCCAAGTTTGACTTATATGTGCAGCATGCAATTGATATTTTTTGACGTTTTATGAAGTGCGACCTTGGCCAGAGGGTATTAAATCTTTTTAACTGAGAAGCAGAAGCTTTATATGAAAGTATACTGTTTTGTTTTCATGGCACAGGAAGATTAAGTGATTTGCTAGGAATCAGAGGATGTTGAGCTTACACTGGGATTTTACCTCCACTTGCCATAAAAATGAAGGATGCTTTCATGTAGAACTTGCGCTTCTTATTTAAAGTGCTTTAATGCCCTCGTGCCAAGTGTGCGATATATATAACTGCAAAAAAGTACCAATTGCGTACTCTACACTTGAACCAAACTTGTCCGAACGGTGTTAGGCGCTCTGACAGTCAATGGGGAGTGTATTCCAGCACTGCAAGCTTACACTCTAACTGACAGCGCAACAGTTCCACTGTCACAAGCCCTAGCAGCCAGACCAAATCCCTGTATTCCTGTTGCGCTGTCAGAGTGTAAGGCTGTAGCGGCAAAGTAGTGCTGGAATACGCTCACTGTTGACTGTCAGAGCGCATTACAGACTGGCTCCCCCTGAAAGTGTCGTATTCAGCAGCACCTGCGCTGCAGGTACCCATACCCTAGCGCCAGACCCCAGCTTTCCTGTAGGAGTACCAGTACTCTCTTGACACAGGGAGAAAACTGAGAAGTGCAGGTACTTAGTCCTGGTGAATACCAGCCCATTTAAAACACTGATTATAAGGAATGAAATATTTTCTGCCATATTGGAAAAATATTGCAGATCGCCTTTGGCCTCGTCCTCTGAATAGTCATGGAACTCCTTGGTGGCTTGCAATATCCTTAAAATATATTGCAGATGGGACATTGTTCCAGTAAATTTTCATATCTCATAACTTGTATGGCTTGAAAAACTCAATGGGACATTAGGAGTGGGAGGATGTTGACCCTCACAAGAGTTCACACCCAGTCTGATCCTTCATCTTTAGTGACCAATCACGCTCTTTCACTCCTGTTTTGTCTGGATTAACTATCAACAAGTTGTTCTCCATCCACCGCTTAAATGCTATTGGCAGAACAAGGTCTTAGATCTGTTATGAACATTCAATAAAACAGGCATTTGCAGATTTTTAAGGTTTTGATGTATTACCGTTGAAGTCATCGGTAAGGTACCATAAAATAGATTTTTTTTTAAAATATTTTTTGTTTTACAAAAACTTGTTTGTTAATGGTGCTGTTGTTATATGTTTAAATAGTTCCATATGAATATTAATTATAGTATTAGTCATTCTTTGGTTAGCAATAGTTTGAACATGGCACTTTAGGAAGAAGCAATCCCATTGCAAAATGTGTCCTTTTTTTAATCCGTGTTCTCGAAAACATCTCGAGAACCGGACATATTTTCTTCCCAAATACTGTCTATTCACACATTTGAGTATAACACGGTCTTGAAAGTCATTGCTTTTTGCTACCAGCTAAAGAGTAGGGTTGTTATGGTGGGACAATATACAAAGGCAGAACACTAAATCTTTCCTTTTGCACATTGGCTCTGACTCTGACAAGGCAAAGGCTGTGCTCGCAAAAAGGAGCTAGGAAACAGGGGTCTAGGCTTGGGCACGTCTAAAAAGTAAAGTAGGATTCTGGTGGGTTGTTTTTGAACAATGCTAGGTATTTTTCTTCATTCAGGTTTGTATTGGATAGTCTAAGGCTCTCAGTATCACACTCAATATTAGCTTGCAATTGATGATGTATCGGAGTAGTGCCTCTTAAAGAATCTAGATAAACCATTTTTTGGTTTCCTGACATCAAACCCAAGTGAGGACCCAAAAAGAAACTATCACACTGCTACAATTTAGGCAGGTCCCCGTGCTGTGCTATGGCTAATGAGTAAGTCAATGAGACCTGTGTCCATTTTCCTTGTTACGCAGATTCACCACTATCATCAATGTGAGTCCGGTGGGTGAGAGAAACCTGCTCATGGGTAGAGACCTATTACTCCCATCAAAGCCTTCAGATGATGTCCACCAGGTGAAACCACGAAACTACAAGTAAGCCTATAGGCTTTGAAGCCAACTATCGACAAATGTGGATCTGTGAAAACCTCCTTGGACGCCTCCTACCACTGTACCGATTATCCAACAGGCGCCAAGCCTTGTGAAGTGTATCCAATCAGGCTTTGTCAAATACGCCAATCAGCAACAAGACAAGGACAAACGAACAGCCCTATTTTCCATATTCGCCTGATTCATTGACATGGATACAACAACGCAGTATGAAATGTGAAATTTAAGATCGGGTCAAAGCTTCTCAAATCATCCACAGTTAACAAATTAGTTCCAGAGGAGAATTAATAATATGTGTACAAGAGACTCCTGAAGTTTTATAAACCGAGCAAAGCATGGATCCTTCTCAGATCCTGAGGTTAGACTGATGTCCTAAGATGAAGAACCTTTCCCCCTCAAAGCCCCACTTTGTGGGTTGTGGCATAGCCCTGGACATGGAACATACCTCCAGAGGGTCAGGGCTCATGCATAATAAATTGGGAAGCATTTTTTCTATTTGTCGTTTTATAACAAAGTATCAATCACACACCGCGCCTGATAAACATATAAACAATCAAGCATGTTAATCACCAGGCATAAAGGGCCAGAAGGAAGGAAAATCATTAAAAAGTGAGCTTTAACCTAAATGAAAACACGTTCAAAGCTCTTAAAAGAGAAGTGCGATTTCAGGGTTCTTTTCCAATAGAAGAGAAGTAAGATTTGATATTTCAGAAAGAGCTTTATGCTACCCCTATGAATGCGAAGCTCAAACAATATTTTCTTAAGTACGAGAGATCGGTTCTTGGTTAAAAAACATTTTGTATAAGAGAGGAACAGAGCTTGGGTGCTCTCCTCTTTGGCCCTGTTTTTGCCTGTATCAAGAATATTTGAGCGTGGTAGATGTTTAGGAGTACTCCATGGATGCTTTGTCAATCCAGCTGTGCGAAGACAAGTCACAGAAGGTTTCAACCTGAACTTTCTGAATCTGCCCTTACTCGGGCTGCACAGATGGTAAATGGGTCAGATATTGACTATTAGACGAGCGATAAGGCAATCATCTATTCATGCGCATGCTTGCAGGGGATTACCTTCAGTTGCACCACATTTAATTACAATTTCAATCAAATCAGTGCACTTCACTGGAGAGAACTGATATGAACCATTAAAATTGTGTTGGGAGGTGGGCATGTGCCTGCGTGAACTGCATATTTGCAATTATGCCATCAAGAGAAGTACAGATGGAAATCACAGCACAAGGAACATGGGGGGCATATTAACAAGGGCTTTATCTACGCTTTTTTGGCTTTAAAAGCCAAAGAAGCGGAGATAAAAATATCGCACTATCAACAACATGTGCTAACATGCAAAATTGCATGTTAGCACCCTTTTTCACTATGCTTTGCATCTCTAATGAGATGCAAAGTGGGCGTTCCAGAGCAAAATAATAGGAGAAATGTCGCTAAGTGACATTTCTCCTATTTTCAAGCTTCACGCTAACCCTGTTAGAGACAAAAAAAGCAGCGCTAACCACGGTTAATGCTGCTTTTTTACATCTGCTAATTTTCAGACTTAGCCATGTAATCCAATGGTAGGTGGGTTACATGGCTAAGTCCACCATGGGCTATCAACAAGGATTTCCCTATCCTTGTAGTTTTATCACTGCATTACCAGCGATAACCTCCCAAAATGTCCCTATCTCTGAATTTTTTATTGCCTAAGCGGTTAGCGTTGTTAATAACGTGATAACCAGGCGATATTATCCAGGGATAGCGGGCGTTAAAAAATTAACGCTAAGCACCCTTAACGTTAAATTTCCCTGTTCCTTGTTAATATGCCCCATAGTTCTGATTGTAGTTTTTGCTCCACGTGGGAGGACACGAGCTGTGCACATCTTCCCAGGCACCCTTCTGTGTCTCAAAGATTTATTGCAGATCGTAAAGGCTCTGTGGTAAAAAGGAATTTAAAATGGCCAGGTGAAAAAGACATTGCAGGATCGATTAAACAAGTGCTGAAATATATGCGCATAAAGAGGTATTTAGTACAGCGTGGACTCCGGGGGCCAGGCATAGATTGCATTTCGTGGAAACAGCAGCTGAGTGCTGAAGGGGAAACATCAAACGGCCGTAGGGGGCAAGGGAGGTGGATTTTATTCGTGGAAGGTGTCAATCTGCCAGAAACCTAGGGAAAAAAATGCCACATCCTCTTTGAGAGATCGTTAGCACAGTGCCTCATTTTAAGATGTATTTGTTTTATGTTGTGACATGTATCTTGTTAGTGCAAATACTCCCTCTGTCCCTCCCTCCCACCCTTTCTTCCTCCATCCCTCCCTCCCTCCCTCGCTCCCTCCTTCCCTTCCTTCCTTCCTTCCCTCACTCCCTCCCTCCCTTCCTTCCTCCCTTCTTCCCTCCCTCTTTCCTTCCTTCTTTCCTTCCTTCTCTCACTCACTCCCTCTCTCCCTCCCTTCTTTCCTCCATTCTTCCCTCCCATCCCTTTCACTTCTCTCCTTTAACTTTCCCTTCCCTTTCCATCCTCTGCCTGTCCCTTTCCTGCCCTTCCCCTCCCGCCATCCCCACTTCCCGTTACTTCCCTTCCCTTCCCCTCCCTCTTCACTTCCCCTCCTTCTTCCCTTCTCTTCTCTTCCCTCCCTTTTCATCCCTCCCCTTCTCTTCCTTTTCCTCCCCTTTCCTTCACTCACCTACCCTTCCTCTCCTCTTCACTCCCCTTCCCTTCCCTCCCCTTCCCTTCCCTTCCCCTCCCTTGCCTAACATTCCCCTTCTCCTACGCCTTCCCCTCCCCCTTCCTTTCCCTTCCTTTCACCCCCCTTCCCTTCCCTTCACTCCCCTTGCCTTCCCCGTTCCTTCCCCTCGCTCCTACACCCTTCCCTTCCCCTACCCTTTTCCCACCCTTCCCTTCCCTCCCCTTCTTCTTCCCCACCCCTCCTTCTTTTCTCTCTTTCCCCTCTCTCCGCCCATCCCCAAACACTTTGATGTGAAGCATTAATGCAGTAGTGCCCATAAAGCAGGAATCTCCTTCCATCCCAGCAGTCAGGCGACACTCACAGGCTCCCCTGCAGGGGAGATAGGTGCCGGGGGAATTAATAACCTGAGGGCAATAACCATTAGGATAAATTACATTTTACAGCACCTGACAGTACTTCTCCACGGATCTGAGTTGGGCTTTGACTATTTTTAGGTCTCGTCTACAGCATTGCTTTAGCAATGCGTGCTTGGCGAGATTATAGTAAGGCTTTCAAAAGTCTACCCAAACTGCAGATTAGGTACAGTTCATGTGAGCCGGCCGCGTGCACATCGCCAGCCACATCGCACATCGCATACCATTTGTCTGAGCCTAGGCATCAGACTTCAAAGGAATGCACTCCCCCTCCCCGCCACAGAAATGCCCAGAGCTTGTCTTCCACATACTGTAGCTGAGAGGGTTGAAATGTGAGCTCCGCTCTGCAGATCGCTCTCACCTGTCTGCCCAAAATGAGCACCGGCATAATCCAACATCTCAGAATCTCTCTCGAGTTTAAAATTCACCCTGGTTCTGCTTTCATTCTTGTTTTCCTCCCCATCAACATCAAATTACTACACTTAAACAAAGGTGCCCGTGCGTTTGTTGTTAGCAGTTTGTTGTCGGCTTCAAACACTTCCGCCGTTCTTCCTGCGTGACTGCGCTGACCTGTTGTGCTGCTATGGGCGGAGCTCCCTCCTACAGCCCCTGCCGAGCAGGCACGACAGACTGCTGCAGGTTTGTTTACATCGGGTAGATGGCCCTTCTCCTTTGATCTTCATCTGATGATAATCTGGGTCACATTGAAGGGCAGTGTGAATTAATGGGCTGGGGTGGCTCGGCTTGTATTAGCACTTTGCAGATCTAGAGCGAACCGGACCGGAATGTATTGGAGGGTTTTACGAGAACAGCACTTCTATTCCAGTGGCTGCTCATGGCTCTTTGCTCCTCGGCTGACTTCAAGAAACGGGTCTCACCCTCTTTTTCCTCGATTTGTTCCCCTGTGAAATGGATCCAAAAACACTTTGGCTTAAAATGTCTTCAGACATTTTTATATTCGAACATGCAGCCGTGGATTTAGAAATGAGGTAGGGGTAGGGGTGGCACAGCTCTTTTTCTCTTCCCATTGCTTGTTTTTAATTTCCATGTAACTGTTACTGCATTTGTCACAACCACTATTGGTGGAGAAAAAAGGTACATCTTGGGGCAATGCTTGGCTGCGGTGCCCTACTCACAGTGAGGCCTCCTACTTGCAATAAGGATTACGTGGGAAGCATTTTACTGTCGTATGTTAATTACCAGAGTGGCACTCTATCTTTTCTTGGTGCGCGACAGTGTGAGGGAGAATGAAAAGTAACTCAGCCAGACCTGGTGTTTTCTTAGGTTTCGTTACAGAATGTTTTGAATACAAAGGTACAAACGGAACTACAAGTACCATAATGCTCAGTAAGAATTCTAACAGTACACAAGCTACACATGTGGGATCGGAGACTGTTATCATACCGCGCTGTTCTGAATCGCCTCTGGGCACTTGTTTATTAGGACGCTGGATGCCAAACTAAATGTGCGAGTGAAATTGCTTTGAGAGAGGTTTGTGCCTAATCTACGCAGGTAGTAGTAACAACGGTAATAATTCCCAAAGTCTGATGTACAGTGAAACAGTGCTCTCGGGACCGCAGAGACTACCTTTTGGATAAAGACCCTGACAACTGCATGATCACAAATAAGAAGTTTTACCTTGATTAAGCCCTTGCGCTGCCGGCCGTACGGGCAAAACATATGTCGGCTGTTCTTTGTCTAGCTGCACTTTTGGAATAACAATAAAAACAGCATATCATCCTTTAAAAAAGTACAACGGACTTTGGCCATTATTACCCATGTTACTGGTACCGGGATAAATTGCACAGACCTCTCTCAAAGCCCAATGTGTGTTTTGAAAGCTGTGCTAATCTCCCATTACAACTACTCAAAGCCAGTTTCCCCCTCGCGCCCTGTGCACGCACCAAAACTGTGGAGGCAATCATCACTTGTCGCACTGCATTGCCCATGACCACAGGGCCTTACTTTGATTGGGACAGAGTGCTGGGATTTTGAAATGATACATACAATGTTAAACAAGCACTGGTAAAGCAAATTGGTCTGTCCTTGTTTCATCTATTGAGAGAAGTGACAGGCTTTCTGCTTTGGTTTCCTGGTCGCCTCATGGACCTATGTCAGTTCCTGACTAAAGTGAAGCTGGATTGCAAAATTACTGTGTGGTGCACAAGACCGTTTTAAGATCATTCAGAATAGAAATCGCAGGTAAATCATAAATGGCATAATCCTTTGATTTAAAACCCGGATAAATAACTGAGGAGGCATAACAATGATTTATGGCCCTTTCAAAAGCTGTGTAGCAGGCCAGGAGTACAGTAGTGTAAAGAATTCTTAAGAGAGAACATAACAATTACATGGAATACCCTTCTTACAATTTACAAATTATTAACACGTGTAAGTCAGGAATATAAGTAGACAGTTTTGCGTTGGTGGCCCAGCTTGAGCTTCACATTTCTGCTGGCTTCCATGGCCATTTTATATGGTGTGGCTGCAGAGGCAGACTTGCTTTGAGAGCAAGCAGTTCCACCGTAAGACCCACATGGTGGGAGAGTCCCCGTGACACTTTCATGGGTATACCAATACAAAAATAAAAAGGTTGATGGTGGTGCACAGCGTAGGTGCAGCTCCCTACAGGGACCCGACAGGTGGCAATGGCGATTTCAGAAACTGGGCAGCAGGATCGCCGAATATACTGCTATTCAGCCACAATGTAAAAGGAGGAGCACACTGATCTCACTGACCAAGCGGAATATAACTTTCCTTCACGGCCCTACAGTTGTTTATTACTGGAAAGAGGGAACTTGCTGGTGGGAAATACAAAGGATCATGGATGGTACAGCTGCAAATCGAAGATCTAGAATATCATGCTTATAGTGATAATCAACTAGGCCATTTTCCAGGGATACCCTTTTTACTAACTCTGGGTGCTCGTGATCGCCGCTTGCTTAAAACATAAAAAAGTAAAACTGTTTTCCTCTGATTTACTCAACTATTACTGCACCTTCAATGAACCCATCAATTTGAAAAGAGTTTTACGCAGTATTATGACAGCAGTTGCATGTTAATGTTGATCAATATGGCCTCCAGCATCTCAATTAATGACAACCACACACAACCACAGCCACACACACAACCACAACCACACACTCACAACCACACACACAACCACATACACACAACCACAACCACACAACCACAATCACACACACAGTCACAACCACATATACAACCACAACCACACATCCAACCACAACCACACACACACAGACAACCACACACACACAGACAACCACACACACACAACCACAAACAACCACAACCACACACACAACCACACCCAACCACACACACAACCACAAGCACAACCATACACATAACCACACCACACATTACTATTACTGCACCTTCAATGAACCCATAAATGTGAAAAGAGTTTTACGCAGTATTATGACAGCAGTTGCATGTTAATGTTGATCAATATGACCTCCAGCATCTCAATTAATGACAACCACACACAACCACAGCCACACACACAACCACAACCACACACTCACAACCACACACACAACCACAACCACACAACCACAATCACACACACAGCCACAACCACATATACAACCACAACCACACATTCAACCAGAACCACACACACACACAGACAACCACACACACAGACAACCACACACACACAGACAACCACACACACACAACCACAAACAACTACAACCACACACACAACCACAATCAAGCACACACACACACAACCACAAGCACACACACAACCATACACATAACCACACCACACATACAATCACACACACAACACACACAACCACAACCCCACACACAACCACACACACACTCAACCACAACCACACACACAACAACACACACTCAACCACAACCACACACACCACACACAACCATACACACAACCACACACACACAACCACACACACACAACCACACACACAGCCACACTCAACCACACATACAACCGCACACACACAACCACACACACACACAACCACACACACAACCACAACCACACATACAACCACACATACAACCACATACACACACAACCACACCGTCAGTGCAGTTTTTCACCAAGCACAGACACCATCAGTCGTCAGTGCACGCTTTCATCGGGCACATACACCACCAGCCATCAGTGCACGCTTTCACCGGGCACAAACATCACCAGACGTCAGTGCTCGCTTTCACCAGGCATGCACACCACTAACTGTCAGTGCACGCTTCCACCAGGCACACACCACCAGCCGGCAGTGCACACTTCCACTAAGCACATACACCATCAGCCATCAGTGCACAATTTCTACAGGCTCACACACCACCAGCGCACACATTAATTGTTAACGCATCCTCAATTAACTATTGTAGCAATCGCAGTATGGGGCACTTTACTTTTTTAAACATATTCATCTAAAGCGCAGCATGCCATCATTGCTTCAAAAATAAATACACATTTTTTTGACCTACAATTTATAGACTTTTGTTGCAATTGGTGTTGCAATATTTAGCAATGCCAATAGCTCAAACTTAATTAATGAAAGACCTATCGCATTACAAAATGCTTGTTTTGCCTGTGGAGCAGCTGAGTTTTACTCTGTGGGCCGAAAATAAAAAAACTTCCAGTATCCAATGTGGTGGTTTGTAACAGAGGGTTTCACACATGGTGACCCGCGCCCTGCCAAAGAAACTGCTCACCCAACCTGGCACTTCCATATATGGTCAGGTAAAGCAAGGCACATCACTGGCTGGGAAGGCTTGACTATTCACTGACATCACATGTGACTCTGCACTTAACTGACACAGTGACGTCACCACTACCTGTGCGATGCCAAAGAAATACTCACCCAACCTGGCACTTCCATATATGGTCAAGTAAAGCAAGACATGTTGCTTGCTGGGAAGGCTTGGCTATTTAATGACATCACAAGGTACTTTTCACATCACTGACACGATGATGTAATAAAGGGCCCAAATATTTGTAAAAGTTTGGCTATTCTTTCATTAACTCACCACTGCGCTACCGATTAATCAAGCTTCAGGCTTCAATGTAGCACAAAAACAACCGCCTGTCAAGCTGTAGGCGACCCCCTCCAACAACCCCCCCCCTCGCACACTCCGGACAGCAACCCTTCTTCTCTTGTTAGTGCTACTAAACTTCCAGATGGCTTCGATGAGGTTGATCTAAAGGCACACATCCGCATCCTCACCTTCTGATTTGCTAATAAAGCTCCACGAGGTTTACCTCCTAACTGAGCATTGGGCATCAGTTCCTCCACGTGGAACCCAGTGGGTCAGAACCCCTGTGAGTCTTGTGAGTACCTGCAGAGATTCCTCACTCCCCTGTATTATAATCCTCTACTTAGAGCCCAGTGCTTAATTTGATCCCGTGGTTGCCATTGGCGCCCACCAGCATTCATTTTTGGGGACCGGCCCTTATTTTTCCTCATCAGATATTTCTCGAGAGAAAAACAAAGAAAAAAAAACACACAGGGGAAAGGAGGAGGAAGAGACAGACGAAAAACACATTACACAGGGAGAAAGAAAGGGAGCTACAGGAGGGAGCTACAGGGCAGCGAGTGTCTGGCAGCAGTGGTGTGATGCAAAATAATGCCACTCCCCCTGCAGAATGGGATGCATGGGGGTCCTCTGACTGGCTGGGCTAAACTCTACACAGCAGGAGCCTGCTCAGTAAAGCATATGGCTTTCCCAAGCGTTTAACTATTTCTCATATAATGCCAGCGCGCACATTCTGCAAGGCATTCAAAGGCATGGCTTAGACTTAGAGGGTGAGGGGCCCCCTCCAAAACAAGAAACCTTGGGTGTCCCCTGCACCGCAGGGGCACTGGGGGACTTTGTTACACTCCTGCCTGGCAGTGGATTAAAAGAGGCCTGAGGTGGAATCAATACTATGCAGTGTTGGTGTTCAGCAGGCAACGTTTGAAGCACTGGCCGTGGCTTCTGAGCAGAGCTTTGGCCACCAGCACTCATCCTTTTAGAGTCCTGATAGAGTGCTTGGAACCATCATGGACACACAGATTCAACATTGAACAGCATGACCATGACACCCAACTGGACGAAAGTGTCGTTCTGCAATGACATTGAGCACCTCAAAAAACATGACGGGTATTTGTAAAGCGCACGTTCACCCATGGGAATGGGGCTGAATAACAGATGTTTATGGTTACCCAACTCAATGGTACTCATTTTATCGACCTCAGAAGGATGAAAGGCTAAGTGGACCCGCCAGGATTGGAACCTGTGACCATGAAGTCAAACACAGGCCCCTACAGTGGACACATTAGTCCACTGAGCCACCATACCTGGCCAGATCGTACACTGTCTTATGAACCTACACAGAGCTCACTCTTAACTGAAACTGAATCTGATATTCAACACCACAGGTCACTCTCACCTTAACTCAATTGTCAGATATGAAACTGGAAGGATTCCACCCCAGCTTGCAACCTCGCCAAATCCTACACATTTTTGACGAGATCCTTTCCTTCATGAACGCGAACGCAAACCCTATGAGCATAGTATCAGATTTCTCTGCTCTGCAAAGCACATCTGTGACTACCAGTGTCTGATCTCCCTGTGAACCTTCAAGGCCTGGTCCTCTCCCGTGTAGACAACAGCAACTCTTTCCTCACCGGCAAAGTGGACCTTAGAACAACATTCTCCCCCCACCTCCTGCCTCATGTAACCAATGGAAACTCAGCCACATCAGTCCTACCGCTTATAGCCCACAGTGGCTTCCCTGGTGTACCTACATTATCTTAAAAACCTGCGATTTCATCTGGAAGGCAGTGATAGCAAAATCAACCAAACATAGCAGAGTACTATGCTGTACTAGAGGCCGGGACCCAGGGGATGGGCCCCCCGGGCCGAAATCTGTCTAGGAAAGGGGCAGCTCACCCCCGTCTTTTAAATTTAGCCAAAACATTCAGCCGGACATCTAGGTGTCTATTAGCATGGCGGGCAAATGGCCACCGCCCGTATGGCAGTGACGATCCACCCACCATTTCCGTCCGCCTGCCTAACATTTCCCCCTGCTATATTAGGATGGCGGTGAGGACCCAGGCGGATGGAAAGACCGTCTGCCAGTTTTCCGCCCGTAGGCAATCCACCTGATTGCCTACCGTGTGGAAAAGACATGCCATATAGTGGCATCCAAATTACGATGATGGCGGTCCCATACCATTCCATGGCGGAGACTCCGCCAAGGAAAGGCATGTAGAGACTGCCTTTGGGGGCCCATTGTGGGCCCCCAGGGGATTGGGTGGCTGCCCTTGGGGGGTACCCATGGTCCCCCCAACATTTGCATGCTTGAGGTTGCAGGCACCATGTGGTGCCTGTCACATTGTGCTTGCAAATGCACAGCATGCCCTTTTAACATTGTGTCGGGTGCTGAATACAGCACCGCCCGCTGCAATGTTAAATATACAGGATGCGACCGCCATGGTGGCGGCCGCATCCTAATTGGCGGTGCGGGACCGCTGCACCACTGCCAGGTCCTAATAGACCCCCTAGTGTTTATGCCTTAGAATGGATTATAAAGGCTGGGGCGGGGGTTCCAGCTTGGCAGTTACAGGTTGGTCCTAATGCTTTGACTCAGTTTCATGTTAGGAAATAAACTCACTGAAAGTTAATTTATCAGCATCTTATTAAAGGCAACGTACAACATGCCCTCTATTGTGATGTGGAAAAGATGAAGAGGACTTGCAGAACTATGTAAGAAAAGGAAAATGGAATAGATGTGTTGGTATGTGTTGGAAAAGATATGCTGCTATTGAACCAAGTGTTTATTGCCATTGCAGAACATTACAGTATTTGCAGAAGTGATGTCAGCTGGGATAGAAATTAACATAATATTTCTTCCTCTCTACTATACTTGTGATGTTGGAGCTGGAGCTGATGGTGCGCATTATAAAGCACATGAGACCATTGCACCCTAGATGCATAAGTAGCGTGATCAGGCTGTTCCATGTCCCCAGGACACCACTTTTTAATTTCTGAACTTTACTTTTGCATATCATTGTTATTAGGTGGGTTGATCCAATTAACTCAATTAAAATGAAACAAGACTACATCTCCCATGAGGCATTTGATATGGGAAATCAATATGTCTGCAAGCACTGTGAGGTGAGAGAGCAACAAAATAATGTGCTGATTCAACATGAAACCAGGTCAGTGACTTCAAGCGACGTCGGCCGTGTGCAATGATTGGGTGGAATGATGAATGCTGGAGAAAGACCTCCAGGGGAAGGAGGAGTGCTGTGATTTGATACTGTCACAACACATACCAACAAAATGCTGCAATGCATTCAGATTACTATGGATTACTTGGAAAAAGTCTGATTACTGTTTCTTGAACTATGCCAGCCCTGTGGGTTGGCCTTCAACGAGAAAGAGTTGATTATGGAGTCAGTAGGGAAGAGGTTGAGTTATGTCACATACTGTAGCCCACAAATACCTGGCATGTTTCCTCCTGGTGTAGTGTACATCACATGGATGACTAGCATCAGAAATCAATTTCCACATCCTGCAGCCAGTAGCAGGTACACTGAGATGCAAAGCATGCAGACTGCCAGAGGATGGGGACCTTTATATTTCAGGATATTTTGCATCTCAAATTTACATGCCAGCAGCTTCAGCAGACACCGTAGGTGACATCACATTTTCCACCTTTTCCTCGGCTGCAGTGTCCTGTTACAAGTTGGTAATAAGTCCCCAGCACATGCCCTACAAGCATCTAGTTTCCTTTTGCTGTGTTGAACATCTGTTAACCCTGCTGTCATTGTCAGACGGGTGTCGCTTTTTTTTTGCTATCTATAATTACCACGTCCTATGTCTGCATAGGTTTTACATTTTGTCACTATAAGGATATTTTTCTAACTAGCTCATCGGTATTTAAATGTGAAAACTACTTGACAGTGTTTTTGACTCACCATCCACCTGTTGTGGGGGAGTTTCTTTCCTGTGTCACACGATGAGTGAATTCTCTTTCAATAGCTAATTTTCTAATTTTAATTTCCCCATCTGTTTCAACATTTTTCAGGTTTGTTTTTTTGCTAATTATTCCTTATTTCAGAATTTGAATTGCTAAATGGGTCCCTATTCACCATAAACCCTTGTCAATAGGGTTGCTAAACAACCAAAAATGGTTGCACTGAACAATTCTAGTAGTGAAAATAGAAAATTCAGCAGATTAGACAATTCACCAGCACTACAGGCCAGGAGGTTTTTTTGAACCAACTTGTACTGGCAAAGAGAGTAAATGCTCACTCTGGACGCATCCAATGAAGTAAAGGATTTATACTGCTTAAAAACTCATGATGCGTTTCGACCAACTTACAGATGTGAGCATATATGATCAAGACCGCGAGTCGGTTGAAGCGCGTCATGAGTTTTTGAGCAGTAAAAGACCTTTATTTTATTTGATGTGTCCCAAGTGAGCATTTACTCTTAGAATACCTACTAGTAGTCACCAGTAGGTAGTTATAGTTAGGACCTAGTTTTCATAGAAAAAGCATTTTTTGACTTACTTATTACTTTGGCATCATCTGACAAATCTTCACAACATGTTTACTAAAAAGTGGCACAGTATGTCTAGTTCTGCATGGAAAGTTTCGGAGTTATCCTTCAAGCTGAGAAAAAGGGGGGGGTCATAAAAATTTGAGATTCCCCTTCAATTTCCCATAGGGATTTTTAACACAACTACAGCCTGAACTACTGGACGGAATGACACTGAATTTAGCAGACAGATACCTTGTGGTCCAGAAAATGCCCTTTTTGTGATTTGGTATAAATCTGTTCAGTAGTTGCAGATTTGTTAAAGGGAAAACAAAATTGTACATCTTGGGAATTAGTCCCCAGCGGATTCCATGTGGTGGACGAAGTCACGCGTCACCAGAAATGCCTTGATTGGCTGACCACAACCTGACTGGTAGATTCTTGCCGCCATTTAAAGTATTGGGGATTGGTCCCAGAGAATTAAACTTTTTCTGGAAAATGATTAGAAGTGTCAGGGTAGAGGTACCCTGACCACATGGGTGTGTTAGATAAATGTGAGAGGGATCTATGTTGGGTGCAAAATTGAGTTATATTGTGTTTTTCTTCCACTTCGAAAATCCATAGATCCGCTGCGAGGCTCAGCGTGGCCCCTTGTGACAACAGATCCAGAAGAGATCAGTTGGGCAGAGCGGCGGTGTCTGGTGGGTACGTGGGATAAGCGGTTCAGATATGCTGGTCCTGCGTCATGGAAGGCTTTGTAGGCATGTGTCAGGAGGTTGAAAGTGATTCTTTTCTTGACTGGGAGCAAGTGGAGTTCTCAAAGGTTGTTTGGTATTGTGACAGCGACGGGGGAATTTGAGGACCAGTCTGTATGCGTCATTTTAAATGTTCTGTAGTATCCTGAAGAGTTTGTGGGTAATGCTAGCGTAGAATGTGTTGCGGTAGTCAAGTCTGCTGCTGATGAGAGCGTGGGTGACAGTCTTTCTCGATTCAGTGGGGATCCATCTGAATGTCTTATGAAGTAGGGGAAGCATGTTGAAGCAAGATGAGGATACGGCGTTGATCTGGTGGCTCATTGGGAGCGAGGAGGCCAGTATGATGCCGAGGTTTCAGCAGCACAGGACATTAGTGTCACAACAAAATGGTGCGCCATTTCTCACTATTCAAGCTGCACTGCACTAAAGACTAAGATTTATTCAAGCCAGCCTTGGTGGCCCAGTGAATCGATGCATCTACTGCAATCCTGTCTAATCCTGACCGGCCACTCAACTTTTCATCCTTCCGAGGTCCATTAAATGAGCACAACAGTCTTAGGTAATGATGAATAACTGTTTTAACGCCGAAATACACTATGCGGTGTAGAAGCACTTCACAAAAACATACAATATGTTGTGATAAGTTATGTTGTGTAAGTGGTTCTTGTAGAATGCACACTACTCGTCGTAAAGGGCATCCTGGTGCTAAGAGCTAAAAAGGTCACTGCACAACACGAATTCTAAATCATTGTTAAGTTATGTTATGTTATGTTATTTGTTTTTTGTACCGCGCACAGCTGCCCCAGCAAAGGGGCGTCCTGGCGCCTTGAGAAGGTAAACACAACACAGCATCTAAAAAGGAGCATGCTCCATCAGGCGGATTAGACAAACAGAAAAGTTTTTATTGCCCGCCTAAACTGCAAAAGGTTGTCCAACGCCCGAAGCTCAACAGGAAGAGAGTTCCATAACTTTGCGGCCACCACTCGAAAAGAGCGTCCGCCCATTCTGCTTAGTCTAAAACGAGGGACTAAGCAGAATGGGCGGACGCTCTTTTCGAGTGGTGGCCGCAAAGTATAACGCATAGCTTTACGAGCTTTTCTAAAAGGAAGCTGTGAAGAGATCTCTTTTAGGTTACATTAAAAAGCATTCCAGAGTTCTCCTGCTATGTAGCTAAAAGCTCTGCTCCAGAGAGTGATTTTTAAACCTGGGGATCATCAGATTAGGACAGTGGGCTGAGTGAAGAGGGCAGGTAATGGTATGCTGCAGCCATTGTTCCTGCAGCTACTGTGGTCCCCTGTTGTGGGTTGCCTGATGGACTGTACACTGGTAGTTAAATAGAATCCTTTTCTCAACAGTTAACCAATGTAGTTTATATCTCAATGCAGCTACATATGTTGGTTCTCTAAGTCTGAATATCAAATGAATCACTGCTTTCTGCAGCACCTGAAACTATTTGAACCCAGGTCCCAGTGACTGTTTTTGGGTAAACCCCCTTATTTATACTGCACCTGAAACTTTGGCAGCCTTTCTTTGCACACGCCTAGGTACAAGCTGTTACATTAATCCAATCTTGAAAAGATTAAAGCTTCTCCTTCATTTTCCTCCTTCTAAAGTCAGAAATGGAAAGACGTTTTCAGCCACTAAAGTTGGAAAAATCCAAAGTTATTAGTTGCAAGCTTACTCAACTTCTTAATAGTTCGCTTTCTTCTGGCTCGCTCTCCTGTATCTGGAAATAGGTACGGGTTTACCCATTGATTAAAAAACCTTTGACAAATCCCTCTACATTGTCTATTTACTGACACATCTCTCTTTTTTGCCAGGCCCGTCAAAGAAGCTTGAGAAGTTTGTCAATACCAGCCTTGAGTCTAAGTCAGTCAGAAGTTTGTACTCAGCGCAGCACTGAATCAGCCCTCCGAGCTGTGTCTAAACATCTGCACTGGACCCTTGATTCTGGGGGCACTGCAACACTTATTTCCTAAAGCTGTCACCATCAATTGACACCATATTTCATGTTATCTTGTAACCGAGGCTGCATAGTCTTGGAGTGCATGGTGATAAGTTAAAGTAATACATTGATTTGTTAGGGACCGGTCTCAAGCTGTCTCTCTCCCACTCTTTACTTCTGCTTCCCTCCTTCAGCACAGAGTACCCCAGGGCTCATCGTTGAGCCGTATGTTGTACTTTGATCTCCTTGTCTTGCTGCTCAGCGTGTATGAATGTGTATTGGAATGTTAGAATGTTGATGTGAGGGCAGAATGTTGGTGTGCCTGGTTGTGAGTGAATAGACAGTTGGAGACTGAGGGCTGAGCAGCTAAGAACCTGCTCCTGGTGGGGCCTTGAATTATACTTGAATATACCATCTTCAATCTATACTTGAATAAACCTCTACATGAAACTTACCTAATGACTACGTCTGGAGTTCCTGCCATTCATCTTCGTTACACCGTACCACCCTATTTAATGTCTGTGTGTCTTCTCTGGCCACACTAGACCAATCTTTGGTGTTTAAATAATGTCTTATGCTGACGGCACTCAGCTCATCATCAGTATTTGTGAAAGCACTTTGCTCACTCAGAGCTCCTTCAAATCCCATCTGGTCGCCTTATCCAGCTGGATGAAGGAACATTCCTTACACCTTAATACCAATAAAACTGAAACCCTCATCTTCAGAAAAGATCCATCCATCCGGTGCATTGCTTGGAGGCCATCTGAATTTGGAGATACCTCGGTCTCTTTGAAGTCAGCTAGAAATCTCGGTGTGAGATTTAACTCTGACCTCTTCTTTTGCCCTCATATATCTGAAGGCTTACTGTTTCACCCTGCTACGTGCCCTCAGATTGCTGCTGATCATACTTATGCATGCTTCATACAAAGAAGTGGTACATGCACTCATTATATCATGATTGGACTATACTAATGTGCTTTGTCTAGGGACAACCGAACATCTTCTACCGAAACCTCTTCTGATGCAAAATGTGGCTCCCACATCATTCGGCACATTTTACATTGGAAACATGTATCTGCTCCTCTACGAGGTTCTATTGGCTCCCCATGATAAAAGGACTCAATTCAAATAGCTTGTTTTCACTTAGCTCAAAGAAAGCTAGGTCCAGCTTTTCTTCATACGCTGGTTCAAACTTATGAGCCCTCGTGTCAGCTATGTACCCCTTCACTTCCCCCTTTGGTTTGTCAGGAGTAGATGGGGGGCAAATCCTTAGATGTTTTGGCCTTCAACCTCTGGAACAAGCTCCCTTCTGAGCTGAGTTCGACCCCAACAATGTACCCTTTCCACAAAGTACCCAAAACCTGGTCGTTTAATTCCAGCTGACAGGCTTTGCTTTTTTCCTTTGTCTCTGGAAAGTCCGCTCTCTATCACCAGGACATCCAGATGTCTGCAGATGTTTGCACTTAGGCACATTTTTATTCATTCATACATCAATATGCCCATGTTGATTTTTGAGAAGTGCTTTTTGCATTAGTGGATCTCATGATGTTTTTAACACTAAGCAGTGCTTTATAAATGAACAGTTTTGAGCTGCACAAGTGTAGCCAGGGGTTGATTTTATTTACGGAATATGTTGCTGAGGTGGCAGCTGGTCTGTCCCTACAATGCTTATTGTTGTTTATAGGTTTGTACCTGAGTATGCATGTGTGGAATCTTCCTTGTCAATGAGCTGATCATCTGACCCAGCCATGAGACTGGGGCCTGTGATGCTGTAGTGGAATGGTAAGGGTGGTTTCATCTGGTTTCTCTCTCTCTGAAGAAGAGCATGAGTCAATGTGGTGTTGGAGTCTGGGAGGGAACCACGCTAGGTGAGTGGACGGGTTGGTCCATCATATTCTCCTAAAGCAGTCTTAACTAGGAACATAAAGTCCAGGCTCATTCTTTCCTTACAGCTCTAGCTGGCATGTCACTCATGCTTAAGCATGTGGGGTGGGGTGATGCCAGGCCCTGGTATCGTTCAAAAGCAGGTAGAGACACTCTTCTGAATCATGGAAGACTGCAGGTAAGAAGTAAATCTTTGAATCTAAGAATTATAGTTGAGTTTCCAGGATCTGTGTAAGTGCCACTGTCAGTTCAGTTCATGAAGCTTTATTCGGTCATTAAGAATAGTAACCATAAAAGCACAACAACATGCAACAGAATAAAAATACAAGCAATGATTAAAAGATCATACTTTTCCTAAAAGTCATGGATTTACAGATAAAACTAGCAATATAAAAACATATGTCGGGGCGGTCCAAATTGTACAACAAACACATTGCATCCTCCACATTAAAAACACCATACTTGAGAAATATTGGTTTTAAAAAGGATATCCTAACGTTCTTAAACAGGGTGCAAATGAGCATAAAGTGCACTGTGCTTTGTTTCGAATGCCCATCGCAGGGGCAGGGGCCAACCGGATGCTTTTTTGGATGTGGGAAGGCCACCAGTACTTGAGCAGTTCCAACTCTTAGTCTAGTCAGTACAAATCTATGTGCAGGCCTTGTTACCATGCTCAGGTAAATCTGGAATCCCTCAGTAACAATATATTTATTATAAGTATTAACAGTAACGAGAGAATTACTCACAACTGAGCGTTTATGGGTTCTGTAAGACTTAAAAGAGTTTTTCATGTCTTGTTTGGCAAGACCTCTAAGGGGACAGTGATCTAGCAACAAATTAATACCAAAGATACTTTTGTAACAATCTATAACGTATTTAAGCCATGGTATCTGCAAACAATTGTCTAGTCTAAGGCAGTCCCTAATTACAATTTGATTGAACTCAGTCTCTTCCTTGAGCCAAATGGCTCGGTAAAGCAACAAAGGCCTAAGTGAAGCAAGTTCGCTCAGGTAAGAGACCCCAACCTCTTTGTGAATCAACTCTGTTGGGGCAGATTTAGGGAGGCACAATAATTTCTTAAGGAAGTTATTTTCTTCTGTCTGCAAACGCTCAATATTGCAGTAACCCCAGAGCCCCGCCCCATAAAGGGCAATGGATACACTACGTGCCTTATAGATTTCCATCATATCCTTGATTCGCCTATCCCCCAGCTTAGACGCGAATTTAAAAATGCCATAAGAACTTTTACTCATTTTAGTTCGAACATTCGTTAGTTCTTGCCCCCAGCTGCCATCACTGGTGAAAGTTACCACCAGGTAGCAGAAACTATTCACATGCTGTACTTTATCCCCATCTATAAAAAAGGAATGGCTTTTACCCGCATTTGTTCCACAGGTCATTGTATGGGTTTTTTCTTATTGATCAGCAGTCTCCTGCTCCCAATAAATTCGGTGAACTTGTCCATCAGACGCTGCAGACCAACAGGTGTCGGTGACAGGAGCACCGCGTCGTCTGCATACAGCAGAACTGGGACACTGTCCCCGGCAACCTGTGGAGCATCAGCCTTGACAGTATTCAGGGCGGCTTCAACCCCATTAACAAAAAGGGTGAACAACAGGGGCGCAAGGACACACCCTTGCCTAATTCCCCGTTTCACATTAAAATTACTAGTGCACTCCCGGCTAACAACATACCGGACACATGTTTGTAACTTGCTATATAGTCTGGCAAGGAAAAAAATAATTTCTTTAGGGGCACCCATGTCTAGCAAAACTGACCACAGAAGTGAATGATTAACTAAATCAAAAGCACTGCTTAGGTCAGCAAAGCAAAGATAAATATTACCGGGCTTAGCTCTAGTGTACTTGCCAATCAATAGTTCTAGATTCAGGCACTGATCTAGGGTCCCTCTTCCCTTCCTGAATCCATATTGGGAATTGGCTAGAATCCCGTTCTCATCTGCCCACTCTTCTAATCTGGAAAGCAGTACTCTGCTCATGATTTTTACTGATGAATCGAGCAGGCTAATCGGCCGGTAGTTACAGGCTAGTGCTAGTGCTTTGTCCCCCTTTTTATAAATAGGGACAATAATAGAGTCACCCCAGGTCGGTGGAATCATGGTGGTTACCGCAGCATTGAGTGCCAAGGTAAGTATTGGTCCCCAAAGCTGCGGTTGAGCCCTGTATACATCTATCGGGACTCCATCTGGCCCCTGAGCCTTCCCCACCTTACTAGTTTTAATACTAATCTCCACCTCCCCCAGAGAGATATCAAGAGGCACCACAGGCCATAGCATATGCTCATTGGACGACAGAGTGTTATCTTGAAAAATCGCCGAGAAATGGTTCACCCAGTCCTCACTGCCCACATTAGATGAAAGATGGGGGATTTTGTCGTCTTGAAGGAAAGGGGAGTTAACAGTGGACCAAAACAGGCGACTATCGGCAGTTTCTGCTGCCTGGCTAAGGTGATCCCAGGCTGAAGTGGCACTGTCATAATGAGAACAAACTGTTGACTGCTGCATCTCAAACTACAGATCCATCTCCCTCCTACCATCCCTAGTAAAGGTCTTAGAGAACTAATCAACCAATTCTTCTGCAACCACCTCCGCGACCGCTACCACCTCGATGCCATGTAGTTTGGATTCATGCCCAACCACAGGACAGAAAGAGAATCAATGCCGACATTGACAACAGCCACATTATCCTTGACAGAGGGAGACGCAGTAGTCATCATTCTCCTGGACTTCTCAGCACCATTTGACATAGTCTCAGACCCCATCCTTTAGCATCCAAGGACCCGCACTCCACTGGATCTGCTCCTTCTTAGCATATAGAACACAATCTGTTACCTTGGCACCTTACTCCTCAGAAGCCGGCAAACTAATCTGCATAGTGTATCGAGCCCCACCCTCTTCAACACATGCATGACCCCTATGGCCAGTATCATCCGCGCACAACTTATCAACATGCTCTACTACACAGGCGACGTGCAACTCATTCTCTCCTTCTCGGACAAGACCACCAACACAGGAAACAAGTTCACCGCCTCAATGACCGAAGCCAATAACTGGCTGAAAGCCAATTGTCTCAATTTCAACACTGACAAGACAGAAGTAGTGGTCTTTGGTAATAACACTTCACAGTGGGACTTCAGTTGGTTGGCTACCAAAATTCAGACCTACGACCACCTCCAGCACCCACACCAGGAACCTCTGAATAATCGTTGACAGCAGGACATGACCACACAAGTCAATGCCATCAATGCACCCTGCTTCCGCACCCTGAAAATGCTGAGGAAGATCTTTAAATGGCTCCCAACCAACTCTAAAAAAACAAACACGTGCTAGTCAGCAGCAAGTTCGACTATGGGATAATCCTCTTCACTGGGATCACCAAGCAACTCACGAGAAAACTACAAACCTACCAGAGCTGAGCAGCTAGACTCATTCTCAACCTCCCACACAGAACTCACAATACATCACACCTATGGGAGCTCCACTGGCTGCCGATAAACAAATGTGCCCATTCAAAACTCCTCACACACATATTCAAGGCACTACACAGCGTAGGCCCCACCTACCTGAAAACCACCAACCACCCAGACATCTCCACTCTGTAGGACTTATACTCTCTATGCATCTCATGCATGCACAGAACAAGATCAGGAGAACAGGCATTCCCTTGCATCCCTCCGAAAGCGTTGAATGTTTTCCCACTACATTTCAGAGACTCCTCCTTGCTTCTTGAATTCTGCAAAAAGCTGAAGACCTGATGTGAGGCGGTCCTGTTAAAACCCCTCCCACCGCCAGGACTGGGCCCCCTCACGCACCTACCGGTCTCATGTTCGCCAGGAGCTTTCCCCTTCGGACATTACCCTGTGTCCGGAAACAGTCCCGGAGCAGTAACCATGACAGTCAGACCCCCGCCCTTCTCTGTCTTGCAGGAGCCAATCGGATGCCGACATCGACAGGAAGCACTTCCCTCTGACCCTGGAAGTCCCTCCCCCGTGGCAGCGCCAGAACAGGTAAAACCTGACCGTGAAGACCAGAATGCAGTCGGAGCATCGTGGCAGGACACTCGGACTGGCGCAGAAGACGGAGAGCAGGCGAATATCGAAGAGGACGTCTGGACGGAGGATTGGTGGAGTCCCTAGGAGGTGGCTGAAGAGCGGCCGCGACTCACTGGAGAGTTGCGGCGGACCGTGTGAGTACCCGTAATCCCATCCATAGAGCTCGCTAGGGGCTCGTTGTATATATCCTGTATAGTATCTCTCATAGTCACAAGCGTAGCGGTAAGAGCACTGTGTATAATTGTAGAGCACCCTCACTGTAGAAAGCCCCCACACGTCCCCACCCGACACTCTCGCTATACTCCAACCCCTTTTCTTCCCCCCTCTCGTTACCTCCCTTCCTCATGGTCTTTTCTCTTCATCCAGCACTACCCGGGTGACGGTGATTGCAGGTTCTAGAGTCTCAGACAGGGCTAACGGTACCTTTTTGTTTCTCTTATTGCCCTCCGAGGACCCTCCCAATGCCAGACCCACCACACGACCCAGAGGAAAAGAACCGGACTCCATCCCGGAAGAGGATCCGACCTTCCCAGAAGAGGACCCGACCATCCACCTTTTTGGAATCCTACTCTTTCTGTTCTGCCTGTTTTCTGCCTTGTGTACAATAAAACCCCGGCATAGCCCACTATATCCGGCCTCCTTGCCTGATTTTCCAGCCCGCGGCACCCCCATGATCACACCTGGCTTTCTGTTAACCAGCCTACCAGAGGCAGGGCTAGGCACACCTGCGTATGTCAGGATACCGTCACGGGCAATAACGCTGTTTACAAATATGCGTAACATAACTTAACCACATAACTGCTCACTGGCACGTTTGGATGTATGATTGTATGAGTGAATTAGGTCTCAATGCTCCATGAGGGCAGCAAGATGTTGAAGCAATATCAAGCAGAGCCCTCATAACCCTCAGGAAAACCCTGCATTAGGGAAAACGTTCTCTCCAGAAATAGTGAGCTGCATTTCCGCCTGGAAGAGAGAGCCTTGCATCCTCACACAATCTGGAAGTAAGTGCCTGTTTGGGGGGAAGCCTTTCCTTTTGGATAAAGACACAATCTAACCCAGTACTCATAGAGTTAATGATAATCTGTAAGGCCTGACATTCAGGGTACTCACATGTGACTGAGAAGAAAGCTGTTCTGAAAATTGAAGAATTCGCATTAGGATCAGGGAAATAGAAGGAAAGAAATATTGGATAAAGTGTTTTTAATGTTGTATAGTGAATCACTGTTGATTAATGAACCTCCACAGTGTTACACTGTTGAAGACAAACTCAAAGCGGCCCAAAGGGCTTTCATAAGCCTATTTCACCTATGAAGCAATCCCTTTTATGTGAAGGTGTTCCCTTTAAAACATTGCTAGGTGCCGCCTCCGTGCTGAAAGGCAGACATTAACAAGACAAACTAATGTAGCCATGAAAGCATTGTATAAAGAGGTTTGGATGGGAGGAACATTATGTAACATGTTTAGCACCTAATGAAATGCACTGCTGCAGACCAGATGTGAGTAACTGAAGTCCAGTAAAATAAAAATGGATTAGAGGACACCAGGACAGTACAAAGTCACATTTTCAAGCATTTATGAAAGTTTGTGAAAATTACACGAAATATTAGTACATTTTATGAAATTATCTTGGCGGTATCTTGTTTGATATTTGAACGTAAAGCCATTTTTTATATTAAAAATTCACATGGCCTACTGTCAGTTTGAAACACCCTCTGCTCCCAAAATACATATTTTTCTCAAACCAATCTCCTGTCAAACCAAATTGTGTGAAATTTCATTGTTGTGAAATTCGTGGAATTTATAAAATTTTGGATAGCATGAAAATCACAAGTTTTACAAATGTAATAAAATTTCACATGGACTTAGTGTACGTTGAACCAGAAATGTGAACATGGCTGAAATAAAAAAGACTGAAATGATGGATGGGAATGACTCCGTCCATTCTTATGATACCTCAGGCGGAGTGTAGACACTATTTGACCAATAAATAGGTGTGCTAAAAAGGTTCACCATGTTGTTCCAAACTCACTGAGAAGCACACAAGTGATGCTCTATCCCCCAAATTCATTTTCATTGACACTGTGATAGGCACACTTTCATCGTAAGAGAAGTACATTGCGGATTCTTACAGCAGTGATAAAGTTGAGACCTTCCCCTCTTTACCTCTGCAGACCAGC
The DNA here is from genome assembly GCF_964261635.1 of Lissotriton helveticus. Lineage (NCBI taxonomy): Eukaryota > Metazoa > Chordata > Amphibia > Caudata > Salamandridae > Lissotriton > Lissotriton helveticus. The sequence continues at coordinate 168,646,679 of NC_136059.1, read as the reverse complement.
ACCACTAAACATACTGTGCACATAAAATGGAGGCAACAAATATTTGGAGACCCTAAGCTGGAAAAACCATCTCCATATTTAGAAGTGTTTGCGGATAACTTTTTATTGAAACAAATAGAAGGTTGTGTCTTTCAAAAAGTAACTAATGCTAACTATAGAAGATTTTTTTAGTCCATTCTAAGAGTAGATTTCACATTATCAGAGTTATCCAAATGACAATTTGAAATGCTCACAAAGAGATTTGTTTTATACTTCTAGGAAAATGTACGCTCTGGATCTGACCACACCTGGCATTACCTATCCTACAACGCGGCCTGTACAATATGCTATAAAGGTTGCACTAAATCCAGAGAAAGCATTGACCAAAATGTGCTTGTGAGATCAGCTGATATTATGTCAAGAGCTATGTTTTGCTGGCCTGACCTCTGTCCACCTTGCACTCTTCCAGGTCACGAACGATGAGATGTGTGAGATCTGTGAGGTGTGGACGGCGGAGCATCTCTTCCCATGCCGGGTCTGCCCGCGGGTGTTCCATGATGGCTGCCTGCGGCGCATGGGCTACCTGCGCGACGATAACACGCTGGAGGTGACAGAAACAGCGCACACTGAGACCGGCTGGAGCTGCAACTATTGTGTAAGTCAACTGGGGAGAGGGAAGGAGGAATGTTTAATGGCAACAGAGGATGAAAACAAGCTACTGAGAGAAGACATGTCTTTGCAATCATAAAAGTCCTCACAACTGTGATCTCATGATGCTATCCTGGCTCAAACTGGCAAGTTCAGAACAAATCTCTGCACATTATGTTCTGAATTGATTGGCATGTCTTTAAGGTTTGATGGTACAGGCCACTGACTCTTTCAATGCATTGTAAAAAGGTCCTTTCAGGGTGGCCATCTTGAGAAGGAAGGAATGACTGTCTTAGAATAGCCTTGAGGATGTTTGATAACTCTCCAGGACCAAGACGTCACCCAGCCACATACTGATAGTTAAAACGTAATTTGACAGGATATGTCCAAAGTCTCGGTCAACTTCTGATCCATTCAACATTCTTCAGGTTACAGAGTTTATGACACTGTACCCTTCAGTAATTCCTCTCAGGCAAACTTGCTACAAATAGACTATCTGCTGTATTCATTAATAGACTGTCTCTTTCTCTAAGGGAAATACTTCCCTGCCCTTTTTGTTTAAACCCTTGTTCGAAATCACTACAAATTACATAAACAATTATGTTCCTCTGGGTCAGATCTCTCTTGCTTGGGGGTATTTGAAAGATTTGCCTCACTGGGTTATTTTAGCCAAATCCAGAATATCCAGCATGTTTGACATTGACTAGTATGTATTCGGCATCACGTAAATAACAGTGTTTAAAAACTCTATCTGAAACAACTCCTGTAAGTGACTAACTGGTTTGAAAAATCCCCTCCAGAGACTGCGTCCAACACGGAAGCTACAGGAGTAAGAGTAACAGTATTAGCAAACCCTCAGTCCTCACGTTCAGTGCCTTCAGTAGAGCACTTTGTACAAATTCGTATTGCTGTGGGATTTCAGGCTTCATATCAATAACTGTAATAGGCTTTGTTTCTCTGGGGCATATTATCAAGGGGCTTTATCTCCGCTTTTTTGGCTTTAAAAGCCAAGAAAGCGGAGATAAAATTATCTCCCTGTTACCAAGCTGTCGCTAACACCAGTTAGCGACATCTAATAGGAGATAGTGACCATCTTGGGCCCTGCTTTGCATGTCAGTGATATTTATCACTAATGACATGCAAAGTGGGCGTGCCAAGATGTTAGCGACTGAAAACAGTCGCTAACATCGCTATCTCCTATTACCAACTTTTGGAGATATTCGCGCTAAGCGCGAATATCTCCAAAAGCTAACACTTGCCCAGGAGCAGTTCTTAGCCATGTTATCCAATGGGAGGTGGATAACATGGCTAAGAGCATTTGCTCGATAATGCATGAATATCGCTGACTTTTCAGCGATATTCATGCTTTGCGGCCGTTTTTTATCGCATTTGCGATAAACCTTGCTAATAGCAAGGTTTATCTGCGATAAAAATCGCCGCTCTGCGGCGATAATTTTTGTCTCTAAACAAGTTAGAGACAAAAATTATCTCTATTGGTTGGTAATATGCCCCTCTATTCCTTATTGATGCCTAGTCTCATGTCAGCTCTGCTTCATATTCAGGTCTGCCTTTGCTTGTCTCAGTGATGCTTCTCCAGTGTCTTATTGAAAAATTGCTTTGCCCAACTAGCAGGATCCACTATCAGTTATAACAGATGTAGGAATCTCGCGCTCCACCCTGGTGTGCCTATGCTCATCTACTTGTGCTGTCCCACCAACCAATTCTAACAGATCTCTCTGTAATTGCCTATTCTATTTTACATAAGTAGCTGCCCCCCTCTCCCTTCCCCCCAGCTCCTATCCACCTTCCCACTAAATTCGAGGTTCTCGGTCTAGGACTTTCTGTCTATTAGTAGATGAGAGTTCTTCTGAATTCCAAAAGCCAGTTTCCCACCTCTCCAAATGCTTGACTCTCAACTACTCTTTATGCTCCAATGTTCTTTGGCATAACCTCGTCACACCATTGCTCCTTTCTACCTACCACAAAATGGCAGATGCCGCCTTTATCCTGTTGGCTAAGCGCGGATCTGCTTGAATAGAATGGTCTCAAAGTTATTATACTATGCTTGATCTGTCTCCTTGGGCTTCCTCCCGATGAACCAGTACCTCTAAGCAAAGGACCTGCAAACCCATTGCGTCTCTTGACTCAGCTTTAGTTATTTACTTTGCAGATCTTATGCTCATCACTCCAGGGTCTTTCGTGCTCCATTCTTCCATTCAAGTAACAACTGGGATCACCTCAAAAGCAAACTCTTGTTGGTATCTATTTTTATTGTACTTTTGTTAATGAAAATCTGCCTCATTTGTCCAGATTTACAAAGGCTCCTTGGTTGCTATCCGGTACCAGAGCCCTTAAACCTCTTTTATCATCTACTTCTATCTAATTAGAGAACATATTCATCGCAACCCATTCTTTCTTCAGTGGTTGGACCATATAGCCACCATTGTGCAAGGAATACCCTCCCCAGTTAGTTTTGTATAAAATGTATCCACACCCTTCACTTTATCCTGTATGTTCAGCGACCTTTGGGAAATGGTATTTTTACTCTTCGCCAACATCCTTAACCCATCATCTTGAGTAGGAGCAAAGACCCATACTGGGTAATATCTAGACCTAAATTATAAGAATTTCCCAGCTCTATCAGCTCTATGTGAAAGTGCACAATTGGTCATACCGTTGAAGCGGTTGTACATCAGCCCGGTCAACGACTTGGTTTTAAGGTGTCATCTAATTCATTTTCCTCTTGAATATACCCAAAATCCAAATCAGACATACGCTCTGGAGCAAGCAATGGCGAAGGCAGCGTCAGCAAGGAACTTGCTTCAAGACTAGTAAAACTGGATACGATACAATTGATTGGATGCAGTCTATGAGTACCTGTGTTGAAACTCTCCGATGCGAACCCTGTACAATGAACAAGGTGTGTCTGAGACACTTTAAAAGCCAACTTGAGACTGAAGTTATAGTCATCCTAGTACCTCTGGTATCTGATCTGTCATTGTGCAGCCTGTCCATGACATCACCACACTTTATCATTTTCCGTTTCTTAGCAACAACCCGCTAATGAGGGAGTTCAATGGTCGAACGAAATGTATCTAGGACACATCCTCTACGTTGAGCCTTTATAGGTCAATCGTTACTCACTGGTACTGCAAAAGTATCAGTCCGAGAACTAAGTGTACGGAGCTGAAACACTACACAAAAAGAGAAAAGGCCACTAAAGGCCACTACCAAAAGTGTTTACCACAGGGCAAGATGAAGAGCTTCATCGTCAGCCCAACTCCAGCCAATGACAGCCCACAGGTCACCTGTCCACAAGTGCGGCCAGGTGCAGGCACCATACCCCATTAACACCTCTGCAGATAGCTGTACATTTGCTACCTGGTACGAGAGTCAATTTATTGCATCCGAAACGTCCCTTCAACCTTCTTCCTCAGCTGACAAGCATCATTTCCGGGTCAATGTTTGCTTCCTTCCAAATGACCCCTTACGGCTTACGCTGTCCTGGACTTTCCCATGTTCACAAGTCTTTCTCTAAATTAATAGGGTGGAAAATTCTCTGGGTGACAGATTTTCTATGCAGCATGTTCCAATGAGCCCTCGACTGCTATTAGTGAGGAATAGGTGCGACATTTTACTGCACCTAATAAGTTTGCTACCTCAGGGTGGGATATGTGCTGGGTCCACTAAATTTCTCTTATTTTTAATTTTTCAAGTGGGAGTGAAGCATAACATGAGGAATCAATTTTTGAATATTTTCCCTATGGAACATATAATTTCATCAATACATTTAGCTTGTTTTCTCCTGTTGAATTCTGTTAGGAAAATCGTGGTGGTGTAATCATGATCGAATACTTCTTACCAATTCCCATATTGAAGGTCAGCTAAATGCGACTGCAGATGGACCGCAGTTGCATTCTAAAATTGAAGTTAAATGTGCAAAAATATTGTGAATCAGTTTCTATTTATGCAGGACAGGGTAATGTTTGGCCCCATCTTCTTTCAGCATCGATCTGAATTACTTGGGGAAATGGTTGATTAAAAGGCATTCACTCTGTTGGCTCAATGGGAAATAGTCCTAATGTAAGTTTAAGCGGTGTTATACACCTCTGCCTTGCAATATAACTGACTCCAAAATAAATATGATGATTATTGTCAAGAAAATACCCGACCCCAGAAGCAAAATTTAAATTAAAGGTAGATACTCTAATTGCTATTACCTTTTTTTTTAGTGCAATTTGTGATCTGGCCATAAAGAGAAAATTTGAGCTATTCCTAAACTAAGAGTCCAGTGGCATAAATAGATATAGAAGAAGAAATCCGGCCAACATGTTGATCTCACGATCTCAATGTATCCGTCTAACATCGACTTCTTCTGCTACTCTGTAGGATCGGAAAATCTGTGGGTATTTTTCTTGTTCTTCATTAACAGCAACGCGTCAGCTTCTGTTGGTGCCCACGACAGACTCCTCTTGCCCAGATGAGGAACCCGCAAGGTTGAAAAGTAACTGAGGTCTAGCAGAATTATGCCCTAATGGATATTGGGATGGGCTATACAAGGAACCTTCACAGGTTCCGAGACGTAGTAAGCATACCAGGTCCCAACTAACTAAGCTGAGTAGGACGTTTCTATTTGATCCTAAAGGTAATCCTGCGTACAGAGGAGATACGTCACTCCTGAGATCAAAAATGCATCTTGAGGATGGAGACAGATCTCTGCTGGTCTAAGCAACTCAAGGGTCACCATTTCAGTGCAGTTTTTTATATGGTACAAGAGTCGCATGTTTCAGAAACACGATCACGAGTAATAAGCGCATAATTGATTCACACGCAGGGGTGGATGGGGCCTGGAGTTCAGGTTGCAACTCAACAGCAACTGAAGATGAAAAGGTATGAAATGAGACCATCAAATATAGATACAGAAGAGTCTGTAGTAGACATGTGAGAAGCAGGGCTGGACCGGTACACGTGGTTGCGTCGGTGCAGGTGAGATGAAGGAACAATAGGGCACAGTCCACTCGACGATGGAGCACCGGCTGACCTCAGCCCGCTGGTTGCTGGAGCATCCACTTCCGGTTGAGGTGTGAGTGCACCACCAAGATGAGGCACCTGAATCAAGATGTCACTGCGCAGGTGCTACATGGATGGAAAAATAACTCTCATTAGTGCAACATTTGCAGTGGCACCATGGCCCTCTGTACACAAATCTCACACTGTCAGACACTACCTCACATTACTTGAATTACAACCTACAACACCCATGCAACACCAGTGGAGGCTGGAGATGGGAGGCGGTGAAAGCATAAACGTTGGAAAAGGCGACAGCCAGAGACAAAGACAGAGGCATAATGAACAAGGAGACAGGCGTGACCATACATATAGAGCACTGGAAAATTGCTATTTTTATGGTCTGGCCTGACAGCACAGCTGTCGCCAGAGAATTATGTGAGAATCACCATAAGAAGGTCTTTGGCTCCGCCCACATGTCGGGAGTCAATAGTAGATGTTTTGATTGTACAGAAGTTGTATGCTTCCACAGAAAAAGTGCGTGCCTTCCACAGCTGTGATCATTTTGTTTATTTTTCCAGATGCCTGAGCGGTAACTTTCAGGAGCACACACATGGCATTCTAATGCTATTATAGTGTCTTTGATAAATATATCATTTGTGGGCAGATACAGTCATTAACGTACATGGAATTTTTGGTCTGGCTTGACAGCACATTCATAAACCAGATCTGCTGGCATTGCCGATGCTTGTTCTATATGATGCCTCTTCTTTTGCCCAATCTTCTCCCCATGCTGCTATTCTTACATATCTTGTTCCTTTTCTGTCTTTCTACCTTCTTCTATTATTCTTTTTCTATCCTCCCCTCTTTCTTCCATATCCTCCTTCTACTCCCTGCTTCTCTTTTTCACTAGTGACCTTCTTCCCTCCTAGTTTCCCATCTCTCTTTATCTCTATGATACCTCTCTATACTTCTCTCCCTCTAATCCCATTCATTCTATGCCCTCTCGCCATTTTCTCACATTCCTTTTTAGGTCAAGCCTAGGCAGCGCGCATGTGCTGTCTGCAAGACCTGTTGTTCTCGCCTTTATCGGCTTCTGGCATGCCATGAATTGCCATTTGTTCATTGTGGTGCCATTTAGTAATACGGGGTCTTTATTGGGTCTGATTCTCCCGCCTTTGCATGCTTGGGTCATGCTCAAGCGATTTCACTCATTGTTTGTTTGCGTTGGCCATCCCAATAGGTCCAAGCTTCCTCCTGGTCATCCTGCTCTGCCTTTTTATTTTGTAGGCTATCAACATCGTTTTAGGCTTTCAGGTTATATCACGGATCAATGCTTTGTTCGGCACCTGCAAAGTGGCGATTTCTGTCTGCTAGCTGTTGAGCTATGCCAATAGCTCTAACTCAAAAAAAAATGCAAGACCGATTGCATTTCTAATGCTTGTTTTCCTTTTCTCTTACTTGCCCTGGCTCAAATGTATGACACGCCTTCCCCTTTCCCTGCTTTCTCTCACATGCTCTTTTTACTCCCTCTTTTCTTCTCAACTCTCCCTCCTTCGTGCCCTGATGGCTATCTGCCATCTCCCCTCGTCTGCAGTCTCCCCATTGGTCTCGACTAAGTCCATCTCCTGGTTCCTTCTCTACCCCTCTACTTTTCTATGTTATTCCTTTGCTGCCCTCGCTACCTCATCAACATTCCAACAGTGCCCCATCCCATCACGTGTACCTCTCTCATTCCGGTCTACCCTACCTCTTTTTCTGACATTATCCTTTCCGCTCACCTGTCTTCCTATTGCTCATTCCATCTCTACTCTTTAGTTTGCCCGTTCTAATTTTCCTTCCCCTATCGTTCTTTTTCGGACATTCCTACTTCCTGGAAGGTTCTCTATATGTCATCTCTTTCCCTCCCCTTTCCTCTCCCTTTCTCTGTCTGCCCTCTCCTCTTCTGTAGCCTCTAGTTCTACCTCTCTGCTTGCAGGCTACCAATTCTCTATTTCCTCTGCCATTCCTACTCTGCCTCTTCTTCTGTCTTCCGCATTCCTTTTTAATCTGCCATCCATCAGCCCCCCTTCTACTCCTACCGCGTCTCTGTGTCCTCTTTTCCCTTTTGTTTTCCATTCCTAATCCAGTCTTTAATTCTGTTACCCCATCCCCTCTCTCTGCACTCATCTCCTGCCCTTTCGCCTCATTGTTTTCTATACATTCAATTGCCACCATGCTCCTGTCTTCTGCGTTCACCTCCTCTGCTTCCCCCTCCACCCCTTTACCCTCCAATCTACTTGCCTCACCCTTCAGTTTGTCCCTTAACACCCACTCCTTGCCCCTAGCTGCAGCTAATTCCTTTAGTCCCTGATACACAAGGGCCTCATTTCAACATCCTCTCCACCCCGGCATTGATTTCTGCACTTTCTCTTTTACCCCCACTCTTATCCAGCCATTGCCCTGCCTTCCTGCTGTACTTATCCCTTTTCCCCCGACCCCCCCTCTTCTCTCAATCAGCTCTTTATTGGTTTGCAGCTACAAGGGAGGGCTTCAAGGCAAGTAGCGCTACTCAAGCAATCCTTGGTCCTAACACTGTCTAGGCAACTTAGTACCACCGGTCACCTCTGGCAATGATGGTGAACTTAAAGCCTAAGGGGCTTATTTATGAGCCCTTGCGTCCCTTTTACGCCACCTGTGCGTCACTTTTTGTGACGCACCAGCAACGTAAAAAATGTGCCTTGTTGCACCATATTTACAAAGTGACGCATCTAGGTAGATGCGTCACTTTGTAAACCCATGCGCCACATTATGCCTGCGCCAGGTATAATGTATGCAGGGTGGGCGTTCTGACGCAAGTAAGCGTTGTAGAAGTGGCGCAGTGAAATCTATTAGATTTTACTGCGCCACTTCTAGGATGCAAATGCGTCAATATCTTATGCCTGCCTCATGGCAGGCGTAAGATTGACGCAGGCACATTTCACATGGGACATGCCCATGTGTAATGATCGATTGCTGGAGTTGCGTCACTTTCGTGACACACTCCAGCAATGCGTCATTTTTGCGCCTACAGATACATCAGAAATACTGACATATCTGTAACTCCTTGCGCCATGATGCGTCATACTGTAAATATGACGCATCATTAGTGTCGCCAGGAGGGCGCAATGAAAAGTGACGCATCGCTGTTTTCTCGCAGCGATGCGTCACTTTTCATAAGTGAGGCCCTAAATCTCTGAGGCAGGCAAAGGTGTGATGAGATAGAGGGTGACAAGATGTAGAATGATACAGAGTGAAGAAATAGGAACCAAGAAAATGTCTGTAAGTAAAAATCAGGGGAAAGTCAATCCAGATCTCCCACGGATTGAAATGAAGGGATGACTCTAAAAATAATGGGAGGCAAATCGAGGCCACAGGGAGGAGGGCACAAAATGGCGGCCGATGTTGTTTGAGTTTCCTAAGTTTGACTTGATACTGCAGCTGTCTGGATGACAGGTTGTTAATAATTCTTTAAAATATATATAGAGCTGAATTTGGATCCACCCTAAGGGATAGATCTCTCCTAACTCATAGTATTGGCTATTCTGTGTATATTTCTGCCTCTCATGGATCACTTGCATTACAAAGCATTACATCTCAAAACTACTCTAACTTATGACACATTCAATTGTTTATTTCATAGATACATTGTAGTCATAAACAATCATTTTTTATTTAGTTTTTTCACTGCAGCGTTTTTTTAAATGTTTTAGACAAGACTCGAAATGTATGCCAGACCTATTTGCTTTGCCAATGTTTGTTTACCACATTTGTCTGACTTCTGTTGAGGACTCGCTGATCCATTCCAGATTTTCTGACCAACCACTTACTCTGTAAATGACTGTCATTTAGAGCAATGGTGAATGCTTTTCCAAAGCAGTTATCCTGTATTTTTGGCATGGCTGGAGTCGAAGGCAGCAAAGCAGAACCACACTGGTGTATTATTGCAGGCAGTCAGTCCCTCGCTATCATCCGCACCTGTTTGATATTCACAGTGCACATACACAATTTCAGCCTTTATGGCGAGAATTTATACCAATAGGAAGACATAAAGCAGCAGGTGTGGGCATCTGAAAGCTCCTCGGTGGAAAGAGCTGCATTTAAAGTGGCAACGTTTACAAGCTCTGAAGAGGGTTTCTACGAAAATCTATCTGCGTCCTAAGTAAGTATTTTCACATCCACACCTGCTGTTTTGTCACTGTTCAATAGGAGAAACCCCCAGGACTGCAGAACTGCTTTGAATTCTGGGAATTATGACTGCACCTGTTTTATTTTCATCTATTGAACTCCTGGTGATTTAAATGATGTTGAACAAAATGGAACTAAAGTTGTGGCATGCAAGGCAGGCACCTCTTACAGCAAGGTAAGGTGTCAAGAGTAAGGCTCCATCTACTGAGAGTTCCAAGTGAACGAGAAACTTATTTTTTCTGTGTGTGAGGAGCACTCCAGCTAGTGAAATGCCCCGGCTACTTACAGTAATCTTTATTACTACGAGTGTAGTCTTTCTCGCCACATGACTAACGTAGTGAGCTTCAGCTCCCCAACAGAACCCTCAAACAAACTAGCGCTCTAGTCCTCCCATCCCTCCCTAATATGGCCGTCTTCCTTCACCCCTGCTAGTATAAGAGGAGGCATGACTCACCCCACTTCCTGTTCAATTACCGAGCCTCAGCACCCAAACAACATGAAGCCGTCACGTGGTCAGTGAAATTACACTTGGGGCATTACCTCCTCGTAAGTCTTCCTTGCCACATGACTAACATAGTGAGCATATACCAAAGTCATTGCGGCTTCATTGCCACCAAAACAACAACAGAAGCAAAAATGTGAGGCATAAATAAAGTCTAATCCTAACATCAAACAGAGGAAACACAAACAGATGCCCAGCAGGTGGGTGGCAGTCAATCGCAGGCAGAGCCAGCCTGCAGAACAGCCTCAGCAAAACCCCCAGCAGATGAACCACCCAACACCACCCGATAGTGGTCTATGAGTGTGTGAGGAAAGGCACACGTCGCAGCCTTACAAATGCCCTTAATTGAGACATCCTTGAAAGAAGCCAAGGAGAAATGCAATTGGTGGACCTCCCCTGTATCCTGGCGGACACCTCTGACTTCTGTGACCCGAAAGCCAGAAGGAACGTTAGTTTAATTCATCTACTCAAAGTGGAAAGAAAAGAAAAGCCGGGAATAAGACAAAAGAGTCGCCGGATGTCTGGAAACCTGAAGCATATCTACCACCTCTGCTGAGCAGGCCAGGCCTGTAGATGGAGCCACCTCAGAACCCTTGCAGGTAGAGGGTAACCCCTCAGAGGATACAGATGGTCGGAATGGCCCAACACTCCTGAACCACCTGGTACCTCAAATGGGGATACCAGAGGCAGCGGACCCAGCCCGGCACAATCAACAGAACAAAAGCCTTCTCCATGCAAATTTTGCACATCACCCTGGCAATCATGAGGATCAGAGGAAAAGCATAAAGCAGGCCGGCTGGCCACCAGAACGACATTATATACACTCGCCACATCTCCTGACAGGGATTAATCGTGCAGGAGTGGGGCAGTAGAGCATTGTCTTTGGCCGCGAATAAGTTCACTGTTGGACGCCGAAATCTTTTCTGCAATACAAGGAACACCTCCATCGACAAAGAGATCAAATGAATGGGGGGGAACCCTGCTCAGGTGGTCTGTTGCACAATTCTCCATTCCCGGTAGATGAACCGCCCTCAGAGACAACACAGTACTCTCCGACCAGGTCAGAATCTCCTGAGCCAGGAGCCACAAGGATCAAACACTGCAACACCCCTGGTTAATTTGATAACCCATCACAACCTGGTTGTTGTCCGGACCAGAACATGATGCCCCGAGAGGGCTGATGCAAATTTCAGACAAGCAATTTGAACCACCTTCAGTTTCTGGAAGTTGGAAGTACATCAAGCCTTTAGGCGATCCCATAGGCCCTGCCCAGACCAGGAATCCAAAGTCACCACTCAGCCCAGCTTGCTGGCATCCATTGTCACCACCCGGGAGGAGGACACCTATCTGAATCTGAGGGGGCACCACCATTTGAAGACCGTAATTAGCGGGCTAATGTGACCAAAGGGACAGGAGATGGTTCACCAACGGGTACTGGTGCAACGAGCCCACTGCAACACATTGATCGCCGCAGACATTACACCCTATAACCTGAACCACAGATGCACTGGGGCTGAATCCAGGGTGAGCAGACAACCAAGATCCCTCCTCAAGGTTGCTCTCTTCTCTGCCGGCAAAAAGATCAGTCCCTTGACCATGTCCAGGTGACCCCAATGAACACTAAGTCCTGGGTGGGAACCAGATGTGACTTCTTGTAGATGATCAGGACGCCGTGGACCTCTAGAATCTTGCAGACCCTCTGGACGTGGAGAGTCCCCTTGGAAGAAGAAAATGCAGAAATTAGCTAGTCATCAAGGTACGGAAACACCTGAATCCCCTCCCTATTGATGAGCCCAACCAATGGAGCCAAGACTTTTGTAAAGACCCTCGGGCTGAAGACAAACCAAAGGGTAGTAACTGGAACTGAAAATGCCGGGGTCCCACACAGAACCTCAGGAACTGCTGAGCTAATAGATGAATTGGCACATGTAGATAGGCATCGATTAATCCAAGGAAGCTACCACATTCCCCTGAACCAGCAAAGGAAGGATCTCCTGGAAAGTCAACATCTTAAACTTAACATGGGGGACAAGCAAGTTCACCCTCTTTAAATCCAGCACAAGACAGAAGCCAACAAAACCTTCCTTACATGGAAAAGGATCGAGTAGACATCTTGACCCTTTTACCCATGTGTTTGCCCAACATTTTTGTGTGTGTCTGTTTGTGTAAGATGGTTCATTAATTGTTTTTGTCAACTTTTATTCTTGTTTAGCTGTAGCAATTGTCGCCTTGTGCTATTTGTGTTTGGGGCATTTGTAACGTTTACTTGAAACTTTTTCCAATTGGTCCATTTTGCTGTGCTGTTAAATTTATTGTTGCTGCTTTACTGGTGGTGTACGAGGCCCAGAGATAGGCGTAATCACAATTTGAGGTGTATAGTTGTGCATTCTTTTCGGTAAAATCCTGCAACTTTATGTTGATAAAGGTGGAGGAAGGGGCTCCCGCCAGGGTAGGGCAGCAGTGGTCTTTGTGTTTTTTTTTGGTGTGGTGATGGCCATTTTGTGGACTCCGGGTGTGATAGGCATCCATTTAGTCTTTGTTTCCATTGCCACCTTCCTGGTCAACTATGCAATGACAGTCCTGTGTACAACCTGCATGTGTAAGTGTGTGTGTGTCGTAGGTGGTCATTTTGCCTTTGTCATCCATACCTCCTTCCTTGTTGGCCATGCGGCGACACCCATTTTGCCTTTGTCAGCCATACCTCCTTCCTTATCGGCCATGCGGCAACACCCATTTTGCCTTTGTCTTCCATGCCTCCTTCCTTGCTGATTCTTGAAGTGTCTTGTTCAACCACCATTTTGTTGAACCAGTTGATGTGTCCATTGGTTGATATTGTGCTCAGGTACAGCGAAATCTACTGGGCACATACATATTATTATTTGAATGAACACAGAGCATGAGGGGAAAGTTCAGTTGTTCTGTTTAGTTTACATCATCCAATAGATTTGGGGATATTTCCAATAAAAAAAAATAACAATCCATGCTTAAAAGGGCTACTCTTTTGTATATCACAATAACTTAGCAAACCTCATTTGTCAATGTGATTATGACAATGAAAAACAAGGACTTTTGCCTTCTGTTGGTCTTAAATTTAAAATTTTCATATTTTACATATAAATTACATCTATGTATATACTTATATAATATACAATAAGTTTATATATAGAGAGACAAAGCTATAGATGTATAGCTAGATAAATACATAGATATAGTGTATTGTGTTATGTTATGTGTTAGAACTGGCTATTTCTGGTAGGCTAAGGCTGACGCCAAAGCCAGGCAGAAACCACCATTCTAGTCAGGGCAAGGGAGTCACACGCCAAGATAACCCCTGCTCACCCCCTTGGTAGCTTGGCACGAGCAGTAAGGCTAAACTCGGAGGCGATGTGTAAAGCATTTGCGCCAGCACACAACAGCAACAACATCCTAGGCACACCACAAAAGGAACTCCACACAAGGTTATATGAAAATAACTTTTGTATTGTCAAAACACATCAGATAAAAATCACACATTTACATTGTGCCAACTGGCACGGGCAATATTCATAAGGGATTATTTACAAGACAGGGCCACATGGGTCACTGTCAGAATCAACACATTTAGAGATAGTACTTTGTAGATCATAGAAAATAAGATATAAAACAAAATAACAGTTATAAATCACATCCAGTAACTACTGGGAACAGGTAAGTACCACCTACGCAACCCTAACCACCTTAGGAGAATGTCACGCAGGGGACCAGGACCTCACTAGGACCACCTGTATTAGAAAGAACAACCACCTAAGAATACAATACATTTAGGGGTATAAACAAGAACACATTACCCATGATGCATAAATATACATTCAGAGGAGTAGTAAAGGGAAACACATGATGCATAAACCTACACATTCAGCGGTGTTAAGAACAAAGCACATGATGCATCACAAACACATTCAGAGGTGCAGCGCTAGGAGACACATGACGCCTAAAACATTCAGAGGTGCAGCGCAGGGAAAGAAAGACACAACTCAAATAGCGCAAAGACACATGATGCCTAAAACATTCAGAGGTACAAGGAAAAACCACACAATTGCGCAAAACCTACATAAGCCACCACCTGTGGCAGTCCCTAGGCAAACTGGCCTTGTTGGGGCTAGGATGCCCTGAGTCTCAATGTCAGGGGCCTAAACGGTGCAGGTGCCCACTACTTGCTGGGCACCTGGGAACATCCCAAGACCTAAACGGTGCAGCTGCCCACTAATTGCTGGGCAGCTGGGAATCAAAACATCAACAGGGTCCTCACTGACCCTTAGGCGCGAACTGCGCCCACTGCTGGAGTCACACAGGCTCTTGAGACATCATGGGGTGAGGGAGCCATCTAGCTCCTTAAAGCGAACATGCTCCTGAGCCACTCAGGCTCTTTAAAACAAATATGGCCCCTCTTTAGAGCTTCATGGGCTCTACAAACTGAAATGTGGCCCTGAGCCCCTCGGGGCTCGAAAAACAACTTGCCCCCTCGTTGGAGCCATCAGGGCTCGGGAAGAACGGTGGGGCGGCCCACTGCCATTCGGGGCCGCCCTAACTATCAGGAGCATCCTGGCCCGTCAACGGCAGCACCACTTGGCCACCCGGAGCCCCCCCTCAGCCCTCTAACACACACCGGGCTGTTGCAGGGGCAGGGGCTCCTCTTCCTCTGATGCGGCAGCGCTTCTCTCGGCGGTGGCAGCGGGCGGGGCTCTCTCACTCCTGAGAGCCTCGCAGGGATCTGCTGCACCGCGCTCCACCGGGCCGGCGTGCCGGTCTTCTCTCTCTCCCCGGGGCTCCCTCAGCACACGGGAGACCCAGCAGCAGGCGACGCTTCCTCCTCTCTTCCCGGGGCTCCCTCCAGGTCACGGGGGCCCCGGGCGGCCATCACCACTCTCCGCCTCTTCTCTGGGTGCGGGGCTCTCCCAGCCTCACGGGAGCCCCGCGCCATCTCTGCCGCACTTCTCCTTCTCTCCTCGCCTCGCGGCTGCCATTCCTCGGCACCCGGGCTGTGAGGGCGGGACTTCCGGCCGGTCGCGCTAGTATTGGCCGGCCGGCCAACCACTTCCGGGTCGCTGCGGGCAGCGCAGCGGCCCCGCTTAGGCAGGCAGGCGGGGAATCACTTCACCGAGGGGTGGGCTCCCTCGATAATAAATATAAAAATAAAAGCGCTATTAAACGCGTGGGGCAAAGTACAGCGCACCTAGCGCTGTAAGCACAAATAAAGCGCTCTCAAGCGCTTGGGGGCAATAAAGTGCTCCAAAGCGCTAGAAAATAGGCAGAGCGCTCCCAGGCGCTCAGGGGGAAGCACAGCGCTTCCAGGTGCTAGAAATACAAATCCAGCGCTCTCTGCAGGAAAATGCAGCTTCTCCATGCTGCAAAGGTCCCAGAGATTCCCAGGGGGCAAAGCAAAGTCCCCCCCATCAGCCCAGGCAAGGCAGAGGAGTCCTCCAGGCATCCAGGGGCTGGGCAGGACCCAGGGATTCCCCTGGACCCAAGCAGCAGCACGCCCCTGGCAGATTCAAGTCCAAAAACAAGAACATTTTGGAAGGGGACACAGCCCCTTCTTATACACAGAAAAGTCTTTGAAGTCTTTGTGCAGGCAGTGTGAGAACCAGCTAGAACTGGTTATAGAGAAGTCCTTTCAGTATCAGGGACAGAGGTGACAGTCGCCCAGCGGGGAGGTGGAGCCAGCATTGTGGCAGGCAGGCACAGCCTCATTCACTATCAGGTGCTATCTCCACCCACTTCCTTGGCAGCAGATGCTGCCTTTCATCCACGGGCTGACTCAGACAACCTCCTGGGGCTCTGCAGCCCCTGTCACCCTCAAACCAGAGAGTCAATCCACAAGCAGGCCCAGGCACTCTGGGCCAGGCTCACCAGCCAATCACACGCCAGGCACAAATTACACAAATATGCCAACTTCTCAAAGTGGCACTTCTAGACTAGACACAATCATGCCGCATACACCATTTCGCAGCATTCAATCTCACGAGTTCGCACATATCAAACTCGACCCTGCACTCCCCACACATCAGGAACTACCATGGGCATACATATTCCCCATTCATTCCTATGGGAGGGCTGGTCACTCACCACACATACACAGAGAGCTCAAGCACTTTACACTGTACCACAGTGAAAAAGTGCGCAGAGGCCTAAATTCACCAACACCAGGTCACAGAAACAGGCTAGGAAAAAGCAAAAAGTTTGGGGGTGAACCTGCCAAAATAGCCAGGTCCAACATTATGTTATAAAGTTTGTAAAGCGCGTAGCTGCCCCAACAACTGGGCTTCCCAGCGCTAGTCCAAATGAGAAACAGACTGCAGCAACCGGCTTTAAAACAGCAAAGAGAAAAGGGACCCTACGTGGAAAAAAGCCAGGTCTTCAGAGTTTTCCTGAACTGAAAGTGATTCTGAATGAAGAGGGAACAGATTCCAGAGAGCCTGGGGCTTGGTGTGGAAAGAGCGGCCTCCTGCTCTTACTCCATTAAGATGTGGAATAATGGCCAGATTAAGATCGGCCAAACGCAGAGGACGTGAGGGTCGATATAGAGATATCAGGTTTGATAGAATAGGAGCACCTTGGGAATGCAGAATCTTATAGGTGGGACGCAAGGTCTTAAGGTGCACATCCTGGTCCAAAGGGAGCCAATGCAGTCTGTGAAGGAGGCTGGAGGCAGAGCAAAACATTTTGTGCCAGCTGGTGTCTTCTAGTTACAGACTTGTTGACTACTAAATACAGAATGTTGCAGTAATCCAGCCTGGCTAAGATAATTGCCTGAATAATGGTTTGTCAAATACCTGGATCAAAAAAGCCAAGGACATGTCTAAGCCCTCTCAGGAGCCTGAAGCATGAGCCTGCTACTGATTTGGCCTGCGATTCGAACGTTAGGGCGTTATCCACCCAGACACTCATGTTTTTATAAGAGGTTCGTAGGTATAGAGGGGGTCCTGGGGAAGGAGACCGCCAATGGTTACACCAAGAGTGAGTGTCTTTCTCTAGTAGGAGAATTTCTGTTTTGCTTGTGTCCAAACGCAAGTAATTAACATTCGGCCACTCTGCAACAGCGAGGGTTCCCTTTTGAAAATTGGCCAGGTCAGACATATGATTGGCAGAAAAATAGAGCAAAATCTGAGTGTCATCTGCCTACGACACAAGTGCAAGCCTCGAAGATTTGATGACCTGAGCCAAAGGTTGGATATAAATGTTAAACAAAATAGAGCTCAGTAAAAATTCCTGGGGGATTCCATGCCACAGAGCATGAGATTGGGAGCTGTAGGGGGGGGGAGACGGCCTGAAAAGATTACTCAGACAAAAACGAGGCAAACCAGGACAGCGCAGCCCCACCTATGCAAATATCCCGTAAGTGCTGAGACACTGTATCAAATGTGGCACCTAAGTCGAGCAAAATCTAGGCTGAAGAGTGTCCATTGTCCAGAGTGCTGTGGAGTTGCTCCAAGACTGCAAGAAGTGGGTACTTTGTACTATGCACTGGCCTGACGCCATTTTGCAAGATTCATGAATCTGATTATCTTCCAAGAACTGATTTAGAATGGCGTTGACAAGTCTCTCTGTTACCTCAGCAAGAAAAAGCAGGAGGGTGATGGGTCGAAAAGTTCGAGGCTTGGACGCATCCAGAGACGGTTTCTTTAGGAGGGGGATAACTGTGGCATGCTTCCAGGGGGCAGGTACAGAAGCAAAGGAAGGAGAAAGATTGACCAGTTCCAGGCAAGGTACAAGGATAGAGTCCTGAAGTTTAAGGAACAGATCTGGTTTAAACGGGTCTGCAGGAGAACCTGATTCAATTTGTCTGCATAGGGTCCGAAGCTCAAGCCAACCCAGAGGGGACAGGCAATTGAGCTGAGGCCAAGCAATATTGGTAAAACTATCATACTGTGACTCTACAGGAGTGTCATAGGTATAATCAAGGTTGATATCCTCTATCTTGCTGATAAAATATTCTGCTAACTGCTCGTAGTGTGCATGGAAGGCTTCAGTTGGGTCTGCTGAAAGCACTGGTTTAGTGAGGCTGTTTACTAGGATGAAGAGGTTTTATGCAGGGTTATTACTATTTTTAATTTGATGTACAAAGTATTTTGCCCTAGATTTCCGAATCAATATTCTATATCGTATTTTTAAGGAGGTGTTGATAATTTCCTCCAATTGTATACTTTGGCCTTACAGTGCTTTCCAGCAGCGATCAAGGTTTCATTCAACCAGGTAGCAGTGTGCTCTTTCTTACCGCGATCCAGTTTACCAGGGATAAAGACATCTAAGGTTGAGGTAAACCAAGATTGCAAGATGTTATTCGCTGCCTCTACATTACAGGTCAGCTCTAATGTAGAATGAAGTTCCTAAGTTTTTGGAGGTTGATCAAATGCCATGGGCTTCTGATGATAGGAGCGGAAGTAGATATCTGCATTTTGCTGTGCAGGTAGATGGATATGGGGATCCCAACATGGTCGGTCCAAGGCACAGGGAGAGGAGCTGCGACCCTAATTGAACATACATTCGAAAAAACTGGGTCTAGAAGGTGGTAAGCTGAGTGTGTGGCACAATAACTGCGGTGTAAGCCGCAGCGCAGCAAGGTCATCAATAACATTAACAAAATTGTTACTGGAATTAGCGTCTAGATGAAAGTTAGGATCACCCAAGATATTGACGTTAGCTAATTTAATGATTAGTGATGCAGTAAGATCAATCAGTGCCTTCTTAAAACCTTTAAAAAGACCCAGGGAGCTACAAATAAAAATTCCTGATAAAGTAAAATTGCTATTCAAATCAATTTTAAAAAGGGTGTATTCACAGTCTGTAATATTACGGAGGGTCTAGTTACAGGTATATCTGTTTCTGTAAATCACTGCAATGCTGCCTTCTCTGCCACAGGTTCTATTAAAAATCTTCAAGTAATAGCCGGAGGGGGGTAGGGCACTAGAGCAGGTTCAGCTACCGAGGCCTGGGTCAACCAGGTTTCGGTAAGAAACAGAATATCCGGAGAAATGTCTTGAATAAAATCAAAGACCTCAGCATGGTGTTTGACCAGTGAATGGCAATTCATACTAAAAAACCTATATTCTGTAGACGGTGGGGGGACGGGGGGGTGGTTGGATAGACTAGTCGTGCACACAGGAGGACTGATCTCAAAGCCACAGATCGTAGAGCTGAAAGAAGGTCCTATTGGGGGCCCACCTGTGCCTGCAACTATGCTGTGAAGAGGTCCGAATAGCGAGGAGTTCATGAGGGGGTTACACTAACCTCAGAGGGTAAGGGTACAGTGTACATTGCACCTGGTGCCATCAAGGTGTGGATGGGCGCTGATGGGTCAACACTCGCCTATCCTTCTACACCCCCACTCGCCAACTACGATCGTCCAACCAAGCCCTCGCCGCGATTCCACGCATCCAAAAAGCCACCATGGGAGGAAGGTCCTTCTCCTACTTGGCGGCCAAGACCTGGAACTCCCTCCCCACCCACCTCCGTCTTACACAGAACCACCTCTCATTCAGAAAGCAACTCAAGACCTGGCTGTTCGATCAATAGCTAACCCCTCTCCCTCAAGCGCCTTGAGACCCTCTGGGTGAGTAGCGCGCTATATACATTTTAGACTTGACTTGACTCGACATGGGTTTGCCCCTGGTACGCCATCGGCACCTTAGTAGCACGTCAGCTGCATGCATCCACTGCACGTAAATTGTGCCAGAACGAATCTGAGTCGTCCAGCAGCCTGATAGCCGAAACCAGCAGAAAGTAGCTGGGTATGTCAAGTCGGACTGGATGTAAAGTACTTGTCGCTGACTTAGCATGAGAGGGGCAGACACTTCACCTGTCATTGCTCTGATTCTGTTGTAGGTCTGGCAGAGACAGCTGCCTGTCAGATGTTATGAACTCAATACAGAAAGAGAGAGTGGGCAGCTCCTCTCAGCTGCTGCTGGCTACAAATGTCATTTACAGTTTGGATCAGACCACATGAAAGCCATTATAAGTGAATACACTGTAAGTCATGCTGTATCAAAAATGTCTTCTTCACTGTCGCAGTGTAAAGAAATCTGCGTAGACAGCTCTACAAGTCTGGCACAACAGAGTTGCATATAGATGGTGTATGATTTATACGTGATGCTGGGCGTGAGACTGGTGACACCACCACAGTAGAGCTTATGTAGTTTGATGCATTCATGTTCAGCAAGATGCCCGTAGTAAGCCGCCATATTGTGGTTGGCAAGACGGAAGGGAGCAGAGCATTGCTTAGCATTCATGACCCAGAAGTACTTCAAATAGGGCTCTAGGCTGAGTCCTTCCACACTGGTTTCTGGGCAGCTATTAGCTTGTTGATATTTTGACTCCTATGAAAGTGACATTTACATTCTTCTACAGTCCAGAAATATTAAGGTCCTCATAGCGGTTGCGGACAGCAGAAAGGCCCTAAAGTTAGCCATAATAAGGCAAGCCTTTCCACATAATTTCTCTAGGAGTATTTGGGAATCTAGAAAGGTTTTCCTGATGGTTGAGCAGCTGGCTGCTCTGCTATTATGAAACCGGTGTCCTCCCATTCTAATTGAGGCCACTTTTTGGCATTTAAGATGTTAGCTCCAACCTTTACAATACCAACTTGGATTCTTCTACTACTTTGTCCCTTTTTACTTTTGATCAGTTTGTTCAGGGCAGACAGCTGCAGAATCACTTCTCAAAGGATTCATAACATGTTCACTATGTGTGATTACACTGACACCCACTTGCCTGTAGATCTGGCATGTTTGCAAATTAGTTGCCATTTCGTCTAACTAGATAAAAATCACCAGCTGAACTGCCTTCATTTCCTATAGATGCTTGTTCGCTCTTCTTCCAAAAATTAATAAGTGTCAGGTGCACATTTCGTCTTGAATACTTGAATCTTGTCCTCAATCAAAACATTTTTTTTTTATCTTAATAGGCCTCAGCAAAATTCTACCAATTTCAGATATGGAATAATTAAACTTTTCTATAGTGACTTGTTCCCAACCCCTCAGTAGTAAGCACAAATTAGATCTGGGTTTTACCATTGTTTTATTGCTCGCCACGCCACCCCAGTTTGGACCTAGCCATATGCAAATCAGTCTTGACCCTGCTCCGCATGGAAACACTCCAGACCAAACTGCCAGACCAGGTCCTCCCTGGACCGGAAACAAGTATCCTGGGACCAGTTTCAGGGTATCACCCCTCATCAGCCAAGCTTGCATGAATCTAGTTGCACAGTGGGCACAGGACTCAATTCTGGGCATGAGGAGCAGGGTCAAGACTGAGTGGAGAAGTGTGGCTCAGTGGTTAGAGGCGGCAGACCCGGAATCTGAGATCGACCGTGGACCAGGGTTCGATTCCCCGCCTCGGCGGGTCAAGGGCTCATAAATTCCACGGTCTCGACAATTCTCGCTCCGGTGCCTACTCGACTCACGGGGTCACACTCTGCGACTCTGGGCAATAGCTTGCTTAATCTCCACATCGGCCCCTCGCGGCGGGATGCCTGGCTTTCACCTTGTGGATACCCTGCCGGGGTTTCTCACAGGGGAATACCAGGACGGGTTCCCTAAGCAAGCGCGGAGATGCCCCAGGGTAAGTCCTGCGCTATATAAGTTTCATACATTTACATTTACATTTGCATATGATTGGGTCCAAACTGGGATGGCATGGTGAGCAGAAGAACAATAGATTCAACCCAGATGTCTTGACTGGGGTGAATGATTTAAACATTGCAGCACTCTGTTTATTATTGTGTTTAGTAGTTGGTCTCATGTGTGCTAATCTGGAGAACACTCACATTTAAAGTAGGCAAATGAACAACCTAAAGGAAGCAAAGCAGCATTATAAATCAGCTAGCACGTCATCTGTTCAGAAAACAAAAGAACTAAGGCCAAAGCTCCCAGCAAATTGTTTACAAGTAACCAGGCTAACATGAAAAGAAATCGCAACCTGAAATGCAGATGATGCAGATGATGATAACAGACAAAATCACCTGCAACATTAAGAGGTAGTACAACAAGCACAAAAGAACAAACTCTCCGAATGAATCACCGCAAAACCAAGGACATGAACAGGGTACAGGGTAAAAGAGATGTTCAACATTTTTCAACAATTCCACATTATTTCCAAGCAACATTGTGAAGCTATGTTGTATTTCATTAAAGCTAACATCTTTAAAATCCCTAATCAATCTCCAGCTGCTCAGTGCTATCTCCTTTTCAGCTATTGATGCCCCAGTCTTACCAATCGTCTTGTCACAGCTTCTTTTCCCATTCAGAGGAGGAAGTGACATAACTGACCAAGGAAACGAAAGCCTCCAATCCCTCCTTCGCAAAAGCATTCATGAAGAACGTTATCCCACCTATCAGAACAGACCTCAAACGCCTACAATAACAGAGGGGCCAAATATCCATCTGTCCCTGAAAACAGCACATTTACAATCCTTGCGTTTTGCGATCTGTATTTTCCCTTTAGACTTGAAACAACTTTTCAAAATTCTGAATGTCTAGTTGAGGCTAAGGGAAGAATAAATACCTGCAGTAAAAACTGAGTTTGCTGCCTTCAGAGACATGGAGCTGAGGACAGTAAAATTAAAATTGTTTGGCAAGTGTTCTCTATGGAGGTATTACTGCCAGGCATTATTAAAATAAGAGATGATTCAGAAGGGATCTTTATGATGTTAATCACCTCCTGCAGATTACACACAATGTGGAATGTATCACGATGAGGTACAGAATGAGCTTATTTTATTAATCTTTGCCTGAAGCACAAGTGAGCACTGCAGAATTATCACATTTTATTGTAATAAGTATAAATATGGGACAAAGGTGCCTATTAGTGAATGGCAAATATGATTGGTAATCAATGAACTTGCCCTGATTTCCTACTGCCAGATGTTGCGGCATATGCGGCAACACTTAGAGTAAGCCGCACAATGTGATCTGGTTGTACTTCCTGGGTGTTTTTACCACTGCTACTCCCAAACTCACTCTCTGTGTTCCTCACTCCACAGGACAACCTGAACCTTCTGCTGACTGAGGAGGAGATGTACAGCCTCATGGAAACCTTCCGCCAATGCAAGATCATTCCAGGTTAGTAGAATTATTAGTCGGATTTGTAATGCGCATAGCTGCCCCAGCGACCGGGCGTCCCAGCGCAACCACAGACTCCAAGACAAGGACCAAAAGAAGGACAGGTTACCCAGGGAAAAGCCAGGTCTTTATGGCTCTCCAGAAAAAGAGATGGTTTTGGATGACTCTGATGGACACAGGGAGTGAATTCCAAAGTTGCGCGGCCAAACTACGAAAGGAGTGGCTGCGCGCTCTGGCTCTCGAAGCGCGCGGGGTACAGACCAGCCCTGAATCGTCAGATCTCAAAGAATGCCGCGGCACGTAGAACTCTAACAGACCAGCCAGCCCCAAGGGTGCCTGAAGCGTCAGGATCCTATGCGCCACACAAAGCGACTTGAATTGGATGCGCTTCTCGACAGGCAACCAATGAACTGCGTAAGATGAGAAGGTGTGGAGGACGGATCGAGGGGAGAAGGCTTTCCTCTCTGTCAAACAGTTTGATATAAATCTAATATCTGCGACCTTGGTTTGGATGGTCAGCCTGGAAGTCAAAGGTGGTCTATGCAATTTCAAAAACAATACTGATTAAGATGAACTATAGAAACCAATTCTTGTAACAATCTGGGCAATTAGTAGGCTGCAATACTTATTCTTAGTACTGTATTTGTTATATGGTATAGGGTATTTGTATGATGCAAAGCTAGGTGTGAAAGTAACAAAGTGCTGTATTGTGGGGTGGTGGGAGGAGAAATGAAGCAGGAGACACTTGACAGACCTTGTGCAATGTTTGGAGGAAGGAAGAAGGTTAGAGGAACGAGTCTTTGAGGAATGTTTTTGGATTGAATTGCATCATTGAATTAAACCAATCACAGAGACATTGTGATTGACATAGGCCTGCACCACTTTCGAAAACGACTTGGTCTGCGGATCTGTTGTCCTTTGCCTGGATCAGGGTGCCATCTCTGGAAGGGTAAGTTGTGTTTTCCTGTACATGAGGTATCCCAACAGGCCAATCATAACAGACATCTAGATCAAGAAAACACCACACTATTTTACAATTGGGGATAAAAAAAAATGAGAACTTGAGTTAGATTTTGGCGGATGGGGTTTTACTTCATTAAGGCGATATAGTAAAGTACTCTGCCACCCCGATGAAGTCTCTGCCTGCCAAATTTTGAGATGTCCCCCAGCCCTTCGGACATCTGTAGCACAAGTAGGATCTACCATCATGGCATTTCCTTTCAATGCAGTGTACATTTGATGGATAGCAAATTTGCAGTGTTTTTCTTTATTTTGCAAAACAAAAACCCAACGTGAGATTGTGCTATGGAAAATAAAAGAAAATCTATGTACCCTTGGTAGGGGGGGGGGCATTTGCAGTTTACACTGTACCTTACTGGCCATGTGTTTGCCTACTCTAAATTGGGTGAACAAAAACAGGGCCAATCCTGTGATGGCTCTTACTCTGAGGGCCTTTGGAGTGTTATGTTGGTGGCAGAGACAGAGTCGTTTTCTCCATTGACATAATGTAGGTTTGCGGGCTCTAAATGAGGTTATGTTATGTTATGTTATGTTATGTTAAGTGCAACTTATAGACCGCGCTAACACCAAAAGGCTTCATGGCGCTTTAAGACAGAGTGAGTGAGGGGGAAGCGTGAGTGGCGATGTTTTTAACCAAGGGGTGGGAAGAGGTGAGTTTTGAGTGATTTTCTGAAATTCAGGAGGGAAGGGCTGGATTTAATGGAAAGAGGGAGAGGATTCCAAAATCCGGGGGCTAGGTGGGAGAAGCGACGGCCACCGTATTTCTTGGTTTTAGCTTTGGGGGTGACTAGCAGATGAAGGTGGGCTGATCGGAGGTTGCGCCCTGGTCGATGGGGAGTGATTAGGGATTTGAGAAATGCGGGGCCGGTGCAATGGAGGGCCTTGAAGGTGAGGCAGGCCACCTTGAAAGCTGCCCTTTGGCTAATTGGTAGCCAGTGCAGGCTGTGAAGTAGAGGTTTTACCGATTGCCATCTAGGAGTTTTATGAATGAGGCCGGCCGCTTGGTTCTGGACAACCTGAAGGCGGTGCAGCAAAGATTGTGAGAGACCATGGTAGAGGGAGTTGGAGAAGTCCAGACGGGAAAGTACTAGCGAGATGACGACCTGGGTGAGTGCGGCGGGCGGAAGTAGGTGGTGAACTTTGCGGATCTTCCGAAGCTGGTACATACAAGATGAGATGACCGCACCCACTTGAGCTTTGAGAGACAGTTCAGTGTCGATAATCACACCCAGGCTCTTCACTGATTTGACCGGGGCTGGGGAGGGACCTAGCTCAGGGGGCCAGAACTGAGAACCCCAGTGAGCATGGCTGAGTCCGGGGAGAAGGAGCTCGGTTTTCCCGGGATTCAGTTTTAGCTGATTTAAGTTCATCCAGTGTTTGATATGGATCATAACAGTTTGAAACGTATTGATGGCATGAGGTGAGTTTAGAGGGAGGACAATCTGTAAATCATCAGCATAGTTGTAAACAGTAACGTCCCATTTCTGCAGTGAATGGATCAAGGGCCGGAGGTATAGGTTGAACAGGAGTGGTGAAAGGGAGGAGCCCTGAGGGACTCCACAGGTCGTGGGGGTTTTTGTTGCAGTATAGGGGCCCTTGCGGACAGCCTGTGTTCTTCCGGTCAGGAAGGACTCCACCCACTTAAGAGCAGTACCCTGGATGCCTGCCTGTCCGACACGGTTGAGAAGGATGTTATGGTCCACCGTGTCGAACGCGGCCGACAGGTCCAGGAGTACGAGGGCTTGGGGGATCCCTGAGTCTGCGTTACTCCTAAACGTGTCCAGGACTGCCAGAATGACGGCCTCGGTAGAGTGGGCCGGTCTGAAGCCAGCTTGGTTGGGCTCAAGGTGGCAAGAGGATTCGATAAAATTAGACAGGCATCGGGTGACGTGGGCCTCCATTAATTTGGAGAAGTAGGGAAGAAGGGAGATGGGATGATAATTGGGTGGTTCCGCGGGGTCGGCGCCAGGTTTTATGAGGAGGGGCACTAGGATGGCCTCCTTGAGAGAGCTGGGAATGATGCCACTGCTGAGTGAACCGTTCAGCAGGGTTAGAATACAATCAGGTAGATTGAGGCAAACATTTTGAAAGACAGATGGCGGACAGCAGTCGTTAGGGGAGCCAGAATTGACACGAGTAGCGAGTTCCGCTAATGAGATAGAGTTCAGAGCCGGGAAGGTGGTGAGAGTCAGGGGGTTGTTGGGGGAGGTGTCCGAAGAGTGTAGCTGGGATGGGAGAGGGATAGAGTTTTTAATTTTTATGATTTTTTCCACCAAGAAGCGGTTGAGAGTGTCACATGTTTCTTGAGTAGGGGTCTGGGCTGGGAGGGTTCTGTCGTCTGTGGTGAGTTCATTCATGACTTTGAACACCTCCTTAGATTTATTAACTGCAGTCGAGATCCTATTGGAAAAATGTTCCGATTTTGCTAGGGTAATAGCAGTTTTGTATTCTTTGCGTGCCGCCATGTAAGACAACCTGGCTGAGTTAGAATAATCGCGTCTCCAGAATCGTTCCAGCTGGCGCGTTTTTAATTTGTGATGCTTGAGGTCATCAGAGAACCACCTATGGGAGTTATGGTGCCTAGTGCGGGGGAATTTGGTAAGGGGGCAAACTGGTCGCTGGCTGACCTCAGTCAGGAACCGATGCCGTTTTCTATAACGTCGATGTTGTCAGTGGGATTAAAGACTGGGCGGGTGTCGGCCAGGGTAGTGAAAAAGCCCTGGGAATCATATGTGCTCCATTTCCGTGAGGAACCACCAGCCATCATAGGAGCAGGAATCTGGCCGACGACAGTGATGGAAGTGTCAACTAAATGATGATCTGACCACACGCAAGGGGATATTGCTAGCTGAGACAGAGCCAGATTGCAGGTCCAGATCTGGTCCAGGATGTGGCCCTTGATGTGAGTGGGTCGGGTGACCTGTTGGATAAGGTTTAAGCTGTTGAGAGACTCAAAGAGCTCAATAGCATGGGGGCCGGCATTGGTATCGTTGAACCAGTAGTTCAGGTCGCCGAAGAGGGCGTAACTGGAGTGTTGCGTTAGCAGATTGGATAGCTGAGGTGGGTGGACCTTTGATTTTTCAGAAAGGGTACTTTGTCTCTTTTGGGATGCTGTGCCCTCTCGGCTAAACTATAAATCAGGCCCTGAGTCTCCAACATGGGATTATGGGCGTGTTCTCGACATCCATCTCTTGCTAATTTGAAAACGGGTTACTTTTCCTATACATGATTACAGTTTGTAATCTTGGCCAATAATGAAAGCAAGTAGTTGATTTGATGGTTGGTTTACTTTTTGACATAGATAGAGAATTTATTCACTATAAAAGTTACAACCTGCATGGCTGCTGATTGAAGTTTGTAGGATTATTCTGGACGCTAAATAGTGCGTCATAAAACATAGGGTTAATGCTTGCAGCTTGTTCTCCAAAATACAATACAAATAATAGAGCAATCTTGCTGCACCATAATTTGTTCCTGAGATAGATGTACCGATGAATCTAGGGTGGCGTCAGTACAATTAATTGTGAACTCTTATCCATACTTCCCAACTCCCGAGACCAGATGTTATGCCATTTCACAGTTACACCCATCTCAAGGTAAGAAATATTGCCACACCGGTTCAATATTTTTTGATTCAAAGGGAATGGAAGTATTCTAGTGAATTTGTAAATGTTTCTGAGGGTAGGGTAGATATGACTCATCAGAGGCACCCTAGGGGGAGTTTCAAATATTGGTGGCCTTTTGGGAAGTATTTTCTGTGTTCCTATACCCTCGAAGGGGGTGTTGGATTTCTTTCAACTGCTGTCACTAACAAATCCCAAATTGGTGTTTCTTGTCAAGTGCTTATATATTTGCATCCTCTAAAAATATTAAATCCTTACAAAAATCTCTGGAGGAAAGCTGCAGCAAGATTGTGTGGTGACAATGCCGGAATGTGGATTTATACTCCAGTGGAAGTCTTTTAAACAGCGTGCTTTGACGTACCTTTGTCTACTATGTAAGTAGCCCAGATACACCGAATACTATCTCTCCCTAGGAGCCGTTGTGCAGGGCGTGTTGGACTCTCTGTGGAAGATAATTGAAAATTTCTATTTAACTCAGCCAACACTGCAAAATATATTTCACAATCGTTAAATATTCTATTATTGCTTCTGTAGCAATTACACACACAGTTGAACTCCAAAAACATATGCTGAGACACTTACACATGAGTACGTAGCACTCGCTTAATAGTCCTTCTTCCATCAGAGGAAACTCCCAGAGAAATGCATTAGATCCACAATTTCACAACCTGTAAATGATAGTTGCATCCAATTCTTTATTAATGTTTAGACACCATCTTTAAAATATACAATCTTTAAAAACAATAACATATTTTATATAATTATCCCTTATAAATACCAATTCATCATAATACACTAAAAGCTCCAAACGCCTACTATTTACACTAAAAGACACTAATTCAAACAATATTTAACCGCTTCCGTGCGGCGCGAATTCCCCGCCCATGCTGACTCCGCCTTGCGCGGGCGGAGTCATGACGGAACGGTTCCGTCATGAGCACAGCTCAACCGACGCTCCGACGCTCATGACGGAACCGTTCCGTCATGAGCATGGAAGGGGTTAAGGAACTTAGCCAGTGCACAGGTCACATCAAAAAGTACCATCCATAAGAGAAGTTCTAGTGCATCATTTTGACAATTGATATTATCATTTTTAAAAAGCGGTTTTAAATTCCAGCACTGTTGCCTATAAAAATGACAACAATCAATTAACCCCTTCCCCACGGCGCAAATTTCGCCGTGGCGCTGGGGGGGGTGGGCAGGGTGGGGGCGGGCGGTGCTCATGACGGCTCCAGGGCGTCATGAGTCACGGTAGGCGTGTGCTTAT
This sequence comes from Lissotriton helveticus, assembly GCF_964261635.1. Taxonomy (NCBI): domain Eukaryota; kingdom Metazoa; phylum Chordata; class Amphibia; order Caudata; family Salamandridae; genus Lissotriton; species Lissotriton helveticus. Next base: position 168,617,333 of record NC_136059.1, on the reverse strand, counting down.
GATGGCCTGGACTCATCAGAACTCCGCCCACTGATTAATTCACCCGCACAGGCGGGGAATCAATCGCACGTGGGCGGAGCGGCAAAGGCATGACGGCTCCAGGCCGTCATGAGCACAAGACTACCGTGACTCATGACGGCCTGGAGCCGTCATGAGCACCGAAGGGGTTAAAACATGAACATTGAGATTATGAAAGGGCTGTCCACATGTACAGTTATTCTCCTGCTCTAAAAGGGCTTCAAATTTCTCAGCTCTTACATAACGCACATTAATCCTGCCAGGAACTTTAATAGTAATTATCATAACCGAGCATCTGTTAATGCTGATAAATACGGGAATAAATTCATATTTTCTCATGAATCTAACATGTACTTTGCAGAGGGTTTGTTCCTTACATATTTCAAGTCCGCCAGTCTAGATTCTTTTTTACATGCTGATTTTAATTCTGCTTTAGAGATCTGGGCTTCAGCAATTTTTATTTCTAGTTTTAAGGTTTCTGCAATGTCTTCCAATCGTTTCTTTGCCTTCCTTGCCCACTGTAAATCCCTTCTTTCTATTTCAGGGGCACAGCAGGCTGATATCTTCTGAGTATTTGGGGCCAATAATTTATCCCAAAAACGCAGAGTTGATTTATACACTAGGAAGTTCCAGGCTTGCAAATTAGCTTCTAATCTTATTGCCTGGGACATTGCACCTTTGGGGGAGGACCAACAGTTTTTTAGACATTTGTTTTCGCACCTGTCCCAACTTCCCTCTGTACTGATGGCTAACAGCTCGTCCCCGTAGAGGCATTGGGCGGGGACCATGGCGTTATAGGCGTTATAAGCGGTTAAGAGGGGAGACCAGGAGGGGCCACCATAAGTCTTTTGGAAGTGGACAAGTCCCCCTGTTGTAGCTAATGCCCTTGCCGCCACTAATTCTTTATGTAAGGTCCAACTCATGGTAAATGTCATGCTCAGATACTTATAGGAGGACACAACCTCTATTCTATTATTGCCTTGCTGCCATTAATATGGTTTACTTTTTTTCCCAAACGTAATTATCTTTGTTTTTCCCATGTTTATCTTCAATCTGTTAGCCTCGCAAGAGTGATTACACTTTTTTAGCTTCCTCTGCAGGCCTACTTGCGTCACATCCTGAAGTCCCAAATCATCTGCATAGAGTAGGCACGACACATGTCTTCCTCCCATTTTCTGGGAGAACAAATGTGTCGCTGCCAACTCTCCCGGTAGATCAGCTAAAAATAGGGAGAACAATGTGGGAGCCAGGATACAGCCCTGCCTTAATCCATTTTCCAAGGGTATTTTCTTCCTGCAGAACTGTTAATTGAGAAGAAATACCCAGTTGTGTTAATTTCGCCCAAAGTAATCTATAATCAAACAAATCGAATGCTGAGCTAAAATCAACAAAGCAACAAAATATATTCCCTTTTGTTTCTTCAGCCTTCTTCCCCAAAGCCCATAAACTTAGCAGTGATTTATTGTGGTGTGCCCGGCTTTAAAGCCTCCCTGCTCCATTGGTCTACCGGATCGTCCTCTTTGAAACTGACATTTAGGCATACAAACCCTAGTTCTGCCAAAAAGTTCACCATAGTCCTATCAAGGTTTGACTGAACATAGTTTGGAAAATTTGCGGGCGAAATACTATAACAATCTAGGATATCTGGAATTGCAGAGTCAGCCTTCCTCGGATCTAAATGCAGATTGTAATCCCGTAATACCAATATCGGGTATTCCCCCTGAAGCGCTATTAGATTTACCAGGTCTCTTTGGAACAATTCCCATTCCTCTTTTCTAGAGTCTTTTTGATTTAGATAGACATTTACAACTATCAGTTTATTTTGTTGCGGGCCCACGGCATAGAGATCCAATAGACATGCCAAGAACCAATCACTACTTGTTTCAATTTGTTTTGCCCCCTTACTAGATCTTGTAGATATCAGAGTCATTAGGCCTCCTTTCACCCTCCCCGTACCTGATTTGGTTTCGTCTATCCTAAAGTTCATTAACTCATTTTGATGGAAATCCTCACACTCCAAGCCATGTCTCCTGGAAACAAATTATCTTGTTCCCCTCCCATAACTCTACAAGATAATCTGTTCTTAATAAATTCCTTAGTCCATGTACATTCCAAGAGACAATCCCCAGGCCGGCGGGTCTGTCAATTCCCTAGTCTATCTCTTCCTCCCAGGAGAGAGTTGACTCCCCATCAACCAGGAGATGTGCAAACCTATTGCGAACTGTGATTGGATCAGAAAAACCCTCTCGTGTCCTGCGATGAGATTGTAACTTTTAGGGATCCACAGTTTATCCCCACCCTCTGTGGATGGCTCATTTCTCTCCCAGTCACCAAATCTTGCTGTGCTTGGCTTAGGCCCACATGGTTTGACAACACAGGTGGTTTTAAGCTGTAGGTTTCCACCTCTGCTTCTTGTACTAGTCTTAGGCCTAAGTTGTTTTACTCAACACTAGCTTCTAGGACCAGGTCCACAAATACTGGTAATGTAAAGAAAACTTTCGTTACCTCTCTCTCTAATTTAGATTTTAGTGAGTATTCTAAATCATTTGTTTATACCGCCACCAGTGCCTTGCAGTGTGAGAATAGTGACCTGCTTGACCTGTTCAGGGGCTTCCACTTATTTGCTTTTTCCCCCTGCGGGTCACTTCCAGATAAACATATTTTGTTTGCTATGGTCTACACATAATAAATACCTCGTCTAAATTTTCCACAGTTCTTTGAACCCTACATCCCTCGGGACTCTCTTTTCTCTTATCCCAGGGTCTATTTTCCTTTGGGCTTTTATTTGTGTGTACACTTTTCTTTGGCCTAATGCCATCCCAACTGTTAACTGCTCTAACTGGTCTAACTTGTCACCCGTCTTTAATTCCCTTGAAAAATACATCCTCCCTGTCCCTCTCAAACCTAGATGATGCTTTGACATGTTGGGCACAGATGGTGTAGCTTGCAAACAATTTTTGGTTATGCATCTGCTTTTTTAAGAGAGGTTTTACTTTTAGACCTCGCCTCCCTTTCCTCCATTTCGATGTATCTAATGCCAGCCCCTTACCCAGCCACTACTCCTCCTCCTCACCAACATGGGCCATTTGGACACATACACTGTTGTTTGTTCACATTCTTCTGGAGCTAACAGCTGCACATTTGGTACTTGTTGGGCAATTATCGGTCTTGCAACTGAAGGCATACAAGCATTTATTTCTTTTAATTCTGATAAAATGCCCTTTAAAACTCCAGCCTCCGCTCTCAGTGTCTCATTTGTGGCTAGTGATGCTTCAAATAGTACATGCAGTGTTTTCTGTATCAGCAAAAGGACATCTAACATTGGACAGGGCCCTGACAATAGAGAGTCTAAGCTTCCCCTGGAGATCCCCGGGGTATCTCGGTTTCCTCCACACAAGCCTCCTGTAGTTATTTTAGGATCTCCTAGTGGCTCCCTCATCGAGAGACCTTCTGATGTCACTCCATCTATGCCTGCCACTCCAGAGCCTGACCCTGGCTCTAACTCTTCTCCAGCGCACGCGAAGCTTAGCTCCCAGGGTCTAAAGAGGCAGGGCGAGGAGGAGAACCTCGGATGGATCCCACCCAAAATCCCAGTCAATTCATGAGGATCTTCCACACAAGTAGCTAATGCCTCCACTGGAGTCTCCCCCGATGCAGTCGCTTGTCCCGTTTATAATCCATCCACTACCACAGACACAAAGTGCTTCCCCACAAAGTCTTTAATGGAGACTGCCAATGATTTAGCTGAAGGATGAGCTTTGGGTACCCATAAGTCTGGAGATACCGACGACCCTCCTGGAAGGCTAGTAGCAGAGGGTGAGAATGGGACATTTTTACTCAATTTACTCAGTTGTTCCTCCTCCTTCTTCTTTACTTCCATCTTCCCTTTTACTGCATTTTATTTCTTCATGGCGGGCATCCTCCTTCACCAAATTCAAGCCTTATGTAGTTGCTTAACAGGTTTATTTTAATACAGTTGCCTTACTTCCACCACTTACAGGCGTTTTGTTGCCTAAAAAACAAGTTTAGGGGTTTCAGGGATTGTTTTTTTTTAATTTTAATTCCTTTTTCTTGATTCCTTCCCTATAGTACTATAATCTTGTTTATAGTACTATACTCATGCTAGTTTTACTTTACTAGCTATATGCACTACAAGCCCCTCCCACCAGGAATACAGGAAGGCATCCGGATGGTATTGGGTAGATAATTGTTGTATATTCATATGTGGCTACTTGGTGTCTGTAGTCCTTTCTTAGTGTTTCTATCTTCTAAACTAAGAGTGTTCTGTCTGTGATGTGAGGATTCCAGCCTTGGCAGTTGATGGTCTGGTCAGCTGTGAGGTTTACTGCTCTGCTGTCTTATCTTATACTACTGATAGATCCTCCTGCTGAGAGGTCATCTTTGTTCTGATGACGTATCAGAATCTTCGCTGTGTCCTAGTGGAGAGGCTGTGTCTCAGTGTTCTAGCGTCTGCTGTCTAACTTAATAAATATATCTTAATTACCTGAAGACGTGTCTTGCTGCCTACCTCATCTACTTACAACAATAATAAAAGAGGAATCAAGCAAAGAACGAACTCTGAGAACACAACGATACAGTGCAGTTTTGAGGTGCAGTCTGAGGAGCTCAATGTCTCTGAGGAGGGTGGGCAATCCTCCGTTACACAAGCCGTTTCACAAGTCACACCAGCTTGACGCCGGCAGCCTCCGCACAAAACAGAATGAACACAGTACTATCCCCCATGAAAGAAATGCTCAATTGCTTCACCTATTGGGAGCACCCTCGAGATCCTCTCTATATCACAATGGTGTCCCCACTGCAGCTTCCACTGCTTCCCTGCTTTAAAAGTGGGAGTAAGTACAGGTGTGGAACTCACCACCGCGCAACCTTCAACAGGCGCAACACCAGCCCAAACACCAGCCATCTCCTGCGCAGCCCCGTTTCAGCCTCAGGCTCCACTCCTCTCCAGCACCCGTGGTAACCCGCGGTCTCCCGAACAGCTGGCCTCCACTTCCAGTCAACGAGACCAACGGGGCAACAAGAGAAACCAACCATCCGGGGAGGGGAGTATAGGAGAAACACGAAGCTCCAAACTATGCTGCACGGAGCCGCCCGTTCACTGAGCACAGCGCTCAGACTCCACGTTCGCTTTATTTATTTATTTATGCGTTTTTATATAGCGCGGACTTTACCCGAAGGTGTCAGAGCACTTTACAATAGGAACAGAACTGATACATGAGAACATTACAGGTGAACAAATTACAAAAATAAACGCTAAGTTACATGAGGCAAAAGTGACAATCGTGAGCAAACAAAATACACGAGGTAGCAAACAGTGCATTACAGAAGGAAAAAGTGACATGTGTGCAGGTTACAAAAGGGTACAAAGTACAAATAGAGGTATAGTACTGCAATACATTGAGGACACTCAAACACAAGAACAAACGTTACTTAGGCAATGGTGGCACTTGTGCAAGTGCATAGGGATATGAACAGTTTTGCAACTGGGTTCTTAAGGCCCTCGATTCCCTTATACCCCTGCGTTGGTCTAAATGTCACGCTAAGACCCGCAGTCCTTGGTATAATGAGAATCTTGCCGAGCTTAAAAGAACTTGCCGGCAAGCTGAGAGGGCCTGGAGGAAGTCCTTTGATCCCGTGTTAAAATCTCTGTACTTTGCCCAGCTCAAGAACTATCATAGAGCCATCTGTCAAACTCGGGCTGCTTATTATGCAACTGAGTTCTCCAATAGTCCTAATCCTTCCAAACTTGTCTTCAAAGTACTTAAAGATCTGATGGGGAAACGGACTACCTCGGTAGAAATCTGCACGGACTCACATTGTGGAAAAATAAAAAGGAAGAAAGTGATCTTTAGTTTAGAAAATTCTGGACCCACCTAGCAAGATCCTGGGTGCCTCAACACTGTATCACGGATGCCTAGCAAAGATGCCACGAGGGACGATATACTCAAAAGTCCAAATTTGTCACTGCTTCTTTAGAATACGTGAGAGTTCATGGACTTCAGGGAAACATCATTTGTTGTTGGGAGGCTGTCTCATACTGGGTTCTTCAGCCTCTGCCTAGACATCTTGAACACTCTGCAGGGACCACCAGCCTTTCCTTGTCTGGGAAAACTTCCCCTCTAGTAGGTTTCCTGACAGCTAGATCCCATGACCATGGTTTTATCGCACCTACACTACTGAAGTAGTGTCTCTGCATTACTCTGCGGATTAAATCCATGCAAAATCTAGAATGTTTAATAGGAATGTGACATTTCACATTAGTTTGTAATAATGGCAGACCCAAAAAAAGGAATATCACAACAATGAAGGTATGGCATCGGTACCTACCTTAATCGTCAACATAGCCCTTACAGTAAACCTTACTCTAACCCTCTACTTAACTCTAGCATTAGCTTTCCTTCAACTTAACACTTTGGGCCACATGCATAAAAAATTCACTTTGCATTCCCTAAATAGCGAGTTTTAGGTAATCGCTATTTAAGGAATGCAAAATGTTATGTAAGAAAATAGTGATTCCTTAATGATGATTCCTACAGAGAGCAATCGCGATTAGGTAACCGCTATTAGGTAATACTACTCCATTCCTTCCTATTGGTCCTTAGTGCCATAGGTGCTAATGGTTTTGCATTACCTAATTGGTAATCGCAAAATCAAGGGTGTCCGGGCCTAAGGCCTCCCTGAAGCACCCCCTAAAAAATTGTGCACATGTAAAGAGCACACATTGTGTAGGGACATGTGTGTGCTACATGGCAGTTGAAAAAAAGCACTTTTTGTGCATTTTCAAAAATTGCACATGGTTACCATCAACTTGAAGTTGATGGTATTAGCAATTCCTAAATGCACAGTTTGAATCGCAAATTGCAATTTCCTATTTGTGGTCACAATTTTAGGTAATCGCAAAAAACTGCGATTACTTAAAATGCACTGCCAAAGCCTTTCATACATCTTGAAAACTGTTTTGCAGTTGCAAACGGTCAAATAAAGCGATTTGCACTGTTTGAGAATGCAGAATAGGTTGATACATGTTGTCCTAAATCACAAACCTAACCAAATCCCAACCTCTAATCCTAGACCTGGTCTTTTTTTTTTAACACTTAGCATCACACTAACTTTAGTCCTTATACCATTTTAGTTAATGCTGCATTGCTAGTTCCACAAATATTGACAAATAACCCTGTTCCAAACTTCTATATTTTTTCTTTTATCATTACCTTCAAATAATTTCTATCTTTACAAGTCCTCATTTTGGAATTGTCATTAAGGGATGTCTTTATTATGGCTCCTTTTTGGACTATTGTTACGTTTAAGGAGTCTCAATCAGTCCTTCGGATCAAGTCCTCAGACTGACATTTAACATATAACGAACTCCTGCTAAGAGAGAGTAAATATTAATCTCTGCAAAAGGCAGCAACCATGGCAGCTATCACACACCTCAAGGTGAGTTTACAGCTAGCCACCTAAGATCTTGAAAGCCAAGATGGAAGCGGGTGTAGACTTGTGACTTGAGACCTGCCTTCCCCCAGAGACATACTACACTAGACTGAACAGTTGTGCACTCATTCATTTCATTGTTACACTCTGCAGCCACACCAGGATCCAAAATATGAACCCAAGGCCTCTTTGGGTGTAGCCTTGCTTAATTTGAGCCAGTGGTTGCCGGTTGGGCCCATCAACACAATTTTTGGGGGACTTTCACCTATTTTTTTCTTATAGGATATTTACGCAAAGCTAGAGAGGGAAAACACACCGAGGAGAAAGTAGGAAGAAAAAGACGAGAAAACTGTAACAAAGGGGGAAAGCTGGAAACTGCCTTAGTGAATTAAAGAGGCGGACAAGGTCTGGTAGTGAATCAAAGAGGAACTGAATAAGCAACTTCAGCACCCCGACATTAAATTGTAGTGGCCCTGGGCTTCTGAGCAGAGTTTTGGGCTCTGTGACTCATTTTTTCACAAATTAATCCCTAGAATATTCCTGGTCAGGTTGAAAAGAGAGAGGCCCAGGTCACCTTAAGGTAGGCAGGTGCCAGGGCAGAATCTCCAGCATCCTGAGGAGCCTTCTGTCAGAAAACACTAACCTTATCATCCAGTTTCCTCACCTCTTCCTATCCACAGTCACACAGTATAATATGTTCCAAAGTCCTTAAAGGAAGCTGTAGTAGAGGAATTCTTCAAGGAGTTTCAATCGGATCTTCCTGATGAGTTACATTTCAAATTAATGTGAAATGTTATGCACCTACCTGAACCTATATTGCACGAGGCAAACCTGCAGCTCTTATGCTAGGCCAAGAACAATGGGCGTCCGCAACCAGTACAGGCCAACATATATTTAATGGAATCACTGATTGCTGCAATGCTCGATTGCATTAGATTGTTGTCAGCTGGAGCCGGTGTTGGTATTCTGTTTTTGCTTGATCAGTCATCAGCATTGGAAATTGGTAACCCCTCTATCTTTCTAAGCTGGCATCAAGGCATTGATATGGGTTGCTCTCCAGTAAAATGGGTCTGATCCTTTTTCACAAGAATGGTTTTACGCAAAAGCACTTACACATGTTCCCTCCATTTTCATGTCATGTGGGTGTAGAGTCCTTATCCCTACCCTTCAATGTATAGCTTCTTTCTTTTGTAAAGTATATTCAGTCTTCGGAGTGATTTTTCTAAATTGTGCTGCTGTCTGCTCTCCTTCAGTGAGTGGTTGTGCTTTAACTGCCCGGAATGGTTGTGGAAACAGAAGCTGCCAATAGCGAATGCATCTTTTTTGCATGGTCACCCAAGATTGTTTGCCAGTTTCTATACCATTTTTTGGTGACTTTAGGTCTCTGATCACTTTGGGCCATATGTATCATCAACCTGATTTGCCATTCTCAAATAGCGATTTTTTAGAAATCGCTATTTGAGAATTGCAAATAGGGATGTATGTACAAAATCGCAATTTTTAGCGATTTCTTAGTATTCCTTAATTTGCGAATCGCAATTAATGAATACTTTCCTATTCATTTCTATGGGCCAGGAGGCCCATAGGAATGAATGGAAAGTTATTCTCAATTTGTGATTCGCAATTTGAGAATCGCAAATTACGAATAATTTCAAGGGTGCAGGGGTGTCCAAAGGACACCCTGTTGCACCCCTGAAATCAGCATGGGTGCACATGTGGTGCACATACATGCCCTAAGGGCATGTATGTGCCTCACATTGCACTTTGAAAAATGCAAAAAAGTGCATTTTTCAAGGAATTCGCAAATTACCACCAACTTGAAGTTGGTGGTAATTTGCGATTCCTTAAGGCCAATTTGCATTTTTTTAATGCTTCATACATTGCATTTAAGGAATCGTAAAATTTGCGATTCCTTAAATGCAATCGCAAAATAAGGAATCTCAAATTTTGCGATTCCTTATTTTGCATGCAGGTTTCTTTGATACATACCATTTTGCACTAATGCGTTCACAAACGCCGAAATTCTGCGAATTTCGGCATTTGCGAACGCATTAGTGCTTGATACATATGGCCCTTAATCACTTCTATACAGTAGTAAATTGCCAATTCTGCCCCTCTAAAACATGTGCTGTATATTTGGAACTCACTTTTGACCTAGTTAACTTCTCTATGAATCGATTGTACAGTGCACTTATGGCATGGAAAGTTAAAGGTCAAATGAGGAGTGCATTGTATATTTATCCACCACCCACACATTTGATAAAAATATACTTCTGTCAGGAGCCCCACTGTGCTCTGAGGAGGCTGCAGTTTAAATACATTGCAGTGACAGTGACATGCCATGATAGGAAAGCCTATTAATATTGATACGCCATCCCTAAAGTGTGCCTTGTAACCCTATAGAGTAGGGTGCTAATACATAAATAGGGTGCACTACATTTGGCGTAACTGTGCCCTCACTGTGAAATATGCTTAGTTGGAATTAAAAGATGCTTAGGAAAGAGCTAAAAAACGCTCCAAAATGATTTACTACTTACAGGCAGATGCATCAAAGAAAATACCTGGAGCAAATGGGCAGATTCTCAGAATCTGGCCGTTTGCTCCCGGTATTTTTGCATTTGGGATGCATCATCCCAAATGCAGATATCGCAATTTAAGGAATCTCTAAATAGCGATTCCTTAAATTGCTCTTGCATTTAAGGAATGCCAAAATGAGATTCCTTAAATGCAATGCATGAAACCCCAAAAAATAGCGAATTCGCTAATAGGGGGAGCAAATTACCATGAAGTTGAACTTCGTGGTAATTTGGTAAAACTTTGAAAAATGCACTTTAGTGCATTTTTCAAAGTTACATGTTGCGCACACACATGCCCTGTGTGTAATATTTGTGCACAGGTCCATTTCAGGGGTGTAACAGGGTGTCCTTTGGACACCCTGGCACCCTTGAAATAGCGGAACATTAGCGATTCGGTAATAGCTATTCGCTAATAAGGAATGGCTTTCCCATTCATTCCTATGGGCCTTTAGGCCTTAAGGCCCATAGGAATGAATGGGAAAGTCATTCCTTATTAGCGATTAGCTATTACCGAATCGCAAATAAGGAATCTGTAGGAATCGCTAATAACATTGCGATTCCTACATGCATCCCGTTTTGCGAGTCTTTAATAGCTATTCCTTAAAATTCGCTATTAAGGACTCGCAAAACATAACTTTGATGCATCTGCCAGTTAGTTTTTAAACTCTGTCTATTTATTACTGAAATCAGAGGTTTGGTAACTTAAGCAGAATTATTTTCTATAAATGTACTTTAGGTTGCATGTTAGAAATGGTCTCTTGTGGCAATGGTTTGCACCTTTGTCCAAATAGGGACCCTTCTTCCTAGTCAGAGTAAGGGATATACACTTCTGAAATAACCCCTGCTCAGCCCCTTGGTAGCTGGCATGAGCAGACAGGCTTATCTCAGAGGCAGTGTGCAAAGAATTTGTGCACGCATACAGTAATGCAGTGAAAACACTGCGAATGGACACCACACCAGTTTAGAAAAATAAATAATCTTTATCTAAACCAAACAAGACCAAATCAACAAAAATCCACAATACAGTAATCAAAATGTACTTCTTACAAGGTGAAAACAGTTCTGTCCATAGCAAGCTATAGATGCGACACTTTCAGCACAAAGTACCTTGTATGTGTCACAATGAGTAGTGAGTGGACAGTGGCAGTGTCCCAGCTGTTTACGGCGCCAGCGCGACCTGTGATTTGTTTTTAAACTGGTTTTAACTACGAGGGGAACAGAGGGAGGAGAGCGATTAGGCTCCCTCCGTGATTGTTGTTTGTTTTATTCATTTGTGCTCATCCCAACTGCAGAGGTCTTCTGGCAGTCACCCCGGAGGCATTCTAAACATCTACGGGTGGCACCGCTGTTCTGCCGAGGTCTCCTACCTGAAGGCAGCAGCTTGGCACAGGGGGGCTGGTCTCGTTTCCTTCCTACCCGCCCCGTTCTGACGCCGGTGACTAGCACCGTTCGAGCAGAGGGCGTGGTAGGTCTGAGCCAGCCACTTCCGGTGCGCGGGGGAGGACGGGCAGCGCTCTAGTGTTGCAAGGCGCTGGGGGTGTTAAAAGGCGGATGTCTGCTCGGCAGCGCAGCGGGCGCGCCAGCGGCGAGCCCGTCTGCGCCCGTCCGCGGCCGGGCGCGGGCCAGGGCTCCGACCCCTGGTCCGATGGGAATCCGCACGGTGTGGAGCAAGGATCAACTCCTAAGCCTCCGCATTTTGAATTCTAACCCGTGCCTAAATCGCATGAGAGTGGAGGAGAATCTGAGTTGTAAACACTGTCAGTATGCTTGTAGCACAGGAGGAGAAGACAAGCAGGAGCATCCCAGTCCTAACTGCGGGCTGCTTAATGTTAGATCCCTGCGCAAACACAGGCTAGGCATCTGTGACCTGCTCACGGAAAACAACTGGATCTCCTGTTCATACAGAAACATGGCTAGACGCGGACTTGGATCCAGATGTCATTGAGGCCTTACCAGAGGGTATCTGATGACCAGGCTAGACAGGCCCATCGGCAGGTGCGGGGGCATTGCCATTGCATTCAAGCAACCGCTTACCTGTCAAATGGAGCATATGACCATTACGGACAGTGATGCAGGGGTCTTTGCCATTAGGGTAAATGGTGGTACCACTGTGAAGGGTTTGTTGATTTATAGGCCTCCGGGTCCCCACTCCAGGTTTGTAGACAGCCTGGTAGGGGGAATTACCGAAGCCGCTCTTCGAAGAGATAAGTTCCTTGTGCTAGGGGATTTGAACATGCACTTGGACGATCCCTTGGATAGAGGGGCTGCAGGGCTTTGTCAAGAATTGCAGGCACTCCAGTTGGAACAGAGAGTGAAGGCCCCCACTCACCAGCAGGGCCATTTACTGGACCCGATATTCGCTAACTGGGGGAATGTAGAGACCAAACCCAATATCCCGGTGCCCTGGACAGACCATCTTCTTGTGCCTTTCGTGGTGCAGATGCCGGGTGCTAGGATATGGGAACAGGCACCCCTTAACTATCCCAGCCAGAAGTGGGTAAAATTCTCCTAGACGAGTTTTGACGAGGCACTCACTAAAGGAGGGAGGCCGGGTGGGCTGGATGTGGAAACAGCCAGTAGTAACCTCGACAAGCGTATCATAGAGGCGCTGGACTGCACTGCCCCACTCTGTTTGGTCAAGTCGGGTCGCCGCACACATAGAACGGCTCCGTGGTACAGTGATGGGCTGCGGTTGGCAAAGTCGGAATGTAAGCGCACGGAGAGGCAGTGGAGGGTGGCCTTTTCGAGTCTAACCAGACAGGAGTACTTAGTGAAGAGGCGGGCTTACCATGGGTTGATTAGGAAATCGAAAGCAGCATACTATGCAGAGAGGATTAGGGAGGCGGAGAATTCCGCGAAGGAACTGTTCAAAATTTATAAATCCATCTCGGTAGCTAAATCCTCCGTGGTACAGGGGGATTGCTCGCTAGATTCGTGCAACCGTATTGCTTATTACTTTGCGGAAAAAGTCTCAAATATCTATCTATCCTTCCCTGTCCAAATCACAACAGGGTCTGAGTTTGTTGAAGCTACGGGGGAAGCTAGGGGACAGTATGGTTTAGTTAACCTCACTACCCCCCTCCGGAGGCGCTCATACAGATCTGCAGATCGGTAAAGTCTGGCTCCCCGAGGGATCCTGCATCACCCAAATGGCTCGTTGAAAACCTGGTGATCCTGGAGCCCTATATTAGGCATCTGTTGGATGTATCTTTTAGGACTCACACTGTACCCATAGGGTGGAAACAGGCGGTAGTACTCCCCCTACAAAAGAAGCCGAACATCAGCTTCGAGAAATTGGAGAACCTGCGCCCCATATCACTCCTACCCTATATGGCCAAAGTAGCGGAGAAGGTCGTGAATATCGAGCTGATGGAATTTGTGGAGGAGGCGGCCCTCCTTCATGCCACTCAGTTTGGATTCCGGCCTCGACACTCCAACGAGTCGGCCCTACTCACGGCAGTTGAGACCATTAGACAGGGGGTGGATGAGGGCCAAACCATGGCCCTGATTCTGCTGGACCTTAGCGCAGCTTTCGACACTGTAGCACATTCCACCTTGCTACAGTGTCTGAATGAAGGCGAGATCTCAGGCGCTGCACTGAAATGGATCCAGTCCTTCCTGGTAGATAGGGGTTTTCAGGTTAGGCAGGGGGACTGCTATTCCAGAGTGGTCAACTTGGGTCAGGGCGTTCCACAGGGTTCGTCCCTGAGCGCAACCCTATTCAACCTGTATGTCTCCCCGGTGGCTACCATTGTGGAGGGCCATGGGCTGCGCATGGTGTCCTATGCTGATGACACGCAGCTGGTCATCTCCCCATCGCGCGTGCCGGGTCTTGCTGCGGACAGTTTCAGAGCTTGCATGCAGGAGCTTGCAGCCTGGATGTCCTCCAACTGCATGAGGCTGAACGGCAGGAAGACAGAGGTGCTCGTGGTGGGTTGGGCCCGTCTGTGTGGAATTCAGCATGGTGGCCACCCTGCCTGGGGTTGGCACCGACACCTTGTCAGGAAGCCAAAAATCTTGGTATCTGGCTTGATACTGACCTGACATTTAGGCCTCAGATTAACAGAGTGGTGGGGGCATGCTTTGGTGTCCTGAAGGGCCTGCAGAAGGTTCTTGAGCTCCTACCCACGGAGGCCCGAAGGACGCTGGTGCATGCCCTGGTAACAGCACGATTGGACTATGGCAATCTCCTCTATCTGGGGGCCACAGAAAGGAGCCTTGACCGTCTCCAGGTGTTACAGAACGCCGCGGCCCACCTGGTCTTGAGGTCGCCTAGGAGATCGTCCTCGAAGGCAGCGCTTCGAGCTCTTCATTGGCTGCCGGTGAGGAGTAGAATTGAGTTCAAGCCTCTGTGTACGTGCCACCGCATCATGGGCGGTAAGGCACCGGTGCCATTATAGGACCTTGTTACTCGCTATGAGCCGCCCCGTGCATTGAGATCTGCTGGATCTGGGTTATTGAAGATCCCCTGAGTGAGAAAGGCTCGCATGGGGGGCAGGTCCTTCAGGTTTCTGGCTGCGAAAAGCTGGAACAAACTCTCGCTGGGACTGCGCCTAGAACCTTCAGAGTCTAGATTTAGGGGCAGACTTAAAACTCATCTTTTTGTTTGGTAGACTGGTGCTGTGTCAAGTTGCGAGGGTTCTGCCGCTACCACCCACCATAGCGCGGGGACACGCTGTTAAGCGTAACCAGGCACTTTATAAACTTGCCTATTATTTATTATTATTATTATCATAAACCAAAACAGTCGCAGGTAAGGTGATGCGTTGGTTCCTTACTGCCACGCAGGGGAGGTGATGCATCGGTTCCTTACTGAAGGAGAGGTGATGCATCGATTTCTTACTGTGGACCCGGTGTCCTTATAGATTTGGCGCCCTGGTGCAATGTGTGGGGATCAGGATATGCGGTGGAGGCAGCAACAGCGCTGTGTTAGTCTCCCCAGCCACGGTCCCACAATGCATTGGTTCCTGCAGCCAAACAGCATGGCCTGAGTCGGAATCAGTGTGGTAATCTCAGACTGCGTAAATCGGTGCATGCGATTCGGCGTGCAGCAATTTCTCTAGCCGCGGGCAGGCTCTGCGTTGGTTTCTTCAGCAGCACAATGGTGATGCTTGGAAAGTATTCCTTCACGGCGGTGATGCATCGGAAAGAGGTGCAGATGCATCACGCTTCTCATAGTTGCGTATCTTTTTCAGCTCCCAACAGCAGGAACAACCTTCAGAGTCCCAATTCAGCAACAGGCACCTCTAGGCAGGTCAGATCCCCCAGCAATGAAGTTCTGGAGGGCTGTCCCTGAGACTTCAGAACAGGCGGCAAGCTCTACTTCAAGCCCTTGGAGATCTTCCTCAAGCAGGATACACAGCACACAGCAAAGTGTTTGTCCTCTCCATGACAGAAACAACTACTGCAGGCCAACACCAAACAGCACACAGAAAAGGTGCAGCACTTCTCCTTCAGCTTTCTCAGCTCTTCTCCTTGGTAGAGGTCCCTCTTGAGTCCAGAAGTAATCTAAAGTTCTGGGGTCTGGTTCCCAGTATTTATACAGCATTTCCTTTTGTTCTCTTGCGGCACAGGCTCTATGCTCAGTCAAAACCAGTTCTGTCCTCCAAGGTCCAACCTCCTGGCAGGAGGTGGAGACAGCATTGTGTAAGGCAGACCAAGCCCATTAAGGTGGAAGGAAATCTCCTTTTTCTGCTCTAAATGCTTCCTAGGTCTATTCAGCCCAGCCCTGACTCATCCAGGAAAGGCAGGACACACCTCAACCCCCCCCGGTGGCTGTCTACAGTGAATGCACATCCCCAGCCCATGTCATTCCAAAGCCAGACAGTCAATCCACAACGCAGCAGATGCACACAGGATGACTAAGCAAGAAAATGCCCACTTACTAAAAGTGGTATTTTCAAACACTGAATGTAAAAATCATCCTTACTAAAAGATGCATCTTTATATTCTGATTTCAGTCATACTAAACTTTACCTTCCTATCTGGTCCAAATGGGAAGTTAACTTTATAGTATATTATAAATAAACTCCTATTCTATCCTGTGGGACAGATAGCCTTTCAATAGTGAAAAACTAAATTCACTGTAGTTCACTATCAGGACATGTTACACACATCAGTACAAATTCTACCTTTCACATAGCACTGCACCTTGGGCCTACCCTGGGGATGACTCACATGTAAGATAAGAGAAGTTTAGAGTCTGGAAAGTGGGTGCACTTGGCAGGTCAAAATGGCAGTAGAGACTGAACACAGACACTGTAGTGGCAGGTCTGAGAACCTTTTGCAAGGCTGCTTGTGTGGGTGGCACAATCAGTGCTACAGGCCCACTAGCAGCCTTTGACTTACAGGACTTGGGCACACACAGTACACTGTACCAGGGAGTTAGTAGTAAGTCAAACAAGCAAATCATTAAACACCAATCCATATTAATAATTTACAGAGGGAGCACTTGCACTTTAGCACTGATCAGCAATGGCAAAGTGTCCATAGCATCTAGACCAGCAAAAACTAAATTCAACACATATCAAAAATTCAGGAGGCAGAGGCAAACAACATAATTGGAAAACCTGGTCATGGATGCCAGGTCTAACACTGCCTGAGCTAGCACTGACTTAAAACCTATTCTGCCACCCATCACACCTCAAGAGCAGGAATATACAGCTTTGGCTGGGAAAGTTAACAACCCTGGCTTAGAGAAAAATGTCCTGCCTCTGAGCCCGATAAAGGCCAATGGTGTCAACACCTACCAGGGATTAAGTATCTGGAAGTGGACAGTAACAGTTGTCAGAACAAAGGGCAGCCATAGCGCTACCTCTTTTGAGTTGGAGATGCCAGGGAGGGATTCTACTGTTCAATCCCAGGACCCTCGTAGACAGTCAGGCTCCAGCCACAGTGGGGGTGACAGGGGCGGTAGTTTTGACCGTGTCAAGTAGAGAGAGGCCAAGAAGCGAACGAAAGACATGCCTGGTAAAACAAGGGATCAAAGGCCATTTTACAGTAAGGCAAAACATAAATCCTGCAAAAGGAAAGGTGGGATATGAGATTATTTTTAAATTTGGGTGGTAGATTATTTCTAATCACTGACTAGTGCACACAATAAATCTGGCACCTGAACCACCACTTTCGTATACTTCTGGACTTTGGAATACTGTCTGAAGTAGAGGGTCCTACTGGAAAAAGAATCCTGACTTCCAACTCCTGACACTTGCTGGAAGAAGACTCACACAAAGACTCAAGGACTCATGAACTCTTCTGGCTAACACAGCCTGAAATGTAGAGAGGCACAAAATGCAGATGCACTCCAGACTCCAAGAAAGTCTAACTGACTAAAGAGTTTGAGACCGTGGAGGAGATCTGACTGGAGAGAGGTCTAGCATTAAAGTAGCTAGGGGCTGCAAGACTGACCAGAAGAAGCTTTCCCAGGATTTGGAGACTAAGCGTGATGGTGAAACATTTAACCAGGACTACCTGTTTCAAGTATCTAATCTCCGCTCCATCGCAGTTGGCCTGAAAATATTGCTTTTTCTTTGTGCTTGAATTTTTATAGATGCATTTTGCCCTAAAACTTTTGACATCACTGATTCCCCTTAATCTATTTTGTTGGTCCTGATGTCTTATTATTAAAATTGTTTCTGGTTTTCTAAATTTGTTTGAGAATTTTATTCTGATGTGTTGTTTACTATAAAGTAGTTGATGCTGTTCGAATGTAGCACACACTTATCTGGTGATTGCCTGCTGCTTGTACCATAGTTACTTTGGGATCAGCAGAGATTCTCTTGGAACTGTGTTTTGGCCTACCCATCGTGAGTTTACTGGGGGGCATATTACCACGGTAGGCGATGAAATTTCATTGCCCTATTAGCAAGCTGTCGCTAACGTCAGTTAGCGACAGCTTTTAGGTGATAGTGAGCGGTTTGGGACCCGCTTTGCATGTCAGCGATATTTATCGCTAATGACATGCAAAGTGGGCGTACCCAACCTGTTAGCGACTGAAAGCAGTCGCTAACATCACTACCGCCTATTTTCTACGCCGGCGTAGCGATTAAAATATTCGCGCTAAGCGCCAATAATCGCCAAATCCTAACGCCTGCTCAGACCACTTCTTAGCCTGTATATCCAATGGGAGGTGGATATTCAGGTTAAGTCCCTATTACCGATAATACCGATAATGCCTGAATATCTCTGAATTTCCAGCGATATTCACGCATTTCGCCGCTATCGCCGGATATTTGATCACTTTGGAGATAAACGTTGCTAATAGCACGTTATCTCTATGATAAAATCCGCCGATGCGCGGCGATCAAAAAAATCTCGCTAAGCTTATTTAGTGATAAATATCGCTAGTTGTTGATAATATGCCCCTAAGTTCGTAGGGGTACTCCTCCCAAAATAACAAGCCCATTTCTTGCACTGCCCTAATACGTATAAGACATTTGGGCACAATGCAGGATATGGGTGATATTCTGCACAGTCTGAAGGGAGCTGAGCGAGTCAAAGCATGATGGGGTCAGCAAGACAGAAGGGAAAAAGTAAAATTGAATACTCAAAAATAAAAGTGATTTTGCAAAGTAAACATGGAATGTAGAACCAGGATGAGAGGAGATTGGAATCTTTGTTGGAATTTCACCAAATAGTTGATTGGCAGCTTAAAACAGTATTATTTGGAACCGTTCACATCAATTGTTTTATTCAAAGGTGTAACACTCCTTCTGCTTCCTTTCAGAGTCCTGCTTGTCATTGGACGACTTCTTGCACTACAAACACCAAGTGCACAAGCAACTCTTGGACAAGCCGATGAGCGAGGAGGAGGAAGAGCAGGTTGTGCTGCAGTTCTCTGCTCTGGACCCCGACAAGAAGGGGCAAGCCGAGTGGACAGACTTCCTCTCCCATGAGTCCATCCAGCTGCTTCAAAAACTCCGCACACAGGTCAGTCTGAGAGACCTCTAGGCAGGTGGAATGAACAAACAGCCCTCTATCTGTCAATATAACCCATATGTACAGATACACTGACAAGTCGATTTACTGTGCGGGAAAAAGTGAATAGTAAAATTGTGCATATTTTCTTCCTTAATTTAAGTGAAATGTTGGTAAACTTAAACGCAAATTACATGACACGCACACTGGAGTATATCGAGTGAAAATTGAGTGCGAGTACATAGCGCGACTTGCAACACTCGAGATACCAACAAAGGGAATAGTTCATGAAGAAAATATCTCTTGTGATACTACTTCTTCTCCTTGAACCTGTCTCTTGCGTGATATTTTCTGCTCAAACCAGTCCTCTGCAGCTAAATATTGTGCAAAATCTCTCACTGAGGTAATCTACAGGTTGCTTAAATTACATATTGCAAAATTGTGGACATCAAGCAAATTAAGCAAAGGCAGTGAATAAAGTCTAAAGAGGACTAGTAATTGGCATTCTATCTTTTTGAAAAACACTGAATTTGTATTAACTTCTAGTTGGTCAACCACTAATAGGGACAATCATAGCCAGTGATGAAGATGGGAAAATCATCATAGCCACCTATCTGGATGTCTTGTTTAGCATCCCTTTGTGAACATTGAGCGCTGTGGACCACTGTACCTGAAAATTCTCATAGGTTCATCATGCAGGATCCTCGACTGGTCCTATGGACCTTTGGTTGTCAGCTGAAAACGTACGAAAGGAACTAACATCAGCAAAACATTTCAATTGCAGGTAAACCAATTTGATTCCACAATAATGACAGAGAGGATGGTATCTACACTGTAAGGGTTTAGTAGCAAAGTTTAGTCAGATTACAACAGCCGTCAATTAGTAAAGTCAGTGTATACAAAGGTGGTACATAGACATATAATTATGCAATCTAAATGTGTAATTATGCAAATGTAGGTTACTTCTCATGGATGAAACAGGTATTCAAACATGAGGCTCAATACCCTGGACGGGGGAACCGCAGAGTTGAGAATGTTCTTCTCTTGATGAAGTAAAGACAGGATCTGGCAACTATTCCAAGAAACCAGACACTTAATACATAGTAGTAGATAGTTATTTTAGCTCCATCCCACCGTCCCTCTGGACAGTCCAGTCAGAAGATTATGTTTTCTGGGGGCAGGTAAAGTCCCCAGGTTTCCAGAGTTGAACAACAGCAGTAGGGCCTTGAAGTTGTAACAATCAGTCTTGCCTGGAACAGGAGGCTCCCATTCCTACTTGCTTCAGGCCCACGGCCAGAATTTAATTAGGCAAGCTAATTCTCACAGTTCTCTACAATAAACAATGACTATATTCTTACTAATGAGCACGCCTCGATAAGTCATCTGCATTGAAGAGAAAACATGAAACTTGCAATGCATTTATTAAAAAAACAACTTGAGTGACGGAAGCCTGCGGCCAAAGTCATGCCATCCACGAGAAAAAGATGGTGACCTATGAATCCAGTTAGCGCAAGAAAATAAAACGAATACAATTGGATTATGTATGTGGCTCTTACTAAATGTAAATGCAGCCACCTAACATTAATTGATCAATACAATATACACAGATTTTATGTTGTTATAGAAAATGCATTAATAACATGCTCTTGTGCATGAATTGTTAAATTGCACTACACTACCACTGAGGGCTAGACCTTTGTTTTACACTCAATTGAAGTTGTAAAACGAATATTCTCCTGTGGTGCTCCTAGAAAATAGTGAAAGTCTGCAATGCCCTTAGTTCCACATTGTTAGAAAATGAGTGTCTGGTTGGCTAGGGTATGCACCTACACAGGCAGAACCCACCACTCTAGTCAGGACAATTAAGTCATGCACCAGAGATATCCTGTGCTCACTTCCCGGTAGCTTGGCAAGAGCAGTCAAGCTTATTATCCCAGAGGCAGTGTGTAATGCTTAAAGATTTTGCTCAACAATCTCACACCACTAACACAATAAATACACCACAAAAGAGATTCAACAGAGGATTATATAAAAATATTGTACATAAAATATAGACCGAACGACATGAATCATAAAATACTGTGCATACTATGCAATCCTGAGACAATACTTGTTATGCTGACAATGCAAGGTGTTTAAAGATCTACACCATACATCAGGGCATGAAATGCAGCAGATTAGAGTAGGGAAACCACATAAATCATCAAATCTCTTGACCTAAAGGTCAATGAATCTAAATAATTTATAATCATATCGTGAGCCGCAAGAGGTGAGAAACATCCTCATTTCCAGTTGGCAGGCAAGAAAATCGAGACAGTCGACTCCTTTTCATACCTTGGAGTGCTTTTTGATAAAGACTACTCCTGGTCTAATTTAGTGGCAGCAAGAGCCCAGGGCATGCAAAGGAGTGTTAACGCTGTCAAACATTTGCTACGAAGTTGGGAGGCAGTCCGCTGGATGCAATTACGAATGTATATTCAGCTAAAACAAAGTCCACTGCACTATTTGGGGCAGGAGTGTGGGGTATGGCTAATGTTGCACCGCTACAACGAATAGAAGACTCCTTTTTAAAAACTGTGTGTCCTTACCGCAATCAGCCCCAAATCATATTTTACACTGTGAATGGGGCTTAATTATTTGAGCGACAACATAAGACTGGCTCCAGTCTTGTTGTGGCTATCAGTATGGTGGAGGTCTACAGTGAATTTGACACAAACCATCATCAAGGACTGTTTAAATTAGATTATTATAAAAGATTTGGATGGTGAAATTACGTAGAGGTCCATCTGAAAGCGTTAGGGATGGGAGAATTATTTCAGGACCCTGAGTCCTGCAAAAGGGTTTCAAAGGAAAGAGTAACTTATTTATTCATTAAGAGATCAAAGTATGCCCGAAGAGAAAAGAAACGTATTCATCATTCCTCCATCTTTATGATGTGGTACCACCAACATCGGGGGAAGGTTTTCAGTATTTATCACGCATAAATAATGCGCAACACAGATTTATTATTTTGCGTTTCTGCATGAACATGATCCCGCTACTCCTGGGATACCCCCAAAATAAATATAAATAAATCAAAATTAGCAGAACTTTTACCCTGTCCCTGTAACAACTACGCAGTACAGTCAGATCTACACATTGTATTTTTTTGCAAGACCTATACAGAGAAAAGGAAAATATTCATACTTCCAATCCTGAGGTACCACAATTTCAGGCAGTGCCAGGTGGCCATGTATTTTTTTTAAACTCTACCAGATTCATGTGTATGCTGTTTTAGTAGCCACAACTAATTAATTAATTTTGAATTCGGAACTGCTTTTTTCATAAACGTTTTTTTCTGAATTTACACAGATCACTGCAACTGTTTAATTCTTATTTTAAATGTGTATATATTTGTATATATTGTGTTGGAATTTTTAGATAACTTGTGCTTTTATGATCTGTTTTAAAAAGATCGAATAAAGCTGTGTGACTGACTGACTGCTCAAATCTCTAGAGGTACTGATATGACAAATTAACACCATCAATACGTCATCTACAGTAAGCCCACGTAGGCAAATGAACCCCTGTACCCCTATTAGCGAGGTTACAGTAATTTGTATGAGCCATGGTGAGAAAGATAGATCGCTGGTATAAACGTAGGCAACAGGAGCACTTGCGCACCTACTCCATATAGTACGGTCACTGAAGGGATTCCCTCGATGCAAGAATTCACCATGGCCTCTGTTGACATTTCGTCCCGGGGTGTGGAACTGTCATTCAAGTTAGAAAATGCACAGCACGTTTCAGAGCATTTGCAGTGCTTTTGTAGGTGCCGGAGTAAGTGAAACACAATTCTGAAGTGATGTGGGCGCTCCCTTTACGGGAGTTACAGCGATCTTAAAGAAACCGGTGTGGTCTGTGCCTGGGACAAATCCACGCAGCCCCAACTCTCTCTGGCTGCGTGGTTAGGGTCCCTCGGGACCACAGGCAAACAAGTACCGCAACAACAGCCCGGGGTCTGCAAGGCACTTCTAGTAGTACGCCCAGGCATACTGAGACTGAGCAGACAGCAGCGCTCATCTCGAACTAGTACCTGAGGTTTGAGATCACCACTCTGGCTGTTGCAGGCCTCTGGCACAGGGCCCAGGGTGCTCGAAGGCGAGCTGGGCTCCACCGTCCCAGGAGCCCCAGTGGGTTGGCAGCTCCGCGCTACAATGTTGGTAACATTGATAGGGGGTCTACGTCGCTGCAAAACAGTGCACAATGCAGACGGACTCATGGGGAGGCACGGGGCTTTCCAGTGGCTGGGCCTCACAGACGGGGCTTCCATCAAGGGGGTGGCGATGCCTGTACAGTGTGGGCAGGACTCGGCCCCTCGAAGCACAGAACACGCCCTGGGCTCTAAAAATAGCGCTCACCACACGCTGGGGAGAGAACAGAGGCCAGGAGCAGCAACAATGCTCACCTCATGCTAGGGCTTTTGATTGGGCACCTGGGTGGCACGAAGGGGCAGGCAGGCCAGTGCAATGAAGCAAGTGGCTATATGGCGGTTCCTCCTGGCAAGCCAGTAGTGCCTAGTAAAATCAAAGCCAGGGAGCAGCTGGTAGCAGGTCAACAAGCAGAAAGCAATCAAATGAGTTCCTTGGCTACCCAGCATGTAGTAGGAAGCAGGGCAACCACAGAACAGTAGTCCAGATGATTCATTTGAGCAGTGCAGCAGTTCATCTGACAGATGTTTAGTTTTAGTTCCAAAAGTGCTCTGCCATATGGGGTCAGAGCCCCTGTAATTATAACTCCTCTAAAAGGTAGGAAAGTTTCCAGAAAGACCTATAAAGTTCCAGGAGTTTCCTTCCTCCCCTGTCTTGGCTCCAGACAACAGTAGGGGGTAAGGGAGCCATTTGTGTGAGGGCAGAGCACAGCCTATACAGATATAAGTGCTCCCGCCTCCTTTTCTCCTAGTCCAGGAGACCGCATATGAACCCAGTCCCTCCTGGGTGATGGGTGTCTGGAAAGTGTGCGCAAAGTGTAGCTGTCACTCTGCCCTAGAAGTGGATTAGAGTCAGGCTGCAAAACACTAGAGTTATAATCACAGAGAAATTCTCTCTTTCTAAAAGTGCATTTCTAACATAATAATAATAATAGAATCCACCTACACAGTGAGCAAGAGTTTTCACTACCTTTCTAAAAATACCAAACATGGCAATGCACTCCTTTCAGATCAGGAATTACCATTTAAACACATGTGAGGGGATTCCCAATGTTAGCCTATGAGAGGAGTAGGTCTCACAGTAGTGAGAAACAAAATAGGCTGTTTGTCACTACCAGGACATGACACAAAAATAAAGGCACATGGCCTGCCTTTTACCTATACAGCACCTTGCCCACAGGGATACCTTGAACATACCTTAGGGTGACCTATATGTAGTGAAAAGGGGTATTTAAGTCTTGGCAAGTAGTTTTAAATGACAAGTCAATGTGGCAGCAAACTGTGCATGCAGGCACTGCAGTTGCAGAGGCCTGAGAAAGGGTTGAAAGGCTACATCTGTGGGTGTCGCAGTCATCACTGCAGGCCAACTAGAAGCATTTAATTTATAGGCCTTGGGTATATGGGATACCACTGTATTAGGGACTTACATGTGAATTTATTATGCCGAACAGGTGTAAACCAACCATACCATGTTTAAAGAAGAGAGCATATACACTATAGCACTGATTACCAGTGGTAAAGTGCCCAGAGTCCTAAAGCCAACAAAAAGAGGGCCCGAAGATATAGGAGGAAGAAGGTAAAAAGTTTGGGGATAACCCTGCAAAAAGCCCCAGGCCCAACACACATGTATCAAACGTTTACTGGTTACAAACAGGCCAATTAGCAGAAAAACATTTTGGTATGTATCAAACCCAAACTGCGATTCAGTAGCACATTAACGAATCGCAATTTTGGTTTGCGGTCTAATACCGATTCGGTATTTGAAAGAAGCATCCCTTCCAAATACCGAATCGTAATGGTATGTATTCATGTTTTGGAATCGAATCCAGTTGCAAAAATTATCAAATTGGAAGGGGTCCAGTAGGGACCCATTTACATTTGCAAATGCAAAAAACAAGTATATATATATATATATATATATATATATATATATATATATATATCAGATTGATAAAGCCTTCTGCGAAGGCGAAACGCGTCTCTCTAATCTCGGGGTCAAGGAGACCCAAGAAAATAAAAAAGCTGTATCCTGACAGCCTTGTGTACGTGCCTTCTTTCTTCGGGAGCAGGACTGGGTTTATATATATATATATATCTATATATATATATATATATATATATATATATATATATACATATATATATATATATATATATATATATATATATATATATAGATATATATATATATATATTTTTTTTTTTAACAGATTGTATTTCAAGTCAGAGTACAAATGTTTGTATTATACGACTGACAACCTAGTTATGCTAGGGGAAACACACATAGTTAAACAAGCAAATGTAAATTAATTAACTTGCTCTAACACACCAGTTGAGTGAAACCATTTCAGGAGCAGAGTACAAGCATTTTGGCTCTAATTGGAAGTATCACAGAGCACAAGCACTGAGGCTCTGGTTGGCAGTGGTGTCACAGAGCACAATCACTTAGGCTAAGGCTGGCAGTGATGTCACAGACCACAAGCACTTAGGCTCTGGCTGGCAGTGATGTCACAGAGCACAACTACTTAGGCTCTGCTTGGCAGTGGTGTCACAGAGCACAAGCACTTAGGCTCTGGTTAGCAGTGGTATCACAGAGCAGAAGCACTTAGGCTCTGGTTGGCAGTGGTGTCACAGAGCACAAACACTTAGGCCCTGGTCGGCAGTGGTGTCACAGAGCACAATCACTTAGGCTAAGGCTGGCAGTGATGTCACAGACCACAAGCACTTAGGCTCTGGCTGGCAGTGATGTCACAGAGCACAAGTACTTAGGCTCTGGTTGGCAGTGGTGTCACAGAGCACAAACACTTAGGCCCTGGTCGGCAGTGGTGTCACAGAGCACACGCACTTAGGCTCTGGTTGGCAGTGGTGTCACAGAGCACAATCAATTAGGCTCTGGTTGGCAGTGTCACAGAGCACAAACACTTAGGCTGTGGCTGGCAGTGGTGTCACAGAGCACAAGCACTTCGGCTGTGGCTGGCAGTGGTGTCACAGAGCACAAGCACTTAGGTTCTGGTTGGCAGTGATGTCACAGAGCACAAACACTTAGGCTCTGGTCGGCAGCGGTGTCACTGAGCACACACACTTAGGCTCTTGTTGGCAGTGGTGTCAAGAGAACACAATCACTTAGGCTCTGGTTGGCAGTGGTGTCACAGAGCACAAGCACTTAGGTTCTGGTTGGCAGTGATGTCACAGAACACAAACACTTAGGCTCTGGTCGGCAGTGGTGTCACAGAGCACAAGCACTTAGGTTCTGGTTGGCAGTGATGTCACAGAACACAAACACTTAGGCTCTGGTCGGCAGCGGTGTCACTGAGCACACACACTTAGGCTCTTGTTGGCAGTGGTGTCAAGAGAACACAATCACTTAGGCTCTGATTGGCAGTGGTGTCACAGAGCACAAACACTTAGGCTCTGGTCGGCAGTGGTGTCACAGAGCACACGCACTTAGGCTCTGGTTGGCAGTGGTGTCACAGAGCAAAATCAATTAGGCTCTGGTTGGCAGTGCCACAGAGCACAAACACTTAGGCTGTGGCTGGCAGTGGTGTCACAGAGCACAAGCACTTCGGCTGTGGCTGGTAGTGGTGTCACAGAGCACAAGCACTTAGGTTCTGGTTGGCAGTGATGTCACAGAGCACAAACACTTAGGCTCTGGTCGGCAGCGGTGCCACTGAGCACACACACTTAGGCTCTTGTTGGCAGTGGTGTCAAGAGAACACAATCACTTAGGCTCTGGTTGGCAGTAGTGTCACAGAGCACAAGCTCTTAGGCTCTGGTCGGCAGTGGTGTCACAGAGCACACGCACTTAGGCTCTGGTTGGAAGTGGTGTCACAGGGCACAATCACTTAGGCTCTGGTTGGAAGTGTCACAGAGCACAAGCACTTAGGCTCTGGTTGGCAGTAGTGTCACAGAGCACAAGCTCTTAGGCTCTGGTCGGCAGTGGTGTCACAGAGCACACGCACTTAGGCTCTGGTTGGAAGTGGTGTCACAGGGCACAATCACTTAGGCTCTGGTTGGCAGTGTCACAGAGCACAAGCACTTAGGCTCTGGTTTGCAGTGTCACTGAGCACACACACTTAGGCTCTGGTTTGCAGTGGTGTCACAGAGCACAAGTACTTAGGCTCTGATTGGCAGTGTCACAAAGCGCGAGCATTTAGGCTCTAGGTGGCAGTGGAGTCACAGAGCACAAGCTCTTAGGCTCTAGGTGGCAGTGGTGTCACAGAGCACAATCACTTAGGCTCTGGTTGGCAGTGGTGTCAGATAGCACAAGCACGTATGCCCTGGTCGGCAATGTCACAGAGCACAAGCACTTCGGCTGTGGCTGGCAGTGGTGTCACAGAGCACAAGCGCTTAGGTTCTGGTTGGCAGTGATGTCACAGAGCACAAACACTTAGGCTCTGGTCGGCATCGGTGTCACAGACCACACGCACGTAGGCTCTGGTTGGCAATGTCACAGAGCACAAGCACTTCGGCTGTGGCTGGCAGTGGTGTCACAGAGCACAAGCGCTTAGGTTCTGGTTGGCAGTGATGTCACAGAGCATAAGCACTTAGGCTCTGGTCGGCAGTGTAGCATCCTGCTACAAAGACCCACAGACACAGGTTCTTAATTAATGGAGCTTTATTAACAGCTACTTGTCTCTACCCTGTCCCTACTCTAACTGCCCTCATCCTGTTCTGACTCCTCCTCTTCCCCTCAGCCCATCTAGCTCCTCCCATCCCAGCTACTAGACTGTCAACTATATTACATCTCCCCCTTTCTTAACAAAATGAACTTAATGTCTTCAATGTTCGCAATTCTTCAATCCACCACACGGGTCGGCGGACGGCCTGTTTTTCAAGCTTCAGTAGTGTCGAATCAGTGGTGGGCTTGGCTTTGGTCAATCTTTCTGTTGTCTTGATCAAGGCATTCTTGACCACGTTGCGTGTAAACTGTTTACTCTCACGGTCCGCAGTCCTCATGTTTCCTTCCGGTGGTGTAACTACGGTTGGTTCAGATGCTCGATCTCTTTCACGAGTGGATAATGTTCCGGTCCTCTTCCGAGCACCCGCATCTACTTTTGCTTCCTTTTGTCTTGTCCGGCCGAGGGTAACACTGCCCTCAAATTCAGAGTCATGTATACCAGACAGTACGGTGTTACCTGATGAGACTGTCTTGGTTTGGTTCAGTAACTCATTCGCCGCATCTACCCTTACTTCCTTTCGGCTAGTCCGGTCGAGAGCAACACTGCCCTCCAATTCAGGGTCATGTATGCCAGACAGTACGGTGCTATCTGATGAGACGGGCTTGGTTTGGTTCGATAACTCATTCACGTCCTCGGGTTGTCTGGCGAGCTCGTGAGCTATCGGTGCATAAGCATGTTTCTCTCTCATCTGATGATATTTCTCTACTGACACGTCCGGCTTCTGTGCATAGGCATGTTTCTCTCTCATCTGATGATCCCTATCTCCTGACACGTCCGGCTTTCCTTGCGGAGTGACTGGCTGGTCCTTTCCCATCCGGTTACTAAGGTCCACTGTCTCTGTTTTCCTTTTATAGGTTCTGTGAGTCAGCCTTGCGGACCCCTTCAGGGGTGACGGTGTCTGATCTGTGTCTGGATATACTTGTGACTGACATGACAGGTTGTCCGGTGGAGTGACTGAGTATTCAGAGACCTTAGTGTGTGACATGCTGCTCTTGACGGGAAGGATGTCCTTTGGTTCCATGGTGCGTTCGGGTGGTTGACGCCACGTCTGTTGTCGGGACCATGACTTGGTCGACTCACGGGATTGGACAGACATGTTCTCTGGGTCAGAGAAGTCTTTTGTCGACTTCCAGGATCGGGCAGATGCGCTCTCTGAATCAGAGGAGGTCCGGGCCATACCCCTTTTAAAGGATCGGACAGACGCGCTCTCTGAACCAGAGGAGTCCCTGGCCATAGACGTGCTTTCTGGGTCAGAGAAGTCTTTTGTCAACTTCCAGGATTGGATGGATATGTGCTCCGCATCAGAGAGATCCTTCTTCCCATTCCTTCTCAAACATTTCTTTGAAACTGTCTTGTGTAATGGATTTTTGAATTCCGTAGTCTGTGACAAATTGCTCTTTCCCTTTGAATTGTCTTTGAGATGCTTCTCCGTGTGCCTTTGTTGGAGCATCTTCAATGCTGTCTCATTTGGGGGTTTGTTTGATGACCCCCTGCTTGTTCCTTGTGCTTGATCCCAAGCTTTTGCCTCTTTGTCCTTCTCGCCTGAAGTTAACGATTTCCTCTCCGTTTCTTCGTTGTCGCGGGAGCCAAAGATGCATGGATCTTTTCTGGTTCGTTGCTGTGGAGGATCAGTCCGTCTTGTGCGACCTGTTTCTCCTTCACGCTTGTTTGATGCTCTAACACCTCTGATCTGGGGGTGATGTGGTCTCCTGCCAGATGTTTCCTTGGACTCGTCTTCACTGCTTGACGACTGATGTTCCTGCGCCGACTTCAGGTGGTGACCAGTGCGACCCCTTCTTCTAGGGTTTGTCTTTCTCTCCCACTTGTTGTGCAAGATGCTCTCTTGTCCAGGAGTGCGATCTGTCCCACTTGACGCTCTTTCCTCGTCAGAGTACTTTGTGTCATACTTTGAATGACTCCTTGAGGAACTCTTGAGGGGTGAATAATTCTTTGGAATTGTCTTTTGGATGGTTGACTCTGAGTCATCTGACTCTGAGTAATCCTTGGTTGACTTTGAGTAGTCGGACGCTGAGGAGTCTGATTCTGAGTAATCCTTGTCACTTTCTTTGTCGCTGTATCTTTCCCGTTGTCTTTTTGCTGGTCTGCCTTCCCTCTCTCTCCTTTCAGTTTTGTTTGTTTTCTGAGTTCTATCTTCCCAGGTATCTTGATGGTTTGCTCTCAGGTGCACGTCCTTGAATCTGTCTCTTGCTTTTATCTGCATTCTAATTTCGGCCTTCTTGATAATTTCCTTTAACGACCAATGCCCTTGCAGGATCTTGCGCTTGGTGTCAGGGTTTATGCAACCTTCAACGATCCGAAGTCGAACCGCATCCTCATTTGTAAAAGTGTTGAAGTGGCAGCCTCGTACCAGACTTTGTAACCGAGTGATGAAGTTTGGCAACGGTTCGCCTGGTTCCTGCCGTGCTGTATTGAAAACTATGCGATTCTGATCCACATCTGTCTGTGCGTTGAGATGGGCACAGAGCTCCCTTTGGAGTCTTTTGTAGATCTCTGTATCCTCTTTGGAAAATGTCCTGATTGGGCAGCGGCCCTCAGGACCCACTAGATGGAGGAGTAGTATCAGACATTTTCTCTCTCTTTGCTCACCATTGGCTTTTAAGAAATCTTCCAAAGCTTCGAGCCACCAGTGTCGTTTGAGATCCGAGATCCACTCATCAGTCCGCACCGCTGGGGGCGGTACTTCAATGTCTGGAGTGACCCGCTGTGCTACGTCTCTTCCCGCCATGAGAGAGGGAGAATCTTGTCAAGGTCTTTGGTCT
The DNA here is from genome assembly GCF_964261635.1 of Lissotriton helveticus. Taxonomy (NCBI): domain Eukaryota; kingdom Metazoa; phylum Chordata; class Amphibia; order Caudata; family Salamandridae; genus Lissotriton; species Lissotriton helveticus. The sequence continues at coordinate 168,586,723 of NC_136059.1, read as the reverse complement.
GGTCGTTTGCTTAGAAATTGATAGTCTTTGTAACCATCCCAGTATGCGCCGGTGAATGAACTTGGGTGGTTCTACTCTCTCAGGGGGTCCTCTGTAGGACTGCCCTCCTCTGGGTCTTCTGCAGTTCTGCCCAGCAGCTCTTCTCTCTTCGGCGCTCTTTGGTTTGTGCTCAGTGTCGTCTTTATCTGTCTCTTGCATTTGCTTATGCTTGTTCCATTGTGCTGTTGTCTTTGCTTGGTCCTTGTGTTCGCTTGTGCCTCTTTTATTTTATGGACACGTGTTACTTCATTACATTCGCCACTGCGCATTCGCTTGCGTTTCTCAATGTTCGCGTTTCCACCCGTGCTGACATTTGTTTTGTCAATGCATGTTTGGTAAGTCACTCTTGTGGTTGCTCGTGCTTGTTAGTTGATTCACTCTCGTGTTTGCATGTGCTTCTTCTGTCTTGGTTGCTAAGACTTGTTCATTGTTGTTCACGCGCCGTTATCCACGCTTATTTATTTGCCTTACCAATGCCTATTTCTTGGCATTTACCAGTGCATGTTTATTTGCACAATCCAAGGCTTGTTGACTTGCATGTACCAATGCTTGTTTATTTGCATGCACCAATACTTGTTTGTTTCCTTTCGCCACTGCTTGTTGGTTTCTACTCGCCACGGCTTGTCTGTTGGCTCTTGACAGTACTTGTTTGTTCTTCGCCAGTGCTTGTTTGGCCTTCGCCACTGCTTGTTTGGTCTTCACCACTGCTTGTTTGGTCTTCGCCAATGCTTGTTTGGTCTTCGCCAATGCTTGTTTGGTCTTCGCCAGTGCTTGTTTGGTCTTCGCCAATGCTTGTTTGGTCTTCGCCAGTGCTTGTTTGGTCTTCGCCAGTGCTTGTTTGGTCTTCGCCAATGCTTGTTTGTTATGTTCGCCAATGCTTGTTGTGAAACTCAGCTCGCCTGACCTCAAAATGGCCGCCTACAGTTTTTACAGGGAGGATGTCCCAAAAGTTGCCTGACTCAAAGATGGCCGCCGTGGTTATCTGCAGGCACTACTTTCTCTCTCTTCATTCGACCCCCTTTCTTCACACAGGACTCACCGGCAGTCGTTTTCAGGGTCAGCACACTCCGGATTTGGCTCCCTCTGGTCAAGGCCACAGTCATGTGAGGATGGGGTGGGCTCCCGCCTTACTTTGCAGGGTCCTTCGGCGGGGCATGCCAAAACCCACGCATCCGGAGTGAGGTTTTCCGACGTCGGGATTCACTCGGCTCCAATTTTGCCGCGCTCAGCAGCGCTTGACAACAGACCTTCGTGGGGCAGTCCCCACCTGGATTCACACTTGTTTGGCCATAGCAGTCATCAGGTGAGGTTGGGGTAGGCTCCCAACTCACTTTCGGAGTTCCCGCTCTCTCGCGCCGACGACCTGCCAAACCTCACGCGTTAGGCGTGAGGTTTTCCCGATCTCTGACAGCGCCCGGGCTCAAATTGCAGCGCTCTTAGCAGCGCTTGCTGGCGGCACGTCGTGGACGCCGTCCACGGCTCTGGGGCACTTCTTCTTCCTTCCTGGGCACAGTACAGGGTCGGAGTGAGCTCCAGATCTCTGCACACGGGCCACTCACCCAGGGCACACGCTTCCAGCGTGCGACGTGTTTCAACGCGATCAACTGCTTGGCTCTCGAGCGGTTCAGCGCTCGTTTCTTCGGCCCCTCTGCTCCCTCACAGACTTTGAAGGGCAATCTTGACAGCTGCTGGCCTCGTCCTTCAGGCGGCAGCGTGGCTCCATTCAGCAGCGTTTTTGGCGTTTTTGAAGCTGCTCGAGACAGGGTGTCCTTGTGAGACTCTGCACACAGTGGGGCTTGCTCTATCCCACCCTCGTCGCCAGTTGTAGCATCCTGCTACAAAGACCCACAGACACAGGTTCTTAATTAATGGGGCTTTATTAACAGCTACTTGTCTCTACCCTGTCCCTACTCTAACTGCCCTCATCCTGTTCTGACTCCTCTTCTTCCCCTCAGCCCATCTAGCTCCTCCCATCCCAGCTACTAGACTGTCAACTATATTACAGGCAGCGGTGTCACAGACCACACGCACGTAGGCTCTGGTTGGCAGTGGTGTCACAGAGCACAAGTACGTAGGCTCTGGTTGGCAGTTTCACAGAGCCCAGAGTCCTAATAACAGGCTCAAGCTTGATTGAAATGTGAAAAAATGTGACGTGGCTGCGGAGAAAAGGAAACTTTGCTGCAGTCATGATGTATCCACAAACTCTGTTTGAAACCTTGAAACAGCAATCTGATGTTTAAAAGTTTATAAGAAGATATGGGCTGTTTATTCTTGGTAGTTGAGGTGTGAAAGTAGGTGGCGTTCTGGCTCCAACATGATCATTGTTTTAGAGACGCCACTGCAAACTGCACTCCCTATGTGAATGAGAGCCAATTATTAGGTTGATATGCAGGTTCTCGTGGTCTTCAGTTTTAACATTCTCTGGGGTGTCTTGAGGCAAGGGGTAAGACTTCAGAGAGAATTTAAATGGCAATTGCATTGCTTGAGAATCAGTGTGCACTGCGACAGGAATACCAGACTTCGTTTGAATATAGAAGCAGGGTGCATACATTACTCACTGATCTAAGGGTAGCTGCCAAAGCTGATGATCAGGGAGACAGGATCTAAGAGAATGACATATTATAAGTCAAATGACATTCATCCAAGCTTTAAAACAAAGATAGTTGATCGTCTCCATCATACCATGTCATCAACTAGGTGACATGGTATAAATCCAGAGTCCTAATCCATTTACCAACACGATCAGTGGCAATCGCAGCTCGCAATACTCACGGGTGGCCCCTGGGGGCAGGTGGGGCACTTCGCTCAGGTTCTCGCGGGGGGATTAAAATATTATTATTTTTTTAAACTTACCTTACAGGGTCGCGCGATGCCACCGCTGCTGGAACAGGAGGCATGCATGGTCTCTCTCCTCCAGTAAGCCAATCACAATGCAGCAATGGCAGCGTGGTACTTGGTGCGGACAGTGCCCAGCCAGGCGCCTATAAGGAGGCCATTTTCTCTATGTAGGGTGCATGCAGCGTACATATAGAAAATGTATAGTGCGCATGACTCATTTTGTAGGCCCCAGAGGGCCGACCAAACAGTGAGGGCCCACAACAGTGGGCAAGTCACTCCTCCCCAACCTGTCCACCCGCCCCACCCACACCAGGCATACCCTGCCTTCTGCTTTCTCTTAGCGCAGAGAAAGCAGTGGGGCGACGCTCCTCCACCCTAATAGAGTAGTGGTTCCATCTGCACATGAAAAAGGAATGTCAAGATGGCACCCAACATGCTAGTTGAGGTGTAGTCCGACTCGCAGCGATCTTCACAACAGCAAGGACGCAGACCAAGCCAAAGATGTACCTTCAAGCTCCAAGCAGTTAATGACTCTTCATTAAGATACCAGTATCTATGTTGTCTAAGGTCGCCAATGTAAAATAGGTGTTCATCATTTAATGCCTTTAACTAGTATTGCTGAATGTTGGTGATACCTGTATCCTGAAGAGTTACAAAGATGCTCACTTATTCCATGAAGACGTAATCAAGTGAGATGTTCCAATGTGTTCCTACTGTTGTGGCAATTTGTTTAAGAATTACAGGTAAGAAGAGAAGCTCAGGATTGACGTAGGTTAATTTAGGTAATATGTACTTGGGTGTAACAAGGCGAATATCTGATTCCTAATAGATGGACAAAAATGTAATGCTGTAGGTGTTAATCTTCTTCCAGACGTTTAATATTATTATTATTGCAGTCTCATATAGCGCTTAGCTACCCATAGGGGTTCCTAGTGCTTAGGTGGAAGACTAAACAGCTCATGCGCGGTACTGGAGTTATCCAGGTTTTAGGCAATTCAGCATGAAGTGGAGGATTAGAATAGCCAAGTTTTAGCCTCCTGCAGAAGGCAAGTAGGAAGGAACATCATCGAATGGATTCCAACAGTGGTCCACAATCTGGGACTGCGTGGCGAGAAGGAGCGTCCGCCCATCCATCCTCGGTTGACTCTAAGAACTTTAAAAAGAGAGTAATTGCTTGAGCACAGAGTGTGGGAAGGATGATAGGGGTGACAAGGTTTTGCAGATAATGAGGCCCTGACCATGAGTGGTTGTACATACAGCACAGTGCCTTAAACTCAATGCGCTTGTCCTGTAAGCCAGTGGAGATCATGATGAAGGCGGGACACAGAGGAGTCTTTAGGGATTCGGAACAACAGTCTGGTGGCAGAATTCTGAGCCACCTGAAGCGTCTGATCACTGTCTTATCTGCACCCAGATATAGGATATTTCCTTAGTACAGCCTGGACACAACCATGGCCTGTATGTCAGTTCTCTGGGCTGAGAAGGGAAGTACCCACAGGATCTCGTTAAGCCACCTTAGTGGCAAGGCATAAGGAGGTACCTTGGTTACTTGGTGCTTCATGGAGAGATTCGAGCCTCAACAGAAACCAAGGTTCTTCACCTTGTGAGTGGGTACAGGAGGGGTTCCAAGTGAGGAGGGCCAATGTTCGGGCCCCCCAGAGTTTGGGATTCCAGCCTAGTACCATTAGCTCCGTCTTGTCACCATTCAACTTTAGGGAGTTTGAATGCATCCAAGTGGAGACATGGACGAGGTATGAGTTGAGGTCTTCTGAGGAGGCAACCTCTGCAGATGTTTATTACATCTGTGATTGCAGGTTCAGTAGTATTACAGTTTTTTGAAAGAGTACTGTTGTGCGCGGGAAGGTCAAGACATCTCACAGGGTTTTAACTTCAAAGAGACAGACTAAAAGGTAGAAAACACCTTTGTAGAGTTTGTAGGTGAGTTACTAGGGACTTGTTTTAGTTTTGGTGTTAAGCAAGAATGTATCTCTTACGTTTCTAAAGAGAGGTTTTGGTTAGAATATGATTTCATCATGTCTGAAAGGTTCACCTGGTTGTTTCAACTTCCATTTCCTTTTTGTAAAAATACAAAAAGTTGCAATTTTATTATAGTTTTGACAGACTGTCGAAGGCCCCTGCAAGTCTTCCTATTGGACTAATAACTTTTAGCCATGTCTGGTGTAAACCCTTTGTTTCCAGAAAAGTTCTGTGTTTTGGTTTCAGCAACTTTACTGGTATGGTATCAATGTGTTTTTAGTTATAATTGAACTGGACTGCTATTTCTTCTCCTGTGGAGCAAAACATGCGCTTCCCTGAAAGCAAACAGCTTTGATGGGGAAGCAGGCTCAGTGCTGCTGTTCTTGTGGTGCCACTGATGGAGGCCAGCATGGAGGGACTGAGGGATGAGGGCACAACATGGGGGTCAGGGCTCTCTCCAGTACTGCTTGCTGGGAGGTACAACACAGTGGTACAAGGAGTAAGGGCAGGGAGGGTCGGAGTGAACGCCTTATTGGATAAGGGCTGGAAAATAAAAGGGTTTTCTGATGGTCAGAGGGGCAAAAACGGGGTGACAGGGCGTGCAGACAGATGGTAGAATACTGATGCCGGGGTGCAGGATCAAGATATTGATTTACAGCAGGATATTGAAGAAACATGAACTGCCCCCTTTGAGCTGGAGAGAACCACAGAACCACAGTGGAGAGAGAAAGAGAGAGGGCATGAGAGAGAGAAAGAAAGATGGAGAGAGAGAAGGAGAGAGAGAGAGAGAGAGAGAGAGAGAGAGAGCGCATGTGAGAAAGAAAGAGAGATAGAGAGAGAGAGAGAGAGAGAGAGATAAGAAGCGCTTTAATGGCATTTCGAAAAATCCTAAAAAATGTAGCTTACATATCTGTGTGTAAAAAAGTCTCATAACCATTTTCTTAACTAACTTAAGCCTGCGAGATAATTACCTGGACAGCTCGAAGAAGCCCGAGCTACTTGCGCCCACACTTCCACAGCCCTTGTATAAAATTCAGGCTTTCCTTAGCTCACACGTGTGACCTCTCCCACAAGAAGTGCTTATGGCATGTGCAGAATAAGTGGGCGGCTGCACTCAAGTTCTCATGTAGTTTCTGCACTTGATGGGGCAGTCATGCAGTAGTCCAAGCATGTATGGCAGGTGCATTACACGCCTGCTTACCTCTACCACTTGCCCTGCATACTCAAGGAATACGGTGGTTCAGAGGCCACCTAACTGTGCAATTACACCTTGAAGCATATATTACATGGTACGCTCCCATCCATTGAAAGAAAAAAAATACTGATCATCACTGTAGGGTGCTTAATCTGCCACTACTTTGCACATCATCGCAATCGTCTCCAGTGGTACCCAGTAATTTAGCATCTGCAGGTGAGGAAAGCTAAGTATCCTTCCTGTAAATATAATGGCTGCTTCTTCACCTTTCTGGATGCTGGCTTTACATTTCTTGAAGCCTGCAGGAGGAGCTTAGGAGAAGCTGCAGCTCTTCACCGGGGCACACTAATTCTTTTATCCTTAGATATCAGGCTTCAAAGGGATTTGTAAGCGAGGTAAGTCCCGCTGCCTTGTGCTGTGATCAGAGGTAATGCCTGTGTCTCTCCTCGCTGTCAGTCAAGTGAGTGCACGAAGGGTGACATTCTGCTGGCAGCAGACCAGGCTCTGGGAGCTTAGTCGCCTGAAGTCATCAATATGTCCTTGGCTGTTCTCTCTTCTTTGGCTCAGAGGGTGGGGGGAAATGAAAACCATTTTGCAAACTGTATTTTGTTTTGTTGCCTTTGATGTCTGTGCATAATGCTCATGCTCCCTTGCAACTGCTTCAAAGTACAGCACACTTATCAGGGTTGGAGGCACAGCCGGGGTGGAAGAAGACATAGGGCCTGATTTCCATCTTGGTGGACGGGTATCTCCGTCTCAATGGTGTCAGATATCCCATCCGCCGAAATATAAATCCCATTATATCCTATGGGATTCATATTTCAGCGGACAGGATATCCGACACCGTTGTGACAGAGTAACTCGTTTGTCAAAATCTAAATCAAGGGGGAACATCCTTTACAACGCGGATGTTACCCCGCACTACAGTTATGACGCGTCTTTTACAACGCAAGTCGTAACGACGACTTGCGGTGGGGGGCGCTCAAGGACAAGAAATAGTAGATTTACTATTCCAACACCTTCCCTACTGTACGTGGGCTGGTGTTGGAATAGTAAATTTAACTATTCTAAGTCCAGCACCCCTACAGCGCAAGTCGTGGTAACGACTTGCGTTGTAAAAACCGCGTTGTAACGAGCGTTGTACCGTCGTACATCCAAATCAGGCCCATAGTCTGCAGGAACATGTAGGTAGCCAACTATCATCCAAGTTCATTGGCTCGACAGACTGTCCTTCTCTGTGTTTTACACAGTTTGCCTCAAGGAGGAAAGTCAGATGGAATGAGTTCAAGAGGGATGAGTTTAGAGAGTGGAATGACCTCCCTGCTGAATGGATGTATGTGAGAAATGAGGGAGTGAAACCCTACTCACGCAGCAATCACAATCCTTGTCAGGGTGAGAAAACCCCCAAATTAACCTGAGCTCAACCCTTTGGTATCTAGGCACAGAGCAGACAGGCTTAACTTAGGGGCAATGTCTAAAGTATTTATGCAGCACTTCAAACAGTAATAAAGTGAAAACACAACACAAGAAAAATCCCACACCTATTTTGAAAAATAGATTAGCATTTAATAAAGGATTTCAGACCCAAGCAATATAAATCCAATCAGTAGAACGGAAGGTATGCATTTGAAAGATTTAGATGAAAAGAGCACCAAAAGGCCCAAAGTACCACTCGCAGCAATCTGGTCATGTTTGGCCATGAGAAAGTCCCAAGTTCAGAACAACTGCAAGGGTGCGCAGACGGACACAACAACTCTATTAGAACTGCTGAAATGTTACCTACTCAGTCCAACGGAAAGAGCTGTGGATGGGGCTCCAAGGACGGACCATGGATAGTCTTCGAAGTAGCGTGAAGTGCAGGCCTGGCATTACGGATGGGCATCGCAGTAGCACGAAGATCATGTTGTCATGGTGAATAGTCAGATCCGTGGCACGGAGCGTCGGGCTGATGACACTTCACATTGGCAGGCTGTGCAAGTGACAAAGTTTTGGCACTAACGGGCTCGTACCCATTTGCAAAGAGCTCAGAAACTAACTTCAATTCAGCCGCTCTGAGGCCACACCAAGAATCCAAGTCCAGAGGGGCACCACTTGGAGGTTAGGGGCTGGCTGGATCTGGGTGCTTGTTCGGTAGTTGTGAGCCTGTTATGTCCCTGCGGGTCTGGACAGGAGTCCTGCAGACTAGCCCTTGAAGTCACTCTGGAAGTCCTGAGTTCAGGGGCTGGTCCAAATCCCTCTGACTCAGACAGGAGGACAGAGGGCAGCAATCCAGCAAGGCAGCAGTCCCTTCATCCATGTTTTGTATTTTTATTATTACATGCTTGTAAGTTATCAGCAGTTTTTAGAAAAAAAAGCTGTTCCCATTCCTGAGGCTGCTACTCATACCTCATTGTAGCACCAACCTCCCCAGTTGCTAGGTCTGGCCACACACATGACTCTGCAAGGAAGGAAATAGGAACTTGCTCCTACAAATCAAGGTAAAACATCCCTGTGAAAGGAAAGCCACAAGACTAAGATTTATTTTCCATTGTTACTGGAGTTGTCTAAAGCAGGGAAGGAAGGACAAATGGGTTCTGGGAAGTGGAGGTTTTCTTTGGTAATTGTTGGGAGTAACTGTGCTATCCAAGGAAGTCGGCTAGTTTGAGAACCAGGTCATCAGACGAGAACTACTACGCCTGGCATTATCAATGGTACTAAATGTAAATGTAGTTGAGCTTATATAGCGCACAGCTACCCGCAGTGGGTTTCCCGGCGCTTGCTTAGGGAACCCTTCCTGGTATTCCCCTGTGAGATAGCAGGGTATCCACAAGGTGAAAGTCAGGCATCCCGCCGCGAGGGGCCGTTGTGGAGATTATGCAAGCTATTGCCCAGAGTCGCAGAGTGTGAACCCGTGAGTCGAGGAGGCACCGGGGCGAGAATTATCGAGTCCGTGGAATTTTTAGCCCAAGACCCGCCGAGGCGGGGAATTGAACCCTGGTCCAGGACCGATCTCAGCTTCCGGGTCTGCTGCCTCTAACCCCTGAGCCACACTTCTCCACAGGTTGATCATTTGGGACTGGGAGTCATATCATACAACTGGATCCTATTGTTACAGTAAAGACAATTGCTTCAGATTGCATCAGTTTCTCTCTGCCTGAAGCTGTCAAATGAATCAAATCAATTTTATACGCCTTTGATGGTGGAGCCCACCACACTGAACCCCATCACACTCTCAATCGCACCACATCTAATCACACCGAGCTTTACTATTCCATACTTCACACCTCTCTACCATTCTCAACTTAAAACACAACTTTTTACCACACCCATCCACTCCACACCACCCATTATCACAATTGACTTCATTACTCAATAACACACCCCACTACACTTCTGTGTATAATACAAGACCCATGAGGTATCAAAAAGTAGATTCTCAGGATTCTACTTTTCTTTGAGGGAGTACTTGTTTTGGGGGTACTTGTTGAGGAGGTACTTGCTCACCTCAGGAAAGGTAATCTTATGAATTATCATAATGGCTGGGGTGCATTGGTGTGGGCCTATCATGACTTGCATTGCACGCAAAACCGTCCATGCCACGGTCAAACTCTAAGCCATGGATTTGAAAGCCATTGCCATCATTCTGTGTTATGCAAACAAACATAAATATAGCAATATCTCAATGAGCTGAGTCTTCAAGGAAGGTGAAGTTGAGTGTTTCTGATGCTTGAGCTCAGTAAGGCTGAAACAATGTTCGAAAGGTGATGACGTATAGTTGTGCAGGTGATCTCAAGGAGGCATTTGACTTGCAGGTAGGATGATGGGGGATTAACATTCTCGAAGTGGGGATAGTTAAGACGTATATGCCTGGAGGGTGTGGCCTGGGGGCTATCAAGGTGGATCCTGCACAACCTTCTCTTGTTAGCGGTCTGGGAGTACGTTTTGCTCAAAAGTAAAAACGTGAGAATGAGCAAAGCCACCTGGAAACGTGGGAAACTCGCTGGTGACTACTGAGGATGGGAAGACTGGTATATATGAGGGAATAGGCTGATTGGAGAAGCCCCGATGGCTGTTGAGACGAAGGCCGTCGCGACCTGGATTTTCGAGACGACAACGGTCCTGGGGGAACAGCGAAGGGAAGATCTAGTGAGAGTTGTGACAGCTTGGCCAGTGAGCCAGGAGGTGAGTGGAGCCAAAGCTGATCAGGGGCACAGGGAGGGGATGAAAGGGTTGACTTCCCCGTGCCCTACTCCCCCGCCAGAACGGTTTGTGGCACTTAAAGTAATGGCGGGAACAAATCGTAGAGCCTCTCCACTGCAAAATTATCTGTATGGAATCACCACCTTCAAGTTGAATGCGTGGTATCTGCATGTGTGTCATTAAGCCATTAATGATTATCATTTTGGAATCACAGTAATATGACATAATAACTGCTGTTCCTATCTCTCCATCATTAGAGGATTTATAGCATTTGGTCATAGCAATCCTTGGCCCTCTTCATTAATCCCTCCCAAATCAGTGAGTTGAGGCATAAACAGAATTTTTTCAGGATTCCATATCGATAATTTTGAAGTTGATATAAAAGTAGCGAATGGTCATAATTTTGTAACATCGCCGCTCTGCCCAATAGGGATGGGGGGAACAGGGATGAGTATGCTAAGTCTATTTGCAGCCTTTCTATCTGAGGTATTATATATCGCTCTCACACATAGATTTGTTCCCATTGCCATGTATACTCATAGGGGTTTATTTACGATGAAAGCTCAGAGTGTAGGGCTGCGCAAAATATGGCAGCACCGTGCTGCGACATTTCCAAAACGCAGGGATGCACCCTACTTCAAACAATACAGAGCACCCCTATGTTTTCTCTAGCACTGGCGCTAGAATTAGCTGCCTAGCACCAACGCAGGCTCCCTTGCACCATAGTGCAAGGGTGCCTATGTTGCAGGGAATGATTGTTTATGTGAAGGAAGGTGTCCCTTCCTGCACTTAAACAATCCATAATGGGAGGTGTTACTCGTGTGTGTGCTGCAGAATGCAGCACACATAGAAATAGCAAATCGTCACTAGATGTAGAAGGTAGCAGACATGCTTAGAGAAACCCTACTATTCATCGATTGATGATACTGCAAAAGTGGCTGCATCACAAACACTTCCTGTCATGTCCTGTCTCCTTTTGACAATAATTCTTCCCTCCCTTGACTCAAGTACTTTTCGGTAGATGTCCCAACCCAAGGGATAAAAGGCCTTTGGTGAAACTGTATCTCTATCTTGAAGAGTGAGACCCTGATCAAGAGGCTGCTATTTTAGTCTTGCCAGCACTATGTTTTGAGGTAGCTAGTTTGGGAATTAGCACCCATTTCGAGGCTACCATTTTAGGGAACTACGCACCCTTTACCAAAATAACATGACAATTGATTCCCCCCCCCATGGGGCGTATATGTTGGTTTTCAGTTTGTTATTTAGTGAAATTTATGCAGTATTACATCTTCTGTAAAAGGACAGGGAACTACTCATGTGTAGGACATTGGGTTACTGGATGAGGGAGGTGAAGCCCTTGTGATGTATTCTTATAGGTTCTGTATCGATCCCCCTATTCCTGACCCTGTTCTGGTTAATAGTTAACTAGCAGCCAACCCACGGTGCAAAAACCGTTATCTGATTAAGCCACACCACGGCACAGAAACGTGTTATCTGATTAGGTAATAACGCATGCCATCTAATTAGACAAGCACTATTTCTCCAGCCCCTGATAAGGCATACGGAGTTCTCAAAACAAATCAAACCTATGACAACCTGGGAAAAACCCTGCGGCCATTGTTTTGATTTCACAGAGAACTTCAGCAAAAGAATGTGCGAACAAGCCCATTCGTATGACATCCTTATTGACGTATCTATGTCCATCCTTACGTCAATCTCGACACCTTACAGGTATAAATATTACCGACGTTGCCTTAAGCAAACACATGCGGTGGTGACGAGATCGGAGCAGCGCGACGCGCTGAGGAGCCCAGCAGAGAGCGAAGCCCACACGCGCTGCCCCGCCTTCCTGACGCGCTGAGAACAAGAAGCTGTTTTTCTCCTGCCGAGAAATCCAGCACCGGCGCTTCCAAGCGGCCCTCGCAGGCAGCTGGAATATCAAGACCAGAGACGAGAGATACCAGCCCTCAACCATTCTAGATCTCAGGTACAGAACTGAACAACCCCGTGCAGAGAATTCTTGAGTCAGTCACTTGGCAAAACAAACTTAACTTAAACTGCTACTTATCTACTCCCGCTCACGTATTAGGCTTAGGTCAGGTACACTGGGGTAGGCGTAGTTAGAAGCACCAGTTGAGTACGAGTAGTCAATGTATATATGTATGTATCTATTTTATCGATTTTAAATATCATATGGCTTAGAAACCATATCAATGCTTCTGCAGTATTATTTTATACTTCTGCTTTTATTGTATGCACTTTACTTTAACCATAAGTATCGCAATAATATCGATTCATTTCTCTTGTACGAGAAAAGAGACTGATCAATAAATACCATCTTTATTGAACACGCCCGTCTCTTCCTTTTCTCTACAATCTGGTGAAACTAAGAATGCACGTACTGACTGAGTAAAATAAGTTGTCTTTTGTTTTCACACGACTCTAGAGATACACTCTTGATTAGGGGAGAGCAAAGTTGTCATGTTCTATGGTTGTCAGAAACTAAATCCCTTCTTGTCTATCCAGGGAAGTTAAACTCCTCCTTGCCTATTCGAGAAAGTTTCTAGTGAACTCTGAGCTAGCTGGCAAAACCAAAAACTTTAAGTCTAATATCGTCAATAGAAGACCTAGTTAACCTCTGCCCTGGGTCTATACTACTGAAGGTATTATTCCAATGCGCAGAGCCTATTGGGATAATAGGAACTACACTACATGGCGCCCAAACGTTTGGATAGGCGATAAAACTAACGCAAGACATTAGAGTAACTCAGTCGTGCTTTTTCACACAGAACCCCTTTTTTTCCCATAATACTCCAAAGACGTCTGGAGTGGGTAAAAGGTCATATCCGCCAAACCTCGCAGGAGGAGACTCCTATGTATGGTTCTTGGTTTAGTCAACGTTGAAGGATACACTGTTCCAAAATATTGTGCATCTAATCTTTGTTTCCATAGAAACCTGATCTGCAAACAAACAAAAATAACCTTCCTGTCGGTAAAATGGTAGACAGTGATGATGAAAGGGAGACAGTTAGACTAGCAGCTGAACTCCTAGCAGCTGATAATACTCTGCAACAAAATGACCCGGATATAAAACTCATCCCGGTCAACATAAGAAAAACTATAACTTCAAAACTTATAGAAAATGGACTGACATCGAGAGGTGGTACAGTCATATTCGTAATTGAGGCACACGAATATTGGCAGACAGAGGTATTCTATTCATGGATAAACTTTCCAGCAGCGAACGCTGTAACAAAAGAGTTCCACTGTTATAAAATAGAGGAACCACCGGATACCTACACTCCTTTCGAGGAGGTAGAAGTACCGCTCAAATTCCAAGAGCACCTGCTCTTATTTGATGGCGCCCTAAAACATAATAATCACATCACCAGGCTCGGTCCACTAGGTAGACCAGGAGCAACGTGGCCGGTCCTAGCCGGATACACACCACATCCAGACATTGAAGAAATGCCTGCAGCAGAGCTTTTAATACAGCTAAAACAACTAATCAAAATACATAGACAATTAGTCCAATATGTAATGCGGACTTCAACAATCCAACCAGCAAGTAAAATTCCTCAGCTGACCCCTCATCAGGGTAACACAAATAAAATTACACCACAGAACATACAGTCCTGTCTGGGTAAAGTCCCCGCAAAACGGGAACAAATACCCTTCTGGCTAGCACAAAAAATCACTCAAATAGAGGCGGTGTTTCCAGACACCACCCCTGTGGATAAACACAGGATTCTGACTATCTGTCTTCCAATGGGAATCGCACCACACGTGGAGGACTGTGACACTTGGGGTACAGTCTTTGCTTCCATATGCACAAAAACACATGGTGTACCATCCATGTCAGTAATACCAGATGTGCTAAAACAGATTCAAGATGAATATGGTCCAGAACCCGCTTTAACTCTTGGTATGAAATTACTGAAAGACTTCAAGCAGGTCTCGGCTATATTATTAGCCAACATAAAGGGAGAAGCAGCAAACGTGGCGATCCGCCAAAGGTTAAAAGAGACAGACATAGCAGACCAACCAACTGAAATTGCCAGAATCATAGAGAAATCCTATGAAGAACTAGGAAGAGATAGTCTGGGTGGAATACCGGTAAAACCCCAACTGATTGAAAGTCCTGAAAAGATATTTATTAAAAATAATTTAAACACTCAAAAAAAGAGCTGGGATGGAAATAAACAATCCAATCCTAAAGAAAAAAGATTCCAGTAAAGAGGAAGGTCTCCTCGGCGGAGAGAAAGGTCTCCGAACCAAGGACGCAGGTCTCCCCAAAGTGAGCCCTCTGGGAAAAAATACAACCTTAGAAATAGGGATAATATAAAGAAACCTGATAGATATCAGGATAATGATACACGTCCCTCTCAATCTTTTCAGACTTCCTCGCAGAAATCGGAAAGAAGAGGACGATCAGAACACAGGGAAGAGCACGTCAAGTCCAAAGACAAGGAACCTGCTCATCCAAATAAAAAGTTACAATTTCCAAAAAAGAAGGTAGCCAGTATTAAAGTAATCAAAGATGCCGAGAATACTGAGGACACAGCTGAAAAACGGAGAATGGGCTCAGACAATGCTAGACAGCACAGCAGAAGTGAGCATAGCTCGCAAAGTCCTTATGAATCATCTGGAGACAGTGGACACGAATGAATACATTCAGGTGCAAACTGCAGACACCAGAGTTAGCAAACCTCACAAAATATATGAAATAACATTACGTATAGAGGGGGATAAGACTAGAAAAATAAGGGGTCTTTTTTGGGATAATCTCTCCCAGGGCTATGACATCCTTCTAGCTGAACGAGACTGGCCACCCGAATTTGTCAGGGAGTGCCCTCATGGCGAAGAAATAATTATGCCTGCCTTCTCAAATCATATTCCAATTCATAAAAAATATACACTTGCTAGAAAGTGGGCAGTAGCTCAAGCTCCTGCTTTATATAAAAATCATGTAGGATGGGATGAGGACTCTCCTCCCCACAAAATCCAGTTAAAATCACAACCTACTGCACAAAGGCAGTACCCAATTAAGCAAGAAGCTAAAAAACAGGTAAAAGAGATCCTAGATCAACTTGAATACCAGGGGGTGATTGAAACTTGCACCTCACAAATGAACAATCCTTTGTTTCCTGTCTCCAAACCAGACAACTCATATCGTCTAGTTTTGGATTACAGACACCTTAACTCATGTTGCAAAACTTTTGCAGTACAAAACTCACATAGTGCTGCACTAATGAATAACATAGTGCGCAAAAAATACAAAACAACATTAGACATCTCTAATGGATTCTTTTGTCAAAATATAGCACCAGAGAGCAGATATTTGACTGCATTCTCAGTAAATGGCTCGCAAAAAAGCTTCTGCCGTTTACCCCAGGGGCACAAGAACAGCCCAGGATTATTCTCAAAGAGAGTAACAGAATTACTACAAACATACGATGACGAGGCATTATCATATGTCGACGACATTTACCTAACAGATGATGACTTGGATACTCACTTAAAGAGAGTGAACACCATAATACTTGGGTTCGCAGCAGAGGGTTACAAATTCAACTTTAAAAAATCTAGAATTGCCCATCTGACAGTCCTGTTTTTAGGATATGAATTATCAAGTGAAGGCAAAAGCCTGGCTGACAATTTCCTAGAGAAATGTGCTGTACTCCAAGCTCCTAGAACACTAAAAAACTTACAATCAATTCTAGGCTTCCTAAATTTCGGAAGAACATACATTGCAAACTACGCAGAAAGGGTCAAACCCCTTTATGATCTAATAAAACCAGATTTTAAAAGAATCAATTGGACTCAAAAACACACAGAAATTTTGAGATCTTTACAAACAGACATGCTAATTAAAACAAAATTAGAAACACGTGATAACACACGCAATCTTGTGATTCGAGTCATCCCAGGAAGATGCGGATTCACATACCTGACCTCTAATGAGGGGGAAAAGGTACCAATTGCATACAAATCACACTTGTACACAGAAGCTGAAAAGAAGTTCAGTATTAAAGAAAACATTGTTCATGCGGTTCAGACAGCTGTAGCAAAGGAAAAATACCAAGCAGACGGTAGACAGTTTACAGTCAGAACAGCAGAATCAGCTTTTGAGGCATTAACAACACCATGTAATTTACCGACAACTGCACTAAATCCAGAATGGATACAATGGGTAAATTCTGTTGCTACAGACAAAGTAAAATACTATTTTGACCCGGAAATGAAAGAATTAAAATATCTAGAATATGAGAGAGAATACCCTCTGCCAATCGACATTCTGCCTTTACGACAGTACGCCTGTGTAATATATACAGACGGGCATGCTCAACCCTCAGTTTGGGGAGAGCTGGCTTACAAAGCCACATGCGAAATTGTAAAAGAAGTGTGGCGCGGAGGTAAATTAAGACCTCTACTTACAAAAACACACTCAGTGGAAAATAATTCAGAACAACAAACTGAAATAATAGCGTTAAAAATGGCGCTAGATAATGCCGATCGCGAATTCCCGACACTTATTGTGTGCGATTCGTATTACTGCGTCAAATCATACAATAACGATTTACAGAAATGGATTCAAAACGGTTACAAAGATGACACAGGTGCAACAATAAAGCAAAAAGTGCTTTGGGAACAAGTAGCTCTTTTACAGAAAGAACTACCAAAAACTCACGTGATACATTCAGTGAGTCATCAGCGTGATGGCGTTCACGTTGCAGGGAATTTATTGGCTGAGAAAGCCACAACGGCAGCAACTGAATCGGCTTCCGTAGTCAAGAAAAAGCGTGCAGTAAAACACATTGACGGTGAAACAGTGCTGGCAGTGAAAACGTCATCAAAAGGCGACTGTTCGGCGCTACCGATCAATTATCCACTCAATTATACATACATAATCGATGCAAACTCAGTCCCTTTTGCTCGAATCCCTGGAGTGGGGGATAGAGTGATTCCAAACACGGACAGGAGAGGCTTGTTAATAGCAGACGCACATATGGGTGAAGGTCTCAGACACCTTAAACAAAAAGATTCTCTGGAAGAATTACAATCAGTATACTGGTGGCCAGGCATGAGCCTGCATCATCAGCTTTTTGTAAAAAACTGCCCTGACTGGAATAGAGATCGCAGTGGCGAGCGAGGAGGACTGCTACCTTGGCACTTCGCTACAGAAAAACAACAACGATAAGAAAGTACCCATCACGAAAAAGCGTTATATTAACATAAAAAGACTAATTTTCACTTATGATGTAGGACCCCAGCGCTCGGCTGACGTCTGAACTGTTATAAAAAGATTTGCGAGTCTATAATGGCATATACGCTAGAAGCATGCTCCGTTTGGTTGAATGTTTTTTCCTCTTGCCCTAAAGCGTGTGAAAGGACATGGCCAAATGAGCTTAGCATAGCGGGACTCTTCTCACTTCCTACCTGAGGGAACGGGATGGTGTAAAGAAAAAACCAAAGGCATAAAGCAATCTATAACAGCAAAGGTATTAGGTTCAGGAGCTGGGTGGGTCAAACATCTAATAAGTGTCCAACGTAGTCTAAATAACCTGCCAAGAAATTCTCTGCGGGGATTCAGTCCGTACGAATTATTGTTTGGAACTAGAATGATGGTCTTAGATCTTGACAGTCAGACTTCAGTGGTTAAAGAAAAAAGCTTTGATATCAAAGATCATTTGGCTATTTTACAGGACTTAAACGAAACAAGGAAAGACCTGAGCAACATAAAGTTGAAACAACAGCCAACGACCACTGAAGAAACACCACCTGTCCCAGCAAGACCTGTCTGGATTCCAAAAATCGGGGATCTAGTCAGAGAAAAGATCGCGGTAAAGAAGGAATTTGGGCCTTCTTACAGAAAAGCAGTTCCTGTCTTGTCTATCAACGGGACAAGATCAGTAGTACTACCGCCCCTTGCTGGTAAAAAGGAGAACAGAGTTGTATCAATCGACCTGATAAAACCACAATCATGTGGCCGATAACAAACAGTAGGCCAAGTGGGCTCCCGAGAAGTAGTAGAACACCAAGGTTTGCTACAAACACAGAGGTTCAATCTAAGAGGCTACTCACATTTGAAATGCCAACAGAACAACAACAAGGACTATGCAACAACGCTATGGAACTTAAACCTCTAAAAACCCAAATAAAAACATTTAGCAGAGACACACCAATCTACAATGAAGTAACAAATGACTATGCTGCTGCAACAAAACACACTAATAAAGCAAACAGCAATCCTGAAGCAATAGGAACAATAGACAGAACGGCATCCGGTTACTTCATCAACTTCAGTGATTCATCTGAAAACCTGAGTGAATCAAAGGAACAAACATCAACAAAAACCTTTAAAAATAAAGCTAAGGAACTTTTTCAACATCTGAAAGAAACCTATCTGATTTCTCCATGGATTGAATTCTGGGTGGCCTTAGGTGCACTTATCCTCATACTTTGGCTCATCATGGTACTATGTTTGGGACACTTCATTGAGGGAAAATATGCTAAAATGGACACAGCAAGCCAGAAAATCAACTTGATCCTCAAACCACACACGTCTTCACACGTCGAGAAAAGAGAACTTTCTTCAGTCAACTTCACAGCCAATCCGATACCCGGTGGGGTAGCATGGGACAATACTGATTATGAAATCTATGGTCCGGTTGAAATCCTGAAGTATCCACATCAAATAAAGATCTCATTGAGTGACTTTGTAAAACCAAGCTCAGTTGCTGATGATTGGGACGTTGAAAGCATTAATAATATGATGTCTGATCTAGTGATGTCTGCTAAATTTACAAAACATGATTATTTGCAGGGTTCGTCTAATTATGATAAAATGTTCTGCTATAATCACTATAGTAATCATTATCTGCATAAATCTGCACAACCTAGAAATGTTTTAAATTTTAATCAATGGGAACACTGTGCAACCCCTCCAAAAGGTAGCTCAAGAACCTTTTATGACAAATATTCATATTTTTCAGGGTTCAACACAAATAATGCAGAGACATTTTATTTCAAATTGTCAAATAAGACAGGTACAAAAACCATGCTTACAAATACTAAATTGATATATTCAGATTCGTTTTTTGAACAAATGAGTACATTTGGGTTTGATTACTGGGACAAAAATGTTGAAGTAAAAAGTGTTTGGGGTACAAAGGAATGGCAAGTACAAGGTATAGAATCATTGTTACTGTGCAACCCCTCCAAAAGGTAGCTCAAGAACCTTTTATGACAAATATTCATATTTTTCAGGGTTCAACACAAGTAATGCAGAGACATTTTATTTCAAATTGTCAAATAAGACAGGTACAAAAACCATGCTTACAAATACTAAATTGATATATTCAGATTCGTTTTTTGAACAAATGAGTACATTTGGGTTTGATTACTGGGACAAAAATGCTGAAGTAAAAAGTGTTTGGGGTACAAAGGAATGGCAAGTACAAGGTATAGAATCATTGTTTAGAGCCTGCATGATACCAGAACAAATTATATTTTTGAATGACACTATTCAACAAACTACCTGTCTTGGCCTAGCCAAAATCAAAGACTTGAACAAACCGTCTATTCCAAAGCCAACAATGAACAGTAATAGCTCTATAGATGAGGAGATAGACGTAATCCATATATTAAGCCAAAACAGAACACATCCAGATTGGAAAAAGTGGTTGATCTGGCCCACAGATACTAATAACTGTCAAGACAGATTCCTGAACAAAATCCAAGGGTTCAAATTGACCAGGCCAGACCCTAGATATTCCCAAAGACAACACCCAGGGATAATCACCACATACAGTGTGGGCAAGCTCTGCCTTCAATGGCTACAAACATCCACACTGTCAGAAATTAAGCAACACCTAACTTTACTTACTGATGGTGCTGACTTGCGTGATTTCATTATGGGACCGCGCAAACAGCGTCAAAAATGCTTCATAGCAGCCTCTGTATATGCAGCTTATAACGAAGCCTGGAAAGTAACTCAAATTGAAACATCAGAGAGAATACGGGAAATTGACCGTATTAATTTGGAAAAATCACTTTCTGTAGTGGACAATGGGTTAATGACTCTGTCCTCCAGAATATACTCTTTGGACAGCATTGTGTCTTCAGCAATCGACATAATATCGCAAGACTTACTGTTGTTACAACACGGTCAGTCCCAATTGCGCTCTATTGTACAACTTGGCTGGACGTTACAAAATCTGCTTTCAGGCTATGTGCCTTGGCGTTTAATCAACACAACGTCACTATTCAATATCTTTAACCTTACTGATAAACAAATCAGTATGGCACAGAAGGGTGCTGATTATACAATCCTGAGCATGAGAAACTCGAGAGATTACCATTGACAATGTCAGAACGACCTGTCAGTGAGTGGATAATACATGGAATAATTAATATTCCAATATCTACTTTCAGGTTTCAATACTGCCAAAAATATATACAGGCTGGCATGTACGAAAAATTGGGTAAAGGATACATTAAGTCAACATGGAACTTGCCCTATACACATGCATGTGTCAGTAATAAAGGCCGGAAAGTGTTTCTTAGTGGCAACAATTGTGCCATGTCACTAAGCGGTACACTTCTGTGTAATGGTATTAGTTTACACGGAGCCTGTGAAGGATCCTCAAATAACCTTTCATGTCACCAGCTAGGCACACCTGCGACACAAATAGAACCATTCTTTAGGAGACTATCGAACGGGAGTTACATTATAATTGTAGACCGCAGATGTTGTAGCTTGGTGCCCGGAATACCTTATCTCATAAGTACGACTGCGAAGGTCATGTGCTGTGAACGAGTATTGTTCCCCAGCGCAATGCCAGACAGGTAGGCAAGGTTATGGCCGAATTTGAAAATTTCTTCCATTAGAGTTGATACTTTAAGCAGAATGAAAACTGTGCTCCTTCAGACGCCGACCAGGCTCACGTCATCAAAAGAAACGTATGATCTCCAAGTTGCAAGGACGACGGCAGAGATTCATTCATTGTTATCAACTAATTCCCCCATACATTTCGCAGACATCCTGAACGAAATCTTAAATATTTCTGATACCAGTGGAGTCTCAAATGTATTTAAGACAGTGTTTTCAGGGGCTCTAACACCATTTAAAGCCATTCTGGGTATTTTTCCAGACTTTGTCCATTCCATCTTTGGTGGACTTCCTCTCCTTTTGGGACTAGTGGCAGGAATCCTATTTTTGATTCTGTTATTTCGCTATGGCAAACCGTGTCACAGACAAAACACCTGCGACAAGGGAAGAAACAATCCTAGCCATTGGATACCGGGACCGGATATCTAAAATCCTTGGACTGTCCCGACTAAGAGACCTGAACATGACTTGGTTTCTTTCATTTAGACCTATGTGGCAAAGCTGTGTTTTACCTGTATTAAGGTGCTTGCTATGCGGAGAAGAATGCGTGTTGGACACCTGTCTGACGCTACAATCGGATGCGTCAATGGATGCAGAAACTTTGTTGGGTCCGGTCACGGCTCATGCATTGTGCTGCCCCCAGCGGCTACCAATCCTGATGACGGCATTCGTGGAGACTTCACCACTACGATTGAGGAGTAGTGAGGTTCAAGATGAAAGCAGCATCGATCAGGTACGACCTTCTGTCAGCTATGCTGATCAAAACATCAATGAAGGCAATCATGCTCATGAATGCATGGTAACATCTTTTTCAGAGTTAATGGAACTTTCACAGGAAGCTGTTGACAGCTTTTTCGAGAGTCTAAATGATATGATGTTCTCACCAGAGCAGAAATAATGACTTTTTAGCAAGCAAGCGCAAGGCGTTTTCAACACCCTGAATTTGGCCTTAAACTTTGATAATGAAGCATCATGAACAAAATTTTTCACCAGTTTACGGACAGTGGAACATAAATTTTCACAGCCCCAAAAATATTTTGAATTTTTTCGGGACACTTATCTTCTGCTTAAAGTAGAGACTATTCTTAGAGAACTATATTTTTATTTTAGGACCTTTAGAGATATTAGCTGCCCTCTGACCTGTTCATAATATTTTAATTTGTGATGAAATGGTCTCGCACTTTTTCTTCTGTATTAAGAGCCATTTCATGTGTTATTTCAATGTTTTATTCATAATGATGTATGAATATGCGTGATTAATTTAGCATTTTTTCTACTGCTTGAGTGCATATAATGCTTCTCGTAGATTACATAATTTCAAAATGCATATAGATGTATTTTGGGGTGGTACGGTATACACATACACTACGAAATATTTACTATGCCTAGATCTTGTAAATATGGACATAGTTAGCGTGGAGTGGGTGTGATGTATTCCTATAGGTTCTGTATCGATCCCCCTATTCCTGACCCTGTTCTGGTTAATAGTTAACTAGCAGCCAACCCACGGTGCAAAAAACGTTATCTGATTAAGCCACACCACGGCACAGAAACGTGTTATCTGATTAGGTAATAACGCATGCCATCTAATTAGACAAGCACTATTTCTCCAGCCCCTGATAAGGCATACGGAGTTCTCAAAACAAATCAAACCTATGACAACCTGGGAAAAACCCTGCGGCCATTGTTTTGATTTCACAGAGAACTTCAGCAAAAGAATGTGCAAACAAGCCCGTTCGTATGACATCCTTATTGACGTATCTATGTCCATCCTTACGTCAATCTCGACACCTTACAGGTATAAATATTACCGACGTTGCCTTAAGCAAACACATGCGGTGGTGACGAGATCGGAGCAGCAAGACGCGCTGAGGAGCCCAGCAGAGAGCGAAGCCCACACGCGCTGCCCCGCCTTCCTGACGCGCTGAGAACAAGAAGCTGTTTTTCTCCTGCCGAGAAATCCAGCACCGGCGCTTCCAAGCGGCCCTCGCAGGCAGCTGGAATATCAAGACCAGAGACGAGAGATACCAGCCCTCAACCATTCTAGATCTCAGGTACAGAACTGAACAACCCCGTGCAGAGAATTCTTGAGTCAGTCACTTGGCAAAACAAACTTAACTTAAACTGCTACTTATCTACTCCCGTTCACGTATTAGGCTTAGGTCAGGTACACTGGGGTAGGCGTAGTTAGAAGCACCAGTTGAGTACGAGTAGTCAATGTATATATGTATGTATCTATTTTATCGATTTTAAATATCATATGGCTTAGAAACCATATCAATGCTTCTGCAGTATTATTTTATACTTCTGCTTTTATTGTATGCACTTTACTTAACCATAAGTATCGCAATATTATCGATTCATTTCTCTTGTACGAGAAAAGAGACTGATCAATAAATACCATCTTTATTGAACACGCCCGTCTCTTCCTTTTCTCTACAATCTGGTGAAACTAAGAATGCACGTACTGACTGAGTAAAATAAGTTGTCTTTTGTTTTCACACGACTCTAGAGATACACTCTTGATTAGGGGAGAGCAAAGTTGTCATGTTCTATGGTTGTCAGAAACTAAATCCCTTCTTGTCTATCCAGGGAGGTTAAACTCCTCCTTGCCTATTTGAGAAAGTTTCTAGTGAACTCTGAGCTAGCTGGCAAAACCAAAAACTTTAAGTCTAATATCGTCAATAGAAGACCTAGTTAACCTCTGCCCTGGGTCTATACTATTGAAGGTATTATTCCAATGCGCAGAGCCTATTGGGATCATAGGAACTACACTACACCCTACTCAAGCAGCGACGATTATTCTTGTCAGAGTAAAGTCACAAGCAAACCCTAAATTAACCGGTGCACAAAAGCAGTCAGGCTTTACTTAGAGGCAGTGTGTAAAGTATTCATGGATCACGTCAGACAGTAATAAAGTGAATACACAACACAAGAAAAATACAGTAAAATAAAATAAATATTTGATACCAAAATTACAAAAATACAAACAGTAGAAATAGAGATATGCAGTTTTTAAGATTTAAGCGAGAACATTGGCTAAAAACTCTAAGCACCAACTGTGGTTATCTGGTTGCGTCGGACCGGCTCAAAGTGACAGGTTCAGGCTGACCATGATGGAGCGTGGGATGGATACACCGACCAATTTAGGCCCTCTAAATAAAGTACCTTAAATCCTGGTTGCTGAGTGTTGCGAGATCTTACGCCAAAGAGGCATCATGCAGCGGTGGTTCTGATAAAGCTGCATGGGTGCGATGTGCGGTCCTGTATCGTCATCGCAAATGCTGTCAATGGGAGGGGAGAACGATGGATTGGGTTGTGGACCTGAGTATGTACCAGTGGATGAGATTAATTCAAACATTCAATTCATCACTTTTTGTGTACTTTAGTGTGCCACTCTAAGTTGGATGGTGTAGCATCCTGCTACAATGACCACAGACGCTATGTAGTATTATCACTAGATCTTTATTCTCTTACAACCACTCTCGTCCCTGTCCCTACTCTGACTGCCCCTTTCCTGTCCTGTCCCCTCCTCTTCCCCTCTGCCCACCTAGCTCCGCCCACCCCAGCTACTGGACTGCTAACTTCATTACATCTCCCCCTTTCTTAATAAAGTAACAACTGAAAGAAATAGAGATCAGTCCATCTCTGTGATCAGTCTCTTAGGAGGCCGCACTTGACGGCGGGGTCTCGCCAGTATGGACACGACATCTTCAGGTGAGGGCTCTTCTGTAGGTGAGGGTCCGATGTCGGGTGCAACAGTCTCAGGGCTGTCCCTGCACACAGGTG
Source organism: Lissotriton helveticus (assembly GCF_964261635.1). Lineage (NCBI taxonomy): Eukaryota > Metazoa > Chordata > Amphibia > Caudata > Salamandridae > Lissotriton > Lissotriton helveticus. Next base: position 168,561,812 of record NC_136059.1, on the reverse strand, counting down.
TGGGGACCATGGGTGCACTTGCATGGACTTCAGGAGAGCACTTCTTAAAGTGAGAGGCGTTGCGGGTGACTCTTCGTGTCTCTGATTCTGCTGTCACCATGGTGCCCTTTTGTTGGGTGATCGTCAGGGGCTCATCTTTGAAACGACAATCAGTCTTTTGGCGTTGTTCCTGCTTGACAACGACTCTGTCGCCTTCTTTCAGGGAAGGGGACCGGGCCCTTCGCTTGCGGTCCGCATACTCTTTCATCTTGTCCTTGCGGTGCCGATCTGTGATGGCCATGTCTCTGTGTTGTTGATTCGACGGAGGTTTTTCCAGGGCTCCGTCCCATGTGGGGATCCGATTCCTCATTGTCCTCCCAAGCATGAGAGTCGCAGGGCATTGGCCCGTCGTAGAGTGAGGGGTGGTCCTGTAGGCACTAAGGACCTCGTTCAGTGCTGACTGAAGATCTTTCTTTTCGGCCGTGGCTTGCTGGAATGTTCTCTTAATGGTGGACATGAATCTTTCCACAGTGCCGTTGGCCTGAGGCCAGAGGGGCGTGACTTTGCGATGTTGGAAGTCCATGTGTTTCGCGAAGTCGCTGAACTCATGACTATTGAATGGGGGCCCGTTGTCCGTCTTGATGACCCTGGGGACACCCCAAGTAGCGAAGACTTCCTCAAGCACCTTGAGGGTGCAGGCGGCACTGGTGGATGATATGAACTGGGCCACTGGGAACCTGGAGTATTCATCCAGGATGATGACTACATACTTCCCGGACTGCAAGGGGCCATAAAAGTCCATGGCAACTTCTTGCCATACCCCATCAGGCAACGGGGTCATCTGTAGAGGAGCAGGTGGATTACTGTGGCTGGTCAGTTGACATGGGTGGCAGTCTTTCAACGTGTCCTCGACCATCTGGTCGAGAGCTGGGAACCAGACACGTTCTCTCAGTGCTCTTTTGGTGGAGACGACTCCTCGATGACCTTCGTGGGCCAAATCGATCACTCCTTGTCTCAGTGTTGCTGGTATAACTAGTCTGTGGTCTCTGAGGAGGAGGTCGTCACTGGTTACAGAGAGTTCGTCGGAGACATGCCGGAAGGCCTGTAGTCCTTTCTTGACAGCAGGGTTTTCCTCTTCCTCCTGTGGGTGGTATCTCCATCTGTTGGTTCGGGTGCGCTTTACCACTTCTTGTAGGATGCTGTCTTGGTTGGTCGCTTCCCGAATGGCATGCATGGGGATTGCTGGTGGACGAGCATGATTGGTCACGAAGTGAATGTATTCCTCCGCAATGGAGGGTGCAGTCTCTGATGAGTCTCGGGGGTGGCGAGACATATAATCAGCTGGATTCTCATCCTTCCCCGGTTTGTGAATAATCGAGAACGTGTACTCTTGCAGCCGCAAGCCCCATCTCTCGATCCTGGGGGGCATCTTGCACTTGGGATTCCCATAGATCGTGACAAGTGCCTGATGGTCGGTTATGAGCGTGAAGTGTTTCCCGAATATGAAGATGTGGAAGTGCTCGCACGCCCACACGACAGCCAGGCTCTCCTTCTCCGGTTGGGAATATCGTTTCTCAGGGTCCGTTAGGCTCCGACTGGCATAAGCGATGATTCTCCTTTGATCCGACTCGTGGTCGTATTGTGCCAGGATGGCCCCTAAGCCCACGGGGCTTGCGTCCACAGTGATTTCCGTTTTCCTCTTGGGATTGAAATAGGAGAGGCACTTGGCTGATTCCACGGCGTGTTTAATGTCTTTGAAGGCACGCTAACACTCCGGAGTCCATACAAATTGCGCGCCAGCTTTCGTGAGGAGCCGCAGAGGGTGACTTACGGTGGCGTAGTCACGAATGTAGCGGGCGCAGTAGCTTGCCATCCCAAGAAAGGAACGCAGGTCGTTGACATCAGCCAGGCTCTTGGTGTTGTTGAGCGTGGCGATTTTGTCCGGGTCTGGTTTCATGCCACCCGCTGAGAAGATGTGCCCGAAAAATTTCAGGGTCGACTGATGAAATTCACATTTGTCCTTGTTGAGGGTCAACCCAGCGTCCATCAGAGCGAGGCAGACACGATCAAGGGCGGTGTCATGCTCTTGCGTGTCCGAACCGTAGACCAGGATATCATCGCTGTAATTAAGGGCGTTAGGTATGTGGTGGATGACAAGACGTATGGCCTCCTGGAAGATCTCGGCGGCTGATGAGACGCCTAAACTGAGACGTTTGTAGCGGAAGAGGCCAAGATGGGTGGCAAACGTCGTGATGGGGCGAGAGCTGGCGTCTAGCTCGAGCTGGTGGTAGCCCTTGTTCAGGTCCAGTTTGGAGAACACAGTCGCCCCATTGAGGGCTGTGATCATGTCGCTCAGGAGTGGGCCTGGATGTCTCTCCCTCTCGATAGCTGTATTCGGCAGACGCATGTCCACGCAGAGACGGACTTTGTTTTGGGATCCTTTCTTGGGGACGATGACCACCGGGGACACCCAAGGAGTGGGTCCCGCAGTGCGCTCAATGATGTCGGCGTCCAGAAGTTCCTGCAGTTCACATTCAACCGCGGATTGCAAGTGAAAAGGCACTCTACGCGGGTGTTGAGCCACTGGCTTGATTTGCTCGTTGATATGCAGGTGGATTTGACGGCCCTTCAGTTTCCCTAAACCTCGGAAGAGGGAAGGGAATTTCCCAGCGCAGTCCGAGATGTCATGGACGTTGAAAAGGATGTGTACCAACTGAAGACGTTCCGCCGTGGGGAGGCTCAGCAGACAGTCAGCCTCAGGCCCTTTAATAACGTGGATAACTGCCGGGATGGAGAGCTTGCCATGCGTGAGGGTGGTGTCAAATTTGCCCAAGCACTGGAGAGGTTTCTTCGCCATCCAGGTGTAGACGCGGACAGGCGCGAAATGTAAACGTGGTTTGGGGTCCATGCGGTCGTGTTCGGCAACAGAAATGTAGTTGAGCGATGCTCCGCTGTCCATCATGAACTTGGCGGCATGGTTGCCCACTTTGATGTCGAGGCGTGGATAACGTTTGAACTGATCATGGTCAGCAAAGTTGACATATTCGGTGGTGTAGGATGAGTGCCTGGATGAGGACGATCTGGAGTCCCTTGAGGGGGAACGACGGTCCCATCGGGAGCGCCGAGAGTCGTGACTGGAGTGGGAGAACGTGGGAGATCTGGGAGGCTCTTGCTGAACTGATCTGATGTGATGGCGCTTAGTCTCTACTCGTGAGGGCCGCTGCGACTCATCATGCCTGTCACCATCATTGCGTTTTTCTTTGTGGTAATCCCCACACATGGCCTCAAAGTGGTTGGATCGTCCACATTTTCTGCACCGTTGGCCCATGGCAGGGCAAGAGTCGATGTGAGGGTAGTGGTACCCGCACCTAAAACAGCGCCTCGTGCGTTCAGGTCTGCGATCTCTCCTCCCGGATACCTTCCTTCTGTAGTCCGGGCGTCGCCTGGGCGAATACTTGGAGCGCCGCGATCTGTCTCGCGGGTGACGTCTTCCACTGTCGCGCCGATCCTGACGTCCCTGCCGCCTCTCAGTGATGCGGTTGGCGTGTTCGTGGCTGGTACTAGGTCCTGTTTCAATTTCCGCCGCATTTTCCTCGGCTTGGTCGTACAGTCGGGAGTTTTCTTCAATCTCCGCTAGTTCCTGTGGTTTCCTCAGCAGTCGCCGTCTCAGCGACTCCGAGTGACACCCCGTGATTATTTGAGATTTGATGGCTGCATCCGGCGAGAAGTTGGTAAAATCGCAATGCTGGGACTGCCGCCGCAGCCGATGTATGAAAGAACTCAGTGGTTCTTCTTTTCCCTGGCGCTGCTGGTGGAATTTATGTCTCTCATAGTCAACGTTTCTCTTATGCAGGAAACGGTTATTTAGAACAGTTCTTACTTTGTCATAGGTGTCACCATCTGTGGCTGGGATCTCTCGTACAATTTTGCTTATTTCACGTCCCCCCAAATTGCGAAGTGCTATGATCTTGTCTTTGTCTGGTTCAATTTTGGACCCTTCAATATAATCCTCAAAGTCCTCTAGCCATTCTTGCCACTTTAATCCCATGCTGCTTCCTGTTGTGACTGACAATGGCTCCGGGGCTCGCAGGTGGGTGCCCCCTTTGACGTCTTTCTGTGTGGGAGGGTTAGACATCTTGTCGGTGTGTTTTGGTGCCCTCGTCCACTTCTTGCGTCAGCGACTGGCGTGCGTTTCCACGGTCTGTTCTCTTGTGGCTAGCAGTGCTTGTTTGTCTCTTTTCCACTTTATTTTCTTTGGCCAAAGCCTGTTCCCTTGTGAATAGCAGTGCTTGTTTGTCCCTTACAGCTAGCAATGCTTGTTTGTCTCTTTTCCACCCTCTTTTCTGGATGCCTGACTCCAAAATGGCCGCCTCTATTTTGCTCAGGAAGGGTGTCCCAGGAATCGCCTGACTTAAAGATGGCCGCCGCTAGGGGAATCTCGTGTCACACGAGATCTCATTCAAGCCTCCATTCTCCACTCGGCACTCACCGGCAGCCGGCTTCTTCAGGCAGCTCACCCTCCGCACCTCTTCAGACGCTCCTCAGGCACCGGAGCAGTTCAGACGCGATCCGGGCAGACTCCGGTTCACTGCGGGGCTTGCAGGCGAATGCTCACGCATCGGGGGTGAGTTTTCTTCCGTTTTTGGCGCGAACAGCGCACATTCAGCACCGCTCGGCAGGCGGTTTCCGCGGGGCGCCGTCCTCCGCGTTGGGGCACTTTCTCTTCCCTGCTAGGGTCTGGCAGAGTCAGGGTAGGCTCCTGGCTTCTGTTCCTGCAGCGCTGGCTGGTCACTGCACACTTCTTGCGCAAGTCGCGTTTTGGCGCGAAGGGTCTCCTTTACCTTGAGCGTCCAAACGCTCGGCGCTTCGGCTCCCTCCTGGGTCCCTCTCAACTGCTGGGGGGGGGGACAGGGTCACCGGTTGCTGGCCTCTCGTGGCCGGTCGTAGTTTCGTCTTTCTGGCCAGCGCCTTCTTCTCCTCGACGCTGCCGGGGGAGAGGGCTCTCTTGCAATGTTCTGTGGGTTGGGTTTAAGCTGATCCCACCCTCGTCGCCAGCTGTAGCATCCTGCTACAATGACCACAGACGCTATGTAGTATTATCACTAGATCTTTATTCTCTTACAACCACTCTCGTCCCTGTCCCTACTCTGACTGCCCCTTTCCTGTCCTGTCCCCTCCTCTTCCCCTCTGCCCACCAAGCTCCGCCCACCCCAGCTACTGGACTGCTAACTTCATTACAGATGGGTATGCCCAGACGTAGGTACAGTGTGCCACTGGAACAAAGCTGTACAGATCATACACAAGAAATCTCAGTGTTTCTCTAGTTTTCTGAAGCAGCCCAGCCTTGGACATAGGACTGTTTTGAGCAGATCACTCACCTTTGTGCTGTTTCCTCCCCACAGAACTCGTTGCTAAGATTGCTGTCAGCCAAAGAGCGGGAAAAAGCACGGACCGCCTTCTCGTTGCTGGACCAGGACAACGACAGTCTCATCAGCGGTGGCGAGTGCAGAAGAGCCCAGGCCGCGTGGTTCCGGAAACACCCCAAGGAGGCCCCATCCTGCAATGTCAGGTACCTGATCCATTTCTGAAGAGTCTACTTATTGATGTACCTGTTAAAACCTATCTACCGTCTTTAATGATGCCTCTCCTTATAAAAAAAACTTCCAGGATCTAGCCCAAGTGAGTTTATGGAAAGAAAATATCATTTACAACTTACTTTAAAGAGTGGTTTGTGTGCTCTTTTCATAGCTTTTATTGCTTCCTCTGACTGATCAGTTGCTTTTGCAGTTGGTGTCTTTTTTTGTTTTTAATAGGATGATGTTTATTTGATATTTGACTTTTCCTGTGCATCTACTTTCTGTTATGTGGCTATGTTTGTTGATATTATCTAAATACACTAAGTATAACTAATTAGTGATTTGGGAATATCTGTTTGTCAGAAAGTGGGTTATTAGTTTTGGGCGGGGTACCCTTACTGACTTACTAAACATGGTCTGGTTACTTCTCCAAATAGTTCTAAGAGTGCTTTGCTCAAATCAGCTCCTGCTAGCTGTGGCACAACCAGCAGGCCATTCCCCAGAGACATGCGTGTTCAAGTCAAGCAGCATCAACAATTTTAAAATCAAGAAAACAAGAAAAAAAGTCCCAAACTGACCCAGAAATATTTAATGAGCACAAAGACACCGAAATGATTAAAATCAGGTAAAGAGAACCACAGACATGTATTTTTAAAGTTTTGGAAAATCAACAAACATATCTAGAGAGATGTTGGAGACTACATTATATTGATCAGGATCTCGCCAAGTATAAGACAGTTTTAACTGATTACAGATATCTAATTCTGTCAGAAAAATGGTCTTATTTTTCTAAACTAATCAAGGAGGTGGAAAACTCTACCAAAGAGCTGTTCTAACTGTGGTAACTAATCTATCTACCTTACCAAGTAAAACAGTGAATAATCACTCTCAGGACTTTTGTAATTCACTAGCACAATATTTTCAAAGCAAAGTGGAACAATATATACCACCTTTGACAATGGGGCAAGGCCTGAGATGAGAGACTTAGCATTCACGCCACTTTCTAATGCTCCAACCTTTAAAGAATTTAGAGCTGTAACAGTGGATATGGCCACTACCTACATCCGTCAGGCTGAATCTGGCTCTCCCTATGATCCTCTCCCCACGATGATTTTTAAACAAGCTCCTGAGATTCTCACCGCTAGTCTAACCTCAATCTTTAACTCTATGTTTGAGCAGTGTGTTTTTCCCTCTATATGGAAGAGGGCTTCGACTCTTTTAAAAAAATCAAATCTGGATAAAACTGACACTAATAATTACAGACCCCTTTCACGTCTTCCACTTCCTGCCAAAATGGTGGATAAAGGTATGAATAATCAACTTACCCAATATTTACAGGATCATAACATTCTGGATGAATCCCAATTCGGCTTTAGGGCAGAGCACAGCATAGAGACTGCCTTGATGTAATCAGAGCAGTGCTGGATGCAAGTGGTGCTCTGGCTCTTATCCTGCTCGGTATTTCGGCGGCGTTCAACACGGTCGACCATCAATTGCTACTCACTCGCCTAAATGTGCTGGGTGTTACGGACAACGTTGTAGGTCTGATCTCTTTGTTTTTATCCAACAGGATGCAATCAGTGGCATTGGGTAACTATGTTTCCCCGTCTTTCATTCTCCCTTGCGGGGTACCTCAGTGCTCTTCTCCGAGTCCCACACTCTTCAATGTATATGAATCTGAACTGGTTGTATTAATCAGATCTTCTGGGATGGCACTAACATCCTACGGCGGTGACACGCAAATTATCCTGTCTATTTGCAGAGGTGCCATCTCACCAGTAAATAGATTTAGGGACTGTATGTGAGCAGTCAACACATGGATGAGTTTGCACTGCCTCAAACTCAATTCAGGAAAGACACAGGTGATTCTATTTGGGAATTTTTTACCTAACTGGTCACAGATCTGGTAGCTTGATGAATTGGGAGTCGCACCCACCCCAGTCGCCAAAGCAAAACATTTAAGAGTGCTCATAGACCAGAGACTAAATTTTGAAGCACAAGTCAAGGCAGTATCATCAGCTAGTTTCTTTCTACTCAAGAGAATCAAGAAATTCTTACCTATAATCCCAATAGACAGCAGAACAACAGTGATAACCTCTTTAGTTATGGCCAAATTGGACTACTGCAATGGGCTCGATCTCGGAATGCCTGTGAAGCAGACTCATAGATTGCAGATGATCCAGAATGCAGCTGCTAGACTTCTGCTGGGGATACTTACATTTTAATCGATAGGTAATCACCTTAGGAGACTGCATTGGCTTCCAGTCACGGGTCGCATTAAGTTTAAGGCTTTATGTGTCACGTATAGGGCACTCTATATTTCCCAAACAGATGTCTTAGGTCCAAAGGGGCTAAAATAATGCTCTCTCAAAGATTCTGTAAGGCTAACTGGGGCGACAGAAGTTTTACTGTAGGAGCCACGAAACTTCCATCTCTTCCATCCTTTCGTACGGCCCTCAAGACTTTTTTATTCCATGAATAGTTCACCTGCCTGCTTTCTGGACTGTTAGCGCCAAAGACACCATTTGGTATTCGTACGCTGTATAAATCCTAATAACATAACATAGAAAATACAACATGCCAATCAAAAGAATCAGTTTGTGATTGACCAAGGTCAATGGGCAGTTTTATGACAACCACAATGGAGAAGAGGATGGATACACCAAGTGGGTAATGTTTTTTTCTTTGTATCTACTTACCATTTGCTATAGCGCCACTTTACCAGGAATGTATACGTACCATTTACAAAATAACTAGAAAAATGTCAAATCCAAGATAAAATACAGAAACACCAGTACAACATATTGCTACGGAGGAGAGAACAATGAGAGCATACTAGATATTGCAGGTGAAAGAAGTGATGGCTGACAGTAGCGATTGTAATGATTAGTTGAGGTGAATGCAAAAAACATAAGGTTTCATAAGTTTCCGAAAGGTGAGTACATCAGATTGACTCCAGATGGATGGAGGTATGGAACCTAAGAAGCTGATCACAGCTCAAGAGATAGACTGCTTATACTCCTAGAGCCCTGCTCAAGGCAGGAGTTTCCAAAAAGAGAGATTTTTTTCTCCATAGACCTCTCTTTACACCAGAGTTTGTGAAGATAACTGTGAGGTATGGAGGGGATTTGAGATGGATGTACTTGTGGGTGTGGCATCCTGCTTTGACTTAAATTCTGGTAGGAATGGGGGTCCGGTGGAATTCGCTCAGGACTGAAGTAATGTGATCCACTTTCCCTATGGAGGAGACCAGCCAAGCAGCTGCACTGAAGACCACTGTGATGAGGCACTAGAAGCCTTTTGGAGATCTGTAAGAACCGCATCGTCCTAGTCAGGGTGGGAGATGAATAGGCTATGGGCACAGGTCTTGGTTAGTTGGGGGTAAGTGGGGGCATATTATCAAGAACGGCGATAATGGGCTTGATAATATGCCCTTGTGAATTCCCATAGAAGCCCAGGTTAACACCAGAACCTGGGCTTCTATGGGAATTCACAAGGACATATTATCAAGGCCATTATCGCCGCTTTAGCGGCAGTTTCCTGCCGCTAAAGCAGCGATAATTTTATCGCCGTTCTTGATAATATGCCCCTAGATTCTTTATTTTTTTCAGGTCACAAACGAAGTAATTAACTGATTGAGCTGTTTTTTTGATATGAGGAATAAGAGATCGATCGCTGTTGATGAAAAAAGCCCAGGGGTTTTATTGTAGGTGAGACTATAGGAAGGGAGTTAATGAGAGTTCACAGAGTAGGGTTAGGCCCAGTTAGTTTCCCTTCTTTGAGAGATGAGTAAGAAATCAATATTTTGCAAGTTTAGATGGAGGAAGACAGTAACATCCAGCATTGTGCTCCTAGGAGTCAGGACTTCATGATGTGGATGTCTTTCTAGCATGAAGTCTTACTTTAAAGCTGAATATCATTAGCATATTCATGTATGCAAATGTTGAACTTTTTGAGAATATCTGATAATGGCTTTAAGCATAGTTTAAATAGTAGTTAGATAGAGCCTTGAGGTACAGCTCATTTGGTGGAGGACCATAAGAGGGAGTTGTTCCCTATTTTGTCTACTAATAAAGCACTTTTATACTACTTTTACTCCACTTTTTGGAGCTCAGCGTCCCCCAGCGATGCTAAGGTAGCTTGAAGTCTAACTCCTGCTGAAGCCATTGATTTTAGTGCCAATAGCTCCAGTGGGGGATAGCTGGATTCCATAGCTGTAGTGGTCACTTTGCTGCTGGGATAAATTTGCTATCTCGCCTCCAGTCCAAGATTTTAGCTCCGGATTTAGTCATTTTGTTTGGTTCTTAAAAGCCATCAGTGAGGCACAGCTAGAAGCTTTAGCCTGGCAGGGCTCCACAGGTCTAAATACTCTTACCACAAAGTTCTGCAACATGTTTTTAGCACTGCAGAAGAGGTGAGAGTGAAGCAAACCAGCTTTTCTCTCATGTCAAGAGTGTGCCATCCCAGAGGAATATCAGCATTCTTCTAAAGTTGGAAAAAATTGCGAAATCCCACTTTTTTCTAAGGACAGGCTTCTAAGCAGCAGGTCTCTCCCAAGCCAATGCTTCTACATGGTCCAGTCCTCAGTGTTCAGCTGGGCTGTCGCAGAGTTAGCAACTTTTGTGTTCCTGTTGCTAATAGCACAAGGCAGCTACTTGAACACTAGAGAGCAGGCCCACTCCCCGGGTGCCAGACTGGACCAGTAGTAAGGGCTCCCTTTCTTTTAGATTTCAGGCAGATTCTTTCTCTTGCAATGCAGTTCCTTCCCAGGTAATGTTCTGAGCAGGTAGTGCTGAGGGTCAGTCTTATCCCGTGAACTAACCAGGGATTGGGAAAGTCCCTATACCCAGTCTTGACCATGCTCTTGCAGATTTCCCACCTCCCGATTCTCTGCTTTATCTCTTGGTTTACTGCAAACCTCCACAGAGACCCTTGGAAAATGGCTCCCACCATCCTTTACCTGTAGGAGCAAAGGCTCTTTCCCTGGAAGGGGGTTTCCTTCCTGCTGGGGACGGAGCCAGAAAGTTCAGGGTGGCTGTGAGAAGTTGGTCTGGCATATGATGTCCACTATTCTAGTGGGCACCTTGCACCAGTCCAAACGACCCTTATTAATGGTTGGTTTAAAGTCAGATATAGAAAGCTAACCTAGTGGTAGCTGTGGAGAGCAACCTTCAGGCTAAGACTTGGAGGTGAGTTAAGCAAGTTGTTTTACCAGTTTATAATCTCTTGAATGATCAAATGAAAGTACACCACACAAGGTATATATCAAATATATATGTATTTATTCTAAACACAACCCCTCTGGACTCTTTATGAGGTCAGAGGTAAAAGTACAATACAAGGAACTTAATTAGCATACGATTAGTTGCACAGTATACGTTATGTCCTACGTGCCTCACAAACCATATACTAAAATAGTGGTATAACAACCACGTGAGGGTTAGAAAGCAGGCCTAGGGCCTGAAGAACCGCTGGGGCAACCAGGAACCACCCAAAGTAGGAATGCAGGAGACCCACGGGGGACGCGCGTGCAGTGTCTAAACACAGCCGCAAATTACCATTGACTTTCTATGGAGAACGAGCAAGTTACAATTTTAAAGATTAAGAACATTTAGAGGTGAACTACGATGGAGCCCTTTTAGACTTAGACACTTGAGTCAATACCCACGGGAGCACCGGAGTACTCATCTTACCACACCCATGGAAGCCGGGTGCATAGGTGTCTTTTGGTGTCGGGTTTCGTCGTCGATTCCAATGGAGAGCTGCGAAGAAATGCTTTAGGCGACCAGAGGAAAAGTGTCCGGGTGGAACCAAGCGTGGATCGGATATGTGAAGAACCTGAAAGCAGAGGGGACAGAGTCTGGGTCACTAGCTAGTGACCAGGATGGCGGCAGAAAGATGCTAGCCGATGTCGGGTGTTTTCAAGTGAAAGAGGTGAAGCTTGACTCTTCAGCCACGAGGACCAAGAAGTGTCGACGACAGCCAGGAGCTGGATTCGAGCTATCCCACAAAAGGTGTCGAGTGCTGCATCGTCGGAATCCGGATTGGACCCAGCAAGCCTTGGCAACAGCAACCCATGCAAGATAACAAGATTGGGTTCGGTTCAGACCAGCAAAGTCTGAGGGACTCCTCCTTTGGAGGGGAGTCAGAGCACATCTGGAGCAACCAGGAAACCTCAGGGAACAAAGAATTGGCTTTTGTGGGGGCTCACTAGCCAACGGACTAGGAACCGCGAAGGAGCCTCGAGCTGCAGTGAAGAAAGGGGACTCACGGCTCACTCTTGGAGTGCAGGCCTCTGTACTTCGGTGTAAAAGGTGCTCGGGCAGGGGCTTCAAATACCCCAATGCACAACTTCGGGATACCTCTGGAAGTAGGTACAGTTGCAAAAATGCAGGATGTCCAGGAGTTCCGGTCCCACATCTCTCGTGTCCGCTCCCGTTCTCAGCTCTGCTGGGAACTCGTGTCAGCTTCAGTGATGTCTGGAAGTCTGTGTCCTGTGTCGCAAATTCTTCGGGATCCGGAGGGAGCCTCGAAAATGCTGACTGGCAAAGATGCTTCCTTGGTGCCTGTTTGAACAGGGAGGCCACTCCTTGACCACACGGAAGATTCTTCAGTCTTTCAGTCGAAATGAAATGTCGAAGGTCCAGGATTTTTTCTTCAGAGGTTCGTCCAGTGTAATCTAAAGTCCTAGGGACTGGATTCCTATACTTATACTAAGTTTAGGGGTTGGACTAACCCTAGGGTCCCACCTATGGGAGGACCTGGGGAGGGGGTGGTTACACCCCTTCCCCTTTGTCCAGTTTCGTGCCAGAGCTGGGGCAGAGTGCCCCAGCAACCGGTTTGAACTGGGAAATGCATGGAGAACCTAGTGTGCCCCAGGCAGTGTCTGAAAAGCATTCACTGAATGCAACCCGCCCTGCCCCAATACACTAAAGCCAGTCTGGGGAGGTGCCAGCACCTCCTGGACAGGAACCTATTGTCCAGGCCTCCCCTGCCGGAGTTTCATTCAGCAGCAGGAGGGCAGACTCATGTCTGTGGCAGCAGCATCCATCTTGTGATGCTGAGGCTCTGTTTAACTTTAACCCGGTATACCACTGTGTTCATGTCTTCTCCCTCTAGAAGGGTGGAATGCTACCACCACCGCCAGAACTGGCAGGGGGTAGTATTCCAAATTGTTTGACACCAAAGACGACATGTTTTGATAAAGCCAAACCAAAGTTAGCATTAACCGCGAGGATTATAATGCACTTAAGAGTATAGTATATGGTATGGCTATATCATAGAACAGCTATGAGGAGATATTTCTGAAAGCTGTAGAAGGGCTCAGCTCATGCTAGGGCACCCTCTCACACAAAACTAAGCACTCTGCCTCCAGGATTGTCAAGGCCTGCCATAGGAGTGACTTATAGGTTACTATGTGACTATATGTAAATGTAGATATAGGTATACTATATCTAAGTAAGGGGTGCTTACACCATCTTACCCAGGCTGCAAGTGCAGACCTGTGGTCCCATTTTAGAAGGCTAACCAGGGGTGGCACAATACATGCTTCAGCCCCTGGTAGGCCTCTGGGGTACCTATGCCCTGGGTACCTAAGGTACCATAAACTTGGACTCATAAGGGTTACCCAGTAACCAATCTGGTATGTACCTAAAGTACATGGTATCAATTTAGAGAGAGTACAGCTAGGCTGTGGTCCTGATTAGCAGGGCCACAGCCCGTCTAAAGTCGAAAAACCAGTGAAACACAGCAAATAGTAGGTGTAACCATGGGAAGCAGACCCTACTCTCCTACAGTGGCTTTGTAAGTCTTTGCTAGCAGTTCCTTGCAAACCCACTTGGCACTCTTAATTCAAAGGAAGAACCATGAAAACTGGCTGACAACATCCGTATATTACTGCTCCAAGAACTCAAGAATTTGTTTTCCTGGAAAAGGGTTGTTAGCAACCCAGTCAAGGATTATATTGGACTTCTGAACACGGCTGAGATGCAAACCAGTTTTAAACTAGTTTACTGTCAGGTAGCACAAAGTATACCTTCTTAAAGTTACTTTTCCACAAAAAATTCTACTTTTACCTTAGAATAACATTTTTAAAATTAAGTGAAAATAATGTGAAATCACCCTTGCATTTTCTCAGGTGCAGATATGAAGTAATAAAAGAGTCATACATTAGCACAAATAGGTGAAAATTCAGGGGAGAACATGCAGAAAGTTAATATTTCCTACAATGTTGCCAAGAAGGAGAGGAAATCTACTTAAATAGTGCTTTATGAAGGAAGAGAAGTGTGCAGCGATATAATGATGTAAATGTAATAATTGATAGCCTCTAAAGAATTTGACCAGTTAAAGCTTTCTGCATCAACAAGGATGCCTTGATTGGCTTATGGAGGAAAATAATTTTGGGAAGTTTCCTGACAACCTTCTCTCTTTCCTAGATTTGCCACCCGGACAGTTTTATACTGGCACGGCCAGTAGTTTCATGTCCCTCCTGGCACAAAAATTATAAAGTCGGCATTTGTCTCCCTTATCAGTATCAGTACATACTTAAAACAGTAAATATTAGAAGGAAGTCTTAAAAATGTGTTCTACAGCTGCCCTAATGACCCCTGACTAAAAATTCAAGTAAAGAAAGACAGAAAGGGCATGTTAAAAATTAATACATATGACTGCTTATAAAGTACTTCTTAAGAAGCATGTCCGGACCTTTGCAAAATCTTCAAACGTGAACAGATGGCTGACCTTGTTCTTTGAGAAAGGGAGGAAGCATACTCTCTCATCAACTTGGATTTAGACTTTGAAACGAGAAGCTAAGTGTTCCAGCTAAGGACAGTCTGTGCAGTTGTATTAACCTCTGTCAATTGGACTAATTTTAAAATCCCTAGCTAAGAGTTGTTAGCATGTTCTGAACAATCTGCAATCAAGTCATATGATGTGATAATCTGGTAGCCCTAGATACAGGGCATTTACATAGTCCAGCTTTGAATTGATCAGGGCCAACAAGGTCACCATTTGTTGTTCCTTGCTAATGAAGTTGAAAGCGCATCTTCATAGAAATAATAAAAAGAAATGTTTACAAATGTTGTAAGGAACAAAGCAGACTAATTTGATCTCTTAATAAAGCATGGCCACCTTCATCCTCATATTCACGTTTCAGGTGCGAATTCTTTCTTCCCACTGGCACACATTTCTATTATTTGGCCAAAATAAATACAACAATTGACTCTTGCTACACCACCTATTCATTTATATCCCTGTTTTCTATGTTAGTTGGACGTGTTTAAAGCAAATATTGACAAAGGCAATAGGTCTGGTTTTAGCAAGCTGGTGCCTTTTTATTCCAAGTATTTTTATTTATTTTTATTTTATTGAATTTGTATTGCGCACAGCTACCCGCAATGGGTTTCCCGGCGCCAAGGACAGACTGAAGAAGGAGATCAAGCAGGTGCAGAAAGAGATCACAAAAAGATGGAAATCAAAACAGAAAAGTCTTCAACTTTTTACGAAAAGCCAGAAGATTAGTTTCAGTTTTTAACGCCAGCGGGAGAGCATTCCACATCTTTGGTCCAAGATATGCGAATGAACGGCCTCCCATTTTTGCCAGTCGGATTCTTGGAGTCAAAAAATTGCCATTATTAGATGACCTTAAAGAACGTCCGGGTAGATAAGGCTGGGCAAGGTTATGCAGGTAGGTAGGGGCAGAACCCTGACGGATCTTAAACAGAAAACACAGTGTTTTGAAAGTCACGCGATCTGAAATTCTCAGCCAGTGCAGATCACGCAAGGCTTGCATTGCGGACGTTCTCCGTGGAACATTACGCAAGAAGCGAGCAGCTGAATTCTGTACCACTTGGAGTTTATTAATTGTTGCTTTATCCGCTCCCAGATAAAGCACATTGCCATAGTCAATGCGAGACATCACAAGGGCCTGGACGACAGTTCTTCGGGTGGACTCAGGCAGCATCCATAAGATCTTCTGCAGCCATCGTAAGGTGTTAAAACAGACTGCAGCAACCTTGGTCACCTGCTGCCTCATCGAAAGTGTGTCGTCGATCAGGAATCCGAGGTTACGAACAACAGGCACAGGGGTAGGCAGAGGACCCATGTCACATGGCCAGTGTCTAGAGCCCCACAGATCTTTATGCTTGCCTAATATAATAACCTCCGTCTTCTCTCCGTTGAGCTTCAGCAGATGATCTTGCATCCAAGCTGCAACGCGAGATAGGCCAACTTTAAGGGCAGAGACTTCCTGAACCCTGCTGCTAGAGAGAGAAAACACAATCTGTGTGTCGTCTGCATATGAATATATAGACAGACCGGCGTCCTCTACGATGGAAGCAAGAGGTCTGATGTAAATATTAAACAACAATGGGCTTAATATAGACCCTTGAGGGACGCCGTAAGCTGAAGAATGAATCGCAGATTCAGCCTTGTTTGAGAAAACCTGAAAGGTGCGCTCATTAAGAAATGAGGCCACCCAGGCAAGCGCAGATCCATCAACACCAAGGGAGCGGAGGGACTCCAAAAGAGTGGAATGAGACACGGTATCGAATGCAGCGCTTAAATCAAGAAGAATAAGCGCAAAGGTCTCACCGCTATCGATACCGTGTCGGAGTCGCTCAGTCACCCCAAGGAGTGCGGATTCGGTGGAGTAATTAGCGCGAAAGCCTGATTGGGATGGATGGAGATATCCCACGTTTTCAACAAACTCATTGAGCTGGGTGTTAACATGGCGTTCCAGTATTTTGGAGCAGGCTGGCAGCAGGGATATAGGCCTAAAGTTGGCAAGGTTTGTAATGTCCGCACCAGATTTTTTGAGCAAAGGGACAACCATGGCATGTTTCCAATCCTGTGCCACCCGAGATTCGATAAGAGAGATGTTTAGTAGCCTCATTAAGAATCTCCGTGGTTCAAGGTCTAGTTGTTTTAGTATCTTCATAGGAACTGGGTCCCGAGGGGAACCTGACCTGATACTTTTTAGACAAGACAGGAAGGAGGAGTCATCAAATGGTAACCAGTTATGGATGAATACAGTGGGAGAGAAAAAAACACTGCAAGAGGAGCCAGGTTGAGGGGAATCAATTGGCAGTGAAAGGGAGGCCAAAGATTGATAGATACCCTCAACCTTGGATATAAAGAAGTCCGCAATGGCATTACATTGTGTGCCATTCAAAGCCGGCAAGGAGGGGATGGTATCTGCTCCTGTGAGTTTCTTTACAGTGGCGGAAAGAGTCCGAGGACAATTTTGCGCTTGGATAATGGTAGAAGCAATGTATGTGGCCTTGGCACGTTTGCAATTTGCATGGTAGACTTTCAGCTCGTCTTTGTAAGTCACCTTGCAAGGAGCGGAATATGAAATCCTCCACTTCCTCTCCAGGGCTTTGCATTTAGCACGTTGGATTTTCAACTCGTCAAAAAGACAAAAAGAAGATATGCCACAGCCTAATAATGATGGCTATATAGTCCCAATAAATATTTTTAATAAAAAAAGAACAATCTCATAATTTTAATAGTTTTAATAGAACAGTACCAAAGCTTCTTAATGGGCAGGTATACTTACAACAGACATAGAACTCACCTTTAATTTTAACGCACATCACAGGAAAATATTATTCTTATTAGCGCAAATAAAAGGTACACAAGGTACTAAACAAATAAAAAAATAAACTTGCAAAGACTAAAGAATGCAAATAAAAGTAGCATTGGCAAAGTAAAGTATTGGCCCACCAGCCTTGGCGTTGACGTGCACTTCTATTTCGGGATAGGTACGTGAAATCAAGAAGTATGCTGTCACAGTGTAAGAGAGCCATTGGCTGAAATAAGTGGACCCATGCTGTATGCTGCGGTGGGCAGGGCAACATGTAAATTGCAATTGGATATACAGTGGATGAAGAAGGCTGATCTATGGCCCCCATAAGTATACATTGATGTATGTATTTTTATATTTAAGTTTTTTCTTCTGTTCACGTGAGCCTAGCTTGATGGCTAAGCCTGCCGCTCGTCCACACTAAAACACATTATAGACAAATAATTGATGGGGACTTAAAGTCACTCCTCCAACACTGTAATAGCGTTATGTTTGTAACCTGTAGGAGAAGGTAGGTATCCACAGGAGGAAACAGAAGATAGAACCACTCCCCCCCCCATGTCGCCAGTGCTACACACATAATTGAAAAGCTATCTTCTGCACTTCAAAAACATGTTTTTTTATTATGCCATAACATAGGATAACAGGCATTGGCATAGCCAATAGGTCTCACTTTTGGGACCTTATAAGTATTTAGTTATGCAGCACAATATGCATGCAACAACATCAACTGTTGCATGGCTAAACACTTATAAGGTCCCAAAGGCGAGACCTATTGGCTATGCCAATGCTTGTTTTTGTAAACAGGGAACCCATGTTTTCTTTTGACAGATTAAAACACTTTCCACGTGGGCCAGCCACGCAGTTGGACACTTTCCACTGATGCCCTAGCACCTTATAAGACTGTGTGTTTTCTCTTGCACACCTTTTAGCTTGGCCACACGCCAAGACTTGACAATAAAAGCAAACTAGGAGTCAAGCTTTGGTCCTCGTGCAGAGCATCAAAATACTAGCACTTCATCTGAGCGCAAGCCCCTGCAGTGGAGTGTAATCTGTTTACAAATGCGCTTCGTAAGGGGTGCGTAGCACTACATACAACTGTAATATAATGCTGTAATGTGATCAGTGTCTGCCCCCTTTTCAAACTGTCAATGTATAGGCTGTACACCATATTGACTTTAACCGCAGTTTGAAGCATTTAAACATTGATCTATTTTACTTGTTACATTTTCTGAAGTACTAAAACAGGTCGCCTAATAACTCCAGGGCAATTTGTTATATAATAGTTTTGTCTGAGACACAAGTGAGGTTGGCTGTCTCCGTACAAGTTATTCAAAGTTCAGATATGGGTTTCTATCGGGCATGTGTAGCCGTGACATGTGTACAGACGTACAAATGAACACTCGGTTTTGTGCACCAATGCTAATCCTAAATACTGTTTGGGGTAATCTCAGCATTCTGTAAATATCGAATTACAGATAGATACTTAAAGAACAAATAAAATGAGTCTAATACAAAATATGCAGTAGAATTCAAAAGTAAAACTTTAGCACCGAACATCCCCACTTACAATATATTTTAAAACTTTCTGAGTGAAAGACACAACAAAACAGACTTTAACCATTCATTTTCGAATAAACACGCAGCACCTACCTTGACATCGTATTTTTTCTTTCCCTGCATTACCTGACTTGACAGGTAAAACAACATAATAAGGCTATAACAAAACGTAAAAATGACATACACAAAATTCTCAGGCACTATGTCGTGGATCGAGGTAGATATGTTTCCGGCTGAACAAGTTTCTCCCCAGGAGATCCTCGAAAATGAAGCTACAGCGCTATCACTGCTCTGAACCGCAGCATAATAAGAGGGAGGGGAAACCTGCTGCGAGAGATAGTAGTAGGACGGCGCAAAAAAAACTCGGCTCATTTTTGTCATTTTTTTTATCTGGACTTTAGTTTTAATACAGCATGTTTTCGAACGTAAAAGGAAATGTTTAAATCAAAGTGGTAAGACAAAATAAAGCGCATATTTTACAGGTCTGTAATTGGTGCAAATGACATTTCTTACAAAAACATTTCATGTTAAATATATTATGAAATTTGAGCACGTAATGCAAAGACTATTTTAAAATTCTACTCTACTACTGTGCATTTTTTTCAAATATTTTTTCTTGTTGACAGCGAATGAGGTTTTCCAAGATGGTGGTTCGTTTAACCTATGCCCAAGGGTATACCAACTTCTCTTTCTAGATCAGAAATGTGATAAACCTGTTTGTTTACACGCTAATTGAGCAATCCCCCAGGACTAGCTTGAAGAGCAGGTATTCAGCGATTCAAATGATGCTGTATTGTTGTCTACGGTTACAAGCATACAGACGTAGGAAAGCTTAATAAACGTGCATTGAGGTGGATTTTAGAATACCGGTCGGCGAGTTCAGTTTACCAACGTGTGTGTTAACTGCTACAGTGGCCGACTTGGAAGCTGAGGAGCCAGGTTCGAGTCTGGCGAGAGGCAGACACATTGCTGTGATTCTGGCCAAATCATACTTAAACAAGCACAAGCGCAGCAGGCTGCCTGCAGCAGGGGGAGGCGCACGGCAGCAGGAGGGAGTAGGGGGGCTGCGCGATTCCCTTGCAAGAGCGATAATTGCTACCATATGGCGGCGCTCGCTCCCACAAGTGAACCGCCAGACGTACACGTGTTGCCGTTGAAGGCAATGGAACGCATGCACGGTTTTTGGCTGAAAAGCCAAAGCGATAGCTAAAGGTCTTTTTGCCTAAGTAGCGCATGCGTATTACATAGGCGAGACCTAAAAAGGACTCTTGTCCTTTTATCATATTTAACACATGATCTCAGGTAATGGCAACAGTGACGGGGGGGAGTAACAAGGAGATGGCGGGTGGCCCTGCTGCAATCTACTTTCCCTGGTCAGGTCTATAAAAAAGGCCCACAACACCCTGGTGGATTCAGCTTCCAAAAAAAGTAAGTAAATCATTGTCACATCTGATAGGTCTGGTCTTGGCATGCTGGTGTAACGATTATTATATTTCAAGTAGTTGCAAGCAAATGCCAAAAATTGAACATTGCTGCCATCTAACTGTGACCACGATATACTTTCAATACAAAAAGGAAATTTAAAAAACATTCACTTATGTTGATGTTTAAAATCCCCTTTCAGCTGTGCCAAGCATTCTAGTATTGACGATCCCCCAATTGTAATATCACTAGTGTTGTCAGGAACAATAGGTGCCGCACAACCCAATCTGAAAATAAAGAGTCACTGTGGCAGGTTATTGTTTGTGCAAACCTATAGTATTCCTAAAATAATCTCAAAATTATATTTGGTGGTCCAAGGGGAAAAGAGTGGCCAACAACACCCTCAACTTAGATGAGGAGAATCCCAAACTCGAATGAAATAATGTGACCCCTGAGTTTTGCAACAGCTTTTTTTTCCTGACAAAACTAGTGATATTACAATTGGGAGATCAATAAGGAAGGACAGGAAGGACAGGGATAAGATAGCGAAAGATTTGTTTAAAAACCTGAGTGCTGGATTTATTAGAGTCGACAAAGCTGTGACCCGAGGTAACCACAGACAAAAGGAAGGACTGAAGATGAAGTTTATTAGATTGGCTACTGGAATTTACAGAGTGACTACAGTATGTATCCAGGATACCTCACGCATTATGAAGAAGAAGGAACATAAAGAGACGAAGAACAAAGAAACGCTACTGTACTCATGAACTATTATTCTGGACATTGGGTTGCTCAGGGGTCACATTAATTCATTCTACTATTAGTTGAGGAGGCAACAAGAAGAAATCATCATCCAACCAAGCACTCAAATAGTGAACAGTGACAGTGTCACAATGTCTCTTAAGCACTATATATCTGCAACTTTTAAAAGGAAACAGGAAGTAAATCACCATATAACTGGGCACCCAAAGTGCAGTTAAAGTAAATAGCCGTTTATTTACAGATAATACACAAAATAAAAAAATCACACTCTGAAAGTGCTTTGTTACAGAAGAGAAAGGAAGTATTTTACACAGGGGTGAACAATGTGTGCAACTTTGTATTTACTCACTGTCAAGGGAGCTAAAGGGTAAAGTGGACTGGACAATTGCTGCATGATGAATGCTATGGTGGGAGGAAGCTAAATGAGAATGACAGTTCAACAGACCAATGGATGAAGCCTTCCTACCAAACACATCTCCATGTTTATATCATTATGGTTTTGGGCTAATAATAGGTGGGTGATGTAGATAAAGCTATTCTCAAAGGCCAGTCATAAAAATAAATAGATAGTAAGTGAAAGAAGCACAAAGAAATAGGAATATATGGCAGTTGAATTAAACCCAGTAAACTTTGGAAATGTAATCACCTAAATATGTGAATTGATTTGATTTGATCTGATTATTGCATTTGTAGAGCGCATGCTGTCACTCCATAAGGAGCATCCTGGCGCTATGCGGAGGCAGGGAAGAGGTGGAAGCCATGAGGATTCTATATCAGGGAAAGGCAGAGTTCGTCTGAAGCTTCAAAGATCCAGGTTTCAGTGCTTTCCTGAAGTGTTTCTTAGTTTTTAACATCCTTTGGCGTGTTAGCAAAAGGTTCCAGGCTTTTGTTCCTAATGCGGTTACTGTTTTGCCACCCTTTGTTTTGTACTTGAAGTTGGGAGGTTTGAGGAGTTTTACTGATGATTACCTCAAAGTTCTGGATGTGGTTTAAGGCATGAATATGGCTGAGGGATACGTTGACCCGAGGTTTTGCGTGGCTCTGAAAGTGATTACGAGGATCTTAAACAGGATTCTCTTGTGTAGTGGGAGCCAATGGAGAGTTTTAAGTGCTGCGGATGCTGATGACCTTCGTGGTAGTTTAAAGACTAGACATGCTGCTGCATACTGTAACACCTGTAGTCTTTTCAGCGTTTGCTTGTTGGCTGCTGCTAGGAGGCTATTGCTGTAATCTAGTCGCAATAGAATCAGAGCCACTGCTACTGTTTTCCTGGTCATTATGGGGATGAAGTCAAAGAATTTTCTCAATGACTTGATGAGGCTGAAGCAGGTCCCTGCTACAGTCAGAAGAGATAGGTATCAAACTGTACTCCTTGTTTTTTGCCACTTTAACAGTGGTAGGAGGTGGCTCGTACCTGAGGTGGTTGTTCCTCATCCAGTGAATGACCTCGGCTAGGCAGAATTTAAAATTGAGTTCCGCATCAGTAGAGTCTTTGTCCAGGGATATGGTTAGTTGTGTGTCATCTGCATAAGATGTTACTTCTATCTCAAATGCAGTTATTAGGGAAATGAGTGGGATCATGTATATATTGAACAACAGCGGGTTGAGGGATGAGCCCTGTGGCACTCCGGTTTTAATGGGACGTTTGGTGGAGAGGAACGTTCGGAGTGACACTGCTTGATTTTGATTGGTGAGGAAGGACTCAATCCATGCCAAAACAGTGTTGGAGATGCCAATGGATTTGAGCTGTGCAAGGAGAACACTATGTGAGATGGTATCAAAGGCGGCAGACAGGTTGAGCAAAATCAGTACTGCCTTCCTGTCTTCGTCCGCTATGATTTTAAGAGTGTCAGATATTTCCAGGAGGGCAGATTCTGTGGAGTGTTTGGGACGGAAGCCGGACTGCCGGGGGTGAACAAAAGTTCTTTGTGGACTAATCTTTCCGTAATTTTCCCATTGTAGGAAGAAGAGATATTGGGCAGAGATTGGCAAGATTAGATGAGTCAATGTTTTTTTTTCAGTGGTTTTACTATGGCCAGTTTCTATTCGTCAAGTACTATGCCAGAGCTTAGCTAAGAATTTACTATTTGGTTGACTACTTGGTTAATGATATCTATAATCTGGTGTAGTATCATTGGGGGACAGGCATCCAGGGGAGAACCTGATTTACAGGCGGCTTGAGTATGCTCTAGTGAGGCTGGATTAAAAGTTTGAAGTGAATGGCTGGTACCGTCTGAGTTAGCCTCTGGATCAACGATCAGGCTATCCCCGTGTGATGTAGGAAATTTCTTTTGGATATTGAGGATTTTTTCCTCAAAGAAGAGTGAGATCTGATCGCATAAGATCTGGGAGGGCGGGATTTCTTTCTGCAGTGCCTTGGGATCAGTGAAGCATTTTATGATGGAGAAAATTGTTTTTTGATCTTGTTTGGCCTCAAGAATTTTTTCCGAATAAAATGGTTTTTTTCCTATCGGAGTGAACTACATATTTTTTTTTATATGTTTTGGGGGTCAAACAAAAAGGTTTGTTCAGACCTACTATGCAGTACTGATGAGAAAATAAATGCTCATATTTTTGCATTTGTCACCCCAAGTGGGACGGGGATGGCCAGACGTGGGTACCGTGCTCACCATGCCCCTGGATTCAAGCTAGCCTGCTTGATGAGGAGTGATACCAGGAAACTGGTCCTAGGATGCTTGTTTCTGGTCCAGGGATGACCAAGCTTGGCAGTTCCGGCTGGACTGTTCCCACAGGGAGCAGGGTCAAGACTGATTTGCATATGGCTGGGGGTGAGTGTTTGATATTGTTCATCATTCCATTCAGTCAATTGTTCTTTTTGCATAGTTTTAGTAGGCATTACTATCTTTATTGTCACAAATTCTTCCTTAAAACAGTGACATTTGATATCTGTGTGACCAACTAGTCTTTGACCAGTTGTAACCTAGCTGTTGGCCTAGCATATAGAATATGAAAAACTTGATCATGCAAGCGACAACCTTTTAATCACTACTTCTACGTTTTTGTTGGTAAAAATTTTACATAGAGCCGTTCAATAGTCTATAGCTGAAATCCCAGAGACATGTGTCCGACGAGAAGCAACAGGGATGGACCTAAGCTGTCTTTATGAATACATATATTTATTTTCTAGCTCAGAAGAATGTTCAAAATAAAATCAGATGACAGAGAATCAAAAAATGTGTTCATAGAGACAGGCTACAGGAAGTTGAAGATATGATGAGCTGCAAAGACGAGAAGCGGCAAAAAAACAGCATAAGTACATTGATTCTATAGGAACATACTTCTTTAATATATAGTAACAAGAGTGACACCTGATGGAAATACATTTTCTGTTAGTGCAAAAGCTTGCTGATGATAGAACATGTCGCTCTCAATTCTCTGGGTTCAGTGCGGCCTCTGAGAAATCTTGGGTGCTGGCACTTATTAGATTTTCCTCCTGAAAGGTAGATCTTTTTCATTATCCCTGATTCACTCTTTTCCTTCATGTGATCTTCCATTAGAGTTCTTCTCCATGACGTTTTCTCTTTGCAGGCTTTTTTTATGCTGCCTTAAACCTCTTTCTTGCTTAATGTGTTTATTCAGGTCACTGTTATTAAGGCTAATGGGCTCAGTGAACTGTAATGAGTAATAGCTAGGGATTCCTTTATGCAAGTATATCAAGATTGGCTCGTTCTTAAACTAGGGCAGGGCATTGTTTGAAAGGTGACATTGACTTTCTAATATTTAGGTATGTCAGGAATACTCAATGGAACCTTTTCACAAAAGTAAGTAGTGTAGTGCTTTTTTTACGTCATCTTACCGGCCTTTGTGAACTGGTCTCAGAATATCAAAAATGAAAATAAAACAGATGTATTCATACAACATTCATGCAAAGTTAGGACAGATATGAAGGCCAGTGCCCTCTTTGCACCTTTACTAAAAGGGAGTTGGATGTTTCAGGGATGATTCACAAAGGCAACTTAGAGGATATAACAATTACTTGAATAGTACTAATCCCTGTACTCATAAATGCGTTTGTGAATCTGCCTCTTTACCTTTTCTTATTTCTGTTATTTTCTCTGACAAGGATGTGCCAATGCAAAATAGATTACAGTTCTCTAGGAGTGACTGCACAAGTGATCTTGTAAGTTCAAATTTGGGGACCAGTTTTGGCAAGAAGATCTCTATTAAGCAGAATGAGCCAAAATGGTGTTTTTTACTCAGGCGTTCACCCAGTAGTGAAATTTGAATGTGTAGCAGCTCAGTCAGAGGCAGAATAGAATGACTAGTGTTCAGTGCAGGGCACGAACCTCAGTGGTGTAGCTAGACCTTTGGCTGCCTGTAGCAGTCCCTTCATATGCCGCCCCGCGGCAGCCGCATGCAAGAGCGCAGAGGATGCTAGCGATTCCTATGTTTGATCCCCGCAACAGCCACAGGTAAGAGCGCCCCAAATACTCATACCGCCCCCTTCATCCTCCCTTTGCTACGCCACTGACAGACCTTTCTTCTTACTTCCATTAGTGTGATACAAAATTTAAGTATAGAAACTTAGAATTCTTGGTAGCTGCTTCCAATGATAAGTGCATCTATTCAGTCGGGAAACATCACTTACAACGAAACTTTTACAACCATTACAACGCGGTCATTACAACGCAAACCATTACAACGCATTGCGCTGGGGGGCGCTCTACGATAGGGAATAGGTTAATTTACTATCCAATAACCTTCCCTAGTGTCCACGGGGACTGGAGTTGGAATAGTAAATTAAACTATTCACTATCCAGCACCCAAAAGCGCTATGCGTTGTAATGGTATGCGATGTAAAAACCGCGTTGTAACAGCATGCGTGGTAAAAGCATGCGTTGTAACGTCATTCAGTCACTGACTGAAGTGCTGCAAATAGTGACAAAGGTTTCCTTCGCTATTGAACGGGACCCTTGTATTCTATCTTCGGTTCCATCTATGTATAATTTTTCTTTGTTTTTTCATTAACTAAATTGTCATTGTCATATTTAATATCTGTGTTCCTAGGTTGAATGAGTATGCTTGTGATTGTTCCCAGCAGTGGCTGCCTCGAGGGGTGGTGTGTGTTTGGGGGTTGGGAATGGATAAAAATGCTTTTAAAAAAGTAAACTTAACTTCCTTCCCCGCCATACACTTCTCCTCAATCCTCTTTGTCTGCACTGGCAGCACCAGAAGCGACTCTCCTAGCCAACCACGACGGTGCATGAGCAGCATCATGATTGGTCGGAGTGGCCTGTTTGGCCACTCAGGCAGTGCCTGGGAGCCTAAGCATGTTCTGCAACACTGCCAGTTGGCGAACATGCTAAGTGTGCTAGAATGTTTGGCCCGGCCCAAGAGGGACAGCAAAACATTAATGCGTACGTAGGGAGTGCAAACCACTCCTCAATTTGCTCATCCCCGTCCCGACCTGGCTCCAGTCCCACATGGAGAATTAAAATGATAATAAAGTCTTGTTATTATCATTTTATTTTTATTTTTGCACTGCTCATATATTAGTGGGGCAAAGCTCCTCCATCTTAGCGGAGGAGCCACCATTGATTGGTCCTTCTACACTAATCTAGTCCTTCCGTTAGTCTTTGAGCACAGTTTTGCTTTTTACAGACTATGGGGAATGCATATCAGAGCTACATACAAATTATACATCTGGACTTCCCCAGTGTATTTATTGTTGATTAGGCAATTATGCTTTTAAGTTTAATGTGAACATACTCATTATGGATATTTTTGCCAAAAATATTTTTGATGTAACTGTTACCTTTGTGTTTCTAATTCATCCTATAATGCAGACATTGTTGAATTTATTTGTGCAGAAGAAGGCTAACTTTTTCCCTAAGATCTAATAAGTCTATAAACAGTTAGAGGTGGGACAGTTGGATATCGCTTCATTTTGGATCTTCTCCTAAAGTGGTGGAATAAGAAATAACTATGAGTTCCACATTGATTGGATGTTTGCCCATCTTTTAAAATCTCAGAGTTAAAGTTCAATATTTTCTGAAATTACACCAATCTTCCACTGAGCCTAAAGTACATAATTTCTTCCATATCTATACATGTCACTCAGTGACTCTCAGGTAGACTTCCCCCCAAGTAGAAGTATTGAATCTGTTCTGCTGTCAGCCTTTCATGACTTGCAGACAGCTGCCGATTGAAACAATATCACTGCTCTCATTTTATTCAATATATAAGCAGCTAGAGACACTGGACCATTCCATATTAATTTCCAGACTAAAATACTCATAGGTGTACCACAGGGTTCAATTCTTTCCCTTCTTCCACTTGTGCAACTGAACAGGACTTTTGTCAGTGGATTCTACACCCATGCTGATGATACTAAACCTATTTTCCAACTCAATGGAACCAATACAATCCCTTCCATACTCAAGATTGCTTATGTAGCGTAAATAGTTGGATGGACCGAAACTGTTGAAAAATTAATATTGGAAAAACTGATACCCTAAAAGTTGGAAATTATCCCTTTGCCTGGTCTCCTTCTCTCTCTGGCCTACCACCTTTGGTCCTTTTCCTGTGCCTATTTGATACATTAAAATATTTCAATGATGCTAGATCAGAAATTAGTTGAACAGCCAGAGTAGCTTCAGCTGCCTCATCCTGTATCTCTGACAGATCAAACTAAGTCTTAGTATGGCCCTACTCTCTATGGAAAGCAGGAAAGTAGTAATCATGGCAGTAATATGAGTTAGAGTAGGCCTCTGAAATGTTTTCTATCTTGGGTTATCTATTTATCTTTTTTAGAAACTACAATCAATCCAAAATCAAGCAGCTAAACTAGCCACTATTGCCTCCTGTTTTAGCTCAGCCCGGCCTATTTTGGGCAGCCTCCACAAGTTATCCATCCAGAGTAGGACATATTTTCAAACTCTCTGCTGTTCAAAAAGTGTTCACATGGAAATGACCCAGGTTCTCTAAAAGCCAACATCGATAGATGTTGTCCTCCTACCAGTTCTCTTTTCTCATCCTAAGCACATTTACTTGTGCATTCTCCCTTTTTTCACATCTTGTCCTTAAGAAAAAAACATTTAAACTAGGGGTATGCGAAAATCACATAATTTGATTTCACCTAATACATCTAAATGTAAACCTGTCATTTAGCCTTATATTTTAGTGCAGAATGTGTCCTTGCATACATTTTTGACACAGGGACACAAAACATTACCATGAAAAATACAATTGCAGTGACCACCAGCCACTCATATTCTTGTTGTTCCCACTAAATAATTTTGCCACAAACTGGTGTTTGATGTGGAATAATGGAGTAAGTTCATGTTATGCTTGTGTTGGCCTTCTCTGCAGGGTCACTCCCAACATGTTAGCTTTCACCCCTCATATTTTCTGAACCTATTTTTGTTAGCTTTTAGAACTCTGTGCAGTTTACCACTGCTAACCAGTGCTAAAGCACTTGTGCTCTCTTCTTAAAACAATGTAGAATTGACCTACACCAAGTGGGCACATTCAATTTATTATTAAGTCCATAGTAAAGTGACACGACATGTACCGATTGCCTGTACGTTCAAAGCTACAAGTAGGTGTGCAGCACATACTGTAAACACCCACTTAATAAGCCCTTTAAAAACATGTATCAGGCCTGCAATTTAAGCCTTGGTGCAGTTTTAAACTGCCATGTTGACCTGGTAAAACAGACCTTTTCCAGGCCAATCCTTCCTTATCAAAACATATATGTCACCCCTAGAGTAGCCCCTCTGCAACCCATAGGGCAGGATGCATTGTAGTTAAAAAGATGGATGTTTTATTTAAGTTTTAAATGTCCTGGCATTGAAAAACTTCTAAATTCTCCAATTGGACAACACTGGCTTACCTTATTACATTTAATAAGTGCTAATGTTTTGAGCGGGATATAGTAGAAATGTCATGTTTACACTTAAATGAATTGTAATGTAAAACCCTTTATACTGGTAAATTTGGATTGTAAGTCCCCTTTCTATACATGCCCCTTTTAGAATGTTGGCATTTTTTTGTCCTAACCAGCGTGTCTTCTGGGTCACAAGTCTGGGTGTAGTTGGCAGGTGGCTTAGTGTATTCCTCCCAGACAGAGGGGAGGAGCTGTTCCCTGCCCCAATTACATTTCAATGGGGCTGCCTCCAGCACACTCACAAAGTACTTTATACCACCAGCCTATTGTCACCTCAGACCTCTCAGAGCCTGGACAGGGAAGAACGAAATTCCAGAATTATCTGTGTGGGCAGAACTCTAGAAGTTTCTTCAACTTCAAAGGTGGCTCCAGGTATAGAAGCAGGACCCTCAGACTCACCCTTGAGCACACTCCTATACCTGTGGACACAGAAGAAGGACTGCCCTGCTGCCAGAGGACTGCCCTGTTCCCTGATGCCTGCACGGATCTGTGAAAAGTAAGACTGGACCTGCTCCCTTCATCCAGGCTGAGTGACTCCAAGGGTCAGTTGGTTGACCTACTTTTTTGAGCTAAGGTCTCACAACACGCTCCAGAGGCCTGCCTGTAACTGCCTACCTGACCTGTTCCACTGGACCTGCCTGAGCCCTGCTGGCCTCTGCTGGAGTGAGTCCCTCATCACCAAGCGGTACCTCCCCAAGGCCTAGACCCTCGGCAAGAATCAGAAAGCACTGCTCCTGGCCTAACTAAAGTTTCCATCAAATCTGACACAAAGCACTGTAAAGCCTCGCCGCACAGCTGCACGCTTCATTGGTACCAACACGGAGCGATGCCAAGTGACGCGAAGTCTCGCCACACAGCTGAAAGCTTTGTCGGAACTAAAACCAAGCAATGCAAAGTCACACAAAGCCTCACAGCATGATCTGAACTGACTCTGGACAACTTGAAGGCTCACAAAGCAATGCTGCAAAGACTGTGTTTCGAGGACACAGTGTATAATCTTCAGAAGGCCAAACTTGGTCCTGTGCCCGGCCTGCCCTCTATCGTGGTCGGCCTGAACATATGGCTTTGTCCTGGTCGAGCATGGCCATATAACCTCAGTTGGCGTTTTGGGCGTTTTGGGCCTTTTGGCACTACTTTGACCTAAACCTTTAAAATTCAATATCTCCTGTTCTACCAATTGGATTTTTGTAATTTTGGTCTCAAATTATTTAATAAATTCCAATTTATTTTTCTAAACTGGGAGATTTTGCTGGTGTTATGTTTCACTTTATTACTGTTTGTGTTCTGCATAAATACTTTACACATTGCCACTAAATTAAGCCAGACTGCTTATGTGCAAAGCTAATAGTGGATTAAGCTCTGGTAAATTTAGTGACTTTTGTGGTTCACCCCAAGGATTGTGGTTAATGCTTGAGAAAGTTTCCCACCCTCCTCAATAAAAAAAAACATTTTACACCAGTTGTTTTGTGAATTGCACCCTGGCCATTACATCCTTTCTTTGCTCCTAGGATCCCCTCGGCATTCTATGTTTTAATCTAGTCTTATCTCATTTTAGCCCCAAGAGACAATGGTGTATGTAAAACACTTTACAAATACCTCTAACAAATCATAAAGGTTCCCAAAGCCTACTCCTATTAAATTCTAAATGTCTCCTTGCCCATCCTCAACATGGCCACTTTGACTAGGACTGTGCCCATGAGCAATAACTACTGTAAGTTCAGCTGTTGCAAACTATAGTTTCTCCATCTAGTGAAAATACTATAATATGACTTAGGTACTCCAGCTTACCTTTCCAACCAGATATTTTAAAAAATGTGATGATAGTATGTTTCATAATATAGTTACAAGCATGTACTTGTAACAAGTGTTTGTGTTATTCTGCTTATTATTTTAATTTTTACTTATAATAGTACCCGTGTTTTATGGAAAGGGGTATTTCTTTCAATGAATACAACTCACATTTTGGCATTACTATAATGTTTCCCTTAAAGTTGTGACTTTGTGCCCTCCAGGTTAGAACCAATAATTCCATTTCTGAAACCTCAGCCCTGTGTCACAGAGGGCGACTTCACATTCCAATCTGTGTAGCCAATGTGGCCAGTGTGACTGTAGATCCCAGCACTGACTATCTGCCTTGCCTGGCAGCCCAAGAGAGACTATGTTTATTCTGTTCTTTGTGAGGTTTTCTTTGAGGTTCTTCTAGTTGTTTAGGACAAAAGCGATATAAAATAAAGCACTCTGATGAAACTCAAAAAAAAAAAAAACTCCACGCAGGAAAATGAAAGCCACATTTAAAAAAAATCAGACACTGCAAACCTAATGGGAGCAGAAAAGAAAGCCTGAAACCTTTACTAATCAATTGTAGCCAGAGGGGAGCTCTGCTCAGCATCTGATCTGAATACTAATTGTGAAGCCTTCTGTTTGTCTTCTCATTGGCACAGCATAAGTCACGTGGGGCCCATGTCGGAGAGCAGCCCGGCCAGCAGCGGCAGCGGCAAGAGCCAGGAGAAGGCCCTGCTGCCCCCCGACCCCGAGGAGACCAGGTGAGGCGGAGGCCGGCTGGGGGGTGCTGGTGTGTGTGGGGGGTCCCGCTCATAGGGCCTGCTGTGGCCAGCGGTGCACTGCTTGTTTACACTCGATTCCACGTGTTTCAGAATACTGCCTTAATAGGTCCTGCTTGGCTGCCTGGCTCATAGCAGCTGTTTTACGCACGAGTTCTGCAAAGAGAAGCCTGAAAAAGAATGGGCGATACACAAACGGCGTCAACAATACTACACACAGCAGTCTAGAGAGAATATAACATAAACGCATAGAAAGGAGGATAGGGAGTTGTGCAAAGGCCCTGCACACCACACAGAAAAGCACACACACTCTACAACACAAGCATGCCACAAAGTATATAGGGTAAGGCCTAAATTCAGTTTTGAAATGTACAAACGGCTTCATACTTATATTTTCAGTGGTAAAGCTCTCATATATAAACGGATTTTGTTTTGAAGTTTTGATTTGACCCATGTTGTCTGACAGTGTATGTGTTTTTTTTATTTTGGGCACCACATCTTTTAAGAAAATGTGAACGTCTTTTAATCTTGCAGTTTCTTCAGTAGCCCCTGGCCCCGGCTTGTATTTATTTTATTTTTTTATTTCAAAGGTTTTATATAGCGCTGCTGGACCCAAGAGTATCAGAGCGCTTTACATGGAGGTGAGAATCAACGAATGTTTGTGCGAGAAATAGAGAAACAGAAAGTAAAATATACGTAATGGAAGCAAATATACATAATATAGCAAATTACATAATGAAAGTGTAGTCTGTAGAGCTTGCGTTATTTACCCCAGTATTTGTTGAGAAGAAGTACTTTGAGTTCTTTTTTGAAGAGAGAGTAAGAGGGGTTGCAGCGAAGATCTTTGGGGAGAGAGTTCCAAATTGTATGAGCATTGCCAGAGAAAGCACGGGATTGGGTCTTTTGACATTTGAGTCTAGGAGGGATAAGGACAAGGGAGTTTGTGCTTCTCAGGGACCTGGAGCATCCTGCTTTGTGTAGTTTGGTTGAAAGGTAAGAAGGTGTGTTTTGGTGGAGAGCCTTGTGTGTGATGCAAGCGATCTTATAGGTGGATCTTCCTTCAATTGGGAGCCAATTGAGGATCTTGAGGGTAGGGGAGATGTGATCAAATTTTTTACAGTCGGAGATGAGTCTTGCAGCTAGATTTAGGACAGATTTGATCGGCGCAAGATGGATTTTAGGTGTGCCGGCCAGAGTTGCGTTACCATAGTCGATCCTAGAAAGGACAAGCGATTGGACAACAAGCTTGAAGTCGGCTGCTGGTATAAATGGTTTAATTTTCTTGAGTTGTAGAAGCGTGAAAAGGGCACTTTTTGCTGCATTTTTAATGTGGGGTATGAGATTGAGGTTCTGGTCAATACTGATGCCTAGGGATTTAACGGAATTAGAAGTGGAGAGTGAACAGTTAAGAGCTTTGATGTCATTGATCCAGAGTTGGATGGGAAGGGAATTGTTTTTGGGGGAGAACAGTATGATTTCAGTTTTTTTCGGGTTAAGTTTGAGATGGTTTTGATGGAACCAGGTTTGAACTTTAGTCAAGGTGTCATTAAGGTGAAGTATGTCTTTGGGGGATTTGATCTTGTAGTATAGTTGGGTGTCATCGGCATAGAGGTGGTAAATGATATTGGCTTGTTTGAGGATGAGAGTGAGTGGTTCCATGAACAGATTGAATAGGGTTGGGGAGAGGATGGATCCTTGAGGGACGCCGAGTGAGACGGGTTGGGGTTTAGAGAGGAAGTGGTTGAGCTTGATTTGTTGTGATCTGTTATGAAGGAATGAGGAGAACCAATTTAAGACATTACCTGTAAGGCCAAATCGAGCTTTAAGAATGTTGAGAAGGGTGCGGTGGTGTACAGTATCAAAAGCAGAAGAGAGGTCAAGGAGGATTAGTATTGAGGATTCCCCACTATCTAGTGAGCGATGGATGTCGTCAGTAATGTTTAGCATAGCAGTTTCGGGACTACATCCTTTTCTGAAGCCAGATTGGAAAACATCAAGTAGATTGTAGGTGATGATGTGTTTATCTAATTGTAGTAGGACTCATTTCTCTAGGGCTTTAGAGAGGAATGGAAGGTTAGAGATAGGGCGAAGGTTGCTGAGGTCATTAGGGTCAGTCGTGGGATTTTTTAGAATAGGTGTGATTTGACCAAGTTGAAGAGAGGCGGGAACGCAGCCAGTGGAAAGAGAGGAGTTGATGATTTTGGTCCATATAGGTGCGATGATAGAATTAAGTTCTTGAACCAGGTGTGCGGGAAGAGGATCTTTGGAGTGGGAGGAAGGTTTGAGTTTGGTAATGATATTAGTGATCGTAGATTCAGATACTGGACTAAAGTCACTCCACGAGGCATTGTTTTTAGCCGGGGTGATGAGTTCCAGAACGGGGCCAGGTTGGGAGAGAGCCGGGAGGGCTTGAGAGGGATTGAGAGGAGTTGATATAGAGAACAAAGGTGAGTTAGAGGATGGGGCGAGGGTGTGTTGGGTGGGGGGAGGTTGGAGTGAGAGCGGGAGGGAGGAGAAGGATAGTTCGATCAAGTTGATTTTGTCAGTAAAGAATCTAGCGATTTCTTCACATCTGTCGGTAGAGGCTGAAATTTTGGGAGGGCCAGTGGAAGTTTGTTTTTTTACAATGTTAAAGAGTTCTCTTGGGCGGTTTCTCGCCTGATCAAGCTGAGTCCGGAGAAAGGAGGCTTTTTCATTGAAGATATGTAGTGGCCATTAGGACATACCAGAGTTTCTTACAGGAAGGATGTTTCGAGTTTCATCAGAAAACGTACTCTGTCAGCAGACAGTTGTCTTTTTAGATATGTAACCCATTTAATTGATTGAAATATGTAGTAGAACTAAACATAAGAAAGGAACACAATTAGGCTCTATTCTGCCCCAGTCAGCTTTGGGGTATCCTTTGATAATATGCCTTAGAGATTGAGAGTTTAATTTAGAAAAACAACAACATATTTTAATATATAGATTACATATGATATTATGCCTTAGCGATTGAGAGCTTAATTTAGAAAATCACAACACATTTTGATATATAGATTACATACATTGAAACCTGATTGGGTATCTTTAACACCAAACTCAGACCTCTATATAATATTACTGTGTGAATTCTGAGACTGAGCCTTGTTTGGCATCGTCGACAGTCTGAATAATATCTTGATTAAGACATTTTACCTATTTTCCCTGATATACCTACCCCTGATAATCCAGTCTCCAAGGTAATCACTCATCACTGCCCAAACCACTGGGAATGTGCAAGCAATAAGGTCCAAGGAACTGTAACAAGTCACGATTTATTGATAAGTGTAATTTGTTCACTGTCTTTACTTTTTGTTTGTTTTTCCAAAACTAATCTTATAAAATGCAGACAAAGAGAATCTTTTAGTCAGGTCTCTTCGTCTATTGGTGTCTTATAGTATCATTCATATATGGTTCTTCACACCATAGCTGACAGCGTACAGCATAGGGCAGCTGGTCAGCCCATTGCACTCGTTGGCTTCCCTTGCTGTATGTGACAAATGTTGCCTGTGCACAATGTGGTCATCCCTACATTAAGGGGCCGATTATGATGCGGCCGTTTAGGGCCGCGTTGTAATGGGCCGGTCGGTTTAGTTTCCGACCGCCTCATTATGTTGGAGGCGGTCGTAAAGTAAACAAACCAGTCATTCCAGCTGGCTTCCAACGGGCTCGGCCTAATCCGGCCTGTAATCTCAAGGCTGGGCCATTCTGCCCAAGAGATTACAATGCACTGTTTCTGACATGGTTTCCACGCCGGCCTGTTCGACATGGAAACCATGTCTGAAAACGTGTTTGGGGGTGCACAGCATTGCCCACTTTGGTGCGCGACCTACGGTTGGTGGCAGTGGAGGCACCTATGGTGCCCTCCCTGTTAATCCCTGCACCTTGTGGCAGGCACGTTGAGGTGCCTGCCACGGGGAGCAAGGATGAACTGCACCTCCCTTTCCTCAATGGGAGCTTGTGTTATGGCCGGTTTACGGCGGTAACACAAGCTCCCATTGAGGAAAAGGGTCAATTCAACCAAACTGTGAGGTCAATTAGGGAGACGGACGAACAAAGTCCGTCCGCCATCCTGTCGGAGGACGGGACCGTCCGCCACAGGGGGAAATAGGTGGCGGACAGGCACGGATGGCGGACGGATCGCCACCGCCTGCATGTCGGTGGCGATCCGTCCGCCATCCGTACCTGTCCGGTCCGCCACCTATTTCCCCCTGTATTCGGTTGCATTAATATCAGTCAGTCGGAACCGGGGAAGTGATTCCGCATAATAAACCCCTAAGTAGTGCATATCATTATCTGAGGTCATGGGACAAAGTTTCTATTTATACATTTTTAAACATTTTTATTTGCTAAGGCCCAGCATCTACCCCAGACTGCCTTTGGGCTTCTTGCTCATTTTAATGTGCGTAGCGCACTTTACTTACTGTATTAGTATTTTACCCTACCAAATTTGCTAGCAGACCTCTTGAATAGCTGATAATAATAAACTATTTTAAAAAAAGCATTCCAAAAACGCAGTACAACTTGTGCATGTGTGCTCACATACAGTGTGGCTATCTTAGAATGGTTTTAATTACATATAAAACATTCTAAGATCTCTGCCTTTGAACAATCAACCGTCTTTAAATTCTTAAAAAAATATATATATTTGCAAAATGGCTGCCCACAATTGTACATGCATACATATGCATCTGCACATGCAGTAATACATACATAATACATAGTTGTCCACCTTCCAATACTTTTTGCTAAATATTTTAATTACTTTTCTGTTTCAAAGTGCCTAAATATTAATATTGAAGTACAGCAAAGGAAATGAGCATTGGCGAAACCAATAGCTCTGCAGGCAATTACCCAGCTATTGGCTTTGCCAATGCTATCAGATAAAAAGGTAGAAGACAGGCACAAAAAGAAGAAAACAGTTCAAATGAGTTTTTTTTTTTTAGGGTATAGTTTGTAATAATATTTTATGTTTCTTCAGCAGACAAGTGGACTGGAACACATTCTTAAAGGAAAATGCCATCTTCATCCTTGCTGCTCGCCCAAACAGTGCTTGTATCCACCTGCGACCACCAGTATAAAGGCTTTCAGAAGTTCATGGAGGGATTGCAGAACAGAAAGACTACAATCTCCACCCGACCCAATGCATGAAGTTGAGAAAGAATATGAAGCGGGTGTTTGGGGACATCAACCTTGTAGCTGGAAAAAATCCCACCAACTGCGTGTTGTTAGCCAGGAATTTGCCGCCTCTCAATTTCCTCTTCTTCTGTGTTTAACAACAAGGTGCTGCATTCTCCTGTGTGCTTGCCCTCTGATGTCTCCAACCAATCGCTTTAGTGCTTAGTGTACTGACTGATGGAAATGGACCATAAAAACACTCAGTTCCTTTGGATCTCCTATGTCAATTGCCCGATGGACACTTCTGCTATTCCTGGCAAGAAAGATCTTGGCTTGATAGAGCCTTGTTAACGTTGATTTCAGTTGTGGAGACTGACTTCATCCGATGGACTATGTAGCAGTCAGAAGCGGGAGCTTCCTTGAATTCCCAGGCAATGGCGCCAATGTTTTGTAGATGCTCTGAAATTAGGGTCCGTGAAATTGCCTCTGTAGACTTTGGTTCTGTGGTGAGACTACTATATTTATGACAGTATCCTGCAGCATCCCTCTTTGTCCCATAACCCATTTGGTCCCTTAAAGATTGTACTTGCCGAAACCATGTGAGATGAACTATCAGCTCCCTATCCCTCTTCCCAGCTTACGTAAGATCTGGGGCAGATGAACTACCACTTCGTGTCACCAACGCTGCTGTCGACAAAGTGTATTTCTTTGACCCAGAGATGGACAGTGTTTCAGAAACAAGAACACATTGTACATTCAAGGAATGGTAAGGCTGTTCCTGTTTGGCAAAAATAGAGAGTTGTTCTTTCAGAATTAGTATAAGACTGTGGCCTGCCACATACTGAATGGACACGGAGTGCACATTCTTCAACGTACACATAGGGTTCGACCTTCCACTCAGAGAATTGACGTGGCTGTGTTGGCGCTTGTGGCGTTTTCTCGCTCGTTGCATTTCATTATCCGGCTTAAAATATACTCATTGTTATGTAACGGTAACACATTCCGAAAGGTAGAATGTTGTAGGTACCCAAGAGGTGCTCTAAGCATAACACCACTAGAGTAGGACTCATTGAATAAGATTCCAAGTTTTGGGCCAGCCCCTTCCACCTTGAGTTAGCTCACTTCCCTATCTGTGACCTATTACTCAGTCACTAGACACTGAGAGTGAATGATTGTCAGTAACCATAGAGAGATGCAAGGAGCATGTACATCTTATATGTGATCCAAAGAAGTATCACACCTATCACCCCCCCACTCTTCCTAGCAGTCTCAACAATTGTACATTGTTCTCAGCAGCAACCATCCTTGCACACAGGTTGGTCGCCTATGCCATGCTGCTCAATAAATGTTACCAGTACTTCATTCTCATGTTTAACACAAAACACAGACATTATTTGAGGCGACCAAAAGCACAATTCGCGTTCATATACAAACTGAAATATGTTTAAAAGATCTCTATTTGAGACATCCACAGCTGATGCAAATCACACCATTCAGCTATTCTAATGTTAAACACTTATGTAATCATATGCCATTACACCACAATAAATGTCCTCCTATAACCAATGTCAAACTGACCTACTGTTATAGTTAGTCTGAAAGCTAACTATTGATAACCTAACCGATTAATAGGGCAGCCACCTGGTATTCCTCATCAGCCACTTACATACATCATTTTGGGCCTGCAATACACCCATGAAGCCACTACTTATGGACTATTGTCCCATCACATCAGTTCAATCAGATATGCAGGACTCACAACATGCTTCTTTGATTATTTTCTGATTGTCGGCAGTCAGTGCTGTTCTTGCATTAGAAATATATATATATTTATATATTGTTTTTGTCTATATTAACAACATACGAAAACTGCTGTTTGTTGCTGGCCAACATCACTGAGGTAGCAAAAAGAAAGACAATTCTGCTAGTGTCCTTTTGTTAGAAAACATTTATCACTATTACCAGTGGCGCTTGACAGTGCCACCCGACTGGATGACAGCATACATGTGTATTTTGGAGAAGACAAACATTTGAGGTCTTTATGGAACAGCAATCTATCTTGATTTGTCTTTAGATGAACTGAGATGAAGTCCCAGAGCTAGGCAGCCTGCACCAAGAAGTCATAATCTGCCATTCAATTTAGGAGATGGCTCAAATTAAGGATAACTTGCTATTTAGCACAATATCATATCTTGATAGCATGTACTCCTTTGTTCCAGTTGTGTTTGTTACAGTTGCTGTTTTGTAACAG
The DNA here is from genome assembly GCF_964261635.1 of Lissotriton helveticus. Lineage (NCBI taxonomy): Eukaryota > Metazoa > Chordata > Amphibia > Caudata > Salamandridae > Lissotriton > Lissotriton helveticus. Next base: position 168,523,069 of record NC_136059.1, on the reverse strand, counting down.
CAAAAGTATGTTTTTCTTCATTTTATCTTTGTACAACGTTGACATTTGCTGCCACAATAAGCAAAGCCAGGGCAACACTGTGCAAGTAAATGTTTCTGAGCTGGCTGCAGGCCTGCATCTTTATGGGCCTGTTGTTTTGGAAATAATGTGTTTTTTGGACACAAAACCTACTCACTACTATGAGGCCAGATCACCGGAAAGCGCCCTCTTATACAAAGGGTAAAAGTGGCATCTAAGCCATAGGCTGTGTACTAATAAATCCCCAGACTTGGACAGAAACCAAGGAATGCTTGTGAGCTGGAGCTAAATTACATTTCTGTTTTTATGCTAGTTTTAGGATATCGAAGTTTATAGACGAATCACAATGTCTATAGGTAGATTAATATTTTGAGGAGATGGGTTATCAAAGTAAGTTTAAATCACAAATAACATCTTCACAGCGTTAGCAGTGTCATTCCCAGCTCCATTGACTTCATTATATTTGTTATTATTTTATTGCTAACTCAGTTCACTCAAAACCGCCTAATAATTTCCGCTTTACAAACAAATTTGTATTTTTATGCTTAACAAACAACACAAATCTGCTCAAATCCAGAATGAAATCATGAGGAAGGTAGAGGTACAAATAGCATATCATTTAAAATACCTAAATACATGTGATAAACATGTTTACTGTAAATCAGTGGTTAGAAGAAGTGTGGCTCACTGGTTAGAAGTGGCAGACCCTGAAGCAGAAGTCGGCCCGGGACCAGGGTTCAATTCCCGACGCGGCAGGGTCTTGGGTCAATGTCCGCGGACTCGATAATTCTCGCCTAGGTGCCTATGCTAACCATGGGTCCCACTCTGCAACTCTGGGCAATAGCTTGCTTAATCTCCACAACGGCCCTATCAGCGCCGGGGATGCCTGGCTTCACCTTGGGGGTGCCCAGGAGGGACCATCTCACAGGGAAAGCCAGGACGGGTTCCCCAGCGGTATACAGCGCTAGGACGCCCCGAGATGGGGTAACAGTGCGCTTTACAAGTATACATACAGAATGTAGCATGGCATTGGTAGTTAATCAACAGTACCTATGTGTTGGTACTGCAACTCTGTCACTAAATGGTATTCCAATATCAATCACAAATTTCTCCATGTTTTTTGAGGCGGAGAGTGGATCTCATTTCTCCTAAGAACACCATCTTCTTGCTTTCAAGACATTCAAAGTGGATATGTCGGTTCACAAATTGTCTGTCACCTGAAAGAATAAAGGACTTGTCCATGGGGATTATTGTATGTAAGCTGGGCTATATAGACTATATCTTGCCATCCAAGTAGATATGATCTAGTGGTTTCATAGCCCATAAAGGTGTATGCTGCTATACTTTTGATTTACACCTCAGCCTTATCCAAAACCTGTCACCAGAAGAATAAGCTTTGAAGATATTCAGACTCCAACATGGTGCTTCCGTCTCAGCCACTGGTCCCCTAGTATTCAATCATCCCGTAAATGAAAAAAGATTCTAGATCAAATCATCTAGTGCTTAATTTGTAAAAAATTAAATACCAGGGCCCCTTTCTGGAAGCCACGGCAACTTACATCATCCATTGCCCCTGACAGTGATGCCAATAAAACTACCAATACAACTGTTAACCAACCCACTCCTAGAAGTCTGACAATTCCAGGCCACCCAAAACTATAAGAACTGCGTGGAATAGTCTAAAATGTAATTTTAATGTATATTTAATTTTCAGACACTGTGGTTGTGCTTATTTCAAAAGTAGACAGACAGCGCCACATGTGGTGGACTTAAAGTAGTACCAGTGCTAAGAATAATGGGCCGATGCCGAGCACCCGAACCCACCCAGCTCAAATTAAGCACTGCAATGACCTTTTTTCAAAGAAATTGGTTAATATTCTATATTTACGAAACGCCTTGTTATCCTTTAGCTCACATTTATGTGTATGGCTGTAAAACAAGCTTTCCTCGTCAAATGATTTATTTATATAATTATTTATTTTATTTATGTATTGAGAATTATTTTTTGTACTTTTTCATTGAAGCATTATTGAGCACCACCATGACTTTTCCATAGAATATGATACTGTATACAAAGCTGCACTCATACAAAGTACTTCGAGTAGCGCTCTTGTGATGCAGGACAAATTGATGTGCCGTAAGGATGTTGTGCTGCGGCACATCACACACAGCGTGTATGGCACCCTGAGCCTTGTTTAAAGTGAGGAGTAATGAGACTAGCTCACCCCACAGATGCTTCTCACAGACATCCTGGATCTCATCCAACTCCTTTATTATTCAACTGTTTTTTAGTAACTATAAAAATAGACAAAATGTCATCCACAAACAGGCTTGTCAAATTAAAACCTTCTTCATACGTTTGCCAAACCCTGGTAATTCTGACCAGGTTAGGCCATGGATTACTTTATATTTTATGATAGAGGGTGTGATTGCAGTTTATTTTATGATAGAGGTAGTGATTGAATTTTACTTAATGATGGAGGTAGTAATTACATTTTATTTTATGATAGAGGTAGCCATGCATCTCCTCTAGTACAACCTTACTCTGAAGTGTATTTATTATAAACAAACTGCTGTGTATGTATTTATTATGTACTTTGTTTACAGGACTACTATTGTTTTCACTCACATATGGACATCTTTCGAAAACATCTAATAGCATGATTGTTTGGAAAATGTTAAAAAAATATCAGGAAGGAGAATAGCTTGCCAAGGAACTGCCAGGGGGACAGGTATCTTTAAGGTTATGTTCTGAAAATATAGACTTTATAATATAGAAACCTTGAAATGAAAAAAACAAATTGGGGAATGCAAACACATGTAAAAATTGCTCTTGGGGTAGATCTCATTCTCAAAGCTCACCAACAGACCATAATAATTTCAGTCAGATTTCTCTCCATCACACTTTAAACAGATATGTGCTCAGACTCATATCCTACCCAGTGTACCTCTTTTCCTTTCTTTCTACCCACTCTTACATGCACCATCAGCCACCCATACTCACTCTCTTATCACTCTCCTATCACAACTAGCCACTTTAACCCTGTGGACTACCTCTAGTTACAATAGTATTTTAAAGTCATTGTTTGCCTGGAATTTGGAATGTTTTTACATGACATTATTTGGTAGATACATTCTTTGGTGTGTTGATATTACAGAAGTCTTCAGTTTGTATTATGGAATGTAGTCTATATATTTTAAGTCTATATTTTCAAATAGAACAACCATGATCAGATATTGTGGAATGTAAAAGATGGGGTGGGCACCTCTGCGTTGTACTGTAAGCACACGTTTAGACACTACTGGCTGGACCAAAGGATAATATTGCCTATTTCAATCGACCAAATGGGTTGTAATAATTTAAAATGGAATCGGAGGACGTACCTTTCCATGGTACATTGCTGTCCCATGAGATGTTGTAGAATGAGAAGCCGGATTGCAAAAACAATGTATATGGAAAGAGTACGACTGATGAAATGGGGGTAGGAGAACGTCCAATTCAATGTGTACTAATATGTAAAGCTGGACTAGAATGATAGACCATTGACCTTGTCTACATACAAGCAAACAATGATGTAATACTTGTGAGGCTGTAACAGTGTAAACTAGTGTGATAGGCTAACATAATGTAAGCTGGGAAGGATACAAAAGTGAGAGTACACAATAAAATACTACCTTAAGGACCAGAAGAGGTGTGAAGCTCATCATTCTATTTTTCTACAATAATAATGATCATGTGAATGTGCTGTTAGCATCCTATGTTTAAAATGGGATATATTTTAACAAAGATATTGTTACAATGGTAAATAAAATAGTTTTTCCACAGCTTCTATGCATCCTTTGAAGGCCTTCCAAAAAAGGCAATAGCTGGACTCATTCCAATCAAGGTGAACAACTTGGAAGACACATAAAGTCAAGAATAATTACCAGAGTGTGAATGATATGCTGTACGGCTGTACGGTCCACTCAATCAATCAATCAAAATTTGTACAGCGCGGCTGCTTCACCCGTGAGTGTCTTGAGACGCTCTGGGGTCCTGCTGTGGGATTCCACTGCCCATTCCTATTGGTTGATCATCCAGGACTTGAGGATCTTCCTGAACTGTTGGAGCGAGGTGTAGGTGGAGGGTGTTCTAGGTCTTAGCCACCAGGGGGGAGAAGGAGCGGCCTCTGCTGTTTTCCCAATGGATGTGCTGGGTAACTGAATGAATGAATGGGAGACTTTTAGAGCACGGACTTAGCCCAAGGGCATCAAGGCGCTAGCAACGATAACATAGAGGCAGAACTGATTACTACTCAAACCCGACTTTCAGGGAACAACCATGTCTTCAGGGCTTTACGAAAGATTGAGTGTACTCGTTGCCCTGAGAGAGAGTCTGGGAGAGAGTTCCAAACATTTGCAGCTGCAAATAAAAAGGCCCTTCCGCCCCATCTCATCTTTTTGACCCTGGGAACAGCAAGGAGATTCTTTTTTGCTGACCTCAGGTTTCTGGAGGGCACATACTGTTGAAAAATGGTCTTTGTGCCTGAAGGGCCCAGGCCATAGTATGGGTTATGAGTGAGGCAGAGGGTTTTAAACACAATTCTACAGTCCACCAGGAGCCAGTGCAATGACCTAAGGGAGGACGAGACCGAATGATGTTTGGGAATGTCCATCACCAGCCTAGCATCAGAGTTTTGCACCAGCTGCAAACGGCGCAACTGGCCTTTGTTGATGCCTAAATAAAGGGTGTTGCAATAGTCTAATCTGGACAATATTAATGCACCCACCACTTTTTTGCGTGCTTCAAGTGAAAGTAACTGCTAGAGACAGGGATCTGGAGAGGGAACCTTATCACAACGTCAAAGAAGGTGAAACCTACTGTGGCCAACAAGGCTTAAGATTTCAGATGTGGCAAAGATTTGAATGATAATAACACAATATAGAACCCCTTGGGTCTGAACTAGGAGCAAGTGTGAGAGGTAATCCAGAGAAAGCCTTTAGCGTCCCTTGGAGTGTCCCTTCATTAGGACGAAATCCCTCACCCACCATATGTGGCATGATTCATCATTGGGATTCTCCTTGTGATGGGAAGCCTCGTCCAGCCACAGGCTACAAACCTCTCTCTGAGAGGGAGGAGCTTGGGGATGTGTTTGTTCCTAGTTTGGGATTTACTAAATCCTCCAATGATGAGTAGCAAACTAGATTAGGTGAGATGCACAGCGCAAAAAAAGTATAGTGATGGTGAAATGATCAGATAAAAGTGGCTACCAGGTACTAAGCACCTTTTGAGACCTGAATAGGTCTGACCTCGTACTACAAGACACAGGTAGGAAAGGAGGGTTACTAAAGGGTTATCGGTTGGTCCTGACAAAAGCCGTAAAGACACAGGAAATGGCTGTCACATGTTCACATACCTGCAGAGAGGAGGGGGTGAAGGGCCACTAATCAGCCCTATCACCCGTGCAGATAGGAGGGGTGAAGGGCCACTAATCAGCTCTATCACCACCATCCTACATTCTTTCCTTTTAATCCTGAGCGGGTAGTCCAGGAAAAAAGTAATAGAAAGGACATTCCTGGGTCAGTTTTAAGCTCTACATTCTGCATTTACTTTTTTTCTTTTGATCCTCACTATTGAATGTTTGTGTTGTCTTCCCCCTCCCTTTTGCTCCACCCCAGGTGTTGGTCTGCGCAGGGGTGTGTCTAGGAAGCCCTATGATTAAGCTTGCCACAAAATTGTGGGTGAGGGCAGTTTTTCAAACCAGCAATGTTTGCCACTTACACCTTTAGAGTGAAACATTTTTTCAAATACTTTTTTTCATACTCCTACTTCTTTGGTGTGTTTTGTGATTGATAGTGGAGGTCAAAGTAGGATTGTTCACTCTTTTTCCTTCATTGAGGGTGATAAAATGAGGAAAGGCAGCAGCCCCAACCCTCCTGGGACCACCAAGGCTCCCCTTATGGAAAGCTGCAGTGAAGGTAAGTTTTGTTTTTTGATGTTTGGTGCGTACATGAGTGTATGTGTATTTCAGTGAGTGAGTGTTGTGAATGGTTGTGTGTGCGAGTGTGAATGCATGGGTGTGAGTGAGTTTGTATATGTAGGCGTGGTCCCCCATCCCCTCACTAATAAAATTAACAGCCGCCACTGCTGAAATTTGTGCTATATGGTAAGATCATATTGAAGAGAGCCTGTGACTATTAGGAGGGTTGCTGCCTTGTGTAAATTATATGTTACCAGCAATAAGTGAGGGAGTAAACAAGTGTTTTTTTCATGCCATAGTTGCTGTATAGCACAAATAAACTCAGATTTGGCCTTTGCACTTAGTAATAAACTTGTGAATGGGTTTCAGGAATGGGAAAGAAGTTAGGGTACGTACAAATAAAGGCCTGGGTGTTTCACCTACAGTACAAGATTAGAAGAAGCCAAGCCTAGTGATTCTGAAGAGCGGGACACTTTAACTTCCAGGTTACGGGGTGGGTCTTCTGGGGCATGAAGATTAGAGTCACTATATGAAAGTACCATTTGCATTGTCTAGATTCCTGGCAGCATTTCCTAGTTTGCTCAGCTCTGTCACATATTCGGCTCTGGGCCTGTGTCCTGATGGAACTGGGGCTAGTCATGGCACTCTTCTGCCGAATGAGAGGTGAGATGTATTCCCTTATTGATTATAATATATAGGCTGTCCTGTTTTCAGTTTCTATTTTTGGTAAATTCTGGTGGGGTTTTTTCAGTGTTTTCAATATCTTAAAAAACAGTTGTTATCAGTGGTTACACATTTTACGCCACTAAAACCAACAGAAAAAGTGTTTTTCCGGTGTTTATGGAATATTTTGCTTTTATCATTGCTTGTTTTCTGCACTGAAAGAACATGGTATATAGACAGTGTACGTATAGTGTATATGAGGTCCAAAGAGATTATTGCAAATTAATCTTATTGTAGTACACCATACAATACTTCTTCAGTGAGTCTTTGGTCATGTGCGCTCATGCTTTCCTTCCCATGTAAACTTTTGTGAAAAGGCCCTCTCAGCATTCATAGCCCGTTGGGCTGAGAACCATCAGCCAAGGGACACAGTTGGGATGACTCTTTCTTGATGCCGCATAATGCACAAAATGATAAATATTTGTGTTTTAGTTCCTGGGCATAAGAAAACAGTGCACCAGAATGGACTAAAAAGTCAATAGCATCCCTCATTAACTCTGAAGATTGTAAAGATGCTTTCAGCATACCATCTAACAAGTGGCAAGGATCTCCTACAGGGAATCGTTTCAGCTCGGGTATCAATTTTGACAAGTCATCACACAAATGTTTTATATACGTAGCTGAATCTCTGCAAATACAAACAATATCACTCCAATCTTTGTTGAACTTGGAAAGAATCTTTTTTGCAGAGCATAGCAAACGACATGTTTTCCAAAAGTCTGGTGTCCCGTTTTCACCACTATCCTAGATGCTTGGTGATATATATACTTGTCAATATACCTTGCATTTAATGTTTAAAGCCTGAGGTGTTGGCAATTCACCTACTATCAATACTGACCCACTAGAAACTATGGTCCGATGTATTAAGGATTTTTACCCATTCTCTGTGGGTAAATGTGATGACACATATTAGGAAAGATTTTTATGAAACCAGCCATTTTACCTATCAGTGAAAGAATCAAATGCAGCGAAAATATAAAATATGAGTTTGATATGTCCTGATTCTCTACAGTTTATAAAATAATTAAACTAGACCTAAAACATGAAACTAAACCCTGCATCTTTAGACCAAAGGCCATAAAACTGAAAAAAAGTAAAAGGAAGAAGAAACAATATTTTAGTGGCATCCCTAAAGAACAAACCTCAAGCAGAATAATGTTAGCCAGTCTTTCTTACTGCTAGCTTCTATAACAAAGTTACATTTTATTGACCCCTTCAGTAAGAACCAAGGGCCATATGTAGGTAATTTTGATTTACTGATGCGAAAATACCGAATTTTACCGAATCGGTATTTTCGAATAGGTAAATGCTATGTACATAAAAACTCGGTAAAAATTACCGAATCGTTAAGATTCGGTAATTACCGAATCGGTATTTACCGATTCGGTAATTGCCATTGGTTCCTATGGGCCTTGAGGCCCATAGGAACCAATGGCAATTACCGAATCGGTAAATACCGATTCGGTAGAATTACCGAGTTGACAAGGGGGACAGGGTGTCACTTTCACACCCTGTTGCACCCCTGATTCAGGCTTGTGTGACATGTGACACACATGTATGTGTGCCACATGGCACAGGTGTACATGCACAGATGTGCATGTACACAGGAATTCGTTATTTACCATCAAATAGTATTTGATGGTAAACAACGAATTCTTAAGGGCCTGTGGCACTGTTTTCAGTGCCACCTACATCCCACATTACCGATTCTGTAAATTTACAATTCGGTAATTTACAGAATCAGTAAATTTACCGATTCGGTAAATTTACAGAATCGGTCATTTTTAGGCCCCCTACATCTGAAACTATAAATACCGGTCGGTAACGGCCGAAACCGGCCATTACCGACCGGTATTTGGCCACCTACATATGGCCCAAAATTACTTTTTTCACTTTCTTTTTCCTTTCTTTGACTGGCATTTAGTTTGTGGTTGTGCAGGTGTTTTATCAGTGTTTATATGTTTTCACCGGTGAGGGCTATTTTTCTTTCAGTGGGGTTTTATCAGTTATTATAGGTTTAAACCTAAAACCGCACAGCCTAATAATATACTTCTATGCATAGAGTGCTAAGATCCTAAATGTTTGTTTCTCTGTGTGTTTATCAAAATTATCAAGAAGTGGTTGCTTGAAGACCTTGCCATATGTTGCCACCATTCTCAACCAGTGTCTCCGGTGTCTTTCAGGTTCCCCCCATTTTTCCTGTGGTTCCTTATAGAAGTATTTTTAGATTATACTGTGGTTGGATCAGTTGGATATTTAGGATTACCAACTAAACACCATTTTAGCAAAGACTACAGCTCATCAAAGACTACAGCTCATCGAATCCTGCTAGTGGATTGAGCACGGGGCCAAGCTGTAGCCCTGTGGCCAGGCTCGGTGCACAACCAGCTAACCACCCCCATTGAGTGTAGGTTTTTGAATATACGGCTATTTTTATTTTTTGGGGATTGGTGCTGGATATCCAAGGCAAGCTTCAGGCCCAGGTATTGCTAACCCAGGAGAGGCTTTTTCACCCATGCTGCTCCTTTAGCCGTTCGCAGTTCTGAATTCATATCTGAGATACCTGGACAGATGATGTATGGGTCAGAGGTCTATTTGATTTCTTTATTTATTTGTACCAAAAGTTTGGGGAGAGGACAAAAATCAATACACAGAGAAAATAATGCTTTGGTTAAGGTTTACAGACAACCTCTTTATCATCTGGAATGGAATGAGTGAGGAGTTCACAAAATACGTGAATGTACTAAACAACAACGAGACAGGCCTGCAATTCACGTATAATTGTGAGTGCCCCCTCAATATAATTTCTGGACATACAGGTATATGTGGACCAAGGGATAATTAGAACAACAACTTATCACAAACCAACTGCAACAAACAGTATCCTACATGGTTCCAGTTTTCACCCCACATCCCTGATCAAAAATATACCCTACGGCGAATTTCTTAGAATGAAACGGAATTGTTCAGATGCGGAAGAATTGGAAATTAAAACTAAAGAAGCCATACATAAATTCCAAGAAAGAGGATGCAAACCAGCATACATCTGGGCAGGCATGAAAAAAGCAGAAGAAGTAACTCAAGAACAAACATTGATGACAAAAAAGGAGCTAGACAAAAATCTAAGACGGAAATGGACTACAATAAAGAACATCATGAAATCTTTCAGATTATGAACAAACACTGGAATGTCCTTCTAAAAGTCCCAGATATGAAAAGAATCCTATGCAACCAACCCAATGTAACGTACAGGAAGGCACCGTCAATCAGGGACAAATTCGTACACAGCCACTACAAAAGACCACAACCCAAGTATTGGCTTATGGAAATCCAAAAAGGCTTCAGCAAATGCGACAAGTACAAAGCCTGTCACATTGGAAAGAACATGAAGGAAATGAGGGATTCAAAAAGAAAAAGTTTCCATAATAATAAAAAAATCAATTGCAACAGCACCTATGTTGTGTACATGTTGCAGTGCAATTGAGGAAAAAAGTACGTTGGTAGCACTGTGCCAATTAAAGAAAAGGATTCTTGAGCACATCCGTGCAATACAAAATGACAACACCAACTACGCCATGACAAAGCACATGCACACACATGCAACTCAGGATTGGCAACAGATGAAATATTGGGGCCCAGCAACAATCCCCGCCAGTGAGAGGGGTGGGGATCGGACTGTGAAACTACAATGACTGGAGTCCAGCCTGATAATCAAATTCCGAACGAATCTACCATATGGTCTTAACGGGGATGAAGAGCTTTATACTCATCTATAAGTAACCAAAAAGTAGAATTTACCATAAAAAACAACTCTATGGAGAATCAAATTGAAAACATGAGGAAAAGAAAAAAACAAAAAATGAAGCTGCAATTGAATAGTAAAGAATAAAATATACCATCAGAAAATACACCGTGGCTAGTGTACATCACAAGAAGGGAATACCATCTGTCAACATATAGGTGGCACATAGCCAGTTGCATGAGCCACTACATCTATCCGATGGTAAAATGAAGATACAAAAGTTGTTTAAAAACAAGGACTGACCTAGAGATAATGTTACACTCCAAATACCACTTGCCTTGAAAAATATCTCTGATGAAAATCTATATGAAACTATAGGGCACTGAGCCCATAAGAGGCGATCAACCCACGGTGTAATACAAACTTGTAAGATCTAAAAACCACTAACTGATTAAAGGACTATTGCAAATTTGTAAATATGTATATAAACTTTCAAGAATATAAAACGCCTCAATGGTTTGGAGTGACAAGAATGAACAGAACTACGTATCCCATAATGCCTCATAATGCCAGATTTGGAGGTTGGGTATAAAAGAACATGAAAGATGGACTAATGCTAATCGTGGACAAGACCAATCTGGTTGGTTGTAACTGGTGATGGTGATGAACAGGATTAAATAAGCCTTTCAATTGAAATACCTGGAGTGCTAGTCATTCTTCTTTGGTGGTAAAAATTACAGGGGAATTCGATCCCGTTCTGCAGACTAGCACCGGTCGTAAGCGCGCTGTGATATTGGGTGGGCGTAAAATCCGTTTCGCGGCCGGATTTTCCGCGATTTCGCGATCGCGAATCAGCGGGGACGAATTTTCAGCCAAGCAAGGGTTACAGCAGCAGGTGCAAAAGTTGAACCTAATTTCTTTGTAACCTTTTACAAAAGGGTTACAAAGAAATTAACTTCAACTTGGGCACCTGCTGCTAAGTGCTTCCTGGCACCTCGTTGCCTACTTGCAACTATTCTCTGACCCTGCTCTGACCCTTGAAGCAGGGTCAGAGAATAGTTACAAGTAGGCAACGAGGCACCTGTCCCAGGAATTAAACCTCATCAGGAAGCACTTACGGATATAAAAAACAGGAAGAAGGGAGAGGATGGCAAATACACCCATTTTGAGTTTTCAGGAGGGGTTAAACTAAAAGAGACCTTTACAGCAAAATTTTCATATGCATTTTGCTAAAAATAAAAAGCTGTATGTTCTGTAGGGGCAACTCAGGAATCTGGCCCTTCAGAGATCCGGCTTTCTCTTTCTTTCTCTCGTTCTCTCTCTCCCTCTCTTTCTCTCTCTTTCTCTCTATCTATCTCTCTCTTCCTCTCCTTTGTTGCTCTATTTATCTCTTTCTCTCTCTCTTTCAAATTCTTCCTCTTTCTCTGCTTATCTCTTTCTTTCTCCGTTGTTCTCTCTTTCTTTCTCTCTATCTCCCTCTCTTTCTTTCTCTCTCTCACATCCTCTCTTTCTCGCTCTTTCTCTCTCTTTCTTTCTCTCTCACTCTCCCTCTTTCTCTCTCTCTTTCTCTTTCTCTCTCTCATCCTCTCTCTCTCTCTCCCTCTCCCTCTCTGTGTGTCTTTCTCTCTTTCTCTCTCTCTCTCTTTCCATGTCTCTCTCTCTTTCTCTCTCTCTTATACTTTCTTGCTCTTTCTCTGTCTCTTTCTTTCTTTCTCTCTCTCTCGTTTTCTCTTTTTCTCTCCCTCTCTTTCTCTCTCTCGATCCCTCCCTCCTCTTCTCTCTCCCTCTCTCCCTCTCACTCTCTACCTATCTCCCTCTCTTTCTCTCTTTCACTTTCTTGCTCTTTCACTGTCTCTCTCTTTCTTTCTCTCTCATTCTCTCTCTCCCTGTTTGTTTGTGTGTTTGTTTGTTTGTTTCTTTCTTTCTTTCTCTCCCCTCTCTCTCTTACTCTCTCTTTCTCTTTCCCTCCCTCTCTTTCCCTTTCTCTCCCTTTCACTTTCACTTTCTTACTCTTCCTCTGTCTGTCTCTCTCTCTCTTTCTTTCTTTTTCTCTCTCTTTCTTTCTTTTTACTTTCTTTCTTTCGTTCTTTCTTTCTTTCTTTCACTCTCTCTCTCCCTCCCTCTCTCTCTCTATCTCTCTCTCTTTCTCTCTTTTGAAACATTGCAAAGATCTCGTAGATGACAAAGTACAAACAAGCATTTGCAATGCAATAGGTCTCGCATGTTTTGTATTTACGTGACTTAGCTGTATTGATATTACAAATTACAATGGCTTTTAATTTATTTAAATAATTAATACTTAAATAAAAGTGATTTTAATGTATAATGGCAATAGCTTAAACTTTTGTAAATAACCTTTGTGAAGATTATGTTCAGTGTATTTTATTGTGACGACAATCCAAGAACAGAAGTGAAATATTAACATCTTTTTGTGACATTTGTAATAAAGTTTGAAATATTGAGAGAACATATTTGAACCAGTTGTTGAATGGTTGCGCAGATTGATGGCGCTGAGTGGTGCTGTGGTGGTGCTGAGTGGTGCTGTGGTGATGCTGAGTGGTACTGTGGTGGTGCTGAGTGATACTGGGATGGTGCTGAGTGATGCTGGGGTGGTGCTGAGTGGTGCTGTGGTGGTGTTGAGTGATGCTCTGGTGGTGCTGAGTGATGCTGTGGTGGTGCTGAGTGATGCTGTGGTGGTGCTGAGTGATGCTGTGGTGGTGCTGAGTGATGCTGTGGTGGTGCTGAGTGATGCTGTGGTGGTGCTGAGTGATGCTGTGGTGGTGCTGAGTGATAATGTGGTGGTGCTGAGTGATGCTGTGGTGGTGCTGAGTGATGCTGTGGTGGCACTGAGCGGTGCTGTGGTGGTGCTGATTGGTGCTGTGGTGGTGCTGAGTGATGCTGTGGTAGTGCTGAGTGATGCTGTGGTGGTGCTGAGTGGTGCTGTGGTGGTGCTGAGTGATAATGTGGTAGCGCTGAGTGATGCTGTGGTGGCGCTGAGTGATGCTGTGGTGACGCTGAGTGATGCTGTGGTAGTGCTGAGTGGTGCTGTGGTGGTGCTGAGTGATAATGTGGTGGCACTGAGTGATGCTGTGGTGGCGCTGAGTGATGCTGTGGTGGCGCTGAGTGGAGCTGTGGTGGTGCTGAGTGGTGCTGTGGTGGTGCTGAGTGGTGCTGTGGTGGTGCTGAGTGGTGCTGTGGTGGTGCTGAGTGATGCTGTGGTGGTGCTGAGTGATGCTGTGGTGGTGCTGAGTGATAATGTGGTGGTGCTGAGTGATACTGTGGTGGTGCTGAGTGGTGCTGTGGTGGTGCTGAGTGATGCTGTGGTGGTGCTGAGTGATGCTGTGGTGGTGCTGAGTGGTGCAGTGGTGGTGCTGAGTGTTAATGTGGTGGTGCTGAGTGAAAATGTGGTGGAGCTGAGTGATGCTGGGGTAGCGCTGAGTGATGATGTGGTGGTGCTGAGTGGTGCAGTGGTGGTGCTGAGTGTTAATGGGGTAGTGCTGAGTGAAAATGTGGTGGAGCTGAGTGATGCTGGGGTAGCGCTGAGTGATGTGGTGATGCAGAGGGCAGAAAGGCACAAAAAGCAGTCTAACAAAGGGCAGAAGGGCAGAAAAACAAGGGTAAAACGAGTCTAACAGAGGGCAGAAGGGCACAAAAAACCAGTCTAACAGAGGACAGAAGGGCAGAAAAACATGGGAAAATCGAGCCTAACAGAGGGCAGAAGGGCACAAAAAACGAGTCTACCGGGGCAGAAAGGCACAAAAACGAGTCTAACAGAGGGCAGAAGGGCACAAAAAACGAGTCTAACAGAGGGCAGAAGGGCACAAAAACAAGGGAATAACAGAGGGCAGAATGGCACATAAAACGAGTATAACAGAAGGCAGAAGGGCAGAAAAACAAGGGAAAAATGAGTCTAACAGAGGGCACAAGGGCACACAAAGCGAGTCTAACAGGGGGCAGAATGGCATAAAAACAAGGGAAAAACGAGTCTGACAGAGGGCACAAAAACGAGTCTAACGGGGCAGAATGAATCCCGCCCTGCATGTTTGTCCACGAAGATGCCACCTTTTTGTGCAATACCTCTACTCAACTGGAGTACTTTCTACTGTCTAATCAGTAAGTGCTCCCTCGTTGGCTAAATGTATAGGGGCAGATTTACAATAACTGGCGCATCCCCAGGGATGCGCCAGTTATTGTGCGCCGCAGCCGCCACCCATGGTGCGCCGCATTTACAATGCGGCGCACCATGTAGCAAAAACGGCACAGATGCATCACGCATCTGTGCCGTAAAAGCAGCGCATTGCTGGAGCTGCGTCGCGCTTGCGACGCAGCTCCGGCAATGCTCTGGGGGGGCCCTATCTCCCCAATGCTGCATCAAGCCTTGCGCCTGCTTCAAGCAGGCGCAGGGTTTTGACGCAGCATTGGCCTAAAAGTGACTGAGTGAAATCTTGTAGATTTCACTCAGCCACTTTTAGGAGGCTGAGTCGGAACGCCTCCTGATGGCGCAGGGCTTTACAACGTGACGCATCCCACAGAGAGATGCGTCATGTTGTTAATACCCAGCACCATGGCGCATCTTTTGTGCTGCCGCTGCGTCACAAAAGGTCTCGGTAGAGGGTGGCAGTGGTGAACCAGAGGGTGGCAGTGATGAACCAGAGGGTGACAGTGATGAACCAGAGGGTGGCAGGGGTAAACCAGAGGGTGACAGTGCTGAACCAGAGGGTGGCAGTGCTGAAGCAGAGGGTGGCAGGGGTGACCCAGAGGGTGGCAGGGGTGAACCAGAGGGTGACAGTGCTGAACCAGAGGGTGGCAGTGCTGAACCAGAGGGTGGCAGGGGTGAACCAGAGGGTGGCAGTGATGAACCAGATGGTGGCAGGGGTGAACCAGAGGGTGGCAGTGCGGAACCAGAGGGTGGCATGGATGAACCAGAGGGTGGCAGTGGTGAACCAGAGGATGGCAGTGGTTAACCAGAGGGTGGCAGTGGTGAACCAGAGGTGCTGTGATGAACCAGAGGGTGGCAGTCGTGAACCAGAGGGTGGCAGTGTTGAACCAGAGGGTGACAGTGCTGAACCAGAGGGTGGCAGGGGTGAACCAGAGGGTGCTGTGATGAACCAGAGGGTGGCAGTGGTGAACCAGAGGGTGGCAGGGGTGAACCAGAGGGTGGCAGTGGTGAACCAGAGGGTGGCAGTGCTGAACCAGAGGGTGACAGTGGTTAACCAGAGGGTGGCAGTGATGAACCAGAGGTGCTGTGATGAACCAGAGGGTGGCAGTCGTGAACCAGAGGGTGGCAGTGGTGAACCAGAGGGTGAGAGTGCTGAACCAGAGGGTGGCAGTGGTGAACCAGAGGGTGGCAGGGGTGAACCAGAGGGTGGCAGTGGTGAACCAGAGGGTGGCAGGGGTGAACCAGAGGGTGGCAGTGGTGAACCAGAGGGTGGCAGTGATGAACCAGAGGGTGGCAGTGGTGAACCAGAGGGTGCTGTGCCCATACACGACTGCATGGGTAACTTCGCCATGCAAGCGGCCCGTGAACACGCAAAAAGCCCCGCAAACACGCAAAAAACCCCGCGAACACGCAAAAAACCCGCAAACACGCAAAAAACAAACATCCGCAAATTCGCACGAATTCGCGGATTTTGCGGATTGCGAATTCGATTTCGCGCGAATTCGCAAATTTCGCCCATATATTTCATTTTCATTTCAATCTTTATTTCGGTCACTTGGACCCTTAAAGATGCACATCAGAAATTTAAAACATCGCAAGATACATGATTAAAATACAGAGACATAAAAACATTCCATTTATCAATGTTCATAAAAAGTGCTAATGCGAGGTGAGAGGCTGCTAAAAACCTACAATTAGCGTACTTAAAAAGAAGAATTTGTTTGCAATCCATTCAGATTTGTAAATATCAGTGCAGTAGATTTTTAAAGTGACAGTGCCAGCTCGCTGTACATAGGAAGTACTAGTGCAAAAATAAGAATCAGACTGTAAAAGACCAAGTAAAGACAGAAATCACGTACTTAATGAAGTTAGTTGCATTCCATTCACATTTAAAAATCTCAATGCAATAAATTTTTAAAGTGCCGGTGCCAGCTCATTAACAGGATTCGCCATGTAGCGGGAGCGCTTATGCCACATCGCAGTCAAAAATTTAGCTATCGCAAAAACAATTGGAGGGGATAAGTCTGTCTTGAGTATTCTGAGGGCTGAAATACATTGCCTACAGCCTAGATTGTTAAGAAGGGGCACAAGCCAATACTTTCTGGATGTATGATACGCCTTATAGAAAAACAGGACGTGTATGTCGTCTTCATGCTGGTGTGGACATGCAGGACATTGCTTGTTACAGGAGGGCTGAGACCAGGCACTTGTGAACGCTCTTAGAGGGAGGGTACCATACCTCCACTGCAAGTAGAGCTTCCTGGTCAGGACGGGGCAGATTCCATCGAGGACCAGTTCCAAGTGGTAAGCGTCTTTGAATTGAGTAAATGAGTTCGTTAGGGACCCCACCCGTTCATTCCCTAGCAGTTTGTTTAATTTAAAGGAGTAGTAGTCCTTTGTTAAGTCTTTGCGAGAGATCTTACTACAAGCATTTTCTGGCTCAAACCATAATTCAGGTTTTTCCAGACTTGCAAATGACTTTTTTATGTAATGTAGCCAGGGAATATTCTCGGAATGTGGTAAGCTTAGAATCTCTGCCAGTTCCAACCTATAACTCATAAGCTCTGGGGTGGACCAGAGTCGACAACAGAATGTAAGTGGTTTTAAACCCAATTCTTTGCCAATCGATTTGAGGCTCAAGTCTAGTCTGAGGGGAAACAGCGGGGTGCTTGGAGGCAGGGCTACCATTTGTCTAATGAATCTGTTTTCTGTAATCACTAGATTTTGGGCAGCTGTGTGCCCCCACAGTTCCCCTCCGTATGTGACTGCCCCCCTCGCTTGCATTTTATACATTTTGAGCAGAGGCGCAAGGGGTTTAAAGGTCGACCTCTTTAATAACCTGCAGATACCCCCTGTTAACTGGACCAGTTTCAGATTTGACTTAGGCTTATGTGTATCCCAGGTCATTTTCTGGTTGAATGTCACCCCTAAATACTCAAATGTATGAACCCTCTCTAACCTCAACGGGCCTATGGTTGGGTTCGGGCGCGTCGTGGTTGGGGGGCTGAAAATCATGAATTTGGTCTTAAGGGCATTGATCTCCAGCCCCCTCAACCCACAGAACGCCACGAAGCCATCCAGCACGCGTTGTATCCCCATGGGAGATTTAGACAGCAGCAGGGTGTCGTCTGCAAACATAATTGCAAGCACCCTGCTGCCGTTAAGCCTTGGGGCATCTATGTCCTTGATTTTAGTCAGGTGCTCGATTACCCCGTTGACAAAGAGGCAGAACAGGGTCGGTGCGAGCACACAACCCTGTCTTACTCCTCTGGCAACGGGGAATCTTGCCGAGAGAAGCCCATTCTTTCCGCATCTGACGCGTGCAAAGTTGTCCTGGTGAAGTCTCATCAGTGTATTTAGAAGGGCAGATGGAATACTCAACTCTCCTAGCACGGTCCACAGCTTGTCCCGTGGTACCAAGTCAAATGCGGCTCGCAAGTCCACAAAGACTGTATATAGACTGCCGCCCTAATTTGTTACGGTTTTCCAGAAAAGGAGATTAAAACGGAAGATCTGGTCCGTTGTTGAGATCTTCCTTCTGAAACCTGCCTGATAAGGGCTCAGAATGGAGAACTCCTCAATCCAGTCCTGGAGACGATCTAGTATCAGCCTCCCGAATAGCTTTTGAGCCACATCGATGAGGCTGATTGGCCTGTAGTTGGCTGGGAGCAGAGGTGAGCCCTTCTTGAATATGGGGACGATCTCTGCGCCCAGCCAAGTACCGGGAACCTCCATGCCCTTCAAGACTGCATTGAAGATCGTCAGGAAGTACGGGGCCCACACATCAGGCTCTTGCTTATAGAGGTCGCCCGGGAGGCCGTCCAATCCTTGAGCCTTACCCTGTGCCAGTCCAGAAATTGCAACACGCACCTCTCCCTCAGTGAAGAGAACCTCTTCTAGCTGTGTAGCTATTTTTGGGAATAGATCAGTTGAAACCCTGCCCTTATCCAGAGTGGCCCATGAGTATAGCGTCTGAAAGTGCTCTTCCCAGTCCTCGGGTGAGATGTTTGGTTCAATAGCCGGGAGCGACTCCTCAGAGCCCGAGTTTACAATCTTCCAAAATTTGCGGGAGTCCCTAGTTGCCAATGCGGTGTCAAGACTCTCCCATTTGTCCTGTTCCCATTCCCTTTTCGCATGGGTTATCAGCTGGTTATAATCCCTTCTCCTTGCTTGAATAATGGCGCTACCTTTGCCTTGCTTTATGGATTTAAACAGCTCTGCTTTAGCCTTTCGGCAGGCGGCCTTGAACCAGGATGGACGGTGTCTCGAGGTAGCCTTGACTTTCCCTGAAGTAAATAAAACTTCAGCCGTAGTCTTGATTAGGTCCTCGTGGATGGTTCCAAGTTTGGTATGCATGTCGGGGGCCTCGGGTTGCTCCATTAATGCGCTAACCTTTTCGAGTGTGGGGATAACGCAATGATATAACTTAGAAACCAGATCAGGATTATTAACTAGTTTCTCCCACCTCACTCTTCGTCTGTTGTTGACTAAGGTCAGCCCTAAGCCAGGTACATCTGTGCCAGCCCCATTTTTATTATCCAAAGCCGGCAAAAGGTATTCCAATTCCAACGCATTGTGGTCGTTGTCAACCCTGTCTATCACCCTAAAGTCCTTGATATTGGACCAAGATGACATTTGGACTAGTATATAGTCAAGTCTAGACTCCCTACCCTGTGTATTAAATGTAAACTTAGGGGGAATGTCAGAATTCAAACGGCCATTGCATGCCCTGATAGCATGATTGAGAGTTAAGGCTGCGATCTGCACTGCCAGCGGAGTCCAGGCTCTGGGGGGAGGTACCACCGTAGGAGGTACCGTCCACATCACGTCCTCGTCAGTTGTTAATTCATCTAATAGTCCTGTTAACGGCTCGAAGTGGCAGTTCAGATCACCCCCAACCACAAAAGGTGTGCATTTGTCAAAATCATCGAGGAAGGAGGAGAGTTCATCGATGGTATTTGATTCCCTTGTTATGTTCACTGGCCTAGAGTAAACATTTACCAATGCCAGTTTGGTCGAGTTAGGCCATTCCAAGAGGACACATTGAACATCCTCGGATTCTGTAGTTTGAGATATCGCTTTGCAGCCCAAGTGGGATGCCACCCAGATTGCAAGACCACCAGATGGGCGCCCTTTGCCCCCCCCCATCGAGCATGAATGGAAAATGTAGCAAAACCTGGGTGGGTAAACTCCTCTCTCGCCCAAGTCTCCTGGAACATACAGATTTCTTTAGTATCTATGAAGGAGGACCAGTCTGGACAATCAAGCTTGTTGCCCAGACCAGCCAGGTTCCAGGACAGGATCTTTAGTGAGGCTGTGTTAGATTTAGAGACAATACTTAGTGTAACCCCCTGGCCTGCTGGACTATCCGATGATGTTGTATTAAGATTCGAGACTCTATATCTGCCTGTATATATATATATATATTTATTTATACAGAGATAGATATATTATTTTACAGCTATAAAAAAGTTTCAATTACAAATTAGTAAAAGTATATAATTAAAATTAAATTAATTGAATTTACACAGATAAAAGCTAATCAAAAAAAGGGCCAAATACTATTTAAAATATTAATATATTTAAAACAAACAAATAAATATCTAGTCATGTGGGCAATGGAGCATTATGTGTCTGCTGACTCTGCAGAGAGCAGCGAGAGTAGGAAGATGAATGGGTCTCTCCTCCGACAGCTGCCTGTAAATATATTTCTAAGAAAGACTCCATACAGTTGCAGGTCGGCTAACTTCCTTCACCAAACAGCAGTATGCATCAAGGATCAGCCTAACTTGTTTCACCATGCAGCCCTATGCAACAAGCATGGCGGAACAGATAGTTGTTGGTAATTGTGTGTCTTGGCGCTCCTTCTAGGTCATCTCTAAGCGACTTTTGCGCTGTCTCTTCGAGACATGCTGTATTCAGAATATGTACATGAAGCTCCGACCATCTTTTCAATTGACTTCTGTCCCTATCCTTTGTAATGGTGGCTTTTGATTTGTTAATGGGCTTTTTAGTCCCTCCCTCAATTCTGTTGTTACCTCCCATGAGGACTGGCCCTTTGACAAGTGCTGTTACTCAGTATGTTTAGTTTACTGTTACTGGGCACTATTTTGTGAGTTAATGTCTTTCTCAATATTGCTTTAGCAGCCATGGCACACTCTCCCTTTCCTGCAACTCATTCTGGCTTTAAAGTGCATTGTGACGCTGCAGAAGAAAATGGCATTTTTGTATTGTATTGTATTTTCGTTCGGATTGCTTTGGATTGAAATTGCATTGTAACGCATACGAACTTGATTTTATTAACGTTATTAGGTGAGAGAGCCAAAACTAGGAAGCAAAGATTATATGTTTGTTTTATTGATTTAAAAGCCGCTTTCGATTCTGTGCCACGAAATATTCTTTGGAGGAAGCTACGGAATTGGGGTATTCCAGAGTCTCTATTAAAAATGATTATACTGTTATACTCCAACACCTGGGTGCAAATCAAAATAGGCGATGGTAAACATATGACCCAACGTTTAGCTACGAATGTGGGACTAAAACAAGGCTGTGTTTTGGCTCCTTGCCTTTTTAATCTTTTTATGGCTGATTTACCAGCCCATTTTAAAACTATAAATTTGCATTCGCCTTTTATTCATGGTCAGGAAATCAAATATATGCAATATGCAGATGACACGATTTTAATGAGCCAAACAGAAATAGGATTAAAAAGGTTAATTAACTCTTTTAATGGTTATGTTACACAAAATGGTCTGACAATTAATATAAAAAAGACAAAGATAATGACTATGGGAAAAGGGAAGCCTAGGATTAAAGAGTGGAATATTAATGGTATGGTAATTGAAAATGTGAAATTATACAAATACCTTGGAATCACGTTTGATAACGGTCTGATTTTTAGACAACATTTTAACAATCTTGAAGCCAGAGGTTGCTCACTTGCATTTGCTTTTAGAAAATTAAGAGACAAACTATTATGCCCCAACTACGACCATCTGATAAAGGTGATGCGAGCAAAATTAATGCCATCTTTGGAATATTGCTCAATTATCTTTAGGGGCAAAGACGCGAAAGTGCTCGACGATATAGAAATTAGAATATATAAAACTGTTTTTAAAATCCCCAAATATATTAGTCGAGCAAACATAAGGCTGGAATTTGGTTTGAAAAACCAATCTCTGGCGCGTCAATCTACATTCTTGAAGTCTCTTTTAACATTAGTCCGTTCGGAGGAAGGATCACTGGCAAAGTTATGCTGGCTTGAAATCTCAGAAGGGGAATATTAAAAAAATTGGCAGCTGTATTTTAATGAATGCATAAGTAACTTTGACTGCTCTAATTTGGCTGACGAAATGAGGAGCAGGATAGTTTTAAAAAAAGAAATGAATCAAATGGCCGCATTATTAACGACTATAGCGGATAAGGAGGAATTAAGGAAAAGAAGTCATTTCTGGTCAGTTGCTAACTCTTTCGGTAGGCTGTCACCTCAATATTACTTGTCGTATCATTTAAAACCTAGGCTTAAGAATACATTTATGTATTTAAGGTTGGGAAGATATCCGACAAAGGATGGTATACCAAAATGGGAAAATCAATGGTCATCGAGCATTTGCAGGCTTTGTAGTCAAAGGGAGGAAACATTAACACACATAGTAACCATATGCCCAGTTTTGGCAGAGGCACGGAAGTTGATCCTAAAACCAATCTTTAATGAACTAGGAATTAGAACATGCAGGCAAGCAATTATTACCTGTTTGAGTGGGGTCAATATAAAGCTTACTTATCACTTTGTTAAGTTCATTATTATTGCTGAGAAGAAACTTAAAGACGAAGAACAAGTAAATAACCATTTTCCGTGATATAAAAATACTTAAAGAAACCTATTTTAAGAATTGCTTAAATCAAAATGTATGCCAGTTGAAGGGTCTATTAGTATAATTTACAATAGTTATGCATATTGAACTTTATTATAGCTTGCAAATGGAAAACAGCAAAACAAAATGTATTTATATTTGTATTTCCTACTGCTAACACCTGTCACTTTAGTTAAATGCTGCTATAATAGTGATTGCTGCTAATATATTGCACTTTAGTTAATACCTGTATTTTAAACATTGTGTAAACGTTTTTAATATTATTATGGAATTGACTGTATTAATACAATTTTAGATGATCATTTTAGGAAGATAATAACTTTGTGCATAGTATATGTTTTTTAATGTTGGTTGCTTTTATCTATCCTTGTTTGTAATGATTTTAATTAATCAACAAATAAATAAATACTTACTTGCATTGTAACGCTGCAGAGGTAAATGTATTTTTTATTTTTGTGTACTTATGTTTGGATGTTGCGCACTTTAAGTACAGCATGCTGTCCCTTTCCTCCAACGCTTTCTGGCTTTAAAGTGCAAGCAACCTGGAACCCCGGGCTTCAGCAGTAGCGGCTGCACACACCACTCGCGGGAATGCTGCCATTGAGCAATAATGGTAGCCGCTTCTTGTTTTTATTTCAGCGCACCATGCACGCTTTCACTTTCACAATGCTGGCCCACACACACCACTCGGGGGATGCTGCCCTTGAGCAAAAATGGCAGCTGCTTCTTGTTAACATGAGGTTGCCATGCCCAGGCCTCCTTTAGTGTGAAACATGCCTGGTATGCTTACTTTCTTTGCAAAAGAGCCCTGATGCATTCTGTAGCTGCCCTGAGCATGCCTGCTCTTTATGCCATTTTCCTTTGTGTCTCTTGACAGCTAAAGTCTGCCCTAAGCACAGGCTTGTGTTACACACACCTCCCTTGCATGGCAGCCAGACCACTTCCTAATTACACGGCCAGTTTGTGATTAGCAGGCACTGTAGTGGGCTACACTGGACAAGGCGAAGGAACTGCACACGCACTAGGCGCAAACCCTGTCATTAAGCAGCCTCTCTCGTTTCACTTGGCACAAAGGCAAGGTGCCATGCTCCCTTGGGCAGGGCAGCAGCCTTGTCTGTAAACTACTGCCTGTCCAGGAACAGGAAGACATAGAATCGCAAATACGTCCTTATAGCTCCTGTAATGGGCAACTAATTTCAGGTGGCGTTTTTCAACTGCAAATGTCATGTTCTCAGCCTGAGATCTGGCCTCCTAGGCATGAAAACCATGTCACGCGGTGGCTTCCTCACTGAACATGTGCTGCAGCTGTATACAGTACCCATCGAACGCTAGGCTTCCTCACTGCAGATGGGTGCCTGCTGCATGCCTGCAGCTGCAAACTGCTAATTTGAGATGGTGGCTCTTTTGTTGCATATGGGCGTCTGCTGTAGGTACACCGCCAGTCTGAAGCTGCATGCTTGTCAATTAGCATAAGGAGGACATCACTGAAAATTACACTTGTTGGTCAGAGGATGATGTAACATAAAATTCACTCTGTGTTTAGGTTGAGCATTCGAGACCTCTTGTATATACTTTAGTATATACTTATATGTGTATGTACTTTGTGAGCTCTGGAGATCAGCTCTAGGACTTGTCTGCTTCCTCTTAGGGAATATCTATTCTGTTCAACTGCCTCTATTTAACTGTCTTGATAGAAAACAACCAGCAGAGGTCAGTAAAATCCCAGAACCACTTTAGCATTCTCTAGATTTCAGTCCATAGAAATTGTCTTCCACGAGCACCAGTAGACAATAATATTTTTTTCAAATCTTGTATTTTCAGTGATATGACCACCGAAGGCCCTGATTTTATATTAAAAACAGAGCTTTGGACTATACCATTTCCTGCTGAAAGGCAATTTTTCTCTCCATGTGTTTCCATACTTGGTGTGTCACCCAGTTTGGTGCTTTCTTTCCCTCCATCTTAAAGAACAGTAGAAATTTCAGCACCCAGGCTAATGTGCTGCATAGCTAAATCCATATAAGGTCCCAAAGGCGATATCGATTGCATTGCAAATGCTTGTTTTATTTAACTTAGTCTGCCTATAACTTCCCCAAAAACAGAAACAGGGGAGAGGATGTGTTGTTACGGCCAGAGCTGCTGACTTTGGAGCAGGGACCCATGTTCGAGTCTCGGCGTCGTCTCAACATCCTGTGATTCTAGGCAAATCACTTAATTTATTTATTTATTTATTTTCTAAACTTATAAAGCGCAAACAAATACCACGAATGGTGTCTCGGCGCTACGCAGACAGAGAGGCACCTCCTGTGCATTATTGAATGAATAGCCAGGTCTTCACT
This sequence comes from Lissotriton helveticus, assembly GCF_964261635.1. Lineage (NCBI taxonomy): Eukaryota > Metazoa > Chordata > Amphibia > Caudata > Salamandridae > Lissotriton > Lissotriton helveticus. The sequence goes on along the minus strand of NC_136059.1, from coordinate 168,498,254 downwards.
TGCTTTCTAAAAATCATCAGTGAAGAGCTGCTTTTTATATGGTGGGGCAAGGTATTCCAGAGCTTCGAGGCGGCCACCAAGAAGCGTCTGTCTCCGCATGTAACTGTTCTCACCCGTTGAATGCATAGGGATGCGGATGAGGCAGATCTTAACGCTCTCTTAGGGACATAGACCTGCAGTGATTCCCTAAAAAAGTCAGGTCCTTGGCTGTTCAGTGCTTTGTATATAATACATAAAGCCTTGAATTTGGTTCTCTTTTTTACTGGAAGCCAGTGTAGTTGGTAAACGATGGAGGAGATGGATGCGAACTTGGGAGTTTTGGTCAAAATTCGTGCAGCGGCATTCTGCACCATTTGTAGCTTTTTAAAGACCTGCTCCTGGGCATTCAGCAGAAGCCCGTTACAGTAGTCCACCTTGGATAATACCAAGGAGGACATAAGGGTTTTCCCTGCCGACAGGGGAAGGTAAGGTAGCAACTTTTTCACTTTTCGTAGCGTGAAAAAGGAAGAGGAGACTACTGCATTGGCATGATTGGTGAAACTTAGTTTGTTGTCAAACAACACTCCTAGGTTTCTAACCTTTGAGACTGGGGTGGGTGGATTACCCATTTCAGGTGGCCACCAGATTGGGGACCAAGATGGTTTTAGGTCTCCAAACACCATTACCTCGGTCTTATCGGTGTTTAGTTTTAGACAATTACTGTCCATCCAGTGACTGATGGCTCTCATGCCCGTCTGAAAGTTAGCTGCCACTTCGATCCCATTTTTATGCACTGCTAGCACCAACTGAGTGTCGTCGGCGTACGAAGTCACTCCCATTCCATGGGTTTTAATGACCCTCGCCAAGTCCGACACATAGATGTTAAAAAGTGTCAGACTTAGCGAGGATCCCTGGGGGACTCCGCAAGGCAGCACAAACGTGGGTGAATAGAAGTTCCCCATCTTTACCGACTGTTCTCTGTTAGACAGGAAAGAAGCCAGGAGCTCCGCAGCTTTGCCCTGTATGCCCATAGCTGTGACACGGTCGATCAGGATGTTATGATCGACCATGTCAAAGGCCGCTGAGAGGTCCAGCAAGATCAGAACAGCCGTACCACCCTGGTCCATGATCTGTCTGATCTCTTCAGAAGCCTTGATGAGCGCCGTCTCCGTTCCATGTCCTCTCCTAAACCCAAATTGTGTGTTATCTAACAGGTTGTTATAATCAATATAGCTAGCCAGCTGTTTGTTTATAACTTTTTCAAGTATTTTAGATGGAAAAGGAAGGGCTGCTATAGGGCGATAACTTTTTAATTCCAAGGTGTTAAGGGTGGGTTTCTTTAGAAGTGGCTTTATTATAGCAGTTTTCCATCTTTGAGGATATATTCCTGATTCACAGACGGTACTGCAGATGTTCTCCAGGATTGGAGCTACCACATCAGATGTTAATTTAATGATGGTCGGTGGGCAGGGATCCAGAGGGGAACCCGACATTGTTGTTTTAATGAGATCTTTTATTTCTGACAGTGATGGAGGGAGAAATTCATTCAGAGAGGAAGATGTGAATTGTGAGTTCTTAAGGCTATCTGATGGTTCCTCTGTCGTGATGTTATTAAATCTGTCGAAGATTTCTGTGACCTTGGTCCTGAAAAAGTCAGCCATTTGATCACAGAAATCTTGGGTAGTCTCAGTAGTATTTGCTGCTGGTATAGTTGTTAGTGTTGCCACTACCTGATATAGTTGCCTACTGGAGTTCTGGGCTTTTTCTATCTGTTCACAAAAATATTTGCTTTTTTCCAGTCTTAACATCTTCCTATAGCCTCATAGCACTTGTTTGTATCTTTCTTTATCGTTGTTGTCGTACTTAACTCGCCAGCACCTTTCTAGATTGCGGCATTTCTGTCTTTCCAATCTTAACAGTTCGGAGAACCAAGGGGCTGATGGTGTTGCACGATTTGGGCGCACTCTCTTTAGAGGCGCTACTAGATTAAAGGTGTCTGTGAGCCATTGGTTATAGTTATTTGCTGCTAGTTGAGGGTCTGACACTTTGGATGGTTTATTATTATCTAGTTTCTCGGTTAGTGTGTTCGTATCTATGTTTTTCCAGTCCCTGCAAGACCTATGTTGCTTTTTTGTCGAGTGTTGATTTTGTATTTTTTAACACGGACATAGAAGACCACCACTGCATGATCTGACCATACAATAGGAGTAACAGTAGGGGGGGGTAATGGCCGGATTGTTCGTGAATAAGCCATCAAGAACATGACCTGCTTTGTGCGTAGGTGAGGTAACTAGCTGATTTAAGCCAACGGCCTTGAAATCCTCAATAAGGCTCAGTGTATCTTTATCTGTTGTGTTTTCTAAATGAAAGTTAAAATCTCCAAGTATTGTAAAATCAGAGGCTTCTGGCACTGTTTCTAATAAAGTACTAATAGATTGGAGAAAAGGCGCTCGGGCTGCTGGGGGACGATAGAGCAGAACTCCATTAAACATTTGGATGGGAGATAAAGTGATAGAAAAAGATAGTGTTTCTGCAGGAATGTTATCTGAAATTCCAGTTTTTACTGCTAGATCTAGCCATAGAATTATGGCAAGACCGCCCCCTTTTTTCCCTGCCGGTCTATCTTGTCTGACGATATAGTAGCCCTCAGGGACGGCTGTCACAAGATCGGGTCGGAAGCCAAGTCGGCCCATGTCTCTGTTATAAACAGAATATCCAGTTTGTGTGCTGATATTAATTCAGCCACATCTTCTCTATGTTTACACATAGATCTAGCGTTCACCAGTCCGCATTTAATGCGTGTGTCCTCATTACAAGAAACCCTTGGGATAAGTGGTATCTGAGTAAGGGAGCTTGTGAATTTAAAATTACAGTTTGGACAGGCTATATGAGTCACGTTGGAACACTCTTCTAGGTTGAAGTGTGGGCATTCGTGCCGGAGCATGGTATTTTTAATATCTAACAGATCAGAGGATGAGTATTTCAGTAACTTACTAGGACGGCGTGGTAACCGGCCAGGGGATTGGGCGCAGGGCGCGGGTCCAGCGTGGACTGGCGCAGACTGGCACCCCTTTGGCGCGGCTTCGGCGCGGTGTCGGCGCTCCCGCTGCGCTCGACCGCTGCGCTTCCGGGTGGCCATTTTATACTCTAAGCCCCGCCCCCAGCTAGAACGCTAACTCCGTTCTGCTCTGGGAGGTGGCTCTGTGATTCTAAAGCTCCCCCTGCCCTCCACACAAACGGCACGAAGCCTGTGCCCACAAAAAATGAATGTGTCCTTGTGTAACGTCACTGGTGCTCATGTAAAGAGCTTCAGATTGAGTTTACACTACATAAAACTGCAAAAAAATTAGTTTTGGGAAGCATGGGGCTGCATCACATGCACTTGCAGACGCTAACATGTTAGACCTCGTTTCATATGTGCTGACAATGCAGATACAGGGCGCCTACGCTGCAAACCAAAATATTGCTGGCATTCTATACTGCATTTTCTTTTCCTCAAATGGCTATGATATCTTTGTTATATTTTCCATTGTATAATGGCATCACATCCACTCCTCCAGAAAAGGGTTGAGATAATGCTTGTGGCTGGTATCTGTTGTGATTGATAAGCTGCAAATTCAAATCCAATCAAGGCAAACTCAGTCTTCCATCCAGGGCACAAGTGCTAACTAGCATTTTCAATGCAATAGGGCTCACATTAGTGAAACTTTGAGCTATTGGTGTTGCAAACTCAAATTATATATGTTTGTTATAAAATATCCCAGCAGTAGTATAAGTATTTAAAACATTCCACTAAGCAAGGACAGGGTGCAGTAGCACTGACTGTTACTAGAAGTCCCTGTGGAGTTGTAAAGTGACCTCTCTCAGCCACATAAGGTACTACACCCTTAATGCAATTATAAATAGAAAAATTGCAGCTGAGCGTACGTTTCCATTTATTTAAATTGGAAGTGAGATTTTTTCTACCTTGCATTTCAAAAATGCACTATTTAAATAAACAACAAGGGTGCATTTTTAAAACGCACTGTAAGCATCGGTCTTTCAACTACAATTATTTCATTATTAAGTGACCACAGTCTATTTTGCAAACAAAATACTGAAGTCTAACTTAGACTGTTCCAGTCATGTAAGCCATCTCGCCCCACCACCATTTCTACAATCCCCTAGTCAACCATATATATCCTGGAGAGAATGGGTTAGAGCTTTCAACGCACTTTTAGGGGTTGGTGGATTAAAATGTACTTCAAACCGGATAGAAAATGATTTTGGAACATTCATTGGGGATGGAAGGTCAAAAGATTTTTGTGCAATTACCACCAATCTCAGGTGAAGAGAATGACGAAGAGCTTGATGTGTATGATGAGGCAGTCGGTGTAACACCTAGAAAATCACTTTTCCAAACCATGAAACATATGAGTATGTAAGCATATATTTTATGAAACGGTGGATATATGTGTGGTGGCATTAATAGTGCTTGCCGCGAAGTGTGAGTTTGGCTCATTTACGAATCAACTTAGAAGGGATCAACCTGTTACCCAATGTTACAATAAAAAGATCCAAGAAAGACTTCTCACTTGTGAAAATCCATTTCTTGAAGCCATTGTCATAGCTAACAGCACCCAGCATTCAAAGAAACCAGTCAAGGCACCGAACAAAGGGGTACATGTATGGTGTAGGCAAACACGTTCAATTTAAAGAATAAATTACAAGGTGGTGGTGATGGAAACATGTGTTATTGGTGTGGATCAAAATTTCATGTGGCATCACACAAGGAATGTCCTGGCCTAGACAAAGATTGTGCTAAATGTGGCATCAATGGTCACTTTGCCACAGTTTGCAGGAAAAACAACAAAACTGGCATGGCGAATGCTTTAATGGAGAAAGATGCCCAGGAATTTGTGTCCAGTTTGGATACTTTGCTGTTAACAGTAAGAGTGAACCAGAAGGATTCCCTGAAAATGAAGGAATCCCATTGAAGAGTTCAATATCGGCGGTAAACGAATTCCATTGCTGATGGATTCTGGATTCAAGATCACCATTATTTGGGAAAAAAACCTTTGATGAGAAAGAGTTTGATATATGTCTGATGTGAACCCTCAGGATTACAATGGTTCATCTATTGACTTTGGAGGCTATTTTGGCAGTGTTGTGAGATAGAGAAGATGAAGGGAAAGTTTATCTTTCTAAAGTGTGTCCAGGCATTTGTGTCGGCATCATCAGGGTTGTTTGGTATTAACACTGAATCCTGGTTGTCAGCAACAAATTCTATGCATTGAAGTTAATCATACTTAGGGTCAATTGTGTTGTTTGGAATCCATACTGGGCAAACATAAAGTTTTCAGTGAGGAATTGGGAAAGTTTTATGGGCTTGAGCATGTCAATAAAAGCACAAGTTGTGTTGTCTGCCAATAGGTATCAAAGAGAGCTTAAATGAGTTACTCAGTACTATGCATGAAGAGGGGGTAATTCAACTGATTGAGTCTTCTCTGTGATTTCACCCATAGAGGTGGCAAAGAAAAATAAACAACGAGCTCAGAATGTGCATACACCTCATTCTGCAGCGCATATAGTATGGGAAAATTTCCTCTGAACATTGTTTAGGGGCAGGAAGTTGCCACTAGGTAGCACATTGTGCATCAGCTAAAAATAAAGGACAGGAATACATCGTATAACGTTAAATACGGCGCACCCTTTCTCTCTCACACAGCGCAGTGCAGCAAAGTGGCTTGCTGGATTGCATTGTGCAAATTCTCGAAAAATCTGCCCCCACGTATTTGAGGCATTCTTCACATGAAAACAGAGTATGAAACCTGCCGGATAGATTTGGACTGCTGCAAATCAACATTTTGAAATATATTCCAGACGGAGTGAACATAATGTACCATCCTGAGTCTTAAACCTGCTGCTCATAGACAAACTGTGGTCTGCAGTTGCCTGAATCAGGTTGGTGCCTCCAACACAGACCGAGAATGAAGCCTATTGCACATAGACAGCTTGAGATTTATCCCTGTTACCCATTGCAGCTAGGTAGTCTTGCCTTTTGCAAAAGATATCGTAACGCCTGCTACACAGAGAGCTTGAGACTTTTCACACATGAAATGTAAGAGGTAGGAATCTAAGAATCATGACTCACGAGAACAACACAGAGAGCCTGCTTACCTGTACAAGATATGAGAGCTAGAGACGCTATCCTAGCCAGCAAAGGCTGAGATACAGAAGCCCACTCTTCAGGACAGGCAGAGACAGGCAATCAGATCAGCAAACAGGCTTCAACCAGGACAATTTTAGGAGTCTTGTAACTGCATGGTTCCTGCATGCTCAGTTCGCACACTGGGCCTCATTTATGAGGCCGTGCGTCACTTTTACGCCGCCGGTGCGTCACTTTTTGTGACGCACCAGCAGCGTAAATAATGTGCCTTGTTGCACCATATTTACAAAGTGACGCATCTAGGTAGATGCGTCACTTTGTAAACCCCTGCGCCACATTATACCTACGCCAGATATAATGTGCGCAGGGGGGGGCGTTCTGACGCAAGAAAGGGTCGTAGAAGTGACGCAGTGAAATCTATAAGATTTCACTGCGCCACTTCTAGGACACAAATGCGTCAATTTCTTACGCCTGCCTCACAGCAGGCGTAAGACTGACGCAGGTCCTTTCAAATGGGGCTTGCCTCATGTGAAAGGACACATTGCTGGAGTTGCATCACTTTTTGTGACACACTCCAGCAATGCGTCACTTTTGCGCCATACAGATACGTCAGAAATACTGACGTATCTGTAACTCCTTGCACCATGATGCGTCATACTGTAAATATGACGCATCATTGGTGTCGCAAGGAGTGCGCAGTGAAAAGTGACGCATCGCTGTTTTCATGCAGCGATGCGTCACTTTTCATAAATAAGGCCCACTGTGTTTAGCATTTACTGTGCTTTTATTTTGCATTCTTTTTTTCCGCGCCTCCATAACTTTGTGCTTCCGGGAAAGTCAGCTACTATCTTTGGTCTTCATCATCTGAATGCTATTCGCTGTGGTTGTCACTTCTCAGGTTCTGGTATTGATCATGAGCTCCAGGAAGGTCTCCTGGGTTTGCGACCTGCTGTTGCTTACAAGCATCAAGTCAGAGATAAAGGAATGGGGATTGCTCTCTGACCTGTGCACTCCTATTTGTTCTTTACATAATTTTCTAACTTTCTCATTCTTCTCAGGCTACCTGTACAGCTGTGTTTGTGGCCCCTTTAACACCTCTGAGAGAGAGAGCTAGAGTTGCGTGTAACTGAACTCCTGTTATATGAGTCACCATGGTCCTTTGTGTTTCTCTTCTCCTACCATCACAATGTCCCCCTCTTAGGAACAAGTGGGCAGCCCGCTGCATGCACAGCTCTTATTTGGTGTAGAGTGGTGGATTGCCATGGGTGCCAATACCTTTCACCTTTCACATGACTCAGCTGAACTGTAACGCTGAAGCAGACAAATGGACGGCAATATGAAACTTCCCATGTCAGCATAAACTAGCAGCCATGGAAAAATGTCTCTTTATTCTACAAGGAAACATGTTTGCATCATGTCAGGATCACTGCTAGTTTCTTTTTCCAGATTGGTGACAGCAACTAGAAGCACATGGTAGGAAAATAAAAGGTTTCATTTTGCTATTGGGTTCTGGATTGGAAGCTTGGGTCACAACGCATAAAGTATTATACAAGGAGATGGGTTGTTCAGTTTGTCTCAATGTATCAAGTACCAGCCCACGTGATGTGTGCGCCAGAGCCTTTTATTAAACAGCATGTGTGGGCAAACCCAACACAGGAACACCACAAATCTGTTCACCTGGCTGGTCACATAAACAACACAAGAGCTGCCCTGCATAGCTTCAGGAGTCTTCAGACCCAGTGCTGCTGCTGTCTGTCAGTGCTCGTGTTGTATAAAGCTGTGTGCTAAGAATGTGCTCCAGAGTCCATTTTCCAACATCACTGGTCCTGCTATCGGTGGGGTCTTGAGGGAGGGACATAGACCGCAATCAATCAAACTATAATGCCAGTAGCAAACCCTGCTCCTGTAAGGGACACTGCAATGCCCCCAAGCAAAGGCCAGCAATGTCCACAGTGAAGTGCCAGGATATCTGGGTTTTCTCACTGGTAGAGCAATCCAGAGCTGAGGGCATGAGTCAACCGTTTCAAGTTTGAGAAGAAGTCACTCAAGGAATGTAAATTGAAGATGTGACCGGGGTGAGGCTTTCTCAGCAAGATGAAAGCCCATCCCTAGCCCTGCCATCCACATTTCTCTCTCATCCCCATCTCTCTCTCTCACAATGAGGTCCTTGTGGAGATAATCATGGTGCAGTAGATAAACCACCCAGTCTTCTACAACACCTTGGATAAAAATCAACCTCACTTCATTAGTGTAGTTTTGAACATTCTGCAGCCCAAGAGAAAGTTGGATAGCAATTGCAGGACTTAACAAGCACACTCTTCCTGAAATATCACACAATCACCATGGGGGGAAAATGCTGCACCAGACAACCTAACTGATTAAATTCACAGTGGTTGTAAGTAACCTCCCAAGGGTAGCAATCCAAAGCACAAATCGCAAATGCGACCTCTTGTGACACTGAAGGATACTTATAGCACCATAGCGTCACATGCTTTGGCCCGCTCGTGATAATCACAGAAGGAAAGACATTTTGTTAAAGGAGTTATCATCATCCCAATGTGTAACTCATCATATTGCAACAATTTCACAAGCTTCGTAATAATGAACAAGTCCTGATTAACTAATAATCTATGACATGCAACATTAATCTCATTCATTTAACACATTGCAATTTATAGAAATGGTGAAAATATAGATGATCTGCTACTCTGCTTGCAAGACTGTTCCACTTTATTTGTAGGGACTGGTTGCTAATTCAGTCGTTTAAGAAGAGTTTACCATTTCATTCCATTTTGGTGCCAAAGAAAGGGTGTCACTAAAGAACTTGTATAGATTATAGAGCCCGTAATAGAATTACAGTAAATAATTTTGACCATTACCATTAATATCTTTCTTAATAGACCAGATCTGAAATGCAAACGTGTTCAGGAATTTCAGTCTTAAAGAACTTAGCACATGCTGAGAGTCCAATAGGATAATGAATGGACAACGTCATGCTGCCTTAAGTCTGTGTTGTTTGAACACCAGGTCATGCCTGTTGAACTCTGCAGTGCTCCAGATTCCAAAGACTTTTTGGGTTGTTTATTATTTTGAACTTTAGTGTTCCTGTTTAGTAATAAGAAGAATCCATGGATCAAAATTATGATTAGTTACACTGCATGCATAAAAGAAAGAAGTGCTATTAAGTAAGTGATAGATGAGTTTTTACGAATAGATATTACTGAATTTTGATTAATGTTAATTACCTTTTCAGTCACACAGGAGACAAGTTAGAAATTAAGATAATCAGTATAGTATCAGAAGCCATACGTCTATGAAGTCTGCTGTAAATATTGTGCCAAGAGAGAAAATGGATTGGTGAGCTTAAACTCCATTATTCTTCAATTTCAGGAAATCAGCTTCATATCAAAAAACTTAAAGATTAGTTACACAGACATATTTTAAAGGTATATCCTTTCACTGGCAACGGTTAACATGCAGAACATGTATTGCTGATTATTGAAATATATTTTTCTGCCTTTAATATATCTCTCCCAACCTACAGATAGTGCATCAGGGGTGTCTTTGGCCAGACCCTGTTTCTTCTTTTATTCTATGGCTGTATTGATTATCTCTCAGATTGTGTAAAGTACTTGCAGAGGGGAAAGGTACCAGTTCCATTATTTGCAGATCATACCTTATTCAAAAACCCTGATTTTGTTGGCTAGGTTTGCTGTATTCTCTATATGACACAGTTTTTTAAAAACAATTTTCACAAAAACATAATTTATGGCATTTAACCTACACACAAATTTCAGGGGTAAGATATTTTTGAGAGTGTTTGAATATTTTTCAATCAGACTCTCTGATTCCCAAACATGGTCGGCAAAAATCACTAAAAGCTCAATCGTGCTTAACCATAGAGCGACCTCAATCTTCGAATTTGCAAAACGTGCTTCTTTGTATCCTGTATTTCCTGCAATTGAAATTCATACCTGAAAGATAGGTAGCATCGCTCCTTATGGTTCTGAGGTCTTGGGCAATTGCAAAATAGAGGTTCTTGGAAAGTGTGATAAGATAACACCTTGTTAAGATCATTGCTAAAACATCTACAGAGCTCTCCATTGACACCATTGTGGCTTGATTTATCCCTGTAGTCAACTGTCTAGGTTGCACAACTGAGGCCAATTTTGTATTGGACTCAAATTTGGGTTTCTAAACAGCAGGGACCACACAAAAAATTACTATCTGATGTCATCGTCAGACTTGAGGCAATTATGATCCTCTGGTTAAGATATATCGAAAGGTGGTTGGCTACTCAGGAATTGAGTGATTATTGGTTAAATCCTTGGACAATTCCTTTCAGTGCTTTTGGCATTGTGAAAGCAAAATATTGACAATCTACCCTGGGGAAATGGCAAACTGTACTCTCCCCGGCCAGAATTTAAAATCCACTTTTTAATATGTGAATTTAAATTTGAGGAGTACTTGAACTTTTTCTACTCTCCACTGACTAAGGCTTTGTATATATATATTTTTTATTTTGGTACCTTTTCTTTTGCCACTTTATCAGCTCACACTCCACTTCTTCCTCTATATTAAATCTGTATTCCTTATGATTTAGTGTGAATGAAAACGAGGAACACATTTAGTTCCTTTGCAGTGCCTACGTAAAGCACATAGAGCAAAATATATATGACCATTATGTTGGTATTTGTGCATTAGATAGTACAGAAAAGCCTTCCTGTACGGGTATGTAGAAAATGTAAGGCCTATACCAGTACTATTGTGGTATTTGCTGTTTTGAAATTCCTTCAATATATTGGGCACATCTGATCAAAATTAATAAAAACTGGTGTCTAGGCGGGGAAATGGTCGTATTCTAACAACTGATATATTGTTATTTGCTCAGCAAAAATATAGGCTGGCGGATTTTCCTCCTGGGGAATACGACGGTGTACGGCAAGAATTGATAAACTGTTACTCGCCTATTGCAAGCTTTTGCAAAGGTCTCTCAGGCATCTCTGTTTTCTGTCCTACCCCATTCCTCTTTCCCTGTTTATTCTGCAGTTCATTATTTTACATTGTTTGAGGCCAATAGTGACTGCAGTGAGGAGTGAAAGAATGCATTGCTCCCACTGGATCCAGACTGCAAAGTTAGAGCTTTCAGACAGGGGGGACCATTACTAATGAGAAGTGAAGCCTCCAATGGATAATGGTACTACTCAACAGTGGTAATAAATAGCACATTACTGTCAGTAGCTGTGCATGGTGGATTTATGCCATGCTGTTTTTTTTTCAAATGCTGCAAAGATATTTAAATAAAGAGTGCACAAAGGGGTTAAATAAGAACAGTGATATAAAATCACAATAACTATTGGCCACATGCATCAACCAAAAAAACTGTCGCAAACAAGATTTGCTGAATCTGCCCCTTTGCGACCGGTATTTTTGCAATTGGAATCACAAAATTAGCGAATACTTAAATCGCGATTGCATTTGAGGAATCAGAAATTGCGATTCCTTAAATGCAATGCATTAAAGCAGAGAAAATTGCGATTTCACAAATATGATTCGCAAATTACCGTCAATCTAAAGTTGATGGTAATTTGCGATTTCTTTGAAAAATGCACCAAAGTGCATTTTTCAAAGTCCCATGTTACACTCACACATGGCCTTGGAGCATGTGTGTGCGCAGCATGTGGATACATTGTAATTCCAGGGGTGCAACAGGGTGTCCTTTTGGCACCCTTGCACCGTTTAAATTGCACACGGAGTTTGCGTGTACATATTGGGTACTCGCAAATTGCGCATACAAGTCCCATTCATTCCTATTGACCTGAATGAATGGAAATCCATTCCTTAATTGCGAGTCGCAAATTGCGAGTCGCAATTAAGCAATGTGTAGGAATTGCAATTTTTTTTGCTATTCCTACATGCATAGCCAGTTGCGATTCTTTAGTTGTGATTCCTTAATAATCGCAATTAAAGAATCGCAGTTGGCTTTTTTGATGCATGTGCACCTATATGCTTTCTGAGGATAACCCCTACTTTTTTGAGTGATTCTAGGATATAATCTTTCCGACATGATGCAGTGTTTTCTCAAGTCAGGCATAACTATACTTGGTTAGTAATATGGGGATGTACGTTGTTACAACGTGGGTTGTAACAACGCATACCTTTAGCACGCGGCCGCTACAACGCAAGTCGTTACCACTTGCGTTGGAGGGCGCGGATTTAGGGTTTTTATAATTTTAGATTCCAACACCAGTCCCCGTGGATACTAGGGAAGGTGTTGGAATATAAATTTATTAAATTCCTTATCCCACAGCGCCCTCCAGCGCAAGTCGTGGTAACGACTTGCGTTGTAACTGCCGCATGGTAAAGGTACCGCGTTGTCAAAACTTCGTGGTAAACGTTGTTTACCGTAATATGGAGTTTGACCTTCGCACTCTAACAATACATTTGTGAATCTATGTTTATTAGTACACTTTTTCGAAGTAATGTGTTATTGCCACATTTGGTTTAATGTGTTATTTGCCAGCAAACCTAAATAGAAAAAAACAAGAGAATAGGCAAAAAGAAATCAAACCAATCGAAATTGACCATGGTTGACCGGAGATATGAATTTGGAGCACCAAGATATACAAAGTTGCAAATTCACAGATTATGGTAGATCGGGAAGCAGGTACCATTTCGGATTGACTGTGATTGAGTGTAAACCAGATTAGCCAAGTGGGTCACACTGGTTTAAAAGTTTAACTTCTAACTTAGTCTACTGTTTGGAGCTTCAAGCTCTGTTGTGGGGGAATGCACGAAGCAGAAGCTGGGCAGTGTTTGTCAAAGTTGGACACATCATTGTTGAGCTACCATTGAAGCTGTTAGTTTTGAAGACAGGAGCCCTGAGGTGAACAAAGCTATATTCCACTGCCATCAATGTTGCTTTGCATCTGAAATGGATTAGGTGCCTTGTCTCAGTTTTCCTTCAAACTCTCTTTTCAAATCCTCCAGAAGACCAAGCCTGAAGTTGTATCCAGGCAACTCCACAAGTCCAGATACCTTTGCTGTGAGACTGGCTGAAGTCCTTTTCTTTTTGACATAAAGCTCCAAGTGTACCAATTCTGGATTTCTTGCCAATTGAGCGTAAGCCCTCAAGTTTAAGTTCAAATATTTGTATAGCGCACTACTCACCCAGAGGGTCTCAAGGCGCTTGAGGGAGGGGGTGTGCATTACTTATCGAATAGCCAGGTTTTTAGTTGCTTTCTGAATGAGAGGTGGTTCTGTGTAAGGCGGAGGTGAGTGGGGAGGGAATTCCAGGTTTTGGCCGCTAAGTAGGAGAAGGATCTTCCTCCCATGGTGGACCTATGGATGCGTGGAATTGCGGCAAGGGTTAGATTGAATGATCGTAGTTGGCGGGTGGGTGTGTAGAAGGACAGTCGTGTGTTGAGGCATTCGGGTCCTAGGTCGTATAGGGCCTTGTGTGCGTGGGTGAGGAGGCGGAATGTTATTCTCTTGTTGACGGGAAGCCAGTGGAGGTCTTTCAGGTGACCGGAAATGTGAGCTTGATGGGGGATGTCCAATATGAGTCTGGCTGAGGCGTTTTGGATGCGTTGGAGTTTTTTCTGTAGTTTGGCTGTGGTTCCGGCGTAGAGGGTATTTCCATAATCCAGTCGGCTGGTGACCAGAGCATGGGTGACTGTCTTTCTTGTTTCGGTGGGGATCCAACGGAAGATTTTTTTGAGCATGCGAAGGATGTTGAAGCATGAAGATGATACGGCGTTGGCTTATCTGGTCATCGAGAGGGAGGAGTCTAGGATGAAGCCCAGGTTACATGCATGATCTGTAGGTATGGGTGCTGTACCCAGGGCCGGTGGCCACCATGAGGCCACCCAGGCAGATGGGGATGACCCTAAGATGAGGACTTCTGTTTTGTCCGAGTTTAGTTTTAGACGTCTGTTCTTCATCCATTCGGCTACTTCTTTCATTCCTTCGTGTAGAATGGTTTTGGCGGTGTTTGGGTCTTTGGTGAGGGAGAGGATCAGCTGGGTATCGTCTGCATAGGAGATGATGTTGAGGTTGTGTTGACGCGCGATGGATGCGAGGGGACTCATGTAAACGTTGAAGAGGGTGGGACTGAGTGATGATCCTTGTGGTACGCCGCAGATGACTTCGGTGGCCTCTGATTTGAATGGGGGGAGGCGGACTCTCTGGGTTCTTCCGGTGAGGAACGAGATGATCCAGTCCAGAGCTTTTCCTTGTATTCCGACGTTGTTGAGGCGTTGAATGAGGGTGCTATGACATACTGTGTCGAAGGCGGCCGAGAGGTCAAGTAGGATGAGGGCAACTGTTTCTCCGTTGTCCAGTAGCGTTCGGATGTCGTCTGTAGCAGCGATGAGGGCGGTTTCGGTGCTGTGTTTGGCTCGGAAGCCGGACTGTGAGGGGTCGAGGGAATTGTTGGCTTCGAGGAAGGTGGCGAGCTGGCTATTGACGGCTTTCTCAATGACTTTGGCAGGGAATGGGAGGAGTGAGATGGGGCGGTAGTTCTTGAGTTCAGAGGGATCTGCTGTGGGTTTCTTCAGAAGGGCGCTGGGTTCGGCATGTTTCCAGCTTTCTGGGAAGGTGGCGGAGTTGAAGGAGCAGTTGTTGACATCGGGGAGATGGGGTGCGATGATGGAGTCTGCTTTGTTGAAAATGTGGTGGGGGCATGGGTCGGTTGGCGATCCTGAGTGGATGGAGTTCATCAGGCGGATGGTGTCTTCCGTAGTGATTGGGTTCCAGGCGCAGAGGTTGTGAGGGTGCTGTTTTGGTTCGAAGGTGGGTAGAGTGGACTGTTCTTCGGGCTGGATTTCAAAGCTGTTATGTATGTCGGCGATTTTGTTGTGGAATAAAGAGTCGCAGAGGTCTTGTGAGGGAGTGATGTTGTTGGTGCCGGCGGTAATGTAATGTAATGTAAATGTAATGTAATGTAAAAAGGATTTATAGAGCGCAGCATACACCGGACGGTTTCTTGGCGCTGTTCACTAAATCAGGAAGAGACAAAGAAGGGAGGGTAGGGGAGCTTATGTATAAGCACAACGGAAGAGGTGAGTTTTTAGGAGAGACCTGAAGTGAAGGTAGGAAGAGGGAAGTCTAAGTTCCGGAGGGAGAGAGTTCCAGAGTGAGGGGGCCAGGAAGGCGAATCTGAGGCCTCCGTGCTTTTTGCGCCTAAACCTGGGCGTCTGAAGGAGAGCGTGGTGGGAAGATCGGAGGGGTCTGGAAGGGACGTACGGGTGCAGAAGCGACGAGATGAAGGAAGGGCCGATGCCGGCCAGGGATTTGTGGGTCAAGCAGCCTAGTTTGAATTGACAACGCTCTGATACAGGAAGCCAGTGAAGGGCTTTAAGAAGAGGACGGACGTGGTGATATTTAGGTTGGTGGTAAATGAGGCGTGCTGCCTGATTCTGTATCAGCTGAAGTCTTTTGATCTGGTATTGCGGGATGCCTGCGTATAGGGCATTGGCATAGTCCACCCGAGAGATGACTAATGCCAGCAACGTCAGGGTGAGGGCTTCAGTGGTCAGAAAATGGGCTATTTTACGAATTTTTCTGAGCTGGTGGAAACAGGAAGACACTGTAGCACTAACCTGATGTTGCATGGAAAGATCATGAGAAATATAGACCCCCAGACTTTTTACCTTGTCAGCAGGGCAGGGGGAGGGGCCAAGGGCAGGGGGCCAGAAGGTGGAATTCCAGGGGTTGGATGGGCCTCCGACAAGAACAAGCTCCGTCTTGTCGGGATTAAGTTTGAGATGGTGGGTGCCCATCCAATTGCTGATATGACAGAGGGTGGACTGGAAATCCTGAGCCGCATCCTGCGAGGAGTCAAGATTGAAAATGAGCTGAATGTCATCTGCATAGTTAAATGCAGTGACATTCCTTCCCCGGAGGGAGCGGATCAGGGGGGTAAGGTACAAATTAAAAAGAAGTGGGGACAGAGACGAACCCTGTGGCACACCGCAGGTGAGTTTCATCCTGTCAGCTGAAAAATGGGAGAGTCGGACAGATTGGTGGCGGTTCGTCAGGAATGAACGGACCCAGTCAAGGGCCGTCCCTTCGATACCAGCCTCTTTGACACGGTCGACCAAAATGGTATGGTCGACCGTGTCAAAGGCCGCCGACAGATCCAGAAGAATCAAGGCTTGATGGGTGTTAGAGTCGGCGCCTCTACGAAGTTCCTCCATTACAGAGAGAATGACCCCCTCTGTCGGATGGGCGGGCCTGAACCCAGCCTGCTGGGGGTCCAGGAAGTTGGAGTCCCCTATGAAAGAGCTGAGGATACTAGTTACATACGTCTCGAGTACTTTGCCCAGGTAGGGAAGAAGGGAGATGGGGCGAAAGTTGCCCATAGCCGTAGGATCGGCAGTGGGTTTCGTAAATTCATTGACGATGTTGAATAGTTCCTTGCTGTTGTGGGCGTTGTTGTCGAGTCGATCCTTGAATGCTGATTCCTTGGTGGATCGGATCAATTGGTGGTGTTTGCGGGTGGCGTCCTTGAAGGTGGACAGGTTGTCAGTGGTAGGGTTTTTTCTCCAGGTTTTCTCGAGAGTACGACAAAACGTCTTGGATATCTTAAGGTCGTCGTTGAACCAGGGGGCCTTTTTGCTACCTTGTTTGATCTGGTGGTTTTTCAAGGGTGCTAATTCGTTAGCGCTGTGGGTGATCCAATGTGTGAGTTTGGTGGCGGCTTGGTTTGGGTCCGATGACATGGCAGGAGGGTGTTGGTTAAGCGAAGTGAAGAGTTGATCGGTAGTGATTTTGTTCCAGTTTCTTCAAGGAATAGGTTGTGGGGGGTTGTGGGTCGAGGTTTTTTTGTAACTGAAGTGAACGCATCTGTGGTCCGTCCAATGGAGATCTGTGGTGTGATTAAAGGAGATGTGTTTGCTGGAGGTGAAGATAGGGTCGAGCCTATGTCCGGCAAGGTGGGTGGGGGTGTCAACAAGTTGTTTCAGTCCGAGATTGTTCAGGTTGTCCAGGAGTGAGGTGGTGTTTCTGTCGTTTTTCTTTTCCAGGTGGAAGTTGAGGTCTCCCAGTAGAATGTAGTCCTCGGAGGGGAGGGCGTGTGGGCTGATGAAGTCGGTGATGTCTTCGGTGAATTGTGTGCGGGTTCCTGGTGGTCTGTAGATGAGGGTGCCTCTAAGTGTGGTCCTGGGGTCGGTGTGGATCTGGAAGTGAAGGTGTTCGGCTGTAGCGAGGTTATCGTTGGAGCTGGTCGTGATGCGGATGGTATTCTTATGGACGATGGCGATGCCTCCTCCTGTTTGGTTGGAGCGATCTTTTCGGATGATCTTGTAGGCATCCGGGATGGCTATGGCGATGTCGGGAGCTGATGAGGCGCTCATCCAGGTTTCTGTGAGGAAGGCGACGTCCGGCGATGCAGTGTCGAGTAGGTCCCAGAGTTCAGTGGCGTGTCTGTGGACCGATCGGGTGTTCAGCAGGATGCACTTCAGGTGGTTAGAGTCGGAGCCGTGTTTTGAGTTAGTGGGTTTGGTGTGGGTCCTGTTACAGGCGAACTTGCAGGAGTGGCAGGTGAAGGGTCCATGGGTGTGTCCTGGGGCAGCTTCGTAGCATTGTGGTGTGCGTCCGGGTTTAAGGGTAGAGAGAGTAGCAGCGTCATATGTTATGCGGGTGGGGTGGGTGGTGCGGGGACCAGGGGGTCTGGCGCTGGGCGCGGTCCAGGCGTGGACGGGCCTAGACGGGCTTACCTTTGGCGCACCTTCGGCGCGCATGGGGCGCGACCACTGCGCATGGACGCTGCGCGCAGAAGCATCTGTCATATGTGGATAGTGGGGGGAGGGGCGAGGGGGGATCAGCTGGGAGGCAGGAGCGTGGCGGAGAGGACGGGCTCCGAGGCACGATAACAACAAAAATGGCAGCCAAGTGAAACCGGGAACAGGATGGGGCACACAGAGTAATTGAAGATCTGTAAACAATCTCAGAAGTAAGCGCTACAAACATAAATGCACAAAAACGAGCAATGCTAATTAGGGTCAAAGCTACACAGCGAGCGTTACAACTGGGCCTGCGCATATGAATCAAAACAATGCTTAAGTATGGAAATCGCTATAATTAATTTAAAACACTCGATTATGCTTCTACCAGTAAAGCGCTATGGCAAGCAGCAGCTAGCGGACACGATTGAACAGAGCAAAGCAATGAGTGCAGCCAACGATACCACTGAGGAGCAGGGAGCGTGGGGGAGCGACCGCTTCTGGAAGCGCCAGGACTGTCACAGCGCTTCTGAGGGCGGGGGTCAGGCTATGCAATCAGTGGGAGGGGGGGATCAGCTGGGAGGCGGGAGCGGAGCGGAGAGGACGGGCTCCGAGGCACGATAACAACAAAAATGGCAGCCAAGTGAAACCGGGAACAGGATGGGGCACACAGAGTAATTGAAGATCTGTAAACAATCTCAGAAGTAAGCGCTACAAATATAAATGCACAAAAACGAGCAATGCTAATTAGGGTCAAAGCTACACAGCGAGCGTTACAACTGGGCCTGCGCATATGAATCAAAACAATGCTTAAGTATGGAAATCGCTATAATTAATTGGAAAAACTCGATTATACTTCTACCAGTATAGCTCTATGGCAAGCAGCAGCTAGCGGACACGATTGCACAGAGCAAAGCAATGAGTGCAGCCAACGATACCACTGAGGAGCAGGGAGCGTGGGGGAGCGACCGCTTCTGGAAGCGCCAGGACGGTCACTTCGGTTCTTGCCAATTGAGGGTAAGCCCTCTCTGGAGAAACCTCAACACCTTGTATGATGCTATGGAGCTGGAAAAATGTATTAAGGGCCTGATTTATGTTTTGGCGGTTGACCTGTCCTTTGCCAGGGTGACTGAGTAAATTGTTCCATCGCCTTAGTGTAGGTCCGGACTACCAAATTTTGAAATGTTCGTCAGCCTGGCAGACATCCCAACCATTGACAGGGACTGCCGTTAAGCCAGTTTTTGCTAAAGCATTGTAACGTTCCTGGATAACAATGCCCCCCTCACCATTGAAGTTTTCTCTCATGGCATGGGAGGCATTGAGAATTTTTCCATGCGCCTTAACCCCAGGATTTTCCTGGTTGTAAATAGCATTGAAAAATGGGTATATGTCTGTCCATCTATATTAAGTAGGTTGACACATAGCCAAATCTCTGATAGCCCTTACCCCACCAGGCCCTTTGACAGGTTTGACCAAATGAAGAGATGGAGTACTCTCTCTTGTCATCAAACTATTGTCCACCCGAAACTAAATCGGGCAGTGGGAGTGGAGACAGAGTAGTCTCCGCTGTCTTCAAACTATGGTCCACCCAAATCTAAATTGGACAGGCGAAACATAATGTTGGTAGGGAGGGTAATCAATCACCGTTCAGCCAGCATTTAAATCAGGCCCTAAGTCCCAAATTCCTCCTGGTAACTTATGCTGTCCTTGGAATCTCAGAAGAATGTTTTTCTGTTCCTGTCATTAGTGTTCAGGGGGGCCTCCTTTGAGTAATGAGTCCTGATTTTTATTTCCCTGTACCGGGTAAGACAGGGCCAATCACTTGATGTAAATGTAATGTGTACTTGTAGAGCGCACTAATACCCCAACTGGGGTGTCCTGGCGCTGTAACGCATACCGCAGTGGAACCCTTCCTGGCGGATGTATGACGTTACAATGCATGCTTTTACCACGCATGCTGTTACAACGCAAGTATTACAACGCAAACCTTTACAACGCATTACACTTGGGGGTGCTGGATAGTGAATAGTTTAATTTACTATTCCAACTCCAGTCCCCGTGGACACTAGGGAAGGTGTTGGATAGTAAATTAAAACTATTCCCTATCCTAGAGCGCCCCCCAGTGTAATGCGTTGTAAAGGTTTTCGTTGTAATACTTGCGTTGTAACAGCACTGCGTGGTAAAAGTTTTGTTGTAAAGGATGTTTCCCCTTCCTGGCTTTTCCCTGTGAAATGTCCACTTCTGGGCACCCCCAAGGTAAAGCCAGGCATCCCAGCGCTGTTGGGGCCGTTATGGAGATTAAGCAAGCTATTGCCCAGAGTTGCAGAGTGGGACCCATGATTAGAATAGGCACCGAGGCGAGAATTATCAGGTCCGAGGAAATTGAGCCCAAGACCCGCCGAGGCAGGAATTGAACCCTGGTCCCAGGCCAGAACTCTGCATCAGGGTCTGCCGCTCTAACCATTGAGCCACACAGATGACCCTAGTAGAGCAGTTCCAGTTCCTGAATGCAGTAGAAGTCGAGAGTCCCTTGGTTTTATTCTTCCAGCAGTCAAGGAGAGACTTTTTTCTTCAAATATTTTTCTGCCCAAGTCAAGCACTGTTCTGAAGCGGTGGTGGTGAGGTGCCAGTCATATCCTTTGGATTAACTGGCGACTGGAGAATTCTGTAACTCCGTACTAACCCCTTTCTGTTATGTTATATAATATTATGAATATTTGTAAAGCACACTATCATCTGAGAGGGTATTCTGGTGCTGAGCAGGTGTGAGACTAGGCTCATCTTGCTCATGAGGAGGTGAGGGCTTGTCTAAAACACAGGTTATTAGCTTCTTGTGAAACTCAAGTAGTGAGGAGGAGGCTCTGAATAATGGCTAGTCATTGCATGCTTCAGGACCGATGTAGGAGAAGGCCTGACCACTGTGTCTGGTAGTGTGTATGGGTGGGATGCGTGCAAGAAGGAGTCTGGCTGAGTGGAGGTGTCCAGAAGATTTATTTAAGGGAATATGGCTATTGAGGTAGGTTGTGTCTGTGTTGTGTAGTTTGTGTAGTGCCTTGAAGGTTTGAACTGTGCTTGTTTGTGTTTGAGAAGCCAGTGGAGCTCCTTGAGATGGGGTGTAATGTGTCTTCGGTGTGGGAGGTTGAGCGTGAGTCTGGCTGTCGAGTTCTGAATGGTTTGCAGGTGCCTGGTGAGTTCTTGTCTGATTCCAGCATCGGGGGTGTTTACCTAGTCCAACTTTCTTGTGAGGAGGGTGTGTTTAACTGTTTTGTGGTGTTCCTCAGAATCTTCTGGTTGTGGAAGCAGGAGGTAGTAATAGAGATGATTTGTGCAACACAGGCCCCCAGAGCCCCTGCGGTATGGGAGGCCCCCATGCTCCAGGGGGCCCCCTCAGCAAAATACTCTGGCTGGAGAGCTTCTGATTGAGTCTGAAGGGGGGCCCTTCCACGTACCTTGCAGGGGGTCCCCCTCAAGTTATGGTTACGCCAGTGTTGGGCAGTCATGCTGAGTTTGCTGTTGAAATTCCTAACATAGGTTGTGGGGATCGGTCTGGGTTGTAGTGCAACCAGCCACTAGGTGAATTTCATTAGTGAGGTGTTCTTCCCAAAGATCACGATTTCTGTCTTGTCCGTGTTAAGTTTGAGATAGTTGATCTTCATCCAGTCATGACTTCAGTCATGCAGGAGTTGAAATGTTTTGGGTTTATGAGTCTTGCCTGTTAAGGAGAGTATGAGCTACATATCGTCAGCATACAAGAGAATGTGAATATCATGGGTGCGGATGATACTTGCCAGAGTAATCACATATATCTGTGGAAAAGGGTAGGGCTAAGTGATAATTCCTGCAGTACAGCTTAGATGATGTTGCAAGCGTCTGAGATGTAGGAAGTGAGGCTGATTTCTTATGTTTGACCAGTTACAAAGAAATGGACACGTATGAGTGTGGGTCCTTGGATTAAAGTTTTGTGCCTGAGACAGATAAGGATGAGATGGGAGACAGTGTTGAATCATGTGGCGATGTCCAGAAGGATGAGGGCAGCCATGTCTCCACTTTCAAGGATCATATGAATGTCATCTATAACGGTCATAATGGCTTTTCAGTGCTGTGGTTAAGTCTTGAGAAAGTTGGTGAGGTATTTGTTGATGTGTTGAGGCTTTTGGCTGAGTACGGGAGCAGGGAGTTTGGTCTGTTACTGCTGAGCATTGAAGGATCTGTGGTTGATTTGTTGAGCAGTGCCAGTGTCATGTATTCCTATCGGTTCTGAATCGATCCCCCTATTCCTGACCCTATTCTAGTTAAACAAACCAACAAGTTAACTAGCAGTCAGCCCATGAGGCAGAAAACCCCCATGATGCAGATACCGTTATCTGATGCAGTCACACTACGGCACGGGAACGTGTTATCTGATTAGGTCATAACGCTTGCGATCTAATTAGACAAGCGATATTCCTCCAGCCCCTGATAAGGCATACGGAGTTCTCATAACAAATCAAACCTATGACAACCTGGGCAAAACCCTGCGGCCATTGTTTTGATTTCACCGAGAACTTTAGTAAAAGAATGTGCTAACGAGCAAATCGTATGACATCTTTATTGACGTATCTATGTCCATCCTTACGTCAATCTCGGCACCTTAAAGGTATAAATATTACCGATCTTGCCATATGCAAACACGCGCGTGGTGACGAGACGGAGCAGCCATACTTGCCGAAGCCGAGAGCAAAGCAGACCCCGCTGGCAGCAGCCCCGCCTTCCTGACACGCTGAGAGACGCGCTGATTTCTCCTGTCGAGAATCCAGCCCCGGCGTTTCTGGGTAGCCCTTGCAGGCAGCCTGGAGTATCGAGACCAGAGAAAGAGATACCATTCCTCATTCATCCTAACTTCCAGGTACAGAACTGAATAACCCCTCACAGAGAATTCTTTAGTTATTCACTTGGCAAAAACAAACTTAACTTAAACTGTAACTTTCTATTCCCGCCCACGTATTAGACTTAGGTCAGGTACACGGGGTAGGCGTATTTAGAAACACCAGTTGAGTACGTTTAGTCAAATGTATATGTGTATGTAAATATATTGTATTCATTTAAAACATCTTATGGCTTAGAAACCATATCAATGTTTTTACAGTATTATTTTATACTATTGCTTTTAATGTATGCACTTTACTTAGCTATAAGTATTGCAATAATATCGATCCATTTCTCTTGTATGAGAAAAGAGACTGATCAATAAATAACATCTTTTATTGAACACGCCCGTCTCTTCCTTTTCTCTACATTCTGATGAGACTAAGAATGCACGTACTGACTGAGTAAAATAATTTGCCTTTTGTTCACACGACTCTCGAGATTGACTCTTGATTAGGGGAGAGCAAAGTTGTCATGTTCTATGGTTGTCAGAAACTAAATCCCTTCTTGTCTAATCAGGGAAGTTAATTCCTCCTTGAACATTCGAGAAAGTTTCTAGCGAACTCTGAGCTATGCTGGCAAACCCAAAACTTAAGTCTAGTATCGACAGTAGTAGACCTAGTTAACGTCTGGCCTAGGCCTTTACTGCTGTAGGTATTATTCCAATGCGCAGAGCCTATTGGGAAGATAGGAACTACACTACATGGCGCCCAACGCGTTTGGAAAGGGCGATAAAACTAACGTAAGACATTTAGAGTAACTCAGTCGTGCTTTCTCACTCAGACCCCTTTTCCCATTATACTCCAAAGACGTCTGGAGTGGGTGAAAGGTAATATCCTCCAAAACCTCGCAGGAGGGAACTCCTATGTATGGTTCTTGGTATAGTCAACGTTGAAGGATACACTGTTCCAAAATATTGTGCATCTAATCTCTGTTTCCATAAGAAACCTGATCTGCAAACAAACAAAATAACCTTCTGGACAATACAATGTCAGACAGTGAAGGAGACAGAGAGGCAGTTAGATTAGCAGCTGAAATAGCAGCAGCTGATACTGCACTGCAAGACGCGGACGGGGATATAATACTCATCCCGGTCATCAAAAGGAGATCTATAACTCTAAAACTTATAGAAAATGGACTGACACCTAGAGGTGGCACAGTCATATTCGTAATTGAGGCACAAGAATATCGGCAGACAGAGGTATATTATTCATGGATACATTTTCCAGCAGCTAATGCTGTAACAAAGTACTTCCACTATTACAAAATAGAGGAACCTCCTAATGAGTACACTCCTTTCGAGGAGGTGGAAGTACCACTCAAATTTCAAGAGCATTTGCTCTTATTTGATGGCGCCCTAAAACATAATAATCACATCACCAGGCTCGGTCCTTTAGGTAGACCAGGAGCAACTTGGCCGGTCCTAGCCGGATACACACCACATCCAGACATCAACGAGATGCCTGCACCACAGCTGTTAACACAGCTAAAACAATTAATAAAAATACATAGACAATTAGTTCAGTATGTGATGCGGACTTCAACAATTCAGCCAGCTATTAAACTCCCACAGCTGACCCCTCACCAGGGGAACACAAATAAAATTACACCACAGAACATCCAGTCCTGCCTAGGTAAAGTACCGGCTAAACGGGAACAGATACCATTCTGGTTGGCACAAAAAATCACCCAAATAGAGGCGGTGTTTCCAGACACCACCCCGTTAGAAAAACACAGGATTCTGACTATCTGTCTTCCAATGGGAATCGCACCACACATAGAGGACTGTGACACTTGGGGTACAGTCTTTGCTTCCATCTACACAAAAACGCACGGTGTTCCATCCATTTCGGTAATACCAGATGTGTTAAAACAAATTCAAGATGAATACGGTCCAGAACCCGCTTTAACTCTTGGTATGAAATTACTAAAAGACTTCAAGCAGGTCTCGGCTATACTATTAGCCAACATAAAAGGTGAAGCAGCAAACGTGGCGATCCGCCAGAGGTTAAAAGAGACAGATATAGCAGACCAACCAGCTGAAATTGCCAGAATCATAGAAAAATCCTATGAGGAACTAGGTAGAGACAGTTTAGGTGGAATACCAGTAAAACCGCAACTGACTGAAAGTCCAGAAAAAATATTTTTTAATAATAATACACCAAAAAAGAACTGGGATGGAAACAAACAATCCAATCCTAAAGAAAAGAAATTCCAGTCCAGAGGAAGGTCTCCTAGGCGAAGAGAAAAATCTCCAAACCAAAGACAAAGGTCACCCCAGAGTGACCCCTCTGGGAAAAGATATAACCTTAGAAATAGGGATAATATAAAAAAACCTGATAGATATCAAGACATTGATACACGTCCCTCTCAATCTTTTCAGACTTCCTCGCAGAAATCGGAAAGAAGAGGACGATCAGAACAAAGAGAAGAGCACGCCAAGTCCAAAGACAAGGAACCTGCTCAGCTAAAAAAGAAATTACAATTTCCAAAAAAGAAGGTAGCCAGTATCAAGGTAGTTAACAATGCCGAGAATACTGAGGACACAACTGAAAAACGGAGAATGGGCTCAGACAATGCTAGACAGCGCAGCAGAAGTGAGCATAGCTCGCAAAGTCCTTATGAATCATCTGGAGACAGTGGACACGAATGAATATCTTCAAGTGGAAACTGCAGACACCAGGGTTAGCAAACCTCACAAGATATACGAGATAACATTACGTATAGAGGGAGATAAGACTAGAAAAATAAGGGGACTATTTTGGGATAACCTCTCCAAGGGTTATGACATCCTTCTAGCTGAAAAAGACTGGCCACCAGAGTTTGTCAGGGAGTGCCCTCATGGCGAAGAAATAATTATGCCTGCCTTCTCGAATCATATCCCGATTCATAAAAAATATACACTTGCTAGGAAGTGGGCAGTAGCTCTAGCTCCTGCTTTATATAAAAATCATGTAGGATGGGATGAGGACTCTCCTCCTCACAAAATCCAGTTAAAATCACAACCTACTGCACAAAGGCAGTACCCAATTAAGCAAGAAGCTAAAAAACAGGTAAATGAAATACTAGATCAGCTAGAATACCAGGGGGTGATTGAAACTTGCACCTCACAAATGAACAATCCTTTGTTTCCGGTCTCCAAACCAGACAATTCATATCGTCTAGTTTTGGATTACCGACACCTTAACACATGTTGCAAAACCTTTGCAGTGCAAAACTCACACAGTGCTGCACTAATGAATAACATAGTGCGCAAAAAATACAAAACAATCTTAGACATCTCTAATGGATTCTTTTGTCAAAACATAGCACCAGAGAGCAGATATTTAACTGCATTCTCAATAAATGGCACTCAAAAACAATTCTGTCGGTTAGCCCAGGGGTACAAGAACAGCCCGGGAGTATTCTCAGCGAGAGTAACAGAATTACTACAAATATATGATGATGAAGCATTATCTTATGTCGATGACATTTACTTAACAGATGATGACTTGGAGACTCACTTGAAAAGAGTGAACACCATAATACTTGGGTTCGCAGCAGAGGGTTACAAATTCAACTTTAAAAAGTCCAGAATTGCCCATCTGACAGTCCTGTTCTTAGGATATGAATTATCAAGTGAAGGCAAAAGCCTGGCTGACAATTTCCTAGAGAAATGCGCCGTAATCCAAGCACCTAGAACACTAAAAAATCTCCAGTCGATTCTAGGCTTCCTAAATTTCGGAAGAACATACATTGCAAATTACGCAGAAAGGGTCAAACCCCTTTATGATCTAATTAAACCAGATTTTAAAAGATCCAGTTGGACTCAAATACACACAGAAATTCTGAGATCCTTACAAACAGACATGCTAATTAAAACAAAATTAGAAACACGTGATAACACATGCAATCTTGTGATTCGAGTCATCCCAGGGAGATGCGGATTCACATACCTGACCTCTAATGAGGGAGATAAGGTACCAATTGCATTCAAATCACACTTGTACACTAAGGCTGAAATGAAATTTAGCCCTACGGAAAAAATTCTAACTGCAACACAGACAGCTATAGCAAAAGAACGAGCCCTGGCACAAGGTAAACGAATAATAATCGTGACGCCGATACCAGCCTTAGAGGCTGTAACAAAAGCAAGCATTCCGAATGCTAAAGCGCTCCATCCAAGATGGATACAATGGGCTAACTCTCTTGCTGCATCAGACGTAGCATACGAATTTGATACCAACTTAAAAACACAAGAATTTCTCCAATATGAATTTGAATGTCCTCTGCCGACCGAAATTCTGCCTCTAGAACATTACGGCTGTATAATATATACAGACGGATCAGCACAACCCGCAGTAGGGGGTAAACAAGCTTACAGTGCTGCGTGCGCGATTGTTAAAGGTCGCTGGCACGAAGGGAAATTTAAACCAACACTCACTAAAACACAATCCTTAGGAGATTGTACAGCTCAGCGAGCTGAACTACTGGCATTCAAGATGGCGCTTGAAAATACCGATCGAGAATTCCCCACACTCATAGTGTGCGATTCGTATTATTGCGTTCAGTCTTACAATGAATACTTGCAGATCTGGCTTCAGAATGGTTTCAAGGATGCGAAAGGTGGCACAATCAAGCATAAAATGCTCTGGGAACAAGTAGTTCTTTTACAGAAAGAACTACCAAAGACTCACGTGATACATACACTGAGTCATCAACGTGATGGCGTTCACGTTGCAGGGAATTCATTGGCTGATGAGGCCGCGAAGGCAGCTGTGCAAACGGCTTCCGTAGCTGCCATCACCCGGTCAAAAACAAAAATAGACAGCGAAATATTACAAGCTGTCAGCGCTTCAGAAAAGGATTCGATAGAAACACTCCCGAAAGGCTTTCCAGTAAAATACACATACATTACTGATACAAACAATGTTCCTTTTGCTCGAATCCCTGGAGTGGGGGATAGGGCAATTCCAAACATGGAACATAGGTTAGGACTCATTATAGCGGCACACGAAGGGCTTGCTTCTATACATGCTGGCGTCTCAGCCACAGTATTATTATTAAAACAGAGATACTGGTGGCCACAAATGAGAAGACAAACAAGGAACTATGTTCTAGAATGTGAGATATGTCAAAAAATGAAAGTATCAACTGTGAGACGTCCAGCTCAGACGCCCCTTCTAATCTCGGATAAACCATTAGCCTGTGTTTACCTAGACCACTGTGGTCCCTTACAAAGGGATGGTAACTATAAATATATCTTGGTCGCAGTGGATTCATGCACGAGATTCATATGGATGTGGCCCCAGCGAACGGCTGACGCCAGAACTGTTATAAAAGATTTGCGAGTCTTTATCGGCACATACGCAATTGGCATGCTGCATTCAGACCACGGTCCTGCTTTCAGCTCTCGGGCTTATAAGGAGGCCATGGTCAGCATGGGCGTGCAATTGCGGTACTCTTGTCCATTTCACCCTGAGGGGAACGGAATTGTTGAAAGAAAAAACCGTGACATAAAGCAATCTATAACGGCAAAGGTATTAGGTTCGGGAGCTGGGTGGGTCAAACATCTAATAAGTGTCCAACGTAGTCTAAATAACTTGCCAAGAAATTCTCTGAAGGGATTCAGTCCGTACGAATTATTATTTGGAACTAGGATGTTGATCTCTGACCTTGATAGTCAGACTTCAGTGGTGAAAGAAAAAAGCTTTGATATCAAAGACCGTTTGGCTATTTTGCAGGACTTAAACAATACAAGAAAAGACCTGAGCAACATAAAGTTGAAACAGCAGCCAACAACCACTGAAGAACCACCACCTGTCCCAGCAAGACCCGTCTGGATTCCAAAAGTCGGGGATCTAGTCAGGGAAAAGATCGCGGTAAAGAAGGAATTTGGGCCTTCTTACAGAAAAGCAGTTCCTGTCTTGTCTGTCAATGGGACAAGATCAGTTGTACTACCGCCACTTGCTGGTAAAAAGGAGAACCGAGTTGTATCCATCGACCTGGTAAAACCACAACATGTGGCCGATAACAAACAGTAGGCCAAGTGGACTCCCAATAAGTAGCAGAACACCAAGGTTTGCTACCAGTACAGAGGTCCTAACGAAGAGGCTCATCACATTCGAAACGCCTACAGAAGAACAACAAGGACTATGCAACAATGCAATAGAACTCAGACCTCTGAAAACCCAAATAAAAACATTTAGCAGAGACACACTAATCTATACTGAAGTACCAAGTGAAAATGCAAGAAACAAAAATCCTGAAGCAATTGGAACAATTGACAGAACTGCATCCGGCTACTTCATAAACTTCGATGATTCCTCTGAAGGTTTCACTGAATCAAAGACACAGCCATCATCAAAAACCTTTAAAGATAAAGCTAAAGAACTTTTGAAACAACTGAAAGAAACATATCTGATTTCTCCATGGATTGAATTTTGGGTGGATTTTGGTGCATTTATCCTCATACTTTGGCTCATCATGGTACTAACTTTGGGACGCTTCATTGAGGGAAAATATGCTAAAATGGACACAGCAAGTCAGAAAATCAACTTGATCCTCAAACCACACACATCTTCACACGTCGAGAAAAGAGAACTTTCTTCAGCCAACTTCACAGCCAATCCTATACCGGGTGGGGTAGCATGGGACAACACTGACTATGAAATTTATGGTCCGGTCGAGATCCTGAAATATCCACACCAAATTAAGATCTCCTTGAGTGACTTTGTAAAACCAAACTCATTTGCTGATGATTGGGACTTTGAAAGTATTAATAACATGATGTCTGATTTAGTAATGTCTGCTAAATTCACCAAACATGATTATTTGCAGGGTTCTACAAATTATGACAGTATGTATTGCTATAACCACTATGGTAACCACTTTTTACATAGATCTGCACAACCTAGAAATGTTTTAAATTATAATCAATGGGAACATTGTGCAACACCTCCAAAAGGGAGCTCAAGAACCGTTTACGACAAATATTCATATTTTTCAGGTTTTAACACAAGTAATGCTGAAGCATTCTATATTAAATTGTCGAACAAGACAGGAACCAAGACCATGATAACCAACACAAAATTGTTATATTCAGACTCATTCTTTGAACAAATGAATACTTTTGGATTTGATTATTGGGACAAAAATGTTGAATTGAAAAGTGTTTGGGGTACAAAAGAATGGCAAGTACAGGGTATAGAAGCTTTGTTTAGAGCCTGCATGATCCCAGAACAAATGATATTTTTAAATGACACTGTTCAACAAACCACCTGTCTTGGCTTAGCCAAAATCAAAGACCTAAATAAACCGTCTATTCCAAAGCCAACAATGTTTAACAATAGCTCTGATACAGATGAAGAGATAGACGTAAACCATATATTAAACCAAAACAGAACACATCCTGATTGGAAACAATGGTTGATCTGGCCCACAGATACAAATAACTGTCAAGACAGATTCCTGAACAAAACACAGGGGTTCAAAATGACCAGGCCAGACCCTAGATATCCCCAAAGACATCACCCAGGGATAATAACCACCTACAGTGTGGGCAAATTATGCCTTCAATGGCTACAAACTTCCACACTGGCAGAAATTAAGCAACACCTAACTTTACTTACTGATGGTGCTGACTTGCGTGATTTCATTATGGGACCACGCAAACAGCGTCAAAAGCGTTTCATAGCAGCCTCTGTATATGCAGCATACAATGAGGCCTGGAAGGTTACTCAAATTGAAACAGCAGAGAGAATACGGGAAATTGACCGTATTAATTTGGAAAAATCACTTTCTGTAGTGGACAATGGGTTAATGACTCTGTCCTCCAGAATTTTTTCTTTGGACAGCATTGTGTCTTCAGCAATCGATATATTATCGCAAGACTTACTGTTATTACAACACGGTCAGTCACAATTGCGCTCTATTGTACAGCTTGGCTGGACGTTACAAAATTTGCGTTCAGGCTATGTGCCTTGGCGTTTAATCAACACAACGTCACTATTCCAAATCTTTAACCTTACTGATAGACAAATCGGTATGGCGCAAAAGGGTGCTGATTATACAATCTTGAGCATTGAAAAACTAGAAAGATTACCAATGACAATGTCAGAACGACCTGTCAGTGAATGGATAATACATGGAATCATAAATATTCCAATCTCAACCTTCAGGTTTCGATACTGCCAAAAATTTATACAGGCTGGCATGTACGAGAAATTGGGAAAGGGGTACCTTAAAACAACATGGAACCTGCCCTATTCACATGCATGTGTCAGTAATAAAGGCCAGAAAGTGTTTCTTACTGGCAACGATTGTGCGATGTCACTAAGCGGCACGCTTCTGTGTAACGGAATTAGTTTGCATGGAGCCTGTGAAGGGAATTCATACAACCTTTCATGTCACCAACAAGGCGCACCTGCAACAGAAATAGAACCATTCTTTCAAAGACTCTATAATGGGAGTTACATTCTTATTGTAGACCGCAGATGTTGTAGTCTTATGCCCGGGACTCCTTATCTAGTAACTACGACTGCGAAGGTCAAGTGCTGTGGACGCTCATTGTTCCCCAGCTCCTTCCCAGACAGGGAGGCAAGGGCATGGCCCAATTTGAAAATTACTTCTATTCGAATAGATCCTTTAAGCAGAATGAAAACAGTCCTTCTTCAGACGCCTACCAGGCTCTCGTCATCAAAAGAAACGTATGATCTACAAGTCGCAAGGACGACTGCAGAGATACATACATTATTATCAACTAATTCCCCCGTACATTTCGCGGAAATCCTGAATGAAATCTTAAATATTTCTGATACCAATGGGGTCTCAAAGGTATTTAAGACAGTATTTTCGATGGCATTAACACCATTCAAAGCCATACTGGGTATTTTTCCAGATTTCGTCCATTCGATTTTTGGCGGACTTCCCCTGATCCTGGGACTAATTGCAGGAATCCTATTCTTAGTCCTTATTTTTCGTTATGGCAACCCATGTCACAGACAAAACTCTTGCGACAAGGGAAGAAACAATCCTAGCCATTGGATACTGGGACCGGATATCAAAAATCCTGGGACTCTCCCGGCTTAGAGACCTGAACATGACCTGGTTTCTATCATTTCGACCAATGTGGCAAAGATGTGTTTTACCTGTATTGAGGTGTCTGCTATGCGGAGAAGAATGCGTGTTAGACACCTGTCTGACGCTACAATCGGATGCGCCGATGGATGCAGAAACATTGTTGAGCCCGATCAAGGTTCATGCTTTGTGCTGCCCTCAAAGGCTACCAATCCTGATGACGGCATTCGTGGAAGCTTCACCACTACGATTGATGGGTAGTGAAGTTCAAGATGAAAGCAGCATCGAACAGGTACGACCTTTTGTCAGCAATGCGAATCAGAATGTCAATGGAGACAATCATGCGCAAGAATGCATGATTACACCTATTTCCGAGTTAGTGGAACTTTCCCAGGAAGCTGTTGACAGTTTTTTCGAAAGCCTAAATGATATGATGTTCTCACCCGAACAGAAATAGAGACTTTTGAGCGAGCTCGCACAGGGCGTTCCCTGAATTCGGCCTTCAACTTTAAAAATAAAGTCACATGAACATTTTCGCTCCAGTTCACGGACAGCAGTTTTTTCAGCAGCCCCAAATATTTTTGCATATTTTTCGGGACACTATCTTCTGCTTAAAGTAAGAACTATTCTTAGAGAACTAAGGTTTCTGAAATTTAGATAGCTTATAGACATTAGCTGCCCGCTGGCATGTTCATAAAGATATTTTATTCTGTGATGGAATGGTCTCGAAACTTTTTTCTGTCAGAAACCATTTCATGTGTAATTCTCATATACCAAATAAGCAATAATGTATACAAATGCAATTACTTTGGCATTTTTCTACAGCTTGAGTTCATACCATATATATATGTCTGCAATTTTTTTCAGTATATTTGAAAATTTCAAAATGCATTTATGTATTTTGGGGTGGTAAGGTATACACACTACTCTATAGTATGTTGTACTATGTTATACTATGCCTAGATTAGTAAATATGTCCATAGTTAGCGTGGAGTGGGTGTCATGTATTCCTATCGGTTCTGAATCGATCCCCCTATTCCTGACCCTATTCTAGTTAAACAAACCAACAAGTTAACTAGCAGTCAGCCCATGAGGCAGAAAACCCCCATGATGCAGATACCGTTATCTGACGCAGTCACACTACGGCACAGGAACGTGTTATCTGATTAGGTCATAACGCTTGCGATCTAATTAGACAAGCGATATTCCTCCAGCCCCTGATAAGGCATACGGAGTTCTCATAACAAATCAAACCTATGACAACCTGGGCAAAACCCTGCGGCCATTGTTTTGATTTCACCGAGAACTTTAGTAAAAGAATGTGCTAACGAGCAAATCGTATGACATCTTTATTGACGTATCTATGTCCATCCTTACGTCAATCTCGGCACCTTAAAGGTATAAATATTACCGATCTTGCCATATGCAAACACACGCGTGGTGACGAGACGGAGCAGCCATACTTGCCGAAGCCGAGAGCAGAGCAGACCCCGCTGGCAGCAGCCCCGCCTTCCTGACGTGCTGAGAGACGCGCTGATTTCTCCTGTCGAGAATCCAGCCCCGGCGTTTCTGGGTAGCCCTCGCAGGCAGCCTGGAATATCGAGACCAGAGAAAGAGATACCATTCCTCATTCATCCTAACTTCCAGGTACAGAACTGAATAACCCCTCACAGAGAATTCTTTAGTTATTCACTTGGCAAAAACAAACTTAACTTAAACTGTAACTTTCTATTCCCGCCCACGTATTAGACTTAGGTCAGGTACACGGGGTAGGCGTATTTAGAAACACCAGTTGAGTACGTTTAGTCAAATGTATATGTGTATGTAAATATATTTTATTCATTTAAAACATCTTATGGCTTAGAAACCATATCAATGTTTTTACAGTATTATTTTATACTATTGCTTTTAATGTATGCACTTTACTTAGCTATAAGTATTGCAATAATATCGATCCATTTCTCTTGTATGAGAAAAGAGACTGATCAATAAATAACATCTTTTATTGAACACGCCCGTCTCTTCCTTTTCTCTACATTCTGATGAGACTAAGAATGCACGTACTGACTGAGTAAAATAATTTGCCTTTTGTTCACACGACTCTCGAGATTGACTCTTGATTAGGGGAGAGCAAAGTTGTCATGTTCTATGGTTGTCAGAAACTAAATCCCTTCTTGTCTAATCAGGGAAGTTAATTCCTCCTTGAACATTCGAGAAAGTTTCTAGCGAACTCTGAGCTATGCTGGCAAACCCAAAACTTAAGTCTAGTATCGACAGTAGTAGACCTAGTTAACGTCTGGCCTAGGCCTTTACTGCTGTAGGTATTATTCCAATGCGCAGAGCCTATTGGGAAGATAGGAACTACACTACACCAGGACCTTGGCATATTTCCAAGTGTCTGAGTAGATTGCAGATGAGATGGAAGTATTCATGACAGGTGTGAGTGCTTTGCTGATGGGTTTAAGTTCTCCGGTGAAGACGTGGTGGGAGCATGGGTCAAGAAAGGATGGACTTCATGGTGGTAGCTCTTTCACCTGGGGAGATGGTGGGAGTTGTGCTCATGGTAGTTTCTTTGGAAATGAAGGGGAGTCAAGGTCTGAGGTCTGTTGGGTCCAGCTGTAAATTTCAGTTGATGTATATGGAGGTTATCTTGCTGCAGAAGAAATAGGAGAGCATGCTACAGACGTCCTGTGGGGTGTTATGCAGATTGATGTGACCGCTGGTGAGGTGAAATCTTTCACGATGATAAAGTTGGAATTGGGGTTGAGGTGGTCTGCAAGAGTGGTGCATTTGGTGTCCAGATCTGGTGCTGGTAGTGTCTCAGTTTCTGTGTGTGATGTCTTTACTTAGTCTCCATTTGCGTTCCATTTGTTTGCAGTGGCATTTTGTCATCTTGAGTTCCTCCGTGTACCAACTGTCTTGGGTCAGGATCTCGTGACTTTGATGGACTTGAGGGAGTCTAGGGTGTTGGGCAGGTGATGATCCAGTCGGAAAAGTTTTTGATGGATTCGAGCAGTTTGTTTCTGTGTTCAGGCTGGTGTGACATGAGTGTGGTGGTCCTATCGTCCTCTAGCATTTTGCTTCATTTTTGATGGATTGGTCTTGTGATGGTCGATCTTTTGTCGAGTTTGTGTGGGATGAGAATGCTGGACTTGACTAGGTCATGGTCAATCCAGGTGATCAGTGTGGGGTTTTCAGTGTTGAAGATTGGATTCAGAAAGTGCCCAGTTATGTGCATGGGTCATTTAACATGTTGAATGAGGCCAAGTATCCCAAGATCTTCAAGCAGTGCTTTTAAGTTAGGGTCATCACTGTCTTTCAGGTGGGAGTTCAAGTATCTGAGATGGATGTAGGTGCTTGAGTTTGAGATGAGGGGAGTAACGAAGTTTGAAATGATGCCAGTGAATTTGTTTCTTGGCCCTGGTGGACTGTAGATGAGGGTGCCACTCAGGGGTGAGTTGGCTGTGATATGGAGTTTGAACGTCAGGTGTTCCATGTTGCTGGTGAATGTGTCCATGGAAGTTGTGCACCTGATGGCGTCCTTGAAGATAATGGAAATTCCGCCTCAGTTTGTGCTGCCTGTCCTGCCTGGTGATCTTGTTGCCGGCAGGGATGGCTGTGGTGATGTTGGGGGCTAATGTGGGGTTCAGCCAGATCTCGAGGAGGAAGAGCAGGCCTGGTCTGTTCGTGCAGCATATCCCATTTTTCTGTGGAATGTTTGAGGAGTGAGCATGTGTTGAGGAGCTTGCATGAGAGTGTGGAGTGTGGCATGGTTGGTATCTCATGAGTGAGAGAGAATGGGGTGTTGGGTGCTGTAGAATCTGAAGTTTTGAGCAGTGAGTGTGGAATAGTGCATGCGAACTTGCAGGAGGTTTAAGTGAATGCCTCTTTGCTGTTATGTGGTGCTGCACCGAAGCACTGTCCTGAGCTGTGGCTGGGTTGAGAGGGCCCACAGAGGGTAGCAGTTGATGTGTGGGAGGACCAGGGTTCTTGGCACTGAGTGTTTGTTTTTTGTGTGCCATCAGCACACCATTAGGACTGAAAGGTGTGCGGGAGGCAGCAGTGCAGGAACGTGGGAAAGGCAGGATTGAGGTAGGGAGTGCACGAAGAGACAGAGTGAGTGAAGGGGAGCCAAGTTGTGAGGTCTGTTGGGTCCAGCTGTAAATTTAAGTTGTTGTATATGGAGGTTATTTTGCTGCAGAAGAAATGAGAGAGAATGCTACAGACGTCCTGTGGGGTGTTATGCAGATGGATGTGACCGCTGGTGAGGTGAAATCTTTCACGATGATGAAGTTAAAATTGGAGTTGAGGTGGCCTGCAAGAGTGGTGCATTTGGTGTCCAGATCTGGTGGTGGTAGTTTCTCAGTTCCTGTGTGTGATATCTTTACTTAGTCTCCATTTGTGTTCCATTTGTTTGCAGTGGCATTTTGTCATCTTGAGTGAAGGGGCGGGAAAAAGACCTGAGAGGGAATGGAGAGCAAACATGCAGAATTAGCAAAGTAGCAGATGCAAAGAAAAAAAGGCAAAAATCGAGAACAGGAATAAAAAGTAAAACGATTGGAAATATAACAAAACTAGCAAGAGTAGAGGAAAACACAAGGGTGCATGAGTAAAAGACAGGCACGATGCACAAAGCAAGTGAAAGAGAGGAACCACAACACAAATGACCATGAGTGAAGGAGACAAACCAGGCACAAAGTGAGTAAAAAGAGTGCAAAGAAGCATAAAAGAATGAGTGACACACAAGCACAATGGAAAATAACAAGAAACAGAGGCAAAAACATAAAACAAACCTGTAAAAAGGAAGGATCAGGAGAGAGAGCGAGAGAGAGAGAGAAGCAGGGAAGGAAATGATTCACTGAGCCATCCATCTCACATGCCTCTGTGCAGAGGAGCGGGTCTTGAAGAACATATACTGTTTGAAGGAGCAAGGCACAGGTAACTATTAGTGGGCTAGGGCTCCCGCTTACTGACTGTTCCATTCTGCAGCCACCATTAAGTAGGTCCTGGGAGACACAAGGAGAGGAAGGGGCAGGAGGGGATGGGAAGGTCCAGGAGGGGTGCAGGAGGCATACTGTAAAGATCAAACTGAACTTTCTTTTCTTCTTAAGTCTTTAATTAAAGATACATGACATCTCCAGCTGACCTCTTGTCGCTCGCCAACTCCTCCCCATCCCAACCCCCTTTCCATTCCATCCTGATATTTCCCTGACGTCATTACATTCTACATTGCATGCTATACACTTCAATATCTCACAGTATCCTATACTTTTTTTACAGTTGCTTTCTAAGATTAGGACCCATAAGTCCTAAAACAAGACCATCCCCCACCTGATGGAATTCTAGTCCTTTCTTTAGTCACTCCGCTTAAGAGATGAGGTGCTTGATTTGGAGTCAAAAAGTCTGGAATATTCCTGGAAATTAATAGGAGTAGTTTCTGCCAGTTTCAGTTAGGGATCACTGATATAATATTGATGCACACAATATTGAGAAACAGAAATATCAGAAAATAAATATTGATAATAAAAATATCTACTTCCTATACTTAACCAATAAAACCACAAATATCGAGAACACAAATATTGTTGTTAAAAATATCGATTTTTGCTAATATCGAAAATACATATATCAGAAACAAAAATATTGTCACCTTTAAATAAACATATAATATGTCAAAAATATCGGATCACACAATATCGACCACATCGACTACACAGATCTATGTGAATTTCTCTCGCCAATCTGACAGTCCTCTTGAACTTAGTCTGCCTTCTCCTAAGGCCACTTTTTATCTGAAAGTGTTGTCCCTTGTACTTTGGAGCAAACTCAGAGGCTGCTAGAGACTGCCAAATCAGGATCACCACTGAATGTGTGCCCTCCCAGTATCATAGCAAGTCTCTCCAATTTAGTTGGAACCCTTATGTTTCTTTTCATTCACTCCATGGATTCAGCGCCTATAATCTGGAAAATTGCCCTAGATTCACCATCTTAAAAAAGCTAATGCCAATCATCTCATCTTGCTGCTCCCTCTCATCGGCAATCTCTTGGAGAGCATTAACTGCAGCCTTTGATATGGTCTCTCATGAGATTCTAATTATAAGGCTGCATGACATTGGGAAAAATGGCAAAGCTTTTCAATGGCTCAAAAAATTGCTCTCAAATCATTTCCCTGAATCCTTTTAATTCATGCACCACACCAGTAAGAAAAGGAGCACCGCAGCAGTCTACAAAAAGTCCCATATTATTCAATGTCCATGTTGCCCTTTTTGGCACAATTTGTCAAGAAATGAATGTTCAAGATAACATCTTATACTGATGACACATAGCTGATTATCTTCTTTGGTACCGACTTGGAAGGGGTGAAAGCCTGCTTCTGTGACTGTATGAGGAGGATAGCCTCTCCGATTTCTAACAACTGCCTGAAATTAAAATGGAGATAAGACTGAAATACTTCTATTTGGGAAAGCCCAATATCTTTGGAAGTTGGATTGGGGGCCATCCGAACTGGGATCTGCCCTGTGCTGAAAACAAGTAGCTAAACCTTAAAGCTGGACACTTCTTTGTTCATGAAAGAACATGTTTCAACCCTATGTGGAACTTGTTTTGCCACCATGCTTCTAATGAAAAAAGCATTTCATTGGCTTCTTTCCACCTCCAGGAAAACCCTAGTTCAGGCCTTAATTACAAGTTGTCTAAATAATGGGCAAGCTTTACTTGCTGGTGCAAATGAAACCTTACTATCTGAATTGCAGGTGGTGCAGAATACTGCAGCCAGACTGGTGTGTAATCTCACGTCTGGTTCTCCTTCTTCCCCAATACTACACTCTCTGCACTGGTTACCTATTAGCAAAAGGCTCATCTTTAAGATGTACTGTCTTATCTAAAAAAAACTAAAATGCAATGCTTCAACCTATCTACAAAATAGATTCTCTACCATCAAATAGATTATACTATCCTTTGTATATCTGCTAGATATCCTCTGAGATATGTAATGTTTTAACTCTGTGTTCATTTTTTTAATAAAAAAAATATTTAACAAAAAAAAAAGAAATACAGACACACAGTGGCTTCCCACACAGGCAATGACCAAAGAGAACCGAACTTTGTATGTGCGTTGAAGGGGTGTGGGCTGATCCAGCATGTGTATTACAATACAACTGAGCAATGGCTAACGAGGTAGATGCAGAACCCTTTTTTCTATGTATAACTGTCTTTCAGAAAAACATAATCATTCAATGCATGTGTTTAGGTTTCTATATTGTTGCACCATCCTAGCTAGGAAGCAACTAAGAACTCTACACC
The DNA here is from genome assembly GCF_964261635.1 of Lissotriton helveticus. Taxonomy (NCBI): domain Eukaryota; kingdom Metazoa; phylum Chordata; class Amphibia; order Caudata; family Salamandridae; genus Lissotriton; species Lissotriton helveticus. Next base: position 168,459,137 of record NC_136059.1, on the reverse strand, counting down.
ACAACTGGCCAACCAAAGAAGTTAAAAGTTATGAAAAGGGACAACATTGTTGCAGGTCACACAAACAAATACAGGGGCAGTGGAGGTTTGGAGTACCAGTAGCAGGTGAAGTAGGCAATGGTAGGGGGTAGGGTCGTCACCTTCAAGTGGGTGAATGATGTGAATGCCGGTAGGTGGCAACCATATAACGTAAGATTTTTTCACAAAGTGCTGAGGCCCAATGAATTATTTATATCTTTCTAATCGTGAAATAATAACACGTGATAGAAAATAGTTCTTCCTTGGATGAAACCTTGCAGATTGAGACAGAACTGAACAGAATGACATTTACTGGATCCAGCATTAAAAATGACCAAGGACACACATTAAAGGGCATTGTTAGTTGATGTAATTCAAGGTTTTCAAAGGTGTGAGAAGCCATTGTTGGAGAAGGTCAGCCAAAGATCCACTTGGAAAAGAAGCCTTGATGTCTGAAAGGGTCCTGCCACAAAGACAGCCTCCTGGCATTTGTACAATGAGCATAATGTATTTGGCTAAAATAATGCATAAAGAAAGACTATCAGAGAAACATGTGATGCTGTAATCAGAAAAAACATATGATGCTGTAATCAGGAAAACATATGCCGCTGTAATCAGAAAAATATATTACGCTGTAATCAGAAAAATGTATTGCACTGCAGTCAGAAAAATATATTGCGCTGTAAGCTGCTTCTTTGTACTTTCTTGAGTGCAAGGCAAGGCAGAGTTCACCTGTCGACTTGATGATAATTTTTTGTTTGTTGTTTACTATCAATAGAGTGTAAACAAGCCATTTTAACCACAGCCTCCAGGCGCACACATACAGATTAAGCTTACGCATGAGTTTTAATCCTGTCAGTGTCAGTGTGAATGTCAAATGTCTATACAAAAGAAATGATTATGGAGTAAAGGATGTAAGAATTGATTTCAAGTTTGGTGGGTGGTCGTTTCTTCCATATTATTAAAAGTGCATTTTATTTTATCCAATAAGGTGGATGGGATATCCATCACGTTGTTAAGAGGTACCTGTCCACCAAACTCCAAATCAGGCCCTTGGTATCCTGCTGCATAATAGGTAACTGTGAATACTTCTGTGCGGCAAGAGTGATATGTATTGGGTGTTTGTTTATTTGTTTTATAACAAACCAACATTTGGCCTCATGGAATGTCAAGCACATGAGACCTGACTTTGTGTTCCTGCTGAAGGTGAGCTCACGAATGATCTGCAACCAGAGCAGGCATTGTTTGATATTCTGTGCATGTGCTGCTGTCCAGTGCTTTGCTCACTTTGCCACTGGATTCAAGCTAGGCCTGGCTGATGAGTGGTGTTACCCCGAAACCAGTGCTAGGATGCTTGTTTTTGGTTCTGGGAAGACCTGGCGTGGCAGTTCGGGCTGGACTATTCGCATGATGCACAGGGTAAAGACTGATTTGCATATAGCTTTGTCTGTACTGAGGTGGCACAGTGAGCTAAAGAATGATGAGGGATTTAACTCCGATCTGTGACAGGGGGTGAGGGTCTGAAAAGTGTCAGCCCTCCGTCCATCATCTCCTTGTGTTTGCTTTGTTCGCCCTAAATTGGCAGGGTATGCCCAGACGTGGGTCCCTTGCTCACTTTGCCACTGTGTTCAAGCTAGCCTGGCTGATGAGGGGTGTTACCCCGAAACTGGTCCCAGGATGCTTGTTTCCGGTTCAGGGAAGACCTGGCTTGGCAGTTTGGGCTGGACTGTTCCATGAGGCACAGGGTCAAGACTGATTTGCGGATAGCTGTGTTTGTACTCAGGTGGCGAAGTGAGCTAAAGAATTTTGAGGGATTTAGCCCAGATCTGTAATTGGGGTGAGTGTCTGAAAAGTTTCAGCGCTCCGTCCAGCTCGTCCATCATCTCCGTTTGTTTACGGTGATATATTGTAAGCTTCATAGTTCACAAAGAATTTTGATAGGTCATTTATCGTTGGATGGTACTTTGGTGAAGGTTTTTTTTTCACCCTTCTCAGGAATTTGTATTATTTTGAAAAGCTTGTCAATGGAAGTGTTTTGCTCACAGGTGATGGTTGTACTAAAATGTCACCAGTCCATCATCATTTATAGAATGTAACCACCTGCCAAGTCCACTATCCAATAAGGTGTTGCAAATAAACCACAAAAGGTTTGCCACAAAAGATCCGTTTTTTGTGCCACAAACTTTTCAAACCCATTCCACAATATCCTGGAGGGGGTTAGTAGACTTCACCCGTGCTATTCTCCATGTTTAACTCATTTACCTGAACGTACAGAAAAAGGCACAACAGCCACCAGCCTCAGTGCCAGAATATCATATATACATTACACACATGTGATGCTTTATTTCGACAGAGATGTCATAAAAGCTCCGATTACAATAAAAGCACATTGCTTTACAGCATCGTTGGTGTGTGCAGATGTTACTGTATACAAAATGATCAATTAAGCTCGTAATTCAATGATGCATATGTCATATCTAAAAAGTTAGAAAAGTAAAACTTTAAAACAGGGAAACAATTAATATATACACAGTTTAGTTCACGGTATTTAGTGCATATCATCATTAAAAGCTAAGATTAAATCATGTAATACTTCGTTTTTACAATGAAATATAAAAAGAATTCAGGAGGACATTCAATTTTCTTTGGCTAATGGAGAAAGTTTTAGTGAATACAGTGCTTCCGCATAGTGGATTCAACAGCTTATATAATAGGGCTTTAAGGTCCCTGCTAATCTGCTTTCAATTAAGCCTATGTCTTTCTTGTGAGCACCTTACACCTTATAAGCCATGCTTGTCCCAGAAATTTTGCTACACAGCATGCGTAAAACGGCCTGGGATTGGACTTAAGAATGCGTAATGCTGTATAGTAATCTCATGTACCCATTTGTCAACAAAGGGGTTTCAGCCATTTTGCCCGTGATGATTTATACGCCTGGCAAGCAATCATTAAATGGCCAATGCTTTCAAATGGAGCCTTGCAGCATGGGCAGTTGTTCTCTTTGCTTGAGCCCCACTTTATTGTTGACTCACGGACTGGGAGAGTTCCGAGACTAAAATGGATGTAGAGTGTTCTATCTCTTGGTACTTTAATTGTGTTGAGGATGGGCTCAAAGTATCTGATTTGCTTGTGAGAATAGAATTCTAGTGTTAATTTGCCCACATTAGGGTTACGGTACTCTTTTAAATCAACCAATTTCCAGTATAGGCGTTTGAGTTCCTTTCTCTTCTGGGGTTCCTGACTAGCCCAGCGGCCCTGGAGACCGATAGCTGTCAGCGTTCTTTTGATATTGGCAATCCAGCCTATTTTCCAGCCAGTATCTAGGCTAATAATCTTAGTCAAAGCTTCTGTGTAGGAAGAGAGCTCAGGGGTTTGCCTAATCCGAGCCCAAGAAAGTACAGGGCGCAATCTAGCTACATCACCCATATCTCACCATAGAGGGGCAAGGGGGACATATTTGAGTGCCATGACCAAGTTTTTCAGAAATGTATATTCTGACCTGCAAAGCTCATCGAGTTTGTGGAACCCCCAAACTTCTGCTCTGCAAAGGGTGGAACAGGCTGCTTTTAGGTCGTAGATTTGGAGTGCTGGAGCTACAGGCCGAGTATGTGAAAGGCGATGTTTTCCAATTACTCCAGTTGTTCTTTTATGTCCCAACAACATCTTCGCTATGTGTGGTCCCCAGGATTTCTTGTCAGAAAATCTTATGCCCAGATAGCCCTTTTCAAGGGGGACACCACCTAGCAGGGGGCCACTTTTGTATGACCTGCAGCAATTAAAGGCCATACATTTGGTTTTGGAGCTGTTCATAACCAATCCCATGTTGTCAGAGAAAAGTTGAAATCTATTGATAAGACGCTGTAACCCTGCAGGTATCTTGGGTGAGTCGGCAGGTTCCTCGAGGAGGAAGTCGACTATCCCATTCACATATAGGGAGAACAGGGTTGGGGCCAGGACGCATTCCTGTCAAACCCCTCTTTTAACAGGGATGTGCTCTGTTGTTTGTCCCTGTTCCCCCCCACCTGACCTGGGCGACATTTCCCTTGTGGAGTTGAATCAGTAATTTAAGGATGAACGGGGGTCATGCCCATCCCGCCAAGCGTTGTCCACAGTTTAAATCTAGTGACTAGATCAAAGGCGGTCTACAGATCGATTAATGCAAGATAAAGACGGCCCTTGTCCAGCAAAACTATCTTCCAATAAATGAGGAGCAGTCGAAATACTTGGTCCATTGTCCCAGTATTTGATGTGAATCCTGCCTGATACTGGCAAAGGATATTCTCATCCTTGGACCATGTCTGTATCCTGTGCAGAAGCATCCGGACAAAGACCTTCTGCATGGAATCTATCAGACTAATTGGTCTGTAGTTGGCGGGATCATCCCTTGCACCCTTTTTAGGTCTCGTCCTATTCCATTCCGCAAGGAATGAATAGGACGAGACTATTGGGGCTAAACTAAGAGCTAAACTAAGCTCTGAAAAATGCGGATTTCCAGAAGTGCATGTGGTCTCGTGGACGCGCTTCTATCTGCCTGCCTCGCATCACCACATGAAAGCCATTTGTTGCTTGTTCACACTTCTTTCACGGCCGTGAGGCCGTGCGTGCTTCAAAGGGATTCTCCAGCCCTAATTATTCACTGCCCACGGCCGGCGGTACTTTCACTTTCACGGCCGCCAGGCCGTGTCTCGCATTTCTCCTCCCCACATTTACAGTTCTCTCCCTCGTGTGCTTCCCCCAACATACCCCCTGCCCAACGGTGTGTGTTGCTGTCCTTTACATTTCCCGCCCAAGTTGTGTGCCCTCTAGTCTGCTTTCCCTCTTCACCCACCACCCTCCTGAACTCTTGTTGGCTCATGTGCTTCCCCCGTAGCTAAAATTCCCCAGACCCTTCCATGCTCTGTGTCGTATTTAATACCCCATTCTGCCTTGATATCTGTTTTTCCAGGAGGAGACGCATTTATTTTCCTGGGCGCACCATGGCTTGCTTCGTCGAGGGGCGTATTTTCCTGGGCGCACCATGGCTTGCTTCGTCGAGGGGTGACATTCTTTCCATGCAACATCGTTAAAAAATTTGTAATTTTACTAAATGGCAGCATATCTGTTATATTAATCATGCATGACTCTCTCTATTAAGGTTCAATGGGGCGGGCATAATTAATATTATTACCTTAATAGCTATAAACTGTTTTAAAATGATTCCTAGGGAGAGTGCTGGTAAACTCGTTGAGTTTCTCATAATGGTGTATTATTTTAGCCTAGGGTCATCTGACTAGTGGAGTTTTGTCACCCGTAGTAAATACATTGCTTCACTTACATGCCCAGCTTTTGTTTTGCTTTTTGACAATGAAAACAGTTTTAGTGATAGTCCCGTAGCATTATCGTGTGTAATCTGACACTGAACTTTACCGGACCAGAAAGTATGCTTGTCTTTCATTGCAGCTTTGCTTTTTCTGACTGCCTCGGCAAGCTCCCATCCTATCGTGGCTCCTATCTTTCTAACATGATTTGGCCATGCCAATCTGCCTCATTTGTTTGTAATAGGAAGGAGGAGTTTGGTGTCTATACTGTGATATATAACGAAGGCATTTCTCCTCCCGGCCGTACTTTTTTTTCTCCTCCCCTCTAATTATTCACGGCCGAGTTGGCCAGAGCTGCCACTTCTCTTTTTTTGTGCACACCTTTTTTCAGGTTTTTTTTCTCTTTGCTTGCATTTTTTATCACCTCTCTCTTTCCACTTGCCATTTACCTCCCTCCACGATCTTTCTCGCTCTCTCCCTCCCTGTCTCACCCCCTCTCTTCTTCTCCACCGAGTCCTCCCCCGCCCCCCCTGCCCTCCCCACTGTCTCTTTTCACGCCGCTCTCTCTTCTCTTTCTCCCCTCCGTTATGTCACAGGTTGTTACCCGCGGAGTGAGACCGGCCGGGTGAGACCCGGTTGAATCAGCGTCTCTCGCCTGTCAGCCTCTCACCCCATCCCTCCCACCCCTCCGGTCCCTTCCCAGCCTCTCCCCGTCCCTCCCTTTCATCGTCCCCGCGGCATCTTCCCCATGGACATCACACTTCCGATCCGATTCCGCTCCACATCTACCTTTCCTCCCCTTCCTGCCCCCCCATTCCCTTTCAGTATTTCTCTTTTCATCCCCTCTCTCGCGTTCCCTCGTGTCGCCCTTCCACCCCCTCTCTCTCTCCCCACCTCTCCACTGACGCTGCTTCTGCCACTGTTCTCCCTCCCTGTCTCGTCTTCTCTCCCTTTGCTTCTTCCCAGTCTTTCCCGCCCTCTTTCCCTCCAGCTCCCATTTTACCATTATCTTTCTTCCTATCTTCCCCTCTCGCTCTCTTTCACTGCCCTTCCACTCTCTCTCATGTTCCTCTCTTACCATCTCTCTCTTCTCCGTTCCTGTGCACCCTTTATTTTTTTCCCCTCTTCATTCACTTTCCTTTTCCCATCCACCCCTGCTTTCTGCCACTCCTCTCTCCCATGCCACCAGCCTTGTTGAGTGATGTACGCTCCCATTCAAAGTATTATTACACCTCTACTGAGAAATTAGGATACTCTCCCTTATGAGTTCTAGAATCGCTGGCACTGAGTACCGGACAGTACCTGTCCACTCATGTCACTATGCTCAACCGGAAGCTATATGGAAATGCACGTGCGTATGTTCTTTCACATATGAAGCAGAGCTTTGGTGACTGTAGCGCCTCGCCTTCTTCTCGGTATCAACTTTAAAATGGGTGCAATATTGTGATTTCGTTATTTTGTGTTTAATGGCTGAAACAGAAATGTCGAAAACGGCAATGGATTAATGTGTACAACAGCGCACTCCGCCAACATAGTGGCATATATATTTTTTCGGTTTACACATTGTCATGTCCGTTGACAAGAATTTGACCGAAATTACAAAAACATACAGAGGGATTTGCATGCAGACCGCTTTCAAATTAACTCTTTCAACAGAGCGTTTATGATTTTCTACACATTTTGTTTAGCGTGAACTTGACCCGAATGCACTGGAGCAGTGTACAGGAGCACCAGTTACATTACACAAGGGCACACATTCATGTGTTTTTTTGTTTTCTTTGTTAAGTATCGAGACTTTAAGTGATTTGCCCAGAATCACAGGATGTTGAGCTGCGGAGAATCGAGCCTATCTCACCACTTCTAAAATCAGCACCGCTGGCCGTAAGCCCACATTTTCTGGCCATTTTCTACAAACTTGTTTTTGGGCCAGTGCACTATATCGAAATATTCCATTTCAGCAGACTTTGCACTTATCCCCCCATAGTAATCAAAAACGTAATTTTCCGCCTCAGTGCTTTAAAATAAGTGTGATTAAAAACTCACTTCTACACTTTATATCAATGGTTTCCAACAACAATAAATGATTGTCAATAAATGGCCGACATTGAGAATACAAAGATATTGTGTCTGGTGAACAGAGGGACTTTTTTGCCCCGTTTCTTCTAGGTGCCCTCGCTCTATCTATCTATCTATCTATCTAGCTATCTATCTATCTATCTATCTATCTATCTATCTATCTATCTATCTATCTATCTATCTATCTATCTATCTATCTATCTATCTATCTATCTAGCTATCTATCTATCTATCTATCTATCTGAGAGAGCACAAATCTGAAAAAATGTATAAGTACACCATATTTACAAGCACGTAGTGTTAGTTTAAATTGTATTGCACACGAGTGTTATATTCATAGAGTGAACTTATATAAGTGTGTTTAGCTAGCATAGAGGTACTTATAGCAGTATGAAAACTAATGTAGAAATGTTAGAATGATGTGAAACCTCATGTTTCTCATGTTAAGTGATTGTGTGTAAAGGAAATGAAACCTAGCAAACCAATGAGAATGTGTAGGCCGCAGGGCAATTCACAGTAAAGATAAAGTGCTGCTGAACTGATGTGAGACGTGGTTAACATTGTTTCTAGAAGTATTTAATCATAGAATTGAAATATATGTTTTATATAGATGTGTTGCATTATACTATAGTAATACGTGTTAGTTAAAATACTGTTTAAACCAAAGAAAGGAAATGTTTTAGAAGGCAGAGACCCGCAGTATGTAAATCAACTAGGCCTGAAAAGACCAAGTCATTCCCTTTGATCTAAAATGTGCTCGTTAGGGGAAAGTTGTGCTAGGCACTAACTGAGAATCCTTACACATGTTTTATGGTCCGAGATATGGTGGAGGTTGGAATTTGAGGCCCACAGTACATGTGTCTGTCGCAGGTGCGAGGAGCCCTAATCAGTACTATGATGAACGGTTCCTTTGTTCAAGAGAGCCAGGTGCAGGCCTGGAGGAGTCTTCAGGAATTTTAGGGGGTACTGTCTCGCTAAAGAAGAAGCCTGGGAAGCAAGGTCAACTTTAATGAAGAGTCCCGAGGAGCACCAGTACGGAGTTTGCCGCTCAAAACTGCACCACGTGAGAGGCGTCGACATGGGCGTTCCTATTGGAAATGTGATTTTGTATTAGGGATAGCACCCCGGGGTGGAGTGAGGGCAGATGATCTGAGAAGCCTTAGAGAGCGAATGGGTAGGCAGATAGAGAACTGAAAGAAACCAACTTGATTCAGAGACTAGGAGAAGTGTGTGATCTTCTTTGGAAGTCACCACTGCTGACACCTTTTTAGGTAAAGATCTTGTTAAGTAGGGATGTCACTTAGTTTAGTGTAGGGACAGACTAACTTATATTTTTCTTTTCTGTAAATGAATCTCAAGTTGCAACTCACAGCGATTCTTGCAACACTCATGCTCTTTGAAATAGTTTTGATAATTTCCTTTTGTCGATTGAGAATATTCAGAGAGTACCTTTTTGTACTAATACCTGTATACCTTTTGAATCTTATTCTGAGATGTTTGTATCTTCAGATACTTTTGACTTTGAATTAAAACTTTTTAACCTTTCCCAGTGGTAAGTGGTTCTTTAGAGTGGTTTAAGTTCTTAATTGACTAACCTAGTAGTAGATTGTCTTTACTCAATGACAGGTACCAACGATTCAGTCGACATGATTAGGGATCTGGTGAGGTAATTAGAGACCAGAAACCCCGCGTTAACAGTTGGTAGCAGTGTAGGATGGTTATCTTCTTGAGGAAGGTAATCTAGACTAGGTTAGTTTACCCCAAGGCCCCTAGAGATAGACATCGAGAGATGAGCAGCGGAAGAATCGCGTGCCGAAGAGGGTGCTGACGGTGCGAGAAAAGCAGCAGTATCGGAGGAGAGTGAGTATAACAAGGGTCATGCGTGAACAGATTGCGGTGTTTTGTGTTGTATTTGTATTGTAATGTCTTGCGGAGTTGAATGCCTGTAGTGTGATTGAGAGAAGGTTGTGAGCGCGCGCAACCTGGTATTGGTACTGGTAAACCTGGTAAACGGGTGAGCTGGTAAAAATCTTAAGTTCAAGGTAGAGCTTAAGTGGTCCGGGTGTATCGAACACTCAGAGTAGTTGTCAACCATAGTACGGGGGTCATGAGGTACCATTGATCGTCCGTGGAACCGAGATAGGGGGAACGTGTGAGTGTGTGTGTGGGCAACGGACGCAGGTCGAAAGTTGCAGTGTGTAAGTAACCTATCAGAGAAGGCGATTGTCTGGACGTAAACGGAAAGACATTTCGTCGGTTAAGGAGACAACTACAGTTAGGCTGTGGACGTGCAGTCGATGAAAGTGATCGCTTGGTCGGAAGTAATCATTTTTTTCAGAGTATGAATGGGACGCATGCATAAACGCGGAGACGAGTTGAGGAAGGAGGGGAACTGCTGCGAAGGGGGACGAGTGACGTTGGCAAGAACCGCGCTGAGATAGGGCGGTTAGAGAGGAGCCGCGACGTGATAGGGCGGTTGGTGTGACGTCGGCAAGAGCCGCGCTGAGATTGGGCGGCTGGTGTAACGTCAGTTAGAAGTCGCGCTCTGATAGGCCAGTTAGCGAGAACAGTGCTGAGATTGGTGGATTGTCATCAGGAAGTAAACAAACCGGAGAAAACAGAAACTAGTAGACTGAAAATGAAGTGTTTTAAATGTTTGAAGGATATTTTTAAAAGAAAAAGGAGAGAGTCTTTTTACGGGCAAGAGGCACTGCCAGAGGGTACACCGGCTCATTATATGGCATCGAATGTTGGGCTGCATACGATATTATGGATTGGAGATTGGAACAAGCTTACGGAAGGGAATGAGGAAATGTCGTTCCCAAAGTATGGGACGTTTAAGTTAGAGGTGTTACATCGGCTAAAAGCAACCATGTCCGCATTGAAACCCCCGCATAGACCGACCCAGTTTGAGGCCCTTAACGCATGGATTAGGGCGGCGCACGATAGGAATCTGAATAGGCGTTAAGAAAGGCTGACGCGATCGGTAAGAGCAGTGCGAGATTCCAAATGGGATGAAGACGCCAAGAGGTGGAGGGTACAGGCTATTGAGGTGGATAAGTTGTACCCAGTGAGAGAGGTGGCAGGAGGAAAGAACCTCATGGAAGAAGATGAGGAGAGCGACTCGGAGGACAACTTGATAAATAGATTGCTGATAGATAGACCGCCTCCGAGAGTTGGGGAGATTGAAAGTAGAGGACTCGCAAGGGAAGATGGGGCTGCCATAGAGGGGTATGTACCACTTCCTATATCGGAATGGACACCTATCAAAGGTGGGGAGACACCCCAACATAGTACAGCACAGAGTGTAGTCGGAAGGTTTGTGGTACAGAAAACGCCAACCGCAGAGAGGGCTGAAACTTTTGGATTGCCAGATGCTCTCCAAGTACCTGTTACCATAGGACCCATAGTATCGATTTACAACCCAGAGAATGGGAGAGAGGAAGAACAGATACGGTTAGACAGAGAAAGGGTTGAGATGGAAAGGAGGAATAACACGACAAATGCCTGGAAGCAATTGCCAGGACCGGTAACGTGGAACACCCCATTCGAACCGACAGTGAGTCCCGCAACAGAGCAGGGGGGGTCAAAGAGGACCGATGGACCTAAGGGGACCACGTCCGAAATCCTTTAAGGAGCTGAGGGTCGATTTGAGAGAATGGGAGGGGTCCACAGAAGCACCAACCAGCAGACCTATAACAGAAGCAGAATGGGGAAGCCGAGGCAACGGAACATTGTCTCACTGCGGGGCTAGTGCAAGTAGTCAAGAGTGTGAAGGTAACAGGCCGGAGAGTAGAGGGGCTATACGTCATACTGACGGTGGGAATGAGCAGGAGAGCAGGGAGAGGAGTACAAGATGTGGAGAGACACCTCGTCTCATCCAAAGCGAGGGAGATCAGCGGACTCAAGAATACAGAGAGAGGTTTAGATGTACGCACCATGCACCTAATGAGAGTATACAGCACTGGAGTCGCGGGAGCACGGGGAACAGTGAAGGATCTTGCCATGGGTCGAGAGATCAGGGACCACTGGCAAATGACGAGGACAGGGGGATAAATGGAATGTCTTACCATGCATCTAGGGAAATCATGCAGGATGGGACTGGTGGGATTACGAGAAATGGGAAAGTGTTTCACCATACACCCAGAGAGGATGGAACTGCATGGGACCTGGAGAGATGGGAACAAGGGAGGACTCCCCATAACTCGCCTGAGCCTAGACGTAGGACTCGGAGCTGGGATGGGACAGATGTGAATGGACCCCCTAGAACTAGTATACTGAGAGCTGCAATAAAGGCCAAAAGACTCGATGTCACTAGCTTAAAATCTGACCTGGATGAGATAATAGATGGGACGTTGCCCTTAGAAAGGATTGACCTGTATGAACAAGATGAGTTACTGTTCATAGCAAAGGATGTTACCCGAAAGGCAAGGGCAATTCATGAGAAACTGTCTGGACTGGCAGACAAGTATATGGTAGACTTGTCCAGAACGAGGACATTACAGAGTAACCATAGGTTGCAGTATTCAGATCAAGACTTAGATGAGAAGAGAACTACAGGATTAAAAACACACATTAGGGAGTTGATAACAGGAATAAGAGTGTGTAGAGATCTGGACAAGTGGGAAGAGAGATGGTCCAAAAGGGGTACTGTCAGGAGGAGCACAAGTGTGATGTCTCCGGAAGGAAGGGTAATGCAGATGGAGGCATTCCCTTTGCGAGAAATATCGAATGGGAATTATGTACATGTACCCTGGAGTAGAGGAGATTTAGCTGCATTTACCAACTCATTTCCGAAGTTAAGGGACAATCCAGTAGAGTGGTATAAGCAGGTAGAAAGGTTTGTAAAGATCTCGAAAGTATTGTGGATTGATTTGAACACTTTGTTTGACATCGTAGTCCCATCTGACTTGTGGACATCGTGCAAGACTAGTGTTGAATGGCCAACTACTGAACCAGTGAGGGATGCACAGACAAATGGACCGTCTGAAATTGTCATGCAAAAGTATGAAAGGGTAATAGCTTGGCTGAAAGATAAGGTACCACCCCAGGACATAGATTGGGTAAAAATAGACCGAACAAGACAAGAACCAAAGGAGACAGTCCATGAGTTCTATGAAAGGTTGTTGAAAACATTCAAACAATACAGTGGACTCGATGTAATGGATCCCAAAGATATAGGACAGTTTGTGTCAAAGTTTGTTTTGGGGTTGAGACCTGATATTTGTTTGATGATTCAGCAACATTTAATTTGTTGGCAAAACAAACCACTAGATGAAATTTTAAGGTATGCCAGATACTGTAGCGATGAGATAGATTCCAAGACAAAGAAAATGAAGGAAAAGCTGATGGTGGTGCAGATGCAGTCAGCCGGAAAGGGCGGACAGCAGAAACAGGGAACGGGGACAATGGGACGGAAGTCGAATGGTCAGAACAAGGATAGTGAAGAAAGTCAGAGACCTAGAATAGATTTTGCCACTTTAAAGAAAACAACAAAGTGCCACCAGTGTCACCAGGTGGGACAATGGAGACGCGAGTGTCCCTTTAACCCTGAAAGTGGAGAACTAGAATTAGAACAGGAAGTTCAGGAGGTTCCAGTTCAAAGGGCGACAGTCCCAGGAAGCAAGGTGGTCAAAGGGGGGACTTTGGCTCCACGAGCTCAGTTTCCACAGCCACCAAAGATCGCGACAGGGGGAAAAGTCTATAAACAAATGCCTCTTTTTATTGAAGAAGAAAAATGTTATTACATTGACCCAATGACCGGTCAACGTGTAAACAGAGAAGAGGACTGTACCCTTGGGGCAGTTCTAGAAGTAGATCAGAGAGGGCCATTCGTTGAGGCAGAGGTAGCAGTGTGCCCGATGACATTCTTGGTGGATACTGGAGCTACTCGATCAACTCTGAGATCAGCAGTGGTTCCTGACCTACCAATGTCGGGGGAAATAATTCAGGTGGTTGGAGTCGCAAATAGAAGAATGACTAGTCCTTTGACAGAACCAGTGTCAGTGAAAATAGGGAATTACACAAATGAACATCAGTTTGTGGTATGTGATTCTAGTCCTGTATGTCTGTTAGGGAGGGACTTGTTGTGTAAATTGAATTGCACCATATACTGCACACCTCAGGGTGTGGAGGTACAGACCGCAGATGATGATGTTACCTTTAAGATTGCCAATGAGAGTATCCTACTCTGACTGTGGAAGACCTTCCTTGCGACCTAAGAGATGCTGTCTCAGCTGAAGTATGGGATTTTACTGGGGAAGAAATAGGACTGATCAAAGGGGTGGAACCAGTGAAGATCATGATAAAACCAAACGCTGAATATCCAAGAACGCCTCAGTATAAACTGTCCCAGGAAATGATTGCAGGAATAAAACCTGTGATTCATTCAATGATTCAACAGGGAATACTGAAAGAAATCGTGGGTAGTCCATGTAACTCCCCGATTATGGGTTTGCAGAAACCTAGTGGGAAGTTCAGAATAGTTCAGGACCTTCGAAAGATGTAATGTAATGTAATGTAATGTAAGGGACATTTCTACCGCGCAACTTTCACTCCAAGGAGTATCTTGGCGCCCAAACAACTCAGATGGAGGAGTTGTGAGAAGGGAGAAAGATGTCACTAAGTTTCTACACACACATTACACTAAGGTTCTACTGGTAGAGTCAGGCAGGGAGAAGATCCAGGTTTTCAATGATTTTCTGAATGGGGCTTCCTGAGAAATTAATCGCAGCTGAGGAGGAAGTTTATTCCAGGCTTTTGTTCCTAAAACAAAAAGGGATTTACCACCCTTAGTCATCAGCTTAAAATGGGGGGGGGGTAAGTAAGTTCTGCTGGGCAGATCTTAAGCAACGAGTTGGTTGATATCTTTTAAACCCATTATATAAATAGGTTGGGCCATGTTGATAAAATGCCCTAAAGGTGATTAAGAGAATCTTAAACAGGATTCTTTTCCCTATTGGCAGCCAATGAAGAGTGTTTAAGGCTGCCGAGGCCGATGACCTACGAGGCAGGCGCAATACCAAGCGGGCTGTCGCATTTTGGACCATTTGCAATTTGTGGAGAACAGATTTATTTGCTCCAGCATATAGTCCATTGCAATAGTCTAGCCTGGAGCTAATTAAGGCTACTGCGACAGTTTTCCTCGCTGGTAACGGAAGAAGATCAAAAAACTTCCTTAGTGCTTTGATGATCTGAAAGCACATACCTGCTACTGCCACGGCCTGGGGTTTAAAAGACAACTGGAGATCAAATTTAATGCCTAAATTGCGGGCAGATATGATAGTATTAGGGGGGACTTCCGCCTCTGCTGGCCAGCAAGCTATTGGGGAAAAGAGGTTATTCTTACCTACAGGAAGTATTTCATTTTTTCCGGTGTTGCACTTTAAGTGGTTAATATTCATCCACTTGAAGATTGCTGTAAGACAGTCCTTCAGGTCTTCCTCGGCACCAGGCCGCTCCCTATCCAGCTCCAATATCAATTGGGTATCGTCAGCGTATGAAATAGAGCTGATATTGAATGACGTAATCAGCTTCATCAGGGGTGCCATATAAAGATTGAAAAGGACCGGGCTCAAACTAGAGCCCTGAGGAACCCCTGACCTGACTTCTTTTACCTCAGATTGATATGGGCCAAGCACTGTTATTTGGCGTCTGTTGGTAAGGAAGTTCCTACACCATGCCAGAACCTGTCCTCCTATCCCTGCGGCAGCCAAACGGTCCACTAAGATGGTATGTGAGACCGTATCAAAGGCTGCCGACAGGTCTAATAGGATAAGGACAGCCTTGTTTCCCTGATCCATTGCTGCCCTTAGTGTTTCTGCTGTAAAAAGTAGGGCAGATTCGGTAGAGTGTTCTGACCGAAATCCTGACTGATTAGGATGGAGAACGTTATTCTTCTCCAAAAAGTTGGTAAGCTGGCTATTAACAACCTTTTCAGTCAGTTTGGATAAGATGGGTAACAGGGAGATCGGGCGTAGGTTGGCAAGAGTAGTAGGATCAGCAATGGCCTTTTTTTGGAGTGGCTTAACAGCGGCAAGTTTCCATTCGTTAGGGATAGATGCCGTCTCTAAAGAGGAGTTAATGATCCGGTTGATCATTGGGTTCACCATCTCAATTAAAAGATGCAACACCGGAGGGGGACAGGGATCAAAAGGGGATCCTGATTTACTGGCTGAGATCAGTTTTGCAGTTTCCTCCAAGGATACTGGATCAAAATTATCAAAACAGGAAGAAGATGTCGTCTTCGCTGTTACTTCGGCCACCGTCGTTATGGTGGGTGCTGGTGGGAAAGTGTTAGTAATGTCAAGGATTTTATTCACGAAGTAATCAGATATTGCATTGCATAACTCTTGTGAAGGAGGAATCTCCTGCGATAGAGCTGAAGGGTCCATGAACTCCTTAACAATCTTAAAAATAGTTTTTTGTTCCTGTCCTGCTGAAGATATGGCCTGAAGATAGTAGGTTTTTTTCGCCAACTTAATTCCTATATGGTACTTCCGCCTTGCTGTTATGTAGATATTACGAGCGTCAGTGTCATAATTTCTACGCCACCTGCGTTCGAGAGTTTTAACTTCACCTAGTTCAAGTTTTAAAGTTGTTGAAAACCATGGGGCATTCTTTTTTCTAGGAGTCAAGTTCTGATTTCTTGCCGTTTTTAGCAGAGAACCCGCTCCAGCAATCCAGTTGCAGAGGTTTTGATTGTCTGTTAACGTATTACCAGACATGACTGGCATACTGTCCTTAAGTTTTTCTATAACATCAGACCTGCTGGCTAGTGCCTTCCAGTCTGTAGTGATGTTAATATTACGACAATTATTACCTTTTGTAAAAATTGTACTAGGTTTCTGAACTCCAAGTATGTTAAAAGGTATGAAGTAATGATCTGTCCACAATTGAGGACAAGGGGGTTTAATCATCAAGTTATGATAATTTGAACAGACACAATCTAAGAGGTGTCCTGCCTGGTGGGTGGGTTCACGATTCCTAAGGGTAAGGCCCAACACTTCAACTGTGTCCATAAAGCAACTCACCCCAAGGGCATTGGGGGACTCAAGGTGCATGTTGAGATCACCCAACAGCGAAAAATTAGAAAACCTAAGTGTTAGGTCACTTAGCACGTCCCCTACTGTGTCCAAGAACTTAGCGGGGGAGCCCGGTGGGCGATATATCAAAGCCCCAGAAAAAACAAAAGTGTCATGAATTTTCAAAGAAAAGGCTAGTGCTTCAGCCTCTTTTATATCCTTTATTTCTTGGATAGAACATTTGAAGGTATTTCGAAAGATGATAGCAAGACCTCCTCCTCTTTTGTCATGTCTATCCTGCCGCAGGATACGAAAATTAGGAGGGAGGGCTATCGCAAGGTCCGGATTACACCACGGCTTAAGCCATGTTTCTGTAATTAGAAGCCAGTCTAGGTGTGATTCAGTGATAAGATCACATATGTTTTGGGCATTCTTCGCTAAGGAGCGAGCATTAATTAATCCACCCTGTACTAATATGTTTCCTGTAGATGTTTCCAGCAAAGGAGTCCTGTGACACTGAGCATAGCAGGGATGGCCCTGCCAGCTAGGAGGAGATGTAACACAGTTACAGGATGTTTGGGGCTTTTGAAATGATAGTAGATAGTCACGTGACATACCTGAAGCCATGAAGTCCGGATGAACAGCGACCTTACAATGGTCAGAGTCTCCCGCCTCTCACGCCTCCTTAGCGCTGACGGGCGCAGACGGGCAGACTCTGGCTCGAGTCAGGCGTTTCCGCTGCGCGTCAACCGCTGCGCGGTTGAGGTGAGCATTAAATAAAGGCTCAGCTGATGTGAGAGCCGAGCACTAGAGCGCTCAGGCAACTACCCGGATCCTAGTCTCCAGCACCCCCAAGATGGAGGCGAGGCGCCTCGAGTGGCTGCAGGAAGGGAGGTAATCCGCTCTACAAGCGGTGAAGGGCATAGTTTAGAGTGCAGGTAAGAGGGGGCGATCGTCAGAATTAAAAGCAGGGGCCAATAACACAATTTAACTTAAATAGCAAAAACGGGTTATTTTTAAAAATATAGTAGCGCTGCAGACCTGGTAGCACGCTAGCGCTGCGCGCGTAGAGAAGCTTAATCACCCTTTTCCCAAAGGACGAGCAGCTTGGAGTGCTCGCCTTAAATAAAGGCTCAGCTGATGTGAGCGCCGAGCACTAGAGCGCTCAGGCAACTACCCGGATCCTAGTCTCCAGCACCCCCAAGATGGCGGCGAGGCGCCTCGAGTGGCTGCAGGAAGGGAGGTAATCCGCTCTACAAGCGGTGAAGGGCACAGTTTAGAGTGCAGGTAAGAGGGCGCGATGGTCAGAATTAAAAGCAGGGGCCAATAACACAATTTAACTTAAATAGCAAAAACTGGTTATTTTTAAAAATATAGTAGCGCTGCAGACCTGGTAGCACGCTAGCGCAGCGCGCGTAGAGAAGCTTAATCACCCTTTTCCCAAAGGACGAGCAGCTTGGAGTGCTCGCCTTAAATAAAGGCTCAGCTGATGTGAGCGCCGAGCACTAGAGCGCTCAGGCAACTACCCGGATCCTAGTCTCCAGCACCCCCAAGATGGCGGCGAGGCGCCTCGAGTGGCTGCAGGAAGGGAGGTAATCCGCTCTACAAGCGGTGAAGGGCACAGTTTAGAGTGCAGGTAAGAGGGCGCGATGGTCAGAATTAAAAGCAGGGGCCAATAACACAATTTAACTTAAATAGCAAAAACGGGTTATTTTTAAAAATATAGTAGCGCTGCAGACCTGGTAGCACGCTAGCGCTGCGCGCGTAGAGAAGCTTAATCACCCTTTTCCCAAAGGACTAAGATTAACAACATTGTGGTTTCATGTTGTCCAGTGGTACCGAATCCATCAGTGATACTGTTTCAAATACCATTCCAAGCTGAGTGGTTTACAGTGATAGACCTTTGTCAAGCCTTCTTTTCCCTCCCATTAGATGAGGACAGTCAGTATCTTTTTGCATTTAAAATGGAAGATCGCGCCTTAACATGGTGTCGAATCCCACAAGGGTTCACAGATAGCCCTTCGATCTTTAGTCAGCTGTTGAAGAAGAACCTTGAAAGTCTGGTATTGCCACAGAACTCGGTTCTGGTCCAGTACATAGACGACCTACTTGTTGCGTCAGAAACAGAGGAAGCTTGTAAGGAAGACACCATTGCTTTACTGAATCATTTAGCTGGGAATGGACATAAGGTATCTCCGAACAAATTACAGTACTGTCTGACAGAAGTACAGTATCTGGGTCACCGAATAGAGAAGGGGAAGCGCAAGGTGTCTCCAGACAGGATAGAGGCCATCATGAAAATGAATGCGCCAACGACACAGAGAGAAGTTAGGATGTTCTTAGGAATGGTTGGTTACTGCCGACAGTGGATAGATAACTTTTCACTGAAAGCAAAACCTTTACAGAAACTGACGCACAAGGAGGTGAGTGATCCGGTACCATGGGACAACGAGTGCCTAATGGCGTTCCTACAGCTGAGAGAGGATTTGTGTCGTGCCCCGGCTTTGGGAATGCCAGATTATGAGAAGGCTTTCTCATTATACTGCTGTGAAAGAGAAGGATGTGCGTTATCAGTGTTGGCGCAAGTACACGGAAATGCCCGTAGACCAGTTGCATATTTTTCGGCTACATTAGATCCGGTAGCCGCAGCGTTGCCCGGATGTCTCAAATCCGTTGCTGCAACAGGTGTCAGCATTGAGAGGTGTGAGAACATAGTAATGGGACATCAATTAGTGGTGTATGTACCGCACTCGGTAGAATTGTTAATGACAAGGACCAAGACGCAGCACTTGACCAATAGTAGGCTCACGCGCTATGAGCAAGTTATTCTTGCTGCAGAGAACGTGACCCTTAAGAGGTGCTCGGTCTTGAATCCTGCTACATTGATGCCACTTCCTAATGATATAGAAGGCGAAGAATGTGAAGATCACGATTGCCTAGATGTGACTGAACTATGCACGAAGCCCAGACCAGATATTGTGGATGAGCCATTGATCGACCCTGATGAAATTTACTTTGTTGATGGCTCATGCTTAAGAGACGATACTGGTCGGTTGAGAGCAGCTTATGCTGTTTGCACCATTACTGGAGTTGTGGAAGCCGCTTGCCTGGAAGGAGTACACTCCGCTCAGGTAGCAGAAATCATTGCATTGACACGTGCCTGTATAGCAGGTAGCAAAAAGAGAGTCACCATCTATACAGATAGCCAATATGGTTTCGGTGTAGTTCATGATTTCGGGCAATTGTGGTCTCAGAGGGGTTACATGACCTCCTCTGGTTCGCCAATCAGAAATGGGGAATTTGTATGACTGCTGTTAGAAGCATTGCAAGGTCCAGCTGAAATTGCAGTGGTCAAGTGTATAGCTCACACTAAAAATACAGATTTTGTGTCACAAGGAAACAAAAATGGTGATGAAGTTGCCCGCTATTGTGCGGAGCAAGGGTATACTTTCACGGAGGTGGAAGTAGGCGGGGCAAAGGAAAAAACAGAAGTCAATATGATGTTAGAGACCGTAGATACATGGGAAGATCTGAAACAAATGCAAGAAAATGCACCTGAGTCAGAGAAAAGGTCCTGGGAAGCAGCAGGTTGTGTGAGAAGTGAAATGGATTTTTGGGTTTCAGCAGATGGAAGAGCAGTGTTACCGGAGGAATTAGTGAGTCCAATGGCACGACAAATACATGGTCCAACACACTTAGGAAGGGATGCCATGCTGAGAGTATTTAGGCAAACTTGGTATTGCCCAAAGTTCAGGATTGCAGCAGAAGCAGTCTGTAGGAGATGTGTCACATGTCAGCAACTGAATGTAGGGAAAAGAACACCAGTTACCATGAGTCACATTGGGAGGTCTGGGGGGCCTTTCAACAGAATGCAATTAGATTTCATTGAAATGCCTAGAGTCAACCGCCTTAGGTATGTGTTGGTGGTTGTATGCATATTTTCCAGGTGGGTCGAGGCATACCCTACACGTAGGTGCGATACACTCACCGTAGCAAAACTGTTACTTAGAGAATTGATCCCGCGCTACGGGGTGCCAGGCTCTCTGGAATCTGATCGAGGAACACATTTTAACAGTGAAATTGTGAAGATGCTCTGTGCCGCATTGAACATTGATCAGAAGTTGCACTGTAGCTATCGACCAGAGGCTTCAGGAATTGTGGAGCAGATAAATGGGACACTAAAGTGTCGAATTGCCAAAGTGTGTTCTTCAACTTCCTTGAGTTGGCCGGAAGCTTTGCCTTTAGTGTTGATGAGCATGCGCAGCACACCCGACCGGAGGACAGGTCTCTCTCCACACGAGGTGCTGATGGGGAGGGCAATGAGGCTTCCTTCTGTACCAACTGCGACGCTATTAAACATTACAGATGACCTGATCCTGGATTACTGCAAAGGACTGTCTGACGCCATTCATTCTGTGTCCTTCCAGGTGCAGGCTGCTGAGGTCCCATCTTCAAGAGAGTTGTGTCATGACCTGTGCCCAGGAGAGTGGGTGCTGGAGAAGAAACACGTCCGGAAAAACTGCCTAGACGTGCGCTGGAGAGGACCTTTTCAGGTCATACTGACCACGAATACGGCTGTCAAGTGTGGAGGCCTGCCGAATTGGATACACGCTTCCCACACCCGAAGAGTTCCAGCACCCCTGGAAGAAACAGCTCCTCTCACGGATGAGAATCCAGCTGAAGACGGTGAACCATTAGAGGGGATCAGTCAAGCTGTGGGGGTGTCTGAAGAAGTTGGGAGCGTTGCAGATCCAGAAGAAGAAGGGCAAGGCGGTAGCGAAACCAAAGCTGCAACAGAAGGAGAGAGCTGTTGTGAATGTGACTTGGACACAGATCAGGAACAGAGTGATCAGGAACCGAGCAGAAGGGAAAGTAATAGGAGAACAAGAAGAGGGGCAGCTACTTGGCCTGAAAGAAGAAGGAGGCCGAGCCTGAAGCTAGCTCGAGAAGAAACTCTTGCTCCTATATCCGAAGATTCGGATCTGGAAGAAGGTGTATCGGACCAAGAGCAGGAGGGTCCAAGGAGATCAAGGAGAGTACGAGTGCCTAGCAGAAGATACTCTACACCTGAGTGGACCTACCTCGCTGCAGATGTCCGAGGGACGCAGAGCTGGGAGGGTGAGGGAAGTGACCCTGACCAGAACTGACCGAATCATCACAGTGGAAGTAAGATTCCTATTGCCAGGATTGGAGGTCGAAAGACTGCTGACACTCAACATCGTCTATCCTCCTCTCCTGAACGGAATAAGAAAATTGATATTTGAGACTGTTGAGTTTCCGTGTTGCTGTTCCAGATGTCCAATACTGGAGGGAGTCCTTCTTCGTATGGAAATATTTGAGCTAGTGGTGGAACTTCTGGGAACACGCATAGTTTCAGATTGCTAAAAAGTCTTTGATAAAGAACATTTGTTAATACAGATCAAAAAAGATAACCTAGTGCCAAATGGAAGAAGACAGAAACTATGGACTTCTATTTTAGTGGATGGAGAAGGGCTAGAGTTGTCTATTTCTACAGAACTTAATGATTGTTCTTGCGGGAGAGAATTGTCAGCTTCCAAGTGTGGTTCAAAGAAAAGACATTGTGGTTCAAATGAAGAGAGTCTTTGTGCAAAGAAAAAAAGACATTGAGAAGAAGTAAGAGACTTTGCTGAGAACGACGACCAGAGCTACACTGTTTGAGATCATGGAGACTGGCAACCCGAACCGCAGGGCAAAATGCATAGTAGGCACACTTTTAGTGGTAGTGATTTCTCTTATAGTTTTAGTAGTTACTATATCATATATAGTGGGACATGAGAATGAAACAAAGGCAAGATCAGAAACAAAGAAAGCATCAACACCAAAGCCTACCACTGTTGCTGGGGTAAAAGGAGAAAACACCGAGAAAGAAAAGGCTTTGCTAGATGCTGAGATCAAAAGATTACATGTTGACGAATCACAGGGGAACTTTAGGTCAAATGCTTATGCCAAGTTGCTATACGAATACATTGATGTCATGGAGGCGAAGAATTGCTACGTTTGTATGCAATTACCAGCTTCTGTGGATGAGGGTATCAGATACCATCATCTTCCATTGACGTATGGAATCACATGTAGTTTGTTGTTGAGCATATTCTATGGACGAGATGGGTTCGAGTATTATTTCTCGAATTTTGACTCGACATTGCCAGAGGTCCCAAATTATAAGCATCTGAATAAGTGGGACTATTACAAGTGTGAAGACAGGTTACAGAAATTTTTCATTCCATGGAAAACGTTAGATACTTCACATGCCCGAAGAAATAATCTGACTTGTCAAGTGTCAGAAATTGAGAAAAAGTTTATAGGGCAGGTGGATACTAGATACAGGAGGCAAAAGATTCTAAAAGCTTCAGGACAATGGGAAACAGATTGGACCAAGGAAGAAAGGATACATCAAAGAAAGGGTAGCCTTGGTCCAATTGCTTTAGACAAGGAGAAACGGGGGAAACTGTGCATTCACAGAAGTTACTCCTATTATGAGAATATGTATGTAGGTCAAGTCAGTTGTGAACATGCTTTCCAATTGGAGTACTACTCCAAAGACTTTTTGAAGGAGATGCAAGCAATCCCAAATGTATATTTTGTATGTGGAAGAAATGCATATGTGAAGCTACCAGATAATTGGTATGGATCATGCTATTTAGCAATTGTCTTCCCCAAAATATACCATGTTGAGAATTTAGAAACGACAAAGAGAGGAATTCCAACAAGAGGGAGAAGAGATCTAGGTGCTGAAGAGGTAGTTGGGGATGTATTTGGTGCTGCATTCCCTCTCTTGGGATTGATACTGAATGACATCAAAATTAGAAGATTGGCTACAGTCGTAGATAGGTTATCTGCCAGTACTGCTAGATCCTTAATGCTGCTGGAGGGAGAGATGCAATCGATAAGAGCAATGGTTCTTCAGAACCGACTTGCTTTAGATGTTCTGTTAGCCAAGGAGGGCGGAGTCTGTAAGGCTTTGAAGGTCCAGGAATGTTGCACTTACATTCCAGACAATTCAAAACCTCTAGAGAAGTACATACGAAATATTACTGCGATTCATCATGAAATAGAGGATCTGACAAAGATAAATGTATGGGAAAAAGTAGGTCAAGGAATGGGTAAAGTTGGAGGTTGGTTTTCCAATTTAGGAAAGGGTATCATTTGGTACATATTGAAACCCATCATCATAATTGTGATTTGTGTAATCACTTTGTGGGGATTGGTGCGACTGTACCAATGGTATAGAGCAAACAGGTTGCAGAGATCCATGAGGGAACAGGAGAAAAGACTGACTGCGATGCAGGATACACAATATAAGAGTCTGAAGGCTCTAGAGACAATGAAACGAAAGGGTATTGCAACAACTTCAGTCTGAAAGATCCTATATTTTAGGGATGTTGTTTTGATGGTGATGACTCCTGAAAGTCATCAAAGGGGGGACTGAGAGAGCACAAATCTGAAAAAATTTATAAGTACACCATATTTACAAGCACGTAGTGTTAGTTTAAATTGTATTGCACACGAGTGTTATATTCATAGAGTGAACTTATATAAGTGTGTTTAGCTAGCATAGAGGTACTTATAGCAGTATGAAAACTAATGTAGAAATGTTAGAATGATGTGAAATCTCACGTTTCTCATGTTAAGTGATTGTGTGTAAAGGAAATGAAACCTAGCAAACCAATGAGAATGTGTAGGCCGCAGGGCAATTCACAGTAAAGATAAAGTGCTGCTGAACTGATGTGAGACGTGGTTAACATTGTTTCTAGAAGTATTTAATCATAGAATTGAAATATATGTTTTATATAGATGTGTTGCATTATACTATAGTAATACGTGTTAGTTAAAATACTGTTTAAACCAAAGAAAGGAAATGTTTTAGAAGGCAGAGACCCGCAGTATGTAAATCAACTAGGCCTGAAAAGACCAAGTCATTCCCTTTGATCTAAAATGTGCTCGTTAGGGGAAAGTTGTGCTAGGCACTAACTGAGAATCCTTACACATGTTTTATGGTCCGAGATATGGTGGAGGTTGGAATTTGAGGCCCACAGTACATGTGTCTGTCGCAGGTGCGAGGAGCCCTAATCAGTACTATGATGAACGGTTCCTTTGTTCAAGAGAGCCAGGCGCAGGCCTGGAGGAGTCTTCAGGAATTTTAGGGGGTACTGTCTCGCTGAAGAAGAAGCCTGGGAAGCAAGGTCAACTTTAATGAAGAGTCCCGAGGAGCACCAGTACGGAGTTTGCCGCTCAAAACTGCACCACGTGAGAGGCGTCGACATGGGCGTTCCTATTGGAAATGTGATTTTGTATTAGGGATAGCACCCCGGGTGTGGAGTGAGGGCAGATGATCTGAGAAGCCTTAGAGAGCGGATGGGTAGGCAGATAGAGAACTGAAAGAAACCAACTTGATTCAGAGACTAGGAGAAGTGTGTGATCTTCTTTGGAAGTCACCACTGCTGACACCTTTTTAGGTAAAGATCTTGTTAAGTAGGGATGTCACTTAGTTTAGTGTAGGGACAGACTAACTTATATTTTTCTTTTCTGTAAATGACTCTCAAGTTGCAACTCACAGCGATTCTTGCAACACTCATGCTCTTTGAAATAGTTTTGATAATTTCCTTTTGTCGATTGAGAATATTCAGAGAGTACCTTTTTGTACTAATACCTGAATACCTTTTGAATCTTATTCTGAGATGTTTGTATCTTCAGATACTTTTGACTTTGAATTAAAACTTTTTAACCTTTCCCAGTGGTAAGTGGTTCTTTAGAGTGGTTTAAGTTCTTAATTGACTAACCTAGTAGTAGATTGTCTTTTACTCAATGACAGGTACCAACGATTCAGTCGACATGATTAGGGATCTGGTAAGGTAATTAGAGACCAGAAACCCCGCGTTAACATATCTATCTATCTATCTATCTATCGCCCTCACTCTATCTCTCTATCACCCTCACTCTATCTCTCTATCGTCCTCACTCTATCTATCTATCGCCCTCACTCTATCTATCTATCGCCCTAACTCCATCTATCTATCGCCCTCACTCCATCTATCTATTGCCCTCACTCCATCTATCAATCGCCCTCACTCCATCTATCTATCGCCTTCAGTCTATCTATCTATCTATCTATCTCCCTCAGTATGTCTATCTATCTATCACCCTCACTCTGTCTCTCTATCACCCTCACTCTATCTCTCTATCGCCCTCACACTATCTATCTATCACCCTCACTCTATCTATCACCCTCACTCTATCTATCGCCCTCACTCTATCTCTCTATCGCCCTCACTCTATCTATCACCCTCACTCTATCTATCTATCTATCGCCCTCACTCTATCTATCTATCGCCCTCACTCCATCTATCTATTGCCCTCACTCCGTCTATCTATTGCCCTCACTCCATCTATCTATCGCCCTCAGTCTATCTATCTATCTATCGCCCTCAGTCTGTCTATCTATCTATCTATCTATCTATCTATCTATCTATCTATCTATCTATCTATCTATCTATCTATCTATCTATCTATCTATCTATCTATCTATCTATCTATCTATCTATCTATCTATCTATCTATCTATCTATCTATCTATCTATCTATCTATCGCCCTCACTCTATCTATCTATCGCACTCACTCTATCTATCTATCGCACTCACTTAATCTATCTATCGCATCACCACAGTAACACTCAGCACCACCACAGCATCACTCAGGGGCACCACAACACACTATGCGCTACCACAGGATCACTGAACGCCACAGCATCACTAGTCGCCACCACAACATCACTCAGCGCCACCACAGAATCAATCTGTGCAACCATTCAACAACAACTGGTTCAAATATGTTCTCTCAATGTTTCAAGCTTTATTACAAATGTCACAAAAAGATGTTAATATTTCACTTCTGTTCTTGGATTTTCGTCACAATAAAATACACTGAACATAATCTTCACAAAAGTTATTTACAAAAGTTTAATCTATTGCCATTATAAATAACAATAACAATAAGACTTAAGTATTAATTATTTAAAAAAATTAAAAGCCATTGTTATTTGTAATATTAATACATCTAAGTCATGTAAATACAACACATATTGCATTACAAATGCTATAGGTATCACATTTGCGAAAGTTATAACTATTGGCATTGTAAATGACAAAGCTATTAATTTCGCTATTTTCAAAACCAACACGTAATAATAAATGTGTCATTTACAATACCAATAGCTCAAACTTTCCTAATGCGAGACCTATTGCATTGCAAATGCTTGTTATATATGGGGACCACTTCGGCGCTCTTCCAGGACACTGAGACATGGAGACAAAGTGCTTCTATTTCTTTTAACACACAGTGCTGTGTTTACTGTTGCTTTCTCCTGCTGCATGTTTAGTGCATTGAGGTGTGGCGCCGCGGCCAGGGCGACTGACGCTGGAATCTGGGGACCACGGTTCGATCCCCGGCTCCGGCAGCAGGTTAGCCCAGCACCATGTGACTCTGGGCAATAGCTCGCTTAATCTTCCCGACGGCCCCCAGCGCCTAGAGACCCTTACGGGTGATTGTGCGCTTTACAAATGTGGACTTTACTTTACTTATGTTAGTGACACTGTGCTGGGATACAGGTGAAAAGAGGAGGCCACAGTGTTCCAGAGGTTTTCTATTGTGTACATGAATAAAGTGGCTCTTACTGTATGAAGCCAGGTACAAATATATCAAAATATATAACAGAGGCATTGAAAGTACAGTTAAGGCACTTCAGTCAATTGATGTCGAGAGGCAGCACCCCCACTTCAGCAATTGTACCAGCCCCACTGCCTTCCACAGATGCCCCTGAACTCAAGCATGGCATCAAGGAAAAATAACACACATGCCTGACTCATATCCTGGTGTGGGCCAGGAGAGAGTGGCACACTTCCTATGCATCAACAAGCAGACAATAGCATGACGTCAAAGCCTCATTCTTTCTACAGTTCTAACAAGTGCTCTTTTTGTTAGGCCTGCTGTGACTACAATGGCGAGCCTAAAGTCTGTCTCCACAGCTTTGCTCTTATATGGCTTCCTCATCCAACCCTCCCCGACTATGGCTGTCCTTCAAGGTTCTTGTAACGGGGACCGTTTTTAAGAATCACACATTGTGAGGAGTTCTGAGGACTGTGAAGGACCTGCCCGCTTCTGCACCAGGACTTTGACTTTGAAGGCTAACCTCGCCGCACCCGCTTCGCGGGTGCCGGAGCGCCAGGAACTAGGGGGATTGCACACTTGCCTTGGAGGACGTAGACCAGGCACTGGGTTGTGGCTAACAGCGGGCTGTGAGCGTTGCGGGGACTCCATATCCCAGGAGTCCCTGCGAGACCGTGTAACACCTTCCGGTCCGCTCTTCCTGTTGTTCCGCCCCCTGCCCTCTACGGTCCCTATATCCCAGATCTAACCTCCCGCAGCACGGGACGCAGGACGGGGCGAAGACCGGGCTAAGAGCGGGCCGTTTGATGCCTGAGAGGCCTGGCCTGGGCCACCCCCCTTGCCTCGTTGCTACCATATTCCACCCCCGATATTTTTTATAATCTCTTGTATCCGCTATGTGCACACGGGGTAGTCGCAGTAAAACTGCTAAGGGGGTGAATAAGCCCAATGGGACCCTAGACGATTTCCTCACTAAGACCAATTTGGCCATTGATGTGGAAATCAGCAAAATGCAACACAGGGTATCCTTGGAATTAGAAGCAGCACGAAGGCTTTCCCTGAACTTAGCGTCCTCTAAAAAATCATCCCTAGGGAAAATAGCCTCAGCCTTAACCCCGGAACGTACATCTGGCCCACGATCATTGTTAACACAGGCGGACATTCATTATGTCCCAATTACACCTTTACCTGAGCCTCTTCCTATTTCATCACCGTCACCGCTTAAGCTCACTGAGGTGTGTGCACCATATGCCCCCGGGGCTGGTATAGGCTTTTCGAGTAATCCGGAATTGTGTAAACAAGCTGCCAACACTAAAAAAGTCGACACCCACAAAAGGAAATGTCTTGCCAGATCCGTCTATGCACGCAAAAAGGCCAAAATTGCGAGGTCCCAATTTTTTAATAGTCGACGACCGCTGATTATACCTGGGGCTGATAAAGAGGCCTCAAAAGTTAATATTTGCCCACTGGGAGGGGAAAATGATTCTGGTCTACCTAGCGCTGTGTTAGATCCAACAATGGGGGCCTTTCTTGTTAATATCGATGAGAGGCCGACTGAGGGTAGGTTGAGTGAGCCAGGGAAGGACAGGGGGGGTGACGAGGACTTTCTTAAAACCGTTTGGGCTACTTTAAAACAGCTTCTGACTCCTCTGGAACTGAGACTTTCCCGTATCGAAAACAGCTTACTAGAAATGGACAAGACCATAGTTACCTTGGCTAGCCTTGGTCTTAAACAAATGGAAGCCAGGTTTTTCCAGGGTAATGATTGTCCCTCTCAGGTTCCGGTGTTAGAACCTCCGGCCATGCCCCATCCAATACCCAAACCCATACCTAAACCCCGTACAAAAGTCTGTAACCCCACTGCTAATATCCCAAGAACCCCAGCCCCATCCACCCGTCCCCCCCAAAGCATAGCACCATCTAAACCGAAGACACAAGCTGTTCCACACCAGCCTAACCAGCCAGCAACCACGAGTACATTTCCACAGCAATCCAGTCGTCCAAATTTCCGTGGGGGTTTCATTGATTTGCCACCTGAGGCTGGACCCTATGCTATCGTGTTAGCTGGCGTGCCTGTCCTGGATCCTCAAATCCAAGAGAACCATTGGTCGCTAAAAAACAAGGTCATTTACTGGCTCAACGCAAATAGACAGCTTCCTAACCACCTTAGAAGCAGGGTACTAATGGCACGTAGAGTACCTTGGGTAGGCCCCACACGCAAGTCTATTGCGGGTGACTGCATAGTAGTGTCCTTCGCAGACCCCCATACAGCTCAGCATCTTTGTTCATGGGTCTCTCGTGAAGACGATTCATCTATTGTCGTCAGACCCCTTACATTTTTCTACCCTCCACGGCAGAATGTTGAGATAGAGGGGACTTGGTCAACAGTCCAAAACTTCAGACGGAAAGGACGAAGGGATGGTTGGCAAGGTCAAAACAACTAGTGGGTAGGGGCTCCTACTTCCAATATGTTCGGTTGTTTGGATGAGGTCGATTGACTGGGGGGGATTGACGCTTCAATGTGCTCCATGGAATCCAATCCCCTTCAGGTGTCTGCCCCCACAACCGACCCAGTAGTCCGCATGGATTGTTCAACTTCCCTCGAAGGACCTAGTCCAGTCCATGGTCATGTCACCGTCTCCTCTGAGATCAGGGCAGGTGACTTGGGCTCATCGCAGACTACCCCATTTAGTAGCCCAGTAGGAACAATTAGGGTGGCTTCTTGGAATATTGCAGGGCTAAGGGGTCGCCTGGATGGCGACGATTGGGTCGACTTTATCGATACACACGATATCGTCGTTTTTCAGGAAACCTGGGCAACTGTCCCTTTATTTAGAGTAGGCTACCTGAACTATTACAAACCCGCCGTACAGGGCCCTAGGGGTAGGGCCTCCGGAGGACTTGTGGTGTGGATCAGAAACACCCTGGGCTTCCGAGCTAAGGAAATCTTGGTTGAGAATGCCGACCTCCTTTGTATTAGCCTTGGAAGGGACAACAGCAAGGACATTCTCCTAATTAATATTTACGCCCGAGGCTGCCAGGGTGGTAGGAAGCAACCGGTCTTGAAGGATCTAGATAGTCTTCTGAAGAAGCACAGTGGTGATCATTTTGTCTTAGTAGCAGGTGACCTGAACTGCTCTTACGAACCCATCCTTAGTTTGGCTGAAGATGTGGGAATTGATGAAGATACAGCCTGGAATATCCCCCCACTGACCATAAGCAAGGGCGTAAGGGGCACAGAGGCGGCCCTCCACTGGCTGGGATTCTGCCTGGAGTGGGGGCTTCGGGCAGTGAACGGCCGCACTCCGTCTGATAGTCTCGGGAAACCAACTTTTGATAATGGGACTAGTGTAAGTCGCATTGACTACATATTGGTCAATGTAGAACTTTGGTCATGCGTAATAGATATGGTGGTAGAGCCCAGGCCGGAGAGTGACCACAACCCTCTCTCTTTGGGTCTTAGGGTACCCGGACTGGGTGATTGTCAACTGGAAACAACTTGCCTAATGTCCGACACAGTATTGTGTGACAACAGAAGATGAGTTAAATGGTCCAGGGTCATAGTTGACCCAGAGCTCACTCGTGAAATAGAGGAGTTGGTTTTAGACACAAGGGGCAGGATGACAGCTTTATCCCCCTCTGGTGGGGTCGATTCTTTAATTATCAATCTCCATGAGAAGTGTTTTATGGATCTCAAAAGTCTCCTCACCAAGCCATCAAAAAATAAGACAGTTAAGGCGCACAAAAGATGGTATAATAAGAGCTGCAGGGAGGCCCACAGTAAATTAATAGTAGCTGTTAAATCTAGGATCCCTCATGACATCAGGAAAGCTAGGCAGTCTTACAAACAGGCCCTCTGGACAGCTAAGAGGGATTGGGATGATTCCTATTGGTCAGATCTTCTTATGGCGTGCAAGTCATCTGATCAAGTGAAATTTTGGGAGACTGTTAGGTGGGGTAGGGATCCTGATTCCCAAATACCGGTCAACCATGTCTCTGCTCTGGATTGGGTGGAATTCTTTTCAGCCCAATTTAAAGACATGAGCGCCGAGCGAGAATTGGTAACCGAGTCTGTAGTGGGGGCACTATCCATAAACCCTGGGGACCAACTCACTTTTTCCGCCTCAGACACGTTGCATGCCCTAGGTTCAGTCCAGTCAGGTAAAGCCCCGGGTCTAGATGCTATCCCAGCGGACCTCTTTAAACTAAATCTTGATTTATGGGTCCCATATATCACCCTATTGGCAAATACTATCGCAGCAGGGGCAAGGATTCCTCAATCCTGGAAAGGGGCTGAGATATTGCCAATATATAAAAAAGGGGATCGATCATTGCCTAACAACTATCGCCCCATAAGCCTGATCTATTCACTTCAAAAAATAGTAGCAAGAATGGCCCTAGCAAGAATCCAGGGGTGGATTGAACAGAACAACATACTCTCTCCTATGCAGACAGGGTTTAGATTGGGCACTAGCACCATAGACCAGGTGTTCCGGCTCACCATGCTCTACTGGAAGGTGGTCTTCCTGGGTGGAGGGGTCATCTATGCCGCATTCGTTGATCTTAAGTCGGCTTTCGACTTAGTTCCAAGGGTGAAACTATGGGAAGCTCTTAGACATATGGGCTTTCCTGTCGAACTCCTGGAATTAGTCATGCGATTGCATGAGGATAATTTCGCCCGAGTAAGGTGGGGGAAACAGGGTCAGGTGACCAACAGCTTCCCAGTCCAACGGGGGGTGCGCCAGGGCTGCGTGTTGGCTCCCACCCTGTTTCTCCTTTTCATAAACCAGTTAGTCCAATTTTTTAACAAAACACAGACTGATGCACCATCCCTGGGCGGATCAAACTATCCGATGCTAATCTTTGCCGACAACACCCTGCTCCTTTCTAAAACCCGGAGCGGGTTACAGTCAGCCTTGAACAGGTTTGCAGAGTTCTGTAGGAATAATGACTTGCAAATCAACGTAGACAAAACCAAATTTATGGTTTTTAGCAAGAAAACCCCAATTAATAGCTCAGTTAGTTTGAATGGTGCCCCAATTGAACAGGTCAAGGTCATGACGTATCTGGGTGTGACACTTGATTACCAACTTAGTTGGAATCCCCAGTTGGAGGCACTAAATCTTAAATTTGTCCGTCTCACGGGTTGTTTATTGCAAGAACAG
The DNA here is from genome assembly GCF_964261635.1 of Lissotriton helveticus. NCBI lineage: Eukaryota > Metazoa > Chordata > Amphibia > Caudata > Salamandridae > Lissotriton > Lissotriton helveticus. The sequence goes on along the minus strand of NC_136059.1, from coordinate 168,426,874 downwards.
AAAAAATCCTTGACTAAACGTATCACTCCAGCATTAAAAATCTATGAAGCCAAGGTCAATGCAGCAACCCTTTACGGAGCTGACATCTGGGGTTACAAGGATTTGTCAGTTTTGGCCACTGCTCAGAATAGGTTCCTGCGGAACTTGATAGGGCTTCCACAATCCTCTCCCACCAAACCACTGCTATTAGACCTAGGTTGCAGACCCCTAGACGAGATGGCACAGTTTCGATTAGTGGCACTCTGGCTTCGGCTTTGGACGACTCCAGAGCTCAGCCTATTCGCCCGTGAACTGGATGAGGTTAAATCATTGTGGGGTGCACACAGCATCCCCTGGCTCAGGGAAGTCAAACACATATTGCACACAATGGGCCTCCCTGAGCTGTGGATTAACCCCGGGCAATCCAGTTTCCCCCCTAAAAAAGCTTTTAAGGATCTTTTTTGGGCCTCGAAAAAATCTATCCTGGTCACCCAATCTTCGGATAAGAACCTAACGGGGTTTTTTTTAACTCATAAGGTGACTCCTTCCCTCGAGCCCTATTGGGACTTGATATGTAAAACCCTGGATCGTAAACTCTATCACCAGTTTCGTGTAGGTTCTTTACCCATTAATTCTTTTACTACAAAGTGGGCGAAGAATGTAAGTAACAAATGTTTTTGGTGTCCAGACCAGGTAGAAAGCATTGGCCATATGTTTTTTGCTTGCCCAGCATACAGAGCCCCTCGATTGAAATGGCTGAAACCATTGTGTAGAATTTTGGATTGTAGGGGATACCTGGAAGCCCCACAGAAATTTCGTAGTATTAGATCTGAGATTTCTGTGATCTGTGTGGCTAAATTTCTGGGTTGGGCGTGGCTGATTCGTACCAAGAAATTGAACACTTTTTAAATTAATTGCCATGATACGAATTACATATCGTATGCCTGTAACTTTCTTTTAGGTATTTGGGGATATGTTCACTGTAGTTTTTTATATGTTTTTATGTATTGTATGTTGTCTTTTATGAATTTTATTTCGAAATAAAGACATAATGAATTGAATGAATTGACTCTGATCCGCGCTCTCCATTGTCAGCAGTAAAAACATTTGCAGGTTTGCTTTGAAATGTCTGCTTATCCTGGGCCGGTCACAGAACAAAAGCCTGCTAACAAACAGCCGTCCTCCCCTGTGAGCTGCAGAGTCTGTTAATTATCTCCGTAAACCAGAGCTGCAGAGACTGCAGGAGCCTGCCTCGGTTCTGCGGGGACCCAGCAAAAGCTTGCAAACAGGAAAGCCAGAGCAACGGAGACTGCAGGAGCCTGCTCGGTCCTGCGGGGACTCAGCAAAGCATGCAAACAGGAAAGCCAGAGCAACAGAGACTGCAGGAGCCTGCCTTGGTCCTGCCGGCACCCAGCAAAGCTTGCAAACAGGAAAGCCAGAGCAACGGAGACTGCAGGAGCCAGCTCAGACCTGTGTTGAAATTGGCAATGTATATACACATAAGCGGCGTTCATTTGTGTTCACTGTACCCCTTGTTGTAAGCAGAACGTATATCGCTAAAACACTGACTGTGTTATCCCGCTAGCATAGACCCATGCACACACGTACACGACAGCCATTTTAGGTATCATGGTCTCCTTGTTCACGATCGATCATCGGCACATTTCCCTGACCCTGCAAACTTCCCCCATGCACCCTGACCACCCCCGCTCTCACATGTACAAGTCAGGAGCCCTCCCTTCCCGCATGACTCTGTCTCTGAGAATCACACCCCGCGCCTGACCAACACCTCCTTTCCTACCATGAATACCCCTCCTGTGATGACCTCTTCCTCTGAACCTAATTGTTTGCACGGACCGCGGGTCATCCCTTAGCCCGAGGATACAGTTTATTGCCCACTACTGTATGCACTCGTCTCTCTTGAAAGAAGCCACTATTGATCATGGCCGCCCCGCCCCCTGAGATTCGATCAGGCACACACATTCCAATGGAATCAGCAGAACTCTCAGCTGCGTGACAGCCCCCTCCTATTGCATGAAGGATAAGGGCCCCTACTGTAGCCACGTGTTGGAATACCTTCATACTACACAATGTATTGATTGTAATAAAAGGATGCCTGTGTGCCACGAACCTGTGTATAAAAGGCGAAGCCTCAGAGAAACTTGTTAGAGCACCTCCCGAGTAATAAACCTTTTTCCTTGTTTTCCTGCTTCCAGTGCCCGTCTCTTTATTTGGTAATTATACAAGATGGAAACGAAGAGTCGCCCTGCACCAGCAGCCTGGGCATTGGGTGAGGTATGGGCTGACTTTTCTACAATTGGCGTCCCAAACGCGGGGCCCATCAGCGACATAAGGTCCGGTAAGAGAGGTCCAGACGATGGGGTGAACATCTAAATGATTGGAGTATACCTGCCTTGAGATGGCCCTCGTCCGGCTGCCGATTGAATGAACTTCACCGATTCCGAACGGACCTCTCTCAAGTGACCTATTGTCCTGACTGGAATCCCACAGGACTGCTGCGGTAAAAACATGGAGAAAAGAGAACGATCGGGCGCTGGAAAAAGGAAGGCGAAGAACTGTCCACATGGTCCGGTCCGGGTAAGGTCGTGACACACGACGAATTGCGAAATTGATTGATTGATTGTTTGAAAATACTAGTATTACTTATTGATTGTTTCTGAGAGATTCTCTATTTGCAAACAAGCACAGAGTCGCCATACTCTGTTTAGTCTTTGCAGATAGTGAAGGATAGGTAATGCAGACTTTTGTCCCCATTGTAATCCGTCATACCTATTTTTCTCCCCATTGATTGATTGATTGAATCGAGCATTGAATTGTTCGAAGTTGGTTCTCTTAAGGATCGTCTCTGCCCGCAAACGGGGAAGAATAGGAATATTCTCCCTCCCTTTGCCGGTAGTGAAGGGTAGGTAACGCAAACCTTTAACACGTCGTACCTATTTCATTCCTCATTGATTGATTGATTGACCGAACATTGACTGTTTGGAATTGGTTCTTTTTGGAGGTATTCTCTATTTTTGCAAACGAGCACAGAGTCGCCATACTCTAGTCTTTGCAAGTAGTGAAGGGTAGGTAATGCGGACCTTTGTCCCCCGTTGTAATCTGTCATGCCTATCTACTCCCCACTGATTGATACGCCAGTCTCACCCGGACCATTTACTAGAGGAAGGTCATCTGGCCCGACCAGAGAGCACCCCTAGTGAAAAGGACATATACAATAATAGCGAAGTGATCACTATATCCTGTTAACAGAAAACTTTAGCATGAAACCACCTGGAAAGAAAAGAATAGGAAAGCGAAAATCAGTAGGCCACTGATGAACTTTTTATTAAATAACGAACAAGGAAACGATAACAATACTTAACGATAAAACCTATGAGTGTCCTAGAAACAAGAAACGTTAGAAAAAAGTCCGTAATAAGAAACCTGAAAACAGTAAGAGAAACCAAGCGTGACATTGCAACGGTCACAAGGCAACGAGGTTTCATTGCCCCTCACTGCCCCAAACATGTCTGTCCCACCGCCTGCCACGCCCAAATAACGGCAACTTGGGAAAGATACAAAGCAACAGACATCCGCCCCATTCTGGAAACTTCCAAAGTGCAACAAGTTTGCGGCTACGCCCAGCCGGAAGCAACACATATAGGGCGGGTCCTGCTGCCAACAGTCGGCCGGAGATCATCACGTAGGGTGTAGCCGGAGGAGAGGCCGAGGCCAAAGGGACCCGGCCAAGGGGATTGCTATGACAACCCTGGAGAGTTGCAGGGGGGGGAATGTCCGTGTCCTCGACCCTCCCCTCCCTCTCCCAGTCCGGCCACCATCAACCAGAGGCCGAGGCCGACGGGATCCGGCCGCGGTGGCAGTAACACTGGAGAATTGCAGGTTGACCCTCTCTCTCTCCCCCAGTCATGGCGAAGAGCGTCCGGCCGCCATCAACCAGAGGCCCGACCCGAAAACATGCCAGGCGCCACTTCTTTCTTTTTTCTTCCGTAACGGCAGCGACAACATGCCAGGCGCCCCTTCTTTCTTTTATAATGGCTGCGACAACTCTGGGGGGGGATGTCTTGCACATGCCTCCGACCCCCCCCCGTCCTCATCGCCTGGTCCGGCCATAACAAATGTCGAGCGAGACGCCGTGGGGTGCGCTGGGAGGGAGAGGCGGTGCGAACAAGCCTCTCCCGCCTCCCCAGGTGGAGGCTTCCCAGCTGCACCCTCAGCGCTCCAGGCGCCCGGAAAAAGGGTTCTTCCACTGTGGCGATGCTGCAACGCCTCGCCCGGCAGGGTGGAGCCCGTCCGCTCCTTTGACCCCGCGATCGCCGGTAGTTGCCGAACTTTCAAAATGGCGATCGACCTGGCAAGAGCGGGCCCAGCACGAAGGAATGGCCCGGTCACTTGTTGACTCCACCACCATAGTTCTCCACAACCTTGAAGATTCTAGAGGAACCGCGGGAGTCCCCGACTCCCGCAGATACCCCCGATGGGGAATGACTGCCATGATTGCCCTCGGAACGACGGAAATGTAGCCGCAGGACGTCGGCGCTCCCATGCTGTCGCCAGCCTCAGTTTGAATGACTAGAATCCTGCAGACTACAGTTCGGATCAGTTCCGGCGAAAGCACAGTATGACCCGGTAGAAAAAGATTGTTGCCTCCCTCCCCTTTTGACTGATGGTTCAGACCACCGATCCTTTCTATTGCCCTTTAACGGAACTTTTGGATTGCCAAAGAAAGCTCTGGGCCAACCACGAGTTAGTAGAGATTTAGACTATGCCTGGTTCTGCCTGACTGCACCCAAAATGGCGCCGATGCAAATGAAACTCTCAACTCCTTATTGTACCCCGATTGCTCAGCCTTGATGTCATAGGATATGTATGAAGTTTTTTAAACATATAGATTGATATAGAATGTGTACTGGTTATGAGTTCGGACAATGGATTGATATAGGATGTATACTGTCAGTTCGGGAAATGAATTGATATGAGATGGGTACGGGTTATATGTTCGAACAAAGACTTGATATTGGATGGGTACTGGTTATGTGTTCAGACGGTAAATTGACATCAGATGGGTATTGATTGAACATTCGGACAATGAATTGTTGTTGAGTTTGGCGCATCATGATTATTGAAAGTTCGAAATTTCGATGCTTATGATATTCCCTCACACTAAAGATTCAATATGATTTTTACTGCACTTTTCGCACTTTTTATGAAATAAACGACCACCGACTCCACTAAAGTTTTTACTAATAAAGTATCCCCACATCTACAGTTCCAGCCTGCTCTGTGGCCGGCCCACGGGGTTGTAGGCCCATATTTATGCACTGACATTCTTATTAAAGATTTTTCTGGAAAAAGCAAACGTAGTTGTCACGTGTGAATTAGTAAGTTTCGAATAAATGACCACTGTTTAAGGATTAAAAAGTATAGTACGCAGAGATACTGCAAAAATGAATGGTACAGGTTTGTGTTGTATGTACTTTGCGCATCTTTGTACGGCCTAAAGCCACCACTAAAAGACCCTGGAATTCAGCCTATACTTTATATGCTACCTGTATCAGAAAAATTGTGCTAAAATGCCCCTAAGTCGCTCCAAAGGAGTGCCATCTGGCCTCCCTACATACGATCCGTAATACCACACTTGGGTGACCTATGCTATCCACCGGCTTCCGATAGTCATCTCTCGCACACTAAAAGGTTCATCTGGGCTTAAATGCCGAATTGGCAAGAACTGCGTTCCGGGGAGATAGACCGCGTATGTAGTAAGTAAAAGCCTTTTCGGGTTTATGCGCGCTGATGTATTCTTAAAAGCTGCCCCCTTCTTTTTTCCCTCTTTTCTGCAGGCCACCTTGGAACATCGATTAAGAATACAAAGAAAGAAAACGGTGATCTAGCGGACGAAGAAGAAGGGAAAAAGGCGTTTGATTATGGTACCTAACAGCAACAAGCAAACAATGACTATTCTCTCTCTCTGAACTTAGCTCCTGGGAGAGCAGCCTAAAGGGGAAGCAACAAAATATAACTTCGCTTGGCACCCCGAATAGTACAACTAAAATGACGTGCGCTAATGAATAAGCACCCCACAATTAACTAAATAGGGAAAGTTTAAGGAAAATTCCGAGGTAAGGATTACACAAGTACCCTCCGACGGGAGGACTAGGGATATTGCCGATACTTAAAGACCTACTACCTCCTTTTCGCATCCTCATAGACATGTAACTAAAAGCTGCCCCATTGTTCTCCAATTGACACCAACTGTTGTCTCAGCCTAGAAACGCACTTGCTAAAAATGACTCGAATAAACCACCGTGAGCATTAGCCCGACCAGGTCAGTTCATGACCAATTGCCAACGGCGTAAGTGTGTACAATCAAAGCCACCAGTAAGGGCAGCCGATAAATAAAAGAGAAGAAAAAGGTAAACAAAAGAGCTTAGGATTACAAAGATGCCTCATACAGAAAAGGATAATTTTGGCCAATAACTGTTTTATGTTTTGTCTTGGATTTTTGTGTATAATACATGTACTGTCTACCCCGTCTGAGTTTGTGTGTACGTGTACTGTCTTCCCCGTCTGAGTTTGTGTGTACGTGATGTATGGATCTACGTCATCCCTCCGTTTGTGTTTCCGTATTACTTAACCCCTGTTGTTCTATGTTGTGCGCGCACTGAATGGTCCATTATTGTACACGTTTCACTCTCTCTCTCTCTCTCCCCCTCTCTTTCTCTCTCCATGTCACACGTGTACTGAATGGACCACTTAGAGTGCGGTCTCTCTCTCTCTCTCTCTCTCTCTCTCTCTCTCTCTCTCTCTCTCTCTCCCTCTCCCTCTCCCTCTCCCTCTCCCTCTCCCTCTCCCTCTCCCTCTCCCTCTCCCTCACTCTCACTCTCTCTCACTCTCTAAAGCCCCCCTGTTCCCTCCTCCCTTATGCAAGAACGTTGTGCCCCACCGGCACGAACCTAATTGGACTCCACGAACACAAAGGTGTTCAGCAAAATTGACCAAAACCAAAACGATTGTGACTTGCCATATTACTACCTCTCCTTTCTGCAAAACGATAGAACCCGAGTTGGTAATGAAGGAAAGGATAGGTAAGATGACGGATGTCCCCTAATCTGGCCTTCTATGGGGGGACTATAACGTCAATGGCCTTCTGTTTCTCAGTTCGCTAAAAATGCAATTCCCAATGCACAAATTACTTCGCTCCTCTGCCCTTGAGTACGAATGTCCAGAGTACCCCACTTCTCCCGATCGACCCCAGCTCCCTGTCCAAAGCGTCCCCGTTTCCCCCGATTAACCCCAGCCTCATGTCAGCTACCCACGAAACATAATTGATGACCTTGATTAACGGTCATTCCCCAGGAAAGCCATGTTTTACGTCCACCCCCTCCCCCTTCTTCATGACGATAACGCCCCACTTACAAGAGTTAGCCGACCCCGAAGGGAGATGTAAGATTATCGATGCTTGGGTTAAAGGGAAGGACGAGTCGCTACATAAGGACTCGATTTTGAATTTGATATGATACACTGTGTATAAAGGTCCAATTTCTCTCCACGTACGTCACGAATGAGCGCCGAACAGGGTTATGAATTCCATAGCAATGCACTCCTACAGACTCCATAAATAACGACTTCTGACTGTGACCGATGAACTTATCCCCCGCCTACATAGGATTGGGGACGGAATTGAGATGTATAAATGTCTTCTCCTGCCCGTTTTTCTAAAAACTTGTTTTCTACCCATTTAAAGATATAATAACCGGAGGAGAGGAGCTGGACGTGACGCACAGCCTGGCCACAGATCATGAAGCACATGTGACCGCAACCAAAGGTGGAGCCGCAGAGCAACGAGACGCGGGACAAGGCACAACTCTCAAACTCGGCAGATGAAAGAATGAAGGGCTACCTTGAAGCCCTCGACTTGCTGACCCACTCGTGCCTGAAGTCCCCGTCCCCCTTTTTTGAGTCCGACTGTTGGGCTTGCCTGCTCATTGTCCTTTGCTCCCTTGGTCTCTTGGTGTGTTCGAAGATCTGGCCCCACTCCGCCCTCTCTTCCCTCGATTATTCAACAAACTCTTTTCATATAAACTTTGACTATGGACTGGGATTTTGCCACGGAAAAAGAAAGACACGCAGGTACCCAGCATTAGGCACCCCTAAGAAGATCAGTTAGGAAACAGGACTGTGATCTAACAGCAGAGGACTGATCGCACCCTGCAACGCGTAAGGATGATTCCGAGCTGGACTTATAGCTCCACCGCCGGTGCTCAAAAGCGCCAACGAAAAGAAAAACGGACTAACAGAGTCTACCAGTGGTGGCTCGTCGTTGAAAAAGACATTTTCACTAAGACCCCCCCCCCCCTTCCTGAACTTTCTACCTACCCCTTGACTAGTTGTTTACATCAAACTGAATTCCTCCCTCAATTCTTATTGCTTTCAAAAATGTTTTCGGTCACTTTAGTCCAAAGGTCTCATATAGCACTTTTTACTATGTGTTGATGTCATTGAAAAGAAAGTCAGAACCTGAGTCTAAAATATGTCGGAACATTTTTCCTGATTGCCCTCGACTACGTGTTATGCCGATCTATGAATAACGCAGCAAATGTAAATTCACATGTACCGTATTCCGCCAATTGTATCGACTGCATATGACTATACGCAATTTTCTAGCATTTGACGAACGTTATTTAATTGGCCACACATGACTATATGTACACTCCTTCAGTTGGGGTAAACACAAATGTACTAGCTATGTTTAAAAGCGGCGACTGTTGAAATTGGCAATGTATATACACATAAGCGGCGTTCATTTGTGTTCACTGTACCCCTTGTTGTAAGCAGAACGTATATCACTAAAACACTGACTGTGTTATCCCGCTAGCATAGACCCATGCACACACGTACACGACAGCCATTTTAGGTATCATGGTCTCCTTGTTCACGATCGATCATCGGCACATTTCCCTGACCCTGAAAACTTCCCCCATGCACCCTGACCACCCCCGCTCTCACATGCACAAGTCAGGAGCCCTCCCTTCCCGCATGACTCTGTCTCTGAGAATCACACCCCGCGCCTGACCAACACCTCCTTTCCTACCATGAATACCCCTCCTGTGATGACCTCTTCCTCTGAACCTAATTGTTTGCACGGACCGCGGGTCATCCCTTAGCCCGAGGATACAGTTTATTGCCCACTACTGTATGCACTCGTCTCTCTTGAAAGAAGCCACTATTGATCATGGCCGCCCCGCCCCCTGAGATTCGATCAGGCACACACATTCCAATGGAATCAGCAGAACTCTCAGCTGCGTGACAGCCCCCTCCTATTGCATGAAGGATAAGGGCCCCTACTGTAGCCACGTGTTGGAATACCTTCATACTACACAATGTATTGATTGTAATAAAAGGATGCCTGTGTGCCACGAACCTGTGTATAAAAGGCGAAGTCTCAGAGAAACTTGTTAGAGCACCTCCCGAAGACACTATGCGAGTGTCCCAAATGACATGCTCTCCTCATGAGTAATAAACCTTTTTCCTTGTTTTCCTGCTTCCAGTGCCCGTCTCTTTATTTGGTAATTATACAAGATGGAAACGAAGAGTCGCCCTGCACCAGCAGCCTGGGCATCGGGTGCGGTATGGGCTGACTTTTCTACACCTGTGGGTCCTGCGGATCCTCTGGGGGCCCAGCAAAGCTTGCAAACAGGTTCCTGTAAAAGATGGCACACTTTATCGCTGGATGGCTGTAACTGTATATAGACAGACCCCAGGAGTTTGCAGCAGCAACATGGAAACTGTAGCTCACCAAAAGGGACATTTTGCAACATAAAGTTACGTTTGCGGCAATTTTACATTGCTTATAATCTATCAATATTCCTTGAGGTATCCTAGTTTAAAGCCCCGAAAACCTCAATCGATCAATCAATCAATCAATCAAAATTGAATGTTTTCATTATTTATGTGTTATATTGTAATTGCATGTGATTTTTATTGTGTTTTAATGGATACTTTTGTACATGATAAAGATCAAATTGAGTGGTTCAAATTGATTGGTTGATTGATTGAATCAAACAATCAATCAACTCGGATTTGAAGAGCAAGGCTAATCACCCGCGAGGGTATCCAGGTGCTCCCAACATTAACCTCTCCTGCCATTACCCTCTCCGATCTTCTCTTCTTCTGCCCACACCTTCATGTCATCACCTTTCTTTGCAATCACTGTTATTCCTCCTCCTCTGCCATGAACCTCCCCCCCACCGCTTCCTCTGTCATCATCCCCCCTTTTCTCTGCCATCGCCTCACTGGGTCATTGGCCCACCTTGTCCTCACCTCCCTCTGCCATCACTTCTCCCTCCTGTGTCATCGCCATCCTCTTCGATCACCGAAATATAATTTTTGAACGCACTCTAACCATTCAAACCAAATACTGAATCTATTTACATATTTTTTGACGCCCTTTCATATCCTCAATGCAGCCTGTCTTACCCTGTATGAAATACATGCTTGAAGCTGAGGCAGCCGGTGCTTAATCTGTAAAGAAGAAGTACCAGGGCCCTTTTCTTTCTCAGAGGTTCCCAGCTGGTTCTAGAGTATCTGTGTGCTAAATACAAAGGCTGCGTAGTCTTGATTTCACCAGCAGTGGTTCCTCCGCAATGGCATAGGAGCGTCGCCCCAATGGCTCAGAGGCAGCAGCTAAAAAATAAAACAATATCTTACTAACATTTTATTTTTTAGCTGCTGGGTCTGAGCCTGCATGTGCAGGGCAGGGCAGGGGCATGGGAGGGGGGAGGAGGACTGGTTTATGCACTTCTAGGTGAGCATGTGCGTTTGGCCGACACATACGCACTTAGGTTTCTCCAAATCAGCTGTATTGAACTGCTGGCCTGGAGAAACAGGAAAGACTCCCCATCCTGAGCGGAGCGTCAAAGCAGCCCGCTCAGACCAATCCCCACACTGCTCTCATGTAGCATGAGAGCATCATGGGGATTGGATGGGAGTCGTGATGCTTTTCCAGGTACACCTGGGACAGGAACTGAAGCAGAGGAGTGCGAAGTGGGCGTCAGCAACAGGTAAGTGATTTAAAAAAAAAAATTGCATTACCCCCCCCCCACACACATTTCCCCCACAGTCGGCCGCCACTGGATTCCACCTCATGCATCTTTAATCCACCACATAAAGTCCCCACCCCTATATCTCACTTTTGTGGTTAGTTTCAATACATGGGTATTCCCTTTCTCACAGGTTTTCTGTCTATCCTGCCTTCATTACCCCTTGTGTCATTTTCTCTCTCTTGCTCTGGGTCAAAGTCTGATGAGAAAAAAAAAAGACCCGATTTCTAGAAATGAGTACCGGTGTATCCCACCTGCAACCACTGGCTCAAATTAAGCAGTGGTGGCAGTATATCCTATACTGGGCATAATACACTGTTAAAACTCATGACATACATATTCAGACTGCTTTCTGTCACAGGCTGGGACCTCATTGTACTGTAAGTATGTTACTATTCCCCAGTACATCAACCAGGGTTCAATTCAGTGGCGTCTGGCTACACACACACACAGTCTGAAGTGATTGCATTAACCAACTGAGCTTTCCTAGCAGAACAAATAATACAGGTAAGTTTAATTTGCTCCTTTTTTCATTCAAGGTGTGTACATTACGTTACATACAGTTACTCGTGAGTGAAAGGTTGACAAAATAGTTATTTTATATGTTGTTCTTTTTGCCTTGGTGTCTGGCCCAGCTCCACACCACTGCCACATTAGCCATTGTTCACAGGATCAGTTAAAGTACTTTTTATTCTGCACTTTTACAGCTGCAGTCATGCCAGTAAACTGCTGGAGCATGAAATTAAAATAGATGAATTTAATGTATCTGTGCAGCATAATCCAGTGACTCACCAAAATATGCTAGATAGATAAGAAGAGTCCTCGTGTTCTACCCACTGACAACACCTATCATGGAGGGAGAGGGGAGGCAGCTCACATCTCACCTGCCAGGCCTCCACATATACCTGCAGGATGCACTAAGCCAGTCCAGCCAGTTCTTAATTTGTGAAAAAAAAGTGTCTTGGCTCTCGTCAGGAGGCCACTGCAGCTAGCACCATACATTGCCCCTGCCAGCACTGAAAATGATGTTACAATACACCTACTAACCATCACACTCCTACAAGTGTGACAATTCAGACTATTTTAGGCATCCAAAGCTATAAGAATTGCTTGGGGGGTAGGTAATAGTAATTTTGTATGTATATTCAATAATTAACTGTTGTTGTGGTCAGCTATAGATTAACCAGACAGCGCCACCCTGTGGCAGATTGTCACGTGTCAGAGTTGCCAATTAATTGCCAGTGCCACGCACTGGAAATCACCGGCTCAAATTAAGCACTGAGTCAAATGCATTCAAGAGATCTTTGAAAAAGCCAGACCTCATCAGAAGCATAGACATCGCTTTAGAAGGACTTTGTGACACTCAGGGGCCGTTTACAATGTCGTTCTGAAACTCTTCCGACCTAATCTGGTTCTGCGAGTCCAACCGACTGATTACGATGCTTCCCAACATCGTTCGGTCGGACTCGAATTTACTTCAATGGGAGCCTGTGCTCCGAACGAGAACACATGCTCCCATTGAAAAAATGAGTGGTTGGGGAAAATCTTGCACCCTGTGGTGGGCACCCATGGTGCCTGCCACATTGTGCACGTTTGGAAAGAGAGGTACCCCCACAGGCCCCAACTGAAGGCCTCAGGGTGAAGGGGGCCTGCAACGGGCCTCCAAAATCCGATTCTGATAGCCATTTTGTGTTGGAGAGACCGAACCGGAACGGCTGTCCGAATCGTTCATCGTAATCCCTTACTCAGAAACCGTGTCCATAGAGCTGTACGATTTGGCTCCGAAAGACTCAGGCTGTCCGAATGCCTTTCAGAACTGAATCAGACAGCCTGTATGGTTTCCGGGCATCTTAATCGGTCATCTGGAAAGATGTACGATTGGATTGGAAACATAAATTCTGAATTGGATTCTGAGATTCCGAATCTTATTTGGATCCTTTCCGAACGACATTGTAATTAGCCCCTCAGTTGGATGACCTACTTCCACAGGGACCAAACACAAAACTTCCCTTTCGTGTGCAGCACAGATGAATGCATGGGCACATTATTACATGCTTTGTGCAGGCAGCCAACTGTGACTCATCAATAACAAACATGAACGATTTTCAGGAAATGTCATATTTTAGCCGTTCCTAGAATGGAAATCACAGGCATCTCGTTAAACTTATACATTTTGCAGGGAAATAGCAAATCACGAAATCTATGAAAGCTAGGGGTTCTGTGTAGTCTTTTTGTAGTCTGACCCTAACTAAAAGGCAGTAAGTTCTGTACGAGTTGAAGGCAGAGATACAAACAGTGAATATAGTTGAGGAGTGCTGAATTTTGAGAGTGGAGGGAGGCAAATTACAGTGTTTTAATATAGTATTCTTTTACATGGTATGTCATAAGTCTAGTTTTATTTTCTTCCACTGGGCCATCTCATGTCTTATGATGTCCTTCGTGGCTGTGGGAGTGTGGATGTGCCTAAAGAGACTGAAAACTGTAGACATTTTAGGGAGATTTTGCTTTTTTTAATCAATGTGTTCATTGAGGGTGGTTGATTTCAATAGTCAATATGAGTTGCTTGATATTGGTCAAAAGTTATGCTTTAAATTCATCCAGCTTCATGCTGTCCATCCAGGTCTGAAATATTTGTTCCTTGCCATTAATGGTGAATACGACAAATTTAGGGGGTTATTTACAATCCCAGTGCGTCGCCGGAAAGTCACTTTCCTTGACGTTCCGGTGGCGCATTGGGCTTACCCATATCTACGAGGCCACAAAATGCCACCCTGCATGGTTTTTTATGACCTCGTAGTTATGGTGTAAGGCAATTTCGTGCAAGTCACTGTATTGCCTCAGACTGCGCGGGGGACGTGTGGCATGTCAATTGCGGTGGGTGTTCCCACTCAATGCCCATGGTTTTTGACACATTCCCAGATTTACAACATAGCGTAAATCTGGGAATGCATCAAAACCATGCACCTGCCCAGTGCAGGCGCACCATTTGTTTTTGTGAAGGTAGGTGTCCCTTCCTGCACAAACACAACCCGATTTCAGCACAGGCATTCTTTGCGTCTGGATGGAAGGGTGCATGCATTGGAGCATAGCAGTCAGTGCTGTGAAAGATGACAGGAACACGCCGTACCTCATAGATACGCTGCATTCCTGTCATTTTTTTTACGCAGGGCAGCACAGCAAGAAGCCTTGCGGCACTGCCCTGGCCACAAATGTTGTAAATGAGGCCCTTAGTTTTCAAAGGGTTAATTTTCAGGTCAGTGTTAGACATCCAGGTCTGGATAAGGTGCAATCAGTACTTAAGGCATTGGATGCCTAATGCAGAGGGGAAACGACCTTAACAACGCGGTCAAAACACAGCAATACAATAACATTGCTGCTTTTACAACACAAGTTGTTACCACGACTTGCACTGTGGGGCGCTTTAGACTAGGGAATAGTGTGATTTACTATTCCAACACCTTCCCTATTGTACGTAACCTGGAGTTGGAATAGTAAATCATACTATTCCTAAGTCCAGTGCCGTAATGACTTGCATTGTAAAAACAGCAATGTAATGTACAGCGATGTACATCATCGCGTTGTAACATCATACATCCAGAGCAGAGATGTGGAGTTGCATGTCATCAGCATATTAATGGATTTTGATGCTGTTACGGGTAGGAGTTCTAAGAGGTTCCATAGAAAAGTCGATGATGATGGGAGATAAGATGGATCCTCTTTGGGTTGAAGAGCGTCTGGGGTCTAGTGGTGCCTAAGTACTGGTGTTGGTTGGAGAGGAAATAGGAGGACAACCAGAGGAGGGATGCTGCCTGTAAATCTCATTTAACCGCATGCGTGCGGGCAGAATTCCGCCCGTACGCTGAGATTTACTAATTCGCATGTTACGTGACGAGCTGGGCTCGTCATCAGCATGCGAGGAGGCTACGCCATGACGAGCCCAGCTCGTCATCAGCGTCGAAGGGGTTAAGAATTCAGGGTGTGGATGGGGGTAGGATGGACAACTGTCCAGCCTTTACTACGCAGTCTTTGCAATGGGAGGCCTTTACCATGCAGCCTTTAGCATGTATTGGTCTTTGCCACACATCCTCCCAAAACAAGGAAAGTCACGCTTCACTACCAAAATGGACTCGTGGCATTATGCTTAAACAAGAAAAGAATTCTCTTTTGTGCGAATAAATTTTGACAAGCTCCCAGTTAGTCTATTTTTGACTCGATGGACATGCACTAAATAATGGTAAACATTCACCAAGTTATTATTAATTAGCAACCCGTACCGACGTTTTCCGGGTGTGAATTGCTGCCGGCCAGTAGCATATTGTTTTGTAGGATTTCGTTTTGATAGCATTTCTTATCTGTGACAGGCCTGTGAAACGATCCGATTCACAGTGCACTGCTGATGAGTGCGCGTTCAGTAGTGTGTGAACTCGAGTTTCCCTACTTTATTTTTCCTTGCAATATTAGCGCGAACTCGACAACATGGCATGAGCACAATTTACATTACAGAAGAACACATTCATTTGTGGTAGGCATGGGGAGACAAAGCGATTTGCTAGGTTTTGGAGTACAGGGGTATTTTAGGGTTCAGGGGTAGGTTTGGGTTTTGGGGTACAGTGGTATTTTTAGGGTTCAGGGCTAGGTTTGGATTTTGGGGTACATGGGTATTTTTAGGGTTATGGGGTAGGTTTGGGTTTTGAGGTACAGGGGTATTTATAGGGTTCAGGGCTAGGTTTGGGTTTTGGGGTACAGGGGTATTTTTAGGGTTTAGGAATAGGTTTGGGTTTTGGGTACAGGGTATATTTATAGGGTTAAGATGGGTTAGTGTTTAAGGGTGTTGGGGTATTTTAAGGAGTAAGGGTGGGTTATGATTATGGGGTGCAGGGGTATTTAAAGGGAGCAGGGTGGGATTAGCACATGATATGAGACATGGCATTAAGAACGGAACGTACCACACACCCCCAGCATTTGTCACGCCCCCAGCACACGCCCACAAAACAACCCAGACATGCCTACAAGGGACTACTTCGCTGGCACGGTTCTTTTACCTTTTAAATATATATGGTGGGCGTCTGCATAGCCTATGTCCTTCTGCTGCAACTGCCCTTTCCAAGGCAGTATTGGGTGTTGTGATTAGTGCTGTGGTTCCTGAGATTACCCGCCTCAAAGGTTTGGGCTCTCTATTATATTAGTATAGATAACAGACTTTCTATCTCCTTAAAATAAAATATGATTAATATTTATTTAACTAATAAACAGTGTTTTCAAAAGCAATCAAGTGCATCTTTTCATATATCATATATTCTGCATAGATTGAAAAACATATATCAAATAACATTGATTTAAAAAACAATGTCTTTACAGTTTCTTATCCTCTAATATATCTCTAATTCCCTTCAGGCAAATAATCTACAAATAGTTTTTTTGTCTCATGAATCAAATTGAGGAAACTATTTCACATTGTATGACACACAAAGATCAAAATACATTACAGACTTATTCTATCAAGATATATTAACAAGCATTTGCAATGCAATAGGTTTCGCATTAATTAAATTTGAGCTATTGGCATTGCTAAATATTGCAACACCAATTGCAACAAAAGTCTATAAATTGTAGGTAAAAAAAAATGTGTATTTATTTTTTGCTGGCATGCTGCGCTTTAGATGAATATGTTTAAAAGTAAAGTGCGCCATACTGCGATTGCTCCAATAGTTAATTGTGGATGCGTTAACAATTGATGTGTACACTGATGGCTGGTATTTGTGCCCTGTGAAAGCATGCACTGATGGCTGGTGGTGTCTGTGCCTGGTGAAAGTGTGCTCTGACGGTGTGATTGTGTGTGTGGTTGTGTGTGTTGTTGTGTGTGGTTGTTAGTGTGGTTGTATGTGTTGTTGTGTGTGTGTGTGGTTGTGTGTGTGGTTGTGTGTGTGGTTATATGTGTGGTTGCGTGTGTGCTTGTATGTGTGTGGTTGTGTGTGTGTGGTTGTGTGTGTGTGTGGTTGTGTGTCTGTTGTTGTTTGTGTGGTTGTGATCACATTAATCAGGATACCGGTGGCATGCAGGCAGGAGGTAAGCAAGCGGTTGCCGCACAGGAAGGTCAGAATGTCCTGCTTGGAAAGAAGGGTCAGCAGCTAGAGGGCGATGGTGAGCAGCCAGGAGAGCATGGCCTAGAAGAGAGACGAGGTGGATGACACTCTTGTACTTCTTACAGAAGGTGATGATCTAGAGGGTAGCCCCACAGAGTAATTGCATCACGCAGAGAACTGCCTGTGAGGGTAGGTGTGATGCAGGAGGTGGGTGTGCTGGAAGGAACATAGCAAGACCTCTGGGGCCTGGCAGAAGACACAGCTGCCCATCAAGAGGCCTTTGAGAAGAGAGAATGCCCAGCAAAGACCTTCTGAGCAAAGCGTGATGTACCCAAAAAAAAGCATACAAGATGAGAGAGCTGCCCAACACCACACCAAGGACCTCGTTATCCTCATGACCCGCCGATCTGAACCACTTCACCGGGGTGGTCTGTGAATCACAAAGACAAAAGCGGCAGCTCAGAAGCGGGTGACAATTAGAGATCAGGGAAGGAAGGTGACAGCGGTCCCGAAAGAACGAGGGCAGCATGCCGGTAAGGAGCATGGCTCTGTTATAGGGATCCACAGGCTAAAGCAAAGCTCCAAAGACAGCCGAGGTCCACCTGCTTTGCGATGAAATCTCTAGATTATATCAAAGACAATGATTATATATGTTATCACTGTAGCTTGGAAAATAATATGCATGTTCTTAGGACTGCAGTGTTTCTCCACGTTTCAAGCACCCCAATTAAACAGATAATAAACTGGACGCAAAATAATGATTCCGTCAAAGACATGGCATTCCTGAACATCACTGTAAAAACGCGAATGCTTATTGTGGACAGGTAATTATGTTGATTCCGCCCTTAAAATGTTTGTTATCAACTTAGTACCCACCCCACACAAAATGATTTAAAAAAGGCTAGAAGTACTTCGCCCACTTTAGTGCCAGCACGGGGCGGGGAGGTGCCGAACAAAAACACAGGTAAAGAAACAATGGACATGAACGCAAAAGATGCATATTAACTTATAACACTTCATATCAACTGCCGTTGTGTAAAAGAGCAGTTTTGCCCCGAAATGTGAAAACAAGCTGCCTTTTCTTCACTTTATCAGCCTTTGTATATTGCACACCAAAAGGCGCCATAAGGTTTAGACCAGCATATTTAGACCTACCGTTTTGCATCCTGACTCTCTTTTAGAATCCTTTATTTGCAAAATGTTCGCACTCATTCAGGATTTGATCTTGTGCAGAATAAGCTCTCCTTTTACACGGAGATGGGAAATCCAAAAATCTCATGTATTCTGAGCTAGTTTCTGCATTTCTGTGGTGGCGATTTCCTTATGCAGATCTTCTGCTGGGGATCTTCAGTCTTCTGGATGTATGGCCATTGAGGAATACATGTTTTCAGCCCCATAAATCAAAGCAGGCTTTAGGGCCCAAACAGATACAAGCAATTAAAGATTTTGTTAATCGACAAATAAGGGATATTGATGATGCACTTTGCAACAAGAAAGATGCCCCCGAGTCCTGACAAGACAAACAAGTGCGATAATGGCAAATATAGAGAACACAGACACCTAGAAAGAGAGCTTGCAAACTAATTGGCACTAGGGTTAGAAGTAAAGGGACTTGTTTTAAATGAAAATTAAAATGTTCATGCTGTGTTTGGAAACGTTTAGATCCACAAAAGATATTGTTGTGTTTCTCGTACCCCTTCATTATTATTATTAGGTGGTGTCTTGGCTACAGGTTGTCCGGGGCAGATGTACCTAAACTCACTTCGAGTTGTCCATTTCCGTGCCTATGCTGGTACTGTTAATCGCCCAATCCATCTTGTTTGAGCAAACCAGGTAGATGTACATTGATCTCCTGTGAACATGTTTATTTGTTTATTGTATGAAGATGAAACCCAAATCCAGGTTTGCCTTTGGCGCCTTTTCTGTTGTCTAGTAGTCTCCAGGGTGTGAGTTGTAAATGATGGCTCCAGTGCAAACTGGGCGTGCTGCAAGCGATGTGCCTGTGTCTTTAAATTCCAACAGCGAGTTACAAACAAGCATTGGCGGCCGCAAAATGAAAATCGGCCGCAAAATGAAATTGAGTTGCAAATGATGGCTCCAGTGCAAACTGGGCGTGCTGCAAGCAATGTGCCTGCATCTTCAAATTCCAACAGCGAGTTAAAAACAAACATTGGCGGACGCAAAATGAAAATCGGCTGCGAAATGAAAATGGAAAAAAAACGCGAGTGTGACGCGCGTGGTGTGCATGCGTGTCACCGCAAACTGGTTTAATTATTGGGGCAAAGTTGTAACATAAAACAAAAGTTGCCGACTTTGGGGCTTGCAGGAAGCAAGTTCGAGGCACATCTCTAGCTCACCATTTTGTGGTTGTGGACAAGCTTGTGATCCCCGTGCCTACTGAAAACAAGCTTGCAGCATTGCTGTGGCGGGGGCGGGAGAGCGCATTCTTTTGAAGTCGGATGGGGGGTGCGGGGGAGCGGATTCCTTTGAATTCTGATGCCAAGGCTGGCTGGCGATGTGCACGTGCCCAGCTCACATGAACTGTACCTAATCCGCAGTTTGGGTAGACTTTTCGAAAGCCTTACTATAATCTCGCCCACCATCCCTACTGGATGGCTTAGACGAGACCTAAAAACATATTCTTTGTGAAGAGTGAATATTATCTCACAGCGCATTAGATTGACTGATAAGAAATCAGCTGGGATAACTTTAGACACCTATACTAAAGTTTTTAAGTAAGTGACAGGCAACCCATCAATGCTATAATTGATTATGAATTGGCACTGATGCCAAGAACCCCAGAAGGAACCGGTTGGGGCCTGTGACATTGCATATTATTTCGTAATTCAAAATCTGAAGGAGGGAATTAATTGATAAACAGGACTTTTATTTCCACCCATTTTCCACATGGGTGGAAATAGTGCTGCAAGAGAGCATACTGAATGATTTTCATTTTTTGCTGCATACCCTAGAAAACCTTGGTGACAATGGTAAAGCTTTGAAGAATGGTCTGGGGCTGCCATTATCATGATAACATTAATATTTCACAGGGAACCATCAAATATTTTCCATATTTCTGTGAAACTCTGGTTTTATGTCACTGAATTCTGTACAGCGTGAATTAATCTTTATTGTTTAATTAATTACAATTGTTACAATATCCTATCAATGAAACAAAAACGTGTTTAAATTCTCACACAATTAGTTAAAAATGAAAAGTTGTTTAAAAAGATTTAAAATAATAAAAATGACTATTACTAGATTTATTGTACCATCTAGCAGTAAGGGGTTGTACATTGGATTTAAGGAAAAGACTTATCATAGTCTCTCCTGCTTGATGGTCGACTGAGTACTGTTATGATTCAGTTTTCAGTTTCAGTGTGGCTCGGATTGCATCTGTGAATTATTGTCCCATCTAGCAGTAAGGGGTTGTACATTGGATTTAAGGAAAAGACTTATCATAGTCTCAGCACCTTGATGGCCGACTGAGTACTGTTATGATTCAGTTTTCAGTTTCAGTTTGGCTCGGTTTGCATCTGTGAATTTCCCTAGTCGGGCCGCAATTTGAGGTGTTTTAGTAGAGAAGCACAGTTCGGAAACTTCCCTGCAACTTTGTAGGCCAAGCAACCTACAGATGGGGAGAACCAGGTGCTGCAGCTCACTGATTAACTTTGGGCAACAGCACAACAGATGGAGCCAGGATTCACGGTGGTAATTTCAGAGTCGGCAAGCCGCTGAATTGTCCTGTTGGGCCCAAGTTGGGTTAAAATCCGTGATGGGCAAAGCGAGAAGTCTCATGTAGGTGAATCTTTCCTGAGCCAGGACTGTCAGAGCTTGCTCCAGGTAGGGCTGCGGACCTCCCATGGAGTATGAGGAGTCCAGCGAGGAAAGATTGAATTGGTGATGCAGGCTTTCCAAGTCCCTTTCAAAAGAATTCTGTACAGTAAAATCACCTCAATATGTAAAGTATGGATTATATATATTAGTTGAATATATAATATGGTCCCATATTGCCACTGAAGGGTCTGATGACATCTTGAAACACAAGGCTAAAGTCCAAGTGGTTTATTAATGTCATCAGAACCCCGATATCACAATGAAGGACCATATTACACGTTACCCCTCTGTATTATTTTATACTACAGAATTATTTTGTGGCCTTCAAAGTACAGATAACAATATTGTCAATCGTGGACCATATATTATATGATTCTAATATATATATATATATATATATATATATATATATATATACACGTATATATATATATATATATATATATTACCTACTGGCGGTCGCCAGTAGGTATATATAGTTAGGATTTTTTCTCTATGGGATTTTTGAAAATTCTATGTCTAATAACTTTGGCGTTTGTGGACGGAATTAGCTGAAATTTTCAGGAAAATGGAACATTTTGTTTCTGAGCAGCCCCTGAAAATTTGGGGGGGTTCGTCAAGAGGGGGCCGAGAAAAAAGGGGGGTCCAAAAACGCGTTTTTCCCATGTTAATTTCCATAGGGCGGTTGGCCTCATTTTTAGCCCGAACGGCTGAATGGATTTGCACGAAACTTGGCAAAATTGTAGGGACTGGTAGCCCGATGTGCCTTTGCTAGGTCTCAATATATGTGCTCCAGTGGATTTTGAGAAATTAACGTTAAAAAAAAGATATATATCTGTAAGCGCGCTCTGGGCAGCGCTCCGGTTCGCGTACTTGACGCGTAACGGAACTTCGCGTAGCGAAGCTGATTGGCTCTCCGGTGTCTGTAAACATTCCAAACAGTCCGTAGCGGCCGCCATCTTGTCTCTCGGTAGGATCGAGAGACAAGAGGAGGCCAAAGCGAAGGAGCAAATGACCATAAGGGGGCATAGTAGATCCTCCCTGACCCCCTAGGTTTGATGTAGAGGCTTTAAAAGGGCCCCGCAGGGCAAAAAAAGATAAATGTTTTTTTGTTTTTTTGCG
Organism: Lissotriton helveticus; assembly: GCF_964261635.1. Classification (NCBI taxonomy): domain Eukaryota; kingdom Metazoa; phylum Chordata; class Amphibia; order Caudata; family Salamandridae; genus Lissotriton; species Lissotriton helveticus. The sequence goes on along the minus strand of NC_136059.1, from coordinate 168,404,736 downwards.
TGGGGAGCGCCCGGTCCGCGAACCGGGAAGCGTTCTGGGAAGCGTACTAAAAGGAAAAAAGAATGATAGACTTTTCTAATATTGTATGTTAATTGATTGTTTGTTTTGTTGATTATTTTTTAATTTCTTTATTTTTTAAGCAATTATTTATTATTGTGATTGTGTTTCAAAATTTAATAAAATGTCTAACATTTCACTGTCTGAAATGTCGTTATTTTCATTGAACATAGCTTGTAATGTTTGAGTGTGTAAAATGTCCTCATTTTGAAGGAGGACATCTACTGCTTGCACACATTGCAGTAGTTCTTGGTCCCAAGTTTCATCCATAAATTCTATATAATTTGGATCAATTATTTCTTGGTTGCTCTCTTGCAGGACAATTTGAAATGAAACTTTCTGTTCGCCTTCCATTTTGCCTGAAATTTGGATAAAAAAAAATATATTAGTACAGATAGGGCACTGTTGGGATTAATTTTAGATAGGCAGTTTTTATCAGTGAATTTATCTTTGGGCAGTGTATAGTATCAGAGTGGAAGTAGGAATATAAAAAAGTGTATGTGATTTAACGTAAGTAAATTCATAATTATACAAGAGAAACCTAACTCCATCCATAACTATAACAGAGAAGTCTATCTAAATCTATAACTACTACAGAGGGATAATATATAACTATCAGAAAAAGTTTACCATATTAACTTATAGTGCACAATATACTTCAGTTTTTAAAATAACAACTTACCTTTACAAAGAAGTTGAAGTGATTAGTGAAAATCCAATTGAAATGTACACCAGGAAGTAGTAGTCAAAATGGCTGTGTTCCCTTCTCTTCCTTTAAATATATTCAGGTATATAACGAATCAAATGTCAGGTAAAAAAAGTAGAAAATGAAAGTAACATTTTCATTGGTTGTCAATTCCAACACTTCAGATGTGTTCTGTGAAGTAATTTACCTCACGGTATTTAGAAAGGTCTACAGGCTAAATGGCTAAATGGAATTTCAATCAAATTTGTGAAAATGGTAGGGATTGGTATGTAGTATGAGCTAATCTATATTTGGTGAAAGTGTCTCCAGTCGTTTTTCTGTAAATTACTTTCCCACCTTTTTTGATGGAGCGCTTCCCGGGGAGCGCCCCAGTACGCGAACTGATTGAAAGTATAAAAATAACAAGTGACTAACTTAACGACAATTATAAGGTAAATGTTTTGTACTCTTTTCGTTACATTTCTATCACATTCACCTACTATTAGTTCCACAGCTTCATTTCTTTAACCCTCAGTTTCCTGCCTTTGCTACTTCCCTCATTCCTTTCTCTATTACCTACTTACTTACTCTACTCCTTCCACTCCTTTTCTCAGTCCCTCTCTTCTCATAGTTCCTCACTCTTGTTCACTCACTCCGTCTCTATTACTCTTAGTGTCTTTGACTGATCACTCTTTCACTACTTGTTCATTATGCTTTTTCTGTGTAGTTGAAGCACACTAAGGGGCATATTATGAACACAGCCAATAAAATTATTGCTGTTTTTATCGGCAGAAAACTGCTGCAAAAGTGGTTTTAGCGGCAGTTTTCTGCCGCAAAAGCGGCTTAAGCGACACATTTCTGCCGATAAAAGCTGCAAAACTTTTATTGCCTATGTTGATAATATGGCCCTATGTTATTTACATTTCTTTGCTGTTTCAATTATTCTTTTTCTGTTACTTCTTCTTTTCTGCTTTCTGTTTTTTCTCTCTGTTATTCCACATGTTTTAATCTTATTTTGAACATTCACTCATATTCTCTAAGAAACTCTTCTTTGTTATTCTTCTACTCTCCTTTTTTTCTTTCACTTCCTTATCTATTTTGTTTTTCACAATTATATCCTCTTCCCTCTTTTCTTCGGTAAATAAATCTATTAAACAGTATCTCTGGTTTAGACCCTATAGCTGTCTTTGTTTTAACATTACTCTCTGTTTACTTCCCTTATACTTACTCTTCTTTTTTTAAAAAAAAAATCTTTTGGTTCGCTCCCGGTTCGCGTACCGGTGAGCGAACCAGGAAGCGAACCAAAAGAAATACAGCTTGCCAGAGTGCTAAACATTCTAGCAATTTTTTTTGAAAGGGGAGGTAGTTCTGAAAATAACTTTTTTTTAATGTTTTTGTTGTTTTATATTTTTTTTATTTTTCTGAACATTTTTTTTTTTTGTATTTTTTGAACAGTTTTATGTTTTTTTTGTTTTTTTGGGAGGGGAAACAACAAAAAACAGGCATTGGAAAGGGCTCAACAGGAGCAAAAAAAAATTTTACTTTCTGGGGCGTTTAGAGCACTTGTGATTTTCATAAGCTCGGTTGATTAAGGTAATGCTCATATTGCCACATGAGAGTAATGCACCGCAATACAAACAGGTAAACTTCATATGGACAAAGTTGTCCTGAATGTTTGGCACGGTTTCCCGTGCCTCTGGTCCTGTCAAATATACCTGTGTTGATGTCGTGGCCACAGGAGTTGATGGGTTGTCCTGCAGGTCACGCATCTCTGCCCGGCTGTAGTTTAATGGATGCCACCTGCTCATGTGACGATGCATGGTGTAGTTGCCGAAGCTATACTTTTTTAAGGTGCCTCTAGATAAGGCCTCTTTACATATGAGGCACGTCACATATCTAGCATTAACTTTCTTCTGCCCTTCAGGGATTGAAAAAAACTGCCAAATAAAACTGGTTTTACGATGAGAAACCTGGGGCTCCTCTTGTAAAAACTGTGGTCCTTCTGTCTCCTCTTCCTCTTGTTCATCCTCTTCCTCCTCTGTGTTGCTGATGAACTGTGGAGGTGGTCCTCTCTTCCCATGAGGAGGTGGTGGTGGTGGTGGGGGTCCACCAGCTGAAGCTACCAATGAAGCCATTGCTCAAATATCAAAAAAGGTCTTCCTCTCACAAAGATGAAAGTCAGAGTGAGGAAAGAAGGAGGGGTTTTCATCATTTGGGAAAAACAATAGTTCTAAACCAATGAAAAGTGTTATTTTTAGGTCACCTGACCTAGCCTTACATCATTATGAAACCAAAAGTGAAATGAACCAATGAAAAGTTTTATTAACAAGTCACATGACCTGTTACGCTTATGTTACGCGCTGCGGAACGCGCCCCGGATCGCTTCCGGGTCGCTGCGCTTCGCGCCTCGGTTCGCGCTCCGGAGCACTTCCAGGTGCGCTAACGCGGCGCGTCATAAGACGCATTACGCGGCAACGCGATACGTCGCGCTTTCGCGACGCGCCCGGGATCGCTTCCGGGGAGCTGCGCTTCGCGTCTCAGTTCGCGTACCGGAGCACTTCCGGGTGCGCTAACGCGGCGCGTCATAAGACGCATTACGCGACAACGTGATACGTCGCGCTTCCGCGATGCGTCACGATGTTGATTTCTAACGCGGCAGTTGCGCAAACGGAACGTTTACCGGTTCGCGGACCGGGTCGCGGCACCACATTGAGCTAACGGGAAGCTTCCCGGTTCGCGAACCGGGAGCGAACAAAAAAAAATAATAATAAAAAAATATTAATAAACATATAAAATATATTTTTTGATTTAAAGAAGAATACATTTTACAGCTATAGATATTAGCTTTTAAAAAACCAATGAAATTCACTGAAAAAACCATAGGTTATAGACCATATATAGTTAGGAATTAGCATTTACAAAACCTTGAAAATTCACTGAAAAAACCATAGGTTATAGACCATATATAGTTAGAAATTAGCATTTAAAAAACCTTATTTTACTCACACAAAACCATTGAAATTCCATATATAGTTAGTTGTACTAACTATATATCGCGCACCCGCAATCCACTGCTGATCATGTCACATATTACATCATTCATGACATGGTCAGTGACATCACTGATGACATCACTGATGACATCTCAAATGACATCACTGATGACATCACTGATGACATCTCAAATGACATCACTGATGACATCACTGATGACAAAATCCAGTGACTGTATGTTTCTGTAAAGTTAAAATATGTCTTACATATTGAAGAATGAGTGGATGTAGAAGTGTCTGGATGAAGGATTTAGTAGGTGCATGACTGACTGTATGAGTGAGTGAATAAATGTGTGTCACTGAGTGCATGGGTTAGTGACTAAACTGTCTTAATTTGTGCATCATTATGTCTGTTGTTCTGTAAACTGCTGCATGTGTTGATCAGTAGCTATATGAGTAACTATATGGGTTATTGATTGGTTGCCCAAGTATTTGTATGGGAGACTGAGTGTGTGTGTGGCTGGCTGGGAGATGTGTGACTCTGTGCAGATCAATGTGTTCTTGTATCAATGATTGTATAAGAGAGTAAGTATGTGTTAGTATATGTTTGAAAATGTAAGGTACTCTATGTTTAACTGTATAGATTAGAAAATGGAAGTGTGATTGATTCTTTACAGGACTGACTAGGTGTGTGAGTAACTCCATGGATGAGTGGCAGAGTGTGAGTGTCTGTATAGGTGTATGAGTGCATATGATAGTGTTGTAAAGATGAGTGATTGTATGTATGAATGATTGTATGGGTGAATGAGTGAATGTGTGTGTAGACGTAGGAATCAGTGAGTGCGTATGTAGTAACTAGTATTGGTGTGTCAATGGTTTAAAAAATTATATTCTGTATTTAACACTGGGTGTAACAGAGGTTATATTAAAGTGTGAGGAGATGAATTGTATTGTCACATGAATGATATCATCAGTGATGTGGCCATTGATGTCAAATGAAATGTCATCAGTGATGTCATCAGTGATATCATTTGAGATGTCATCAGTGATGTCATTTGAGATGTTATCAGTGATGTCATTTGAGATGTCATCAGTGATGTCATCAGTGATGTCATTTGAGATGTCATCAGTGATGTCATCAGTGATGTCATTTGAGATGTCTCAGTGATGTCATCAGTGATGTCACTGACCATGTCATGAATGATGTAATATGTGACATGATCAGCAGTGGATTGCGGGTGCGCGATATATAGTTAGTACAACTAACTATATATGGAATTTGAATGGTTTTGTGTGAGTAAAATAAGGTTTTTTAAATGCTAATTCCTAACTATATATGGTCTATAACCTATGGTTTTTTCAGTGAATTTTCAAGGTTTTGTAAATGCTAATTCCTAACTATATATGGTCTATAACCTATGGTTTTTTCAGTGAATATATATATATATATATATATATATATATATGGAAATTAACATGGGGAAAACACGTTTGGGACCCCCCTTTTTTCTCGGCCCCCGCTTGACGAATCCCCCCAAAACTTTCAGGGAAGGAGCAGAACTGAGCTGGCCAATTGCACGCAATTTCCTCAATCGACGCCAAAGTTATTCCCAATAGAATGTTGCGGATTTCCTATGGTAACTATATATACCTACTGGCGACCCCCAGTAGGTAATACATACATACATATATATATACATATATATATATATATATATATATGTTTGTATGTATTACCTACTGGGGGTCGCCAGTAGGTATATATAGTTACCATAGGAAATCCGCAACATTCTATTCGGAATAACTTTGGCGTCGATTGAGGAAATTGCGTGCAACCCCCAGTAGGTAATACATACATATATATATATATATTTATATATATATATATATATATATATATATATATATATATATATATATATATATATATGTATGTATGTATGTATGTATTACCTACTGGGGGTCATCAGTAGGTATATATAGTTACCATAGGAAATCCGCAACATTCTATTGGGAATAACTTTGGCGTCGATTGAGGAAATTGCGTGCAATTGGCCAGCTCAGTTCTGCTCCTTCCCTGAAAGTTTTGGGGGGATTCGTCAAGCGGGGGCCGAGAAAAAAGGGGGGTCCCAAAACGTGTTTTCCCCATGTTAATTTTCATAGGACGATTAGACACGGCTACAGCCCGAACGGCTGAACGGAATTACACCAAACTTGGCAAAATGGTAGGGACTGGTATGCAGAAGTGACTTTTCTATATTTGGTGAAAATCCCTCCAGTAGTTCCTGAGAAAATCAAAAGAGAAAATATATATATATATCTATAGCAGCTTACTTGTAAGCTTAGCTTTCCGAGCACGAGCTGAATGCTATTGGCTGTCAACGGTCTGTCAACGCACCAAACCAGAAAGTGTTGGCAGCCATCTTGTGCCTCGGTAGACTGAGGCACAGGAAAGCAGAAAAACAATGTGTAGAGCTCAAAAAGGGGGCAGGGTAGAAGCACCCTGACCCCCTAGGCCTGCTCACGGGGTCCCATAAGCGTACCGTACAGAGTACAGTATGCTTACAGTAAGCTTACAGTAAGCTTACTGTAAGCTTACTTTACTCTGTACGGTACGCGTACCGTGCGCGTACCCAGTGATTTTTAAGCCTGGGGGGTCCTTGTGGGACCACCTGAGCAGGCCTAGGGGGTCAGGGTGCTTCACTTTGAGTGGTTTGCACCTTTGTTTCACTGCTTTCTTGTGCCTTGGTTCTAACGAGGCACAAGATGGCTGCCAACACTTTCTGTTTTGGAGTGTTGACAGACAGTGGCAGCCAATCAGCATGCCTTCCCGAGAAAGCTGCATGCTCATTGGCTGTCAACACTTCTAACAAGGAAGTGTTGGCATCCATCTTATGCTAGTGTTGACAGACAGTGGCAGCCAATCAGCATGCCTTCCCGAGAAAGCTGCATGCTCATTGGCTGTCAACACTTCTGACCAGGAAGTGTTGACATCCATCTTGTGCTCGATAGACAAAGGCAAAAGAAAGCAAAAAAACAAACGTGAAGAACTCAAAAAGGGGGCAGGGTAGATACACCCTGACACCCTAGGCCTGCCCAGGTGGTCCCACAAGGAGAAAAAAGGACCACATTTTTTTTTTTTTAAAACCTGCTCTGTTTTTTAAAACATTACCCCCCGGGGGGTCCACATCGCGGGGGCATAGTGATAAAGAAGTGTGGGGGGTCCACAATCCCCCCACACTTCCCCGGGGACGGCCACCCACGGGGAAAAGCAATGCAGCCCCTTGGCACATACTGGAGGCTCCTGATGGGGTAGTTGGCCCCCTGGGACCCCCAGTATGCAAGGGGAATTAGTTCCTACTCTGCAAACATGCCAGGGGGGGAGCTGCAGAGAGGTGTAAAAAAGGGTGTGGCTTCATTACACCTCTCTGCAATGCAGCCCCCTGGCGCATACTGCAGGTTCCAGGTGGGCTAGTTGGCCCCCAGGGACCCGCCGGAATGCAAGGGGAATTAGTTCCCCCTCTGCAAACACGCCCGGGGGCTGAGTTGCAGAGAGGTGTAAAAGAAGGGTGTGACCTCATTACACCTCTCTGCAATGCAGCCCCCTGGCTTATACTGGAGGCTCCTGGTGGTTAGTTGCCCCCCAGGGACCACCAGTATGCAAGGGGAATTAGTTCCTCCTCTGCAAACGCGCCAGGGGTTGCGCTGCAGAGTGTTGTAAAAAGGGGGCGTGCCCTCTGAACACCTGCCTACAAAAATGTAGTAAATCAGTATAAAAAAACAAATTAATACATTTAAAAAAAAAAAAATTTTTTTTTTATTTTTTTATTGACAGCACAAGCAATCATTCATTACAAAAATAAAGCAATTTCGAAAAATTATAGTACATACAATTCATAAAAAACTTAATCAAATAGCAATAGGCAAAGGAATTACAGTAAATCAAAGAAAGATACGTCAATTTCATTTTCATAGTCATCAAATGGGCTCACAGCCAGCTTTTTAAATCAAAAATCAATCAACTGAATAGGAATTCCCCAATATTAATAGCCGCTTTTCGAGGGCTTCTCCTTCAAATACATGCTAAGAAAAAAAAAAAAAAAGTTCATAATTTTCCTAGCCGAGCAACATCCTTAATCGGCAAATGTTATCCATCAAGTTTTCTAAACAACATAATCAGATTAGTGCTAAACAGTTAAAGTCCTGCGTGAAAAGGCTATAAATCCAGGTCCTTAAATAATAAAGCGAAAGAAAATAGGAACTAATTCCCAGATCTAGTATAACAGAAAAAATCGTTCATTCGATAGGAGGAAACAAGAAACCCCATATTTTATCCACCTTCTTCAAGGATCGTTTCCCTCGAATTTTTGCTGAGCAAAATTCCATATCATATATCTCATTAATCAAGAGCCACCATTCGGTTACCAATGGTGGTTTATCTGAGATCCAAGCCCTAGCAATTATCAATCTAGCACAGGAAGTTAAAATAACCATTAAATCCTTGTAGATAACAGTATTTGGTTGTATTCCCAGAAATATCATCTCGGCCGATAGTTTAACGAAGATCAGTTTTTTCAATTTCAGCACTTTTTCTACTTCGTCCCAAAATGTTTGCAAAGCCGGGCATGAGAAAATTATATGTACTAAATCAGCAGCTAGTAGGTCACATTTTGGGCATTTTGTACGTTCAGATAATGCATTGTTCCCTGACCACTTAAAAAAGTGAAGCGGCGTGTAGTATAGCTGACATACAGTCTTATAAGATTGGAGTTTTAAACTAGAAGAGTGAGTTAAAGAGTTGCTATTATGAAAAAAAGTGGAGATGTTATGCGGAGAAATGGGCATTCCTAAATTAGTGGTCCATTTCTGTACAAGTTTAATACAGTCATCAGGTTTAAATTGACAAAGGCATTTATACCCTAAGCTAATTATATCTTTATTTGTTTCCCCGTAAATACAAGTCCATATTTCTGAGTCTAAAATTTCCTTTAATTTCATTTTATTCACGAAAAAATCACTTATCTGTATATACTTAGATAGCGCATTTTCCGGGAGTTTATAAAGTATTCTTAAGGTATCAAATGTTAAAAAGCCTGATGCACCGTATAGGTCAGAAAGTTGGTTTATACCATGATTAGCCCATAATCTAACTATTGGATCGCTAAAGATCTCAGGTAAGCCCGGGTTATTCCACATGCTTAGCTTAGGGTGAAAAAACGTTATTTTATCGATAGCCATGATGGTATTCCATATATGAACCACGTCTTTAGCAGTCTTAAACTTCACTCGTTTAAAGTAATTTGGGTCGTTGCTTCTAGCTAGAAATTGTACAGAATTTGCCCCAAGCATAAATTGGTGAAAAAAATAAGGGTAACCAGAGGAAAAAAGGCTACGTATCCGACCCAAAAAAGAAGCGTAAAAATAAGATATAAAATCGGGGAATTCAAGACCGCCCTTAATAGCTGTTAATTTGAGAAGAGAAAGAGCTCTACGGTTTTTCTTGTAGCCCCAGATATAGCTGCCTAAAATACCATCCAGTTTTTTAAAGAATAAGTTGTTAATAAAAAGAGGGATCGACCTAAATAAATACAAAAATGTAGGCAGGATGTTCATTTTTATAAGGTTAATTCGTCCAAGCAAATTTAAGGGAACCGTGTGCCATTTTTTGAGAAGCCCTGTTGTCTCCTTCAGTAAAGTATCATAGTTTAGAGCCATAATTTCTTTTAGGTTAGATGTTATTTTAATACCCAGGTAGTTTGCTGTATGACATAACCCCAAGACTGGGGCCGGCAGCTTGTAGTTGACAATAATTTGCGTTTTATTCAAATTTAATTTGTATCCTGAAACCAAGCCAAATTCGTCAGCTTCCTTAATGATCCCAGCTAAGGTTTCCGGCACATCAGTTGTATAAATTGCCAGATCGTCTGCATACGCAGTAATTTTAAGAGAATTGATACCATGAGTAAATGGTTTAATACATTCTTGAGTCAGTATCGCATTAATAAAAGGCTCCATTGAAAGAGCAAACAAAAGTGGAGACAAGGGGCACCCTTGGCGTGTACCTCTTAAAACCGGGAAACTGTTGGAAATTAAATTGGCATATTTGCGTTGGGGGAATCATACAGTGCTTGAATCCTGGTTAGAAACTGTTTCCCAAAGCCCATCCTCCTTAATATAGCCCAGAGATAATCCCACCCCACTCAGTCGAATGCTTTTTCAGCATCTAATAACACCATACCGAGTGGGGAGGAATTAGTAGTGGCAACGTCACATGCAGTAATAGCAGTATTAACATGTGCTGTTGTGTCTCTGCCCATCACAAAACCGTGTTGGTGTTGGCTAACTAATTTTGTCATTTAGAAAACCTTGCAAATTCAATTAACAAACCATAGGTTTCAGGCCTTATATAGTTAGCAATTAGCATTTAAAAAACCTTGCAAATTTACAGAAAAAAACATAGGTTTCAGGCCTTATATAGTTAGGAATTTGCATTTAAAAAACCTTGCAAATTCACTGAAAAACCATAGGTTTCAGGCCTTATATAGTTAGGAATTAGCTTTTAAAAAACCTTTGAAATTCACTCAAAAAACTATAGGTTTTAGGGGTGTTATAGTTAGCTGGACATTTCACTCATACAAAACCATTGAAATTGCTCCTATATAGTTAGTTGCTCTAACTATATTTCGCGCACCCGCAATCCACTGCTGATGATGTCACATATTACATCATTCATGACATGGTCAGTGACATCACTGATGACATCTCAAATGACATCAATGATGACATCACTGATGACATCATCCACGTGGCAATCACATACAACTTTACATACACTAGTAAAATCTTTCATCACTCTTTGTAAAATACAGAGTATCATATTTGAATCCATTGACACAGCAATACAAGTATCTAAAAACCCACTCATTGATTCCTAGAGGTAAACACACATCTAATCACTTACCTGTAGATTCACTCATACATGCTGTCAATGAACAATAGAACACTATCAAAAATACTTATACACCTATATCGACATTACACACCAGCACACAACCTATTCACATATGAAGTCATCCTACTCACTTATGCAAACAATGAATCATACTTACATACTTACTTAGCTACACACTTATACAAACACCACTTCATCTATTCATTTAGATAGTAAGTCATATTTAGTATGTTATAAAATCATTATTACAAGTATACAGTTATCCATAGTCACTCACACAAACATTGAGTCTTATGTATACTTATTTATATAAAACAACTGACACATACACTGCCTTTTATTTTTCTAAGTTGTTGGACATGTACCATTGAGAAATATATTTGCTCATCACCACACCCATAAAGATATTCACTCACCCAAACAACTGTTAGAACATGTAGTTTTAACTTCATAATCTCTACTGAATCAACTATTCACACATCTTTGGGCAGTCACACACCCTCCACCGAACCACACACACATTCACTCTCCCATACAAATACTCAATTAACTAATCAATAACTAATATAGACTTTCACATAGCTAGTAACCAACTCGAGAACCAGTTTACACAACAACTGACAAAGTGATACAGATATTCACACAGTTTAGTCACTATCCACTATATTTAGTGAGACACTATACATTGTTAAAGTCCTCCATCCAAATATTTATTTTTATATATCCACTCATACTTCAATGCAAATTGCTATATATATAATGCATATTTAAATAACAAAGCAAACCACATTCACTGGATGATGTCATCATTGATGTCATCAGTGATGTCACTGACCATGTCATGAATGATGTAATATGTGACATCATGTAAATGTAGTTGAGCTTATATAGCGCACAGATACCCGCAGTGGGTTTCCCAGCGCTTGCTTAGGGAACCCTTCCTGGTATTCCCCTGTGAGATAGCAGGGTATCCACAAGGTGAAAGTCAGGCATCCCGCCGCGAGGGGCCGTTGTGGAGATTAAGCAAGCTATTGCCCAGAGTCGCAGAGTGTGAACCCGTGAGTCGAGGAGGCACCGGGGCGAGAATTATCGAGTCCGTGGAATTTTTAGCCCAAGACCCTGCCGAGGCGGGGAATTGAACCCTGGTCCAGGACCGATCTCAGCTTCCGGGTCTGCTGCCTCTAACCCCTGAGCCACACTTCTCCACATCAGCAGTGGATTGCGGGTGCGCGAAATATAGTTAGTACAACTAACTATATAGGAGCAATTTCAATGGTTTTGAATGAGTGAAATGTCCAGCTAACTATAACACCCCTAAAACATATTTTTGTGAGTGAATTTCAAAGGTGTTTTAAAAGCTAATTCCTAACTATATAAGGCCTGAAACCCATGGGTTTTTCAGTGAATACATATATATATGTGTGTAAAGGAAATGAGAGGTCAAAGGCTGAAGCGCACAGGCGGCCCGCGTTTGAGGGGAGGAGTGTTGCCCCACAAGCCCAAGAGCAGAAAAATAAAATGTTAATAAAATAAAGTGTTCTGATTTAGAGGTACTAATTCAGGGTTTTGTGAGCCAGCTTTCCAATGTCTGACCTCACCTCTACTGATGAAGAAGACCCTGAACTCTCAGCACCATGCTTGTTACAAACCATGAGCTATGATCAGAAGAGAATCACTTAGTAATTACCAGGGACTTGTCTTGGGAGTGAAGGATTTATTGCCAAGGCTTGGAGAAAATGCCTTTTCCAATGGCAGAAGTATCACCAGCGGGAAACCTGTTGTTCGACCCATGTGTTTGCAGGAAGGCCATCAGAGTTTCCGCCATATTTAGCAAGCCCTAACATCACAGGCTTACAATCTGTGTACCTATTGCGGCCCTTCCTTTTCTTTGGTGTTTGAGGAGAAGACTGGTTTGGTTCAGATTTCTCAAAAGGCTGCAGACCCTGAATTGATGCTAGCTGGAACTGAGGAGTTTGTAGATTTTTTAAGCAAATCTCTGTAGTTGGCTCCACTAGCTTGTCTTGGAAAATAGCCTGGATTGGTTGAAGATATTTCTGAGGTGAGTCAACACAAACACGGTCAAATTACCAGTCCCACTCTGGCACTCCACAAAGCAAGATGTGTATGCTCACCTCTGTGCCGGATAGATGAAATAAAGTACGCTCATCCCAGGATCAAGCTAAGCTGAGAGGCCCTGGGTATAGTTTCAGAGAAATGGAAGCAGAGCCTTCTCATATTTGACTCGGAAAAGTGGAAATCTGTCCCGGACGTTTTGAAAAACAAAACATACTTCTCTACATTCCACAGGCAACTTTAACATTCCTGCTTACAAGCTGATTTGACACATCCTTCTTCTGAAGTCAGGCTGGTGGGCAGACAGCAGTGTGAAAGTTCTTGTTATGAGACAGCTCTTCCATTACCCACAACACAGAAAAACAGAAATGCTGCTAGTGAAAGAGCAATGGTGAAACTTTTCCCATGCCTTTGGTGAACACACCTACAGGTGGATGTGCTGGAATCCTGGCCAAGGATTGGATGCCAAGCGATGAAAAAGCACCTGGATGGAGCTTTCCTTCTGGGTACTGTGCTCTGTAAGTTCATCTCTGACCACATATGTTTCTCTTTTAGATATACATTGAAGAGTGTCCCTTTGGTATTCATTTTCTGTTTGAAGTAATGTCTATGCCCTCTTGCTGAGAGAAAGCACACTGATTTTCTTTTTTAATGTACTGCATTTGTCTTTTAATTAAGTTTACTCTGTGGTACAAGGCATTATAAGTTTATTTCATTGGACTAGAGGGCTGAAGTGTCGTCCTCCAGCTACCCACAATCCTTCATGGAATGGCTCTTGTTGCTTCCAATCAAGTGACTTTCCAATCCCAGCACTGTAACTCGAGGGCATGCAAAGACAAAACTGTTTCAACCCCTCTGTAATGTTCTGATATGTGCTGGGCACTAGGACCAGCACATGAGGCTAGGAGGTGGGAGGAGAGCTGGGTGGCGGAAGAGGAGGGGCGAGAGAGAAGGCAGAGTAGAGCAGGGATAATAACGAACAGGGTGCACGAGAATAAAGCTCCTGTAAAATAAGAAGTGTGTCTGTGTGACATGTGACAGCGCAACAACACTGCAACTGGCGACGAGGGTGGTAAACTGTTGCCTGCTGCCTACCTGCATCCTGGCGTGTGCTCCGCTGCCTCGGAGCGGTGCTGAGTCACGGACCGGTTGCCCTCCCCGGTCGCGTTGTGCCTGCCGTGTTGGCTGTTCGCTCCGCTGCCTTAGAGATGGGAGGTCCGCTGGGCGCCCTGGGAGCCCACCCCATTCACATGTGTCACTGGAGGAAATTCGGACTCGTTGTGACCCGGGAGCCCACCCCGGTCACGTGCATAGGGGAGGTGGCACAGTACATTGATTGCGATCCGGGAGCCCACCCCGGTCGCCTACTCGGGGCTGCAAGTGCCCATGCCCAAGTGCTGCCGGCGGAGGAGTGCGGGGTCTGGTGCTGTGCCCGGTCGTCACCTAACAGGTACTGGCGTCTACCCCCGTGCTGCTGCTCTCACCGAATGCATCAAGTCTGAAATCTCGCGAGCAGCGAGATTTCACCGGCGGCCATCTTGAAGTCAGGCGCCTTGACCAATCCCCTGCGAGGAGTGCCCGGTGGGCATTTTGAGGTCAGGCATCTGCTCAGAAGTTCAACAAGCATTGGCAAAGGACTGTCAGAGGTGCTTTCAGGTGCCTGATTTTACGTCAAAAGGACATATTGATGGGCTTATTGGACTGACAGTTCATCTGGTCGCCTGCCCTTGACGTTTATTGATGCACGAGGCAATATCGCATTTCAAGAAGTTGGTGGACTGTTTTTTTTTCTTCGGAGGTGCCTGGCTATTGACCCTACACTGTAGTGCAATTGAAGAGTGGCGCTCACGGTGGTGTTCTAAACCGAGTGGCAAACTCTGTGAGGGTTCCTGTGGTTCGACTATCCAGAATAAAGCCTTTGCTCCACCACATTCATACGCAATATCCGGATCGCCAACGTCCAGAGTCATACCTCTGCTAGCGCCAGCACCGGGCAGGAGTCACATACGCTCACCGAGCAACAGGGTGGACACAGACTTGGTTTGCTCGGAGTCCCTTTTCTACGCCCGCCGGAACCTTTGGTCCTCATATCGGGGGGAGGTATGGGCCTTCGCTGGCAGGAATGGCTAGAAGATTTTGAAGACTTCATGAAAGGGTCGCATGTGACCGAGGAGGAGCAGCAACTGATTGCTTTACGCAATTTAATCGGGAAAGATGTTGGTCAGATTATAAAGGAGCTTCCAGCTGACGCTGCTTCGTCCTATGCCAATGTGCATGATGCACTAAACAGAAAATTTCTTCAGAAACAAAACATTGACTACGAAAGATATACATTTAATCTAGCTTCTCAAGAAAAAGATGAGCCCATGAGTACTTTCATCACGCGACTTAGGCGTTTGGCCCGCTACTGTGAATTTGATTCTTTCTCGGCCGAAGACGCCCTTCGCCTGAGAATCATAGAAGGATGAACGTCTGAGTCGTTACGCAGACGTCTACTAAAGAAAAGCTACTCTCTGGATGAGATAGAAGAAATGACGCGAGTACCCAATCAGGCAGAAGAACATGCCCAGAAAATGGAAGCGGGATGAGGCAAAAACCGTGAACAAGCATTTTGGCTCCTATCCCGTAACACCAACAAGTCTTCCCCTGCAAAGCAACGATCATCCAGATCCAAAGTTCAATCTCATTATACAAGTCGTCGGCATCGCAGTTCTAGCTGGACTGATAAACGACACGAGAGTCAACTTAAATTTTGTTATCGCTGTGGATATGACTTCCCTCACATGGAGACATGAACTGCACTAGGACAAAAATACAGGAAGTGTGGCCGGGACAACCACTTTGAAAACGTCTGCGGAGCCTACGGCAAAGACACCCACAGAGACAATTACAGACAATCAAGACAGTCTAACACTCGCCATCATGCCAAAGCAGTGTGGGGCTACAGAGATTCTTCCACTGGTTCTTTGCAGTCCAGTCGTCAGTCTCATGGGACATATCGATCCCGTCGATCACAATCTCGTGAGTCAAGGTCGCTTCACCAATATCGCAAGACAGTGTTGAGTACGTCTGCATGGTTGCGGATCCGGACCGTTTGAAGAAATGCCCGCATCTAGATCTGAAAATGGACACGCTCTGAGCCAAATTTGTCCTGGATAGCGGAGCATCTCTCAACTATATCTCAGTTGCAGAATACAGGAAAATGAGTCAACCACCATACTTGCATAAAGCCAATGTGCGGGTGTACACTTGGATGTCAAAGAAACCTCTTCCTTGTTTAGGACACTTCCCGACTAATCTCATATACAAGGACAGAACTATTCTGGTCCACATTCATGTCATTGATGGTCCTGAAGCAGATTGTCTTCTTAGCGTACCCAGGGCGATACAACTTCGACTAGTAGACCTTTTGTATAAAGTCGATGATGAACCTGACGTAGTTCACAAGTTTCCGAAGTTATTCACCGGACTTGGAAAGATGGTGACTCCTGTAGCCCAATATCACAGGAAAATTCCATTTCACCTTCAACTGTCTGTAGAGGAGGAACTGCAGGATTTTCTCCAGGCTGACGTCATTGAGAGAACGTCAGGACCTACTCCCTGGGTCTCTCCAGTGGTCGATGTGCCTAAGAAGGGCCCACCTGGCAAAGTGCGCCTCTGTGTAGATATGAGGGCACCCAACATCGCCATTGAAAGAGAAAGCCACCCGGAGCCTCATATCAGCGACATGATTGCGTCACTTAATGGTGCACAAATATTCTCCAAACTAGACCTTAACAAGGGCTATCACCAACTGGAACTTCACAAAAAATCAAGATATATCACCACATTCTCGACTCATCAAGGCCTATTCAGATATAAAAGACTCAGCATGGGGTCTCTTCTGCCGCCGAGATTTTTTCAGGAGGCCAGCAGAAAGGTAATTTATCACATTCCCAACACTGTAAACTACAGTGATGACATCCTAGTCTATGGAGCAACAATGCAAGAACATGACACAGCGCTGGACCAAGTCTGTCATGCTCTATTGGAGGCCAAACACACTTTAAAAAAAGACAAGTGCGAATTCCACAAATCCACATTAAAATTCTTCTCACACATCTTCTCAGGTGGCGGAATGAAACCAGACCCAGAAAAGATTGCTGCTCTGTGTAACAAAGTGGAGTTTATCCAGGATTAGGTTAGCAAGTAATATTTATTCAGCCCCAACCAACAGTCAGCTAACAACTGACAACTATGGAACTTACATGTTAGAAGAACATTGGTGACAGATGGTTCCAAGCTCTAAGTTCCAGCATGGAACCAGACCACACAGAGAGACAGGTCATCACACTTCTCCCTCTTAAACACTAAACAGGTTTACATGTCCAGCAATAAAAATAGGCAACAGAACAAATGAAGAAACAAAAGAGAAGATTCCTATACATAATCACGCAAGTGAACAGGAGGCCTGCATACTCTCACACTCTTACGAGAAGAATCAGAATGCAAATCAGGAACAACAACATTGTCTTCACATTTCCCTTTTCCCCCAAAATGAGAAACACGACTATTGTTCCAGATACGACCATCCTCCGTCTTTACAGCATTTTTGAAAATTTTCACAATGGTTCTAGGAACAGAAAACTTTGACCAGTTTTGACAGCCCACAGGAGCCCTGATCTTTACCACCTCCCCCACCTTGAATTTGGATTCTTTTGCAGAATTTCTCCTATCTACATACATCTTCCTTTGCCTCTGTAGTTTCAATTCCCTTTCTCTCCATGCACCCACATCATTATTTTTTACACCCTTGTCTGCAGCCATCCAGGCAGGACATAAACAAGTATTAGGCGCTCTACCCTTGAAGAGTTCAAACAGAGTTTTTCCTGTAGTTGAGTGTGGAGAGAATCGATAAGCTGAAATTCTGTTCTGTAACTCCCTTCTCCAGTCCAAATTGTTAACCCTTGCCAACTGAATGCTTTCTTTCAAAGTTTTGTTAAGTCTCTCCAAAGCACCATTTGCCTCAGGATGATACAAAGAAATCCTCTTGTGAATTATGCCACACCTACTGAGATAATCCTCAACTTTCCAGAACAAAATTGTGGCCCATTGTCAGAGAGAATGGAGTTGGGGAAACTCTCGCGCTTAAAGACTCCAAGAAAGAAATAACAGACTCACTTGTAATCTCCCTTACCAAACTAACCTCAACCCATCTAGAATACAAGTCCAATAAAACCAACATAAACGGAGTTTGATGCTCACCATGTAACGGCCCCACAATATCAACTGCAATCTCATCCCAGGGGGACCTAGGCAACCTCCTGCAAACCATTGGGGAAAACCTAGTTCTCAAAACTTTATCACTTGCCTGACAAAAAGAGCAATCCCTAACTGTGCGTTCCACCAACAAATCAATACCTGGCCACCAGAAGTCCATTCGTATGCGTTCTTTCGTCTTAGAAATGCCCAAGTGTCCCTCATGAGACATGTCCACCAGAACACTTCTGAGATTAACAGGTGGAACTAATCTAGTACCTCTCATGAGCAAACCATCCACCACTGCTAACTCATCAGCAATCATTAACCTCATCAAGGTTTCTTTAGAGAACGAGACATACCACCTTCCAACAATTTAATGACCTCCTTTAATTCTTCATCCTTACTCAACTCTTCTCTCCAAGCATCTTCCTTCACCGCACCCAAAGTAACGTCACACACCTTTAATTCACACTCAAAAGTAATATTTATTCAGCCCCAACCAACAGTCAGCTAACAACTGACAACTATGGAACTTACATGTTAGAAGAACATTGGTGACAGATGGTTCCAAGCTCTAAGTTCCAGCATGGAACCAGACCACACAGAGAGACAGGTCATCACACTCTGTATGACACCCGGAGGCCGCAAGACGTTCCTTCCTAGGCATGGCGAGCTACTGTGCATGATGCATCAAGGACTATGCCACCATCAGCTACCCCCTGAGAAAGCTGACCAAACAAGGGCACCCATTTCAATGGACCATGAGATGTGTTCAAGCTTTTCATGAAATCAAAGATGCAATTGAATCTGCCAACAATCTTGCATATTTCAATCCGAGAGGACTGGGAGCGATATAAGCTCAATATGACAAAGAGAGTGACCAACGGTATATTGTAGCATATGCCAGTCGAAACCTCATGGACACAGAGAGAGCCTACTCACAACCGGAAAAGAATAGCCTGGCGGTAGTCTGGGCCTGCGAGCATTTTCACATCTTCAGATACGGCAAACACTTCACACTTATCACGGATCACCAGGCCCTGATAACCATCTTTGGAAACCCGAGCCAAAATGCCACCTAAAATAGAGCGCTGGGGCATCCGCCTTCAAGAATATACTTATACTATCATGCACAAGTCCGGAAAAGCTGCAAATCCGGCTGATTATATGTCCCGACATCCCAAGGCAACGTCCAAATCCAAAGTTGAGAGGATCCCCCTGCGCTGCTTCAAATGTTTGAACTGCCGGATGGCATCTGGCATCATGTTGCAGTGGACTTCTTTGGACCGCTACAATCCGGCAAGTATGTCCTGGTCATAATGAACGAATACTCTCTGTAGTATCCTGCATATTATACTGTAAGGTGTTTTACCAGCCCTGCGCTGCCAGTGCCTGTGCTCTGACTCATTAGAATGTTGGAGACTGATGATGCCTCGGAATGTTGGGACTGAGGGAGGCAGAGTGACAGTTGGTCATGGGCTGAGCAGCTGACATGCAGCTCCTGATGGGGCTCTAATCTACCACATATCTACATGATGTCCTGTACCTTGCAACCTGTTATCTTCATGAAATAAATCATCTTGAAACTTCCTGAGTGGACCTTTTTCATTACACTCTCGCTTACCAATTGCGCACCTCACAACGTCAACCAATGCCGCCACCACTATACCGATACTGGATGAGCTTTTCGCAGCATGGGGCATACCGAAGGTAGTGAAAACAGATAATGGCCTTCACGACAAGAGTGACCGGAATTGTACATGAACCTTCTTCCCCAAGTAAGTTCTCAATAAGGAGACCAAGCTGTTGTCTTTGCAGCAAGTCGTGAAATAAAACGATTTGTTTTTTGATGGGGCCCGGAGCTGAGATCCCCTGCAGATGTCTTCCTGCTCAGCATGTGCAGGGCTGTATCAGCTCGCACCAGGCATGCCTTCCAAAATCTTGCTTCGAACAACATTATGACGTCCCATCTGTTCGCCGGCATTGATGGAGTGTCACCAGATTAATTAGATGCTTAATTACTGTCTTCTGCCCTCATTAGCAGCTTCCTGAAGCAGACTCATTCACTGTCAGAGTCCGTCTGGACTGACCACTCCCCCCCCCTGCGACAGAAGCCATCTACAGGGACATGTGATTGCAACCAGGCAAATTAGAAGGTAATTATTGCTGCAGCTTGGAATATTAATTATAAATAGAGGCCCTCATGGCAGGCCCTGTCACAACGAATGTGGATGCATAGAAAAATGCTTACGGCACATAAAAGCCACATGCATACATTTCGCTTTCAAGAGTATTTGTATTTTAGCATTATAATCATAATACGCTGTTACTTATAAAGGAATTTTATCCAATGTGATTTTCATAGAACATTTCAAAAACGATTAATATTAACGAGACAACATTGGTGTTCGTTTTATCGACCTCAGAATAATGAAAGGCTGAGCCCAGTTGCTATAGACTAATTTCATTGATCGATACAGCTGTAAAAGTCCTGGGAGGTGTCATTTATAATAGAAATCAGGAGTGGGCCCAAGGAAAGTCCATTTTACACCCTTCCCAGCAGAGATTTAGAAGCAAGGTTGGGACTATTGAGCAATGAGCCAGTTTGAAATTAATAATAGGTAAATGGACAGTCGTCATGTGTGTACCCTTATATATGGCCTTTATGGATCTAAGTGCCGCCTTCGACTGAGTGAACTGAATAGAATTATGGCCCATGCTGCTGCTTAAGGGTCTGAATGCCCCCCTTGTCCACTTTCTTGCATATCTCCATAGGGACATGAGAGGCAGAACCAGATTAAGTGATAACGGGAATGTGTCTAAGGGTAGTGAGATTGGCTGGGGAGTCCAACAAGGTTGTGTGCTAGCCTCGCTCCTGTTCATACTATACATTAATGATCTCCACCCGGCTCTAGCCCTCATAACCAGCAACATCCCATCTTTCAAAGGGAACTCCCTAACCACACTTTTACACGCAGAAGGTGCAGTATTAATGGCTCGGACTCCCAATGCACTATGCCTCCTAGTATCAGCATTCATTATATCCAATTTCGATCTTCAAACTAATTTTACAAAATCGCATACGATGGCATGCAGCCCACACATCATTCAACTGTCCAGTATGAAAGAAGGCGATAACTCCCTAACCAGTGTTAAGACTTTTCCATATCTAGGAGTTATGTTCTCTGCGTCGTCACCTCGTATTGCACACCTTAGAATGCTATTCTCAAAGGCAATTGCTTCACTGTTCTCCCTTTCTCAACCCCGTGGCGGGGGCGGGGGGACAACTGAACGCCATTTTGCAAATTTATAAATACCAATGTGTCTGCTACTTCTAGGGGCAGATGTATCATCACCATCATTTGCGATTCTCAAATAGCGATTTTTTTTTTAGAAATCGCTATTTGAGAATTGCAATTTGGGATGTATGTAGAAAATCGCTATTTTTTAGCGATTTCTTAAAACTTCTTAATTGCGATTAGCAAATTGCTAATTGCAATTAACAAATAATTTCCTATTCATTTCTATGGGCCAGGAGGCCTATAGGAAGGAATGGGAAGTTATTCTCAATTTGCGATTCGCAATTTGCTAATCGCAAATCGAGAATAATTTCAAGGGTGCAAGGGGGCCTTAAGGACACCCTGCTGCACACCTGAAATTTACATGTGTGCGCATATGGCGCACATACATGCCCTAAGGGCATGTATGAGCACCACATGGCACCTTTACAAATGTAAACAAGCATTTACAATGCAACGGTCTCGGCATTGCAAAAGTTAGAGCCCCCACTTCAAACGTGGACATAGCAACGCGACACGTGCTTATTGGTAGGGTGACCAGAATGTTAAAGCCAAATCCCTGACATCTGCCGGGACAGCTGGTGGAAAACGGGGACAGTCCTGGCAAATCCGGGACGCATGGGCACCCTATTATTGGCCAATATATCTGAAGAATACCCACTTTGTAGCATGTGAAAAGCGCACTAGAAGGCTTCCCCGCCCTCGTGTGTCTGCTTTAGGCAAAGGCGAGGACAAGGATAGGTTACACGAGAGGTTGAGACTAAGAGGGAGAGAAACGGAATCATTAGGTGTGTTTACGTGAGAGAGAACCAGAGGGCAGGGGATGGGAGACAAATTTAAGAAGGGGCGAAGAGAATACGAGTAGGAGAAAGAGGGGCAAAGTGAAACATAACAGGGACGAAGAGAGGGGGGCATGGGAGAGAATGAGGAAGCCAGCACGGAGGCATAAGCATAACGAGGGACAGCGGGAGAGAAAAGTGAGAAATAGAAAGTGTTACAAAAAAGTGGAAACAAATTAAAGGGGCAAAGAGAGCGAGATAGAGGAGCGGGAGAATGAGTTAGATAGAGACAGAAGAAACAGAGAAGAAAAGAGGGCGCTAAAGAAAAGGATTCAGTGAGAAAACGGGGGGGGGGCGAGCAGTACGATACAGACAGAATACGAGATAAAGATAGAACAGTGACAGAATGATCGACAGCCATCTAGTTATCTAAGCCACCTTTACAACATGACCATATCATGTGTATCCCCCTGAAAGTTCCTAGCTCGGCCATCTGGATAAATAAGCACAATACAGTTGTGTGAAGGGTAAGTTATGTTTTTTTTTTTTGTGGAAGCACCTGGGCGGAGCACGGTCTCTCCAGTGATGCTCAAATAGTTGTTAGGCGACGGCTGCACTGACAAGCCAGACCACAAAAAGGAAGTTGGGTAGTAATCTGTGTTGTCTTTGAGTGACTATGGGTTCCTTCATTTGGCAGGAGCGAATCTTGAAGTTGGAGAAATAATAGCCCGTATTGGAAAGTGAATATGTTTGTGGTAAGACATATCCATAATGTAGTGTGATAAGGACCGAGGGGAGGAGGGGTTCCTATAAGTAGGTCATATTTTACCTTAAAGTAGATGCAAGTTCCTAATTCGAGCAGAAAGTCTCCTGAAGTAAGAAATACCAATATCTTAGTTGGCAGGATGAAATGATTTTATAGTGGCAAGTAATTTCATCGCATTAGTGCGCTTTTTAGTTTGTGACTCGTGTCAAGTAAAATCCTCATATCGGTGCTCTTTTAGTTTGTGACTTTTGAAGCCGTGAGTGCAGTGCAGTATAAGGAGGTGCCTGGCAAATGTGTCTGTCGTCCTTTCAAGGGCCAAACGATTTCCTTTAGGAGGGAAGGATATAGATAAAGAGGTAAGTGCCCTTGATTCAATTTTATTACCCTTCGGAGCGGGTTACACAGATGGGGGCGCAAGGGTCACAGAAAGTGAGCCGCCCTACCTTAAGGTTGTTATGGTTCCGAAGTGTTTTCAGGCAGACTGGGACAGTTTTGTAAATGGACATGTTCGCGCTTATCTGTTTATCGGGGTACTGTTCGAGGTGAACCGAATTCAAAAATGTAGAGTCAGGCCTAGGACGCGGGACATCTTAGGGTGGTTTAAAAGTCACTAGAAGCATATGTAATTATCTGAAATGAACGAGAGAAGGAGTTTCACATAGACATTGATATGTACGTGTTGTAGAGAACTGTGCGTGTTTTAAGGAGCTGAAATTTTCCCAGGGCGCTTCCCACCCAGGCATGGCAGCTTCTCAGTAAAATAGTCCCCCAGATACAAGCTGCATAGAAGTAACAACGAGGTCATTATTGTTTACGAGTAAGTGTGGAACAACCTAGAGATACAGTATGTATTTTCCCAACCCTGACGGCCTTTGTAGAAATGAGGGGAGATTATTCAGTTCATATATCCATATCTCTTCAAATGGGGCTCCGGGGCAGCTTGTATTGGCAGCGTTCTCTGGTTAACTCGCTTGCGTTGGTGCAATAAAGTGTTAAAGACCCTAATAAAACTAGAGTCATCTGCCCTATTAATGGGCTTGTTAGCCTAATTAGAACTCACGGATGAGCTCATGAAATCCACGGTTTATCCGAAATAATTTGAGAGCAGCAAGCAGGCTCTGTGTCCTCGGTGCTAATCCCTGCATTCTGCTGGACGCAGCTCAGTGACCTCGCTTGTGTGTGTGCTTCCCAGGAGACAGCGCCTGGCCGCAGCGCTCGTTCGCGTGCGCATGTCAGTTTGGAATCGCCTCCAAGGCGATGCGCGCGGCCAGGATTGTCTCCTGGGAAGGAGACACGGCCACAATAAGTTCTCGGCGGAGACGCGCTTCTGCGCGTTTCAGCCGAGCCCTAAAAAGTACATTTGTAAAAGAATTCGCAAATTACCACCAACTACAAGTTGGTGGTGATTTGCGATTTCTTAGTGTGAAATTGCAAAACTTTATTGTTTCTTACATAGCATTTAAGGAATTGCTTTTTGCGATTCCTTAAATGTTAGCGCAAAATTAAGGAATCACAAAATTTGCGATTCCTTAATTTTGCGATGCGATTTTCTTCATACATCGCATTTGCCGATTTTTTTGTTGCAAACGCTGCTTTTTTTAGGAATCGCAGCGTTTGCGAGAAAAAAACCGGATGATACATCTGCCCCATAGCTCTGCAATCTTGGAGGTCGCAATTTGTGAAACCTTACAATTAGAAGAAAATAGGTTCTGCAGGTGACTACTCGGAGTACCAATGTCCTCCTCCCATATTATCTGTGAAACAGAGCTAAACCTGTTGTTTATAATTGACTTTATTAGAGTGAGGCCTCTATTATTCTGGTTATCTATTTGGAGTAATGAGAAGGCAGTACTTACAAGAGATAAAACAAGCATTTACAATGCAATGGTTTCGCCTTTTGAAAAGTTTGAGCTATTGGTATTGTAAATGACAATTTTTATTTATGTGTTGGTTTTGAAAATAAATAAATAAATGGCATTGTCATTTACAATGCCAATAGCTTAATCTCTCACAAATGTGAGACCTATAGCATTTGCAATGCAATAGGTTGCGTATTTACGTGAGTTTGAGCTAATGATATTGCAGATAACAATGCGTTTTATTTATGTTTCAAAAACCAAAACATAAATAAAAGGTCTCTCACACTGCTGTCTCTCACACACTGCTGCCTCTCACACACCATGCTCTCCCACACACCATGCTCTCCCACACACCATGCTCTCCCTAGAAGACTCACACTGCTGCCTCTCACACACCACGCTCTCCCACACACCATGCTCTCCCTAGAAGACTCACACTGCTTTGTGCTGGATAGTGCGAGTTGATAGCCTGTAGCTATAGGAACTGGTTACTTCTAGATAGGGAGCAGATGTAGCGATCTGATAGGTCTGCTTGCGCAGTTAATTGTTGGCTACAGAAAACTGTAAGGAGGGGGGGTGGAGATGGTATATCCAGAGTGTAGAATCATGGCACTTAAAGTACTGGACAAACTGTGATTGAGTTAGTGTCGACGGAAAGCATGAATCGGGCAGAGCAATTATTTTTGTGCAGAGCGTGGGCACTTTGCGTGCGCAATTACGGTAGTTTTAGTGTTTACAGCGCACTCAGTATGTGGTATGTGGACAATAATTCAGTGTGGGATTACAAGCCGAAGGCACCAGGGAGTTGTGCTTCCATCAACTGGTATTGAATGGATGGCTATGCAATGTCATGGGGGGAATTATATTTGGCAATTCCACAGTAAATGTTAAAACTGCTTTTCAAAGATGCCACAGAACCAAGTGCTATGTAACTAAGCATCGAAAATGACAATTTCAGAAGGATTTCCTTTCCTTTCCGGCGTTTTAATGTACCCTGGTGTATTCACAATAAAAGGATTCATAGGGTAGCACACAACCCTGACGTCACTAGTCAAAGAGCCAAAACTTCAACTTGACCCCCTCTCCACTTCAAACAGTTCAATGCAATCACTTGGTTTGTCCTTAGCCCAATTCCAAACCGTTGTCAATTATTTCGACACGTGGACAAACACAGCAATCCGAGAATGGCTGCCACAGTTGCAGGGTGCTAGGTTTACATTTCTGACAAGCTAATAAATGACAACTTGTGCTGTTAAACGTCACACTGACACATCCTGCAGCACCCGTTTAATGTACAGTGCTGTAAAATGGAAGCCTCGGAATTACGAGTTACTGCTATGTTCACGGTAGCCAACTGCAAGTTGGGCAGTGGCACTGCTGACAACAAGTGTGTGCACACTAAACATGCACAACGCTATGGCTACTTGACTGCGCACGCGCAAACCGAAACTACACACGGATTAAAGGTAGGTTCTTAGCAAAAAAACTCCCTCAGTTTAAACATCAGCTGGTGTCTCTGGGCCAGAATATTATGAAAAATTCCCAAATCTATATTGATAGCGCTTTTGAAGTGCACTGAAAGTATACGCCTGTGTATTTTCAACGTAAAATAAAAAGGGAAAGGTGCCCTCCTTTCGGTTCAGCACAAACAATCATGTCCTGGTCACTTCTTTCACAATAAACCAGGAAAGCTCTGCCTCCGTCTAATTTCATTTTGTTTACTGAGAAAAGGTGATGCTAGTCCAAAAATTGGCGGGCCCGGCTGCCCCTCGTGCCTTCGGTGCCAATGTTTGCACCCCTTGGCCTTCAAGGAGAGCTCGCTGGCGGAGACATGCCCCCGGGCACCGCCGACTCACCGGCGCCATGAACGCAAAGTAGCAACGGCTCCTCGCCAAAGGGTAACGTGTGCTTTAAGTGGCGCGCAAAGGCGGCAAACTTCACACATGAGAAAGCAGGCTCCGTGTAATGCTACTGCACTCTTGCACGAAGCGACACCAAGTTCATTTATTCACCAGCCCTCCGCATTCAATGTCACCAGCAATCGGGTGTGGAATGGGGGCTTCGAAGGGCCAATGGCACTGCGTTCGGAGATAATCCCTTGAGGGCTGAGCGGTGCCTCCCCGTCCAAGATCCTGCAGAAACTCGGGCGGCCAGATACGGCAGAACCGGCCTGGCAGCTTTCAATTCGAGCTTCAATATGGTCTGTGGTCCGAGGATGGCTAACAACAGCTGACTTAATTGCTGCAAAGGGTTATGACATTTCACCATGTTCTAAAAAAACAAACCAGCGGACGCCAGGCGAAACCTAGCACTCACCTGGACATCTTCCGGCGGCAAATGATCAAAACATGGCGTCCAAAAAAAAAAAAATAACATCCGCCCACCGCCGCACGACGTGCTAAAAGGGGCAGGATGAGAAAAACATCGCCGGAACGCCCACGAATCGCCTCGGACCATGACGGACAGATCTCACTTCCAATGGCTAGCCTCCATTTATGGAGCTAGCCAATGGAAGTGAGAGGTGTGACAAAGGCACCATACTCTTCTCAAAAGTTTTCGCCTGCGGGAACGCTGCTGCGCAGCAGACACCAGGCGAAACCTAATAAATGACTGCCTCTCCTGCGATAACGGTCTCCGAATTCTGTGGTTGGCATTCATTAAATGGGAATTTGGAAAAATTGGCATGCAGAGTGCCATTATAGAGAAAGAGCTAGGTCCTACTTTAAATAAAAAAGAAGTAACCTTAGCTTTTAATGATTTAGCACAGAAAAGTCCCCTTAAAAGTTCAGCAGGGAAACCAATGATAACCGTATATTTGACTTTGTATATATTGCCATCTCCCCCTGTCTATTTAGAGCAGCCTTGCGGGAGATGGGAGCGCTCTTTGCTATTTAGGTTTCGAGCTGATACTGTTAAATACTTACTGTGCTTTCCTCTTGGGCACCAACCAAACCTCGCTGCTACTCCCTGCCCATGTAATAAGAAGTCGGGTCAAACCATGTTACACTTTTTATTGTTTTGTAAAGTTTATGAATTGTATACAAGGCTATTTTTGTAGTCACTTTTCAAAAACTAATACCGTGATATTAGTCAGTGTAGAACCATGTTTTTATCTATTATCCAACGGTCTGACAGTGAAACATGTTTACACGTAGGCTTGTTCTTAAGGCATGCTGTGAGGGCACGTGACACTTTATTATTCCAACATTTGCTGCTGTTTTGTAATTTTACTCCCTGATCTTTTTAAAATATAGGGGCATATTACCAACAACTAGCGATATTTATCGCTGTGTTGGCTTAGCGGGAATATTTCTGTTGCCGCCCTTCACCTGTTTTTATCGCTGAGATACCTTGCTATTAGCAAGGTTTATCTCAGGAGCGATAAAAAACAGGCGAAATGCATGAATATCGCTGTCAATACAGCGATATTCAGGCATTACCGTGACAATGCTCTTAGCCATGTTATCCACCTCTCATTGGATAACATGGCTAAGAACTGGTCAGGGCAGGCGTTAGCTTTTGGAGATATTCGCGCTTAGCGCGAATAATTCCAAAACTACGCCTGGGTTGATCATAGGCGATAGCGATTGCAGCGACTGTTTTCAGTCTCTGAAATTTTGGCATGCCCAATTTGCATGTCATTAGCGATAATTATCGCTGACATGCAAAGTGGGCCCCCTAAATGCCCGCTATCGCCTACAAGCTGTCGCTAACTGGTGCTAGCGACAGCTTGGTAATAGGGCGATAAAATTATCGCGCATTAGCGGGAAAAAATCCAGCTAAAGCAGCGATAATGGCCCTTGGTAATATGCCCCATAGTGTTGTGCATAGCTATGTTTTTATCGGAAACTCAATTGTCTGACAACAAAATATGTTTATAAGTAGGTTAATTTTAAGACTTTGTGAAGGCACGTGGCACTTATTTTTAACAAGTTTCTGTTATTTATAATTCCTTCTGATAATAATTTATGATCTTGAGAGAGCACAAGTTTGAAAAAATGTATAAGTACGCCATATTTACAAGCACGTAGTTAGTTTAAACATGTTTTGCACACGAGTGTTTTATATCCAGGAGTGAAATATACAGAGTGGTTTATATTCGGTAGTGAAATGTATAGAATGTTAAGTAGTGTAACTATAATTATAACGGTGTGAGATTAATGTAGAAATGTTGGAATATATGTGAAAACCTCATGTTCTCATGTTAAAAGAATCATGTCCGAATTAAATGTAACTTTGAAAATCCAGTATTATGTGTAGGCCTTAGGGCAATTCACAGCAAACCTGAACGTGCTGCTAAAATAATGTGAGATAAGGTTGACGTGGTTCTTCCAAATGTACTATTGAACTTAGGGTTAAAAGTATATGCTTTATAGATGTGTTATTTTAGAAACGTATGCTAGTTAAGAATGTTTGCTGTTTAAATCAAGTTAACGTTTTAAGAGTGCAGGGACCTGCTGCATGTAAATCAAGTAGGCCTGAGCAGATAATGTCATGTCGTTTAAATCGTCATGTGCTCGTTAGGAAAGAGGTCGAGAGGTGTCCAGCACAGAGCTTTGAGAGTGTTTTATGACTAAAGATATGGTGGAGTCTGGAATTTGAGGCCCACTGCAGGATGAGCTGTATGCAGGTGCGAGGGTCCTAATCAGCTCGAATGAAAGGGACTTTGTTCAGTGGCGCCTTGCGTAGGCCTGTAGGAGTTTCCAGGAATTTCAGGGGGTATCAGCGCACTGAAGAAGAAGCCTGGGAACCAAGGTCAACTATAACGAGGGTCTTCAAGAGTACCATCATGGAGTTTGCCGCGCAAAGATGTACCACGTGAGGGGCGTCCCAAGGGGCGTTTCTATTGGAAATGTGATTTGGTATTAGGGAAAGCGACCCGGGAGGAGAGTAGAGCAGATGGTTTTGGGAGCCTAAGGAAGCGGATGGGTAGGCAGATAGACTGATCAGGAGAGACCCATCATCAGAGAAGAGACAAAGAGAAGTGCGTGATCTTCTTAGGAAGTCACCACGGCTGACACCTAGAGGGTAAAGATCTTGCTAAGTAGGGATGTCACTTAGTATAGTGTAGGGACAGACTAACCTTAATTTTCTTTTCTGTAATGACTTTGAGATTGCAACTTATATATATTTTGACAACCCTTATGGTTTTTGAGCTTGTACTTATTATTTTGTTCTTCAGACTTAGATTATTCAAGAAGTTCATGTTTATAGTGATACCAATTTACCTTTTGAATCTCATTTTGAGAAGTTTGTATCTTCAGTTATCTTTGACTTTATATTAAACCTTTAAAACTTAAATTTGGTCAGTGGTCATTTAGAGTGGTGTAAGTTCTTAAATTAATTGACTTATTGCGAGATTACCTTTACTCAACGACAGGTACCAACGATTCAGTCGACATAGTATGGGATTTGGTAAGATAATTAGTAACCAGTAATCCCGCGTTAGCAGTTGGTAGCAGAGTGAGGATGGTTATCTTCTTGAGGAAGGTAATCTAGAGAGGTTAGTTTACCCCAAGGCCCGAGACGTCGAGAGACGAGCAGCGGAAGAATCGTGTGCCGAAAGGTGCAGACGGTGCGAGAAAAGCAGCAGTATCGGAGAGTGAGTATAAAAAGGGTCATGCGTGAACAGATTGCGGTGTTTTGTGTTGTATTTGTATTGTAATGTCTTGCGGAGTTGAATGCCTGTAGTGTGAATGAGAGAAGGTTGTGAGCGCGCGCAACCTGGTAAACTGGTAACCTGGTAAACGGGTTAACTGGTGAAATCTTAAGTTCAGGCCAGAGCTTAAGTGGTTTTGGGTGTATCGAACATCCAGGGTAGTTGTCGACCATAGTACGGAGGTCACGAGGTACCATTGACCGCCGTGGATCCAAGATAGGGGGAGTGTAAGAGTGAGTGTATGAGTAACGGACGCTGGTCGAAAGTTACTGCGTGTGAGTAACCTATCGGAGAAGGCGATTGTCTGGAAGTAAACGGAAAGACATTTCGCCAAGTTAAGGTGACAACTACAGAAAGACTGTGGGCGTACAGTCAAGAAAGGTGATCGCTTGGACGGAAGTAATCATTTTTCAGAGTATGAATGGGATGCGTGCATGACCGAGGAGACGAGCTGAGAAAGGAGGGGAACTGCTGCGAAGGGGGACGGGTGACGTCGGCTAGAGTCGCGCTGTGATTGAGCGGTTGGTGTGACGTTAGCTAAAGCCGCGCTCTGGTTGGGCGGCTAGCGTGACGTCGGAGGAAAGTCGCGTACGGATAGGCCAGTTAGTGAGAACGGCGCTGAGATTGGTGGAGTGTCATCAGGAAGTAAACAAACGCGGAGAAAAGAGAAATCATGAAGTGTTTTAAGTGTTTGAAAGGGATTTTTAAACGTAAACGAAGTGAACATTATTACGGGGAAGAGGCTCCCCCCAGAGGGTACGCCAGCTCATTATATGGCAACGAATGTTGGGCTGCATACCATATTGTGGATTGGGGCTTGGAATAAGCTTACGGAAGGGAATGAGGAAATGCAGTTCCCGAAGTACGGGACGTTTAAATTAGAGGTGTTACATCGGCTAAAAGCAACCATGTCCTCATTGAAACCCTCACCTAGACCAACACAGTTTGAGGCACTTAATGCATGGATTAAGGCTGCACACGACCGAAATTTGAACAGGCGTCAACAAAGACTGACGCGATCGGTAAGGGCAGTGCGAGATTCCAAATGGGATGAGGAGGAAAAGCGTTGGAGGGTACAGACTATTGAGGTGGAGAAAATGTATCCGATGAGGGAGGTGTCAGGAGGAGGGAATCTCATGGAAGAAGACGAGGAAAGCGAGTCGGAGGACAATCTAATAAACAGATTGTTAATGGATAGACCACCTCCGAGAGTGGGGAGGATAGAAGATAGAGGGCTCGCAAGGGAAGATGGGAATGACATAGAAGGATATACACCACTCCCTATATCGGAATGGACACCTATCAAAAGTGGAGAAACACCTCCAAACAACACTGTACAGAGTGTAGTGGGAAGGTTTGTGGTGCAAAAAGCGCCAACCACCGAAAGGGCTGAGACTGTTGGATTGCCAGACGCTCTTCAGGTGCCTGTTACCATAGGACCCATAGTTTCGATCTATAACCCTGAGAGAGATAGAGAGGAACAACAAAGGCAATTGGATAGAGAAAGGATCGAGATGGAAAGGAGGAATAATGTGACAAATGCATGGAAACAATTGCCAGGATCAGTAACATGGAATACCCCATTAGACACAACTGTCGGTCCCAATTCAGAACAGGGAGGTCCGAGAGGACCAATGGATCTAAGGGGACCACGGCCAAGACCCTATTCAGAATTAAGAGCTGATTTGAGGGAATGGGACGGGTCCATAGTATCCCCGAGTAACAGGACAAGGACGGAACCAGAGTGGGATACCAGGGGCAATGGGACAGTATCTCATTGTGGGGCCAGCGAGAGTAGTCAGGGCCGGGAAGGCCAAAGTCAAGAGAATAGAGGGGATGCATGTCCTACCAATCAGAGAGAACAGCCGGAACAAAATACTAGGATTGTAGAGTGTGAGGAAATGTCCCGTCTCTGGGAGAAAGGGGGAGATGAAATGGTACGGGCTTTCCAAAATAGGTTTAGGTGCCTTCACCATACACTCGGGGAAGATGTTCAACATTGGAGGAAGGAGAATAGTGACAGGTCCCGCCATGCTTCGAGTAATCAAGAATCACAGGGAAACAGTGAAGAGAGGGGGAGCAATGGGATGCCTTACTATGCACCTAGAGAAAACAGACAGATCGGGGAAGGCGGAAAATTGAGAAACAGGGAAGTATTTCATCATCCACCCCGAGAAGATGGAAAGGCATGGGACCTAGAGAGATGGGAACAGGGGAGGACTCCCTTTAACTCACCAGTGCCTAGGCGCAGGGCTAGGAGCTGGGACGGGAGGGAGGCAGAAGGTACATCTGGACCAGAGGTGCTGAAAGCTGCGATAAAGGTTAAAAGGCTTGATGTCTCCAGTCTGAAATCCGATCTAGACGAGATTATAGAAGGAACGGTGCCTTTAGAAAGGATCGATTTGTACGAACAAGATGAGTTGCTATTCATAGCAAAGGATACTACTAGGAGAGCTAGAGCATTCCACGAGAAACTGTCTAATTTGGCCGACAGATATGCTGTAGATTTATCTAGGACAAGGGCACTACAGAGTAACCATAGGTTACAATACTCAGACCAAGATCTAGATGAGAAGAGGACTACTGGATTGAAAACTCACATAAGGGAGCTGATATCGGGAATAAGAGTGTGGAGAGATCTGGATAAATGGGAAGAAAGATGGTCGAAAAAGGGCACGGTTAGGAGAAGTACAAATGTGATGACCCCTGAGGGAAGGGTAATGCAGATGGAGGCATTCCCTTTGCGAGAAATATCAAACGGAAATTATGTACATGTGCCCTGGAGTAGAGGAGATTTAGCTGCATTTACCAACTCATTTCCGAAGTTGCGGGACAATCCAGTAGAGTGGTATAAGCAGGTAGAGAGGTTTGTTAAAATTTCGAAGGTATTGTGGATTGATTTGAACACGTTGTTTGACATCGTGGTCCCATCTGATCTGTGGACCCCTTGTAAGACTAGTGTCGAATGGCCAAATGCTGAACCATTGAGGGATGCTCGAACTAATGGACCGTCCGAGATTGTCATGCAAAAGTACGAAAGGGTAATAGCATGGCTGAAAGATAAGGTACCACCTCAGGATATAGATTGGGTAAAGATAGATCGAACAAGGCAAGAACCGAAGGAGACCGTGCACGAGTTTTATGAGAGGTTGTTGAAAACATTCAAGCAATACAGTGGACTTGATGTAATGGATCCCAAAGATATAGGACAGTTTGTGTCAAAGTTTGTCTTGGGGTTGAGACCTGACATTTGCTTGATGATTCAACAACATTTAATCTGTTGGCAGAACAAACCACTAGATGAAATTCTACGTTATGCACGATACTGTAGTGACGAGATAGATTCTAAAGCCAAGAATCTAAAGGAGAAATTGATGGTGGTGCAAATGCAGTCCGCTGGGAAGGGTGGCCAGCAGAAACAGGGGATGGGACGAAAGCCAAACGGTCAGAATAAG
Organism: Lissotriton helveticus; assembly: GCF_964261635.1. Lineage (NCBI taxonomy): Eukaryota > Metazoa > Chordata > Amphibia > Caudata > Salamandridae > Lissotriton > Lissotriton helveticus. The sequence goes on along the minus strand of NC_136059.1, from coordinate 168,370,918 downwards.
GACAATGAGGAAGGGCAGAGACCTAGGATAGACTTTGCCACTTTAAAGAAAACGACAAAGTGTCATCAGTGTCACCAGGTGGGGCATTGGCGACGCGAGTGTCCCTTTAACCCTGAAAATGGAGAGTTGGAAGTAGAAGAGCAGGTCCAAGAAGTCCCAGTGCAAAAGGTGACAGTCCCAAGTAGTAAGGTGGCCAAAGGGGGGACTTCGGCTCCACGGGCCCAATTCCCACAGCCACCGAAGATAGCAGCTGGGGGAAAGGTCTTTAAACAAATGCCTCTGTTTATCGAGGAAGAAAAGTGTTATTACATTGATCCATTGACAGGACAACGGGTGAGCAGTGAAGAGGACTGTACCCTCGGGGCAGTTCTAGAAGTGGATCAGAGAGGGCCATTTGTTGAGGCAGAAGTGGCAGGGTGTCCCACTACGTTCTTAGTGGATACTGGGGCTACTCGTTCGACTCTGAGATCAGCGGTGGTTCCAGACTTGCCAATGTCAGGGGAAACAATTCAGGTGGTAGGAGTCGCGAACAAAAGAATGACTAGTCCCTTGACAGAACCAGTGTCTGTGAAGATAGGAAACCACATGAACGAACATCAGTTTGTGGTTTGTGACTCGAGTCCGGTATGTCTGTTAGGAAGGGATTTGTTGTGCAAACTGAATTGCACCATATACTGCACCCCGCAAGGAGTGGAGGTACAGACTACCGACGAAGATGCTACTTTTAAGGTGGCTAATTCAAAATCTTGTGTAGAACTATATCCTACTCTGACAATAGAAGATCTTCCTCAAGACCTACGAGATGCAGTGGCGTCAGAGGTATGGGATTTCACAGGAGAAGAAATAGGATTGATTAAGGGGGTAGAGCCGGTAAAAATATTGGTAAAACCAAATGCTGAGTTTCCAAGAACGCCTCAATACAAATTGTCCCAGGAAACGATTGCGGGAATAAAACCTGTGATCGAGTCAATGATACAGCAGGGAATACTGAAAGAAATCGTGGGTAGTCCTTGTAACTCCCCGATTATGGGTTTGCAGAAACCTAGCGGGAAGTTTAGGATAGTTCAGGATTTACGAAAAATTAACAACATAGTCGTTTCATGTTGTCCCGTGGTACCGAATCCTTCAGTGATACTATTTCAAATACCATGTCAAGCAGAATGGTTCACAGTGATAGATCTTTGTCAGGCTTTCTTTTCAATCCCATTGGATGAAGAGAGCAGGTATCTTTTTGCTTTTAAAATGGAAGATCGCGTTTTAACATGGTGTCGAATCCCACAAGGATTCACAGACAGCCCATCCATCTTTAATCAGTTGTTGAAAAAGAATCTTGAGAATCTAGTACTGCCACAGAACTCGGTTCTGGTACAGTACATAGATGACCTACTTGTTGCGTCAGAAACAGAGGAAGCTTGTAAAGCAGACTCAATTGCCTTACTGAACCATTTAGCTGAAAATGGACATAAGGTATCTCCGAGCAAGTTGCAGTATTGTCTGACAGAAGTACAGTATCTAGGGCACAGGTTAGAAAAAGGGAAACGTAAGGTGTCCCCAGAGAGGATTGAGGCAATAATGAAAATGAATGCGCCTACAACACAGAGAGAAGTTAGAATGTTCCTAGGAATGGTGGGTTACTGCCGACAGTGGATAGTTAACTTCTCACTGAAAGCAAAGCCCTTACAGAAACTGACGCACAAGGAGGTGAGTGATCCGGTACCATGGGATGAAGAATGTCTGGTGGCGTTTTTACAGCTGAGAGACGATTTATGTCGTGCTCCGGCTCTGGGAATGCCAGATTACGAAAAGTCATTTTCACTCTATTGCTGTGAGAGAGAGGGATGTGCTTTGTCAGTCTTGGCACAGACCCACGGAAATGCCCGTAGACCAGTTGCATATTTTTCGGCTACATTAGATCCAGTAGCCGCAGCGTTGCCCGGATGTCTCAAATCCGTTGCTGCAACGGGTGTCAGCATTGAAAGGAGCGAGAGTATTGTGATGGGACATCCAGTAGTGGTGTATGTACCACATTCAGTTGAATTGCTAATGACCAGGACGAAGACGCAGCATCTGACCAATAGTAGGCTCACGCGCTACGAGCAAGTTATACTTGCCGCAGAGAACGTGACTCTCAGGAGATGCTCTGTCTTGAATCCTGCTACTTTGATGCCATTACCCACTGTAATAGAAGGCGAAGGATGTGAAGACCACGATTGCCTTGATGTGACTGAACTATGCACGAAACCCAGACCAGATATTGTGGATGAGCCATTGTCAGACCCCGATGAAATTTATTTTGTTGATGGCTCATGTTTAAGAGACGATACTGGTCGGTTGAGAGCAGCTTATGCTGTTTGTACCATTACTGGAGTTGTGGAAGCCGCTTGCCTGGAAGGAGTACATTCCGCACAGGTAGCAGAAATTATTGCCCTAACTCGTGCCTGCATAGCAGGAAACGGGAAAAGAGTCACCATCTACACAGACAGCCAATATGGTTTCGGTGTGGTTCATGATTTCGGGCAGTTGTGGTCTCAGAGGGGTTACATGACCTCCTCTGGTTCGCCCATTCGAAATGGAGAATTTGTGCGGCTGTTGTTAGAAGCATTGCAAGGTCCAGTTGATATCGCAATAGTAAAATGTGTAGCTCATACTAAGAATACAGATTTTGTGTCACAAGGCAACAGATACGCTGATGAAGTCGCACGCTATTGTGCGGAACAAAATTATTCTTTCTCAAAGGTGGAAATAGAAGGTGCAGAAGAAAAGACTGAATTAAGTATGATGTTAGAAACTGTAGACACTTGGGAGGATTTAAAAATAATGCAGGAGAACGCACCTGAAACAGAGAAAAAGGCATGGGAAATAGCAGGTTGTGTGCGAAGTGAAATGGATTTTTGGGTTTCAGCAGATGGGAGAGCTGTGTTACCTGAAGAATTAGCTAATCCCATGGCGAGAGAAATACATGGTCCAGTGCATCTAGGAAGGGATGCTATGATGAGAGTGTTTAGGCAAACTTGGTATTGCCCTAAATTTAGAATAGCAGCAGAATCAGTATGTAAGCGATGTGTTACCTGCCAACAACTGAACGTAGGCAAACGAACACCAGTCACACTGAGTCACATTGGGAGGTCGGGGGGGCCTTTCAATAGAATGCAATTAGATTTCATCGAAATGCCAAGAGTCAATCGCCTTAGGTATGTGTTGGTGATTGTATGCGTATTTTCCAGATGGGTTGAAGCGTACCCTACACGTAGGTGCGATACACTCACAGTGGCTAAATTGTTGCTCAGGGAGTTGATACCGCGCTTCGGGGTGCCTGCCTCTTTGGAATCTGACAGAGGAAAACATTTTAACAGCGAAATAGTGAAGATGTTGTGCTCCACACTGAATATCGATCAAAAAGCTGCATTGTAGTTATCGACCAGAAGCTTCAGGAATTGTGGAACAAGTGAACGGCACGTTGAAGAATAGATTGGCTAAAGTAGTGGCATCCACATCTTTGAGTTGGCCAGATGCTCTTCCTTTAGTGCTCATGAGCATGCGCAGCACACCTGATAGGAGGACAGGTCTCTCTCCCCACGAGATCCTGATGGGGAGGGCCATGAGACTTCCTACAGTTCCAACTACTGCCCTATTGAATATTACAGATGATCTGATCTTGGATTATTGTAAAGGACTGTCTGACGCCATCCATTCTGTGTCCCTTCAGGTGCATGCGGTTGAAGTTCCAGCATCGAGGAACCTGTGTCATGACCTGAACCCAGGGGACTGGGTCTTAGTTAAAAAACACGTCCGGAAGAACTGCCTAGATGTTCGCTGGCGTGGGCCCTTTCAGGTAATCCTGATAACGAACACCGCGGTGAAGTGCGGGGGGCTGCCAAATTGGATCCATGCATCCCATACTCGAAGAGTTCCAGCACCTCTAGAAGGAACAGCTCCCATCCCAGACGAAAGCCCGGAAGTGGAAGAAGAGTCGCAAGAAGGGATAGAGGCGGCTGAGGGGGTGTCAGAAGAAGTTGGGAACGCAACGGATTCAGAAGAAGAGCAAAGGCAGGACGGCAGTGAGACAGAAGACGCAACTGAAGGAGAGAGCAGAAGTGAATACGACTCAGACTCAGATCCGTATCAGAGCGATCAAGAACCAAGTGGGAGGACAAGGAATAGGAGAATAAGGCTTGGAGCTGCCACTTGGCCAGTAAGGAGAAGAAGGCTAAGTTTGAGGTCGGCCCAGGAAGAAACGCTTGCTCCTATATCCGAAGACTCAGATCCAGAAGAAGATATCCAGGATCACGCCGAGGAGGGTCTTAGAAGATCAAGTAGGGTGCGAGTGCCTAGCAGAAGATACTCTACTCCCGATTGGACCTACCTCGTTGCAGATGTCTGGGAGACACAGAACAGGGAGGATCAGGGAAGTGGAACTGATCAGAACTGACCCGATCATCACAGTGCAAATAAGGTTTCTACTGCCAGGAGCGGAGACCGAAAGGTTGCTGACACTCAACATCGTTCATCCTGCTCTCCTGAGTGGAATAAGAAAATTGATTTTAGAGACAGTTGAGTTTCCAGTTTGCTGTTCACGATATCCAGTATTGGAGGGAACTCTTCTTCGTTTGGAAATGCTTGAGCGAGTAGTAGAAATGCTAGGAGCGCTTATTGTTGTGGATTAATACCATATTGTGAATGTCTTCAAAGGGGCGCAGAACTGGAAAGGTGAAGAAAGTGATCTTGATTAGAACGGACCCCTTTGTAATTGTGGATGTAGAACTGATAGTACCAGGAGTGGAAATTGAAAAAACGCTAACTCTCAATTTTGTCCGTCCACTTGTCTTGAGCGAAATAAGGAGAATAATCCTAGAAAAAGTTGACTTTCCATGTTGTGGGACGAACTGCCCAGAACCTGAGGGAATGATACTTCGGATGGACATTTATGAAGACGTAGTGTCACTCCTTGAGTCATACATAACTTCAGACGAAAATAAGACTGTTGAAAAGAAATTGTAAAAACTTGTTGCAAGATAACCTAGCGCCGAGTGGAAGAAGAAAAGTGATAGGGGTTTCATTTTAGTGGATGGAGAAGGGCTAGGGTTGTCTATTTTCTACTGGACTTTGAACTGTTTTGCGGAAACAAATTGTCAAGCTTCCAAGTGTTCAAAGAAAGACATTGCAAGAGAGAAAGACTTTGAAAAAAAAAAAAAAGAGGAAGTGAATGCTGGAAGAAAGTCAAAAACTACACTGTTTGAGAACATGGAGGCTGGCAACCCGAACCGCAGGGCAAAATGTATAGCTGTCACACTTTTAGGAGTAGTGGTTTCTCTTATAATTTTAGTGGTAACTGTTTCATTCCTAGCGGGACACGAAGGGGATGAAACCGCAGTTAAGGAGGATAAGGGAGTATCAACACCGAAAACTACCATTATTAAAGAGAAGGGAAACATCAATGAGAAAGACAAAGCATTGTTAGATGCAGAAATAAAAAGGCTTCACACCGACGAGTCACAGGGAAATTACAAGTCAAATGCTTATGCTAAATTGCTTTATGAATATGTTGATGCCATGGAAGTGAAGGATTGTTACGTTTGTATGCAATTACCAGCTTCAGTGGAGGAGGGTATCAGATACCATCATCTTCCGTTGACATATGGAATAACGTGCAGTTTATTGTTGAGCATGTTTTATGGACGAGAAGGATTCGAGTATTATTTCTCGAATTTCGACTCGACATTGCCAGAGGTTCCGAATTTCAAGCATTTGAACAAATGGGACTACTACAAAAGCGAAGACAGATTACACAAATGGTTTATTCCATGGAAAACGTTAGATACTTCACATGCTCGAAGGAACAATCTGACTTGTCAAATATCAGAAGTTGAGAAAAAGTTTATAGCACAGGTAGATACTAGATACAGGAGGCAGAAGATTTTGAAAGCATCAGGACAATGGGAAACAGATTGGACCAAGGAGGAGAGGGCACATCAAAGAAAAGGTAGTATTGGTCCAATTGCTTTGGATAAGGATAAACGGGGAAAACTGTGCATTCACAGGAGTTACTCATATTATGAAAACTTTTATGTAGGTCAAGTCCATTGTGAACATGCCTTTCAATTGGAGTATTACTCTAAGAACTTTTTGAAAGGGATGCAAGCAATACCAAATGTATATTTTGTATGTGGAAGAAGTGCCTATGTGAAGTTACCAGATAATTGGTACGGATCATGCTATCTGGCTGTTGTCTTCCCTAAAATATATCATGTTGAGAATTTAGACACGCCTAAGAAAGAAATATCAACTAGATGGAAGCGAGGGCTGGGTGCAGCAGAAGTAGTTGGAGATGTACTCGGTGCTGCATTCCCTTTCTTAGGATTGATAATGAATGACATTAAGATCAGGAGGTTAGCTACAGTCGTAGATAGGCTATCTGCCAGTACTGCAAGATCCTTGATGCTGATAGAAGGGGAGATGCAATCGATTAGGGCAATGGTTCTTCAGAACCGACTTGCTTTAGACGTTCTGTTAGCAAAAGAGGGAGGAGTCTGTAAGGCTTTGAAGGTCCAGGAATGCTGTACTTACATTCCAGACAATTCAAAACCTCTAGAGAAGTATATACAAAATATCACTGCCATACACTACGAAATTGAGGACCTGGCAAAGGTAAATGTGTGGGAAAAAGTAGGTCATGGAATGGGTAAAGTTGGAAGTTGGTTTGCCAACTTAGGAAAGGGTATCGTTTGGTACATATTGAAACCCATCATCATAATTGTGATTTGTGTAATCACTTTGTGGGGATTGGTGCGTTTGTATCAATGTTATAGAGCAAATAGGTTACAGAGAGCTATGAAGAAACAGGAAGAAGAGTTGACAGCGATGCAGGACACTCAATATAAGAGTCTGAAAGCATTAGAGAGTATGAAAAGAGGTGGAACTGCCCTGTCTTCACTTTAAAAGGTTCTACATTTTTAGTGTCTTGGTGATGATGACCCCTGAAGGTCATCAAAGGGGGGACTGAGAGAGCACAAGTTTGAAAAAATGTATAAGTACGCCATATTTACAAGCACGTAGTTAGTTTAAACATGTTTTGCACACGAGTGTTTTATATCCAGGAGTGAAATATACAGAGTGGTTTATATTCAGTAGTGAAATGTATAGAATGTTAAGTAGTGTAACTATAATTATAACGGTGTGAGATTAATGTAGAAATGTTGGAATATATGTGAAAACCTCATGTTCTCATGTTAAAAGAATCATGTCCGAATTAAATGTAACTTTGAAAATCCAGTATTATGTGTAGGCCTTAGGGCAATTCACAGCAAACCTGAACGTGCTGCTAAAATAATGTGAGATAAGGTTGACGTGGTTCTTCCAAATGTACTATTGAACTTAGGGTTAAAAGTATATGCTTTATAGATGTGTTATTTTAGAAACGTATGCTAGTTAAGAATGTTTGCTGTTTAAATCAAGTTAACGTTTTAAGAGTGCAGGGACCTGCTGCATGTAAATCAAGTAGGCCTGAGCAGATAATGTCATGTCGTTTAAATCGTCATGTGCTCGTTAGGAAAGAGGTCGAGAGGTGTCCAGCACAGAGCTTTGAGAGTGTTTTATGACTAAAGATATGGTGGAGTCTGGAATTTGAGGCCCACTGCAGGATGAGCTGTATGCAGGTGCGAGGGTCCTAATCAGCTCGAATGAAAGGGGCTTTGTTCAGTGGCGCCTTGCGTAGGCCTGTAGGAGTTTCCAGGAATTTCAGGGGGTATCAGCGCACTGAAGAAGAAGCCTGGGAACCAAGGTCAACTATAACGAGGGTCTTCAAGAGTACCATCATGGAGTTTGCCGCGCAAAGATGTACCACGTGAGGGGCGTCCCAAGGGGCGTTTCTATTGGAAATGTGATTTGGTATTAGGGAAAGCGACCCGGGAGGAGAGTAGAGCAGATGGTTTTGGGAGCCTAAGGAAGCGGATGGGTAGGCAGATAGACTGATCAGGAGAGACCCATCATCAGAGAAGAGACAAAGAGAAGTGCGTGATCTTCTTAGGAAGTCACCACGGCTGACACCTAGAGGGTAAAGATCTTGCTAAGTAGGGATGTCACTTAGTATAGTGTAGGGACAGACTAACCTTAATTTTCTTTTCTGTAATGACTTTGAGATTGCAACTTATATCTATTTTGACAACCCTTATGGTTTTTGAGCTTGTACTTATTATTTTGTTCTTCAGACTTAGATTATTCAAGAAGTTCATGTTTATAGTGATACCAATTTACCTTTTGAATCTCATTTTGAGAAGTTTGTATCTTCAGTTATCTTTGACTTTATATTAAACCTTTAAAACTTAAATTTGGTCAGTGGTCATTTAGAGTGGTGTAAGTTCTTAAATTAATTGACTTATTGCGAGATTACCTTTACTCAACGACAGGTACCAACGATTCAGTCGACATAGTATGGGATTTGGTAAGATAATTAGTAACCAGTAATCCCGCGTTAGCAATCTTATCTGGATTATATGTTCATTGTTAAATGTATGTAACTTTTATAGAAGGTCAACCTTCCGAATAAAGTGTCAAAACCTGAAACCTGAAAGTCTGAGCCAATATTTTCAGAATTCAAATCTGCAACCTGCAGATCACACACAGATTCGAAGAGCAAGCTCTCAAACCTCAAATCAACTGTCCAGCAGCATGCTTCGACCACTTTGAAATGGCACCTCTGACAACAGGCTCTGATGGGTGGTTCCATGGCTTCAAGGTGCATGCTTCCCTAATATTCCTGAACGCCTGACAGTGCTTGAGAAATAAAATATTTTATATAGTACTAAAGCGGTTAAAATGTTGCAATGAGCACAATATAAAATACATTGTATTTATAAAGAGCATAGTCTCCGATTGGGACATTTTGTCCAAGATAGAAGGTGTTTATTATTACTTAACTCTGTGGTCCCCAGCTCACATTCTTTAGTTGCTGTATTGAGGCTGCAACTTATTTTAGCAGTGATGAGAAAATGTAGCATTTGTAACAACACTATATAACACAGGAAACCCTAATATGTTCAAACCGAAAAAGGGAAGTCAATAGTATGTATATACAAAAACTAAAAAGCAAATGAATCGCCATTGATACTGTATAAAATGCAGCTAAAATACAATGTCTGCATTTGCTAAGCTTTCGAAAAATACACATTAAGGGGCAGATTTATGATAACTGGCGCATCCCCAGGGATGCGCCAGTTATTTTGCGCCGCTGCTCCGCCACCCATGGTTTCCGCATTTACAATGCGGCGCACCATGGGGCAAAAACGGCACAGATGCGTGACACATCTGTGCCGTAAAGGTGGCGCATTGCTGGAGTTGCGTCGCAAGCGCGACGCAGCTCCAGCAAGGCTCGGGGGTGCCCCATCTTAACAATTCTGCGTCAAGACCTACGCCTGCTTCAAGCAGGCGCAGGGTTTTGACGCAGCATTGGCCTGAAAGTGACTGAGTGAAATCTTATAGATTTCACTCAGCCACTTTTGCGAGGCGCACCTGCCCCGGAAAGCCCACCCTGCGCCGGAACGCCCACAAGTGGCGCAGGGCTTTACAACGTGACGCATCTGCCTATATGCGTCACGTTGTAAATGGGTCGTAGGGATGCGCCACGTTTACGCCGCAGTTGCGTGATGCAAACGTGGCGTATTCCCAACATAAATCTGCCCCTAAATATGCACAGAATTTGTTAACGAAACCTAGACCGAAGTATTCATTTGAAGACAGGTTAATGTTGTCCAGAATTAGTTAAAAACAGATTTTGAAAATCGTATTTGAGGAACAGTTAAACTTGGAAACACGCACAAAACATGGTCCAAGTCCTACTTGTAAAGGAAAACACAATCTACAAATCGTGCAACCCAATCTACAAATGGTGCAACATCTACAAATCGCGCTATACATTCTACAAATCGTGTAACACAATCTACAAATCATGCAACATCTACAAATTATGCAACACAATCTACAAATCGTGCAACATGTATAAATTGTGCAGCACAATCTACAAATAGTGCAACACAATCTAAAAATCGTGCAACACAACCTACAAATTGTGCAACACAATCTACAAATCGTGCAACATATACAAATTGTGCAACAGAATCTACAAATTATGTAACACAATCTATAAATCGTGCAACATCTACAAATCGTGCAACACAACCTACAATTTGTGCAACACATTATATCAATCGTGCAACATCTACAAATTATGCAAATCTTATTAATATCGACAAGAGGAGGGGAGAGGTCATACACTGACATGCCTGATACTAAAGCACAAGAATCCTTCACACACTCTTGTATCTAATACAGCAAATAACTTTGCAGAACAAGTGACTGGTACCCAGCAACATTTTTGAGTTTAGCTTTGTATCTCTCAAAACTTAATTCTTCACATTTTTGATTTAATAATTTCTTCAGCTGGAACTTGTGTATGTAAAGGTATACTCTTCCATAAAGTCTTGGTAACACTGTCTTGGTAATTGATTTCCAGCTGCAAGAGATTTGCCAGTAAATGCACATTAGACTGCGCAAATGTAATAAAATATGATACAACATTTGAACCTGCAACAAGAAGAATAGCCTGATTTAGAACTCGGTGGACGTCCAGAGGATGACATTTCCATCACCATTGTGACAGAGTAACCCGTCCGCCGAGTTCTAAATCATGCCCCAAGTGTTAGATCAGAAATACATTCTAATTGCTGGTTTCAGTTCAATGAATGTGTAAAGAAACGCCTACAGACTTCTAGGTTGTACTTGTTTTAAACCCATTTTATTGACCTAGGAATGATGAAAGCCTGAGTGGGTGTTACATACCCAAATGGAGATTCAGTAAGATTTTAAGCCGTGTTTGCATCACAAAAGTGATGCAAATTGGCGGAAAATCTTTTTTTCCGATTTACTTAGCGATAGAAATAGCGTGAAAGTATTGCATTACTTAGCGTAAAGGGAGCATACCATGGGTGGAGCATGCAACCACCCAAGGTTTCTGACACTAAACCCTATCTACTAAATAAAATAAAAGGTTTAGCGTCAGAAAATTGTGCCTTTTTGAAGTGGGCGCAAGGAAGGAGAAATGCTTTCATTTCTCCTTCCTTTTACAACTTTGTTCGTGTGCTGCACTGTACAGCACACATACAAAAAGGGAACATTGTTAAAGTGAGTCTGTGCATAGTATTTTGTACTGGAAGGTCACCTTCCATACAAAAGCTGTGCTAGTCTCACGGGGACACCCTTGCACCATGGCACAAAGGTGTGTCCATGGTGCACGGCAGCTGTTTTCAGCACCGGCGCTAGTGAAAGGGGTAGAGAGTGCCATACTTCAGTAAATTTGGCACTCACCTGCTCTCTCCTTCTCACGCAGCACAGCATCTGTGGTTGTTGCTCTGCGCTGTGTGAATAAATGGTAAATCTGCCACCTAGTAATGGATGCCTATCCAATCGTATTTTAATGTGGGTGGAACTTCAAGCATGATTTTGGAAGCTGTCTGCTGAGAGCCAAACATCTCCTGAACATGCACAGGGGGAAGGGGTCTGTACAGGATCTCAACTTCACACTCCACCAAACAACAAAGGGGCCTATTAGGATGGCGGGTACCCTAGCAGTTCTGGCACCGCCCGCCAGTGGTGCGGGTTGTCCCGCTCCGGCAATTAGGATGCCACCGCCACGGTGGCGGTGGCATCCCCCATCCACATCATTGTGGCTGGCGGTGCACACAGCACCGCCCACCACAATGCTGTGGCTGCACACTGTGCATTTGCATGCACAACGTGGCAGGCATCGCTCGGTGCCTGCCAAGTTGTGCATGCAAATGCAAGGGGATACCATAGGTACCCGCCTGTGCACCACCCACCACCCTCCAAACATCCTGGGGGCCTGCAACGGGCCCCCACCTGTGCACACCGCAAGCCTCCCCCACGGAAATGCTGATTCCCACCTGCATAATATTGTGGATGGCGGCGTCTTGCAGACCATATTCAACCCTTTCTGCCCAGTCGACTCGTCGACCGGGCGGCAAAGCGCCGGTCGGTCTCCTCATCCGCCGCGGTACCCCCGCCATCATAATATGGCGGGGAAATGGGAGGCGGGCGGGAAATAGTGTTGGGCGGATCACCGTCGCCATGCGGGCAGTGGCGATTCACCCAACATTATAATAGACCCGAAAGTGTTTTATTTGAAGACCTCATGGAAAGAAAACATTTCATGATCCCCTGACCGAGAAACTTTTGGGAGACTTTGCGTCATGTAAAAACCCCGCAAAATGATCACAGCCAGAATGTCTACTCCCACAAAATTGGGAAGGTCAACACAGAATAACCATTCTACAACCCACATCTGCATACCATAAAGGTATATATATATATCGTCAAAGGAATTCTATGGTGTATGTTAAAGGGTGTTTATGGGGTGAAAGGAGTTACAGGCCACACCGATCATTGTCATTGGGTTTTGGTAAACAGTGCTCTAGAAGATGAAGTCAGATCTTTGACTTTTTGTCAGCAGCAGAAGTTCTGCCCCTTTATCTCACATCTGCATGTGTAACAGGAATTGCCGGGATCTCTTTGGTGCCTGGGTCCGGTCATAATACTTCACCTTCAAAATATCTCAGCAGGTTTTAGTCAGGTTAGACCCCGAGGCCCTAAACCACATTATTTACCTCAGGTTTCACTCATTCGCCTCTTCTCTTTCGAGAGTGAAGGGGCCTGTGTGGGAAAGCCAGCCAGGTACATAACCTCAGTGCAGAATTGGAAAACCTGATCTCAGAGGCAGGTACATTTGTACTAGTGCCTCACGCTGTGTCATTCTGAAGTGCTGCAAATAATGGGTGTTCTTGGTATTTGATAACTCTGGTGGTTTCCCTACTTGCTGGAGCCAGAGTTCTCTGTAATATCTGGTCAAAGGAAGGATCAACCTGGACGAACTCCGATCGAGAGTCTGGGACCAGGCCCTTATCAAGGAGGCACTGGTGGAACAGCCCACTGAATACTGCTTACATATTTTCTAAACCCCACAACCAATTTGTCTCTACTGCATGATTTATGGACAAGCCTTGAAGATAACAGTTGCCGGGACGCCAACTATAGTGATCCCTCGTCATTCACTCCACAACTGCATGCCCTGATGAAGTCCAATTGCCATTGGACGAAACGCGTTGATTGAAGCTTGTGTTATTTGAAATAATCTCAAACAAAGGAATTGACTTAATTGCTATTATTGGATATACCTTTCTGGGAGTGTGCCGCTCCACATTGTGCTCAGCTTCTAATCTGCGTTGCAGAATGCACCTAACAACGGCAGGTGCCGGAGTCGTATGTGCACGATGTAGTGCGGTTAGCACTCTAGTTCACTGCTACACGCATCCCCACATCCGCAGGCCAGGCGTGGCCTGCGGGGAGGTAATAAAAGGAAGGCGTGCGCTCGGGCACGTCACTTCCGACGGTGACTACAGTGTGAGCCTGAGTGGTGTGAGCTGTGTGTCCCCACCCCTGCGCTACCTCATTGTGGCCTGGTGCCCCAAACTGGCACAACACTACACTGGCGACGAGCGGAGGGGGCCCAACCCTCGCCCGTGCACCTTATTCCGGAGGAGCGATCCGCTCCCCACCGCGGCGCTGACCGCGTGGCTCCAGGCTGACTCCTGCCCGGTGAGCCCACCCCCAAGGAGCTGCTGCCGCTGCCCTGTCGGCCCTCTGGGTGGCAACACCTACCACCTGGCTGCCCCCGGCGTGGGCGCGAGCCTTCAGCTGCCTCCCGGTGCGTCCCGACCTGAATTCTGCGACGCATTGCCGGACCTCACGCATCTCGCGTAGTCCGCGGAGCCGGAGCCCTGCCAAACCTCACGCATTTCGCGTGAGGGTGAGAAAACGCCGTGCCGAACCTCACGCATCTTGCGTGCAACGCGTTTTTGGGTGTGCTGTGTCCCGGGGGAGAGGGACGTCGCCTGGAAGGACTGTTGCCGTCCCCTGAGGTTCGCCCAGAGCGGGTTTTTTTACCCTCCTACGCTGACCAGGAGCGGCGCACGTGACGCAGGACGCTGCCGAGACACGTGGTGAGCGGACGGCGCGGATCATCGCCCAGGTACACGTGGGTGCGACGCAGCAACGCGCAGACTATCCAGGCCTGGAAACGCCCTGCCCTAGCCGGGTGTCGACACCATGGGGGATGAAGACGCACCAGCGCCTGTGATAAATATCCCCTTCCAGCATGCCGCAACTGGGGTTCTCCCGCCGTTCAGTGAGGCTAGTGACCCGTCCACGGCGTCGCCCCGATGGAAAATCTGGCTAGAGAGACTTGAAAACTACTTTGTAGTTATGCGTGAGACGGACGATGCAGTGAAAAGGTCATTGCTACTCCACTACGCAGGGGACGAGATCTTCAGGCTCTTCAAACATCTCCCTAACACGGGTGCGGCGGTCAGCTACGCGGCCGCAGTTGCCGCCCTCAATGGACATTTTGATCCCCAACTAAACGTGGATTTCGAGGTCTTCAAGCTGGGACAGGCTCGTCAACGAGACGGGGAGACCATGGACCAATTCCACACGCGAGTCAGGGAACTGGCTAGTTCCACCGACGAGGATCAACCCAGAGCTATCAGGAGGCAACTGATTCAGGGATGCAGGGATAAGACACTGAGGGGCCAGATTCTCCGAAAGCCTGGAATCACCCTGGAGAATATCCTCATCCTGGCTAGATCCCACGAACTCTCGGATGCCAGAGCGGCGGCCATGGAACAGGCCCTACACAAGACCCCAATCAAAGTGGAAAACATCAAGACAGAACGTGCGGATGCGGTGCGGCCTCGAACACGTGGTCAGGCGCCGAAAGGATTTCGGAAGAAATCACCTCAAGCCCGCTGCGGATACTGCGGCCATGAACCACACGCAGCCAAGGACTGCCCGGCCCAGGGACAGACGTGTGGGAACTGTGGAATCCCGAACCACTTCGCAGCCGTCTGCCTCAGGAAGAACCAACCCAGGAACCCCAAGAAGTCGTGGACACCCACCAAAGCGGTCCGCCAACTGTCACTAACGACCGCCGACCAGGGCACATAGAGGCCAGAGAGACACCTGCCCGCGGTCTGCGACGACTCGGACTCGGAAGATGAGGAGGCGTATGTCGTCTCATTTGCCCGGGAACTCAAGCAGCGACGGCGGCCGCAGCCCACGTGTGTGGTACAAATGGGTCTGAACGAGGTGAAGGCAATCATCGATACAGGGGCCACCATGAACGTGATAGGACTCCAGCAATTCAACAAACTACGCCCCCGCCCAGAGGTCCTACCGTCCAAGACGAGAATCTTCGCATATGGCGCGGACACGCCCCTACCCCTCAAGGGGAAGATCGTGATACGAATTCGGGCAGATGAGGAGGAGGTCACGGCAACCATTCACATCATCAACCGGGAGGCTGATACTCTCCTGAGTAGCCACACGGCAGAGGATCTGAAACTGATAGCTTTCGCCAACCGGATCCGAGCCCACCAAGTGGACGAATTGTTGGAGCGGTTCCCTGAGCTGTTCAAGGGACTAGGGTGCATCAAATGCGACCCCATCAAACTCCACATCGATAAATCCATTTCCCCCACGGCGCTGCGTCACCGGCGGATACCATTCCACCTCCGACCCCTAGTGGAGAAAGAACTGGAGAAGTTGGAAAACCTTGGGGTAATCGAAAAGGTGACGGGACCCACCCCCTGGGTGTCGCCCATGGTGATCGTCGAAAAACCCAAGCAGCCGGGCGAAATCCGGCTATGCATTGATATGCGGCTACCCAACACAGCCATCTGGAGGGAGAGACATCTAACGCCCACCATGGACGACATAGTGGCCGACGTGAATGGATCAAAATGGTTCTCCAAAATTGACCTCAACGCAGGGTATCATCAGCTGCCTCTTGCGGAGGAGAGCCGGTTCATCACCACATTCAGCACCCACCTCGGCCTACGGCGCTACAAACGCCTCAACTTCGGCATATCATCGGCGGCCGAGGTGTTCCAAAACACCATCAGAGAACTCCTATCGGGACTGCCAGGAGTCATCAACGTCAGCGATGACATCCTAATACACTCACCCACTGCATCCGACCACTATAAACACCTGCGGAACGTCCTGAAGAGACTGAGTGAACACGGAGCGACACTCCACAAGGACAAATGTCAATTCTTCCAATCATCAATTGAATTCTTTGGCTACATATTCAATCAGGAAGGGATTCAAGTTGACCCAAGGAAATCTAAGTCCATCAAAGACGCACCGGCGCCCAAATCGCCGACGGAGGCGAGGAGTTTCCTCGGGATGGCCACATACTGTGGCCGATTCATACCGGGCCTAGCCACTAAGAGCGAGCCATTACGAACACTCACCAAATCAGATGCTGTATGGCAGTGGGGCACCGAAGAGGAGGAAGCATTCCGGAGCATCAAAGATGCCTTACTGGAAAACGCAACACTGTCCTACTTCGATCCGGGGAAGCGCACCGAGGTCATCGTCGACGCCAGCCCAGTAGGCCTAGGAGCAGTCCTGACCCAGGAGCATGAACCCGGACAATGGACGGCCCTAGCGTTTGCCAGCAAGGCCCTGACCCCCACCGAGACCAGATACGCCCAAATAGAGCGAGAAGCCCTAGCGATCAAATGGGCCTGCAGTCATTTTCACCTTTATCTCCAAGGCCACCCGTTTACCATGATTACAGATCACCAACCCCTGGTGCACCTTTTCAGAGGCACGGCTCCTCATCCACCACCACGCATCGAAAGGTGGGTGATCCAACTTCAATCGTATGGGATGGAGGTGGTCTACCGGCCAGGAGCCAAGAACCCGGCGGATTACCTGTCACGCCATCCATCCCCCCAAGAACCACCCTCCTCCGATGATGACTGCGAGGAGTATGCCCGATGGGTAGCACTCACATCATGCCCCCTGTGTATGACCATCGACGAGATCAAAGAAGCGGCTACCGATGACAGCCCATACATGCGATCACTACAGGCCATCCAGGAATGCACGTGGGCCAACTACCTACACCCCCCCGATACCTGGACGGCAATGGACAAGGAGACCCTCACAAAGTTCTGGCACGTCCGTCATGAACGCTACAGATGATGGTGTGCTGCTAAGGGGAACACGACTGGTGATACCACAACGTCTTCGACATGGGGCTACCCAGCTGGCCCATGGCGGCCACCAAGGCACCACGAAGATGAAGGCCCGCATGCGGGAGAAGGTGTGGTTTCCCGAGCTAGAAACCATGGTCGAGGACTGCGTGAAGAACTGCCTATCCTGCCAACTGACTAGTGCTCCAGAGAGGCCGGCCCCAATCATCACGGAGGAGGCCTGCACGACGCCATGGACCAAAATAAGTGTAGATTTTGGGAGCTTCCCGGGAGAGGGACACACGTAAGTGGCCATTGACTCGTACTCGAAGTACCCTCTGGTTGAAAGGATTGACTCCACGGCATTCTCACATGTAGGACCCGCCTTAGAGAAAATGTTCTCCATGTTTGGCTATCCGGATGAACTGAAAAGCGACAACGGACCACCCTTCCAAGGAATGGAATTCGCCACCTTCCTGAAGGCCAGAGGCATCAAGCACCGACGCATAACGCCCCAATGGCCGCAAGCGAATGGAGAGGCTGAAAGGTTTATGCGAACTTTAAACAAGATATTCCGCATAGCGATGGTAGAACAAGCAAACCCTGAACAGAGACTACATGACTTCCTACGAGAATATAGAGGGACCCCTCACTGCACTACACAGAGAAGCCCATGGACACTCATGTTCCAAGGACACCGCAGGGATCTCCTCCCGACTGCTCCGGGGACAATACCAACCCCGAATGACACAGAGGGGACCCAGGAACGGAGGCGGCGAAATAATTGGCGAACAAGTCAGCGCCGGAGAGCAACCACGCGACGGCTACGCCAGGGAGATCAAGTGGTCATACGGAATAGACGTCCTGGAGGGAAGTTCCAAACGCCCTATGAACCGGGGCCGTGGACTGTCACGGCCACAAAGGGAACCATGGTGACTGCACGAAAGGAGGGAGAAGAAGTGTCGAGGAACACCTCGTGGTTCAAGGTAGTAACCCCGGGGACAACCAACAATTCGGAAGTGCTGGAAAGCGCAGAGGCAGTGCCTGAATCTCTGACCCAAGAGGATGGAAGTAACTCGCCGGCAGGAACACCAGAAGGTTTGCCAGAATCAGAAGATGGATCTCCAATGTCGCAAACCCCCACCAGAAACACCCCACACCATCGGGAACCTGGACGAAGTCAAAACCTGCGATACAACCTACGGCCTAATCCACCCCCGAGTCAGAAGCTACAAGACTATGCCTGTCGGCTGAGCCCCTGAATACGTCAACAAGGGACACGCAAGTACAGCATGTGTGGTTGCTTGAAACTATGAGAAACTGTTTACCCCATTTTGAGACTATATGTCATGAAGAAATAAAAAGTTTGTGAAGTTGGATAGGGATGTAGTGCGGTTAGCACTCTAGTTCACTGCTACACGCATCCCCACATCCGCAGGCCAGGCGTGGCCTGCGGGGAGGTAATAAAAGGAAGGCGTGCGCTCGGGCACGTCACTTCCGACGGTGACTACAGTGTGAGCCTGAGTGGTGTGAGCTGTGCGTCCCCACCTCTGCGCTACCTCATTGTGGCCTGGTGCCCCAAACTGGCACAACACTACACACACCATCTATAGTTACTTGGAACCCACAACAATAGGAACTAAGCAGCGAGGTGCGGCCACTCTGGTCTGCTGTTGGTCCGTTCGTAGTGTCAAAGGTTAGAATACTTATAAAATAACTTGTAGGTTTAATTTACCGGCTCACCTGTAATGCAGGGCATTCTTTGGCTCCTCAAAGGTTTTTCTGAGGTTTATAAATATGGCTCCGTTCGGGTGCAATAAAACTTCTCTGGGTACCAAAAATTGGTTTGCTTTGTGATATATAATAGGTTAGTAGTAAAATAACTCACAGACAAGATTCTAGTGCCAACTGGTCAGGTTCCTTGCCCTGCCTAGCTCTGCCTTTTTCCTGAACTCCATTTACTCTTTCCTTTGGCGGGTGGAACAGAAGCAACTGATTGTGCTGCCACAGCGCTCAGTGCAAACTTGCCCCAAGTGCGGCCGGTACTTGTCTACATGTTTGAGCAGTGGGTGGTAGTTAGTGGTCTAGTTCATGTGTGTTATTTTAACCTGTTGAACTGAAGGCAAAAGTGTGGTTCTCAAACCAAGTCTTAGATTAGATTATAGACACTCTTGTTAGTTCTTTCCCCTGCTTCCTCTTTTCACTTTATATTGAGGGCTGTACTCAGCATCCCCCATCTTTCTACCTTAGCCTGGTCCCATCTCTGCTTCCTGTTGTTATTTCTCTTCAGACTATGCGCTTATGAATAATGTACCAAGGCTTTCCATCAAGTGACGGCTCTAGTGCCAGTGGATGAGGACCCAAGGGATATTAATCATGCATTCTTGATTTGGGTATGCTGTCAGAGATTATGTGTTAGTGTATGTTAGAGAAGTTGTAAATATGTGTGTGTACATACTTGCCAAAATTATATGAGTAAAGGAGCAAAGCAGGTAGATACTATGGAGCATATTTATGAGCCCCTTGCACTACCGGAGCGTCACTTTTTGTGCCCCTCCGGTGGCGCAAACTACAAAGTCTAATTTATGAGGTCATGGATAGCTAACTTGCTAGGCTTTGAATGGTCTCAGAGTCATGGTGCAAGGCAGAGCAATTCGCTGCGTTGCCTTACTGTGAACTAGGGAGGCGTTCCATGGGTGTTGCGTGGGTGTTTTCACGCAACCCCAATGGATTTTGATGCTTCGCCAAATTTTAAAAAAACATGTAAACCTGGGAATGTGCCAAAACCTTACGCCTCCCTGGGGGTGGCGCAACAATGAGAAATAACTTTATTACTCCTTTATTTCTGCAGCACACATGGAAAGATCCCAGGATTATTTTTGGAAGCAGCCGCTGCAGCTAAGAGTGGTGAGGCCGACTGGGGGCGGGGGTTTGAGAGACGACCACAGGGAAAATTAAAATAAATAATTAATTTTCCAGTGTGGGCGTCTCCCGAAATCCCCCCTAGCCGGCCCCACTGTCCAACTGCTCTTATCTGCAGAGGCCATGGCTGGCAGGAAGGTGCTCCTTCCTGCACAAAAAGATCCTGCTGATAACAGAGGCACCCTTGCACCATTGTGCAAGGGTGCCTGCGTTGGCACCAGGATGCCAAAACGGTGTCAGAACGGGTGGGGAAAGGACAGGAATGCACTTTATTGGATAAATACAGTGCATTCGTGCTTTTCACTTAGATGTAGGGCAGCAGTGCATTCCCGCACTTTCACTAAGGCATAGGGCAGCGCAGGAAGATGACTTGCAGCACTGTCCTACGCCAAATCTCCATAAATTAGGTCTTATATGTTTTACTTAAAAAACTCGAACATAATGTTGCATTACTTGTAATGAGATTATGTAGCCTCATTACCAGTGATTCATCGCAGCAAGAACACATCACCTGACACTGAACAGATCAGAGGAAATTATGTTAGGACTTACCCAACTGACATTCGGGAATAAACAAAATGAAATAAACAAGTGATTCTGGGCACTGTGTCTACCTTTATCCTCACTAATATCTCGCGTTGAATTTATTCAGTAACGTCAGCAGCCCCAGTGTCTGGCAAGGGGAGGCATCCATTACAAAGTATTAGGAGGACTTCAGAAGGATGTGTTTATATCCCCTTCTTTCTCAGGCATGTGGCTGTAGCACCAAAGCAGGTTCATTCACACCTTTCTCAAAACAGTAGGATGTCTCCAAAAACAGAACTTTTTCTGATGCTCTTTTTTGTTTTGCCTGTCCTGGTTGAACATGGTATTGAGGATTGCTGACAGAGGGTGTTGGTGATCTGGTGTGGGGCGGTGAGCTCCTGGGATCATACTGCAGTTGGGCTAGCTGTCATCAGGGAAGGGAGGGAGTGGCCTATTGGCTCACCCAGTGGGACGACACACTCACGAAACTCACGTGTGACCCTGCTAAACTCATTTCTCTACAACACATGTTGCGTGAAACCTATCACCTTTCCTGGGAGCCTACCGGTGCCTTTCTGGAGATGGGAGGGTTGAAAACCTATGGAGCAGCTGAGTTTCTCTTTTTTTTTTTTTACAAATTGACTAAGCCATAAAGACAGCATCTTTAGAAAGAACCACCTCCCCCGCCTCCCACTACCCATCCCCCATAGCAAACTTACAGGGAAAGACCCAACCCCGATCAACTAAGATGAAGCATGCAAAACACATCAATAATAACAACAATACAATGCCAATTGAAGTAGTGCGTACGCACACAGGGGGTGGCAATGCCACAGCGCAGCATCACGATATGGCGAAAGAAAGACTGTAGAAAACCAAATCTAACATCCCTTCCCAGGGGTGATAATAATAAAGAACAATTTAAATAAAACACTGTTTATGCCTGGTATTGCAGCGAGCACATATGTCTGGTCCATTGTCATTATGCTTGGGACATTGTATAGATTCAGCTAGCCGTAAAGAGATCTGCGCTGGTACCAGAGCTCTGGACACTCTGCGATTGTGACGGGGAGGGAGTATTACGCTGCCGCCCGACTTAAAGTAGTTCTGGCAAAATTCCTGAGCCTCATAAGGTGAACCAAAGATACAGGATCGTCCATCCACATCCACATTGAGACACCCAGGACTACAGCATCCCGTACCACAGGCCCATTTTACGAAGACTCGCTTTAACTCCAGCGTATTTCCTCCTCGCCTCCTGAACGCCGCGGGGCCTCCGGAGGAGTGCATGCATGCCAAGCAACAGGGAAGCAGCGCACTTTGGCAGTCCCCACCTCTACTCCTTACCCCCACCTTTCAGCTGGGTCCATGCGTGCCGTCTCCGGTCCCGGATCCGTGCGAGGCACCGCAGTTTCAGCCACGCGAGACCCCAGCTCCACTCCTCTCAACTAGGCCTCACAAGTCGCAACAGTCCCCGACGGTGCAATTCTACAACGCCGCACACCGGAGCACAAGGAAGGGCGCCAGAGCGGTCCATACGCCTCAGCCACCCTATGCTGCCCTCAACAGTCATCTGTAACTGCCCCCGGGAAGGTGTTGCACCATGGATCTGTGGCGGAGCTTCAATCCTGCATAGCCATCCTGGTCGGCAGCTTGGCCACGGCCCCTGGAGCAGCTGAGTTTCCATCAGACTCGGGTCTTTGGCATCTCTGCCCAGCTGGGAGGCCTGAATGCTGGACTTCATTAATTTGCAAATAGTGCAATCAAATGGAGGGCAAGGAATGTCACTTTATTTTGTGTATACTAACTCCTTGAGCCTAACCAAATGCTGTGTAATCTGTGCATTTAGGGCCACAGAAACAGTGTATTTCTCCCTATGCTCGGCCACAGGATAACCAAACATCTAGCAGATTTTCGTGGGCAGAACACCGGCAGCAACAGTGCACATCAAACAGCCCTCCTGTACCACCATTGATTGATTGATTGATGTGGGTTTCTAAAGCGCTAGAATCGACTCCCGAAGGAGTATCTCTGCGCTGTAGACCGCTGGGGAACCCGTCCTGGCTTTCCCTGTGAGATGGTCCCTACTGGGTGTCTCCAAGGTGAAACCAGGCATCCCCGGCGTATGTGGGGGGCCGTTGTGGAGATGAGGCAAGCTAATGCCCAGAGTTGCCGAGTGTGATCCCTAGTTAGAGTAGGCACGAGGCGAGAATTATCGAGTCCGTTGACCCTGGTCCAAGACCCTGCCGCGTCAGGAATTGAACCCTGGTCCCGGGCCGTCCTCTGCTCCCGGGTCTGCCGCCTCTAACCAGTGAGCCACACCACTCCACCATTCAGACAAAAGGGCTTAAAGCCATCCAACTGGCTTACCATTTGCTACCTCAACAGCAAATTCAGATCAAGCTATGCTCACTCTTACAACAACAACATACATTGGTACCTCTTGGTACCATCTTCTCATAGAATACTACATTTTGTAAACAAATGACAAGACAGTCGGAGTACTGGGGTACCTTCTTGAGGTTTTTGACTGAGCATACATATATATGATACCAAGAATACTGCCCTTAAGTCCTCCCAGTATCACCCCACTGCCCCAAACTGCCCACTATCCTTAGTTGTTGGGTTCACCATGTTGCATGGTGGGGAATCTCAGACCCACACTCCCTGACACAGTGGTCTTCAACTTTTTTATGCCACATCCCCACAGTTAAAAAGAAAATAATGCCCCCCCCCCAAGAATTTTTCACAATTATTCTATTCAATTTGCAATGTTTAAATGTGTCTATACTTATTTAAATATTATAGTTATGTTAAACCTTTTAAACATGCATTCAAATACATGATTGCAAACGTACTATTCTGCTAAGCTAGGCCTTACTAACATGTAAAATTATCCACAGTGTGATTATCAGAAATGGGGGCCGAGAGGTTTGAAGAATATTTTGGAGTCATTGCCTCTGCTGGTCCTGCAGGTCACTTATTTTGTGAATCCCACCGGGTCAGCAGATTTATTTTGTCGAATGTGCATTTTCAGTTTTGGCGAACCCATCATGCTGCATTGCTATGGACACATTTTGTTTTTGTTTTGCAAAAATAAAGCACGTGTATTGTGATGCCTTCCTTAATTTTCCATTCTCCTGATGATGACTCAGGGAATGGCCTGTTCTTTGTTCCTCGTTTATTTTTACCTACTGGAATATTAAATTGACTCTTGGTGGCGGAGGAGCCAATGCTTTTTGTGGCTAAGGTCTGTTTCATTAAACTTTGTCTTTCCTTGAGCTGCAGTCTTGTGTGACTTAACATCACATCTAGTTATTAGATAAATATGCTCGCGATCATTATCACTTTTTCAATCCCTACAAAATAGGAATAGAAACAATCGGGGCAGATTTACAAGCCCCTTGCGCAACTTTCTATTCCTATTTTGTAGGGATTGAAAAAGTGATAATGATCACGAGCATATTTACTTTGCGTTCCAATTTCTGGAGGGACTATACATATATATATACATCTTTTATATCCACAGTCATTATCACACCTTCATATGTAGCTTTTCCTGATGAAGGCCCTTCCGTACCGAAACACGTGTAGATACCATCTGGGTTGCAGCCACTGATTGTTGCTGAAAAGATTTACAAGTTATTTATTAGAATGAATGATTGTTCAGACAGAATACGGCTTCCTGCCATTCATGGTGATATCATAGGTCATGGAGACAGATTTGATCATTAGGATCGAATATCATTATAAATGAGAAATCAATAGAAACCTTTCTGTATATTTTGTTATTGATTTTGTCTATGTATTCTCTGTCTTTACTGCATACTATGATATTAGAGTGAATGCTCACACAACTGTAGTTTGCCTGAGGATTGTTTTATTGTTCTTATGATTCATATGTATTGTACCGCCTCAATAAAATAAATTTTTGTATTTGTTTATAATCTTATGTTCTTTGTCCCTTCATGTTCTGGTTATGAATTATTGTCACGTTATTGATTAAGTTTGAGTCGCCCTGGGACTTTGCAATTTCAATTTCATCCTTTGGGACTTTGTCTTTCATAGAAATGCTTTTCAAAAACGAAAAGTAAATGTCCCTCATGGATGGTATTTATCTATCAGAGCATCAGCAACATTGTTTTGTCTTTTGCATGGCAGGACTGGGCATACAAAAAGCACAGCATGCGGTCATGTTAGCCAGCAGAGGTCTACCTGTCAATGCTACGACTTCACTCTCAGACACACAGGGTCCCATTCACAAAGGTAAACTTAGACCTGAAGTCTAACTTTAGACCTGGAGTCTAACACAACACCTAAAGTCTAAGTTAAGACCTGAAATCTAACATTAGACCTGAAGTCTAACATTACATCTGAGGTCTAATTTTAGACCTGAGCTCCAACTTTAGGCCTGAAGTCTAAGTTTAAAAAATAAAAAGGATGAGTTTTCAGCTAAATGTTTTTGTCCTAAATCTGTTATTGCATCAAAAGGTATGTGCACACACATGGTGATGTTGTACTAGGGGTGATTTATGAACACAAATGTGTTTTTTGCCCTTAAATTTAATTTGTGCTCATACACATGTTTTCGCAATACTTTTGATGTCGCACCAAGAGTGATTTTTCATCGAAATGTGTTTTTTCTCTCAGTCTATTTTGTTTCCCTAAATATTTTTCTACGCTCTTTCTGATGTTGCACCTACTTTTGCATCTTTAATGTGATTTTGTTCTTAAATAATCATTAAGCATTAATATTATTGTATTTTGACTTGAGTTCTTCTCCTAATGTTACTTGACTTTGAATATATAACGTATTAGTGTATTACAAGTTCCCACAGTTGATCAATGGAAATATCTAGTCCTCATTCAAAGAAACAGAATGGTTTCAATGTACGTAAATAACATTTATGCACAGCGATATTTTGCTGATATGATCTATTTTTTATGCTTGCAAATCTAATGTCAGGAATAGAATGTAGATTTTTTTAGAGGTCTATTTGTGGGTATTCTCTATCAATGACTTCGAGCAAGTGAACCTAGCCCAATTAAGGTAAGATTTTATTCATTAGGAATCTTTTGGCTTCCAGTTTGAAAGCAGTCGTTGAGGATATTCTGCATACTTCCGGTGGGAGAGCTCCTTATCTTTGAGGCAGCGCCGGAGAAGGCTCAGTGATAAGTTCTCTTTGTGCTAAGGATGAGTGATTTCAAGAGGAAAGTGTTAGCGCTTCTTGAGGCTCTACCACCACAGGATAATTCAAGCTCTTACTCTAGGTACCTGGGAGTTTTAAAATGAAGAGCTTTCTGCTCCAGAACGGCAATTTTTAACTGAATTCGAGCTTCGTAGGGCAACCATTAAAGAGATTTTAGGACTGGGGATATGTGCTCATTTCTCTTGGTGCCTGTAACCAGTCTGGCCGCCGCGTTCAGTGATGCCCTTAGTGGAGCCAGGGTGTATTTGGGAAGGCCACAGAGCGTAGTGCTGCCGTAGTCAAGCCTCGGCAAGACACATGCTTGGACCATCTGCTTGAAGTCACTTTGTGGGAGAAATGGTTTGATGTTTCTAAGTGGTCTCATCAAGTGGTTAGCTCCCTTACACACATTGCTGATATGATTTTTCATTTTCAGGTGCTTGTCCAGGGTGATTCCGAGAGATATGGCTGAGTCTATGATGAGGGGGTGCAGTTGAAAGCAGTGAGGTGATTCAGCCAAAGGTCTAGCTTGGGATTTGGTTCAGAGGAGAGATGAGCAGGAATTCAGTTTTGGAGGTGTTGAGCAGGAGATGGTTCTCAGTTAACCAATTTGAAGTAGACGTTAGGGTAGTGTTGAGTCAGATGATGTTATCCGGGGATGAGATTTTCAAAAAGAGTTGCGTATCGTCTGCATACATATGGAAGAGAATGTTCGAGGAATTTAATGAATTAGCTAATGGTTCCAAGAAAAGGTTGAAGAGGATAGGAGATAGGGTGGACCCTTGGGGGACACCCATGAGTACTGGAGAGGGCTAGGAATGAGAGTGGTTTGCCTTGACTCTTTGTGATCTTTGGCGGAGGAAGGACGAGAACCATTTTAACACCTGACCAGAGAAACCCATCCTGTTCTGCAGAATGGATAGGAGGTTGTCATGGTTAACCATGTCGAATGTGGAGGAGAGGTCCAGGAGGATCAGTAGGCAGGATTCATTTTGGTTAAGCATTTTTAAAATGTCATCCATAACGTGAGTTAGAGCCGGTTTGGTGCTGTCCCCCTTCCGAAAGCCGGATTGATGCTGGTCTAGGAGTTGGAAATTCTCTATGTGAGAACAAAGTTATGATTGTACGCATTTTTCTAGAGGTTTGGCTAGGGTGGGTATGTTGGAGATAGGGCGGAAGTTTTTGAGGTCAGTGTTACGGTTCAAAGAAAGATACGTAGTCCAGAGGTGTATTTCAGGATCACAGCTTCATTCTTCAGATAAGATCCAAGTTATGCTTCATGCTATGCCCCACCAGGAGCAGCCTCCTTGGCACTCAGCCCTTTGACACCAACTGATTCCTTCTTCCACACAAACACTCTCAACATTCTGATGACATCACATAGACTGAGCAGCAAGGCAAAGGGCAATAATAGAGAGGACGCATTAACCACTTACTTGATTATAACAGTCAGCTTTGTCAGCGTTAGTTTTTTTTTAGTATAAGTGATAACTGAGCTGTTTTTAGGCAGTCAGGGATCCTGCCTTGTGATAGAGAAGCATTTACAATCCTAGTCCAGGTGGGGATGAGTACATTCTTGATTTCATTGAAGATGGCCGGGGGCAAAGGGTCGCTGAAGTGGTTAGATGGGTTGATATTCTGGAGAATCTTGTTGATTTCTTTTCCACTGTGTAGGGTAAAGGTGTCCCATGATGCATTGTTCTTGGTGTTCAGGCTGATAGGATTGTCCTTTTCTAAGATGTCAAGGGGTGCTGCGGACCCAGAGGATGGCAGTAGAACCTTCTTAGAGGCGAGGTCAATGGTGACGAGTCTTGATTTCTCAGTGAAGAAAGCAGCACGTTTGTTGCATGAGGGTGGGCTGCCTCCAGAGTCAGAGTGGTTTGGACCCAAAACTGATTGCTGTTCGACCAATTTGAAGAGTTTCTTGGGGAGGTTAGCAGCTTGATCAAGTTGGAGTCTGGAGTAGTCTGCCTTAGCGCTCTTGATTTGTTTGTTGCAGAAGCTCCTAACATCTCTAAGGAGTTTGAGTTGGTCCAAGGAGGGATTGGATCGCCAGGAATGTTCAACTGCCCTAAGGTTGCGGCGTTCCGTGTTTAAATTGTCATTTTATCACGGTGTGGATAGTTTTTTTAGCCATTTTTTTGTTGGACTGGTGCAGTGTCAACCATGATGTGGGAGATGGTCGAGTTGTAGGAGTTGGTGAGTGACTGAACCTCAACCAAGTCAGCTTGGGAGGAGAGGGCATATTTACAGCGGGCAGCTAGTTCATCTGAGTTTATTGAACTGAGGTCCCATTTCCAGATCTTTGATTTTGTTGGTTGAAACTTCCTCATCAGTACAGCCCTTAATTTCTGGTAGGTCTGAGAGCGAAGCAAACATCAACATGAAAAGGAGCAGTTGGCCAAAGGTAGAGACAAGTGTGAAGTGCATAACGATGAGCTTCAGGCGCTCTAAAAGATAATATATGCAACTCAAACTTCCCACTCCAAAACCTAACTGCCAGTAATAATTGCCACCATCAGGACAGCAGGCATCAGGGGCACATGCATGCATTTCACACACCTGTACCACCCATACGAACTCGCATCCTCCACCTGGGACTCAAAAATGGGTACAGAGGGGTCAATTAGTTCTCCTCAGGCACTCGGCTAGGAAGGGGGGACAAACAGCCAAACAGGTCCCTTTGACCCACCTGCAGCTATGTCACTCTTCATCAGTGTTGAAATTCAACAGGAAATGTACTAATTGGCAGTCTGATTGAAATGTATCATGAAAATGTCATATGACTCAAGAGGACAGTTACACATTACACGTCCATGCATGTTTATTGTGCTAACTCTTCTCAACTTTGACGCAATCTAATGATTTATGCGAGGCTGATAAATTGAACAAAATGTCAAATGTTTAGTAGAACAGGAGTATCCAACACCGTAGTAGCTTTTTTCAGTCAGAATCACTGATTTGATCTGAGGACGACCCTCATCATGGATGGAAGCACTCCACAGGTTGCTTCAAATTAATTTGTTGGCCTATTGGTGAGCTCAAAAGGCGTGTCATATTCTATTCATCACTATGAACAGCTTAGCGAGGTATAGGAGAGCATTTTGTATGCCCACCTTCTGTAGTGAGCGTTTCACCAGGAGGAATTTGTTGTAATGTTTCAAAGCAGCTGCATGCGCTGCTTAATTCGATCTCCATGGTTGCATTCTGTGTGGGACAGTTGGGTCGGAGATTAACTGCAGGCTGGCAGCAGGAGCTGGTGGCTGATATTTGAACTAGATAAAGACTCTCAAAACGTACCTGTCTGAGTCTTTTCAACACTGGCGACGAGGGAAAACTTGCAGGGGACACGTTGCCACCAGCTCTCCCCATTTCCGACGAATCCACGGCTTCTTCACGGATGACTTCACCTCACAGCGCTTGTTCTTCTGTTATTTTAGTTCTTGTTATTTACTTTTATTTTCTCTGTAAAGGGGATGTGTTGTAATGTTTCAAAGCAGCTGCATGCGCTGCTTAATTCGATCTCCATGGTTGCATTCTGTGTGGGACAGTTGGGTCGGAGTTTAACTGCAGGCTGGCAGCAGGAGCTGGTGGCTGATATTTGAACTTAATAAAGACTCTCAAAACTTACCTGTCTGAGTCTTTTCAACAGGATTCTCTACATGTACTGACAGAGTGAAATCAGAATAGATTAAAATATTGCTATCACTGTAGTTAAGATCACTTCTCTCTTTGGCTAGACCCAAGATTGTACCATGCTCTTTGAAGTTTAGTTGCCTAGCGATGATTGACGGGGCTGACGTTCAACAGTGGTAGACGGGGCCTCAGGGACCTCTGAAGCCTCAGCACTGAGAACATCACAGAGAACTTCACAGTGAATTCTACTTCTCAGGAGAGCTATTTCAGTATTTGTTCTACAAAGTCTTCCATTCTCCGCATGGTGGTCGATTCAGAAATCCCTAAAATGTACACATTTTTATGGCAGAACTAAGTTTAAACATTCTTCATTTTTTTCTTTTATGGTATCTGAAGCCGTTTCCATCTTCAGTTTTTCTTGTGGTCTTTTTCACCATCTTTTGCATCTGATGCATCTGATGCTTGAGATGTCTTATGCTGTCATCATTGGCTGTCTACTGCGGACAAGCTGGTCAGTTAGTGTTTCTATTTTAGAGTCTGTTTCCACGAGGCTGTACCTCATGTCTAGCAGGAGTAGTCTTATATTTCTCCCGCCATTCCACTGTGGTAATGACTGAGGGGATGTGGTATCCTGACTAGGTGCTTGCATAGTAGACCTGTTTGTGCATCTGGGCCCAGATGTAGGTAATCCGATTTTACCGATTCTAAAATACCGAATTTTACCAAATCGGTATTTTAGAATCGGTAAATGGTATGTAGATAAAAAATAGATAATAAATACCGATTCGGTAAAATTCGGTATCGGACAATCGGAAAATACCAAATCGGTATTTACCGATTCTGTATTTACCGAATCTGTAATCACCGATTCTGTAATTACCGAAGCGGTATACCCCATGCATTCCTGTGGGCCAAAAAGCCCATAGGAATGCATGGGGAAAACCGAATCGGTAAATAC
The DNA here is from genome assembly GCF_964261635.1 of Lissotriton helveticus. Classification (NCBI taxonomy): domain Eukaryota; kingdom Metazoa; phylum Chordata; class Amphibia; order Caudata; family Salamandridae; genus Lissotriton; species Lissotriton helveticus. Next base: position 168,340,583 of record NC_136059.1, on the reverse strand, counting down.
AGAATCGGTAAATACCGAATCCGTAAATACTGACTCTTAAATACCGAATTTCATGCAAATTCGGTATTTCAGTGGTTACCTACATCTCAAATACTAATTTTTTACCATTTCTTAATTTCCGATTCGGTATTTTTACCGATTCGGAATTTTTCCCGATTCGGTAAGGTTTCCGATTCGGTAACTTTACCGAATCGGTAAATTTACCGATTCGGATGTTTTTGGCTCCCCTACATCCCAAATGCCCAATACCGGTCGGTAACGTCCGAAATTCGGTGAATTCGGCCGTTACCGACCGGTATTGGCTACCTACATCTGTCCCCAGGTCTCAAAGCTTAGTTTGCTTACCATCTTGCTATTCCATGGTGAGGTCAGTAAGTGGATACGTGGTATTGAACACGTCTGTAGCTTAGAACCTTACAGCAGCTGCAGCCATGTAACAGGGCTCTTGGGGTTGTGCCGTATGCGATTTGGTGGCCATAGGGTCTTGTTACTATAGTGAGTAGGCACCAGCATAGGTCTGCTCATTTAAGTGTCCAGTCCTAATGCTTCTTAGCACCAGTGTGAAAGTCATACTGTCTTCTTCACTTGAAGTGGTCCCGCTACTCCCTACCAGCCAATTTCAAAGATCGGACTGAGGGGATATGAGCAGACCCCACACTCGATCAGGCACAATAATGGATCATTCAATTTCCTAGTCTGTATCCGCAGTCAGTTCATATGATACCCATTGAAACGGTACGTAACCTAGGAATTAGCTTCAATGACAAGCTGAACCTAGAAACTCAAAGTCAACAAGATAGTGGGGTGCCGCTTCTCTCTCATTAGAGTACACTGGAAGATTTTACCGATGTTATCAATCCAGGAACGAGCACAAGTAGTAAGGAGTGTAATTCTGAGTCACCTGGATTATTGCAATGCTTTGCTGCTGGAGTTTCCAAGGTTTTTGATCAGGAGACTCCAGAGAATCCAGACTGTGGCGGCAAAGCTTGCTTTAATGAGACCACGACGGTCATCAACATCTCAGGCGCTGGAGGAGCTGCCGTGGCTCCCTGTATCACAGAGGATACAATTTAAATCACTCTGTATCATTTTTAAGTCGCTGTACGGGATTGGGTCTAAACTCTTACAGAATAAATTTGGTTCCCACCCGTAGTCTGCGCTCCTCCTCGGCCAACCTGGTAAAAGTACCCAGTATAAAAAGAGCAAAATCGGGGGGAGAGCTATCAGCTTTGCAGCAGCGCAGCTTTGGTACGGTCTTCCTACTGATCTGAGGCTGATGCATGACCTACTGATGTTCGGAAATAAAATAAAAACTTGGCTATTTCCCAGAGCATAGGCTGCTTGCACGTAGCATGGCCTTTCCACAGCACAATGGTGGCAGTGCACATGTATCTTAGTGCCAGGATGTCTGTAGGGTTACAGTGCGCTTTACAAGTATGGATAACAATAAGAACAATACCAATAACTGCTGTCGTACTTCATCCTGTTGTTTTCTGTGCATGGGGACCCGCCTTTGAGAACAGGCTTGGGGGCTACGAGTGGATCCTGTTATGTGATCCCTTGCAGGGGTCCAATAGACTTTCAGGAGCATGTCTTTCATTTATAGCATGGATCCTCATGCTCTTCAGCACGCGAGAGCTCACTAACGAGGGTCCAAGCCCACCACTATTGTCATCACTGAAACCTGGTTTTACTCATACTCCACAGCCTAATTCAACCTCATTCTGCAGTTGGGATACAGCCCCTACTTCAGGAAAGAAGAAACATTGGTGAGAGAGCTTTATTCACAAACAGTCCATTCAATCAAACCCACCACCTCCAAAAAGAAAACACCCAAGAAAACCTCCACTTGCAACAAACGGTGATGGAGCCTGGATGTGAGCACCCCTATAAGCCACTGACTTGCACTGCAGAACAATCATCCACGTCTTCCTACCTCCTTAAACTCAAAGTTGCCATGAGAGCAAAGAACCATAGAAGCTATAGACATGTATGCAAATAATCATTATAAAACCTGAAACTTTGGACACCAAAATGATCACAAGAGTTGATCATGCAAAAGCAATCCAGAGAGTCAACCTAACAGCCTCTAATTCTATCTAAATATAACAACATAGCCTCCCACATGTCTAGCAAACTTCTGGCAATCAGGAGGACATAGCCAAAAATAAAGTTTTACCTTTGTTTATAAAAGGTTTCCTGTATTTAAAAGCAGTCATAGACATGGTGTTCTGCTGACCTCAGCAGGCACTATCCCTGTGATGGCAGCAATTCAGAGACCAAACTCATTAAAATTCATGACATAGGCTAATTGCAAACCGATCTATTAGAACAAGGTCGGTTTGCAAAATAGCACAGTGGTAACAAAAATATTATTCATAAATTGCGAGCAGAATTTTGTGACCAGTGCTCGTGCATTCGACAAGTGTTCTTGCATCTGGCCCAATATGCAGAATTTGTTATCAGGTTGAACTGCAACTCGCTGTTATCTTATTCTTAAAAAAATATAAAATACATTTAGGAAAACGTTTAAGATGGGAAAGGTTTGCTCGAGTGTTGACCTTCATTTTTCTGTGAATTTCACAATCTGATAACTGATGACAATTGAGATAGGTTTTTTCATTAAGTAGCCATGATAAACAGGAGTGAACCTGATAAGTTCTACTTTACCGTCACATATGCATGTTGTTTGTTTAATACATATTTTGTTAAGTGTCGGCAGCGCGTGCCATTCCATGTTGGCATCACTGCTGTCTAGTTTATGAATTATGACCGGCTCAAATCCAATATATGTTTCTGAGCCCAGGGTAGCTGCTTGAGGATTCACCAGGGATCTGTGAATTGCAGAAGAGTCAGTGAGCACATATTGCATTTAAAGTTCAGTGTCTCCCGAGGGCTCTTCATAAAGTGGACAGAAAGCCAGAACACTGATTTGATTAAATATTTGTTTAGCTCTCAGACTCTGAGATAAATATTCACTTTGTGAGCAGTATCAGTGATGGATGCACCCGTTTCAGCAGGACAGTAGCATTTGAATAGTTTGAGAATGTAATTAAATTATGGTTGGTAGATGCAAAGCTTGAATCATCCCTGACTATCAATCCGGAATTCACACTGAACATTATGTGCCATAAGTATCAAGGCCAAATGGGTTCGCAAACGCCGAAATTAGCAGAATTTCGGCGTTTGCGAACTCATTTTCGCAAAATGGTATGTCTCAAACAATTTGGGTGCAAAATAAGGAATCGCAAAATTTGCCATTCCTTATTTTGCGATTGCATTTAAGGAATCGCAAATTTTGCGATTCCTTAAATGCAATGAATCAAGGAAAAAGAAATTCCAAAATGCCCTTAAGGAATCGCAAATTACCACCAACTTCTAGTTGGTGGAAAGTTGCGAATTCTTTTAAAAAAGCATTTTTTTGAAAATCCAATGGTGCCATGTGACGCTCATACATGCCCTTAGGGCATGTATGTGTGCCATATGCGCACACATGTCATTTTCAGGGGTGCAGCAGGGTGTTCTTGAGACACCCCTGCACCCTTGAAATTATTCTCAATTTGCGATTAGCAAATTGCGAATCGCGAATTGAGAATAATTTCCCATTCATTCCTATGGGCCTCCTGGCCCATAGAAATGAATGGGAAATTATTCCTTAATAGCGATTAGCAATTTGCTAATCGCAATTAAGGAATTTTAAGGAATCGCTAAAAAATAGCGAATTTCTTCATACATACCATTTTGCGATTTCTAAATAGCGATTCCTTAAAAATCGCTATTAAGGATTCGCAAAAGGGTATGTTGATACATATGGCCCATAGTCCTCGCCAGACCTCACTGTCACAGTCCTTGAACACATGAGCGATAGCTCCTCCCCAAAGACATCCAAGAGGAAATTCCCCTTCTCCCACCCCTACCCTCCAGACCACGCCCACTTCCTGTGGCACATAACCCCCCGACCTTGCCTTTCATCATCATTTTTTTTCTTCTGCAGATCTGTAGTCTGGCTGGAACTCTAGTGTATACTTGGTTAGTGTGAACGGTTTGCTTCAGCTGCCATTTTTTTTTTATTAAGTCCCTGCTGTAGTGGGACGGCTCTGCTCTGTGCAGAAGGCACAGTATTGTGCGAGGGTTTTCAATCAATCAATCATTTGTAAAGTGCACTACATACCCGCGAGGGTCTCAAGGAGCTAGGGGGGTTTGTCACGCCCAGTGCACCCGGGTTGTGGTGGTGTGGTGTACCATGGATTCCTTGTCCATAGCCGACTCCAATTGTATTTTTTATTGACTTCCTGTGGATGCAGCTTGGAGGAAACAGTGCGGCTCAGGGAATGTAGGCTTGGTGTAGGTTCCTGCTGCAGCGGGACTGCCAATGACCCCAATCCAGTGTTGTTTGCTGCGCTTCGCCGGCATACCCAGCGTGTTTTGGTGAGTCACTTTCTCTATGGTTCTCTTGGCGTGTTGCTGGTCGTGTGTCAGAGGTGTAGCGGGTGTTTCGACTACAGCGGGACTGCCAGGGCCTCTGTTGGTTGTTTCAGTTAGGCGTTGGGCACCGGATAACATTGTACGGTGCGGCAGTGCAAGGACAAACGCTTTCACATTAGGGAGGCGTGGCTAGGGTCCTGGTTAAAGCGACAGCCACGGGCTCCGTTCAGTAGTTTCTTAGTGCCAGGGGGGCCCGGAGCTCGGAAGAGCCTTCACCCATACCATCTTGAACAAACCTGATCTCGTCGGATCTCAGAGTTTAAGCGGGGTCAAGTCTGGTTATTACCCAGAGGGGAGGTACCCTGGGTATACCAGCTGCTGTAATCTACGTCTTCTGTAAGCTTCTATGGAGAAGTTCTGGGCTCTGTTTTAACTGTGCGAATTGCGGGAAAGGGTTGTTTAAGTCTAATGGCATGGGTAGTGATTTTTTATTGGCAGGCATGGTGGTGTGGTGCTCCTGCTTTGTAGCAAATTGTTAAGGGGCGATGTGGGTGGATGGGATTGTACTAATTTGCTGGTCAATGGGTTGGTATGCATATAGATTGGATGTGCTGCCTCTGGCTTCTGACTCATCATGGATGGCGTTAAGAGATCAGAGAAGTGGTTGCTGGGCCTTCCACTGCACCTTCATTGGTGGATGTTCAAAGAATGATTGAGGCCACTGTTTCTGCTGCCTTTCAGGCTAGAGAGTCCCTGGGGGCAAAGAAGCAGAAATTGGATACCTCTGTTCCTCCCGATCCTGACGGTGATTCAGAGGATGAGGTGAGGGGTCGGTTTATTCATGAGACTGACCTTCACAGTATTCTACAGCATGTTCCGGACAATTTGGGGTTCCCTGATCCCTCAGTGGCAGAGGAGTCTGAAGATTTTCTGCCAATTATCAGAAACAGAAGACTGAAGGACTTTCTGTCCATAACTCTGTCCAGGATGTACTGGAGGGGGAATAGAAGGATGTCGATAAACATGCCTTTCCCCGGTTTCTGGCTACGCGATATCCTCTGCAAGGGTTTTCAGAGGAATTCCCTTCGGTGGTGAAGGTTGATTCCTGATGGCTGGACTTTCATCACAGAGTCTGGTTGTTTCGGAGGTTGCGGTTCCTTCTGATCCTGGGGAAAAGAGGGTTAAGGGGGCTTTGAAAAGGTCAATTGACGCTTCCAACCTGGCTGTTTTATCGGCAGCATACACATTTATTATTATTTATATTACATTTATATTATAACTGTGACTGGACCCATCTGGTCCAGTCACGGTTGAAAGACTGTCAATGTATTTCGGAGCATCTGCTTCAGGAGGAAGATCACTCTGAGTCCTTGACTATGTTGGAGCAGAATTTACGTTTCTTGTCCGACTTGTTCTTTGATTCCCTTAGTGCTTCGGCTGCAGTGGCTGGGGCATCGGTGATGGCTAGGCGGCATTTGTTGCTTAAGCCTTGGAAAGTGGAGGCAGCTCAAACGAATGCGCTCATGAAATTACCTTTCACAGGCTCCAAACTGTTTGGGGATCCATTAAAAGCTATGATTAAGAAAATGGCACCGGACAAGAAGTTGTTTGCCCTGGTCTGCCCTACACCGAAGGAAAAGTTTGCTGGCTGTAAAAGGTCATTCGGGCAGGCGTTTCAGTCTAAAATGGTCACTCAGCCCTTTTGTGGTTGGGAACGTGTCCGGGGTACCCCTTCCTTCCAAAGATCCCAGGACAACAAGGAAATTCGTGAGCTTCCAGTCAGTCTAAATCGTGACTATCCATTGTTTTGAGGGGAGGGCCTAGTTGGGGATCACCTCAGGAACTTTTTGCTGGTCTTGGAGGAGTTTGTCAGGGATGATTGGGTCCTACAGATTGTCAAACTGGGGCATTGTATAGAGTTTGTGGATCCCCCAGTGGAGGTGCGCCATGCTACCTCTGTTCCCAGTGTTCCAGCCAAAAAGCAGGCTCTGTTGTATGAGGTTCAGGACCTGTTGTTCAAGGGGGCTATTGTGAAGGTCCCTGTGGGGCAATGGATAAAAGGGATTTACTCTATTCTGTTTCTGATCAGGAAGCCCAATGGAGATTACCGTCCTGTGTTGGATTTAAAAGCAGTGAATTTGTGCATTCCTCACCGGTGCTTCAAGATGGTGACTCTCCAGTTGATTCTGCCCGTCCTTTCGGCGGGAGACTTTCTCACATCTCTGAATGCATATTTTCATGTCCCAGTTCACAGTGACTCACAGCAGTTTCTGCAGTTTTGTCTGGACAGCAGCAATATCCAGTTTCAGGTACTGCCCTTTGGTCTCTCTGCTTCATTTAGGGTGTTTACTAAGGTGTTTACTAAGGTGTTGTCTCCCTTGGTGGGGTCGTTGCATGCTCAGGGAATCCAGCTGTTTCCATACTTGGTTGATTTCTTCCTCTTCTTTCACTCAGATACCCAGGATATCTGCCGTCTCCTGCAGAAGTTCAGGTGGATTCTAAACTTGGGAAAGTACCATTTGATTCCCCATTCAGGAACTGCTCTTCATTGGAGGGTTCTTCAACACAGGGGTGGATAAGTGTGGCTTTCCCAACTTCGCAGGTTGACTCATATGAAAGAACTGAGGAGGGTATTGGCCTCTCCCACTTCCATTGCTCCACAGTGGTTGAGAGTGCAGGGGTTGATGGCAGCGAAAGTCATGATTGTTTCTTGTACCTCCTTGTGAATCCCATTTTGAGATACTGGTGTCTGAGATCTCAGGATTACAAACTGTTGATTCCAGGGGGCGGGAGGGGGTGCAGCAGGGATTTCCAAGAAGTTGGCCTGGTGGTTGGCTCTGACGACGAATGCCAGAGGGTTGGGGAACTGTGACTGCTCAAGATTCAGTTCAGGGGATCTGGTAGGTCCAGGAGGCTCTGATGTCTTCCAACTGGAGGGAGTTGAAGGTCGTACAGTTGGCCCTGGATCATTTTCTTCCTTGGGTCCTGCAGCGAGATGTAATGTTGCAGACAGACAACACTGTGGTGGTGTGCTATGTTAACCACCAGGAGTGTGCAAAAGTGGCTCAACAGATTTGCCAGTCGGCTGAATTCGTTGTCACTGAGGTTGCTGCAGCTGCCTGGGGTGTTGAACTCAGAAGCGGGTCATTTGAGCAGGTTGTTTCCCTCCCTGTCGGAAATGTGTTTGGATCGCAAGATGTTTGGGGTGCTCATGCGGATGTTTGGGGTGCCCAGGGAGGGCCTGTTTCCAACCCTGGAGAACATCTTAAGGGAAATTTGCTCTCCGTGCCAGTCAGAGACGGTTGGGAGGGTGGATGCTCTGTCCTTTCTGTGGGTCACAGGTTTGATGTATTCCTTTGCTCCGATTGCTTAAATTCAGAGGGTTCTTCTGGAGGTCAAGTTGGACAGGGCCTCTGTGATCCTGGTGGCTCCAGTCCGGAGCAGGCAGACTTGGTTTCCTCTGTTGTTACAGTTGGTTGTGGAGCCTTGCTGGAAGCCTCCGGTGGACCCCTGTCCTCTGTCATTTCCAGCTCTGTCTCTGCAGTGTCTGGTTCGGTTGCAACTGGTGGGCTGGCTGTTGAAAGGAAAAACCTGGTGGCTCTGGGGTGTCCTCCTGGGGTGGATCTCTTTATTCAGCAGTCTCGTATGCCTTCTACCCATAAATCTTGTGCTCGGCATTGGGTGTCCTTTCAGGGTTGGTGTGCTGATAAGGGCCGGTCTGCCCTGACTGTGGATCTTGTGCTTGTCTTGGACTTTCTGAAGGATGGTTTTGAGTTAGGCTTGGTGGTTTACTCTTTAAGGGCTCAGTGGGAGACTGTGAGGGCTCTTCGGGGTTCTGCCTATGAGGCTTTTGTGCCTTTGGTATCCTGGCTGTTGAGGAGTTGTTTTCTCAAGAAGCCTGTGATTAAGTCCTTGACTCCAGGTTGAGATCTCCCGTTGGCGCTGAGGGTATTGCAGTCGGCTCCTTTTTACGCAGATGGAAGAGGTTTTTGACTATCAATGTGGTTTTCCTTGTGGCTATCACCTCGGCCAGAAGAGTTCTGAAATTGGGCATGTTTTTGAAGTGTTATCCGGATCAGATGGTTCTCCAGCCTGACCCTTCTTTTGTTCCTAAGGTTCCCTCCTCTTTTCAATGCTCAGAGGAGCTTGTGCTACCTGTTTTGTGCCCTGATCCTCAGTCTGAGGAGGAGGTGCGACTGCACTGTTTGGATGTGAAGCGTGCTCTTGGTGTGTACTTTATTCGTACCCTCCCGTTGCGTAAAGTGGATTCCCTTTTTCTTACTTTTCGCATGGTGGGTCAAGGTCTGAAGCCTCCTGCTGCTACTTTCAGTAGGTGGCTGAGGTGGGCAATCTTGGCAGCTTATGAGTCCAGTGGAGTGCCAGTGCCTGGATCTGTGCAGGGGCGGTCGACTCGGGGGATGACTGTTTCCTGGGCTTTTTTTCATGGGGTGTATATGGCGGAGATCTTCAAGGCTGCCACTTGGAGTGCCCCCCACACCTTTATGTCTCATTATCACCTGGTGGTCGGTGTGGTGCTGGGTCTGCCAGCTTTGGGAACGCATTGATGCATTCTGTGCCGGGGGTGTAACTTTGCTGCTTGTTATTCTAATAAAGTCTGTCTGCAGGTCTGTTGTTGAAGCCAATTCTTGCCTTGGTATCTGCTCACTTGTGTAAGGACTGCGACGGGGAAGTCTGGTGAGGTAATGACTGGTTACTTACCGATAATATTTTTTACTCTGAGTCTGAGACCTCCCTGTCACAGTCCTGGTACCCAATGCTCCCTCCCTGTTTCGGCTTCTTGTGCTTTGTGGTACAGGATGTTGGAACGTAAGGTATGGGTTATGTGCCACAGGATGTGGGCATGGCCTAGAGTGTAGGGATGGGAGCAGGGGAGTTCCAGCTTGGGATGTCTGTGGGGAGGAGCTATCACTCATGTGTGTAAGGGCTGTGACTGGGAGGTCTAAGACTCAGAGTAATTAATATTACCCATAAGTAACTGGTCATTGCCTTCGAACAAACCAAACCTGCATGCCCCAACTTAAAACACACCTATCAGGTGTAGAGAGGGCCTGCATCTTTGTTCACCACAGTCCCTTCAAATTTCAGGAAGAAAACAGGAGGCATGTTTGATGAATAAAAGTAAGCCATTCTTAGTGATGACAACAGAGGCAGTTTATTGCAGTCTTTCAAACCCTATTGGCTATCTTTACCTACACGGAGTGTATCTACGGAAACATACAATCAATAGAATAAAGTTTAAAGATATTGACAGTGTTTTGTTCCTCCACCCCCTGCTCTGGTCCAAATGAGATGGTCCACAATTTAGGGGTTCTTCTTGGTAGCCCACCCGCTTCTATTAACCACGTGTGAAATACCTGGGTAAATTTTTCAGAAGCAGATGTTTTGTGAAATATCTGCAGGGATGGGCAAGCCATGGTAGTGTAGTCACCTTCCAGTTCCTGGCTCAAATACTATGTTTGTCTATTGTCAGGGTTATGGGAAGTTTCTGTCCTAACCACAAAGGAGTTGTAAGGCTCATAGGAGATTCCAGAACGGTTGCATAACAGAGGCACGCCTGGCTGAACCACACACGCTTTTACAATGCGACCCTGGGGGATGCTCGAGATAGGAGCGGGCCTAGTGATGGATAGGATTTTATGGCAATGGCTGTCAGGTTGCTTATGGGTCTTGGGAACCTGTGAAAATTTGCTTCTACCGGAGGCTGATGGGGCATGAAGACTGATGGTATAGGAGAGTCTCCTGCTGCCACATTTGCCTCAGGAACACATGTGGCAGAGCTGCTGTGTCTTGTTGCCTCCCTCTCTACATATTCTCTATGTTTTCCATCTTTAATACACATGCAGAATGCAGCACAGATAGAAGGATAAAAAATTAGACGAAATAAAGATATTTCTCCTTGCTACGCCTCCCCTGTGGAGGTGTAGCATTTTGACGCATTCTCAGGTCTACCACTAATGGTAAATCTGGAAAGGCACCAAAATCCATGGGTGGATGCGTGGGAACACCCACGCTCCAGCCAGGTATCGCCTCCCTGGGGGCAGAGTAACCCAAGGCAGCGATTTGCGCTGTCTTGCGTTACTCCAGATTTACCAAGCCATGTAGGTCCACGCGAGGAGGCCTTGCGTGACTTGATAAATCTGACTTTAGTGTTGTGCCGAACTTGCACCCTCTTGCATGGTGCAAGAGCATTGCAACACAGTGATAAATGTGGCCCTTGATGTGAATAGTTTAGCTTATTGGCCTCTTAGCTTAAGTGTAGACACATTTGAAAGTTGTTTCTGTTGTTGTGGCCGAAAATCCCTTTGTGTTGTGTGTCCTGTCCTGATGCCTGTCCTAATTCTCATATTAAAGCTGTTCAGTGCACTGCAAGGGAGTAGCCAGAATGAAAATACCCCCTCCCCCCACACACTTTTTAATCATATTCAAAATATCACTGAGTGAGTGATGCAGGCATGCCCAGCATTCGTTCTACTGGTTGCCACTTTTCTTTTCTTACTTTCTTCCATCTCCATCTCAATTCTTCCTTCTAACATTTTCCATCCATCTATTCAACCTTTCCTCTTCCCTCCTACTATCTTGATCTATTTATCTTTCCTTCCTTCTCTCAAGTTATCCTTTTCTGTCTGTCTTTTTCAACCTTCCTTCTTCCCTCCATTCTTTTCCTCACAGCCATCACCCACCAACCCGTCCATCACCATATTATCGTTTTCTTCATTATCCTTTCATCTATCTACCACTCTCCCTGTCAATCCAGCCATGGTAATCTTCATTCATTCACTCATCTCTGCAAATGTCCACCCAGTCATCCTTAGCTCAACGTATCTTCCATTCATCCATCCTTCATTCTGTTCATCTATCTACCCATTTCTCATTCTTTCCATCCATCCATCCATCACTTCATCTACCCATCTCTCCAGCCCTCTCTCCTACCATAATGTGGTCTCTTGTTCCACCAGTCGCAGCTCCATTATACTGTTCTCTTACAGTGAATTTTATGAGTTTCTATACAGAAAGCTGCTTAGCTAAGTAAAGTCACAGATCATCAAAGTAAACATCAATTTAAGTAATATATGCCACACAGCACTGTCCAGGTGCGCCCACCCCCGCTCAGGCTGCTAAAGAGTGGAGTTCATGACGCCTTTTAGTCACAAGTATATTACTAAAGCCTGGTGTGGTAACCACTGTCATTTAGAGACAACACATTTTCCATTGAAATGATCACTAAATTCGGGCAGAAATACAGGGGCATATTATCAAGGGATTTATATCCGCCTTTTTGGCTTTAAAAGCCAAGAAAGCAGAGATAAAATAATCTCCCTAGCAGCAACAGGGTGTTAACACATAAATTTGCATGTTAGCATCCTTTTTCTCTACGCTTCCCCTTGCATCTCTAATGAGATGCAAAGGGGGCGTTCCAGTTAAAAATAATAGGAGAAATGTGGTTAAGCGACATTTCTCCCATTATCAAGGATTTCGCTAACCCTGTTAGTGATAAAAAAAAGCAGCGCTAACCACGGGAGAAATGTATTTTTCTATATATTATTATTCTATATATATAATTCTATAATATATAATTCCACAATTGTACTCTGGGACAGATTAATAAATCAGGTGAAGCACCTGTTTCACTTCAGATGTACACTATGAATGCCCCCTCACATTATAAGGCCCACACCAGGGGCTGTATTACAATAAGCGCCCTGGGGACACAATGGGTGTTTGCTCCCGCTTTGCTCCCCCCTGGTGCACTTTGGTATTATAGAAGGTGGCGCAGACGCTTGTGCGTCCCCTGCTATATTACCAATAGCGCTGGCTCACTTAAAGTGCCAGCGCTACCTTCAGAGAGTGTTTCCTCACTTGCATAGGGGCGTGCCCTATGCAAATGAGGGTATTCCTTTGACTCTGCCCCAGCGCCCTATTACAGACACGGGCGCAGAGTCAAAGCAGCTCCCAGGATGTGCACTGATAGTGCGCCATTTAAAAGGTGGCGCACTGTCAGTGCGCCTCCAGGTAGCAGCCCTCTGTAGGTGGTAAAGGGGGTCCCATGGATCTCCCTGACATGTCCTTGCAGACGGGTGCAGTCACTGACTGAACCCTTCTGCAAGGTGATCTCTAATACCCTGTAAAAGTGCAGGCTGGTGTTGCCTGCACTGTGAAAACACAGAGCAGCTGCACCATATTTTCACATGCAGGCACTGCCCCCTGGGCAGCGCGAGTTTGCAGCTCCAGTGGGGCAGCACATACATTAGAATAGGGAGCATTGTGATAACTTGCACCTGGCGCACATTTTAAAGGGTGCACCGGGAGCAAACAATCCCAATGCAAAATAAGGTCCCATGTCAGCATCAATCCTTAAAGGGTCCATTCTGCAACAAGCTTCCTGTGCACAGATGGAGGGGTGAGCTGGCAGTTGTATCACATACTCAGCCCACACATGTGTGCACATACAGAATTTACAGTGAGTAACTCACTCAGAGTAAGTCCAAAACCGGTGAGTACAAAAGCAAAAATATACAGGAAGTGAAATGGGTGAAACCCATCTTGCTACACAAATACAAAAAACTAGCACAAAGAAAGTGGTCAGTATCATCTATGAACTGATTTGCAAAAAGTGAAGCAAGTAAATCAATAAGCGTGGGCGTAAAATCCGTTCCGCTCGCGGATTTTCGGCGAATTCGCAATCCGCGAACTGTCACGAATTTGCTGAAAATTCGCAAATTCGCGCGAAATTGATTTTTTTGCTTGGTCGCACTTGGCAAATAGAATACTATACAATTTTGCGGCGCACAGCGTTCACTTACCGTCATTCAGAGTCTGATCAGTTGTTTTTGTCCATGTTTGCGTGTGCTGCGCCATTTTGGATCTTACTGCGGGATCCCGCGGGAGTTTTTCGACCGCGATTACGTCATCGCGGCTTGCCACCTTGCACAGGGAGAGTTTGGCAACGCGAGTACGTCATAAAGGCCCGTGATCACGCATCGCGGGAGTAAACACTTGCGAACACGTAGATGCGGCGGGCAGCGACAATCTCGCAATTGCGAGATTGCAAAATTTGCAATTTCGCACAAGAAATCCACCAGCAGGCAGTAAACCTTGAAAATTATGATTTTTATCAGAATAACTCCTTAGGTTGACATTTGCTTGCACTTTTTTTTGTTGCAAGGAGTCCATTTTGGGGGGGGGGGTGGGAGGAAGGAAGTGCCCCACAGTCTCCAACTTCCTGTTCCTGTCCAGCAGGCTCCTCCCAGTGCTTTCTTCATGTGCTGGTCACTTTGATTTGGATCTTGACCTGGAAGGATTACTTTTTGTGGATGCTGCTGGATATTTGGATTTGAGGCCTTTTTGACTTTCTTTGGATCACTTTTGGATTAGAAATTTCACAAGTAAGTTTGTTTGGGGCATTACAGTTGCTGCAACTACAATTTTGGAACTTTTTCAGAACATTAAATAAAATATATTGTGGGTAGCCACAGTATCCAGTAGGACCAGGGTTAGTTATGGGTGCATGATGCAACTGTTTTGTTGAATTTCAACATCTTTTAGGGCATGGATGGCATTGGATTGTGGTGATTTTTGTGTGTTTTTCGATTTTTTGGGGTGTTGTTGGGGCCTTTTGCCCAGGGGTACTCACTCAGTGGTGCATGGGCCTAGTCTTTCTGTGTTGTCTCTTTAATGTAAACATCATGGAGGGCATGGATGGCATTGGATTGTGGTGATTTTTGTGTGTTTTTCGATTTTTTGGGGTGTTGATGGGGCATGGCCATGTGGGTGGGGGCCATTTTGAGGCCTGGTCCAGGGCCATGTGGTGGGGGTGAAGGGGCCATTTTGAATCCAGGCAGTGTGCTTTGTGCCATAGGCCTGCATCCAATGTGCCTTGCTTTCATCCATTATGCCCAGGGGTACCCAGTGGTGTATGGGCCTAGTCTTTCTGTGGGGTCTCTTTAATGTAAATATCATGGAAGGCATGGATGGCATTGGATTGAGGTGATTTTTGTGTGTTTTACGATTTTTTGGCTGTTGTTGGGGCCTTTTGCCCACGGGTACTCAGTGGTGCATGGGCCTAGTCTTTCTGTGGGGTGTCTTGAATGTAAAGATCATGGAGGGCATGGATGGCATTGAATTGTGGTGATTTTTGTTTGTTTTTTGATTTTTTGGCTGTCGTTGGGGCCTTTTGCCCAGGGGTACTCAGTGGTGCATGGGCCTAGTCTTTCTGTGGGGTGTCTTGAATGTAAAGATCATGGAGGGCATGGATGGCATTGGATTGTGGTGATTTTTGTGTGTTTTTCGATTTTTTGGGGTGTTGATGGGGCATGGCCATGTGGGTGGGGGCCATTTTGAGGCCTGGTCCAGGGCCATGTGGTGGGGGTGAAGGGGCCATTTTGAATCCAGGCAGTGTGCTTTGTGCCATAGGCCTGCATCCAATGTGCCTTGATTTCATCCATTATGCCCAGGGGTACCCAGTGGTGCATGGGCCTAGTCTTTCTGTGTGGTCTCTTTAATGTAAACATCATGGAGGGCATGGATGGCATTGGATTGTGGTGATTTTTGTGTGTTTTTCGATTTTTTGGGGTGTTGATGGGGCATGGCCATGTGGGTGGGGGCCATTTTGAGGTATGGTCCAGGGCCATGTGGTGGGGGTGAAGGGGCCATTTTGAATCCAGGCAGTGTGCTGTGTGCCATAGGCCTGCATCCAATGTGCCTTGCTTTCATCCATTATGCCCAGGGGTACCCAGTGGTGTATGGGCCTAGTCTTTCTGTGGGGTCTCTTTAATGTAAACATCATGGAGGGCATGGATGGCATTGGATTGAGGTGATTTTTGTGTGTTTTTCGATTTTTTGCCTGTTCTTGGGGCCTTTTGCCCAGGGGTACTCAGTGGTGCATGGGCCTAGTCTTTCTGTGGGGTGTCTTGAATGTAAAGATCATGGAGGGCATGGATGGCATTGGATTGTGGTGATCTTTGTTTGTTTTTCTTTTTTTTGGCTGTTGTTGGGGCCTTTTGCCCAGGGGTACTCAGTGGTGCATGGGCCTAGTATTTCTGTGGGGTGTCTTGAATGTAAAGATCATGGAGGGCATGGATGGCATTGGATTGTGGTGATTTTTGTGTGTTTTTCGAATTTTTGGGGTGTTGATGGGGCATGGCCATGTGGGTGGGGGCCATTTTGAGGCCTGGTCCAGGGCCATGTGGTGGGGGTGAAGGGGCCATTTTGAATCCAGGCAGTGTGCTTTGTGCCATAGGCCTGCATCCAATGTGCCTTGCTTTCATCCATTATGCCCAGGGGTACCCAGTGGTGCATGGGCCTAGCCTTTCTGTGTGGTCTCTTTAATGTCAACATCATGGAGGGCATGGATGGCATTGGATTGTGGTGATTTTTGTGTGTTTTTCGATTTTTTGGGGTGTTGATGGGGCATGGCCATGTGGGTGGGGGCCATTTTGAGGCATGGTCCAGGGCCATGTGGTGGGGGGGAAGGGGCCATTTTGAATCCCGGCAGTGTGCTTTGTGCCATAGGCCTGCATCCAATGTGCCTTGCTTTCATCCATTATGCCCAGGGGTACCCAGTGGTGTATGGGCCTAGTCTTTCTGTGGGGTCTCTTTAACGTAAACATCATGGAGGGCATGGATGGCATTGGATTGTGGTGATTTTTGTGTGTTTTTCGATTTTTTGGCTGTTGTTGGGGCCTTTTGCCCAGGGGTACTCAGTGGTGCATGGGCCTAGTCTTTCTGTGGGGTGTCTTGAATGTAAAGATCATGGAGGGCATGGATGGCATTGGATTGTGGTGATCTTTGTTTGTTTTTCTTTTTTGGGCTGTTGTTGGGGCCTTTTGCCCAGGGGTACTCAGTGGTGCATGAGCCTAGTCTTTCTGTGGGATGTCTTGAATGTAAAGATCATGGAGGGCATGGATGGCATTGGATTGTGGTGATTTTTGTGTGTTTTTCGAATTTTTGGGGTGTTGATGGGGCATGGCCATGTGGGTGGGGGCCATTTTGAGGCCTGGTCCAGGGCCATGTGGTGGGGGTGAAGGGGCCATTTTGAATCCAGGCAGCGTGCTTTGTGCCATAGGCCTGCATCCAATGTGCCTTGCTTTCATCCATTATGCCCAGGGGTACCCAGTGGTGCATGGGCCTAGTCTTTCTGTGTGGTCTCTTTAATGTCAACATCATGGAGGGCATGGATGGCATTGGATTGTGGTGATTTTTGTGTGTTTTTCGATTTTTTGGGGTGTTGATGGGGCATGGCCATGTGGGTGGGGGCCATTTTGAGGCATGGTCCAGGGCCATGTGGTGGGGGGGAAGGGGTCATTTTGAATCCAGGCAGTGTGCTTTGTGCCATAGGCCTGCATCCAATGTGCCTTGCTTTCATCCATTATGCCCAGGGGTACCCAGTGGTGTATGGGCCTAGTCTTTCTGTGGAGTCTCTTTAATGTAAACATCATGGAGGGCATGGGTGGCATTGGATTGTGGTGATTTTTGTGTGTTTTTCGATTTTTTGGCTGTTGTTGGGGCCTTTTGCCCAGGGGTACTCAGTGGTGCATGGGCCTAGTCTTTCTGTGGGGTGTCTTGAATGTAAAGATCATGGAGGGCATGGATGGCATTGGATTGTGGTGATTTTTGTGTGTTTTTCGAATTTTTGGGGTGTTGATGGGGCATGGCCATGTGGCTGGGGGCCATTTTGAGGCCTGGTCCAGGCAGGGACTGGCCATGTGGGTGGGGGTCTAGGGGCAATTTTGAAGCCAGGCAGTGTGCTTTGTTGTGTCATAGGTCTGCACCCAGTCTGCCATGCTTTCATCCATTATGCCCAGGGGTACTCTGTCAGTGGTGTATTTTATTGGTCTTTCCATTTTGGGGGGTGGGTATAATAAAAATGCTTACTTGCAAACTATTAATTGAAGCGCCTCATATGCAACATTTATTTAACCGATGTTCCTCTGGCTTCGTTTGCTTTTAGGTGCAGAAAGACGAATCATCAGCCTCATCGTTCCTCATCAGTGCCAGGAAGAAGTCCTGCTGCGGTGTGTGCAGCACAACGTCACGTGTGGCCACAGACAACTCTGCAACTTGTGCAACTGCGGCCTGCTGTTCTGACATCTGAAGAAGATGGCCCCAAAAAAGTTGCCCGTAGCTCCTCTAGCAAGAAAGTTGCCAGTAAGGAGCAGAAGAAGCAAGTGGCGCCACTTACCAAGGAGACTGGTGTGCCGACCGCCGCATTGTTTTGGAAAAAAAAGTACGCCTGCAGCAGCAGCGGGGTCTGCTGGGGACCAAGCTGGGAGCAGCACCTCCACTCCATTGGGCTCAGTGCCACCACCACCACGCCAACTTAGGTCCAAGCCCTTGAGTGCTGCAGAGGCAGCCAGTATAGTTGTTCAATCACCATCGACCAGTGATGTTGGCTCATCGCAAGAAAGTAGCAGCATCCCTCAATCAACACAGGTTGTTGTAACTCATCTGACAAGTGTTCAACAACCACAGCCGCAACAACAAGCACATGTGCAAGTACAAGCCCAAGTACATGTGGAAGGAGAGGCGGCGCAAGGAGAGGAGCAAGCAGAGGTGCATGGAGCGGCACAAGTGCCCACAATAGTTGTTCCTCCCGAAGTAGGGGCACATCAGGAAATCGACATTCAAGCCGAGGTATCACATGAGGAAGCCACTCCTCCTGATGATTCATTGTCTTCCAGATCCTCAGCAAGGAAAAGATCAAGTATGGTGTCAACTTCTTATTCAACCCCCATTCCTTCTGATGATATGGATGAAACTTGGGAACCACCACGGCCGTCTGAGAGTGAGGCACACCATGATCTGACAAAGGTAGCTAAGCGTAAAAGGAAGGTCCCCGAAAGTCTCAGAGTTACGGAGTGCGATGATGACGCTGAACAAGAAGTGGCGTATACTACTCCTGCTGATGAAGACTCTCACGACGACGACGCAGTCATCATAGACATCACTCCAGCCTCAGCGGGCATGCAGCACACAGACATTTTTTAACCCTAGCCCGAAATGCTGCTGAGCGTGATGATGATGATGGCGACGTGGGAATGGGACCACCACGAATGCAGTTAACTAGTACACCACCACCTACAGCTTCCATATTTTCCCGCCAGAAGGGACCTCCATCCACCTCGACCTCCATTTCCTCAATTAGTGGTGCTGTAAATGCACAACGTACTAAATTTTGGCAACACACATCCTCCAGTTCATCTGGCATTAGCAGCATTCCCAGTATGGCCTCCTCCGCCCCCCACAGACATTTGAAGTCCGCAGTTTGGGACTTCTTCAGTGTTAGCCCAACAAGGGAAAACATAGCCATTTGTACCATTTGTAAGCTTCGAGTTAGTCGTGGTAAGCTTGGTACCAACTATGGTACCGGAGGCCAGAGAGGTCATCTTGAGAGACAGCACACTGTCAAATGGCATGCGCACCTAAGGGAGATCAAGGATGCCCGAATTGCAAGTCAACAAATTGTATCTGTTGATGTTTCATCTGCTGATGACGAGGAGGAAGAAGCGTCAATCATTTCTTCAGTTACACCCAGTACCCCTGTCAGCAGCACACCCCCTGCAAGATATATGAGCCACACTAAGAGTGTGGGAGAGAGTGAGACACCAATGCGAAAAAGTTCATCATCACTGAGCGTAACTGGGTCGCAGAAGTCATCATCATCCCGTAAAATGGTCCAGCCCACCATTAGAAGCATGTTGTTTTCAGAAGCGCCATATGAACGCAACCACCCAATGGCGCGTTTGTATAACACTAAGCTGGCTAAAATGCTAGCGCTGGACCTTCTCCCTTTTTCTTTTGTGGAAGGGGTGGGTTTTCTTGAAATGGTGGCAACGCTCTGCCCTAAATGGAAGGTTCCTAGCCGTTTCTATTTTGCCAGAGTTGCGGTTCCAGCACTACATGAAGATGTGCTGGAGGTGATTGGGGCAGCTTAGCAGAAGAGTGCTGTTCACACTATACATCTGACAACAGACATGTGGACCAGTTGCGCTGCCACTGATTACATGTGCATCACTGCTCACTGGGTCTCTTTTTCAGGGGTTAAAGCAAAGATAAACGCAGGTGTTGACTCTGACAAAGTTTATAAAGCTGCTCGGAAACATGCAACAATAGCCATGTTTGCCATGGAGAAAAGTCATACAGGAGAAAACATTTTGTATGAGTTTAACACAAACGTCTTTGAATGGCTGTCCCCAAGAAAACGCATGATTGGTTATGATTCCACGGATAATGGCGCCAATGTAGTTAAGGCCATGGATATGGGTAACTATTTCAGAGTGCCGTGTCTGGCGCACTGTATAAACCTGGTTGTTAAAAAATTCTTGAGTGAAGAAAGTCCAGTCTCCGAGTTACTGACCACCTGCCGAAGAATGTGCACACATTTCAACCATTCTTTTAAGGCACTGAAGCAGCTGAGGTGCCTGCAACATGAACGTAAATTGCCAGTGAAAGCACTCATCCAGGAGGTGGCAACACATAGGAACTCAACCTTCTACATGCTTGAGCATCTGTATGAGCAGTATGCGGTAGTCAATCAGTATTTCTTTAAACTGGGTACACCTATGATAGACATGAGGATACAGGTCGAGCAATGGAACCTAGTTAAAAGCCTGACAGACATGCTTCGTCCTTTTGAGGTCTTCACGCGTGCAGTCAGCAGGGAGGACTGTAATTTGGGAAAAGCTATCCCTTTGTTGAGCATGCTAGAGCACCGACTGAAGGCGGTGTGTTCTAAGTTTGAAAAAGATGGAAAGGAAGAAGCATTTGAGTTGGCGGAGAAGTTATTACACCGCCTACTTGGCGATGATCGTCTTGAAATGATCAACACAGAACAGCATTACATTTGAGCTACTATTCTGGATCCACGGTACAAAAAGGCAGTGGCAGGCAGAGTATTCTTTCCTTTTGATGACGCAGATGTTACAAAGTACAAACATTGGCTAGCTGTGTCAGCCAGTCGGTTTGAAAGAGAATGGCAGGAAATTGAAGGAAAAGGCAGTACATCAGCATCAGCAGGCCGTCCGCAGTCAAAAAAATCCACATCTGCATTTGTGGCTGTGGCAGAAGTGAGTGATTTTCCCTCTCAGCCGTTAACGACACCAGCAACCGTATCATCTGCACCAGACACAACAGTAATATTGTGTGAAGAAGAGGATTGGCTAACTCAGCTTGGGTTTGCTTCTGAAATGGTACCAGAAAAAGTAAGCAAAGTGGAGGAACCCTGGAGAACCTTGAGTCGATGGTGCAGGCTTATCTGAATGACTCAAAAGAGGTCCATCTTTCTCATGACCGATTGGCATATTGGCATGGGAAAACAGATGTGTGGCCAGAGACCACCAACCTGGCTATAAATTACTTGTCTTGCCCACTCGCAAGCGTGTCTTCTGAACGTGTTTTCAGTGCTGCTGGTGGCATTGTAACTTCCAAAAGGACCCGCCTCTCGCCCAAAAATGTGGAGAGGTTAACAATGATCAAGATGAATCAGCACTTCATACCACCAGATTACAAATTACGGGAATGCACGCAGGAAGAAGACGAGGAGGACACCAACTTAGATGAGGGAAGTTCTTCCCTGTTAACTGACCTACTCCCGTCTGAATAAGCAGAGTTTGAGGACGAGCTCTTCTTCCCTGACACCGAGCCCTGAAAATGAGTCAATGAATCACTAACTTTCTTTTTCGGCCTTATTCACTTTTATTCCTGTGTGTCTGTCTTTCTTTGTTTTGCAAAATCTATATAAAAAAACTTTAATCACAAAAACAAGCGCATCAGCAGAAATGTCTTCACTTATTTGCTTATTGATTTGAAGGTGCCGCAGTCTGCATTCCTCAGGTTCACAAGTTCACAATAATATGCTCCTCTATCCTCCTCCTCCTCCAGACTCCTATTTCCCTCAAAGCAGATGGCTGGATTACGCCCAATGAAGAAAGACTCTGCAATTGTGGGGGTGTTCTACTTCTTTGCGGGTGAGTTGACAGGTCTGGGGCCATTGCTGGGAAGGTCTAATACCGGATAAAAGTGGTTTGGAGAAAATCGGAGCAGAAAAAGATTTTGCGCTTTTGATCACTTGCCTGTCTTTGGGGTGCTGTTTGGAGGGGTTCCGGGTGTTTGTGGGTGGGTTTTGGTGTCTGGGAGCACTGCTGGCACAGTCTAATATTGATTGCATTTGTTTTTCAGGAAATCCATGGTGGAAAAGGTGAGTTAGGGCCTAGCTGCAGAGCGCATTTGGACAGAATTGAAGGTAGTAGGCCCATTTTTGCTTTTTGCCTGTTTGGGGGTGTTCTGCTTTTTTGAGGGTGGCTTCTGGGGCCATTGCTGGGAATGTCTAATACCGGATAAAAGTGGTTTGGACAAAATCGGAGGTGAAATGTTTTTTGCGTTTTTGCTGACTTGCTTGTCTTTGAGGTGCTGTTTGGGGGGGTTCCGGGTATTTGTGGGTGGGTTTTGGGGTCTGGGAGCACTGCTGGCACAGTCTAATGTTGATTTAATTTGTTTTTAAGGAAATCCATGGTGGAAAAGGGGAGTTAGGGCCTAGCTGCGGAGCGCATTTGGTCAGAATTGAAGGTAGTAGGCCCATTTTTGCTTTTTGCCTGTTTGGGGGTGTTCTGCTTTTTTGCGGGTGGCTGCAGGGGTCTGGGGCCATTGCTGGGAATGTCTAATACCGGATAAAAGTGGTTTGGACAAAATCGGAGGTGACTTTTTTTTGCGTTTCTGCTGACTTGCTTGTCTTTGAGGTGCTGTTTGGGGGGGGTTCCGGGTGTTTGTGGGTGGGTTTTGGGGTCTGGGAGCACTGCTGGCACAGTCTAATGTTGATTGCATTTGTTTTTCAGGAAATCCATGGTGGAAAAGGGGAGTTAGGGCCTAGCTTCAGAGCGCATTTGGTCAGAATTGAAGGTAGTAGGCCCATTTTTGCTTTTTGCCTGTTTGGGGGTGTTCTGCTTTTTTGCGGGTGGCTGCAGGGGTCTGGGGCCATTGCTGGGAATGTCTAATACCGGATAAAAGTGGTTTGGACAAAATCGGAGGTGAATTTTTTTTTGCGTTTCTGCTGACTTGCTTGTCTTTGAGGTGCTGTTTGGGGGGGTTCTGGGTGTTTGTGGGTGGGTTTTGGGGTCTGGGAGCACTGCTGGCACAGTCTAATGTTGATTGCATTTGTTTTTCAGGAAATCCATGGTGGAAAAGGGGAGTTAGGGCCTAGCTTCAGAGCGCATTTGGACAGAAATGAAGGTAGTAGGCCCATTTTTGCTTTTTGCCTGCTTGAGGGTGTTCTGCTTTTTTGCAGGTGGCTGCAGGGGTCTGGGGCCATTGCTGGGAATGTCTAATAGCGGATACAAGTGGTTTGGACAAAATCGGAGGTGACATTTTGTTTGCGTTTTTGCTGACTTGCTTGTCTTTGAGGTGCTGTTTGGGGGGGTCCCGGGTGTTTGTGGGTGGGTTTTGGGGTCTGGGAGCACTGCTGGGTATGGATAGTTTTGATTGCAAGAGGTTTGAAGCAAATCCATGGTGGCAAAGGGAAGTTAGGGCCTAGCTGCAGAGCGCGCGTGGAGTGATTTTGGAAATTTGCCTGAAAATTTCAGTCCCCATTTTTGTAGTTTTGCTTTTGGTTGTTTGGGGGTCTTCTACTTCTTTCCGCCTGGGTTGACGGGTCTGGGGCCATTGCTGGGAAGGTCTAATACCGGATAAAAGTGGTTTGGAGAAAATCGGAGCAGAAAAAGATTTTGCGCTTTTGATCACTTGCCTGTCTTTGGGGTGCTATTTGGGGGCGTTCCGGGTGTTTGAGGGTGGGTTTTGGGGTCTGGGAGCACTGCTGTCACAGTCTAATGTTGATTGCATTTGTTTTTCAGGAAATCCATGGTGGAAAAGGGGAGTTAGGGCCTAGCTGCAGAGCGCATTTGGACTGAATTCCAGGTAGGCCCAAAGTTTTTTAAGTGTGGCTTTTCCCGGGTTTTTCCTTTTGGCTTGTTGGGGGGGTTAAACTTGTTTTCGCCCAGGTTGACAGTTCTGGGGCCATTGCTGGAAAGGTCTAATACCCGAAAGAAAGTGTTTTGGAGACAATCCCTGGGGAAAAAGTTTTTGCATTTTATGAGATTTCGCTCACTCTACCGTTTTCGGGGGGCTGTTTGTGGGGGTTCCTGGTGTTTTTGGGGGTGTTTGCGAGTCTTGGAGCAATGCTGGGTATGGATACTTTTACTTGCTTGCAAGTGGTTTGAATACAATCCATGGTGGGTAAGGGGGGATTTGGGCCTACTGGCGTACGTTTTGTCACCATTTTCTACTAGGCCTCGTTTTTGGAGATCTGATTGGGGGTCTTCTACATTTTTGCGACTGGGTTTAGTAAGGGTCTGGGAGCACTGCTGGGAAGGTCTAATTTTGTTCTAAAACACAGTTAACAGTACACCTATCTTGAGGGGAAGGATCCGCTAAATTAATTCGCCCATACTTATTTATCCTTCAAAAGGAGACTCAGACAGAGTAGGCGCTTTCAAAAATATTGTACTGTCTATTAGGAAACTCAAAGTGTGACTTTTTGCACTACACAGCGTACATACCTTATATTTATTTGTCAGTGGTGTTCTAATATCTCTTCCTGTTTTTCCATCAATAATTACAGGCCGGGTTTCAGCCTGTGCAATGGGAAAAAAAGGATGAAGTCAGGCTTCACATTAGTGAGCCGCAATTCAGCATCCGCCAGGCAGGCAGTGGACAGGGTGTCTTCTGGTCACCAACATTGATGGACGGAGCGTCAGATGGAATGGAGGAGTCCCGCTAATAAGAGGAATGGTTGGATGCATGCAACTTACCAAATTCAACAGGACAACTACAAAAACATACAGATACAGTATCCGTTCTTTTCTAATTATCTTTTAAGTAATGTTATTGCTGTGAACTTCTATGAGTGTGACTCTGCATTTCTTTGATCTCTGCTTCTTAATTCATCCCTACAGCCATTCTATAGGTTTTACTTCTGCTATTTTTTAAACCTAATTTAATGTAAGAAGTGTTTCTCAGAGTGCAGAGATAGGCAAGTGAAAACGCATAATTATTATTGCAGCCCTGTACTGTCGCATTCTTTCATTCACTATTGTCGAAAGTACTACTTACTTTTCAGTAACCATGCATGCAGTAGTGCATGCATTTCCTTTATGTCACTTACAAAATTTATGGATAGCTTTGTACCCAAAGATTTGTTTATCTTCAATTATTGTTTGTCCATGCTTTGCTTTTTTTTCTTCTCTCAACAAAACTTTCCCAAAAACCCCCATTCCCATCCATTTTCCAAACCCTAACCCTCTTCCCCCGGGCTGTGTGGTTTTGATTGATGTGTGACTAAATGACAGCAATAATTCCACACACTTGCTGGGGAGGATAAGGTCATAGCAACAGGCTGGTGAAGGAATCCGAGGATATATTGTTACTCAGCTTGACACTGAGTCACTATTGGCAAATGAAAGTAGATTTTCATGTGCGCCATCAACTTGATTGGTCATCAAGAACATCCTCCTCCTAGAAGTGGCAAATTAATATTACGCTGCTGTGTCCTTCACCTTCAGTACTATTTCTTGTAGTAGTAGCCAATGTCAAAGAAATTCAACGCAAGTACTTTCAATACTTTACCATTTGTTCGGCTACATTGTGGCACTGTTCTAGTGTACTGTCACCTGCTATATTCTCTATCGTACCGTTCTAATGCTACGGTAAGGACAAACAAGGTTTCATTTTCTTTTTTTTCAGATGCTGCAACTGCCACTGTGTAACACCACAAGTACCACCGAAAGGATGACCTTTCATCCGCCCAGGATTGCCAACCTTAATCGCCATTTCCCGTGCAGCCAGCCCTGTGCCTCGCCCTATTTCCAAACACAAATTACAGGTAAGATAAGCGTTTGGGGGGAGGTAGTATAATGGAGTATTAGGAGAGACAATAGACTGAAGGTCCTAGGACTATTGAATTCACTTACTCTGTGACAGGCACTTAGTTTTGAAAACATTTGGGCAATTACTAGTACTTACACAACTTGAATCAAGATGCCACTTAAGTTTCAGGAAAACAAACTTACTGTTAAACCCCCACCCACCAGCCTTAAAAGCAGTAAAAAACACGTATGCTAAGATAAAGTTTAAAGTATATTTATATATCCCTAACATAAATAATCTCCCGCAAGACCCAACCCACCCCCCCTCCCAAACCCCAACTAATGTCCGTGAAAACTAAGTCCAAAAAAGTAGAAAACCCAACTCCCAATTCCCACCCCCCAGTAGTCTTTAAAAAAGGGGCAAGGGACAGTCTCCTACTACTGCTGGCTGCTGCTGTTGACTTTTCGGGCCAGGTTGGCATGCTCCTTGCCGAGGGTCTCGAGCAGGGTTTTGGTGTTGAGGAGCTCCTGCTCGAGGTAGGACACCCTCAGTGAAAGGCGGTGCACGCGTGCCTTGCACCTGCTGTGGGGGGCAGCTGATTTCTTTGCTGCTCGGTGGTGGCGGGTGGCTGCGGTACCCCTGCTCCGTACCGCTGGAGACCTGCTGTGCTGACTGGCTGACCCAGGGAGCACGGAGGAGGACGCACGTGTCGCCGTGGATGTTTCATTTGTTTTTAAGGAAATCCATGGTGGAAAAGGGGAGTTAGGGCCTAGCTGCGGAGCGCATTTGGTCAGAATTGAAGGTAGTAGGCCCATTTTTGCTTTTTGCCTGTTTGGGGGTGTTCTGCTTTTTTGCGGGTGGCTGCAGGGGTCTGGGGCCATTGCTGGGAATGTCTAATACCGGATAAAAGTGGTTTGGACAAAATCGGAGGTTACTTTTTTTTGCGTTTCTGCTGACTTGCTTGTCTTTGAGGTGCTGTTTGGGGGGGTTCCGGGTGTTTGTGGGTGGGTTTTGGGGTCTGGGAGCACTGCTGGCACAGTCTAATGTTGATTGCATTTGTTTTTCAGGAAATCCATGGTGGAAAAGGGGAGTTAGGGCCTAGCTTCAGAGCGCATTTGGTCAGAATTGAAGGTAGTAGGCCCATTTTTGCTTTTTGCCTGTTTGGGGGTGTTCTGCTTTTTTGCGGGTGGCTGCAGGGGTCTGGGGCCATTGCTGGGAATGTCTAATACCGGATAAAAGTGGTTTGGACAAAATCGGAGGGGAATTTTTCTTGCGTTTCTGCTGACTTGCTTGTCTTTGAGGTGCTGTTTGGGGGGGTTCCGGGTGTTTGTGGGTGGGTTTTGGGGTCTGGGAGCACTGCTGGCACAGTCTAATGTTGATTGCATTTGTTTTTCAGGAAATCCATGGTGGAAAAGGGGAGTTAGGGCCTAGCTTCAGAGCGCATTTGGACAGAAATGAAGGTAGTAGGCCCATTTTTGCTTTTTGCCTGCTTGAGGGTGTTCTGCTTTTTTGCAGGTGGCTGCAGGGGTCTGGGGCCATTGCTGGGAATGTCTAATAGCGGATACAAGTGGTTTGGACAAAATCGGAGGTGACATTTTGTTTGCGTTTTTGCTGACTTGCTTGTCTTTGAGGTGCTGTTTGGGGGGGTCCCGGGTTTTTGTGGGTGGGTTTTGGGGTCTGGGAGCACTGCTGGGTATGGATAGTTTTGATTACAAGAGGTTTGAAGCAAATCCATGGTGGCAAAGGGAAGTTAGGGCTTAGCTGCAGAGCGCGTGTGGAGTGATTTTGGAAATTTGCCTGAAAATTTCAGTCCCCATTTTTGTAGTTTTGCTTTTGGTTGTTTGGGGGTCTTCTACTTCTTTCCGCCTGGGTTGACGGGTCTGGGGCCATTGCTGGGAAGGTCTAATACCGGATAAAAGTGGTTTGGAGAAAATCGGAGCAGAAAAAGATTTTGCGCTTTTGATCACTTGCCTGTCTTTGGGGTGCTATTTGGGGGCGTTCCGGGTGTTTGTGGGTGGGTTTTGGGGTCTGGGAGCACTGCTGGCACAGTCTAATGTTGATTGCATTTGTTTTTCAGGAAATCCATGGTGGAAAAGGGGAGTTAGGGCCTAGCTGCAGAGCGCATTTGGACTGAATTCCAGGTAGGCCCAAAGTTTTTTAAGTGTGGCTTTTCCCGGGTTTTTCCTTTTGGCTTGTTGGGTGGGTTAAACTTGTTTTCGCCCAGGTTGACAGTTCTGGGGCCATTGCTGGAAAGGTCTAATACCCGAAAGAAAGTGTTTTGGAGACAATCCCTGGGGAAAAAGTTTTTGCATTTTCTGAGATTTCGCTCACTCTACCGTTTTCGGGGGGCTGTTTGTGGGGGTTCCTGGTGTTTTTGGGGGTGTTTGCGAGTCTTGGAGCAATGCTGGGTATGGATACTTTTACTTGCTTGCAAGTGGTTTGAATACAATCCATGGTGGGTAAGGGGGGATTTGGGCCTACTGGCGTACGTTTTGTCACCATTTTCTACTAGGCCTCGTTTTTGGAGATCTGATTGGGGGTCTTCTACATTTTTGCGACTGGGTTTAGTAAGGGTCTGGGAGCACTGCTGGGAAGGTCTAATTTTGTTCTAAAACACAGTTAACAGTACACCTAGCTTGAGGGGAAGGATCCGCTAAATTAATTCGCCCATACTTATTTATCCTTCAAAAGGAGACTCAGACAGAGTAGGCACTTTCAAAAATATTGTACTGTCTATTAGGAAACTCAAAGTGTGACTTTTTGCACTACACAGCGTACATACCTTATATTTATTTGTCAGTGGTGTTCTAATATCACTTCCTGTTTTTCCATCAATAATTACAGGCCGGGTTTCAGCCTGTGCAATGGGAAAAAAAGGATGAAGTCAGGCTTCACATTAGTGAGCCGCAATTCAGCATCCGCCAGGCAGGCAGTGGACAGGGTGTCTTCTGGTCACCAACATTGATGGACGGAGCGTCAGATGGAATGGAGGAGTCCCGCTAATAAGAGGAATGGTTGGATGCATGCAACTTACCAAATTCAACAGGACAACTACAAAAACATACAGATACAGTATCCGTTCTTTTCTAATTATCTTTTAAGTAATGTTATTGCTGTGAACTTCTATGAGTGTGACTCTGCATTTCTTTGATCTCTGCTTCTTAATTCATCCCTACAGCCATTCTATAGGTTTTACTTCTGCTATTTTTTAAACCTAATTTAATGTAAGAAGTGTTTCTCAGAGTGCAGAGATAGGCAAGTGAAAACGCATAATTATTATTGCAGCCCTGTACTGTCGCATTCTTTCATTCACTATTGTCGAAAGTACTACTTACTTTTCAGTAACCATGCATGCAGTAGTGCATGCATTTCCTTTATGTCACTTACAAAATTTATGGATAGCTTTGTACCCAAAGATTTGTTTATCTTCAATTATTGTTTGTCCATGCTTTGCTTTTTTTTCTTCTCTCAACAAAACTTTCCCAAAAACCCCCATTCCCATCCATTTTCCAAACCCTAACCCTCTTCCCCCGGGCTGTGTGGTTTTGATTGATGTGTGACTAAATGACAGCAATAATTCCACACACTTGCTGGGGAGGATAAGGTCATAGCAACAGGCTGGTGAAGGAATCCGAGGATATATTGTTACTCAGCTTGACACTGAGTCACTATTGGCAAATGAAAGTAGATTTTCATGTGCGCCATCAACTTGATTGGTCATCAAGAACATCCTCCTCCTAGAAGTGGCAAATTAATATTACGCTGCTGTGTCCTTCACCTTCAGTACTATTTCTTGTAGTAGTAGCCAATGTCAAAGAAATTCAACGCAAGTACTTTCAATACTTTACCATTTGTTCGGCTACATTGTGGCACTGTTCTAGTGTACTGTCACCTGCTATATTCTCTATCGTACCGTTCTAATGCTACGGTAAGGACAAACAAGGTTTCATTTTCTTTTTTTTCAGATGCTGCAACTGCCACTGTGTAACACCACAAGTACCACCGCAATGATGACCTTTCATCCGCCCAGGATTGCCAACCTTAATCGCCATTTCCTGTGCAGCCAGCCCTGTGCCTCGCCCTATTTCCAAACACAAATTACAGGTAAGATAAGCGTTTGGGGGGAGGTAGTATAATGGAGTATTAGGAGAGACAATAGACTGAAGGTCCTAGGACTATTGAATTCACTTACTCTGTGACAGGCACTTAGTTTTGAAAACATTTGGGCAATTACTAGTACTTACACAACTTGAATCAAGATGCCACTTAAGTTTCAGGAAAACAAACTTACTGTTAAACCCCCACCCACCAGCCTTAAAAGCAGTAAAAAACACGTATGCTAAGATAAAGTTTAAAGTATATTTATATATCCCTAACATAAATAATCTCCCGCAAGACCCAACCCACCCCCCCTCCCAAACCCCAACGAATGTCCGTGAAAACTAAGTCCAAAAAAGTAGAAAACCCAACTCCCAATTCCCACCCCCCAGTAGTCTTTAAAAAAGGGGCAAGGGACAGTCTCCTACTACTGCTGGCTGCTGCTGTTGACTTTTCGGGCCAGGTTGGCATGCTCCTTGCCGAGGGTCTCGAGCAGGGTTTTGGTGTTGAGGAGCTCCTGCTCGAGGTAGGACACCCTCAGTGAAAGGCGGTGCACGCGTGCCTTGCACCTGCTGTGGGGGGCAGCTGATTTCTTTGCTGCTCGGCGGTGGCGGGTGGCTGCGGTACCCCTGCTCCGTACCGCTGGAGACCTCCTGTGCTGACTGGCTGACCCAGGGAGCACGGAGGAGGACGCACGTGTCGCCGTGGATGTTTCATTTGTTTTTAAGGAAATCCATGGTGGAAAAGGGGAGTTAGGGCCTAGCTGCGGAGCGCATTTGGTCAGAATTGAAGGTAGTAGGCCCATTTTTGCTTTTTGCCTGTTTGGGGGTGTTCTGCTTTTTTGCGGGTGGCTGCAGGGGTCTGGGGCCATTGCTGGGAATGTCTAATACCGGATAAAAGTGGTTTGGACAAAATCGGAGGTGACTTTTTTTTGCGTTTCTGCTGACTTGCTTGTCTTTGAGGTGCTGTTTGGGGGGGGTTCCGGGTGTTTGTGGGTGGGTTTTGGGGTCTGGGAGCACTGCTGGCACAGTCTAATGTTGATTGCATTTGTTTTTCAGGAAATCCATGGTGGAAAAGGGGAGTTAGGGCCTAGCTTCAGAGCGCATTTGGTCAGAATTGAAGGTAGTAGGCCCATTTTTGCTTTTTGCCTGTTTGGGGGTGTTCTGCTTTTTTGCGGGTGGCTGCAGGGGTCTGGGGCCATTGCTGGGAATGTCTAATACCGGATAAAAGTGGTTTGGACAAAATCGGAGGGGAATTTTTCTTGCGTTTCTGCTGACTTGCTTGTCTTTGAGGTGCTGTTTGGGGGGGTTCCGGGTGTTTGTGGGTGGGTTTTGGGGTCTGGGAGCACTGCTGGCACAGTCTAATGTTGATTGCATTTGTTTTTCAGGAAATCCATGGTGGAAAAGGGGAGTTAGGGCCTAGCTTCAGAGCGCATTTGGACAGAAATGAAGGTAGTAGGCCCATTTTTGCTTTTTGCCTGCTTGAGGGTGTTCTGCTTTTTTGCAGGTGGCTGCAGGGGTCTGGGGCCATTGCTGGGAATGTCTAATAGCGGATACAAGTGGTTTGGACAAAATCGGAGGTGACATTTTGTTTGCGTTTTTGCTGACTTGCTTGTCTTTGAGGTGCTGTTTGGGGGGGTCCCGGGTTTTTGTGGGTGGGTTTTGGGGTCTGGGAGCACTGCTGGGTATGGATAGTTTTGATTGCAAGAGGTTTGAAGCAAATCCATGGTGGCAAAGGGAAGTTAGGGCTTAGCTGCAGAGCGCGCGTGGAGTGATTTTGGAAATTTGCCTGAAAATTTCAGTCCCCATTTTTGTAGTTTTGCTTTTGGTTGTTTGGGGGTCTTCTACTTCTTTCCGCCTGGGTTGACGGGTCTGGGGCCATTGCTGGGAAGGTCTAATACCGGATAAAAGTGGTTTGGAGAAAATCGGAGCAGAAAAAGATTTTGCGCTTTTGATCACTTGCCTGTCTTTGGGGTGCTATTTGGGTGCGTTCCGGGTGTTTGTGGGTGGGTTTTGGGGTCTGGGAGCACTGCCGGCACAGTCTAATGTTGATTGCATTTGTTTTTCAGGAAATCCATGGTGGAAAAGGGGAGTTAGGGCCTAGCTGCAGAGCGCATTTGGACTGAATTCCAGGTAGGCCCAAAGTTTTTTAAGTGTGGCTTTTCCCGGGTTTTTCCTTTTGGCTTGTTGGGGGGGTTAAACTTGTTTTCGCCCAGGTTGACAGTTCTGGGGCCATTGCTGGAAAGGTCTAATACCCGAAAGAAAGTGTTTTGGAGACAATCCCTGGGGAAAAAGTTTTTGCATTTTCTGAGATTTCGCTCACTCTACCGTTTTCGGGGGGCTGTTTGTGGGGGTTCCTGGTGTTTTTGGGGGTGTTTGCGAGTCTTGGAGCAATGCTGGGTATGGATACTTTTACTTGCTTGCAAGTGGTTTGAATACAATCCATGGTGGGTAAGGGGGGATTTGGGCCTACTGGCGTACGTTTTGTCACCATTTTCTACTAGGCCTCGTTTTTGGAGATCTGATTGGGGGTCTTCTACATATTTGCGACTGGGTTTAGTAAGGGTCTGGGAGCACTGCTGGGAAGGTCTAATTTTGTTCTAAAACACAGTTAACAGTACACCTAGCTTGAGGGGAAGGATCCGCTAAATTAATTCGCCCATACTTATTTATCCTTCAAAAGGAGACTCAGACAGAGTAGGCACTTTCAAAAATATTGTACTGTCTATTAGGAAACTCAAAGTGTGACTTTTTGCACTACACAGCGTACATACCTTATATTTATTTGTCAGTGGTGTTCTAATATCACTTCCTGTTTTTCCATCAATAATTACAGGCCGGGTTTCAGCCTGTGCAATGGGAAAAAAAGGATGAAGTCAGGCTTCACATTAGTGAGCCGCAATTCAGCATCCGCCAGGCAGGCAGTGGACAGGGTGTCTTCTGGTCACCAACATTGATGGACGGAGCGTCAGATGGAATGGAGGAGTCCCGCTAATAAGAGGAATGGTTGGATGCATGCAACTTACCAAATTCAACAGGACAACTACAAAAACATACAGATACAGTATCCGTTCTTTTCTAATTATCTTTTAAGTAATGTTATTGCTGTGAACTTCTATGAGTGTGACTCTGCATTTCTTTGATCTCTGCTTCTTAATTCATCCCTACAGCCATTCTATAGGTTTTACTTCTGCTATTTTTTAAACCTAATTTAATGTAAGAAGTGTTTCTCAGAGTGCAGAGATAGGCAAGTGAAAACGCATAATTATTATTGCAGCCCTGTACTGTCGCATTCTTTCATTCACTATTGTCGAAAGTACTACTTACTTTTCAGTAACCATGCATGCAGTAGTGCATGCATTTCCTTTATGTCACTTACAAAATTTATGGATAGCTTTGTACCCAAAGATTTGTTTATCTTCAATTATTGTTTGTCCATGCTTTGCTTTTTTTTCTTCTCTCAACAAAACTTTCCCAAAAACCCCCATTCCCATCCATTTTCCAAACCCTAACCCTCTTCCCCCGGGCTGTGTGGTTTTGATTGATGTGTGACTAAATGACAGCAATAATTCCACACACTTGCTGGGGAGGATAAGGTCATAGCAACAGGCTGGTGAAGGAATCCGAGGATATATTGTTACTCAGCTTGACACTGAGTCACTATTGGCAAATGAAAGTAGATTTTCATGTGCGCCATCAACTTGATTGGTCATCAAGAACATCCTCCTCCTAGAAGTGGCAAATTAATATTACGCTGCTGTGTCCTTCACCTTCAGTACTATTTCTTGTAGTAGTAGCCAATGTCAAAGAAATTCAACGCAAGTACTTTCAATACTTTACCATTTGTTCGGCTACATTGTGGCACTGTTCTAGTGTACTGTCACCTGCTATATTCTCTATCGTACCGTTCTAATGCTACGGTAAGGACAAACAAGGTTTCATTTTCTTTTTTTTCAGATGCTGCAACTGCCACTGTGTAACACC
Source organism: Lissotriton helveticus (assembly GCF_964261635.1). Taxonomy (NCBI): domain Eukaryota; kingdom Metazoa; phylum Chordata; class Amphibia; order Caudata; family Salamandridae; genus Lissotriton; species Lissotriton helveticus. The sequence continues at coordinate 168,307,209 of NC_136059.1, read as the reverse complement.
ACAAGTACCACCGAAAGGATGACCTTTCATCCGCCCAGGATTGCCAACCTTAATCGCCATTTCCCGTGCAGCCAGCCCTGTGCCTCGCCCTATTTCCAAACACAAATTACAGGTAAGATAAGCGTTTGGGGGGAGGTAGTATAATGGAGTATTAGGAGAGACAATAGACTGAAGGTCCTAGGACTATTGAATTCACTTACTCTGTGACAGGCACTTAGTTTTGAAAACATTTGGGCAATTACTAGTACTTACACAACTTGAATCAAGATGCCACTTAAGTTTCAGGAAAACAAACTTACTGTTAAACCCCCACCCACCAGCCTTAAAAGCAGTAAAAAACACGTATGCTAAGATAAAGTTTAAAGTATATTTATATATCCCTAACATAAATAATCTCCCGCAAGACCCAACCCACCCCCCCTCCCAAACCCCAACGAATGTCCGTGAAAACTAAGTCCAAAAAAGTAGAAAACCCAACTCCCAATTCCCACCCCCCAGTAGTCTTTAAAAAAGGGGCAAGGGATAGTCTCCTACTACTGCTGGCTGCTGCTGTTGACTTTTCGGGCCAGGTTGGCATGCTCCTTGCCGAGGGTCTCGAGCAGGGTTTTGGTGTTGAGGAGCTCCTGCTCGAGGTAGGACACCCTCAGTGAAAGGCGGTGCACGCGTGCCTTGCACCTGCTGTGGGGGGCAGCTGATTTCTTTGCTGCTCGGCGGTGGCGGGTGGCTGCGGTACCCCTGCTCCGTACCGCTGGAGACCTGCTGTGCTGACTGGCTGACCCAGGGAGCACGGAGGAGGACGCACGTGTCGCCGTGGATGTTGTCGACGTACTGTGCGTGTCCTCCTCCTCCTGGGCCACCAGCCGCCGATATTCGGCGACAGCGGCCTCCAGCCTCCGTTGCCGGGCCCTTTTAGCCAGCTCCTTCCGTGTTGGTTTGGAAGGAGCATCTATATGAAGAAAGAAAGACATAGTCTGTAACCAATGCTCTTTAAGATTAACACAAAATGATTCAGCAGAAACTTGTGTCACAGTAGAACTAGCAACTTGCAAGCGCAGTACATAACTATTGTGGCCAGTATCTATCTAACCTCCCACTTCTTCATCCTTGCTCTAACATTAGTGGGAGTTTAAGGAATCAATTCTACGAGCACTATGGACTCACTCCATTAGAGTCGACTATGACAGTACACCAGTCTTATTCTTCTTCTTCTCTCTTGTTTAGCAAAATTGGTACGTTAACTTCTGCAAGCCGGCATAATGCCAGCGCAGTCAACTTGCACCCGATAAAAACAGACGTCCCCCATGATGAGTGAGACAGACTTGCGTTACTGTACCAGTCCAGTACATGCAGGTGGTGATGCTCTTACTTTTCTATTACGGGTGGCACTGAGAATACTCTGTTACAAGGGCTACTGCTTAATTAATTTAACTTTCACCCTACAGTGCCAATGAATGCTAGAAAAGGAAAATGAAGAAGATAAATAATCTGATTATCTATCACTGCACATGGTATGTATTTGCTTACATATGGGATGACTTTAGGTGCTTTGCTTTTTATTAAGTGAAGAGTGATACATCCACACATGAATGATCGAGTTTTACTAAACTTATTAACAGAGGTAGTGAGTGGCCATCGTAATAGCCGGATATATGCTGTGCTTGCAATACAAGCTACTGCTACTATTCATGGTAGTATTCGGACAAAATTACAACTTCTTTTCCTTGCCTTTCCTACACTGGGACGGACGTGCGGGTGCGGTGTTACATGCTCTTCAAAGTAACACTTAGTTCATCCAGTGACCGTCTACTCTCTAGATCCACATATGCTATCTAAGAGTCAGATAGTACCATGATGCAGGCATCCATCCATTCAAACTATATGTCAATCATTCTTCTTCATGTCTCTCATCTGGACAAACCTTATGTTTTCTCACGGGAAAACAACCTTTTCATTTTATTTGGGAAACCGCAAGCCATACATCCGTGCTTGACTTGCATTTGAATTTCAACCAAAGCATATATTGCGCACACATACAGTTTCTGTTTCACCCACCCAGGCTGTTCTCCTTCCACCCATCCTTGCTTCATCCTTCACCCAGCCATGCATCATATTCCTTCCCAGCCACCTCGGGCACCAATCAAAGACGTATCATTCTTCTTTGTCAGTCATCATTACTTTTAACTTGCTCGTCCTTCCACACTTACTTACACCCTTCTTTCGCTTTTCGTTCATCTCATCCATCAAGTTCATCTCAGATCATATTTGGATTCTCGAAAAAAAATTCACTGCTGAGTTGCAGTAAATTTAGAGGAGGCTACTACCTGGTTGATAAAAAACTTTGTTCTAAATTTGAAAGTCTGCTTAACAGTATAGTAACTTAACTGTAGGACATATATACTACACCCGTGCAGAGAGCACACTATGCAGTTTGCAATCTCAATAAGTAAGGAATATAGAAGCTTACCACTGCCCGCCACTACCGTGGCAACCCGCACAGCAGTTTTGTCCGCCACTTGCACCGCCTCCTCACCAGAACTGTCCTCCTCCACCTCCGCGCTGAGCCCAGCACCAGATGTTCCACCTACAAAGTACATTTAAGAATGTTAGATGTCATAGACATACACCACTCACTAGTATTTTGTCTAGGAATGAAGAAATGTGAATACAGAAACCAATCTAATAATTTGTGACTGTCTACTCTAAAGTAAAAATGTCCCTTTTTCCAGGGAAGGGTGTTGTCTTGCTGCACTTTTTGGCACAACTGATGAATGCTTGCTTTTTAACACGCACCATTTTTCTCATAACAGACAGAAGCTTCACTTCTAAGAACAAATCATCATCACTAGGACGGAGTGACCAACAATTCAGCACCAAAAAGAAAAATTAAAGTTCAAACCAGGTGAGGGCTCGGCTCGCCCACAATAAATGTGTGAAATAAATCACTAAGCACTTTCCCATTTTTAATCAACCGTTTATGTTTTATGACAAGCTTGATTTTAATAAATATTTTTACTTTTAATAAAGCTTTAAAACTTAAATAGACTCTGTGATTTTTGGTCAAGAGTGACTGAGCAAAAGGTTATGCAATTTCCAAGCATGAGTCCGTGCCTCTGACACTTCTGGACTCTGACTCCGTACTCTTGCCCTGCGTTGGATAATCATCATTGGGGATCAATCATCGATGAATTCGGGAGCTAAATGACTCTGCCACACTATCTAGTCAGTAAGGAGATTGGGGGTCTTCAAAGTCTGATATCACTGAGGTATGTGGAAAGTCTACCTGCGCCTATTATAATTGATAAACAATGCACTATTTAGTGTCCATAGTTCTGTTTGTGCAGATTTGTCCCTGCAACAGTAGTAGTATGGATTGTCCAAACCAAAAGTAAAGTAGTATCTTATTCTTTCTTGGTGGTCATTCACCTTTTTATTGTTGGTAATTGTCAAAGCATAAACATTTAGAAGACTTGAAAATACATTATGGACAATCCCAGAGGACTGCACTCAGTGCATAGAGCTATTGCTGACTAGAATGGTAGTTTCGTTTAACACCTTTTGCCAACTGTGCAATCTTAGTTAGCTACACAGACAGACTAATAAGAATAATCTAGTAATACCACAGGGTGTCATAGTAGAGGCAGGATAAGAATTTAGATACAGTCTACAAGAAGATCGAAGACGATTTAGAAAAAATCGAATGAGAAACGCTAGGAAAAAATAGGTACTCTATATTAAAATTAAAACTTACCGGGGCCAGCAAAGGAGCCCTCGCCTGACCGATCCTGGCCTTGAACAGCAGCAGCAGCCGATAACCCCTCCTCCTCTGTCCTCTTGCCCCTGGGGGGAGCTGATGTACAACATGAAAGAAAGAAAGACCCAAAACATGGATGATTGTTGTCAACCAAATCAAACATTTCAAAAGAACAATAACAAAATATTTTGGCGAAATAGCAAATAGACAACTATTCCACGGGATATATTGACCTATCTCATGTGGTCTACTACGATATTAGTATTGCTTGATTTGCGGACCGTCGACTTGGAAAGTTATGTAACTCACTAAACAAACTACTAAAAAGGTTCGCCTAGGACTGGCAGGCAGCAGTCCGCAGCACGCGAAGTGACAGACAAACTCCATCGTGATTGCAGATCAGCGACAACACTAAAAAGTTTCCTACTACATTAACCAGCCATTAAAATACTCAAACTATCAATCCACCACCACTATTTCTTCTTATTGCCAGGTGTACAAAGGAAGGACTGGACTTGAGTCTGTAAGGGCAGATTTACAAGCCCCTTGCGGCTCTTTTGCTCCATTGTTGCATGACTTTTGTGACGCAGCGGCAAAACAAAAGAGGCGCCATGGTGCGGCGTATATTAACAACGTGACGCATATGGGAGATGTATCACGTTGTAAAGCCCTGCGTCATCAGGGGGAGTTCCGGCGCAAGGGAGGGCGTTCCTGCGCAGGAACGCATCCTAAAAGTGGCTGAGGGAAATCTACAAGATTTCAATCAGTCACTTTTAGGACAATGATGCGTGACTCAAACCCTGCGCCTGCTTGAAGCAGACGTACGGCTTCACGCAGCATTGGGGAGATAGGGCACCCCAGAGCATTGCTGGAGCTGCGCCATCGTTGCGACCCAACTCCAGCAATGCGCCGCCTTTACGGCACTGATGCGTAATGCTTCGGTGACGTTTTGGGCCCATGGTGCGTCGCATTGTAAATACGGCGCACCATGGGTGGTGGTGGCGTGGCGCACAATTAGTGGCGCATCCCTGCTACTTTGCAGGGATGCGCCGGTAATTGAAAATCTGACCCTTAGTGTCTAGCATTACGCAGTTCTTTACACTACACTCATACATAATTTCTCAGGCCAATGAAATTAACACAAAATCGAAAACAAATAAGCATAGTAGCAACGCTACTGAGAAGGAGAGGAGTGCACCTGAAATGCACAGAAGATTTTGAAATATAATTTACCTACAATGTAATCGGCAGCATTATTGCTCTTGGTAAAAAACAAAAATTTGCAATATAATAACACACAGAGCGGGAGAAAACAGAGTAGTGATGAAATAGCTAGAAATAGCTACTACTACTCACCAAGCCCGGGGATCTCGATGCCGAGCACGTCCAGCAAGTCGCGTTCCCGGTCCAGGAGATCGGTCCAACGGTGGGTGGTCTGGTTGTAGGTGCGCCGCACCCCAGAGTGATGAAACATGGCCCAGCACACCTTCTCCCACAGCTTCCGGCGCTCCCGGAGCCCGTAGCCACTAGCGATCTTGCTGCCTCCCATGATGGTCCTGGGGAGGCGGCGCTGGACATAAAAGACTAGTGCGGCCACCTCCTCCGCACTAAAAATCTCCCGGGCTATAACTTGCTCCCCCCTCAAACGCCCTCACGGGAGCCGGGTACGGGGTGCGGGACCCTTCCCCTTCTCAGGCTGCTTCCAGGCTCCCTTTACCATGGTCTGGGCAGAAAGGAAGGTAAATAATAAATAAGAAATAGAATAGGGAAGAAGAAAAGAAAAGAGTTTAAAAAAGTAGTTTAAAATTAACCAAAAGTAGCAGAAAACACAAAAATATAGAGCTAGAAAAATAGAGGGATAGATAATAAGTAAAATAGATTAAAAAAAACTTCAAACAAGCAAAGGATGGCAGAGATTGACAGAGGATACAGAAAGCATGCCCAGAACCATAGCAATGAATGAAAAACAAGATGGCCGCGCCCGTTCACGACCGCGTGGGTAAGTTCGCGCGAGATTTCCCCCGCGATCACACGCGAACATGTACTAGCGAGCCACACACTTTGCGAGATTACACATAGCGCCCGGAAACGGAATTACGTCATGCAAACAAGATGGCCGCGCCCATGTACGACCGCTAGGGTAACTTCGCAAACGTTGCGCTACAAGCGGCTTGCAAAAACGCAAAAATTCACGCGAACTAACACGCCGCAAAAAAAACAAATCGTTTATTCGCACGAATTCGCGGCTTCCGGAATCGATCTTGCCCGAATTCGCGCCCCGCGAATCGCGCAAAATTGCAGAAAAACGATTTTTGCAAAACTGAAAGCACTCAGCAGGTGCAAAATGTCAATCTTATCATTAGTAACCTTTCCCTCTAGTGCTTCCTGAGGGGCCCCTCCAGAGTTCAGTTGCCTTCTTGCAACTATTCTATGACCCTGCTCTGACCCTCACAGCAGGCTCAGAGAATAGCTACAAGTATGCCACAAAGGTCCTGTTAAAAAAAATTACACTGCAACAGAAAGCAATTACAGATAAGGAAGCAGGTGCCAGACTGGAAGTTCAAATTCAGTGACACATTAATCAATCAGCCCCTAATTCATTCATGTCAGTTGAGGCAGGGCAGGTGTGTTTTTCCCCCCATAATCTACAGTGATGAAACAGAGGGTGGCATGGGTGAGCCAGAGGGTGGCAGTGGTGAAACAGAGGGTGACAGTCGTGAAAAAGAGGGTGCTGTGATGAACCAGACATAGAAACAACATGGTTGCGACCGTTGCTACCCGACAAGTAAGTTTGCGTTTGCGAACTGGTAAAAAACCCTCGCGAAACGGCAGAAACACTTGCGAACACAAAAAAATAAAAAATTCGCGAGAGTTCGCGAATTTTGCGGATTGCGAATCCATAAATACGCAATTTCGCGGATTGCGAATCCGCAAAATTCGCCCATAGATTATTGTGACAAATGCCTTACCGTGAATTGTGCTTAACAATGAGAATCATTGGAAATATCTGTCACATCCACTGTTTCCCAATTCACTGCTCGTTGCATGTCCTGAAAATTACTTGTGGTGTGGAAAGGATGAGTATAAAGCACTGGCCTAATACAGGCAGTACTGGACAGTGCAAATAGATAATGCGCGTAGGCCAGCAAACATGCATGATAGGATTCTGCCTCATATTGTAGTGATATTGAAAGAGCAAGCATTCATGTGGCAATGCATTCTAGGACATCACGTTGCAACATGGCCAACACTGTAGTGGTTCCACATGGCTTGCTAGGTGGAAAGTACTCCTCACAGTAAGAGCTGTTCAGTGTCTGGCACTGCTCCTCTGCTTTACTTTAAATGCATTGTTTGGATGGTCCAGCAACACTGCAAGACTTTTTGAAACACACAAACCACCCTCTAACCTTCAGACTCTAGTGTGGCGGTGTGTAGAAATCATCATTGCCACCAGTTCCAAGCTCATCATTGCCAGTGTTGAAAAGTAGGCAGAAGACCGGGAAGTAAATAGTCAACCACTTTATTTAGTCTAAGGTTCCAAGCTGCTTGGAACAAACAAAGGGATATCATGCTTGCCCATTCCTGGTTTTACAGAAGGTATTCAGAAAACATTCACATTTCATCCTAACATCAACTAGCATACATGGCACCGTCAATACCCCAGTTTCTGCTGCTAATGTTGGCTTTATAAAAGTTGATCGCCTTTGTAAAGCCAATACCAGCAGTGGCAGAACAGTAGGGTAGTGTCTGCATGTGCAAATAAATATGCAAGTCACTGCATATGTGTCTGTGTGCATGTATATTCACATGTATGTAAATGTGTGCATCTACAACCACATAGGCTTTTGCCGCGTAGATTCATTGGTGTCTGTGTATGTGTAGGTGAGTGAATTTTTTTAAAGGGTTTTCTTGTATAACTTATGCCACTTCATGTAATTACATGCAATTCTGAATAAAAATGTAACACGTAGGCACAGTAAAAATGTACAGTAAATGCAGAAGAAAATCAGAAAGCAAGCAGCTGTTATTCGCGGGGATTCCGTTTTACCTTCTTTCACTGCAAAATGTGACCGTGCATCAAACATTGATGCAAGGACGCATTTGAAGCAAAGATATAGTGCAAAATGTAGAATTTGCATTTCACATAATTACGTGAAATTTTGCTAAACTTGTGAAGAATTATGTGAAAGCAAATTATGTGAATTTCGCACACCCTTGTTTCTACACCTGTTCTAGGTATACCTGCCTACCAGGAAACACCCTTATTGTTTCAATGAAATTAAAAATCAGGGTATTTAAAAATAAAATACAATTATTGCACGCATATAGATGGCATGTTTAAGCAGCCACACTTTTCTCCTTGCTTTTTATTTTTGTGGGACACACTGGGAATAAAAAGGAAAAAAGTATACTCTTTGTATCAGCCAGAACTCTAGGCTTTGCCAGTGCTTGTTTGCAATGTTTTAGCAGGTTTCTCAAATCTGAAGAAAGTAATAAACGTTACAAAAATGGCCCTTTCCGTGAAAGATGAGCTTGAACCACAATCAGCCCTCGTGGTAAGCGCTCTCACCCCCCTGAAATGTTAGAATGGAATATACATGAGTGCATGTGTTGGAGACACTGAGCCAGTGTGAAGGCGTAATTACGTCGTCACTGACAGGCTGTGCTCTAAGTAGGTAAGTGTGCGCCTACCAGCCCAGGAAAGGCTCCGAGCCAGTTTCGTAGCGTTCAGGCTGTTTGGGATTTCGACAATTATCTAGGCGCTGTTATCACCAAAGGTCTCTCGCTGCCCAATTAGAGAGACCCTGGGAGCGCGGGTGAGTCTGCCCTCTGCTGATATGAGGAATATGATGGTTTCCGTGATGTGCGGTTTATCTCCCGCGCCAGCTGCAGCCCTTGGTCCCTTCACGCCTCAGGGGCCGGCGGGCGGCAGAACCAGCCAGGCGCGGACGCGCATCAGTGGATGCAGGCATCCTCAGCCCTGGGTACCAACGCAGAGCGGAAGATGCTGAGTATGAAGACTGAGATGCGGGAAACGGAAATTGGCAACGGCATTAGCAAGCATGGAGCCTGGAAATGACTTCTGCTTACTGCAGATGCTGGCACTGATGCTTCCGAGCCCTTCGGAGCTGCTGGGATTCTGCAGAGCTATACACAGCCTCGATTTAATACCAAGGTAACAAGGGAATCAGTGAACTGGCAGTGACGTCATCTCAGATCTCTTATCAGCTTGAGACGTCTTCAGTGAGCAGGAAGGTGTGGGATTTGGAGAATGACAACATGGGGGGTGCAATTATGAAGTGCGCTGTGTGCCACATTGCATTGCAATTGCATTTACAAGAGCTTACTACCCTGATGAGGTGTTTAACTGCTATATGGTGAGTTACACACTCCTATGGGATCCAACGAAAGTGATTTCTTTACCTGGTTTTGTTTAGTGGGTTTAGTCTTGTATTTTCAGATGAAGGGCTTTCATCCTTTAGCCGAATCAATTGTGGAGGAATCAAAGAGAATTAGACAGTCGCGGCTGGCATGACTCGCGGCTGAGGGGGGAGGGGGTGGCAGGGGGGGGGGCATGCGGGGAGGGAGTCACCCAGGGGGGTTAATTTTAAGCAAATGGTCCTGCGTCTTCCCGCATCCTCTCCTCCACACAGGAAGCAGCCAAGCAGGCAGCCTCCCTCCCATCCTCTAAGCTAATCACAACGCTGCAATGCAGCGCTGTGATTGGCTGGGACGCCGACCACACAGGCGTCTATGGGGAGGCCGTTTTCTCCATGCAGGCTGCATGCAGCCTGTATGGAGAAAATGGAGTGTGCGCATGACTGGTTTGGTCGGCCTTGGGGCCACTCCTCCCCTGCCTGGAGCAGCACCGCCCACCACCAACCAAACCCTTCTGCTTTCTCGCACTGGGAGAAGCAGAAGCATACAATGGTATTTATAATAGAAGCAGTGGGCGACGCACCTCCACCCACATGGACGAACCGCCCCTGGAATTAGATGAGATCACTGGAGAAGGGGACGTGCAGGAGCTAAGGGGCAGGTATGTTGCTTCATAGGAATGATTGGCATGGTGAGTACATAATAGAGACGAAGATTAGGCATTGATGCATTGCAGGTGAGTGATTACCAGTTAGCAAGAAAGGAAGGGGTTATTGGCTAAGGACAGTAAGTAGGCATCTCACACAAGGACATATAGAAAGTAGGATAGAGGTCAAGCAGTTTTGTGTAGGAGATTGTGAGAAAGTGGAGTATTGTTTGGGGTGGATGGTAGAACACTGTGAGAAATAGGGTTACTGGTTGAGGGGGTGAAATTCTACTCAAGCAGAAACCACAATCCTACTCAGGGCGAGGCACAAGTAGGCCCTAAATTAAAGTGTGCTCACCCCACAGGTAGCTTAGCCAAGAGAAGTCAGGCTTAACTTAGTAGCAATGTGTAAAGTATTTATGCAGCACTTCAAAAAGTAATAAAGTGGAAACACAACACAACAAAACTCCCACACCAATTTAGAGAAATAGAGTACATTTTAATAAATAAAACAAAACTAAAATGATAAATATCCAATCAGTAGAACTGGAGATGTGCAACTTCAGTGAAAATAGCACCAAAAAATGCCAACTGCGGATATCTGCTGTGCCAGTCTGTTACAAAGTCACATGCTGAGGCTGAACGCGATGGAGGATGGAGGATGGACTGGCTACAGGGACCCAGATGGGCCCACGGAACATGAGTACCTAAAGCCCTGATTGCGGTGCATTGCATAGTCCCTAGCTGAGGGTGCGTGGCGCAGCCAAGGCAATGTGTGAGTTTCGAGGAGTTTCAAAGCTGCGATGCGAGGTCCTGTGTTGTTGTCGAGGATCCCGTCACTCGAGCTTGCGATGCGAAGGCTGGTGTCGAGGATGTGGCACACAGTCGAAGATATGAATTGGTTGCAAAGTGCTACGTGACTGTGATACAAGAACTTTTGTCGATGTCGAAGCTACCGTCAATGACAAATTTACAATGTGAAGGTCTGCGTTGGTGAAGAAGCAGTTCTAATGCAGACTGTGAGGTCGATGCAGACTCTTTGCTCTGGGAGAACTGCTGCAGCAGAGGTGATGCATCTATTCCACTCAGGTTTGTGTTGCACAGCAGAGGAGATGCATCAGCATTGTTGAGTCTGCTGCTCAGCTTGCAGACCACCTTCAGGTCCTCTTCCTAGGGTCAAGGGTTAGAGTTGCACCACTTGGCAGGGTAGGAGTCACAGGTGGTAGAGTTCAGGTGCTGGGTTCAAGGTTGTTAGAGCCTTCTACCTTTAAGACTCTAGTCAGGAGGCCACCAATTAGCCATTGGAGTCCAAACGGGGGAACAGAATATAAGAATTTTAAGGGTTTTCAATAAAAATAGCACTGCAAAGAGCCAATCACAGGCACCTAGTCATGCCAGACTGGGTCAAAGTAAAATGTTAAATTTGACCACAATGGATCACCATTCAGATTTAGGAACCAGGTTTGTCCCGGTGGAAAGTTTACCTTCTGACTTAGACACTTCTTTGGATAAAAGTGGCCAGCAAGGCAAGCTGCAAGCTTGATCCGAAGCAGAGCATGATCACAGCAGTTTGCTAAAGTGTGGGATCCTGGTTTGGTTGCCGATGAATGTGGGAAAGCACCGAGTGGGCAAAGTCCATTCCCTGGAAAGCTTCAATACTAATCAGAGGCTGCTCGCGTCAGTCCCAGAAAGGTCCTTTATGTTCAGGCTTAGAAACTTTTCTGGAAATCAGATCTCTTTAAGAAGGCCAGGCTGTCAGGTTGAGGGTGATTGGGAATGCAACATAAACAGCTTCAATGGTGATCCCAGTTTCCGTCGGTTCTCCAGGCAGGAAATTGGGGATGAATTGACCCTTTCTGCAGGGTCATCCCTTAACATTTTGCCTTAAGCCTCCTGTTTTCAGAACCCATTGTTGTTAGCATTTAGAACTTGATGCACTTAACCACTGATAACCAGTGTTAAAGGGCTTGAGCTCTCTCCTTTAACCATGATAAAATTGGCTTAGACCCAATTTGCACATTTAATTTATTTGGAAGTCTCTAATAACGGGGTACCACATGTACTCAGAGCCCATAAATTAAATGCTACTTGTAGGCCTTCAGCACTCGTGTCACCCACTTGAGTATCTTTTTGAACAAGATCCAGGCCTACCATTGCAGCCGATATGTGCAGTTTTAAAACTGGCATTCCGACCTCTTAAAATAAACATTTTGTGAAGCCAAAACATTCCTTTTTAATACATATGTCACACTTAGGCTAGGCCTTGAACAGCCCAGAAGGCAGGGTGCTGTGTATTTAAAAAATTGGACACATACTTTTTAGTTTTACTTGTCTTGTTAGTGAAAAACTCCTAAATGTGTTTTTCACTACTTCAAGGTCTACCTCTCCCATTGGGTAACATTGAGTTACCTTATTACATTTAATAAGTGATAACTTTCAATTAGGAGTATGTGGAGAGATCAAGTTTGAAATCTAAAGATTTGTTATTAAAAGGCCTCTTTAAAGGTAAAGTCAGTTTTTTTTATCACAATTCTGAAAATGCCACTTTTAGGAAGCTGCCTTTTTCTTGCTCTAACAATTTGATACCTGCAGCCTGATCCTTGCTTGCATTAATATATGTAGCTGGCAATTGGTCTTTGTGTATTGCTCCCAGACAGTGAGCCAAAGGGAAGATAGGTGTTGGCAGGAAGGGCCACTCTGAGTTATTGAGGGGGAGGAGCTTTTTACCTACTGCATTTCACAAAGGCTCTGCCTCAGCACTCTGACAAAGGGTTTGACACTGGTATCTTGTGACCCCAGAAAACCTGGGGCTAGGACAGAGAGGAAGGGAATCACTGACACCTCGGGGGTAACCTCTAGAAGCTTCCTCTACTTCAAAGTGGGCCCCAGGTATAAATATTGAAACCTTAAAATCAACTATTCAGTTCAACTCTGGACATGTGGGGAAACTCAGAAGAAGGACTGCTCTACAAGAAGGACCGCCACTCTGCTGCCGTGATGCCTGAGTGAAGGACTGCAACTGCTACATGAACCCAGGACTCCAAGGGCTAATTGGCAGACATTTTGACTAGGCCTCAGCGGCAGTAGGCTTCAACCACCTTGAACTCAGCACCTGGACTCTGCCTGCTGTGAATCCTACCCTCCCAAGGGTACCATCTCAGTCTTGTCCTTTGGAAGTAGGCCTGAAATGAGATCTGCCAACCTAACTGTGGTTGAAGTAACCCGATGCACCGGAGCCACGGCACGATGATTCGCTGACTAGAAATTCCACACTGGAGCCACTGAGCAACTTATTGCCTCATCAAACTTCTCATCGGGACCACTGTGTGGTACGTCTCCGGCACAGGACTTCGCATCGCTGCCCACCACCTAGCAGTAACTGCAGCTGCATGACGCATCCTAGTCTCACGGATTTGCATCACAAGCTCCTCATCAGAAGCACCCTCAATGTCAACGCATGAGTCTGCAACACCAGACACTCCGCTTCTTTGAAACTAATTGGTGTGTGATGCATCTCGAAATAGGATTTCACAACGCAAGCCCCTCTTCAATGGCATCCTCGACTATGATGCACAACCTTGCATCACAGCTCCTAGGAATTGCTGGTGCATGACGTATCATCGCAACACTCCCCAATCAGGATTTAAGGTACTCTTGTCAGCAAGCCTAACTGGGTCCCATAGCCAGCAGTTGGCCTGACCTTGTGACCTTGTCCTGATCCAACGCAATCAGATATCCACGGTTGGCGCTTCGTGCTTTTTGGCGCTATTTTCACTAAAAACTTTAAGATTACATGTGTAATCCTTCATGTGTGGCATTTTCAGGTTATTACTATTCGAAGTGTTGCACAAATATTTTACACATTGGGGCAGATTTACGTTTCCTGGCGTATCGCTGCAAATCAGCAGGGATGCACCAGGAAAGATGCGGCACAGTGCTTTACAACGTGATGCATCTCCCTAGATGCATCACGTTGTAAATAGGGCGCGACATGGCGCTTGGTTTATGCCGCCTCTGCGTCACAGAAGTGACGCAACGGCGGCGCAAATGTTGCGCGCGGGGCTCGTAAATCTGCCCCATTGTCTCTAAGTTAAGCCTGACTGCTCTGTGCTTATCTATCGGAGGGTTGAGCACAGGTTAATTTGGGGTTTGCTTGTGACCTCACCCTGACAAGGATTATGATTGCTTCTTGAGTAGGGTTTCACCTCTCCTTAATCAATAACCCAATTTCTTACAGTTGGCAAACAGCTTCTTAGTCTAAGCTTTTGCAGTTTGGGCAGAAGTACAATCTAACACTAGGTAAGTGTTCCAGGACCTCAGGAACAGCACTTGGGGGTCAGAACTCACTTCAAAAGAAGCCATTAGCAGAGTCCTAGGAAAGCCCATTTGAAACTGGTCAGCTGGGGTCTTACAGGAAAGTGGTCTTCTTGCAGCTTGTATGTCCCTGTAGCTTAACAAGCAAGCCAACTGACCCTTGGAGTCAACTTCTTTGTCCTGGGTACAAGTGGAATCTGGTCCAGCCTTAGTGTTCTTACACGTTTAAACAACAGTGCAGTCCTTCTTCTGTCTTCCACAGGTCTCATAGTGTTTGGAAGAAGGTACCCAAGAGTGCCACATTTAAGCTTGGCACTAGCCTGTTGGTAGGGGTGACTCCTGGCCCCTCTCTGGCCAATAGGAAAAAAGTTCCCTGGGGGTAACCCAACCCACTTTTGTAGCGGTTTGTGTGGGCAATACTGCAGACAACCCCACAGTGTCCCTCTCGACCTTAATCCAACCTGACAAAACCATTCCTCCCTTGTGCAAATCTCTTGTATGTTGAGGTGTGGCCAGGGAAAGGAGCAAACCTTCCCTTGTGGTCACTCAAAACAGGTTCTGGAGGCAGCTCCTGTGCCATTGGTCTTTGGCTGGCTAGGTAGACAAAAGATATGGAGGGCCTGGATACAACCTCTAGGCCATCTTGTCATGGAAATGTTAACTTCTCCCCACTTCCATGGCTTTTGTCTCAGCTCTGGGAACCAATTCACATCTCATCAAGCAGCTGGTCAGGTTCTGGGTGACTGCTGGAAGCTCAGGAAAAAAGGCTTTTAGAGGCTTTAAGCTGGCTAAAGGTACGTTTTGTAAAATATTTGTTACAAATCTGACTTCCCAATGAATTGGAATTGTCGTAAATATTTCAACTTTTTATCTGCTTCCTAGGCCACAGGCAGAGATAAGTTTATTAACTTTAATAATGTATTCCAATGCTTTCCTACGGAATAGCTAAAACTGCGACAGTGGAAATAGCTTGTAGAGCATTGTCACCATAGAGCCATGTTTAACCTTATACTTTTACATGACAATTGGCATTTAAAACCTAATTAAGGGTTACTTACTAACATTTAAAAGGAGTGTTTAGACCTGTCAAAAGGGGATATTTAGACTGGTGAAATTTGCAGTTTACACCTGCACTGCCAAGTCACTGGTGGCAGGCTTGCAGTCAGGCTTTACATCGTAACATTAGTGGTGGCACAATATGTGCTTCAGTCTGCTAGTGGGATTAAAGTTACAGGGCCTAGGTACACTTTGTAGAATATAGTAGGGACTTATGGTTAAGTAAGTTCAATATGCAAATTTGAAGTCAAGGATATTTAAACATGTTTTAGGGGTCAGGGTACATGCACTGTGACTTGTAAGCGAAGTCCCAGTGTACAGAGTCTAAAATGCCAGTAGCATCAGTCCAAAAACAAAATTGAGGTCATCATGCAAAAAGAGGCATTTTCCTACAGAGTTGATTAAGGCTCACGGGTAGTACACAGAATATTTGGACAAATATTGTTTTGAGCAGGCCTAATGCTTAGAGATGCATGCAATCTTGAGCAATTAGTCACAGAAGAGAACAGGTTCGGACTCGGAAACCAAAGCAGCCTGCTGAAAATGCTCAAACCTGCCCCGCTCCCATTGTCCCTTCATTCAGTCTCTCCTTGCGTCCATTCTCTCGCTCGCTCTCTTCCTGTCCTGTTTCTCTCTGATCGCTTCCTCTCTGCCTCCCCTCTCCCTTGCTTTCCCTCTCTTAAAATCTTGCATGCTTGCTGAGATTCACCTGGAGGAGCAGGGGGAACGTGAGAGAGGCACCATGAGCGACCCTGGGCGTACAAAACTGGCCTCCATTCCAATAGCCCACCCCACCGGAGAAATGCCCGTCTGTCCCTGAAAATGAAAACAGAACATTTTGTAGTTTAAGCGTACTTTCATAAGGGGAATGCAGAGAAATGTAGAGTATGCGGCTCATGTCCTCAAACACAGCATGAGGTGCATTTGATATGACAGAGCCAGTGGCGCCTGGGGATGATGAAGAGGAAACGGCTGCCTGCCTGGATCACTTAATTCTAATAGACACCTTGCTGTTATACAGTGTTTGGACTTCTTTTCAGAGCAGAGGAGCATGAATCTGACATCGGGTGCCTTGCTTTAACATGATTCATCTGCGGGGCTGAAGGCCTATTTTCCTTGTTTCTTTCAGCGCTTTCCAAACACCAGAATGACTTGGCTGTTGCTGCTGAGCAAAGTCAGGACACACTGAGCACTGCCACACAGTGCTGGAAGCATAGACGTCATTTAGGGGTTACCAGAGGTCGCAGCTGCAACCCCTGGCTGGCTCTTTGCAACCCCTGGCACTGCCTTTGCGACCCCTGTCCTCAGAGGTGGCAAAATCAGTACCAGGAACACAGGGGCCTCTCGTCCTTATGGACATCAGTCGGGACTGCACTCCCTTTGTTTTCTGTCAATTCATTTATTACACTAACAGTGGATGATAATATAAAGTATCATCCACTGTATATAGTATATACTAGTATATATATATATTACCTACTGGCGGTCGCCAGTAGGTAGTTATAGTTAGGATTGTTTTCCATAGGAAATCCGCAACATTCTATTGGGAATAACTTTGGCGCAGATTGAGAGATCTGCCTGTAATTTCCCTCAAATTTGCCTCGCTGCGCTCCGCTCCTTTCCTGAAAGTTTGGGGGGGATTCGTCGAACGGGGGCCGAGATAAAATGGGGGTCCCAAAACGTGTTGTCCCCATGTTAATTTCCATAGGGCGGCTGGACTCACTTTTAGCTCGAACGGCTGAATGGATTTTCACCAAACTTGGCAAAATTGTAGGGACTGGTAGCCCGATGTGCCTTTGCTATGTCTCAAGATATGCGCTCCAGAGGATTTTGAGTAATTTAGGTTAAAAAAATATATATATCTATAAGCGCGCACCGGGGAGCGTACCAGCGCGCATAGGTTTGATGTGGGGGCCATAAAAGGGTCCCGTGGGACAACACATTTTTTTAATTTCTTTTCGATTTTCCCGGGGGGTGCGTCCGGTACGCGCACCGGGGAACTTACCAGGGAGCTTACCAAGAGGCAAACCCAGTGAAACAGTAAAATAATAATTTTAAGTGCTTAGAGGTAGGGTAGCTCTGCATAGAGTTGTTGTGTTGTGTGGGTGATATAAGTACCAGCATGTAGGTACCAATGCAGAGTTTTAAATTCAATGTAGATTGTCTCCTCTGTAGATAATTTGCATGTTGTTACAGAAGTTATTGTGGTATATGGAATCCATACCATAGTTTGTCAGGAAAGTAGAAACAACATGAAGGCAGGAGATGAAAAAGAGATGTGAAATACACATTGGAGATAATATAGTGGGAGAAAGGAAGTAACTATGAGCAAAATTACTATGTAACATAAAAAAGTTGCACAGTATACTATAAGTCTCACATTATATCATATTCATTTTGGTACTATTTCATGAATTACATATAAAAAAGAATAATGTCTGGAACAATTTTTAATTATTAAATAAAAATGTATTGCTCTGATTTTTCAAAATTTAATAACACTTCCAACATTATATCGTCAGGAATGTCCTCATTTGTATTCCATGATTCCATTTCTTCCACATATTTAAGAAACTCTTGATCAAGAGACTGATCCAAAAAGTCTAAATCATCAATCTCTTCCTCTGGGTTGTTCTCGAGATCAATTTCGAATGAAATATTAAATTTCTTTTGTTCTCCTTCCATTTTTTTGCTGTAAATTTCATAAAAAATAAATATATCAGTAGAGATAGGGCACTGTTAGGTTTAAGTTCAGACAGGTACTTCTGAGTTTTTAACAGTGAAGTTATCTTTGGGCAGTGTATGGTATCAGGCAGGAAGTAGAACTATTAAAAAGTGCATGTGATGAAGCCTAAGTAAAATCATAATTATACTAGAGAAGCCTAACTTAATCCATAAATATAATAGAGAAGCGTATCTCAAGCTATAACTATAACAGAGGGACAATAAATAACTATCAGAAAACGTTTTTACTAATTAATTTAAAGTGCTCCTTACAAATTAAGAACTTACTTTTGAGAGAGATGAAGAAGAAAAAATGTGAAAATCCTTTCAAGATGTACCTCAGGTAGTTGTAGTCAAAATGGTCGTGTTTCCCTCTCATTTTTCATTTATATTCATGTACATAACCAATCAAATGTCAGGAAATAAAAGTAGAAAATGAAAGTAACATTTTAATTGGTTGTAAATTCTAACACTTCAGATATGTTTTTGTCATGTAATTTACCTCAGGATATTTAGACAGGGCTACAGGCCAATTTGGGAAAATGGTAGGGACTGGTATGTAGTATGGCCTATTCTATATTTGGTGAACATCTCTACAGAGGTTTTTATGTAAATTAACTTTGTAATTTTTTTGGGAGCGATTACCGGTGAGCGCCCCGGTACGCGTGCCGGTAAGCGCAACGGGAGTCTTCCATCTTGTGTTTCGGAAGAATTGAGACACATGATGGAGGACAAACAACATTGGGAATGGGTAAAAGGGGGTACGGTAGACACCCCCTGACCCCCTAGGTTTTCTGAGGGGGGCTTAGGAGGCCCATATAGGCCCAAAAAAAAAGGGGGGAGCGCCCGGTACGCGCACCGGGGAGCGTACTTTGGTGAAAAATAGTGAAAAAAGTTAGAGAAAAGTAATCATTTTGAGTGATCAGAGGTAGGGTAGCTCTGAAAAGAGCTTTTGGGTTCTGTGGCTGATTTAGGTACCTACAAGTAGGTTCCAATGCACAGTCTTATATTCAGGAGGAATATTCTATTCCCCTCATCTGAGAAGTGCACACCATCTCCTCTGTAGATATCTTGCATGTTGTAACGCAAGTTATTGTTGTATATTGAAACCATTCCATAGTCTCTCATGTAAGCAGAAACAGATTTATTCACATGTTTCCGTGCTTTCTCAAATTGTGGACAAAATTGGTTGGACCACTTCCATTTCTGTCTTTGGCATATATTGGAATACACCAAGGCAGTTTGTGGAAAAAGTGTCATCAATTGCCCAAAGGTGTCCTTTAAAACCATCTCCAGACCTACCCCAGTCAAAGTGCCTAGGTCATTTCCACCACAGTGCAAAATTATGAGGTCAGGGTGTGGCAGATGGTAAAAGGTTTTCACCAATGGTATCAATTGATGACATCTCAATCCTCTTTGGCCAATCCATTTTATGTGCACATTTGGTAAATCAAGGTTGTGAAAATTTCTGATAGCTGCATACCTTTGAGCCCAGTGAATGTAGCTATGTCCAATAATCCAGACAGAGTACATGGTGAGAGGAGGTTCTGGTGCAGTCAGATGAAGTGTAGGAATGAAATGTCAGTTGGAACAGTAGGAGTTTGCAAAAAAAATGTGGAGTTTCAGTGCTCTTGAATCACTAGCAATGATTGGTGGATTCAGATAGTTGAAAACTGAAAGTTAGGGTGCATGGTTCTGTTCTGTGAAAGAAGTAATTTGAATGGTTAAGAAAAAGTCATTAAAAGAAAGATTGCACCTGATAAGCTGGTGTATTGAGAGGTCAAACATCCTTGCTGAGCTCATTTGCAACATTGTAGAATAACATTTTAACCCTGAGAGCTCAGTGAGGAGGGAGTTGCTATAGTAACAGGTAGAAAGGGTTGAGGGGGGGAAGGGTGTTGATTTGAAAATAGAGAGGGAAGAGTTTTAATTGGTTAACATGAGGGATATGTGTGTAGAATTAGAGGTTTTCTGTGCCATTCATGGTTGCAATGCCTGGAGTACATACCTTTTGCTCTGCTAAAGAAATATTGGTGTGTGTATCTGACACTGTTCCCAATCTCCCAAAGCATTTGTAAAGGTGAGTTATGATTCATTCATTATAGATAGAGAGTTTAGATTAGGAAGCAGACTGAGCTTCTTTGCTCTTGGTTTGTGTCATTTTTTTTGGTAATGCTTGGTAGGAATGTTTGCAATAGAGAGGAAATGTATTTTGTAAAATAGTGAGTTTTCAGTACTGAAATGGAATGCTTGTACATAGGACCTGCGCTCTGTTTCTAAAATGTTATTCAAAAAACGATTTTGGGGCAAATCAATGGCTTTTACATTTTTGAGAAGGAATAAATAGTGTGTGCATGATTACATACAAATATTTGAACCTTTTTCAATCTCCTTGTGTTATGTTCACTTGTGTTTATCTACCTTCTATCATTTCTCTTACAACAACTTCACTGCTCCTCTCTCATCGTTCTTCAACCCATTTCTTTTAGTCCGGTTCCATTACTACCCCTCATTTCCTATCTTTCAGTGTCCTTCTCTTTACTTTCATCACCGAATCACTTTCTCTCAGTACCACTGCTTTAGTTCTCTTCTCCTCTCTTTCCTTCTTTTGCTCCCTTACTCATTTTTCTTTCCTCACTCATTGTACTCCACTTCACTCAGTCTTTCCCTTAGTCTCTCTGTCTACTAACTTCCTCACTCCTTTTCCCTCAATCCTTCTATATTATCCTCTCTCCGTTCATCCCTTCACTCTATGACTCTCCTTCACTTACTCTCAGTTATCTTCCATTCCTCATTCTTCTAAATGCATCCTCAATCAGACTCCTTTCCCTCTTAGTCATTATCTTTTTACTTACTCCTGTTTCCTGATTTAGTTTTGCTAACTCACATTCTTTTAGTATCTTTCTTACCTTCAGTTCATTTCTCTCTTCTTCTCTTCCTCTCTGTCAGTGAATCTATATGCCTTACTCTTAGTAATTTACTCTCCTTCTATTTCTTTTTCCCTCTTTTTGTCCTTCTACCTTACTTTATTTCCCTTTCTGTGTCCTTCACTCTTACTTTATTTCTAAATACACTGTTATGATTTTTAACCACTTCATTTGTATCTTTTATTTTAAAATACATATTTTACTAATTATAACTTATTTTTTCTTCTCTCTTTCACAGATACAAAATGTAGTAAAAAAATGTAATTAAAGTTACATTTATTATATGGTAAGTGTGACTAAAAAAAATGTCGTTTGTCATCACCCTTTGCTTTAACCTCACTACTATTTTCTCAACCTACCTCACTCCTGTTTCTTTACTCTGCTTCCCTCACTTATTCATATTCTCCATGTTTACTCCCCTTTCCCTATTTCCCCTCCTACATTCAACTTCTTTCAGTCCCCATTATTTACTTCCCTTACCCTCTGTTCCCTTCCTTTGCTCCCTCACTCATTCTCTTTCCCTTAATCATTTACTTCACTCCTACACACACACCTCCCCCAACACACACACACACCTCTGACATACACCCCACACACACACCACACACACCTTACACACACACACACACAGCCACACACACTCCTCACACACACACACACATACACACACACATCCCACACACACACACACACTCCACACACATACCCCCCACACCCACACCCGCCCCACACATATCTCACACACCCACTCCTCCACCCACACCCAAACACCCCACACACCCACACCCACACACACACCTTACACACCCACACCCCCACCTACACCCACTGACTCCCTATAAGTCACCCACACTGCCTTACTTACCTTTCTTTCCTATTTCACTCAGACTCTTTCAGTCACTCCTTCCTTTACTCTCTCTCTCTTTTCACTCTGTCACTCCCCGTGTCTTAACCTTATTCACTTTTATCCACCCTCTTTCACCCCTCTTTACTTACACTCACTGCTCTTTTCTCACCCTCCCTCACCGTTGTTCATTTATTCCGGTTCCGTCACTACCCCTCATTCCCCATTCTTTACTGTCCTTCCTTTTACTTTCAACACCCACTCACATTCTACCAGTACCTCTACTTTAGTCTTCTTTTTCTCTCTTCCCTTCTTTCGCTCCCTTATTCATTTTCCTTTTCTCACTTACACCCTATTACACCTTCTCTGTTTTTTACTATGCTCTTTTTCTATTAACATTACTCTCTCTGTGTTCTTCCCTCATGCTCACTCTTTCTTTCTTTTCTTTTTGGGTGCGCGCCCCGGTGCGCGCCCTGGTGCACGTACCGGTACGCGTACCCTGCAGAAAAAAGATTGACGGATTCTTTAAAAATATAGGTTTATTTGTATAAATTAAAGGTAGTTTTAAAAAGAACTGTTTTTTTTATTCTTTTTGTTGTTTTATATTTTTTTAATTGTTTTTTGAACATTTTTTACTTTTTTTGGGTTTTCTGAACAGTTTTATATTTTGTTTGTATTTTTTATGGGGAGAAACAAAAAACAGGGAATTGTAAATGGCTCAACTGGAGCAAAAAAAAACCCCAGAAACAATATGGGTTTTTTAGGGCACTTATGGTTATCCCCAGCACAGATGATAAGTTTTATACTTTGCTCACCATAGCAAAGTATCTTTCCACAATATTTGCACACGATTTTAAAATCGTTAAATTTTGGTTGAATGATAGGCATCGTCTCTATTGCCTCTGAACCCGATGGAGTTGGTTCTTTCGATTTTGAGGGTCTTGATGTTGATGGGGGCAGCTTACTGCAGAGGTCCCTTACCTCTGCAGCAGAATAGTTGATTGGGTGCCAACGGATCATGTGCCGAATCATGGTATGATTCCCGAAGGAATACTTTTTGTTAGGGTTCCCCCTGGACAGCTCAGCACCACAAATCAGACAAGTCACCTTCGCAGCGTTGACTTTTTTGAAACCCCTTGGGATTTTGTAGAACTGCCATACGAAGTGCTCTTTTGGTTTGTAGGGTTGATTATCTTCAGGCAGGAAATGCCTTCTCTGTTCCTCCTCTTCATCATCCTCCTCCTCTTCTTCTTGACCACCAATGTGATCTTCTGGTGGTCTTTTTGATGGTGGTGGTGGTGGTGGTTGGGCAGATGCTCCAGCTGCTGATATGACTGTAGCCATCTCTGTAAGGAAAAAGCAGGTCTTCCTCACTCAAATAACAAAGTGAAAATGAGGAAAAAAGGTGGGGGCTTTCATCATTTGGAAAACAAAAGTGTTCTTAACCAATGAAAAGTGTTATTTTCAAGTCACATGACCAGGGCTTTCATCATTTGGAAACCAAAAGTGTTGTGAACCAATGAAAAGTGTTATTTTCAAGTCACATGACCAGGGCTTTCATCATTTGGAAACCAAAAGTGTTGTGAACCAATGAAAAGTGTTATTTTCAGGTCACATGACCCGACGCTCTTACGCGCCCGGGGGCGCGTTGGGTAAGCGCGTCAGGACGTTTCGCGATCGTATGCGCTCACGTGCTTTCGGGTGCGCTTACGCTGTACGTCATATGACGCATCACGCGGCTACGCGATACGTCACGATGTTGTTTTCGTTCGCGGGAATAGCGCTAACGGGACGCTCACCGGTACGCGCCCCGGGGCGTGCCGTAGCACTACGCTTACCGGTGAGCGCACCGGTGCGCGACCCGGGAGCGCTCCGGGGCCCAAAAAAAAAAATTTAAAAAAAAATATTACATAATTATACAATATAAAATTTGTTATAAAAAATATTACATTTCGTACCTATAGAGATTTGCTATTAAAAAACCTATGAAATTCACTGAAAAAAACATAGGTTTCACACCAATTATAGTTAGGAATTAGCATTTAAAAAACCTATTAAATTCACTGAAAAAACCATATATGTCACACCAGTTATAGTTAGCTGGAAATAAAACCATTGAAATTCCCACGTTATAGTTTTTGGACTCACTATAACTTGCGCGTGCAATGCACTGCTGATGACGTCACATATTACATCACTCATGACATGGTCAGTGACATCACTCATGACATCACTGATGACACCATCCTTGTGATACAGTGACAGACCTCCTTTCACTGTAATGTAACCCTTAAAACACATATTCAAAAATAGAAACTAAAATTTTCAAAAAAATGGAGATACCCATACCAGTTACAACAACCAATTCAATAATTCCACCATCTATATACACATCCACTCATTCACCAACCGTTCTATATAATCACTCATACGTATACTCACTCATCATATGTAGTGATACACCTATACATCCTGTTACACACCGACAGTCATCCAAAAGATACTCTCACACATACTCACACATGCAAATTAACTATTGAACATCCATTTATTTGCATATACAGCTATACACACACTCCCACCTTACTTCTAAGGAACCTTACACATACTTACTCTCTTAAACAATCACTTATAGAAACACATACTTATTTAAACAGGAACTCTTACAATCCCTTACTCTCACATATATTCACTTATATACATCAATATTCACATATACTACATTAAAACATATGTAGTTACTGATAAAGACACTAGTGAGACAGTCATTCAGTCAGTAACACACACATTGTAGGAGAGTAGGGTCTGCTATTCTATGGTCACCCCAAATTTTTGCTTTTTGCTTCACTGGTTTTCGACTACTGAGGCTGTGGGCCTGCTAATCAGACCCCCAGCCTGCTGTTCTCTCTCTAAATTATTGATACATGTGCTATAGGTACATACCACAATTGGAAATGGACTCCTTGTCAGCCCCTGTACCATGCACTATAGGTGCTCAGGGCATAGGTGCCACCAAGGCCTACCAGGGGCTGCAGCATATCTTTTGTCACCCCTGGCTGGTTCTTAAATTGACACAACTGGCTGATCACTCAGCTGGGGCAAGGTGGTGTAATCACCTCTTGCTTAGATATACCTATATCTAAACCTATATCTGGACACATATAAACCTGTGAGCCACACCTATGGAAGGCCTTATCAATTCTGGAGGCAGAGTGCGTGGTTTAATGTGAGATGGAGCTCTATGATGAGCTGAGCCTGTCTGCAGCCGTCGGGAACAAATCCCTAAGCTGTTTCAGGATAATGCCATACCATATACTATTAAGTGCATTATAATCCTCGCGGTTATATAGCAACTTTGGTTTGGCTTTATCAAAACATGTCGTGTAAGGTGTCATACGATTTGGAATACTATCCCCTCGCCAGTTCTGGCAACGGGGATAGCATTCCACCCCTCTAGAGGGAGAAGACATGTTACTTTACTGAAATGCGGTTAATTTCTAAAAGAGCCTCAGATCCACAAAATGGATGCTTCTGCCACAGACACAAGTCTGACCCCCTGAAGCTGACCGAAACTCAGCCAAGGGGGCCTGGACAAAGCATTTCCTGTCGCAGGGAGGTGTCACACCACCCCAGACAGGAGTTAGTGGATTGTAGCAGGGAGGTTTGAAAGGAACCAGACACTGCATGGGGAGCACAAGGCTGCCCCTTGCATAATCCGGTCAAACTGGTTCTGGGGCACACCAGCCCCAGTCCCAGCGTGGCCTGGATCAAAGGAAAGGGGTGTACCCACCCCCTTCCTGGGTCCCACCCATAGGAGGGGACCTAGCAGGTAATCCAGCCTCCCAGATTCGAATAAGAGTGGGAGCAGTGCCAATGCACTTCAGATTATCCTGATGAAACATAAGAAACAAAACTCTGGACCCTTCGACATCCTACTCAACGTAGAAGACTGAAGAATCTCCCTTGTGGTCAAGGAGTGACCACCCTGTGCAAACAGGCACCATCCAACCATCGACGTCTGCTTTGTTGCAGTTCCTGCCGGAACTCAAGCGACAGAGATCGACGAGATCAAGCTTGCCTGCCTTCTAACAGCCCGATCCACAGTTCCTGCAGACCTGAGACCCGTGGAGGTGACCGGAAGCGTGGGGCACGCCATCTTGGAAAGACCACAAGACGCTGACCGTGCTGCCCACAAGTGATCCTCGAAGCTGTACACCGGGGTTTGAGAAGCCCCAACCCTGAGCCACTCTTGCACCAAAGTTCAGCCCTCCACACTCAACGAGTGCTGCGTGGGGCCCTTCTGCTTCTTTTGGCTCAATGCATTGGTCCGGTCACTTGCCAGCTGGCTTGTGGCCCCTGTGCCGACGAAAACTGAAATACGACTTGTGATTCTGGTTGCTCCAGATTTGCTCCCACTCCCCTGAAAAGGAGGACCCACTCTGGCCCTCCTGGTCTGAGTGAGAAGCAATCTCCCGGTTCCGTGTGGATTGCTTTTGCCAAGTGTTGTTTGCTCCAATCTTGAAGCCGACAGCGCCGACGGCGAGAGCGTTTGTGGGACAGATTGTGACCCACTCCTGGACATTGTAGATGCCCCAGAGCCCACATGACAGTGGAGAGAAGCTCCTCAACAACCACCTGATTGCGCCCGACATTGCCTGGTTCCATCCTGGTTCCACCCTGGTCACTGCTGAGTGACCCAGACTCTGTCCCCTCTGCTTTCAGGTACTTTTCGACTTCGATCCACCCTTGGATCCCACCGGACACTTCTCCTTCACAGCGCCTGCAGCTTCTTCAGCTTCAAGCACCAAGAACCAGCGTGACGAAACCCGACGCTACTTCGACCCTGTGCACCCACTTCCTGTGGGTGAGGTAACATTGCTACGCCGGTGTTCCCACACTGGTACACACCTCTAGGGTCTGTGTCTTAAGTTTTGTCTTTCTAGGTTCAGCAGAAGTGTCCTAAAACTCTATTTGTGTAACTTTTACGCACCATTGACTTGCATTGGTGCATGCGTGTGCTTTCAGCACTGCACCCGAATCCCGCGGGCTTTTCCCGACTTCAGCATTGCTTGTCCCGACTGCTCCCAGCGATTCCCTAGGCCCTAGGCCTAACCACTGTTCGATTGGTATCTCTTATACCACTTTCTTAGTGTATGGTCTGAGTGGCCCCCCGCCCTCATCCATAATTGTGCAACTTTGTATGTTATACTGTGCTTTTGATTTAACGCTTGTGCCCCTTTGTTCATAAAGAATACTTGGGATTATTTTAAGTAATAAATACATATATTTTTATAATATATACTTGTGTGGTGTCCTTTCATTTGATATTACAGGACTGTGATTGGTAAAACAGCTCGCTTAACACGACCTCTTGAGTTAAGCCTTTAAGGCTGCTTAGTCTATGCTACCCTTAAGATAGCTTGTCTACAAGGTTGACTTACAACCAGACACCATAAGGGGTTGTTTGGACTGATACAAGGTGGTTCCAGAATTGGAAACATCATATATCAGGCCAACTTCTCACACACATATACACAGTCATCCACCCATACAGTCCTGCACATATGCTGTCTTCAAAACACATACAAACAGAGAGTCAGTCCCTCATGCATCTATGTTCTAAGTAATACCCCCACCAAACATATAGACACTCATATTGATATTAAAAAAAACATCTAATAACCCATATAAATACACATGTAGCTACTCACCAACCCATGCAGCCACTTATACACAAAGTGAAACACTAATCCTTATATTTAAATATTCAAACATTACTCACTAATATATGTATACACTAAGATACACTTAATAAGCCAGTGAACCAATCAATTTTTAAAAAAAAACATCCATGTAAACCCTTATTTAAACATTTATTCTTCCATCAACTTTTACATATACATATATAACACATATTTTTTTTTAAATACACACATTCACTGGATGGTGTCATCAGTGATGTCATGAGTGATGTCACTGGCCATGTCATGAGTGATGTAATATGTGACGTCATCAGCAGTGCATTGCATGCGCAAGTTATAGTGAGTCCAACTAACTATAACGTGGGAATTTCAATGGTTTTATGCGAGTAAAATTTCCAGCTAACTATAACTGGTGTGAAACCTATGGTTTTTTCAGTGAATATATATATATATTCACTGAAAAAACCATAGGTTATAGACCATATATAGTTAGGAATTAGCATTTAGAAAACCTTATTTTACTCACACAAAACCATTGAAATTCCATATATAGTTAGTTGCACTAACTATATATCGCGCACCCGCAATCCACTGCTGATGATGTCACATATTACATCATTCATGACATGGTCAGTGACATCACTGATGACATCACTGATGACATCTCAAATGACATCACTGATGACATCACTGATGACATCTCAAATGACATCACTGATGACATCATGACACACCAATACCAGTTACTACATACGCACTCACTGATTCCTACGTCTACACACACATTCACTCATTCACCCATACAATCACTCATACATACAGTCACTCATTATTACAACACTATCATATGCACTCATACACCTAGTCAGTCCTATGAAGAATCAATCACACTTCGATTTCCTCATCTATAGTTAAACACAGAACACCATACTTTTCACACATATACTAACACATACTTACTCTCTTATACAATCACTGATACAAGTACACATTGATATGCACAGAGTCACACACCTCCCAGCCAGCCACACACACACTCAGTCTTCCATACATCCAGTCATTCTTCAATATGTAAAACGTATTTAAACTTTACAAAAACACACAGACACTAGATGATGTCATCAGTGATGTCACTGACCATGTCATGAATGATGTAATATGTGACATCATCAGCAGTGGATTGCGGGTGCGCGATATATAGTTAGTGCAACTAACTATATATGGAATTTCAATGGTTTTGTGTGAGTAAAATAAGGTTTTCTAAATGCTAATTCCTAACTATATATGGTCTATAACCTATGGTTTTTTCAGTGAATTTTCAAGGTTTTGTAAATGCTAATTCCTAACTATATATGGTCTATAACCTATGGTTTTTTCAGTGAATTTCATTGGTTTTTTAACAGCTAATATCTGTAGCTGTAAAATGTATTCTTCTTTAAATCCAAAAATATATTTTATATGTTTATTAATAATTTTTTTTTTAAATATTTTTTTTTCTTCGTTCCCGCTTCGCGAATCGGGAAGCTTCCCGTTAGCTGACCTTGATGCCGCGAAATAGACCGCGGGCCGGTAAACGTTCCTTTACGGCAACTGCCGCGTTAGAAAACAACATCGTGACGCCTCCCGTCCGCATGACGTTTCGCGTTGTCGCGTGATACGTCATATGACGTGCTACGTTAGCGAACTGGTACGCTTACCGAGGCGCAAAGCGCAGGTTTCTGGAAGCAAACCGGGAGGCCCTGCAAAGCACGTAACGTAAACACAGCAGGTCATGTGACTTGGTAATAACACTTTTCATTGGTTCATTTCACTTTTGGTTTCCTAATGATGTAAGACTAGGTCATATAATCTAAAATGAACACTTTTCATTGGTTGAGAACTATTGTTTTTCCCAAATGATGAAAATCCCTCCTTCTTTCCTCACTCTGACTTTCATCATTGTGAGAGAAAGACCCTTTGTTACCAGTGAGCAATGGCTTCTTTAGTAGCTTCAGCTGGTGCTTCCCCACCACCTCCACCACATCCAAGGAAGAGTGGACCACCTGCTGAAGTTATAATTCAGCAAGAAGACGAAGAAGAGGAACAGGAGGAAGAGCACGAAGAGAGGCACTTTTTGCCTGAGGAGCCCAGGACGTCTCACCGGAAAGAAAACTTCATTTGGCAATTTTTTTAAATTCCCAAAGGTCAGAAAAAAGTAAATGCAAGATACGTAACTTGCCTTATATGTCAAGATAGACTGTCCAGAGGGACCGACAAAAAATACAGTTTCGGAAACTACACAATGCATCGCCATATGACTAGGTGGCATCCTAACAACTACAGTGCTGCACAGTTTCGTAACGACCTAGATAATCTCCCTATTATGGGCAGAAGATCTGTTGTACCGGAAGTAACGGGACCAGAGGGCAGGGAGATGGTGCCAAATATACAAACGAGATTTCGTGAAGTAAAACAAGTCTGCGTACATTGCAGTGGATTCATTTGCTAAGGAGAAAGTAGCATCACTCTGATCAACAGAGCTATTGACTATCATATGCAAGTTTGTACGAAACGCCCCAAATAAATTCTTTTTTTTTTTTGTTGCTCCTGTTGAGCCCTTTACAATGAATCGTTTTCATTGCCCCCTCCGAAAAAAAAACAAAAAATATATAAAACTGTTCAGAAAAATTCAAAAGAAGTAAAAAAATGTTCAGAAAAAAAATAAAAAAAATATAAAACAACAAAAACAATAAAAAAAAAAGTTCTTTTCAGAACTACCTCCCTGTTATTAAAAAATTGGTACAATATTTGGAACTGTGCCAACCTCTATTTCTCGTAGTTCGCTTCCCAGTTCGCTCGCCGGTACGCGAACCGGAAGCGAACCAAAAAATTTTTTTTTTAAAAAAGAACAGTAAGTATAAGGGAAGGAAACAGACACTTATGTTAAAAGAAAGACAGCTATAGGGGAGTAAACTAGAGATACTATTACCCGTAATCCACTGCTGATGATGTCACATATTACATCATTCATGACATGCTCAGTGACATCATCAGCAGAGGATTGCGGGTTTTTTGGCAACGTGCCTTATCCACGGTTTAATAACGCTGCCTTTTGCTTTATATAAGTTTTCAAATTGTGTGAAATATATACCAATAGGTCGTTATGAACCTTTAGGTAGTGCTTTTCTTCATGAGGTCTGGTCGCTTCCATACACATACAGATGTTTCAAAGATGATCAAGAAGTTTATCTGAATGGAGAGGAATGCACTGAGACGCCAGATCATTCACTAATGTATAGGCACATACAGTTACACGGTTCATGCAACAAACACCGACCAAATATGGCTTGCGTGTTGCAAGGCACGCCAGTTCCTGCTATCATCCCCACGTTCAAGTTGTTGGAAAATGGTAGTTATTTGATGCTCAATAATGAAGATTGTTCTGGGTTAATTAAAAGTATTCCTTTTATCGTAACAGTAAGTGAACGGGTTATTTGCTGCAGAAATGTTCTATTTCCTCCCACACATGAACATAGGGAGTTTTCAATCTGGCCACAAATACCAACCTTGGGAGCAGATTTCAACGGCATGGCAAGAATAAGAGCTCTTTTGTCTCAGAGAGAGGTGGCCTTGAGTTCGGCCCGTGAAACTTTCGTGCTTCACATAGCGAACACCCGTACAGAGGTGCAGACCCTTTTCAATACTGATTCGCCTTTCCATTTCAGGAAGATGGTTCGGACTATCTTTAACGCGTCCTCCACAAAGGGCCTGGCGCACTTTTTAAAAGTTGTTACCAGTGGTCTCGTGACTTCATTTGAGAAAATCTTTGGAGTCATCCCTGCTTTCTTTCATTCTATTTTTTCCACTGTGCTTGGTGGATTCCCATTTTTACTTGCATTACCAGCGGACGCTCTTGTGCTTTTTTACATTTTTAAATATGGATGTCCCTCCTGTGCAAGCTCCCGCCCTGCAGCTGCTGACGCTGTTCCGCAATCGCATGCTTGAATATTATGGCACAATGCCGTTGGCGATATTAACCACGGCATATGGATTATCTTTTCGATTCTCCTACTTCACCTGTGTCCAACCTGTATTTCACTGCCTGACCTGTGATTTCGATTGGGCCATTGATTTGTGTCTCTGCGGACCGGTTTCTCCTGACGTCGACTTTAATCAGCTGATGACTCCTATCATTACTCACGAGTTGGTTTGTCCTGGCGAAAGGATTATGGCTGTGGCATTGATGCATGGACTAATTGGTCCCTGGAATTTACTGGCGGCAACACAGTCTTTCTTGGAACAGAGCTTTCTTGAAAACCCACCGAGCTGTCCTCTGATGGTGATAGAGGATCCGGTGCTGGGAGAGCACGTATGTTCTTTTCCGCTTTTAAATTGGATGGCGGAACTCTTTTCGGATGAAGACGGTGACTTCCTATTGGAGGCTGTTGCAGCTTATTTTGCATACACAGTTATGTCATAGACCTTTTTCATGTTTGATATGCTGAGTACTAGCATTTCATTGACAATTCATTGACTTATTTGTCAAGTTTTTATTATTTAGCTTGCCTATTGGCTTAAGACTCGATAAAGTAGTTGGCTGTTTTATTTTTCTTTAGCATTAAATTTTCCTAGTTTTTAATGTTTTACCTTGCGGACCGTCCACATATAAAGTTGCAATCTGCTCTCATGAGATGGCACTTCTATTATCTTATTCAGTTCGTTTCCGGATCATGGGGAGGTGTCATCTAGGTCCTGGATATCTTTACACCGTGTTAAGTTAGCATGGGCTCATTACCGGTTTAAACGCCATTTTTCCTTTTTTGCAACTTCTGCACACGACACTTAGTTGTTGCTTTAGCTTTCAACCTAGTAGTTCATCGTGGTTTACATGAGAATAATATGTTATTGCTCTACTATCTGCTTTGCTTGTTAAACTATATCTGTACAGCGAGTGCTGAAGTTTCAAGAACAACACGATACAGAATTGTTATGAGGTCTGATCTCCACGACATGAGGCGGGTTTTATATTGCTTTGCCGAACACACATACACAACACTTGATGCGGTTCACATGAAGAGAGAGCTGGTGTATGCTGATGTGATTCCTTCAAATCTAAGACACTAAACTATTGGCACGCCCTAAACCAACACAAAGAGACCTTCTTAGCAAATAATATAATATGTGTATTAGGGAGGGTGAGATATAAGCAGCCGCGGGCCGTGGAGGGAGTTACGGTGGGGCAGGGAGGCGGGGAGGGGGAGGGGCAGGGTGGAGCCCTCTCCACCCTGCCCCTCCCCCTCCCCGCCTCCCTGCCCCACCGTAACTCCCTCCACGGCCCGCGGCTGCTAATAAGTGTTGCTAACTCTTATTCATTTACAGCATGTTAACATACTGTCACCATTCGCTTTTTATGTACTACTAACTATACTGGTAATTTTGCTACTGATAATATGTGTACTTGTATAATCTAAGATACTACGCCTGAGAAGACGGCATTAGTAAATAAACATTTCAAATACACATGTGTTCTTCTTAACTCCATGTTCTGGTTTCTAAGAACTATATAACGACCGAGTGTTCATGAGTTCCACGTATCCTGAGGTACTATAAGTTCATATTTCTGGATTGTCTAAACATTGAGAGTTTGTTATATCCAATGTGACACTGTACCTAGCTTGCTAAGCGGTTTTTGATTACTAAGGTGAGTTTTGGGGCACCATAATTCGCCGAGGTTCCAATCCTCTGTGCACAGTTCTCTGTGAGAACAGAAACCCTGCGACAGGGGCACCCCTGAGCCTTGCTGGAGCTTCATCACACTTGCGATACAACTCCAGCAATGCACCACCTTTACGGCACAGATACGTCACGCATCTGTGCTGTTTTTGCCCCATGATGCGCCGCATTGTAAATGCAGCACACCATAGGTGGCGGAACAGCGGCACAGGATGACTAACACATCCCTGGTGATGCGCCAGTCATCATAAATCTATCCCTATGCTTCTTATCTTGTTAGAGATGAACCGCCATATGTATCATCAAAGTTTTTAGCATTTCCTAAATAGCGAACTTTAAGGAATAAATAGCGATTCTTTACCATTCCTAGTTTGCGATGAGCTATTTGCTAATTACAAATTACTCATTCATTTCCATGGAGCAGGAGGCCCATACGAATGAAGGTGCAATTTGCGATTAGCAATTACCTCATCGCAAATTACGAATTTTTCCGAGGGTGCAGGGGTGTCTCAAGAACACCCTGCTGCACCCCTGAAAAAGAAATTTGGGGGCATATGGCGCACATAAATTTTGAAAACATTCCTTTACCTCAAAAACGATTTTCAACTCATAATTTGAAAACACTGCCCACGGGGAAATGACTTAAAATGTCCTCAAGACACATGAAAGTCTTTTTTTAAAGCCTTTGCAACTTTTTTGGGTCACTTTTAACATGACTATGTAACTCAAACAGTCAAAATCTAAATTTACCATGCACAGGTGGGAGCATATTTACAAGGAATTTGCTCCACGGGGAAAGGTCTTTTAATTTAATATTGGAAAAATAACATCAGAGACACTGAAATGCCTTATAAAGAAGCATACACCATTATGTCCTTGTCATAAATTTTAAAAGCCTTCATTTTCCCCAAAAACGATTTTCAAGTCATAATTTAAAAACACTCCACATGGGGAAATGACTTAAAATGTCCTTAAGACACATGAATGCGTTTTTTGATTGCCTTTGCAGCATGTTTCGGTCACCTTTAACATGCCTATGTAACGCAAACATTCAAAATCTAAATTTGCCATGCACAGATGGGAGCATATTTACAAGCAATTTGCTCCACAGAGAAACTTCTTACATTGAAATGGGAAAAATAACATCAGAGACTCTCAATTGCCTTATAAAGAAGCATACACCATTATGTCCTTGTCATAAATATTAAAACCATTGCTTTTCCTCAAAAACGATTTACAAGTCATAATTTGAAAACACTCCACAGCTCCTATGCACATAAAAACCCTGTCAGTACTAATACTTCACATTTTCTCCAATTACAATTTCTCAAAGAAACAAAATCTATTTGTAAAACACTTCAGACAAACCAACATTTGAAAAACACAACTTTCTTCATAATTTTCTCCTTAAAGCACACTATTTTCTATCTAAATTAAAGAAATCTTTTCTCACCTTAGCAAATACTTTGAGTTTCAAAACAGTCTCAGAAACACACCAATTTGTCTTCAGCAGAGCAAAAGGTATGCACTCCAGAGTCTGCAGCTATCAAAAGCACAGAAATTCTGTAATTCTTCACACATATCTCTCATGTCACCCAATCAAAACTCTTCCCTCACTTTTTTTCAAATCAAAACCCTTCCCCCCTCTGCCCCCTCTCTGCTTTTTCTGCATAGCAACCACCTCTTGCAAGACCTCTGGTGTTTCCAAGTTCACACAACAATGTTGCAATTGAACTCTGAACTCTCAGTGCTCCTGCATATCCAGTGCATACTTTCATTTAATGATTTTTTCTTCGCCACTCAAAATACATCTTTCAACGAACTCATCCATGCACCCTAACTTTCTGTTTTCAGCAATCAAAATCCACCAATCACTCTTACTGCTTCATTAACACAGAAACTCCTCAGTTTTTTTCATTTTACACTCTCATTTTTTCAACTGCCATTTCATTGCCACACTTCATCTGACTGCAGGAGAACCTTCTCTCGCCATGTTTTCTGTCTGGATTGTTGGACATAGTTACATCTATTGGGCTCAGAGGTACGCTGAAAACAGGAATTTACCTAACCTCAATTTACAAGATGTGGAAATTAAGTGGTTTGGTCACAGAGGATTAAAATGTCACCAATTGATACCATTCGTGAAAACCTTTATGCATTTGCCAAAACCTGACCTGTTAATTGTGCACTGTGGAGGTAATGATTTGGGCACTTTGACTGGGGTAGGTCTGGAAATGCTTTTAAAGGACACCTTTGAGCAATTGATGGCACTTTTTCCTCAGACTGCCTTGGTATATTCAAATATAAGCCAAAGACAAAAATGGAGGTGGTCGAACCAATTTTGTCCACAAATTGAGAAATCGAGGAAGCATGTAAACAAATCTGTTTCAGCTTACATGAGAGACCATGGAATGGGCTCCCTGTACAACAATAACTTGCGTTACTACATGCAAGATATCTACAGAGGAGATGGAGTTCACTTCTCAGATGAGGGCAACAGAATTTTCACTCTGAATTTAAGACTGTGCATTGGTACCTACTTATAAGTACCTAAATGTACCATAAACCCAAAAGCTCTTCTCAGAGCTACCCTACATCTGATCACTCACAATTATTATTTTAGTCTAACTTTTTTCACTAATTTTCAAGAAAGTACGCTCCCCAGAACGCTTCCCGGTTCGCGAACCGGGCGCACTCCACGCAAAAAAACAAAAAAAACGATATATTTTTTTTTTGCCCTGCGAGACCCTTTTAAAGCCTCCACATCAAACCTAGGGGGTCAGGGAGGATCTACTATGCCCCCTTATGGTCATTTGCCCCTTCGCTTTCGCCTCCTCTTGTCTCTCGATCCTACCGAGAGACAAGATGGCGGCCGCTACGGACTGTTTGGAATGTTTACAGACGCCGAAGAACCAATCAGCTTCGCAAACCTCCGTAACGCGAAAAGTACACGAAGCAGAGCGCTGTTACAGATATATATCTTTTTTTGAACGTTAATTTCTCAAAATCCACTGGAGCACATATATTGAGACCTAGCAAAGGCACATCGGGCTACCAGTCCCTACAATTTTGCCAAGTTTCGTGCAAATCCATTCAGCCGTTCGATTATTATTATTTTTTTTTTTTTTGCCCCCGGGGCCCTTTTAAAACCTCCACATCAAACCTAAAGGGTCAGGGAGGATCTACTATGCCCCCTTATGGTCATTTGCCCCTTCGGTTTGGCCTCCGCTTGTCTCTCGATCCTACTGAGAGACAAGATGGCGGCCGCTACGGACTGTTTGGAATGTTTACAGATGCCGGAGAACCAATCAGCTTCGCTTCACAAAGCTCCGTACCGCGTAAAATCAGCGAACCGGAGCGCTGCCCGGTCCGCTGTTACAGATATATATCTTTTTTTGAACGTTAATTTCTCAAAATCCACTGAAGCACATATATTGAGACCTACAAAAGGCACATCGGGCTACCAGTCCCTACAATTTTGCCAAGTTTCGTGCAAATCCATTCAGCCGTTCGGGCTAAAAGTGAGGCCAACCGCCCTATGGAAAACTCAATGTTAAAAACACGTTTTGGGACCCCCTTTTTTCTCGGCCCCCCCTTGACAAACCCCCCCAAATTTTCAAGGGCTGCTCAGAAACAAAATGTGCCATTTTCCTGAAAATTTCAGCCAATTCCGTCCACAAACGCCAAAGTTATTAGACATAGAATTTTCAAAAACCCCATAGGGAAAAAATCCTAACTATATATACCTACTGGCGACCGCCAGTAGGTAATATAAATATGTATATATATATATATGAAATATAAACGTCTCTGGGAGCTGAGGTATATAAAAAATGCTTCTAAATGTATGTTGTGTTCTTGCGAGTGAGAGTGCGTTTATGTGAGCATGTGTGTAAGTGTGAATGTGTCTGTATGTGTAAGCATGTCTGTGTGAGTGAGTGTAGGTTAAAGGGCGTGCGATGTCACTTCCGCTACCCCACGCGTTTTGGTGAATTGACGTACATGGCTGAAAACGATAAAAATCTACTCACAGCACTCATAAAGTGGAAGGACAATTCCAAAAAGCGGAGTTTGATTCTTACATTTGTTTTTTTTTAATTCTTCAGCAAATAAATTGGTAACAATGACAGATGTTGCCGTAAATATGATCTGGCTTAGGTGGTCACAGGCAGGTTGTATTTTGAAATATCGTACAGGGTCAAGGCACCAGCTGCAGAGATATTTTCGTGCCCAGAAAGATTCAGGGGGTAATGTCCCTGCTGCAAAGCCCATTGGGTAGTATGCAGATCACAGATTTATATTTTATGTGGCTAACTCAGGTGGTTACTGCTTTTGTCAGCAAAATCCTTTCTTACTTGCTGTTCATAAGTTCCAACCCTTGTAATATAGCACTGTGAGCTATGAATTGGCATCAAGAACCTGCACTCAACCATTATGGCATAGGTTTAGATCCTTATTGTATATTTTTCACAATCATTAGTTTTCAAAAGGTGTTCCTTTCACTAGTAATGAAGTCTTTTTAGCACAGACATCCCCAACTATTACTTTCAGTTTTAAATCCTGATTTTGTGTTACTCAAGACCAAGCACTCTTAACATATGACGCTCACGAGTCTGGATGACATGCAACTCTAACGGCTTCCAAATCTCAAAGTCATATCCAACACTCTCTATACATTGATTTACAAGCTTGCATGATTCATGGTCCATGTATAATATGTGTGGGGGATGAAAAGTGCTGTGACATCCTACATTGGGATGAGCAGTGCTACAAAACAAAATGCAAAATAAATTAGTGCTATTTAAATAAAGCAATCACTCATACAGACAGACACATCTGACATTCTTACAGGGCATGCCTGACTACTACATACAGGGGTGAAACAAATGGTGCCTCCAAGTTATCATTTGTGTTTTCCACTTGTCAAGTGATGACAAGCTGAGTACATGTGTTTCCCTCATTTGCACTGGCACCTACGTACTAGGCTCTAGATAGCACCCAGCCAGGATGAGACTCCAGTAGAAGGAGGGTTGATGGGCCTTTATGTGAAATGAAAAGAAGAAATCTCCCACGCCCACTGCAGGCTGGTAGAGAGCGCCTGGCCAGGATGAGATTACAATAAAAGGAGGTCTGATGGACCTTGAAGTGAGTGAAAAGAAGAAGAAATCTCTCTCGCCCACTGCAGGCTGGTAGATAGCGCCAGGCCAGGATGAGATTCCAATGAAAGGAGGGTTGATGGGCCTTTAAGTCAGTGAAAAGAAGAAATCTCCATCACCCACTGCAGATTATGAAGATAGCGCCTGGCCAGGATGAGATTGCAATAAAAGCAGGGTTGATGGGCTTTTAAAGGAGTGAAAAGAAGAAATCTCCCTTGCCCACTGCAGGCTGGTAGATAGCGCCCGGCCAGGATGAGATTCCAAAAAAAGGTGGGTTGATGAGCCTTTAAATGAGTGAAAAGAAGAAATCTCCATCGCCCTCTGCAGGTTGGTAAATAGCGCCCGGCCAGGATGAGATTTCCAATAAAAGCAGGGTTGATGGGGTTTTAAGTGAGTGAAAAGAAGAAATCTCCATCGCCCACTGCAGGTTGGTAATAGTGTCCAGCCAGGATGAGAATCCAATAAAAGCCGGGTTGATGGGCTTTTAAGTGATTGAAAAGAAGAAACCTTCCCCTGTCCACTGCAGGCTGGTGGATAGCGTCCAGCCAAGATGAGAGTCCAATAAAAAGAGGCCTGATGGACCTTGAAGTGGATGAAATGAAGAAACCTCCATCGTCCACTGCAGGCTGGTAGATAGCGCCCAGCCAGGATCAGATTCCTGTAAAAGGAGGGTTGATGGGCCTTTAAGTGAGTGAAAACAAGAAACCTCCCTCACCTACTGCAGGCTGGTAGATAGCACCCGGCCAGGATGAGACTCCAATAAAGAGAGGGCTGATGTGCCTTTAAGTGAGTGCAAACAAGAATCCTTCCTCTGCCCACTGCAGGCTGATAGATGGCACCCATTCCGGTTGGGACTCCAATAAAAGGAGGGCTGATGTGCCTTTAGGTGAGTGAAAAGGAGAAATCTCCATCACCCCCTGAAGGCTGCAGCTCCCAACGGGACTGCTGAATGTGTTCCGGTGAGGGCAAAATACCTGGGACAAATTCAGCATATTTCACTGGGGTTAGTCTGGATCCCAGATCCGGTTCAATATTAACTGCCAGATCCTGCTGGATTCCCCTAATTTCTTGCACTTCTACCAAAGACGATGGGACACACCTTATATTTCAGAGGATACCAGGGACACATAGCCACAGCTGGACAGGCCTGCTAAGGCAGGAAACAGCCATTACATTGCATGCATAATAACGCATGCGATTACAATGCGCTCGTTAGAATGACTGCGTTGTTACATCGCAGTACCATTACTACGCAAGTTTTTACAATGACTTGCTATAGGGGGCGCTCTAAGATAAGGAATAGTATAATTTACTATTCCAACACCTTTCCTACTGTTGCACACACTGGAGTTCAAATAGTAAATTATACTATTCCAACATCCAGCGCCCCCTACAGCAAGTTATTGTAACTTGTATTAATGGTACTGCGATGTAGCAACGTGGTTGTTGTGACGACTGCGTTGTAATCGCATGCATTATAAACGCATGCGATGTAGAAGTATATATTTGCTAAGGCTGCTAGTGTGTATACCCTTCTGAGACATTAGTGGAGGCTCTTTCAGTAAAAAGCGCCACCTTCCATTCCTACAAATCCCAGGAAGAGTAAACCAGCCTGTAAGATGAAGCCCAGATGGTGTGGAGGAGACAGATGATGACCAAGCCCTGAGGACAAAAGGGAGAAGCATGCAAGCACCCCTTCCTTCTTTATCATTTTAGTTAAAGAGTTGATGCTTTCTATTTACTGATGACCGTGAAAGCGGCGCACCGCAGATAATACATTTGCCAGCCCTCTCAGTGTTCTGCTGAAATGCCTCCCAGATGGAAGGTGCTAGAGAAAAAATGAAGTTGGGGGGAAATGAAATGGAATTCTGAGAGAGAGTTCTGAAAAAAGCTGTTAATGTGGCCATTTAATGAAATGTAAAAATCCTATTCACTTGAACACTCTGCCTTCACCAACAGTCACCAACAACCGAGGATATAGAATGTTTTGTGTTGGATGACATCTGATTGGGTTGTAAATCTACTGTCACATCATCAATGATAGGGCCCCTAAAGGGCTCTCAATTGGGCAGAGTATGGGAATATGCTTGTGAGTCTTAAGCTGAATATACATTTGCAAAGACTACTGCACAACACTCTCATGATGGCCACACCATTAAACCAGAACTGAAACATCTGCAGGGATCTCAAGTGGACTTCTGTCCTGATG
The DNA here is from genome assembly GCF_964261635.1 of Lissotriton helveticus. Lineage (NCBI taxonomy): Eukaryota > Metazoa > Chordata > Amphibia > Caudata > Salamandridae > Lissotriton > Lissotriton helveticus. The sequence goes on along the minus strand of NC_136059.1, from coordinate 168,266,789 downwards.
TATATAATGTGCTGGAGTCAAAGTGCTCTTCAGACAAGTGTATGGCTAGACTCTAGGGGCCCGATGTAGGTCGGTCGGTAACGGCCGAAAATTGGTATTTTCGGCCGTTACCGATCGGTATCGAGCAATCGGGATGTAGCAGTCCGAAAACCGCCCAAATCGGGGAAAATACCGAATCGGAAAAGTTACCGATTCGTTAGAATACCGAATCGGACATTACACAGATTCGGTAAATATACCGAATCGGTAACAAACCGAATCGGTAAAAATAGGGATTCGGAAAAATCACCGAATCGGTAGAATACCGATTCGGAAAAAACACAGAATCGGAAAAAAAAAACGATTCGGTAAAGTCATCGAATCGGTAAAATTACCGAATCGGTATAAATCCGATTCTGTGTGAAAAACTGAAGATTGAGATGTAGGAAAGCTGTGAAATACTGATTTTGCGTCAAATTTGGTATTTAAGAATCGGTAGTTACCATAGATTGGAATCAGGTGGTAACCAGGTGCAACCTATAAAAATGGACCCAAAATGCAATTCTTCTTGCACCATGGCGGCATTTTATGTCATTGCAAGACGGCTACGGCTACAGCAGGAAGGAGAGAGGGAATGGCTGAGACAGGAGCAGGTGTATAGACAGCGGATCACCCTGGTCATGCTGACAGATGCAGAGACCATCTTAGACCTCATTAGGGACCTCCAACCCCTGTTGCAGCACACCACCCCAAGGGCACACGCAATCCCAGTGCACGTGCAGGTGCTATGCAGCCTACACCTGCTTGCGTCTTGCAGCTATCAAAGTGTAGTTGCTGTGGCAGGAAGGGTGACCCAGAGCAGCCTGTCAAGGTTCTTCCACAAGTTCCTTGACGCCATGATACAAAGGATGGACCAATACATTTCCTTCCCTGCAACCCATGCCGAACTGGTACAGACAAAAGCAGACTTCTACCAGATGGCAGGATTCCCCCACATCATTGGCTGCATAGATGGCACACACATTCCGATTTGCCCCACTGCTGACACGGAATACGTATACCGCAATCAGAAGTCACGGCACACCATAAATGTGCAGGTGATTTGTAATGCGAAGTGTGTCATCACTGACGTGGTAGCAAAATTTCCAGGGAGTACCCATGACTCCGACATCTTTCAAAATAGCGGAATTTATGCATGGCTGACGGCAGGGGAATTCGGTGAAGGATACCTCCTAGGTAAGACACAGTGTCAGACCCCCAAAACCTCAATAGCAGTGTGAAGTACATTTATGCATGTGAGTAATGTTACCCCTTTTCCTTCTAGGCGACAGTGCATATGCCCTCCGCTCATTCATTCTCACCCCCGACCTCAACCCCTCAACACCCAGCCAAAGGAGGTATAACCGTGCGCACAAAAGCACAAGGAATGTAGTCGAACGGACCTTCGGCATCTGGAAAAGCAGGTTCAGATGCTTGCACAAGAGCGGAGGTGCAAGGCAATATACCCCCATCACCTGCTGCAAGATAATTGCTGTCTGTGCAATGTTGCACAACCTTGCGGTCAAGAAGGGCACAGAGGTAGAGTTGTCTGACTACGAGGACCCTGACGATGACATTGCTGTGCCACAAACACAACCTGCTGGAGTGTCTACACCAAGTGATGGCAGGTACAGACGTGAGGAGATAACAGACAACTATTTCTGAGTGAGTACAGATGCACAGACATGTTATGTATGTGAAGATTAGCAATTTTTAATTTTTGGTACAACGTTACAGCACTGATGTGCAACACATGAAAAGATAAACTACAATGTGGGGACAGGAAATGGGCCGGGTTGCTTCACCCACACTGGCAGTGTCATTTCCTGCTGCGCTTTGCAGACCCACTGGGATGCGGCTCCCCCCCTTCTGAATGTCCGGCTGCCTCTGCGGAGCGCCTGGAGCTCCGGCGCGGCTCGGACACTGTGCTGGCCGGACTGCTGCGGCTGCTGCTGTCCCCAGCCTCGGCCACGTCCAGGGCAGGATTCACCACTGCGTTGGAAATGATGAGTGTCTCTATGGCACTGGTGATGCGGGCCATGCCCCTGGTCACCTCCGCAGTGTTTTGAGTGAGGCACTCTTCCATATTTGCCCCTCTGCGGCATAGCAGGGCTGTTGCTGCGGCAAGCCGGTTAATTGCCCGGTTTTGTACACGGGCATCCCTGCGCCTTATGTGCTCATGCTGGTCCATCTTGGCACACAGCTGTGTCATGGCAGTTGTCATTTGACCCATTCCTGTAGCAATTTCCCGGTTACTTGCCACTAAATCAACAATTCCCTTTGTCAACTCCCCCATCTGCAGGTTATGTTGACGCAATTGCCGGTGGCAAGCGAGGATGGACTTGGCCTGCATCCGCTGTATTCGGACCATGCTCCCCTCAAGCCCTTGAAAGACGCTGCCCTCCTGTGATGGAATTGCACTGCTGGAAGTACGTGGACGGGGGTGATCGGTGCTGGTCTGCTGGGTGGCCTGCTGTGCCACAGGTATCACAGGTGTGGGTGCTGGTGCCTGACCCGCAGCTCCCTCCATGATGGACAATGGGGCCACAATACTCCTCCTGGCTGGAGCTGTGGCAGGTGCTGGCTGGGACCTTGTGGGTGAGTTCTCTGGTGAGAACGGCAATGTTGGGGATTGTGAAAATTGGGGGGAGTGGGCAAATAAGAGGGCATGTCCTGAGTCATCCTCATTAGCCATGGCACTGCTGTCCTCCACCTACTGCGAGTCATCCATGCTGCTTGGCCCTGCCACCGCACTGTCCGCTGTTGCTGGAGCTGACACTTATGCAGCTGCTGCTCCACTACCTGATGGCGCCCCTAGGAATAAAGTAGCATTTGTCAACTGAGTGGAAATGTCTTCCTGTCACTACAATAAATGCATTGCACATGTCATTTTCATTACTCTGATTCTTTCGTAAGGTGCATTGCAGTTTATGTGCACTGTTAAATGTTCCTACATTAGCTGTCTACATTTCCCATCATGCATTGCTCATTTATTTTGCTAGCAGTACTGGACTGGGGTTTGGCTGTACGTGGGGGCCAATGGGGAGGTGTCTGGTAGGGTGTGTCATGCTGTGCATGCTTCTTACCTTTAGCTTTGGCTCTGGCTGAGCTGTCCATGTCCCCAACTCCAACCACACTCTCCCTCTCAATCGTTGTGGACACCAGTTCCTCCAGTTCAGTGAGGGGGGGCGCGGGGTTCCTGCCGCCACCGGTCAGTCCTGCCTGCTTGTTGATCTCCGCCAATTTCCTCTTGGTGAGGCTTCGGATATCATAGAACCTCTTCTTCAGGTCATCCAACGTCCTGGGGGTCACACCAACTGCATTGACCCTCTCACTGATGGCACTCCACAGTTTCCTCTTTGTTGACTCAGGGACTGTGAGGGACAGCCTCCCATACAGCTGCCTGTGGACCCTCACCACCTCCTCCACCAATACTTGCAGCTCCATGCTGCTGAACTTGACCTTGCGCTTTCTGTCAGCCTTCTGGCTCTCAGAGCTGCTTACCATTTCCACTGTGTTGACAGATCTCCAAACACTCTCTCTGCTGCTCACTCTCACTGCTCAGCTCAGGCTGCCTCTCCAGAAAGTTCTGATGAGTTGCACCTGCCTGGGTTGCCACTCCCTGCTAGGGTGGGGGAGGGAGCTTCCACCTCATTGGCTGCTTTCATTAGTTTCACTTCCTTGTTTGCCGATCACGTGTTTACCGATTCGGTATTTCCCGATTCGGTATTTACCGAATCTGGAAATACCGAATCGGGAAATACCGAATCGGGAAATACCGATTCGGTTTTGCCAATGCATTCCTATGGGCCTTTTGGCCCATACGGTTGTATTGCCATTACCGATTCGGTATCTACCGATTCGGTCAATGCCGAATCGGTAAGTGTCGAAACACGATACCAAATGTTACCGATTCGGTATTTTACCGATTTTTTTTCTCTACATATCATTTTCTGATTTCAGAATACCGATTCGGTAAAAATAGGTCTTTTAAAATCGGTAAATGACATTTACCTACATCGGGCCCTTGATCTTGTTGTTACCTCCTTTTATCCAGCGCCATGATACCTGCATGGTGTATGTGTGCTTTACAAATACTGTGTAAAATAACAATATAACCTGTCTGCAGAGCTCGCCACTCAATCAATCAATCATAACATTTGTATAGCGCACTACTCACCGGAAGGGTCTCAAGGCGCTTGGGGGAAGGGGTCCGCTATTGCTCGAACAGCCAGGTCTTGAGTTGTCTCCTGAAGGCGAGATGGTCCTGGGTCAGCTGAAGGTGGATGGGGAGGGAGTTCCATGTCTTGGCCGCCAGGTAGGAGAAGGATCTTCCTCCGGCGGTGGCTCTTAGGATGCATGGTACGGCGGCGAGGGCGAGGCTTGTAGAACGTAGCTGGCGGGTGGGCGTGTAGAAGGTCAGGCGGTCATTGAGGTACTTGGGGCCCAGGTCATGGAGAGACTTGTGTGCGTGGGTGAGGAGCCTGAACGTGATCCTCTTGCTGACGGGGAGCCAGTGCAGGTCCCCCAGGTGGCCGGAGATGTGGCTGCGTCAGGGGATGTCCAGGATGAGTCGGGCGGAGGCGTTCTGGATGCGTTGAAGTCTTTTCTGTAGCTTGGCTGTGGTTCCGGCGTAGAGGGTGTTTCCGTAGTCCAGTCGGCTGGTGACGAGTGCCTGGGTGACCGTCTTCCTGGTTTCGGTCGGGATCCATCTGAAGATCTTGCGGAACATGCGTAGGGTGTTGAAGCATGATGAGGAGACGGCGTTGACTTGTCTGGTCATCGAGAGGGAGGAGTCCAGGATGAAGCCCAGGTTGCGTGCGTGGTCTGTTGGCTTGGGAGTGGTGCCCAGGGCGGGGGGGCACCAGGAGTCGTCCCAGGCGGAGGGCGATGGTCCCAGGATGAGGACTTCCGTCTTGTCTGAGTTCAGTTTCAGGCGGCTGTTCTTCATCCACTCGGCGACGTCTTTCATCCCTTCGGGTAGGCTAGTTCTGGCGGTGGCGGGGTCTCTGGTGAGGGAGAGGATCAGTTGGGTGTCGTTGGCGTAGGAGATGATGTTGAGGTTGTGTTGGCGTGCGATGGCTGCAAGAGGTCTCATGTAGACGTTGAAGAAGGTGGGGCTGAGTGATGATCCTTGCGGTATGCGGCAGATGACTTCGGTGGCCTCGGATCGAAACGGGGGGAGACGGACTCTCTGTGTTCTTCGGGCGAGGAACGAGATGATCCACTCTAGTGCCCTCTCTTGGATACCGATGTTGCTGAGGCGTTGAACTAGGGTTAGGTGGCAGACCGTGTCGAACGCTGCAGAGAGGTCCAGGAGGATGAGGGCCGCTGTTTCTTCATTGTCGAGCAGGGTTCTGATGTCGTCGGTGGCTGCGATAAGGGCGGTCTCGGTGCTGTGGTTGGCTCGGAAACTGGACTGCGAGGGGTCGAGGGATCCGTTCGTCTCGAGGAAGGCGGCAAGCTGTCTGTTGACGGTCTTCTCGATGACTTTGGCAGGAAAAGGGAGGAGCGAGATGGGGCGGAAGTTCTTGAGGTCGGTGGGGTCCGCTGTTGGTTTCTTCAGTAGGGCGCTGAGCTCGGCATGCTTCCAGCTCTCCGGGAAGGTGGCGGTGTTGAAGAAGGTGTTGATGATGTTCTGGAGTTGGGGTGCGATGGTGGAGTCGGCCTTGTTGAAGACGTGGTGGGGGCATGGGTCGGTTGGAGATCCGGAGTGGATGGTGTTCATCGTGCGGGCTGTGTCTTCGGTGGTCACCGTGGTCCAGGTGCGGAGGGTGGCGGTGGGGGGCGTTGGTTCGACGGTTGGGTGCGTGGATGGTGCGCCGAAGCTGTTGTGGATGTCGGCGATCTTGTGGTGGAAGAACGAGGCGAGAGAGTCGTAGAGATCTTGTGAAGGAGTGATATCGTTGTTGCCGGTGCTGGGGTTGGAGTACTCCTTGACGATGCTAAAGAGTTCCTTGCTGCCGTGGGCATTGTTGTCCAGTCGTTCCTTCAGTGATTTCTTCTTGGTGGTGCGGATAAGCTGGTGGTGCTTGCGGGTGGCTTGTTTGAGGGCGGTCATGTTGTCTGTGGTCTGGTCGAGGAGCAAGGCTTTCTCGAGGGCACGGCAGTTCTTCTTGGAGTCCTTGAGTTCGTCGGTGAACCAGGAGGCTTTCTTGCTTCTGGGTCTGCTGGGAGGGTTCTTCAGTGGCGCGAGGTCATCGGCGCAGGCGGTCAGCCACTGAGTGAAGTTGCGGGCTGCTTTGTTGGGGTCCGTTGTGCTGGCGGGTGGGTTCTAGCTGAGGGAGGTGGTGAGCTGCTCGGCGGTGATCTTGCTCCAGCTCCTGTGAGGAACCTATTGCGGGTGGTGGTGGGTCATGGTTCTTCTGAAGCTGAAGTGGACGCAGCTGTGGTCGGTCCAGTGAAGTCCGGTGGAGTGGCTGAAGGTGATGTGCTTGCTGGATGAGAAGACGGGATCAAGCGTGTGGCCGGCGTAGTGGGTGGGGGTGTTGACCAGTTGCTTGAGTCCGAGGTTGGCGAGGTTGTGCAGCAGGGCGGCGGTGTTGCGGTCCTTGTTGTTCTCCAGGTGGAAGTTGAGGTCCCCTAGGAGGATGTAGTCAGCGGAGGGGAGGGAGTGCGGGCTGATGAAGCCCGTGATGTCTTCGCTGAATTGTGTGCGTGGTCCCGGGGGTCTGTAGACGAGGGTGCCTCTGAGGGTCGTCTTTGGGTCAGTGTGATCTGGAAGTGGAGATGCTCGGCGGCAGAGAAGGTGTCGTTGGAGTCGGTCGTGATGCAGATGGTGTTCTTTTGTACGATGGCGATTCCTCCTCCAGTCTGGTTGACGCGGTCCCTCCGGGTGATCTTGTATCCGTCTGGGATGGCGATGGCGATGTCGGGTGCAGAGGAGGCGTTCATCCAGGTTTCTGTGAGGAAGGCGACGTCTGGTGAAGTTGTGTCGAGCAGGTTCCAAAGTTCGATGGCATGTCTGTGGATGGAGCGGGTGTTGAGCAGGATGCACTTGAGGTGGCTGTTGTTGGTGCTCGGCTTGGTTGGTGTGGTGCAGGTCCGGAGGCAGGTGAACTTGCAGGCTTGACAGGTGAAGGGTCCGTGGGTGTGTCTCAGGGTGGCTCGGTGGCAGGCTCTGTTTCGGTCGGGTTTGAGTGCGATGAGGGTGGCGGCGGCGTAGGTCCGTCGTGTGGGCTGGCATCGTCGGGGGCCAGGGCTCCTGGCGCTGGGCGCGGTCCAGGCGTGGACGGGCGTAGACAGGCTTGCCTTTGGCGCACAATCGGCGCGCCCGCTTGCGCGTGCTCGCTGCGCGTACGCGTGCACTCCGCCATAAATGGCTAAGTGGGAGGGAGGAGCAGCTGGAAGGCAGGAGTGGGGCGGCGAATGGGAAGGGACACAAAAAAGAAGGGAGCGGGGCCGCAGGGGAGCAGCGTCAGGGAGCGGGGAGAGGGCGGGAAACCCGGCAGGGGCTGGGCACAGCAAGTGGGGCAAGCACACGCTGGCAACACAGGTAATCGACAAGAAAAGGCAAAATACAAAATACAAAACAACAGTGGCAAGGAACAGAATACAAACGATCAGGGGCACAGCTGTGGGCAGCGGCAGCACTCGGCGGGATTGGGGGCAGCCTGGGCTCACTCACGGGGAGTGTGCGCGGTGCGTGGGGTGACCGGCCCAGAGGTCAAGGGTCACTGGTTGCATTATACACCATTACAACTGGAGTGGGATATCTGCAGGACTGTCATTTCTGCCCTCATTGATAACCTGAGCTGGTATTATGGTGCAGAAATGTAGAGAGAAAAGTTTCAGACATCACATCTATCCAGAGCTCTTACAGTGCACCTCTGTCCTGATCCGCACCAAGCACTGTTACAACAGTAGGGAGATAGCCACCGAGCTCTCACAATGAACTTCTATGCTGCCCCACAGCCGGCACTTATATCTCAGTGCTTGCACTTCTACGGAACTCCCACAAGACACACTTATCTTGACCAAACAGATGCACCTGTCATATTTATGAGTTCTCTGTGGAGCTCTTATGATAAACCTCAATCACTCCCTAAAAAATTTACCCATATTTAAGTGCTTTCATTATTAGACTTTTTGCAAGTGGGTATTAAGTACAATATCTCACAGAGCACTAAAAGAACTATGTTTACTGTCATCACCAAAGCCCTCCATCTCTAATCAACTCTTCTCAGGTCTGGAGCTTGACGGAACAGTCAATCAATCAATCATCTGAATTTGTACAGTGCACTGTTCACCCAGAGGGTATCCAGGCACGGGGTCGAGGCTGCTCAGGGATCTCAGGCAAATAACCAGGTCTTGAGTCCCCTTCTGAATTTCTGGAGTAAGGGAGATGTCCTCAGATGGATGTAGAGGCTGCTCCAGGATTTTGCGGTGAGGTGGAAGGAATGACCTCAATTGCTGCTGAGGTGGATGCAGGGGGTGTGGGTAAGGGAGAGAGAGGTGGAACGCAGGTGTCTGGAGGGTCAGTGTGAGTTCAGGTGGTGGTTGATGTATGCTGGTCCTTCGTTGTCAGGGCCTTGTAGGCATGCATCAGGATCTTGAATGGACATCTCACGTATGGGGAGCCATTGGAGTTTCTTCTGGATGGGAGTGATGTGGGTCCATCTGCGGACGGTGAGGATAAGTCTGGCCGCTGAGATCTGGATGATCTGAAGCCACTTCAAAAGGTGTGAATTGATTCCGGTGTAGAGAGCGTTGCCATCGTCCAGGCAGCTGGTGACGAGATCTCGGGTGATGGTATTTCTGGTTGATACAGGGAGCCATTGTGGAGGGTGAGAAAGCAGACGGAGGAGACTCCGTTGATCTGGCACCTCATAGTGGATTTGCTGTCCAGGATGTTTCCGCTGTTCCTGATTTGGTCCAAGGAAGTTGGAGGGGCTGCCAGGTCGGTGAGCCACCAGAAGACTTTCGAGGATGAGATGATGCTCCTGAAGATTAGAACTTCCATCTTGTCTGTGTTGAATTTGAGGCAGTTGTCTGGCGTCCAGTTGGTGACGCCGGTCATGCAGTGGTGGATGTTTGCTTTCATGGTGGAGGGGGTCTTCAGAGAGTGAGAAAACGAGCTGGGTGTTGTCCACATAGGAGATGAGTTCAGTCCGTGGTTTCCGACGATGTTGGCCAGGGGAGTCATGTAGGTGTGAAAAGAGTGGTGCTTAGGGATGAGATTTGAGGGATGCCACAGATGGCTACGAGGTGAAGGGAGGTAGGTGGACTCTCTAAGTTCTTCCAGAGAGGAAGGATGCAATTCATTTGAGGGCATCGTCTTTGATGCTGATCTGATAGATGCTTTTGAATAGGGTGTGGTGGGAGATGGAGTTGAAAGCCGCTGAGAGGTCTAGAGCAGCACAACAGGCACAGCATTTAGCAGGTCGCTTGCCTGTGGTAGAAGCCTGATCTAGAATTCTCATTAACCACATATTTTCTAAGTCTTTTCTTGGATGGCACAAGTGGATAGTTCTTTGAAAGGATGTGAAGGAAATTAAAACCAGTGAAACTGACCCAGGTGACTTGGTTCTGAGGAGACTCATTCACATATAAGGGACTGAAACGTCAACATATACCTCTCTTGCTTCACTGATCATTTAGAATCCACTTTGTGCTATATTGTATGCACATGTATGGTAAACAACTTGGTCATGAACCAGGGAGAATCAATGGTGTCTTTTGAATATATTTTATGTATTTATGCTCACACTTAAGTGCTGAGTCATCTGCACTTTTGTGATATTAGTTGTACTGTCATTTGGATATATATTGGAGAATATATAACAACAACAGACAACCTTCTCAGTCCGATTGTTTTTGTCAATACAACCCAACTGAGAACTTACCACTAGAATGTTACAGTAACTCATTAATTGTTGGTGTCCTCAGACTAGTGTTAGAAGAATACCCAGTTTATGGAAAGAGAGGCCCATAGTGGACTCTGTATATATAGCTAATCCGGAACTGAATGTGGGTAAGCTTGTGAAGCCTTGGCAAAGCACACATTTATATACTAGCATTCAGAATTTTAGAATATAGTCATGTGGCTGATTCTTAAAAAAATTGAAGCGGGTGGCGAGGCTGAGATCCGAAGAACAGGGAAAACAGCCTTGAGATAGTAACAGTAATGTGCACACTTTTTGGCTGAGCTACCTATTCTTTGTTTTACCATCTTGGGAACCAAGAAGTGGGCACAGATAAACATCAGAGATGGGCAATTCCTGTGGGCATTGTTTGTGTCTGCAGAAAAACATGGCCGGATCAGGTTATGGATACACTAATGTAATAAATACTGGTTCATTCAGTTTTGTGGAAGGCCATGTAGTTGTCGAAAAGATGCTGGGAAGGAGGAAGGTCCTTGCAGTGCATGGCTCTGAGACAACAGAAAGAGCAGCTATCAGCCCTAGTCTTTCTCATGAAAGGAAAACAGGAAGGGCAAAAAGGTGAAGGAAAGAAGATCTGAGTGAGTGAGACAGAACATAAGGCAAGAAAGGGAATAAAAAGTAAGTGGGGCAGAATTTTCAAAACCATGATAGACAAAGGGAAGTATTTCAAAAACTATGTACTGGATAATCAGAAGCCAATGTAAAGAAGAGAGAGAAAGGGAGATGTAAGAGTAATGTGGCAGAATATCAAAGAGCCCGGCTTCTGCATTTTGGACTCTCTGCAGCTGCATAAGAAGATAAGGTGGTAGACATAGAAAAAGACAAATACAGTAGGTGCAAAACATTTATTGCTTGGGTCACTGTCCATTGGGTTGGGAAAGGAAGACAAGGGTTGAGTTGCCAAAGAAACAGATAAATAAAAAATAAGACGAGGATACCTTACTGATTTGAGTTGATTAAGTCGGTGAATGATCAAAGAAGAAGCCTTAATTCGGAGTTTAAAGAACAGGCGATGGTGCGGACTGACGTTGATTGGCCACAATCAAGACATCCAGGAGGAAGACTCTCCACCAATGACCAAAACCGTAGTCTTGTCAATGTTGAGTCTGAAGGAGTGGAAACTCATTAAAGCAGGGGCCTTTGTGAGGCAGCTATAAAACTAGAAGTTGTTATCTGTAAAATAGTTAGGGCCTGATACGTTTGAGAAGGAAGAGACAAATACATTATACCCAGTGGGACGAGAGAAGAGCTCTGTGGTACTCATGAGGGAATTTCTTGGAAGTGGACGGAAAAGGGTGATGGTGAACAGCTTGTAAAAATGCTGTAGGATATGATTAAATCCAGTCTACGGAACAATCCTGGATGCCTACTTTATGTAGGTAAACAAACACAATGGTGTGAGACTATGGGTCAAATGCCTCAGCAGAGGTCCTCTGTTTCAGAGCATATGATCCTCCTTCATCTATGATCATTTAAAGTTCATCCAGAATACATCAAAGACACAAAGAAAACCTCAGAGCTGTGCAGAATGCAAAGATCAGATTCCCCTTTGAAATCGTTCACATATGTCTTGGCTAATGGCAGCTCATTCTTCCTTATTGGGTGCAAAGTTGGACCCATGCAAGTTTCTTTATGTAAATTAGATCCAGTGGCTTCGGGTAGAGCTGGACATTTTCTTGTTAAATAAAGGTGATGTTCCCAAACCATATGGGCAGCCATACTGCCTTGCCCTTTGTGAACATTAAAACAAATGACTATACTAAAAGACATCTTAACATTGCTGTGTAGCTCTGCCACTCTCAATAAGTAGCCACTAGTGTTCGCTAACTTTTACTTTTTGGTCAGTGAGGTATTAGCAGCATAGAGGAAGGATGATGCTGAGAGAGGACAACCCCGTTCCAAGTTTCTTCCTCTGCGGTTTAGCGACTCTTTGGTTTGAAAACAGAAAGTTTCCCACCAGAATAGCTCCTCTCAAGGTGGAGATGGCCATATGCATGTCGGCAGGGATCAGGGCAGTGCACTTTCAGAAAAAATACCTTCCCAGACTTATCTTAGAGAAGGAAAATCAAAATCCAGCCTTATTGGCTGAAACTGTTACCATATCAAACAACCATATTCAATACGACCCAAACACACTTAAAGTACTTATCTGAACAGGTACAGTAATTAAAAGAGGAAGAGGGTTCTGCTGTTCTACTCGTTATGGATTGTTAAGTTTCTAATTCTGGAATTGTTCTCTATCATGTAAACTTTAAATGCGTTGCATGTGTGTGGCAATTAAAAGGTTATGCATAATAGCAGCCCCTGGTTTGGTAATCAAATCTACTAGAGACTGATTGCTCATGGGCTGTTGCTCATCTGCTTAACTTAGGGAACATAAACTGAAGCTCCCATTCAACTCACTGAAAATCATTTCCATCTGAGCCACAATTAATCCAGTTGCCTCTGATTTGGGAAAGTGGATCAGAGTTCTTTCCACTTCCTTGTGACTGGAAATCCACCTGGATACCCTTTGTGAAGCTTTGCTGGACAACCCTTCTGCTGCTGGTCTTGTGTCAATGGAAACACCAGCTGGCCAGGGGTCCAGAGGAATGGACCTCACCTTGATGAGACCATTGTTGTGTATTTCCCACAAATCTATAAAGGATCTGCATGTTTAGACAACATAAACGAAGGGATTGGTGTCCAGGGTGATTCCAGACACCCCCAGAGGATATGTCAGTCTGTAGACCAGCTGGCTTGCAATGTCACCGGCCTAACGGCTAAGGCGCTCGACCTCGGACCTGGGGAACTCGGTTCGAGTCTCGGTAACGACGCCAAAAACCCCCAGTGATTCTGGGCAAATCACTTAATCTCCCCGTGCCTAAAAATTTTTTTTTTAAAAATGAAAGTGTCCTCATGTAACGTAACTGGTGCTATGTAAAGCGCTCTGATAACTGATTCGGTTCGGTTCTAGTTCGCGCTATATAAAACTCTGCAAAAAAAAAAAAAAGCCCTACAACCATACCAAGTAGGGAATAGTTACTGGCAACTACCAAACATGACAACCCTGATACGCTTCGAATTGCCGCTGCTGTGCCGGTGGGGGTCACTTCTGGACTACAGGGCCCAGGACGCTGTGGGGCACCGCAGAACTCGCCCCACCCCCCTGCAACCAGGGACTACTTTAACTCCTCGTGTCTCCCGCTCTGCGGGAGACGCTTTGAATTGCCGCTGCTGCCGCTGCTGTGCCGGTGGGGGTCACTGCTGGACTACAGGGCCCAGGACGCTGTGGGGCACCACAGAACTCGCCCCTCCCCCCTGCAACCGGGGGCTACTTTAACTCCTCGCGTCTCCCGCTCCACGGGAGATGCTTCGAATTGCAGCTGCTGCCGCTGCTGTGCCGGTGGGGGTCACTGCTGGACTACAGGGCCCAGGACGCTGTGGGGCACCACAGAACTCGCCCCGCCCCCCTGCAACCGGGGGCTACTTTAACTCCTCGCATCTCCCGCTTTGCGGGAGACACTTCAAATTGCCGCTGCTGTTCCGGTGGGGGTCATCACTGCTGGACTACAGGGCCCAGGACGCTGTGGGGCACCACATAACTCGCCCCTCCCCCCCCGCAACCGGGGGGCTACTTTAACTCCTCGCGTCTCCCGCTCCACGGGAGACGCTTCGAATTGCCGCTGCTGCCGCTGCTGTGCCGGTGGGGGTCACTGCTGGACTACAGGGCCCAGGACGCTGTAAGGCATCGCAGAACTCGCCCCTCCCCCCTGTAATCGAACGGTTTAGAAGGCAACTAGCCCCTCCCGCACCGCGGGACGCGCGCAGGCAGGCGCCAGTCTAAGCCCGGGCAAAGTGCGGGCCGTCTGTGGCCATCAGAGGCCAAAAGAGGCCGGGCCGGGCCACGGCTCTTACATTGGACTGACTGGACGAAGTAAGACTTTGGTATTACACAGCATAGCGTGTCGGCCATTTTCTGTTGAAGTGACTTTGTGTGTATATTGCCTCAATCATTGAAGCTTCTTTACAATACAACAGAGAGGGTGACTGAGTGTAAATTGCGCTGGGATGTGACGATATTTGAAGCATACAGTCAATAAACAGCTCAAAGGATAAGGTTATTATCACCCACTAATAACCAAGTTTGGTAATGTTTACACAAAACCACATTCAAGAAACAAGAAGTTTATCCTGAGCTAAATGAAAACATCAATGAACATATTCCAGAAGGCGGGTATTCTCCATATCTTCTTTTATTATTGATGTTGTTCTTCAAGAAACCAAACACTAGCCGTTGCCAACACGTGTTTCGTCTTGGTATGTATAACCATAGACTTCTTCAGGGCTATAGCTAAATTTCGTAACGGGATCACCCAAAAACTCTCCGAAAATCGTGAGAGCAGTAAGAAAGTAATTAGTTCTCCGGAAGTTCCCAATTCAATGTATATACCAAAATTCCAAAACTTGCTGTATTCAGCCCCCAGTATCCAGAACAATTCGAAGTAGAGCCGTAAATCATAAATCAGTCCGTGGCGTGTAGCTACTCTCCCAGTATCGAAGAGATTCTGGATTCGCCCACTATAGGAGAAAAACCAACTGTATTAACAAGGACACAGAGATCCAAACAGATAGGTGGAGGTAGTCCTGTCCCATTGGGTAAAAAACGAAGGGCACAGATAACCAAAAAAACACGTAAACAGTATATAACTAAACCCCAGGTAAAGAAGGGTGCGCAAGAGACCGTTGAGATAACATCTGAACTCGCAACTGAGTCTAGTCATGATCCATTATCGACAGATACAACATCAACACAGATAGCATCGATTATGCACCATGGCATGGGGGGAAATTTCTGGACCAAGCTTGAATTAGTGATGAATGCTCATTTACAACCTATTTTAAGTAAATTGGCTGATATTGAAAAACGATTATCAAGCATTGAGACCCAACATTTAAACACCTGTGTACCACAAGTTGAATCTAGATCTGGCTTAACCACCCAAACGGGTAAAAATAGAAGTGGGGAAGTAACTACATCAGACCGCCCGGGGAAAAAAACGACACAACTTGGGATCTCTAAGGGCCCCATAAGTTCCTCTCTGGACGTAGATACCTTGGCCCAGGCTGGTAATCCGGCAATAAATCTGACGACCAAGAATAAACCAGCAGGGGTAGGAATCACTCAAAATGAAGGTAGCCCACATAAGACCACTGCTGCGGAATGTCCACCACGACATTTACCTGTTAGTAGTCCAGATTCAATCCTAAATTTGCCACCCCAAACTACACCTTACATTGTTGTTTTAGTAAATGTTCGACCATTGACCATGGGGAAGGGGAAGACTGGCCATCCCTGAGGAACAAATCATTGTACTTCGTAAATGCTAAAACAGGAATTAACAGTAGTATCCTGTTTTCTGAACTGAAGATGGCATGAAGGGTCAGATGGGTTGGACCAAGTGAGAAAACTCTCGAGGGAGATTGTATAGTTTTAACGTTCAGGTCCCTAGGGCTGGTGAGAGCTATAAATGATAGGCTGTTCGACAAAATCATAGACAAATCAAAAGTCATGATCCTACCGTTGGGGTTCTTTTACCGTCCTCCCACATGGCAACCAAAACTAACAGGAATAGGGTGTTATAATAAAACAAACCAGCAATCACAATGTCCACCCTGGTTTCATGTAAATCGTTTTGACCCTTTGAGTTCCCTAGTAGAGGTCGATTGACTACAAACAGGGACCCTCATGGAAAATGACGCCAAAGATAAGACTGCATTTCCATCAGGTAATGGGAACATCAGCGAGCATATAATATTTGTCGACCCTGTGGGAGAATGTGGTGATCCTCAGCTGTCTCGTAATAAAGATAAAACACAGGCTCTTGTTACAGATTGTGAAGACAATCAGGAATCCATACAAGTTGACCAAATGGCTGAGGGGTTAAATCTAAGTAAACATCTAGATAGAGTAAAAAATCAATTAGATAGATATACCCTTCGCTTAATCTCGTGGATTGTGGCAGGCATCACACGAAGATTACGGGATGAGGTATGGATGAGATATATTAATTCCTTTGACATTATTTGTCTTCAAGAGACTTGGAGTAGAACTGACCTATGCCTGGATGGATATTTCTCATCTATTGTTCATGCTGAACCTTCATTGGCTGGAAGTGCAAAAGGTGGCTTAATGACTTCAATTTTGGTTAAATATAAGTCATTAAAAATAGATAAAGTATTGGGTCTCTTCATGGTACCAATTGATCCGGATTACTAATTTACTCACCGTCCCTCTCCTTTTAATCAATTGGTACTATAACATTTTTGATACGCAGATTGCACTCATTATTGATGGCTTACAGGCTGAAATAGCTAAAGTGACTGAAAGATCTTCCCCCCTGTGTATTATGTGGCTGGGGGATTTTAATTGTACTACATGCTACCAAAGTGGGACCAAGGCCTGTGGTCTACTTGATATTAATGATCAACCACTTGCACACTTTAAGCACACTATATAGGGTGACGCACTGAATAACATTATTGTGATAAATGATCTTTGCATGCTAGATATGTCGACCAGTACTATATCGGTGCCAATCCCAACGTTTCAAGGGGATCACTGACATAATATCGACGACACAAATATCGAGATACACAAATATCGAGTCAAAAATATCGATTGACAAAATATCGACTCCCTATCTTCAAACAGGTAAGTACCAAAATATCGACTCCAAAATATCGACTTACAAAAATATAGACTGTCAAAATATCGATTTTTTAAAATGTCTTAAAATTAAGTTAAAACTAATATAGTAATAAATATATTTAATATAAACTTAGAAATAATTATTAAAAATATATAATTTTAATAAATAATTTATATAATTAAAAAAATTATATCACCAAAAATTACACACACACATATATATATATATATATATATATATATATATATATATATATATATATATATATATATATATTTAAACATATTATTAAATAAACATATATAACATTTTAGAAAATGTTTAAAATTTATTGTTACAACTATAGTGAGTTCAACATTAGCAAAAGTGTTGGATAGCGTAGAGGTAAAATTTACTACTCCCACTCCAGTGGGTGCAACAGTAGGGAAAGCGCTGGATAGCGTAGAGGTTAAAATTACTATTCCCACTCCAGGGATGTATGACGTTACAACGCATACTTTTACAACGCCTACCATTACAACAAAACTTTTACAACGCAAAAACTTTTACAACGCATACATTTACAACGCAAGATTTTACAACGCATATACCTTTACAACGCATACCATTACAACATAAGTATTGGTAAGTATATAATAATTTTTTGAATATAAATTAATAAAAAATATTATAATATAATTTAATATAATTTAATTTTATTAAATAAATGTAATTTAAATGTAATTTTACTTTATTTTTACAAAGTACCCCTGTACCCCAAAAACCCAAAACTGACCCTGAACCCTAAAAATACCCCTTTACCCATAAACTGAAAACTGACCCTGAACCCTAAAAATACCCCTTTACCCGAAAACTGAAAACTGACCCTGAACCCTAAAAATACCCCTTTACCCAAAAACTGAAAACAGACCCTGAACCCTAAAAATACCCCTTTACCTACAAACTGAAAACTGACCCTGAACCCTAAAAATACCCCTTTACCCCAAAAACTGAAAACTGACCCTGAACCCTAAAAATACCCCTTTACCCAAAAACTGAAAACTGACCCTGAACCCTAAAAATACCCCTTTACCCAAAAACTGAAAACTGACCCTGAACCCTAAAAATACCCCTTTACCCCAAAAACTGAAAACTGTCCCTGAACCCTAAAAATACCCCTTTACCCCAAAAACTGAAAACTGACCCTGAACCCTAAAAATACCCCTTTACCCAAAAACTGAAAACTGACCCTGAACCCTAAAAATACCCCTTTACCCAAAAACTGAAAACTGACCCTGAACCCTAAAAATACCCCTTTACCCAAAAACTGAAAACTGACCCTGAACCCTAAAAATACCCCTTTACCTACAAACTGAAAACTGACCCTGAACCCTAAAAATACCCCTTTACCCCAAAAACTGAAAACTGACCCTGAACCCTAAAAATACCCCTTTACCCAAAAACTGAAAACTGACCCTGAACCCTAAAAATACCCCTTTACCCAAAAACTGAAAACTGACCCTGAACCCTAAAATTAAAATATTTATCAATTAATCAATTATAATTAATTACCAATTATATTTTAATTAATTACCAATTAATAATTAATTAACAATTAATTTTTAAAAAATATCAATAAATAAATTAACATATTTAATTAATTATAATTAAATTACTTCCCACCCTATTCCCCTATAAACCCACAACCCGCTACAGAAAATAAATGACTAAAATTAAAATATTTATCAATTAATCAATTATAATTAATTACCAATTATATTTTAATTAATTACCAATTAATAATTAATTAACAATTAATTCTAAATTATTATCAATAAATAAATTAACATATTTAATTAATTATAATTAAATTACTTCCCACCCTATTCCCCTATAAACCCACAACCCGCTACAGAAAATAAATTACTAAAATTAAAATATTTATCAATTAATCAATTATAATTAATTACCAATTATATTTTAATTAATTACCAATTAATAATTAATTAACAATTAATTCTAAATATATATCAATAAATAAATTAACATATTTAATTAATTAGAATTAAATTACTTCCCACCCTATTCCCCTATAAACCCACAACCCGCTACAGACTTATATTACACAAAAAATAAAAATTATTATTAACTTACCTTAAATTCGATATTTTTGTTGTCTATATTATGTCTAGTCGATATTATGTCCATTCTATATTTTTGATTCGATATTATGTCCATTCTATTCGATATTAATTTTCTCTAGTCGATATTTTTGTTGTCTATATTATGTCTAGTCGATATTATGTCCATTCTATATTTTTTACTCGATATTCTGTCCAGTCGAAATAATTGACTCGATATTATGACTGTACACCGTTTCAAGGGAATGGGGGACAAATGAGTTTAATCGATTTTGTACTGGTTTCTAGTAGATATGTTCATCTTATTGAAGATTTTAGAGTAGAAGCAAATCCTGTTAGCGATCATAATCCACTTGTCCTACTGTTGAGTACTGTGGCCGGTAAGGAACAGTCTTCTGAACAACCTATGAAATATAGTCTGAATCCTGGTCTTAGGCTAAAATGGGATAAGGTTAATCCTAAAAAATTGGAGGAAACTATTTTTAAGGCCAACCGTTTACAAGTAGCCACCTGTTTAACAAACACTTGTGAGCCGGAACCAATAGTTCAGAACTTTGAAGCTCTCTGTGAGAACGTGGCCACGTTTTTACTTAAACCTACAGGGAAGGGTGGTACCTGAGTCAACATATGATTGGATGCTGAATATTCTGCAGCACAAACACTATTGAAGAAGGCCTTACATAGAACCACGCGGGATAAGGAGATGGTAAAGAGAGATAGATTAAACTATAAAGAGACCATCGCAAAAAGGAAACTGGAATTGAAAAAATTAGCTTGGGATGACCTTGAGAAAGCCTCTGACCTCACGGATAGTAAGTTGTTCTGGGAGGTGATAAATCGACCCTTCCTTAGCAGTGCAAATAAAACTATGATTATGCAGATAGCCGGGGAGGATTGGGAGTCCCATTACTCCAGGATTTTTAATCCAAAGGTATTACTTTGATAAACGAAAGTGAGGACGAAATCCATCTTAATATTGAGACTGCACAACAGCTTAGCCTCTCGCTCACTTTGGGTGAAGTGGAGGAGGCCTTAAGAAGAGGTATGTCACTTAAGGCACCAGGCCTTGATGCTGTACCCTTGGACTTCTTAAAAAATAATCCTGTAGTTTGGGTACCTCTGCTGCTTAATGTTTTTAAGGCGATTATTGTGGGGCGCATTCCATCATCATGGAAAGAGGCAGTAGTAGTGCCAATTTTTAAAAAAGGTAATAAAAGCGATCCCTGTTGTTACAGGCCAATCTCCCTAATAGATGCATCTTGCAAGCTATTGGGGAGAGTAATATTGGCTCGCCTAGAGACATGGGCAAACTCTTCTGGCCTCATTGTGGATTCACAATATGGCTTCAGAAACAGTAGAGGGACAACGGAGCAGTGTCTCAATTTGGCCCTGATTATGGGTAAGTACATAAAGGCCAGGGGTGTTTCTATGCCCCTGGCCTTTATGGACTTATCCAGCGGCTTTGATACTGTGTGCAGGAAGAAATTGTTGGTCACTTTGCTTCGTAGATTACATGCTGCTACCTCCGTGGCTATTCGATATGAGCCTGGGGGCGAAAAGACAGGGCCCATCCCATCAACGGAAGGTGTCCGCCAGGGCTGTATTTTGGCCCCTTTTTTATTTTTAGTTTATACAAATGGTTTAGAAAAATTCTTGATGGAAAAAGGTTTGGAATTTCCTAAAATTAATGGTAAATACATACCTTTATTGTCTTACGCAGATGATACTGTGTTAATGACTTTGACTGCAAATAGTATGCAAATATGCTTGAATGCCTTTAATGAATTTATGCTGGGTTTAGACCTAAAGGTAAACTTCACAAAATCATTCACAATGGTCTGTGGCCCAAATAAGACCAAAACCAGTAAATTTGTTGTGGATAATTTGGTTATCGAAAAAGTTCCACATTTTAATTACTTGGGAAATGTCTTTAACAAAACTTTGAATTGGGATCCTCTCATAACATCCCGGGTACAATAGACAACCAGATCGATAGAGGCCCTCTTCCGTTTTGCTAGCAAACTAGGTCAAAAACCAATTGCTGAGTTAAAGACACTGTATAAATCAAAATGTTTGCCTGTTGCAACTTATGGCGCAGGGGTATGGGGATACCATAAAAGTGCACAGATACAAATTATGGAGAATACGTTTTTAAAACGCCTCTTATCAGTGCCAAATAGTTCTCCAAACACAGTTTGTCATTCCGAGATAGGCCTAGACTTCGTGAGTGACAGTATTCATGTTTCCCCATTGCTTTTATGGGGAAAAATATCGTCCTCAGAAGACCTGCTGTTCTCAAAAGAAATCTTGAAAGATTGCGTAAATTTGGAAAATGCCTTGAAAATTCCATGGTTGTGTTATGTAAAGGAAACCTTTGTTACAATTGGTCTTGGTGATTTTTATAATAACCCAGACTCGATTAAATCAGATACAAAGATGGCGATTAAGAATGCATATCGTACTATATTAGGTTTGTCTAACCATGAAAATCATCTTCCATATCAAGCAGTTATATCTCAGCAACAATTTTACTTATCTTTTACTGTACACACGCAATGGCGTTTCTATTTGACTAGATTTCGGTTAAATGCACTGCACTTTTTAGTGGCTTTTCCAAAGCAAGGAGGTTGGTGTGAGAGATTACCTCTTGCCCATGTGATAATGAAGCTCAACAATGCACATTGCACTTTGTGCTTTTTTGTAGTCTGAATAAAGCTCTGCGAGATTGCTTTATTAAACCCCTCCTAAGGGATATTAGACCTTGTAATTTTAGGGAAGGTTTTGAGCACTTAAGATCATTATCAACTGCTGCTATAAGTAGCTCTATGCTCAGTTTCATTAGATCGGCAATTTTAATTAGGAATCGTTACTGATATTATGTCTCTTGTTATGATGTTTGTCATTCTGCCTTTGAAAATTACTGAAATTTGATAGAAATGATGATCTATATGAATGCATTTAGCTATAATGTACTAAGTTTTGTAAGTGGTCCCATAAATTTAAGTGGGTTGGCGTGAGAGGCTAACCCATTTACATAACGTGATGATGAAGTTTGGATAATACACAGTGCATTTTATATTTATATTTGCTCATTAGCTTCTTGAAGGACAATTGATCGTGACTACATAAGGAATTCTGGTGCTATTTATATTTTACATTAAAAAAAACAAAAAAAAAACATTGTTTTTAATAAAATAAATTGCACTTAGCTACAATGCCCTAAGTACTTCCAGTGGCCCTATAAATTCAAGTGGGCCAGCGTGAGAGCCTAACCGCTTTATATAATGTGAGGATGAAGATTTTGATAATGTACAGTGCACTTTATTTTGCTTATTAGCTCGTGAGGGATATTTGATTGAGGAGATTACATAAGGAAGTCTGGTGCAACCGAGATTTTTTTAAATTGTTTTTAATGTAACTTTTATGTTTAAGTATATGAATATAATGTCTATATATATTGCGCTTTTTGATATACTGTGTCAGTGTCTTGTGTTTGAATCTTGGGATATGAAATACCAGTTTTGAATTTGTATGTTTAAAACTGTATACTTTTATGATTCTTTCTTTTGAATCGAATAAAGTTATTATTGACTGACTGGCAACCCTGACCCCTCAGGGATCGTAGAAAAAGTACAGTACATTTCGCTCAGTCAATTGTGCTCACCTGTTCTCAGAGAGCTATTCAGAATAAACAGAGGGAATGTTTTTAATAAGCAGTTATTGACCCAGCGTCATTCTAGTATAAAATACTTGTGCTGAAACAACCATTAGAGAGAAACAGATGTATACGGTTATAAGCACCAACAGAGTGAATAAAATGTAGAATTCTACCATGGTGCTAAAACAGCGAATATATGCAGGCATACAGGTATAGAGCAGTAATCATGAGTACTCCTAAGATTCAAAGCCTAACTATATGTACCTAAGTGTACCTAGCATGTATGGAGGTGTACAGCCAAGAATGCCCCTAGGAAAGAGCTAACCCCTGTTACTAGATGGGAGAGAATGAAGGACCCTGTCTGGGTCTCGAGTTGGACACCCCACAAGGGATGTCCCTGCCCTGCTGAAGTGTCTGAGGGCAGGGACTTCAGCGCCTTGTGTCAGCGTGTCAGCATGGACGTTTTCTCCTCTGGCTTGCCCAGCAAAGTTGTGGGACTTATATACCTCAAAGGTACCCTCACAGGTTCTACCTCGATGTGTCATGGTACTGTGGGTCTGTCGGCCAAGGATGACAATAGTGGTGACTCTTGCACAGAGTTATTATGCAGAAGATAGTAATCCTGCTGTGACACTGAGAATCCTCATGCATAATACATGAGGCTAGTTTTGAAGAAGATCACACAATATTTATTCAGCACCTAACTAGGTTGAAAGGTCAGTACCAGAGCCATTAAGTAGAGCAAGGTAGGACAAATGTAGGTAAAAGGTTGTGCAATTACCTAGGCCTAAATTGGGGTACATTGGGGATCATAACACCATATGAGGGCTTATCCAAAGAATCTGCAAGTGCAGGTGAGCTGTATGGATTAATATGGTATTTGTGTTTCTTAAGCACACATCCACTGGAGTGTCTTGGCACTAAAAGAAAAAGCAAAACAAATGAAGAAATTGGAAAAACAGTAGGAGCGATAAAAACAAACAGATTAAAAAGGTTAAGAGTTTGTAGAAGTTTAGCAGGAAGAAAGCCAATTAAAGGTCATTTGAGAACTATTCTACCCTCTGGCTGCACATACTGAAAGGTTCTGTCTCCAAATCCTTTTGCTCTCGGTTTTCTCTGTTTTAGGGATAGCGAGCCACATGGCCAGAGAAACAGAACAAGATTGTAGCAATTACATTATTGGATATAAAGGGAGGATCAGAGAAATGAATCATATTAGGAAGGATTCTTTACTTGATCAGCAGCAGGTGCAGGTGTTTAGATCTGGAAGAAATTAAAGCAGTCACTCTACATCTTATTCCATAAAACAGGCTTCCGGAGAAAATGCTCCACCACAGACACTATCTCGACACGCTCTCTATCCTCACTCAGAAAGCAGGAAGAGTTAAAGAGAAGACATTGTCTGAATGATTCCTTCATTTTCGACTGCCTTTGATAAGGTAAATAGAGCTAAACTGTGGGCAAAGCTGGAGGCGTGGAGGATCGAGCATGGCCTGATAACACTCATAACTGATCTCCACAGCAACATCTGGGTGAGGGTGAAACTCTCAGACAGTAGAGGATGGGCACCATAAATTAACACCTCTATTGGCCCGACAGGGGGGATCCCCTCAAACAAGTTAATACTAAACTCGAATTCTTGGCTTATACTGATGACTTAGTCATGCTTTCAACTACACAGTGTGCCCTCCAAGAGCAATTGACTAGAGTACAATATTTTTAGAGTCAGGAAAAGCCCAAATGAATTAAATGGATGTTATTATTGCTCGGGCACTATTACTATATAAGCTAACTGAATGCACAATATGCATTTGCACTAGATAACGTATAAAGATCATATCAAATGTTTTTAAAAAAATGTTATGCCTGTGTATGCTTTTGTGATTTTAAACTCCTAAAATCGAATAAAGCTAAAATTTGAATTGAATTGACTAGAGTACACACCAATAACTTGGACCATAATGTGCAGGTGAATATCAAAAAACAAAAGTGTTTTCATTGTGTTGTCAAAGTCCTTGTTCACCTGGAACATAGATTCGGATAACATGGACTATGTGACCACATACACATATTTAGGGGTTACATTTGAGAATAAATGACGCAGGTATGCCCATGTGTAACCTCTAGCAGCAATCACAGGCACCATAAAAAAGTTTGCACTAAAATATGGTGGAGGTGGGATGGGTCCAACCTCAACCGTTGGGAATGCTAAATTGGTGCCAGTCTGTACAGATGGATCAGTTTGTTGAACCTACGGAACCCATCAGCAAAGCAGAAACAGTGTTTCTGAAAGGAATAGGGAAAATATTCAACCTATGGAAAGCAACTCCACAAAGCATGATAACATTGGAATATGGGATAATGTCACTTAAAAGAAGGATTACAATAAACAGTATCAACTATGGTGTAGATAGTTAAGGTGCAGAATATTACTAAAAGATTTTATATCAATAAAGTATTGTCAAAATTGAACAGTGAAGCACCGGTGGCAGAACACTGCATTAAGGATTTCTTGGCCAAATACAATTTGCCAACTATAAACGATTTGTATAAAATGACCAAGATTAGAGGAAGTCAGAAGGGCCAGCTGCCGCTCTGATATTGAGAGGGCGACGCAATATAAAAACTCCAAATATATCTTGGCGTCATACACAACTCAATGGCAACTATACCTAGACTTTTGTATGATCGGCATTCAGAATATCTTTCTTTTGCTTCATACTTCTTTGTCCACCTTTTGATCGGTTTGATGGAGTAAGCAGAACCCCCCAAGATCTAAGAGCCTGTGCGGAAACTTTGGAATGCGTTATTTGCTTATATCATGGGTTGCTGGATATTCTTAGGAAATACTTGAAACAGGTTTTGAGAATGGAAGGGATAACAACTATATCAGAGGCAATTGTGTTCCGCTGTAGGGGGACCACTCCAAAATATGTGGGTCAGATAACTAAATGTTGGGGAACATCCTTTACAACGCAACTTTTACCACGCAGTGCCTTTACGACGCAACTATTACAACGCATGTTATTACAAAGCATAGCACTGGGGGGCGCTCTAGGATAGGGAATAGATTTAATTTACTATCCAACACCTTCCCTACTATCCAGGGGGACTGGAGTTGGAATAGTAAATTAAACTATTCACTATCCAGCACCCCTTAACGCTATGCGTTGTAACAGCATTCGTTGTAAAAACTGCGATGTAAAGGCATGCGTGGTAAAACCATGCGTTGTAATGTCATACATCCCTAAATGTTCAATCTCATAAATCAAAAGGGGGTGTTAGAGTTTTTCTTTATATAATTATAATTTCTTCTCTGTGCGGAAGCCTTAAGCTTATTTACTTCTGCACTACTCTCACCGCACAGGGCCCTCCTATGGGCAGAGTTACTCAAATTATTTTTTCTTACTCTGCCTGTAAACTACCCCCATTATGACAGCCCTTTTCTTAGATAGGAGTGGACTTTCCCACTCACTTCATAAAGCTCTGTCACCCCAACTCTCGAGTAATTTGCACAATTCAATGAAATGACATAGACATCAAATAAAAGTCATAAGCCAGTATTTAGTTTAGTTATTGTATTAAAGATTCAAAATGCGTCAATAACAAGACTTTTTTCAATATTTCAGTTAATAATACAATAGCTTAAATCAACGGTTTCAGCTTGTTGAGCAAGATATGCCAAAAGCAAATACAGGGGTACAGAATCACTCTTCCCATAGGTAGAGGAATATTCTCCAGGACCTAACAAGAAAATGCTCCACTAATCCAGGGTTTGGAAAATGTAAGCCCCTAGGGGCAACGTCTATTAGCTAAAGAGAGCCTATCTCACATCAATGTTCATTTGGTTGGGCAAGGCGAGCTCTGTTCATCTGCTACCGAATGTAGCTTTGAGCCATACATTCAAAAAGGGAATTTAGAATCCTCAAAAATCAGGTAGAATCAAAAGCATAAATTGCATTCAAAACAAAGTAATGAAATCAAAACTTTAATGCGTCAGGCATCAAATTCATTGCAGCCTCAAAACAATGAAATGCTCTAGCCCCTCCTCTGGGGTATTACATTATATAATGTTTCTTGCAAAGGTCCATGTCAGATGGTGTCCCACCACCATTTAATCACATCACCAGCCAAGGATGTAGAATTAGCTCATTTACAAAAGTAAATACATCAAGGAATATTCTCATGCGCTTCATGAGAACGGAAAAGTACAAGTCCATTATCAAATGCCGAAAAGAAACAATAATAGTAATATACATCCTACGGTTAGTATGGCTCACAAGGTCTAAATATTCTAATGAGCACCGAATTACATTACATCCATTAGAAATTTCATTTCTGCAAGCATAGGAAAAATATAATAATTTCTAATATGAGTAGACCATTGTTCCTCTTAGAACATGTTTGAACTCACTGAGTAATGCCATGAAACATTGCATGATCTACAGAAGCACATCATGTCATACAGTAAATCATTTGCTTTCATTTCAATACTTCTTCATAAATCATTATTAATACTTGTATATTTCATTTACCACATTTTATTCATCACTAAATATACCCTATTACTGCACACATTTGTTATCATCGCAATCTCCACATTTCTAATTTTCTAAAAGATCAATATCGGTTTTAGTTATTCATAATCTATATCACTTTAAGTATCTTCCCTCAAACTTTCAGGCTTCTATCATGTACTTTAGTATCAATATCACCATATTCTTATTTGCCATGTTAATTTTTCATAGCACAGTATGTCTCTTGTACATGTTCTTCCCATATTATATTCATATTGTTTCAAAATGTCGACTTTAAAAGTGGGAGGGTAAATCTTTGACGACTGAATTGCGGGGGAAATTAAATTTTGTGAAATCATAAAGCCGCCAAAGTCTTGTTTGTTATAAGATGCACTTTCTAAATCAGCATTTAAATAGTATCTTGATGAACAGATTCACACTTCCCAGGCGAGGAGATCTACATTTTTGGCACGGCTTGAATTTGCAGGAACCGATTGACAGATAAACTTGAGGTGAACTGGCTCAGGTACCACTTCCTAGTTTTGCAGTTCTTCGGCTTACTCGCACTTTAACGCTGTTTCAACGCTGTTTGAAGTGGGACGTTTTACGGCAGCTCCTCCTCTGGAGTGGAGGAGAGTCTCCCCACCTGCTGCGAGAGCAGCAGGCAAACACAAATAAATAAAATGGCATACAAATGCCATTTTATTTGCCACTGCACCGTCTCGGGCTGTGTACAGCCGATGGTGGGGGCAGGGCTGAATCCTGCAAATGCAGGGTGACAGCACTGGTCGATAGTGCACATGTCGGATTGGCCAGCCGCACATGCCCACTGTAGACCCAGCAATCCAAAAGCTGTGAAAAAGCCTGGGAATTGCTGGCACAGGCCTCCATCCTCAAAATAAGCACTGGGTGAGCCTGCTCCCACCAATCCTGGAGCTGCTTTCACAGCATGAGCACAGCTCCAATAATGGTTGGATTTGGGAGGAAGTTGTGCCTTTTACTGCTTGTGGAAAGCTAAGAGAAGTGAAGCACCGGTCGTGCTCAATGGGTCTTAAGATCCTCTACACAATCCCTCATGGTGATTCCCAACATCACGAGATCTCGGATGGGAGGACGTTTGTTTCAGGTTCAAGCGACTCGCCTGTGGAAAA
This sequence comes from Lissotriton helveticus, assembly GCF_964261635.1. Taxonomy (NCBI): domain Eukaryota; kingdom Metazoa; phylum Chordata; class Amphibia; order Caudata; family Salamandridae; genus Lissotriton; species Lissotriton helveticus. Next base: position 168,238,749 of record NC_136059.1, on the reverse strand, counting down.
AATTGCCCCTTTATCTCAGATTGACTCAGGACTTGTTGTTTTTCAGGAAACAACTTAAAACATGGTTGTTCCAACAATAACATTATGGTTGGTGGGGCGGGGCTCTTTCTGTTACGGTTTGGAGATTATCGCCGGGACACTCTTTGTGAGTATCGGTGCGCTTTATAAATACCCAATTTCATTTCATTTATGGTAAGTCGAGAGCCTTCACGCCCGATATGTTTTATTTACGATAGCTGTCACTATCTAAAAGACTGAGGACTTTTTGCTATCTTTATCATTTATTTTTAACAAATCACTATGAGAATGGGTTGCTTGAGATTTATATCACCAAATCTCACACGATCTAGATGCGGGAAGTCTCTCTTTCCTTTCTCGTGCTGCACCCAACCAAGACTTAAGTGAGTCGTTTCCTACTTTTCTTGCTGATTTTTTATTCCTAATACCCGCTCACTCATTCAACGATCAACGATGAGACCCGAGATCTCCAACTTTAACATATATGATACTGGTTTTCAATGGCTGCAGTTGTTAGATCGCATACCCTTTTTGATATTTTTCCATCTATTTCCATTAATTTTATTGAACGATTTGCAAACATTTTGCTTAATTGTGCAAAAATAAAGAACTTTCACCTTTGATTAAGAGGAATGATTTACTTTAATACTTTCTAAAACTCTATTAGAATTTGCTCAGGATAACATTGATTATTACATTTTTTACTAATTTTATTAATATGCATTTTTGATTGTATATAGGTTTAATTAACTGAAACAATAAAGTATACTTACTGACTGAGTGCCGTCACTCCTTTGTACCACTTATGGTTCATGGTGGTCCTGCACCTAGGTAGCTAGTCGGCTAGCAGGACTGAGAGAGTCCTTCATGGCCGGTGACAGGCCTTTATGCCATGAGCTTGCACCTACTGTTATGGCCTACACTTTGCCAGTCCCCCTCAATCACCCTGATTGCTGCACCTTGTGCGAGGAGTCATTCACCCAGAATCTCTAGGGCCCCTATGCATAAAGGTGCCTACACTGCAGGCGATATACCCCTTACTAACCCTAAGCGTGGGCAGTAACCGACCGTCCCAGAAAGAGTAAACTCACTCTTTCACATCTAATTCACTGACCCCTTTCTTTGCATGTCATTGGGTACATTGCAACTCATTTGTATTTCTTTTGCTTGTTTCAGATGTTCACTAACATGAACTTTAAATTTTACAAACTTGCTACAAAGTAATCTGCTTGCCAAAAAGATTTTATGCTTTATTTCAGTGTCCTGATTGCAAATTCTTCAGTGTTTGTAAACACTGTTTGCTGTTATCACACTGCATTGGTTTTGGTACCATGCATATACATGCCCAGTGTTCTGAGCTTCCACAAGCACTGGTTGTTTGTGATCATTTAGTTGCTCAGCCAGGGCCCTTGGCTTCACTGCTACATTGTTGCATTAACATATTCATTGTAGTATTGTATCATTTCTACCTTTCTTACGATTTATACTGTTAGGATATTATAGAATGTCACCACACATGTAGGATTGGCTATTCACATATTTATTGGACCTGTGATTATTGTGTTAGAATTGCCTTATAACACTTTCCTTGACGTAGGCATGGACTATTCATCCATGCCTACCCAGAGCGTGATGGACGCTTAATGAAGACATCTTTACAGTACCTGGACCACTGGTTGCTAGGCACCCATAGTATTCTATTTTTTGGCCCCTGCATTCAGGGCCGAACTGGGGACAGCAACTAGCTCTGGCAGACTGCTGCTTGACCGGCCCTGGGAGCGGGGGTTAAGGTGGCTAACAAAAAGCACCGATCCCGCTTTTGTTACGTTGTTACAGGGGGCCGATATTGCAAAACTGGCCCCCAGTGACAAAACCGGTCCCCATGGGCAGATAATCACCCCCCCCACCCCTATAGCCCACCCGGCAAATGCCCGGTGCCCGCTACGGCCAGTCCATCCCTGCCTGCATTTATATGTCCAGAATAAGATCTTCACAGTTATATGTAAAAGTCGAAACTGTATGTTTCAGAATCTTAAGTCATGTTCTGACATCCAGCGCTGACATATTACACGACTGTTACTATCCCAGAATTGCAGAGCTGCTGCAGCTGTCTGCAGCGATTACAGGCAGAGTTGTGTGTCTGCGTTGTACTTGTAACATTATCTATGTGGAAACGGTGGGTGCGGCATATGTGGTCCTGACACAGGTTGATTGAGGTGTGAACGTGGTACTGTTTGTGTCTGTGCTTATGTTTCAAACGTATGTGAAAAGACAAACCAAGATTTATGCAGCTGTAACTGTCTTAAGTGCAGTGGCGGCTGCCATTAAAAAACGGTGGTGGAGCAAATGGGGGAGCGCAAGGAATAAATAAAAAACGTATCTGACCCCGCCAGCCGCCACCCACATCATGTCACTCCTCCTGGCCTCTTCCTGGTCCCAGCAGCCCCTGGAATAGACTCCCATCCAATCCCTGTGCTGCAGAGCAGCGCGGTCATTGGCCTGAACGGGCAGGAAAGATGCTCTGGTCAGGTCATGGAGTCTGTGGGGTTTCTCCGGTCCGGCTGCTAAATGCAGAGGGGCTGGAGAAACCTAAGAGTGCATGTGTGTTTTGGTCGGCCTGAGACAGCTGGCCAAATACATATGTGTACTTAGGGAGTGCACAAGCACTTCTCCTTCCACCTCCCATGCCCCGCCCCTCCATGCACAAGATGGCTCAGAGCCGGCAAAGAAAGTAGAAAATGATGCTAGAGCAGCGTTTTATTTCGTTTCCTGGCTCTGTGCCAGGCAGTGGGGCTACACTCGTCTACCACTGCGGAGGGGTCCCCATTGCTTAAGTGTTGTTGAGTTCAGGTTGGAAACTATGTTATACTGGTTTGCATTGTGGCTCACTAGTTCTGTGGTTTACTGTTGTTTTCTTGCAGTTGCTTATGCATCATTTAGGGCAATAAAAATCGAAGAGCCAAGATCTCAAATTTGCAAGGTACTTCTCCAGTTTCCTTACCTGGGCGGGCATGGAGCTCCACACTTTGCTGACTTGGACTGAGGAAGAGCGCCATCTGTGTTCATTCTTGTTGCAGCATGCTGCCTGTCGCTGTAGGAGTGTGTTGGGTCATAACAACGTCTGTGTGATTACACAGACGTTCAGTCAATTTGCCAAATCAATCTCATGTAACAATAACTTGGTTGTAGAAATGGTGAGAGACTTGTACCATGTTGCTGTTAGGTAATGATCTGTGTGACCTGAATGCCTCCAACAGATTGCAAAGCGTGCAATCCCACATAGGCAGACAGTTCTGTAATGTGTATGGGCCGCCTAGGGCGGCAAAAGGAGGAGGGCGGCAGAAAACGTGAGCTTGGGATTCGGAATCAGTCATTTTAATGAGTACCTGTACTTTTCATTTAAAGCACTGCTCACATGCATCTCAAGAAATGCTGCAGCGGGTCCTCCCTTTTACGTGGAAAACTTGGAATTATTTTGACAAAATCAGTGACAGGTATTTGTAACGTGGCGAGTAAAGTGGAAAATCCTAGTGTAGAGTCGAGGGTTTAATTTGTCGCCTGTTCGTCTCTGAATGATGTGCAGCAGGTGCCCAGGAAAAAAAATCATATTATCAACTAATCGTGTGAGTGGGTGTGGTGTTTGAATGCCTTTGCAAGGCATTTGAGAATCTCATTGTTTTTACTGTAGACAGTGTATACACAGCACTTTAAGCAGCGGCAGGCGCCGTTCGTTTTTTTTTTTTATCGAAATGTGTGGAGCCTTAGTTTTCATATAAACGGAGCAAAGCAAACATCTGAAACGTGCTTACAGCGTTATAAATGGAGCAAAGAAAATGCGTCAGACAACCATAACAGTAGGAAGTTTGACACTTCTGTCCATGAATATCTTCTTTTGAAGTACCCACTGTGGATTTTACTCTGTCTAAAACTGGAGGTCAATTTCCAACCAACCTGGGAAACATTTTTCGGATTCCTAATTCCATATCACTATTAAAGAGTGTTTTCAGGCTCAGAAAAAAATTCGGTCCATCAGGGCTATCTTATGCTTCGTTTCAAAAACTTTATTCGATACATAAAATGAATCATAAAAGTATTGAACATACAATTCATCTCGCCTCATAATATTTAAAAGGAATACACAATTAAAATCACGATTATACCAATGAGGACATGATGATACAATAAAAGAATTCAGAGAAAATGATTTACAATTAAGAGATTCCCATGCATGTGGTGCTACCCATAATTCTTCCTGATTTTTAGAGAGATTCTAATAAAATTTAACATTGCGCAGCAGATTTCCACAGAGGATAGTGATAACAAATAATCGTACCCTTCCTTATAAGTACCGGGTTGCCTCCTCTTCAAGATTGGTCTAATAAACCGGAGTCTTGGCTCCCTATACAGAGAGCAAAAAAGAACCAAGTGTAAAGTACTTTGCTTATCCATGTTATTACACGGACAAGGGTCCAGTCTCTCACACCAACCCCCTTGTTTCGGAAATGCAAGTAAAAAATGAAGGATCTCCAGTCTAAACCTTGTTAAGAGGAATCGCCATTGTACATTAAGCGTGAATGTTAAATAAAACTGTGGTCGGGGTTTACAAACACTAACAATACTGTAATCAGTAACATTATCCATAGAGACCTGGTTCAATGACTTCAGATATTTTACCTTTATGTCCACCTTATAATTCCCCTCAATTTTTTCAGGGTTGTCAAAATAGGAGCTAAGTCCAATTTTATTCAACGTCTTACCAACATAAGACAACCAGGGGATCTGTTTTGAATTTTCTAGGGCCATGCAATCAGTGATGATATCCTTGGTTAATTTAAGGTCTTCAGATTGCCAAATTTTACCCCATAACAGTAAAGGGGACATGCGAATTGTGTCAGAAACACTAGCCATACCAATTTCTCCATGGCAAAAACTATTTGAGGAACTTTTTGGAACTGATAGGACCCTTTTTATAAAGTTGTTTTCCACCACTTGTATCACGGCAGGCGTTTCGGTACCCCACACCCCTGCCCCGTAAGTAGCTACAGATAAACATTTTGAGGCATAAAGATTTCTGAGATGCATAATATGTTTTTGCCCCAATTTACTACAGAAGCGGAAAATACCATCTATTGCCCTTGTCATGTTCTGGGCTCTGACCTTCATTACCGGTGTCCAACTTAGTTTGCTATCAAACAGATTACCAAGGTAATTGAAATTTCCCACTTTCCCAATTATGCGGTTATTTACCATGAACTTCCTAATGGATGACCCCTTTGGGCCACAGGACATTACAAAGGATTTTTCAAAATTTACCTTTAAATCAAGATCAAGCATGAATTTGTTAAAAGCGTCTAAACACACTTGCATGCTGTTTCCTGTCAGTGTCATTAGGACAGTATCATCCGCATACGAAAGCATGGGAACGCTTTTACCATTAATTTTTGGGAAATCGCAACCCTGATTTAATAAAAACTGTTCTAATCCATTGGTATAAACCAAGAACAAAAAAGGTGCCAAGATACATCCTTGGCGGACACCTTCAGTAGAAGGTATTAGTTTCGTTATTTCCCCTCCCGTTCCAAATCTGATGGAAACATTTGTTGCTTCGTGTAACCTACGGAGCAGAGTGACTAAAGGTTCCTCAAAACCCATATTGCTCATCATACTCCACAGTTTATGCCTACAAACAGTATCAAAAGCACTTGTCAAATCCATGAAGGCCAAATGTACCGAAGATTTTTTGGCCTTCATGTATTTGCCCATAATCAATGCTAAGTTAAGGCATTGCTCATTTGTCCCCTTTCCACGTCTAAAACCATACTGAGAGTCAATTATCAATCCTGTAGAATCTGCCCAACTTTCTAATCTTGCCAAGATTACCCTGCCCAAAATTTTACATGAGGCATCTATTAAAGAGATCGGGCGGTAACAACGTGGATCAGACCTATTACCTTTCTTAAAAATTGGCACTACAGTTGCCTCCTTCCAAGTGCCAGGAATACGGCCAATAACAACAGCTTTAAAAACATTCAGTAAAATGGGTGCCCACAGCCTAACGTTGGACTTAAAAAGATCCAGAGGGACAGCGTCCGGGCCTGGAGCTTTTAATGATGCACCTTTACCTAGGGCTTCCTCAATCTCAATCAATGTAATTGAAGAGCTGAGGGTCAAGGCCGAGGGAGACGACATCCAGTCCCCTGTCCCTTCACTGCTTGTCATTATTTCATGGGAATTGGGATTAAAAATCATGCTAAAATGTTGAACCCATTGTTCAGCAGAAACCTGCATAACTATGGATTCCTTATCATCACTCTTAAAAAGTGGACGATTAATAACCTCCCAAAAGAGCCTGCTATCTTTTAATTCTGCTGCCTTTTCGAGGTCGTCCCACGCCATGCTTTTTAGATCCTGTTTTCTTTTTTTGATAGCGTCCTTATAAGCCTTCCTGCTATTTCTTACAAGCTCTTTGTTCCTTGGCTTTTGGCACAGTGCTTGTTTCAATGACCTGTGTGTGGCAGAACATACGGGATCAAACCATCTCAAAACCTTTTGGCCCCCCTTCCCTTTGGGTTTTTTCAGGCACTGTCCTACATGGCAGCACAACTTCTCAAAGCTTTCTATAACCTTATTAGGGTCAGGTCCTGGTGCTAAACATGATTCTATTGCGGATTTACAAGTTGTCATAATGTCTTCCTCCAGTTTCGACGCATTAACCTGCCCCCATTTCAAAGTAACACCCTGATTTTTGTTATACTTAATCGGCTGTTCCCAAGTCCTTGGTGGAGATTTTGTTGGCACCCACAATGATAACATTAAAGGGTTATGATCACTAATGGGATTTGCCACCACCTCCAACTTCTCCACATACTTAAGAAAACTGCTCGATACTAAAACAAAATCAATCGTACTCATTTCCCCCCTCAAACCCTGAAAAGTTGGAATATGCAGAGTATCTGGTGGAGACCAGGGGTCTACTAAACACAAATCATTTGTGATGATAATATTGTTCAAGGCATCCCCTTGTGGTGTATGCCTGAAATGGTTTAGGGGCTGGGCGTTCAGATCCTCAAGACCACATACATTAGACCCTCCATAACTGCACAATGTACAATTAAAATCACCGACCCAAATAAGAGGTGAAGAAGGGTGACTGCTGCGAACTTCACCCAAAGAGACCTCTAAACCTTGAATTATTGAGGTATCATATCCATTAAAAATGTTATAATACCAATTAATTAATAACACTGGTTCAGGGAAGAGTTGTTCCAATAAAAGCACTTGATACCAATTAGTCTCAACCAATATCTGCATTTTAAGTTCTTGTAGTTTTGTTGACAATGCTGTCATTATTCCACCCTTTGCCCTCCCCGATGTAGATGGAACAGCTAGGGTAGAAAATGATTGAAAACCCTCAATGTCACATGCGGTCCTGGACAATGTCTCTTGTAAGCACAGAATTCCATGGGCTTCCACAAAATCTAACCATATCTCATCTTCTAGTTTATTGTTAATTCCGGAAATATTCCAGGACAGTAGAGAGATCAAAGATGATGATGAAAGCCCTTGTTTCCCATGGTTACATCCCAAGGTATCTCTTACAAGAATAGTATTTTGTTCAGGCAATGGTGAACCATTCGTTTCCTGGCCCTCAATGATGTTAACTGTTGACATGACAGTAGTCCCCATGTGCAGGTGTACAGCATTTACATTTTCGCAGTCAAGGTTTACCTGCGCTGGATCATCATCATAATTATCTATCACTTGTTCTTGAATCATTCCCCCGTTTAAAGAAGTTGATACAGTGTCATCAATCCTGAATGATGGTCAATCTACCTCTTCCAAGTTCATTAGAGGGTCAAAGCGATTCCTTAGTGGGATGTTGTTGTTGTAATTATTATTATTATTTGGGAACCAGCCAGGATAGTCTGAGCCCCTAAATCTTGCTCTTCGTGGGTTGTAAGGGACTTGTGTAAAGTTACCCATGCTTCTTGGCCCCATAAATTGAACTGTCTCATGCCAGGGGGTATAGTGATAATGCGGGTCTTGGTTCATATTCAGGTTCTGTGACCAACTCGTTTGATATCTGCCATTTGTGCTGTGTCTATGACGGAAGGGATTTTGGTCAGGGATGGTCTGATAGAGATTGGGATAGAAATACTCAAGCCCCACACACTGAATATCCCCCATCCTCCCAAACCTAGCCTTACTGCAAATAATGTCCCTGACCCAATTATCTCTGAAATTTATCAAAATACAATCACCCTCCAGGTCTTTTTTACTAGGTCCAACCCAGGGGACCCTCCGTACACTTAATATTTCTGTAACAGTATCCTCAGTCAATGGCCTATTTTTATTTAACCAGAATTTTGTTTTGTTCAAGAGGTCCTCGTTTTTCTCGTATTTATTTTCAAGGAGTAGCGGGACACCTGTAAGGATAGCCATGAAAGGGGCAGACTCCGGGGGTATGTTTACATAAATCTGTCTGCCCTGCGGTGGAATTTTACTAGGGACCTGTGATTTGCTCGACGAAGTTTCTTTCACTTCAGTGCTAATCGGGGCAGGCACAGATGCGTTGACTGGTGTAATTAACCCCAGCGAAATACTTGGTTTCTGGCCCAATGTATTCACTTGCTTGATTTTTATTAGAGGTGCTGGAGCTGCACAGGAGGTGGAACCAACAGTGGTACCACTAGAGCCTACAAATTTTACCACTGGAGGTTGAATTATTGGGTTGATTTTTGGCCCCTTTTCCTCTAAGTTGGTAATATTAGTATTATTACTGGTCTTACCAAAGGTAGTAACTGGTTGTTTTTTATCTCCTACCAAACTCTCCAATAGAACAGTATTTTTAGATGTTAGAAACTCCAGTTGATCTAATTTTGAATTTATTATTTGGGTTTTCAACATCAGGGGATTTAGTAGATTTTTTATTAGTTTCTCTAATCCAACCATTAGATCTTTATCTTCTTTGCCAGGGGGTTCTCCCCCTGGGTGCGAGAAGTTCTTTTCAATACTGGAGAGTTGGGATCCTATCTGTGCTAATCTGTCCTCAAAGGGATTTAAGAGCTTTTTTAGCGTCTCCCAAACTACAGTCAGGAATTCAACATCAACCCCATTTATAACACAAAGTGGCCCCTCATTTTTCCCCTTCTCTATTCTCAGTTTATCCTTATCTTGAGTTATCGCCAGCGAATGTACATCCACCTCAGATATGGAGTCAGAAGGATGTGTATTAATCGCTGGGGGCGGGGATGGCAGCTTGGTAAATAAATGAGACTTTGCGAGTTTCACTTTTTTCCTAGCGTACGATGTTTGTTTATCACGCTTCCTTTTGGTGTATGGCCCTCGCTGTGTAGTTTTGGGAATTATTCCGGTCTGTTCTGTGGGAGTCAGATTTGAACCAAGCGCCCGGACACCTTTCTTACACTCATTTGTTTCCTCTATTAGCTCAGAGATAGATGTTTTTAAAGGATTTGGGGATAAGGATGATGATGGTAAAACCTCCTTAAGTATAGATCTAGTGGGGGTAGCTGGCTGATGGATATCTGCAGTTATTTCAAGCAATACCAATGGCTGGCCGGTGGTACGGTTAGGAGATTTTGCGAAAGCAATGGCACCTAAGGAAGATCTTTTGGCTGCAGCTAAATCCTGTGACAACCTCCTTGCAGCGTCTAGCTCAGATGAAACTCGGCGTTGCATTTTGGCAATCTGGTTATCTATTGCCGAATGAGTTTTGGTAATGAAGTCATCTAAGGTACCATTTTTTAATTTGGATTTTGCAGCCCTCTCCTTATACTCCCGGGATGACATGATATCTACAGTTTACCAAAGAACCCGTGTATTGGGAACTAGTGGTCTGGCCCAGACCAGTCTCTCCCAGCCTCGAACGGCCTCAAACGGCCCGCTCTTTGCCCGGTCTTCGCCCCGGCCTTAGCCCCGCGCGCGTCCCGCGTGCGCGTTGCTGCCTCAGTTTATCAACGAGAGAAGACAGAGAAGGGGGCGGGAAGAGGACCAGCTGCGGCCGATGAGCGCCGCTCAGGACGCTGGTCCTCGCAGTCCCGCCTCTCGCCTGGGCTGTGCAAACAGTAGTGACTCTCGCCGCGTTGGTGCTCCAATGCACTACGACGAGACAGCAAACAACAAAGTTCCCACCTGTGTCTTCTGCCTGCGAGCGGCACCCGCGAAGCGGGGGGCGCGAGGCGTGGTGTAACGAAGGGTCAAGAGCAGGTGAGGTAAAACAGGACACAGCTCCCAACAGGGTCAGCAGTCAAAAGAGAAACCCAGGGAAATTACTTCTCCACAACAATTTATCCTGCGAAGGGGGCGGGAAGAGGACCAGCTGCGGCCGATGAGCGCCGCTCAGGACGCTGGTCCTCGCAGTCCCGCCTCTCGCCTGGGCTGTGCAAACAGTAGTGACTCTCGCCGCGTTGGTGCTCCAATGCACTACGACGAGACAGCAAACAACAAAGTTCCCACCTGTGTCTTCTGCCTGCGAGCGGCACCCGCGAAGCGGGGGCCGCGAGGCGTGGTGTAACGAAGGGTCAAGAGCAGGTGAGGTAAAACAGGACACAGCTCCCAACAGGGTCAGCAGTCAAAAGAGAAACCCAGGGAAATTACTTCTCCACAACAATTTATCCTGCGAAGGGGGCGGGAAGAGGACCAGCTGCGGCCGATGAGCGCCGCTCAGGACGCTGGTCCTCGCAGTCCCGCCTCTCGCCTGGGCTGTGCAAACAGTAGTGACTCTCGCCGCGTTGGTGCTCCAATGCACTACGACGAGACAGCAAACAACAAAGTTCCCACCTGTGTCTTCTGCCTGCGAGCGGCACCCGCGAAGCGGGGGCCGCGAGGCGTGGTGTAACGAAGGGTCAAGAGCAGGTGAGGTAAAACAGGACACAGCTCCCAACAGGGTCAGCAGTCAAAAGAGAAACCTTATGCGATTAAGTGAGGGATATGTTTAGAAATATGATTTGCGTAAAAAAAAAAAAAAAAAAAGACTTACTTAAGCACTTCTATTTTCCTAATTTTCTTATTGTACCCAATTGGACGACACTTGTTTACCTCTTCCTTAATATCCATAATGTTTGTTATATGCTGTTGCTTTTATTTTTGTCACGTCTTGTTGATATATGTAAAGCATTTTGACCCTCATACGTGTTACAAAAAACTGCTAAATAGTAATGGGACACAAAGTTGAAATAATGTGGAGTATTGTCAGATATACACTGGGGCGGTGTTCTTTGGGTTTAGCGTTCCATTTTGATGTAAATGTAAATGTATTGCGACTTATATAGCGCACGTATCACCCGAAGGCATCAAGGCGCTTGCTTAGGGAACCCGTCCTGGTATTCCCCTGTGAGATACCCCGGCAGGGTATCCACAAGGTGAAAGCCAGGCATCCCGCCGCGAGGGGCCGTAGTGGAGATTAAGCAAGCTATTGCCCAGAGTCGCAGAGTGTGACCCCGTGAGTCGAGTAGGCACCAGAGCGAGAATTGTCGAGTCCGTGGAATATTTGAGCCCGAGACCCGCCGAGGCGGGGAATCGAACCCTGGTCCACGGCCGATCTCAGCTTCCGGGTCTGCCGCCTCTAACCACTGAGCCACGCTTCTCCATCTGTGACTGAGGCATGCAAGCCTGGTATCAAGGAGAGGCAAAAGTAGTAAAAGGGAGGGGGTGGCATTTTTCAATTCTTGCCTAGGGTGGCAAAACACGTAGAAACGGCTACTTGCCACATAATCCACCGTCTGCAGCATAGTCTGCAGATTTTAACAAAAATAAAATTCGTTTCTAGCTCAAACCGAACAAAAGTTACTAAACATACAGCAACACGTGTTGCCGAGAAGTGAAAGGTCCTTTGCAAAGCTGGGCTGGTGTCCTTTCTGTTGCTTATGGCTGTGTTTGGGTATTAAACTGGTACTAATGAGGTGCACTCAATGCCCAGACAGTGTTACCAAGTTTAAAAATGATGAAATAATAAAGTAATACTATTTCCATAATGTGCTACATTAAGCCGCATGATTTGCCTTTTCTTGCTGCATAGTTTACTCAACCCAGCCACATAATGTGGCCCTCTCCTGCTGCATAATTCCAGTGGCCCTGGGTATGGCCAAGTGGTATTACCTTACGAATGTTATTATTGACAATCCTAAATTCATACCTATAAAGAACAAAAAAAGTAACTAAAAGCAAACACCCAGAAGAGGGAAAGTATAGATACTCATGTGGAGGGAATGAATGAATGGATGAAATAATTAATTAATTAATGGTTGGATGAATGAATGAATGAATGTAATATAATGTATATTGCACGTAGCTGCTTTCCCCAGGTCTCCACCACTTCCCTCCATCTTTTCAACATCTGTACCAGATATTTCCTCTACTTCCCTCTCTCCCTGATTATTATGCATAGGGGAGAAGAGCTGTGGGGTAGCCGGAGGGCGGAGGGAGTTGAATGGAGTGAGTACTTTTCAAATACATCTCTCAGTCGACACCCCGTCTACCTTCACATTTAGCGCATTGATCGCCGCCTGTCACGGGGCTTTTCACTCTGCGAAGGAAGCCACATACATCTGTAATGCGACCCAGGCGGAGCTCCGTGTCTGTCGGCAGTAATCAATGCTCTGACACCTGCGGTGGCAGGAGTCACTCGAGGCCTGGGACAGGCTGCTGAAGATGAGCGAGGCGCGCGAGCTTCATCCCCGCGTTGAGACCAGCAAAGCAAACCAGCCTTGCAAAAAATCATAAAATAGGAGGATATTTCGATGGCATTCTGATTTTCTGACTACATTACAATAAAGTGTGGATAAAGAATCTTCCTTACAGCTGTTTATCATATATTGAAGGTTGAAGAAGAGCTCAGCCTACGCTCAGTCGTGCAATCTGAATATTTTAATTCATAGAATTGATGCACACATATGTGTTTGTGAAAGTGACGTGTGCCCCTGGGACGTTCAGGAGAGGCCATAGCTGGTTTACCCACGGAGGGAGGGACATACAGCGGTGAGTGACAGAGTGTGAAAGGCAGTCTCTGTGGCAACCCAACTGTGCAAAGGCGAGTGTGACGAGGCGAGTGCGCAACTGGAGATAGTCGTGCTGAGCCAGGGGGAGGGGCTTCTGGTGGAGGAGAGCTCCTCCCCCATCACTGAAGGGGGAGGGGCAGTGAGGATCTGAAGGAATGAATGGACAGCACTAGGCTGGCACGAGTCACCGGTGGGAGGTTCCACAGGGGTTTCCTCTGCTGGCCATGGACTTGTCAATGATTCTGAAGATGGCGGCCCCCAAATCCTTCAGACTCAACACAAGGCAGTGACTCAGCAGCGCGCACGTGTGATGGCTCTCCATATACGCCTAGCCGCTCAAGTGAGTTAGAATGTTAAAGTGGAACTACAGACCATTGTCCAAGGGACGGGGGGGTCTTGAACCCTGTAACATCTATGGCTCACCCCTCACTTCCCAGGTAGTTTAGGATTGAACCAATGCTGGTAGACCTGGCTACACCCACTCACTAGCCGGTTGTACCAAAACTACTTTGTGTGCCGCACTCCCTAGGGTAGTAAAAAAAGCCCCCATATGGCACGTGAAAGGTATAAACCCCTCCCTCCTCCGAGAATGGTTTATCCATATCCTGAACAGGAAGCTCGTGCATGAAATTGAGAGTAGAGCTCTAAGGGTCACACTGGGTGTGGTGGTGATGGCTGGGACCCTGTGAAGAGGACATATATGTTTGCAGGACCTAGTTGTCGGATGGCTGAAGTGTATGTCTCTTCGTGTTTACTTTCTTGTAGTCTTTGAGGTTGACAGTTGGGCCCCTGTGCATCAGGAATCTTTGTTTAATAAACACACAAAATTGTCATTAACCTTCTCCTCAACTAGTTAACGCCAGTAATATATATCATGTCCCACACACATTTGAGGTGAAATTGTGTGCCATAATAAAGTCATATCCTACCATAATGCATCCATAGGGCGACTGTTTACATTGTGCAAGATTATTTCTTTAATGTTTCTATGGTTACAAAAACATGATATGGTAGTTCTCCTGCTCCTCTCTATGCTGTTAGTGCATCTGCAGTCACCTTGTTGCATTCAGTTCCTATGTTTACTGATGAGATGCTGCATGCTGATGAGATGCTGCAACCAGCCCGGAGCTCAATGACTTATCCCTCCCCTCCCAGCTTTCTGCCATAAACAACTGGCTGCTAAAGGCGTGTAATTCCATCGTCCCCCTTAAGAGAGTGACCATTAAACGCGCCCATGCGGCCAACCGATGGTTTACTCCCGCTTTAAGGGACAAAAAGCTTGCGACTCGAAGAGCGGAACGCGCCTGGCGTCGTACCTATTGCCCCCTTCTCAAAGCCAACTACTGTTTGTCTCTGAAAGATTACAAACGCGATATATTAAAAGCCAAAATGGAGTACTTTTCTGGCAGAATCCTGACAGCAGAAAACCAACCAAAGGAGATTTTTACCACTGTCCACGAGCTTGCTGCTTCCGACAGGGCGACCCCCAAAATCCCCCCATCCCAAACCCTTTGTAACTCCCTAAATTCCTTTTTCTTCGAGAAGATTGCCCTCATTAAGGCCAACATCCCCCACTCATCTCTGGCACCACCTGCTGCTCCCCCTACTCCCCCTACTCCCTCATTCACTCAGTTTCCTCCCCTCACCCGAGACTCCCTGCTTCCCCTCCTGACCCGGATCAAATCGGGCTCCCCTCAGGACATTGGCCCTGCATTTGTTCTAAAAGAGCTCTTCTCTAACTGCTATTCTCCTCCCCTTACCTTTATCAATCACTCCCTCAGCACTGGCATTGTCCCCTTCGCCCACAAGTCGGCAGTCATCATCCCTATTTTGAAAAAGGCGGGGGCTGACCCTTCTTTGCCCTCCAACTACCGCCCTATCTCCCTCCTTCCATATCTCGCAAAGGTCTCAGAGGCCCATATCACCAGGTCTCTGAGCTCATTTGTAGAATCCACGGGCTGCCTCTCCGCCCGCCAGGCGGGTTTTCGCCCGCTGCATTCGACCGAGAAGGTAGTTGTGTCGGTGATGGACCAACTAAGGGAGGGCATTGATACTGGCCGACCACAGGCCCTAGTCCTGTTAGATCTGTCCGCCGCGTTCGACATGGTGGACCATGACATCTTGTTGACCCGTGTCCAAGCGGCGGGCATCGGGGGCACGGCCTTTGCCTGGCTCCGTTCCTTTTTGACGGACCGGGAGCAGGCTGTTCATCTTGCTAACTTCACGGCCCCTCTTAGGAGGGTGACCTGCGGAGTCCCACAAGGCTCTTCCCTGTCCCCCTTGTTATTTAATTTATACATCTCACCCCTCATTTTTTCTTTGCAGCAGATGGAGGTCTCGGTGTTTAATTACGCCGATGACCTCCAACTTATTTTCAACCTTTCCTCTTCCCCTTCCTCCTCTTCCAATTTCCAGAAGGTTATGCTTTTTATCCAAGGGTGGATGAACTGCAACCACCTCAAATTAAACCCGGACAAGACCGAATTGGTCCTGACGGGGGGTGGTTGCAGTCCCTGGTCCCCTTCCTTCTGGCCTCCGTCACTTGGCCCTTCCCCCCTTCCAGTCCCTAAAGTCAAAACCCTGGGCATATTCATCAACCCCCTCCTCACTCTCCATACGCAGACCAGTTCAGTTGTGTCTGCCTGCTTTTTTTCCCTCCGGATCATCCGGAGGGTTTCTCGTTTCTTTTCCGCCGCTGCACTCAAACTCATTCTCATGGCCATGGTGCTTTCGCGCCTCGACTATGGGAATGTTATCTACAACGGTGCGCCGGCTTACCTGATCCGCCGACTCCAACTGATTCAAAATCAGGCGGCCCGCCTGATTTTTGGCCTCCCTAGGTTCAACCACACGACCCCCTTGTTGCAGTCTCTCCACTGGCTTCCAGTGAGGGAGAGGGCCCTTTTCAAACTAGGCTGCATCACCTATCAGGCTAGATCAGGGACCGCCCCTGTCTTCCTGTGCGAAGCCATCTCCCCCTATCTCCCTTCCAGAGAACTTCGTTCCACTCATCTGGCACTCTTGTCTGTTCCACGCTTCAGGAAACAGAAGTCCGGGGGGGCCAGATTTGCAGTGCTGGCTCCATCCTTCTGGAACTCACTCCCATTTGCTCTTAGGACGTCACCTTCCTATCTAGAATTCCGCAAGCAACTGAAGACCTTTCTGTTCTCCAGATCTGTAGCAGCCTAGTCCTCCTCTCCGCCTCCACTGATCCACAGCTATCCAGCGCCATGAAACCGTCCCGGTATAAGAGCGCTCTACAAATATTTTAAAATTCAAATTCAAATGGGTGGTTCCAGGTTCAGACCTTGTTACAGTGGTCCTTTAGTTGCTGCCTCGAGAGTGAGGCTGACCATGGATACTGAGAAAAGGAACCCTCGTGGCTGTGAGGACCTGCCCCACCAGGTGGCTGAGAGGACTCCAGCTGGGGGCACCTCCCACCACTGAACTGCAAAGTATCTCCCAAATCTCCAGCCTTTGCCTACCTGCCTCAGTAGGAAGCTAATCTGCAGGGGTTGCTTCCAACTGCTGTGCAGCACATGCCCAGGGGGTTCCCATGCTGGCCGAGGGGGTATCAGATGTACTGGAGCCTTCTGCAAGGAGACAGGAGTGGTAGACTCCCAGCCACCCCCCACTGGTCTTAACCACAAACTTCTGACCTCAGTAGCACTATGTGGTGCTACTGACAGGGATGGGGCAGGTCAACCATGGAGCAGAGACATATCTACCACCAGCCACGTTGGCATTAACACGGCTATCATCTCCCACCAGCATCAAATGAAGATTCAGACATCTACAATTACATTGTAGTGTGCAGCGTCCACAACAGCTGAGACATTAGCATTTACTGTTTGTGTTGTGCTTGGGCAAGGATAAAGCTACCTCATCCTAGTTCACATAGGCCCACATATGATGCATAGTGATGCAAAGCATTTATTTATGAGCTAATAAAAAGGTCCATTATGCGGGGCAATATTGTGCCGCTCTAGGCGAGCGCCTGCACAACTTTCCGTAAATCTAGGGTTCAGTCTCTAGACTCCATCCACCATGATGGTATCTCTATGCCGAGAGGCAGGAACAGAACCTGCTTCATTAGCTATTTTATTTCAGACCTTTGCATGCTGATAACAAGCACATGTGTGCATCATTCACACGTGGCCTCTCCCCATTCATGCACGTATGTGCCCCTCAATTATTCCCTTTATTCTGTCTTTTAGTGTAGATCAAACCCTGCTTTTCTCACACTCAGTAAACCCTAGTAGGTCAAATACTGGTTGTAGACAGGGGTGGGTGAAGATTTTTTGCTCTGCCGGTGGAGTTTGCAGAGTTTTGCCCACTTCATGCTCCACGCGCAGTTTCATAAAACTCCACGAAGTGACATGGAGCAGAGTTTTCTACTCTCAAGCGGCTTGCCAATGTTAAGTCAGCAAGCACTCATGAGAAAAAATGGTGCTAGACCCCCACCTGGCGAGATTTCTCAACGCGGGCGGTCACGGCAGGTCTTGACTGCTCACGTTGAGAAATATGCCGCTGGTGTTGAGGAAGCTGCATCTCGAGTAGAATGTCTACTCGAGCAGCAGAAAGCAGCAACGGCCTCTGGCGCAACACATAGTGCTGTCAGCACTGATTTTACAGCACAGAACAAACTTGCAGCACAAAAAAATCAGTGCAAGCAGCTCGAGTTAACAGACTCTGCCGCTTGTGGAACTCCGTGCAGCTTGGCTGAGTTTTTCCGGCATTTTGCTAATTCCACAGAGTAAAACTACTCAAACTCCATCCAGGCCCAGTTTGAGAGTCCTTCTAAAGGTCTTTTGTTGCCATTGGTTTCCCATCTCCTATTAAGAAGCTTATGCTGCAACTCTCCATCTTTGAACCATCAGCTGTTCGGAGCAGCTGACCCCATGACCTCATGTCTCGTGTCTGGAGAATAGACAATCACAGTGATGTAGCAAGGGTCTTGGTTAATTTGTAAAACGCAGCTGTACTTGTTATTCGGATGCCCCACAAAACCCCCAGTGGCTCTGCACCGAATGCACTATTGATAGCTAAATCCATACTTCCATGTACCTCCTCACCCCCTTTGTCACTGCACCCTTCATGAACATCTTCAACTATTCCTGTCTTGCTTTTCTTGAATAGCACCCAGATTTTAATTTCACTTCAGCTTCTATCTCCATTCAAATTTCCATTCCTCGCAGAATATCTCCTAGCCTTTTCCCCCTTTTCTCTTCTCTTGTCTTGTTGATGCTCGTTTCTTTGCATCTCATGGCTTCTCGTTTCCATATTCTTCTCCATTCTTCCATGTGTATAAATCATTCCTTCTACATCTCAATGATCCACTCTTCTTGCTTCCTCTTCTTATCACATTCTACACTCCATCTTTTATTTTCTGTATGATGTCTCCTCTTAATCTCCAATCCCTCTCCCCATAACTGTTCTCCATTTATGTTTCCATCCTATACTGTATTTAGTCCTTCCATTGTAAGTCCTGCATCACTCAAATCCTTATTATTCCTCTCCTTTCTTCAGTTGCTTCCATTACCACCATTCTGTTTTATATCTGCATGCGTCTGCATCTAGTTACCTACCTAATTTCAATCTCCTCCACTCCACCTCTAAATCTCTTAAAATCATACTGGACTGGAGCATTTCATCACACATGGACTTAGAAAACTTAGCAGCTGTGCCTACCTATTCACCCCTACAGTCGCGGCCGGCATGGCTCATGGGGTGGGAGGCAGGCGCGGGGGGGTCACGCGGGAAGGAGGGAAGACTGGGTCGTGGGGGAGGTCATGCAGGGGGTGTTTCGTTTAAAAAATGTGTACTTACCTTGAGGCTTGGTCCTGCGTCTTCTCAGCTCCTGCTCTCCTGCCTCTGACAGGAACAGGAATCAGGCATCCAGGCTCCCTCCCCTAAGTCAATCACAACACTGCTTGCAGCATTGTGATTGGTCGGGATGGCGCCCAGCCCGGGGCTTATAGAGTGGTCATGTTCTCCATGCTTTTCTCCATCCTTCTCTATGGAGAAGGGCAAAGTGCGCATTACTAGTTTGGGCGGCACAAGAGAGCCGACCAAACAGTCTTTGCACACTCTGAAGTGGGCACACCACTCCTCTCCTCCCCTGCTTGGAAAGCAGAGCAGCCCGCCCACCCGCAAAACAAACGTAAAATGGTAATAACTAAAAGTTATTACCATCTTATGTTTCTGCTTCTCGCACTGCGAGAAAGCAGTGGGGCAACACTCCTCCGCCCTAGTGGAGGAGTCGCCCCTGCACACCTATTAAATTTGATAAATAATCCACCACTTCTTAAATTTAAAAGGAACCTTTGAATTGAAGAACAGTCAACATAGAAAAACATGGCCGCGTTCTCTGCATCGTAGCAGATGCACATAAAATATTCACTGCTGAAGAAAGCAATGTTTTCTTCAACAGAAGCTGGGATGCTCTCAGTAAATTGCTTATGGGTTTTATCCATTCACATGCTTGTATACAGATGGAGCGGTGTGTGTGTCTAGCTATGTGATATTGACACTTTGTGCCCAATTCACAAAGGAATTCCGAAATTGCGACAGAGGCTTTGCAGTCTTAATGGGGGTCCCACACATGTGGGAGGACCTCCACACCACAGTTACCCATTGCAGAACTCCCGCCATGAGTGTAGGCCCCCGCCAAAGAGTCCTTTGTGAATCGGCCCCTAAGTGACTGGTCGTACTTTTGCAAACTCAAAGTTCAACCCACCAAGAAGTCTTTCTGAAAGGTGTTTTGTAGAGCTGCTAGGTAGCAGTCGCAAGCAGCTGAGGAGGTACTGAATACTAACAGGCTCACCAACAGTGAAGAAGATGCATAACATAACATGTATATTTGTTAAACACACATGCATCCCTTAGGCACCTCAGTGATAAATAACACAGGTTCTAATATTATTCATCTCGGAAGCATGAAAGGCTGAGTGCACCCATCAGGATTTTAATGTATGACACAAGATCAAACAGATTCCTGGAGTGGCTGCATTAGTGCACTGGGGCCTCAAGTGCAGTATATTCCATGTAACTGTATAACTCCACGTGGTTGATGGGCCCACACACTATGGTCATCTATCATAATAGATTGGCTTAAAATATAAAGTCGTAGGAGTTCAATCAGATGGGGTTCACTATAAAAATTGCAGCTCCAAAACCTCTGAGAGACTATGTTAAGAAGGAGCTTAATGCTTTTCCAGAATGTATATTTAATTTTACAAAAATATTTAAATATGCACTCCAAAATGTATTTATTCTTTCATTGAGCTACCGTAAGAGTGGGCAGTAAAACCTTCATCGCCAGTGGAGTTCGAGGCGTTTTGCCCAGTTCAAGAAAAACTCCGCTTACCGTGGTGTAACAGAGCTTTACTCACCCACTGCTCACCAATGTTACATTGGCGAGCGAGAAAAAAATTGTGCTAGACCTCCTACCAGCGAGATTTCTCAACACGTGTAGTCACAGCAGGTCGCTATCGCGAGTTTCAGAAAGAAGCAGCGCCCTCTGTTGTGCCGCGTGGTACTTTTTGTGCTGATTTTACAGCACTTGACGAGCTCCCAGTGCTAAAAGTCAGTACGAGCAGCAAGACGTACTGAAATTTGGCGACTCAAGGAACGCCGCAGAATACCGTTGAATTTTTAGGTAACTTCAAGAAATTCCACGGAGTAACACTCCGCGAGTTAAGTCCACTCCTTATAAAAATGAGGCGAAGGAAGTAATTAATAGAGGACGCTTTGCTAGCAGTTACAGATCAGGTATATTGCCCTATTTTATGTGCATCTGCTTTTATGCAGAGAATGCAGCCATATTTTTCTATGTTGATTGATCAGTCAATGCAAAGGTTCTTTTTAAATTTGAAAAGTAGTAGATTACAGTTTAAAAGTAATAGAAGTCATTAGAAGGCACAGCTGCCATTTTTCACAGATCCAAGCACGATTAACTGCTCCAGTCCAAGTTTTTTTCTTTGAAATCTGGGACTTGTGGTCCGGATTTCATAATGAAATAAACATGACTACAAGTTCTAGAATTCAAAAAAAGTTAGCTGGATTGGAGCAGCTAGTTATGCGTGTACCTGGGAAACTTGGAAGAGCTGGGAAGGGCATGAACCTGAAATTTTTCCATGCCACTCCTGGAATCAGGGAATTTAGAATCTGGATTTGGGTCCCTAGTCTACAATTCCATTGTGTGAGGTATATTAGAAATAAGTATATTAGTGGCGTAACGTAGGCACCCCGCAGCCCTCGGGGTGCGGGGCACACTGGGTTCCTCAGCACAGTACACTGGCCTGAGAGCTCTTGACTGAGCCAGGAGGGGACCCCTCCATGTACCTTGCAGGGGGCCCCCTCAAGTTTCGTTGTGACACTGATGTATATTAAGTGGTAAACAGGCCAAACATTTTGTGTTAGCTGCACCAACTACATGGTATAGTCACAATTCGTAAACTTGCCATAACTATTGTGCGAGTTTTTACATTTTTACTAAGTACAATTAATTGCCCGTAGGATGGAATTAATGTTTTGTCGACCTCCTTGGGAGGCCTTTACCATATAAATACAGAGCTCTTAACCGCATGCGTGCGGTAGGATTTCCGCTTGTACGCTGGGTTTTGCGGATTCGCATGTTACGTGACGAGCTGGGCTCGTCATGAGCGTGCGAGGAGGCTACCTCATGACGAGCCCAGCTCGTCATCAGCGTCGAAGGGGTTAAATCAGATTCATGTTCGAGTAGCTCGTGCATTCCTGATTTTGGATTCTTTTTCTGGGACTTGTAGTCCTGTTTATGCCATTACATAATAAGGACTACAAGTCCCAGAAAGCAAAGCAAACTCCTGGCCAGGATGATGATCTACTCAGGTCTGGCCCTGGAAAACTTGAGAGTTATGTGAAGATTGAGTGAAAACAAGCACTGTAACTTATTCAACGTGTTTTTCTAGACATGCACACATGAGACAGACTCTAAATCGTATTTCCGGAGTAGGTACACACAGCTGCATCTGCTGCAGCAGCACATGTAATCCACATTACCTCCCGTCTCTCCCTCGCCTTCCTTCGGTACAAATGAGGCCCTGTCTCCCACCCAGACCCACCCCCAGCATAAAAACTCTGCCCGCCCCCACCTCCACCTGTTTTTTTTCTGTCTCCCTAGTGAGACTTACCTTTTCAGCTCCTCCCTGTGGTGGTGCCGGGGAGTCTTCGGTCTGGTTCTCTGCTACGGCGATGCCTTCTGCAGCGTTCTCCTGGCGGTGCCTCCTCTCCTCGTCTCTGTCGTGGTGTGGGGGCGGAGCGGTGGCTCGGAGCTCCTCGACGGTGTTGGGCGGTCCTCCTGTGGCTGGGGCTGCGTTTCCGGGTCGGGCTGCGTGGCTGCCTCCTCCCGGAGTGCTATCTTCCTGGGGACCAGGTAGGGCGGGTTTGTGCCCGTTTTCTTTTTGATTTCTTCCAACTGGGGCGTTTCTCTTGCCCTGTAGTGGTGTATGCCGGCCTTGGTGCTGTGCCTCGGTGAAGACCTTTGGTGGCACTGGTTTTCGCTGGTTGGCTTCCATTCTTGTTCCTGCCTCTGCTCCAGGTTCCCTTTGGTGGTGGCCTTGCCGGTTGTCTGCCACTGGGTCTGCTCCTTGCGGGGTCGCTTGGGGTTGGTTGGGGGCGTGCTGGTGTCCTCTTCCTCCGCTGCTGGGTCTCCGGTCCCCCTGTTGCTCCCTTGTTGCACTGGGCTCCGTGGGGGGTATTCTGCCTTTCTTGTCTCAGGATGGTGCAGGACTTGATTGTGGCTGCCCTGTTCTGTGTTCTGGGGTTTGATGCCTTCTGAGTCCCCTCCTCAACCAGCTGGGACTGTGTGCAACTGGTTCCCGTCTGGGTCCTTGGTGGTGGGTCCTTCTCCCGCCTCTGGTCTGCGTGTGGCTCAAGGGTGGAGGGCGTTCGGGCCGTGGGTCGCTGGACTCCTGTGCTGGTCGGCAGGGTTTTTCCTCTTTCATGCTGGGCGGGCCCTGTGGGTTTCTTTCCTTGGTGTTCCCGGCCCTCCCGGTTGGGCTTGCCCCTTTTCCCAGGGTAGGGGTTGATGCTGTGTGTGTCGTGCGTTGCTCGTACGTGTTGTATGTGCATTGTGCGTGTGGCTTTGTCCACTGTGGTGCTGCCCTGCTGACAGTTGCTTGTCGGTTGCCTGTGCAGCCTGCCGTTGCCTTTCTCTTCTCAGCCCTCCTACTTCCTTCTGCGCTGTGTTAGTCCTGATTGGTTTCAGGTTTTTCTGCACGCTCTGTTTGCGCCGGGGCGTTCGCTTCTGGGCTGTGCGTCCCTCTCTCCCTCCAGTGGCTTTGCTTCTTGGTGGGGGTCGCCTCTTTCCTCCGGTTGTGCTGTTGGACTCTGTCCTGGCCGCACTGCTTGGTGGGCCTGTTGTTCTGCTGGGCCGCTGTCGTGGCGCTGGCTGGTGTGTTCTCTGCTTCTTCTGTGCCCTCCTTGATGTGGGGTTTCGTGGAGTTGGCGTCGGTGTCAAGTCAAGAAACTTTATTCGGTTGTTCTTATTGACAACCATAAAAGCATTTACATTATACAATTATTAACACGATTATTCATTAAAAGAAGAAATCAAATAAAATAGAGTCATAAACAAAACAGATCTACATTAAGCATTCAGAATGTTTGAAAAAATCCTTAAAAAGAAACAGGAAATAGCAATTCATGTATCAATACTTTTATCCTTCCATACTGTTTCTGAATTTCATTGCCAGTTTTAAAAAACTACATATATACAAGGTGTATTCACTTCTTAGCAGCTGAAGGAAGTGTAGTGCAGGGCGAAATTGTAGAAAATTCAGTATTTTCAAGCAGGGTTTTAAATATAACTTCCTCGGTATAACATAATAGGGACAAAAAAACAAAAAGTGTGCCAGGTCTTGCGGAGACTTATCGTCGCAGCCGCAAGCCGGCAACACTTGCCCACGATGAGATCCCCTAGGAACAGCCAACAGTAAATGAAACAGGTTAAACCTGAACCTTGTCAATAGAAAATGGTCATAACTAGATATTTGCCATGTTAGGTACGGTTCCAAAAGCAATGTACTTTTTATTAGTACGTGATTTCGTACACTATCTTTTTTTAATTCACATGACTCCCTATCCTGGTATCTAGAATCAATAAAAGCCTTCTTGACCGCAATAACATCCGATTTAGTAATGGATTCAGGAAATAAGAAAAGTTCAGGACGACCTAAATCAGTAAAGCACTTATACAAGTACTTTAACCAGGGAACCTTCATCCTGTTATCCCATGTAAGTGCTTCTCTTAATATAAGCTGGGTGAGTGGTATGTTGTCATTTAGCCAGCAATTCATCCAACATAATAGGGGATTTACGGCAATTTTGTCACATATGAAGGGGACCCCCAATTCCTCATGCACAGAGAAATTTGCCGTACCCCTGGGAACCCTTAATAATTGTTTTAGAAAGTTATTTTCAACTATCTCTAGGGCTTCCAGAGGAGCATATCCCCATATTTCACTACCGTAGCATGCTGTAGTAACACTTTTGGCCTGGTAAAGTTGGAGTAATGCAGCAACTGGACTGTTTCCCATTTTCAAAGTCCATTATAGCCGCATTTGCCCTGATAACCTCTCCCTTCTTTTTTTGAATCACGGGTCCCCGATTTAAATGAGTGTCAAAAAGGACCCCAAGGTAAGAGAATGTGTTTGTTGCAGGGATTTGTACTCCATTTACATTTAAGCGATTTGGTTTTTTATTTCCTTGGCCAACCTTCATTATGTAGGATTTAGAATTATTAATACTTAAATCTCTGTATTTCATAAAAGAAAAAAAGGAGTCTAATAAAATTTGAAGTCCATTGGCGGTCCTAGATAAAAGGACTGCGTCATCCGCATATAGCAGAACCGGCAGTCCCTTTCGGCCAATGTACGGGTAGTCTGTATTAGTACTTAAAAGGTGCTCTTCCAAATCATTTATGTAGAGGTTAAAAAGGAACGGGGCCAGAATGCATCCTTGTCGAACACCCCGATACACTCCAAAGTCTTTTGACACATTTAGATCTTGTGTGTATCTGACATTCGCTTTAGTGTCAGAATGCATATCTTCTAGCAAATTAACTAAGTTCTGGTCCACACCCATTTTTGCCATGGCGCCCCAGAGCTTCCCGCGACTCACACAATCGAAGGCCGAGGAAAGATCCATGAACGCCATGTGGATCGTTCCTTGCCGGGCCTTAGTATACTTCCCAATGATAAGGTATAAATTTAAACATTGAGAGATCGTAGAATGCCCAGGCCTAAATCCGTATTGGATTGGGGATATTATTTTGTTTTCCTCTGACCACCTGACCAATCTATTCAAAATTACTCCTCCCACGACTTTAACCACGGAGTTTATTAGTGATATTGGTCTATAGCAGAGAGGACTGTTACGGTCTCCTTTCTTGAATACGGGCACAATAGTAGATACCCCC
Source organism: Lissotriton helveticus (assembly GCF_964261635.1). Lineage (NCBI taxonomy): Eukaryota > Metazoa > Chordata > Amphibia > Caudata > Salamandridae > Lissotriton > Lissotriton helveticus. The sequence goes on along the minus strand of NC_136059.1, from coordinate 168,213,255 downwards.
CATGATTTTGGGCATCCACATGACACAGCCGCATTAAGTACTGCTGTAAGGACCGGTGCCCAAAGTACTATACGAGATTTAAAAAGGTCAGGAGGAAGACCATCAGGTCCTGGGGCCTTGTTGTTTGCTAGCCCTTCAATTCCCTTTATTACCTCATCAATTGAGAAGAGCAATACATTTTCACTACTTTCATTTAATCTGTATTCTGCCTGCGACTCATTATTTTTAAAAATAGAGCTGAAGTGGTTAATCCATTCTTCCTCTGGGATGTTAGTGCCCACATTGGAAATGCTAGTATGGTCAAATATAGGCTTATTAATAATCTCCCCGAACTTCGAGCTGTTTTTCAAAGTCTCAGGGTCTAGCAAAGACTCCCATAGACTTTTTTTTACTGCTCGCTTGCGATTGGCACGTGACTTCTTATACCTAACCCGCAAGTCCCTGACAAGCATTAGGTCTCTAGGTTTTATTTTTAGGGCTTTTTTAAGTTCACGACTGGCCTTCGAACAATCACTGTCAAACCATTTTGGATTACTGTTTGGGTTGACTTTCCCTTTGGTAGGTACCGTTAAAATTGACTCCACCTTTTTGGCAATCTCCTTGAAAGATGCTAAGATTTGTAATGGCGCTGATACAGGAGATGTACATACTGACAGTTCATAGTTACACACATTATTAATAGAGGGGTAAAACTGTTCACAGTCCACCATTGACCATTTTAAGCGTCGCTTACCGTTGATACATTTTATAAGACCTCGATCCTCACGGGGATTGCGTTTTTCAAATGTATTCTCACCCATTTTAATGCATATAGGGTTATGGTCGCTATAAATGCTCAATTGGATCGAGAAATCCTCAACAATATTAACAAAGTCTGCCGATAGTAAAATATGGTCTATGTATGTCCCTGTCGCGTGACCTTTAAATGTGGGGGTTGGGAAAACAGTTAGCTCCGATACTATTGACATTGCTATAAAGAAATTATTTTCATTCAACAATTCATTTAGTTCTGTTCCCCTCCGTGAGTGATCAAAATGAATTCCTTCCGTACTATTACAACCCATTTGACCAACAATTGTCATGCTAGGGTTCCCACATAGATGTGTGTTAAAATCACCTACTATTATCTTTTGGCGAGGCAAAGAACCGACATTTGCCCTTAGGAATTCACGCAAAGACTCAATATTACAATCTCCGGACTGATTCACTGCGTTGTAAAAGTTGATCAGTACAAGTTTTGTTTTACCCCTCTTAAACTCTAAAACCTGAATATTACTGTTACCAGAATGGTGTTCAACTTTATGGCATACAAGTGTCAAGCTAACAAAAATTGCCAAACCCCCTTTTGCTCTTCCGCTAGCTGATGGAACTGCAGGAATAATAAAACTCTGGTAGCCTTCAATATGTACATTTTTTCCTGCTACCCAAGTTTCTTGGAGACATATTATCGGATATTCTTTGACAAAAGACAACCATCCTTTATCACTCAATTTGTCATGGAGTCCAGCTATATTCCACGATAATAACCTCTCCTTGCATTTTTGCAGTTCACATTGTATTGTGTCAGCTTTCTCGTATACATCTAAACTAGTGGGTATTGGACCTGTGCTGCAACATACCCGTTCTTTCACAGAATTGGCCGTAGTATGTACTGGGAAGGGGACTGAATTTATATCATTATGTGGTCTAGTTATATCAGTTAACTGATTCGCCACTCCCAACATCGCAAAATTACTACCTTGCAATTCTAGGATTTGATTGTCATTTCCTAAACCTACGTCTTCTGACAGGCGATCATTGTGGTCAGGATTAAGAGGTGTGTCAGGTAGTCATTCCACCCCTTCCAGCCCACCCTCATCAAAAAAGACATCATACCTGTTGGAAATGGGGATGTTAAATCGGTTATTGAAGTGGCTAGGGTGTTGATGATCTTGTTGAAGTGTCAGTATTGGACGTTCCCTTCTGTCCAAACTGTAACCCCAGTTATTAGTTGGTGCACCAAAACCCCAGCCATTAATTGTTTCTGGCCAAATTGGCCTGATATGGGTATGGCTTGGCTTAGGGTATGTCATACTCCGTTGTTTTTTGCCAAAAAATTCTAGGGTGAGAGGAATGATGGTACCTCTCCTGCGCTGCGGCGGCAGGATGTTTGGTAGAATGTTTGGTAAAACAGCAGAGTTTACAAAATGTATAATTATACAGTCCCCTTTAAATTTTTTGGGGTTTTGCCCTATCCACGAAACCCGTCTGGCTGACTTAATGTCTCCAACTAGCTGCTGTTTCCGCCATGGGGCCAACTGCATGTTTCCAGATAACCAATGCAGGGCCTTACTTGTTAGCGCCGTGGGGGATTCTGATTGATCTGTTGCTAGTGGGGGGACATTTGCCAGTACCAGCACTAATGGTGCCGCATCTTCTATAAAGTGTAGTGTATCTTCTTCTACTCCTGGTGCGGACATTACAGGAGGGTTTAGGGGCTGAACCTCTCTTGGCAATGAATGATTAGACACGGTATTTGGGGTCTGTTCCAATAGATTTGCTTGTGTAGTATTGGAATTTATGCCTCCCTCTATTCCAAGTCCAAAGGCCTCTTTTACGGGTGAAGCCAAATTTGTGACTGTTACAGATATGTTTAACACCTCTTCTACTATCTTTTTCTGGTCTGCGCCTAATTTCTTTACGTCCGCAGATAGCTTATCCAGTTTAGCCACTACTGGTTTAATTAAAGCTTTAAATTTAATATCAATTAATTCTGCTATCCTGGATAATAGCTCTTCATCCACGTTTAACTTCTCAGCATCTTCTCCTTTCCCCCTACTTTTTTCCTTGCTTCTCACAGGTGACGCAGCCCTCTTCCTCCCAGAGTGAGCTCCACCACGATGTATTTGTGGTTTTCTACACTTTCTGATAGCACGAGTAGCAGGGACTTGAGCTGGGGGGTCAGCATCATTATTTATCTGATCACTCTCCAGCACATTTGAATCTTGTTCAGTATCAACTATCTGGGAATCGGAGTCATTTTCCAGAGCTGAGTCTTGTCCTTGTGTTATGTGAACACTCTGGTTTAAGGTACCATTATCGTGTGTATCAGTATCTAGGATTACACTTCCCTCAACCTGAGAAGGTATATCAATCCACGGTGAGTCTGGTGATGGGCTTAGGGGGGATAGAATAGGGGATTGACTAAGGCCTAAGGATTGTCTCCTTTCGTTATTAATCTTTGACACTACATGAACCATATAATTGTCCATAGTATTACCCCCCGCCACAGGATTCTTTTTTGGCATTCTCGTTTATACTAATATTGATACCCACTCTTTATCAATCAGAAAATATGAGAGGGCATACGTAATACAATGCAAGTATATCCAGGGAATAAATTATAATCAGGGGTACATAGTCTTACTGCAACCAAACAAAACCGGTTCAGCAGGGGCAGAGTGGCGCGCCCAGTCCAGTCTCGGTCTGTCTCGGACTGTCTAAGACTGTCCGCCCTTTGTCTGGGCTTCGTCCGGCGTCCCGCACACGCGTCCTGCTATGCGTCAGTGGTACATTTTTGTAGGAGGGGCAGGGGGCGGGAAGAGACTCCAGGTGCGCTACGATGATCCTGCGCGGAACCCTGGGTCTCGCAGTCCCAGCCCCTGTTGCAGCAGCCTTTCAATCACCTTTGAGCAAAGTACGCCTCTCCTCACACTTCAGCAGGCGGACGGTAAGATTCCAAAGCAGAGTCACGGCCTCTCACACAGCTACGAGCGGCACCCGCGAAGCGGGGGCCGCAAGCTGTTTTAAGGGCAGGTCAGACAATCAGGGAGGAGCAGGGGCGGGAAGAGACTCCAGGTGCGCTATGATGATCCTGCGCGGAACCCTGGGTCTCGCAGTCCCAGCCCCTGTTGCAGCAGCCTTTCAATCACCTTTGAGCAAAGTACGCCTCTCCTCACACTTCAGCAGGCGGACGGTAAGATTCCAAAGCAGAGTCACGGCCTCTCACACAGCTACGAGCGGCTCCCGCGAAGCGGGGCCGCGAGCTGTTTTAAGGGCAGGTCAGACAATCAGGGAGGAGCAGGGGCGGGAAGAGACTCCAGGTGCGCTACGATGATCCTGCGCGGAACCCTGGGTCTCGCAGTCCCAGCCCCTGTTGCAGCAGCCTTTCAATCACCTTTGAGCAAAGTACGCCTCTCCTCACACTTCAGCAGGCGGACGGTAAGATTCCAAAGCAGAGTCACGGTCTCTCACACAGCTACGAGCGGCTCCCGCGAAGCGGGGGCCGCGAGCTGTTTTAAGGGCAGGTCAGACAATCAGGGAGGAGCAGGGGCGGGAAGAGACTCCAGGTGCGCTACGATGATCCTGGGCGGAACCCTGGGTCTCGCAGTCCCAGCCCCTGTTGCAGCAGCCTTTCAATCACCTTTGAGCAAAGTACGCCTCTCCTCACACTTCAGCAGGCGGACGGTAAGATTCCAAAGCAGAGTCACGGTCTCTCACACAGCTACGAGCGGCACCCCCGAAGCGGGGGCCGCGAGCTGTTTTAAGGGCAGGTCAGAAAATCAGGGAGGAGCAGGGGCGGGAAGCGGGAAGAGACTCCAGGTGCGCTACGATGATCCTGCGCGGAACCCTGGGTCTCGCAGTCCCAGCCCCTGTTGCAGCAGCCTTTCAATCACCTTTGAGCAAAGTACGCCTCTCCTCACACTTCAGCAGGCGGACGGTAAGATTCCAAAGCAGAGTCACGGTCTCTCACACAGCTACGAGCGGTGGCTCGTGGTGGCTGGGTGTCGCCGCCTTGGGCCCTCTTCTTGCCTTGCCTGGGATGGGGCGTCCTGCCTTTCCCGCGTGCCTTGCACTCGGGCCTCTCCGTTCTCCCCGCTGTGGGTGTGTTCTCTGGCTTTCGGGTGGTTGCGGTTTTGGCCATTTGTTTGCCCTGGCTTGCTGCCTCCTTTTCTGAGTGCCGTGCCCTGTTGGGTTCCTGTCACAGCTGTCTGGTCGGTTCCCTGTCAGTGGGTGGTCGTCTTTGGCATTTCCTCCTCTGTGGCTGCGGGACGTTTCTGTTGGCGGGGTCCTGTGTGCGGTGGTTCATGGGTGCTGGGTCAGCTTGGTGCGGGTTCTTCTGGTTCGGGGAGGGTTCCTCTGCCGGTGCCCGTCTCCGGTTCCTGCTGGGTGGCTCTCCTGGACTGGGTATCCTGTTTACTTGCCTTTTGTTCCATCTGCTGGGTTCCTGTCGGTGGGGCTCGGGTTTGGGGCACGCTCCGTTTTGTTGCTGGGGCTGGGGTGTCCTGCGGCTTTGTGCCTGTTCCGGTTCTCCTGGGGGTCTACTCCTGGCTTCGGCCGGTTCCCTTCCGTGTGTTGGCCTTTCGGGCTGCTTTCCCGTGGGCTCTGCCTGGCGGTTTTTGGCGTGCCATGGGTTTTTGGGGGGCGCGTCTCTCCACTTCTCTGATGCTGCTTCTTTTCTGCGTTTCCTGTGGTTCTCTGTGTGGTAGGCACGTTTTCTGGGTTGCGTCCTTCCCCTTCAGCCTCGGGTCTTCGCCCTGGGTCTTCCCGCATGTTCGGTTGCTCTCGTGGCTCTCCTTCATACGGCAGGGGTATTCCCTCTTCCTTCTCTGGTCGGCCTCTTGCGGCATGCGGCTGGAGTATCTTTTTGCTCGGAATGTTCAGGAGGTCCTTTGTGGTTCTTCTGGTTATTGGGTTTTTGGTGGCCCGGGGTGTGTCTTCTCTGGTCCCCTCTCTGGGTCTGGAGTTTGTCGGGGCATGTCTTCGGACTGTGCTCAGCCCTGTTCCCTTGTCCGGGTGCCTGGTCTCTCTTCCTTCATGGGTTTCGGCCTTGTTGTCCCGGGGCTCCTCGGGCGGTCCTGTGGCTGCGGGTGCTGGGGCACCTGGCTTCTGTGGTGTTTCTGGTTCCCTGGGCTCGTTTTCTTCTTCTCCGCCTGTCCGCCTGGCTCCTGTTGGGTTGGTCTCCGGGGTCTGTTGTCCTTGCTGCCCTTGTCGGTCCGTCCCCGGGGGTTCCCTCCTGGTGGCTCGGCCACTGTTGCCTTCTGGCTGGGTGTTCGCTGGCTCTTCCGGCTCCGCTTGTGGTGGCTTCGTTCGCCGGCCTGTTCTGGGCTTGGCTGGGGTCGGTTCGGTTTACAGTTCTGGTTCCTGCTGCTCTCCTAGGGGTCCTCTTGCTGGTGCTGTTGTGTCGTTGGGGCTTGCCCTGGTGCCCCTTCAGGGGTCTCTGCGGTTCTGTGGGTGTTGGCTCTGTGGTCGTTCCAGTGGCTTGGTCCTCTGCCTCAATCGGATGGGTCCTGTTTCTGGTCCTTGTCCTTGGTTGCCTGGGTCCTGTTTCCATGGGCTGGGGTCTGGGTGCTGGGTCTGTCAGCTCTCTGCCTTGGTGGGTGACCTGTGTGCTGGCAGTTCTGCTTTGCTGGTTCCTTACTTCATCCTGGGTTTTCTCTCGACTTCCCCTTCCCGGCATTTCCACTGCTCTGGCCTTTCCTGTGCGGGCTATGTGGGTCTGTGCTCGGGGGTTGCTGGCTGCTCCCCGTTGGCCTTGGGCTCTTTGTTTTCCTCTCCTGTTCGGGCAGTATTGCGCTCGGTGGAGGTTCCTTCCGGTGGCTCCGTGCCCTTTGGGGTTTTGGGCTCTTCCCCTGGGTTCTGTGCGGAGTTTGAGCCTGCTGCCTGGCGTTTGTGCACCTGGATTCGGCTGTGTTGGGGGTTCCGGTCAGGTTGGCGGTGGCTTGCGGGCTTCCCGTCGGTCCTCCTCTTGGCTGTCCTGTGCTTGGTGTTTGTGGGCCTTTTGGGCCTGGTGTTATTTATTTATTTATTTATTTGATTTCTTGTATAGCGCAAGAATCGACCCCGTACGGGGTATCTCCGCGCTTTGCTCACTAAGTTGGTGCAAAAACAGGGGCATTGCAGAAGAGCTAGAGGTTACAGTGATGGCATTACAGTAGATTAATCTTCTGCAAACAAGTTGGTTTTTAGCCTTTTTCTAAATGATAGATGATTGGTGGTCTGTCTGAGGCTAAGGGGCAAGTTGTTCCATAAGGTCGGTCCCATTAAGGAGAAAGCTCGGCCACCTTGTCTGGTCTTTTTGACAAAAGGGGGTTTTAGCAGAAGTTGATTGCTTGACCGCAGATCTCGGTCCGGTTTATAAAGCTGTAGTTTTTGAGTTAAGTAATTGGGACCGTTTCCAAACAGGCACTTATGGACAGTGCAGCAGATCTTAAATTTAACACGTTGGCGTATAGGGAGCCAGTGTAGTTCTCTCAACAGGGGTCTGGAAGATGTTCTTGAGGGAGCATTCAGGATCAATCTGGCCGCCGTGTTCTGGACCACCTGTAATCGATTGATGGCATCCTCATTGGCTTGTATCAGGAGCCCGTTACAATAGTCTAATCGACTTATGACCAGGGTCTGCACAAGGGTCTTTCTATAGGTGTCTGGTAAGAGAGGGAAAACTCGTCTAAGCAGGCCAATAGTGCGGAAACAGCCTCCAGCGATCACGTTTACGTGTTCTTTTAGGGTTAGGTTTTGATCCAATTTCACACCCAGATTTTTGACTGTAAGTTTTGGAGAGGGTACAGGTCCTAAGTCCATAGGCCACCAGTCGGGAGACCAGAGTATGTTAGCTTTCCCAAAGAGCATCACCTCTGTCTTCCCGACATGCATTGGAGGTAGTTGGAGGCCATCCAATTTGAAACAGCCCTCATACCTTCCGCAAAATTTTCCCTAACATTAGAATTAAGGGCATGGAAAGGGTAGAGGAGTTGAGTGTCGTCGGCGTAAGACACTGGTGTGAATCCATACTTCCTCACAATCTCAGCAAGGGGGGCCACATACACATTAAATAATGTGGGGCTTAGACATGAGCCCTGTGGCACCCCCTTCGTGAGCGCCCTAGAGATGGAATGGTAGGGGCCCAGGCTGACAGATTGTGATCGTCCGGAGAGGAAACTCTCCAACCATGCCAGGGCCAGACCTCCAATGCCCACTCCTTGCAGTCGGCTCAACAAGATTTTATGAGAAACAGTATCAAAAGCGGCTGACAGGTCTAACAGCACCAGAATCATTGAGTCTCCTCTATCCTGTGACATTTTGATGTTATCAGTCACGGAGAGGAGAGCTGATTCGGTGCTGTAGTTGGGCCTGAACCCAGATTGAGATTGGTCCAGGCCCCCTGTCGCCTCTATGAAACCGGAAATCTGGATGTTAACAAATTTCTCTGCCAACTTGCTCAGGAGGGGCAGAAGAGAGATGGGGCGGAGGTTGGAGAGTTCCGTCCAGGGAGAGATGGTATTTTTACGTATCGGATTCACAACTGCCTCTTTCCATTGCTGCAGAAGTTTACCTTCTTTAAAGGAAAGGTTGAGGATTTTTTGGATGATCGGGTATAATACTCTGCTCAGATTATTTGTGAGTCTGGCAGGGAGAAGATTATGAGGGGAGCCAGATTTCATGTCGCTCAGTAGTGATAAAATATCGCTCTCCGTGGCTTCTGGGATGTCATTGAAGGTTTCTGTGGGGGTTTTTTGGCATAAAATACTATGGTTTTCCGAAATATTGGAATGTTTGGCCAGGATTTTATCATAGATAGTTTCGATCTTTTCCTCGAAAAATTGAGAAATTTTATTGCACAACTCTTGGGAGAAAGTGTCGGGGCTTTCGCAAGCCGAAGGATTGGTAAAGGTATTAAGGATTTTATATAGTTCTCTAGTTGAGTTGCCGGCTTCCTCAAGCTGAGATAGTATGCAGGTTTTTAACGCTGCCATAGGAGATGCATTTCCGACCACTGATTCGTCTTCCCTCTGATCTGGTCGAGTGGCTGCCTGACCTGCTGCGCGCACTGTGGCGGCCTGTGTTCCGGTTCTTGGTCACGGGTTCGTGTCCTCATGTGTTCTCTTGGCCTTTCATCCTTGGAGAGTCGGTGTGGTCGGCGGCTCTGCTTTGGACTGTCGTTGCCCCTGTGGGGCGCTTGGGGGTATTGCGGGCCCTGTCTTGGATGTTTCCCTTCTGTCTGGGCTGTTCGGATCTGTTAGTTTTGGGTCCGGTTCCGTTCTTTGTCCCTCCGGTGTCTCGGCATTTTGGCTCTGTCACGGGTTGGTTTTGCCTGTGTTCGGTCCTGCTCCTTCCTTGCCTGAGGCTCGTTTGGTCAGTTTGGCTGTCCGGCGCCTTTTTGCTGTGGTGCCTGCTGGTTGCTGGGTCCTTCCGGGTGGAGGTTTCTTTGTTTGTTCGCTCGGTCCGACTCAGGTGTTGTTTGCCTTCCTGGTAGTTGGTTTCGTTCCACAGTATTGGCGGCTCTTGCTCTTTTGGGGGTGGTTCCTCCTGTGGGGGTTCGGGTCACGGAGTCTTGTCCTCTTTCAGAGGCCTGGGATGTTGAACTGCTGTGTTTGGGGCACTGTTTTGTGTTCTTTGTCACTCAGTTGTCCGTCTCTGTTATCCTCTGCTTGCTATGTCCTCATTTGTTCCGAAGGAAGGCGAGGGACGGACGGGAGGTAATGCGTCCATTTCTAACGATAATGGCATTACTCCTAGTCCTACTCCCTCGCCTTCCTTCGAGGACCCTACCTCCCTCCCGGTGCGGTTCAACTGAGTGCTACCTCAGCGTGTTTATGTACAGGTGGAGGTGGGGGCGGGCAGAGTTTTTATGCTGGGGGTGGGTCTGGGTGGGAGGCGGGGCCTCATTTGTACCGAAGGAAGGCGAGGGAGTAGGACTAGGAGTAATGCCATTATCGTTAGAAATGGACGCATGTTCTGTGCCAGGCTGTGCTCAAAGCTACAACGAAGTAATGTTACTCCGACTGCTTTGTCTATTGTGGCATCTAAATGATGTAAAAGATGTAAATACTTACAAAGCCGCACATAAAGCTAATAAGGGAATCCGATCATGGTTACATATACATAAAAGAACTCCTGCATAAACTGTAATGCATTCATTCCACCTGAGAAGGGCGACGCGCTCTTTCCGGAGACATGAACTTTTAAAGATTGCATCAATTAGCGCGCTGAAAGGCCAACAAGCAGCCGAGGTCCCCCTGCCCGCAGCCGTGATGAACCTGCCGGGGCTGCCTTCCTGGCAGCGGACGGTAATGACAGGAAGCAGGCCTGGCCCTTCCAGGGGGCGCTGATGCCCGGCTCGTCTCAGCCCTGCTAGCTGCGCCTTCAAGATGCGGCAGATTTAATCAGGGCGCTTTGGAGCAGCCGTCCGTGCGTGCGGCAGGATGCTTGCTGCCGGCTTTATTAGCAATAAACACGGGAGGAGAATCAGACAGTCCGGGCAGGACGTTCCCTAGCAACTAGAGCGCTGACCGCATCCCTGATTGACAGCTGAGCCTGCGCTATCGGCCCAGGGATGCGCTGGCCGGTGAACCCTGCAGACACCACACCTTCTGGACTCGGAAACCAATTAATTGGAACCTGCAGAGTGGAAAAGGGTGCGTTGAAATGGAGGTGGAGTCCTGCATGACGGAGGGGGCAGCATCTCCGTCCGGGACATTATACAGCACTCGGACCAATGATTCTGTAAGTGAGAAAAGTGATCCGAGGTTTAGGAGAGGCGCTTGGAGCTGCAGACGAAAGAAGGACACTGAAGCATAACGAAGAGCTCAATTAAAAAGCAGGTTTACTCACTCGAAACTAAGCCTGCAGCATCCGAAATGTTTTAAACAAAGAACTGCATGTGAAGTTACAAAAACGACTTCAAATGAAATTGTCCAGGCTCATATGCCGGGGCTGCAAGTTGGAAAAAGACACCGATTTATGTGGGGTAGTAGGTTTAGGGGTTGGAACTTTAGGATGTCGTGGGCTGCCTATGTAGGAGATTGAGGGGATCGCAGTGCTTAATTTGTGCCGGTGTTTTCAAGTGCCATCACTCACTTTTGGTGACCAGAACTTGTTTTTGAGCAAGACAGAAGAGAGGATTGAGAGGTGGAGAAAAGCCATGTAGGGAAACACTGAGGAAGCAGTCACTATGGGAGACAACAGGGACAAAACAGAACCTGCAAGAATGAGATAAGGAGACAGGAAGAGTAGGGTGGGGGAAAAACAGGCACGAGATGCAAACAAAACCTGGTGTTCGGGATTAGACAGCGCCAACAGCAGGCGCCAAAGGGCCACTGAACTTATGTTTTTCCCAACCAATGGGGGGGGGGGGGGGTGGAAGGGGAAACACCTTGTTTTTTATTGTCGAGTATCAGCGGAGGGTCGTGGACTTAGCTGGACCCCTCTTAAAATCCTACTACTTGCGGAACCCGCTTCGCACCGGAGCCACAGGAGCCTGTCTGTGCGGCGTGTGAAGGTACAGGGCTGCGAGCGAGCGGGGCAGGACTTCGTGTACCAGAAGCCTCTGCTGACCGCGCCACCCGTCACCTGGCCGCTCTCCCTGGCCTCCACGCCCCGCCTGTAACCACAAAAAGACTGCGAGGACTGCACGTCGTGGGAAACCTTGTTTTTTATTGTCGAGTATCAGCGGAGGGTCGTGGACTTAGCTGGACCCCTCTTAAAATCCTACACTACTTGCGGAACCCGCATCGCGGGTCCCGCTGCGCACCGGAGCCACAGGAGCCTGTCTGTGCGGCGTGTGAAGGTACAGGGCTGCGAGCGAGCGGGGCAGGACTTCGTGTACCAGAAGCCTCTGCTGACCGCGCCACCCGTCACCTGGACGCTCTCCCTGGCCTCCACGCCCCGCCTGTAACCACAAAAAGACTGCGAGGACTGCACGTCGTGGGAAACCTTGTTTTTTATTGTCGAGTATCAGCGGAGAGTCGTGGACTTAGCTGGACCCCTCTTAAAAACCTACTACTTGCGGAACCCGCTTCGCGGGTCCCGCTGCGCACCGGAGCCACAGGAGCCTGTCTGTGCGGCGTGTGAAGGTACAGGGCTGCGAGCGAGCGGGGCAGGACTTTGTGTACCAGAAGCCTCTGCTTACCGCGCCACCCGTCACCTGGCCGCTCTCCCTGGCCTCCACGCCCCGCCTGTAACCACAAAAAGACTGCGAGGACTGCACGTCGTGGGAAACCTTGTTTTTTATTGTCGAGTATCAGCGGAGGGTCGTGGACTTAGCTGGACCCCTCTTAAAATCCTACTACTTGCGGAACCCGCTTCGCGGGTCCCGCTGCGCACCGGAGCCACAGGAGCCTGTCTGTGCGGCGTGTGAAGGTACAGGGCTGCGAGCGAGCGGGGCAGGACTTCGTGTACCAGAAGCCTCTGCTGACCGCGCCACCCGTCACCTGGCCGCTCTCCCTGGCCTCCACGCCCCGCCTGTAACCACAAAAAGACTGCGAGGACTGCACGTCGTGGGAAACCTTGTTTTTTATTGTCGAGTATCAGTGGAGGGTCGTGGACTTAGCTGGACCCCTCTTAAAATCCTACTACTTGCGGAACCCGCTTCGCGGGTCCCGCTGCGCACCGGAGCCACAGGAGCCTGTCTGTGCGGCGTGTGAAGGTACAGGGCTGCGAGCGAGCGGGGCAGGACTTCGTGTACCAGAAGCCTCTGCTGACCGCGCCACCCGTCACCTGGCCGCTCTCCCTGGCCTCCACGCCCCGCCTGTAATCCCACGGACTATCTATTTAAGGGAAGGTTAGTACCCGCTAAGCGGGAGCGTCCCGGGAGAAGCCCGGGACAAGGGCGGGACCGTCTGTGGCCGTCTGGGGCCGAAGGAGGCTGGGCTGGGCCAGGTTATTTACATCCTGTACTGGCGTTTTTGTGTTTTGTGTTTCTGATCATCTTATCGTTTTCTCTTGTTATTGGGTTGTGAAAAATCTAACTGGTCAGATTTTGTCATGAGCCATTCCGCCCCCCCTGGTGTAGGCACCTCTGTTCTTGGCCCTTTAGATACATTTTTTAAAAAATCTACCAAGGAGGTAGATATGGACCTACTCCTAGCAGAGAGAAGAGCAGAGCGTCGACGATCAATTGAGCAGTTAAAGAAAATCTCACTGCAGTCACAAACAGTTTTAAATTCTACCCATGATATGGCTGCCCAAGGATTGAGCTCAATCGAGGCCGATGCTACTGACATCAACCAAACCCCAAGAATATTTAGATTTCCAATTATTTCCCCGCTCTGTGTCAACGCCACTAGCGGAGATCACTTGGTTTGCCCGCCGGTTGATCACTCTAGTTTTGTGGAAACAAATACCCCCTCTAACAATATCATTGATTTGGACCCTTGTCCCATGTTGCCCAACCTTTCATTGGTTGGTATAGACCCAGGCGAGTGTATACCAACAAATAGTAAATGTAACAGTAGATCTAAGCCTGATGAGGCTAAAAGGGTTGTGCATTCCCCACCGAGGAAAAGAAGGAGGAAGGGTGGGGTAAAAAGGAAAGGTCACAGAGGCCAGCTACCTTCACCAACTCCATCTAAATCAAACACCGAGTTGGTGTTACCATCTATTGTAGCGCCACTGGTTTCAGATATACAGGTGTTGGTAACCCCTGAGTTACCTAGTGAAGGGGTTCATGAGGTGTCCTATGCTAACATAGAGAAGCTCATTAAATCATACATGCTACCTGTTCTGGAGCGTGTTAGGACACTGGGTGATAAACTGGACCGCCTGCTGGCGAACATTGAGCCTACACACGCCTCTAGCGTGGACAAGGCCAAGGGTCCACCAAATATACCTTCCGGTCCATCCCAGGGTGTTGGCACTATAAGTAGTTCTATTAGTAAACTTACTAAAAATGCAGTCAACACTGATACTGTTACTACAACTAATAAAGCGTTGGTCCTGGCTGCTAAACCCCCTACAGCGGCCAGTATTGCTAAAGCAAATCCTAGGGTGGTAATCAATAAACCACCTGAAAAGGGAGTTGTGTCACAGATAAGGAATGGGATGGGTAAAATTGCTAACCCCACTGGCAAAACTAACAGACCCCTTCCACACAAGAAAAATGTAGATTTGCCCCCGGACTCTACGAATTATGTTATTGTTATGACGGGTGTGCCACCAGTTGCGGAAGGAGATAGGGAAAACAACGAAAGTTTAAAAAACAAAGTCATCTTTTGGCTGAAAACAAATAGGCCCCTTCCTTCTCATCTTAATGGGGATATTGTTACAGTCAGAAGATGTCGGTGGGTAGGGGTTCGTCCCAAGGATATAGAGGGGGATATAGTTATTATTAACTTTAGGGACCATAAAGTAGTATCCCATCTCTCTGATTGGTATGTGGGAAGTAATGAGGGAGGGATCTCTACAAGGAATCTTACATATTTTTACCCTGAGACCCTGATCAATCCATCAGATCAACCTCCTGCCAATAACAATAAAAATACCAAAAGCCTCCTTAAATGGACTAATTTTACCCCTAACTTTCATGGATTCCAATTTAATCCTGAGGCGCAGTGTCGTTCCTACATTCAATCTAACTACAACTGTCCCGTACAGACGCCGGGTTGGGCTAAGATCAATACCCAGCCCAGAGGCCCCCCAGTTTTACTTGATCCACCGTTCCCCAAAAAGCCCCTGTATCCATCGGTTCCCATAGCACCTGCCTTTACACAGACACAACAGTACCCAAGTTTCTTCCCAGCACACCCTTTTCCAAATCGGTCTACTCAGTCCCAAGAGCTTTGGAATATCCCTTTGAGAAATCTATACGACCCACTATCATGGCTGTCGACTAATGATTGACCAGCACTTTCGTCTAGGGTTGATGTTCCTAATTCTGAGTGTTTGAGGGGGGGAGATGTCCTGGGTATCCTTTCAAATGTTGCTGAAAGTCCGGAAGATCAACTTTATCAACCTGTGGAGGGCTGTATTGTTTATATAGGAGAGCCAGATATACCAACTTTGGTACCCACCCCTCTGTCTACCAATGATGTTATTATTGTAGGAGCAAGCTCTGGGTCAACTAGTCTGGCTGGGTCAATGTGTCTGTTAATGGATGGTCCGGTTATAGATGCAGTGGGGCATGTTGAATCCTCTCTCCTGTCTAATAAACCCTGTCCAAATGTTGTAACAAAAATGTGTGATCAATCATGTGAAAAGGGCACCACCATGGGATGTTGGAACGTTGCAGGAATTGATTCTTGTATTTGTATTCCTGATTGGGCTGATTTTATTCGACAAGGTGATGTCTGGTCGTTCCAGGAGACCTGGGCGACCCAATCAGTTTATTTTCCAGGCTTCCTGAACTTTAACAAACTAGCAGTTAGAGGCCATAGAGGTAGGGCCATGGGTGGTCTCACTATATGGGTTCGCCAGGTAGCAGGTGTTTTTGTGAAGGAAGTCTTTATTGACTGCCCCGATATATTGATAATTAGTATGAAAACAAGTAGTGGGCTGAACATACTGCTTATCAATGTATATGCAAGAGGTATTGCGGGTGGCCGTGTGTCGTCCACCCTTACTTGTTTGGATGACTTCCTGGGTTCCACTCAACTAACTGGTCATGTGGTTGTTATGGGGGATCTTAATACTTGTTTTGAACCCCTAGGTAAAGAGGATGGATTATTAACCGAGGCAGAGGATCTGACCTGGGGGATTCCCCAACTAGAGCTACCCCCGATCACTAAGTGGTCTCAAGCAGCCACATTTATTAAAGGTCTCTGCTTAAATTGGGGGCTGCGTGCCCTAAATGGACGCGTTAGCTCTGACAGGGTGGGTAACTACACTTTTTTCAATGGCAGACATAGCAGTCGCATTGATTATATCTTAGTTGATATTAAAATGTGGCACTTAGTTCTGGACATGTTAGTTAAGCCACGTCCAGAAAGCGACTATGAACCACTCATAGCGAAATTGAAGGACTTTAGTTTTGCAGGGCCGATTGATCGCCAGCCTAACCCCGTACAAGAGGCCGTGGTCTTAACAAATGACATGAGGAGGGTGCGTTGGCCAAAGGTTTCTGTAGATATGGAAGCACGTGCAAAGATCAGAACCCTGGTATCAAATTCCATATTGGAAATTGACAAATGTGAAAATCAGGAAATGATGATCTCAAAAATCACAGACATCCACGCCAGCTTGTTTCTATCCCTAAAAACTCTGTTTGTTAAATTTGTTGTTAACAGGGGGAGGGGGAAGGGTAAGAAACCAGCAAACTGGTATAACGAAGCCTGTCGAGAGTCCCATTCGTCTCTGTTTAAGGCCTTGAAATTAAAGAACCCAGCCTTAATTAAAACTTGTAGGAAGGCGTATAATGTAGCTAAACTTCGGGCAAAAGCTGCATGGGACGACGAGCGCTGGAGCCTCTTAGCCGAGGCCTGCGGCTCCAGGAACCTACAACATTTTTGGCACCTCCTTAGGTGGGGTCAGTCTCAGGACGACCGCCCTAGTCCTGCATCCATTGAACAACAGAAATGGGTGTCATTTTTTGAGGAACAATTCAGTTGTCATGGCATCACGCAAGACTCCATTAGTTGGCCAATTACTACCAATACACTTGTGTTCTCGGCCAAAGAAGTTGAATCTGTCTTGAATACCATCCCTAGGGGCAAAGCGCCCGGTCCGGACTGTATCCCAGCGGACTTATTCCAACAAGATCAAGACTTATGGGTACCGTACCTAGTGCGATTGGTAAATGCGCTGGTTATGGGCGCCAGGGTTCCTGACTCCTGGGCAGGCGCCGAAATACTGCCTATCTTCAAGAAGGGAGATCGGTCGGTTCCCTCGAATTACCGGCCGATCAGTTTAATTGACGCAGTCCAGAAGATTATCACTCGCCTTGTTCTGTCAAGGGTGCAGGCTTGGATTGAGGAATTTAACATTCCTACTCCTCTCCAAGCTGGGTTTAGACCTCGTGTGAGTACCCTGGATCAGGCGTTTCGTTTCATGCTTCTGCACTGGAAGACGGTTACCTTGGGCAAAGGCAATCTATATGCCGCCTTCGTGGATCTTCGGTCTGCGTTCGACCTTGTCCCGAGGACCGGGCTTTGGAATAGCCTTTTAGATATGGGCATGCCCCCCATTTTGGTGCGTCTTATAGTGAACCTTCACGATCAGACATTTGCATTTGTGCGATGAGGCAAACCGGGTGAGGTGACAGAGAATTTTCCAGTGGCAAAAGGTGTCAGGCAAGGTTGTGTTTTGGCACCTACCTTGTTTTCTCTATATATTAATAGAGTTACCAAGTATTATGACAACTCTTCCACGGATGCCCCAACTTTGGCTGGCATGAGAATCCCCCTGCTCATGTTCGCTGATGATACTCTCCTGATTTCACGAACCAGACAGGGTCTGCAGAACGCACTGTCTAGGTTCGAGAGTTTCTGCAGCGATCATGAGCTGGAGGTGAATGTCTCCAAAACCAAATTTATGGTTTTAAGGGGGCGTAAACAAATAAATGCCAGGGTCTCCATGGGGGATACCCCCCTGGAGCAAAATAAACATTTCACCTACCTGGGTGTCACCTTCAGCGACACCTTGAGTTGGACCCATCAGATTGAGCTTATGACCATGAAACATCAACAGCTGGGCGGTGCACTGATTAAAGAACATAAAGGCTCATTTACGAGGCCAATGTCTCCGCTTATTAAGATCTATGGTGGTAAGGTTCTCTCAGCAATTCTGTATGGTGCGGAACTATGGGGTGGTAGTAATTTGGATTCATTAAAACATGCCCAAAACAAATTCCTAAGATTGTCCACAGGTCTCCCACAGTCGACTCCAATAACTCCCCTTCTTTACGACCTAGGGTGTCACCCGGTGGTGGACCAAGCAAGACTCCGTCCTCTTACATTCTGGCGCCGTCTGTGGACAACGCCAGAACTCCATCACTATGCAGAAGCCTGTCTGGAGGTTAAAAATAGCCCTGGTGCCTCAAATATTGGATGGTTCAGAGACCTCAAGACTACCTTGTTAGCCTTGGGTTATGGCGACCTCTGGTCCTCGCCTGAGTCAGCCAATTTCCCCTCCAAAAAGGATTTTAAAAAATGTTATTGGGATTGGGTGACCCACAATATGTATATGGAAACAAACCCGAGCAGCCTTACTGGACTGTTCATTGTACACAAGGACATACCAAAGCTAGAGGGGTTTTGGGACACTATAACTAAACCCTTGGACCGCAAACTATTTTTTCAATTTAGATGCGGTTCACTACCCATTGGGGAGTTTACTAAAAAATGGGGAACAGAAAGGTCGGGTTTTGCCCTAACTGCCAAGGTATTAGGGAAAGCCTGGGCCATTTGCTGTACGTGTGCCCTTTATACTCTGCCCCCAGAGCCAAATGGCTAAAACCTGTATGTAGACAGTTAGGAACCAGATTGGCTGTAGAAGCAACTAGACTGTTAAAAACCAACCTGGATCCCATCATTGTTGTGGGGGTTGCTAAATTCCTCGGGTGGGCCTGGGTGCTTAGAAGCAGATTCATCAAAAATAACTAAATGATGACTGCCTAGTATCCTGTAACCTGTTGATGTATGGTTGTCCACGTGTCCATATGTAAAGTTTTGTATATTTGTACAAGAAGCTGATTAGCTTGTCAATGATTTAATATTTGTTTTAACTGTTTTATATGTATATATTGTATCTTATGTCTTTTATGATGAACTAATCGAATAAAGACTTCTTGAACTTGACTAGCTCCATCGTGCCAGCATCTCTCTTAATGAAACTTGGATTCCTGAGCCCCTCCTTCATTCAGCGTCAGTCCCAGCTAGCTCACAACCTCTACTTATCGAGACGAGAGGAAGAATAGCTCATTTGAATATTTCACTCGTAATGTGGGGTGCAATGGATCTGCGTTGTCGGGAAAAATGTAATCCAAAATCTGATATCAAGAACAAGACTCCTAGAAGCAAACTCAGGTTCTGGATGCGGAACCATGGTCTCCTGTGTGAGAAACAAATCAAAGTTTCACTCTCTTAATCAGCAATAGTAGAACCAGCGAAATGTATGAATATATAAGAAGAAAGGGTGATTTTTCTTGTGAGAAATTGGGTTGTTGATGGGAGGGGGCTGGGGGGGGGGGTTGAGTCCTTCTCAAGAAACAGCCACAATCCTTGTCAGGGTGAATCACAAAAATCATTAAATTAACCTGTGCTCAACCCTCTGTTAGCTTGGCACAAAAGCAGTCAGGCTTAACTTACAGGAACTGTGTAAAGTATTTATGCAGCACACAAACATTAATAAGGTTAAAACAAAATACAAGAAAAACCCCATTCTAATTTGGAAAAATAGAGTACAATTTAATAAATAGTTTGACACCAAAATTACAAAAATTTAATCAGTAGAACCGGTGAAATGCAATTTTAAAGATTTATGTTAAGTATAGCACCTAAAAACACAAAGTGCCGCTCACGGTCATCTGGTCTTGCAAGAGCGGGTGAAAGTCACAAGTTCAGGACAAACGCAATGGAGCCAGGCCAGATTCAGGAACCAGGTTAGTCATGCTGAAAAAGTTGCCTTTAAAGTCCAGTCTGAAGAGTTTGGTTCATGGTGTGGGAGGAGTCTAGGACCAAGGATAGCGTTGCAGATGGTCGTCTCTGTAGTACGATGATCTTATTGGGCGTTGTAGATGGTCATTGATGGAGCTTCGCGTTGGTGGTCACTGCAGGCTGTTAATGCTGTAGGGCAAAGTGCAAATCTTGCGTTGCTGGCAGTTGCTGTAGTGTGAAAAGTCAGGTTCACCGAAGCTTTGCATTGTTGGGTGGCATGGGTGACACGATCTTGGTGTGAACTGGCCAGTTCGTGGTCATAAAAAGCCCTACATTTAAGGACGTCTTGTCTTCAAGGAGGAGCTCAAATGATGCCCCACCAAGGGACCAGGACCTGGGAGGCAACTTTTGGAAATCAGGAACTCACACTAGTAGGGCTCAGGCAGGTCTAGTTGCAGGTGGAGGCAGGTCCAGTGCTGCCGGTCAGCTGGGCTGTTGTTGGTTAGCCTCTGGAGCTTGTTGTTGTGTCCTGTAGCTCAGTATAGGAGGTCAGCCAGGGATGCGGTCCTGAGGGGAGCAGTCAGTAGGTATTCCCCCGTGTTTTCACGACGAAGGAACATTGAGTCCATTGGTGAAAACGACCCCTTAGAGAGACCATGAAGTGCGATTGAGCACATCATCATTTTTTGGAAAAATCCCCAAAAAACGTATGTATTCTAGTATGAACGCATGCTTTATATTTTGCATTGTTTAGTATCACTGTCTAATTAAAGACCCAGGAGTGGCATATGTAGGGCTGGTCCCTACATGGTCCTGAGGAAATGCTAGGGGTAGCATGAAACATGTTGACCATTCACTAAACCAATCTCCATTATAAGTTGGTTACTAGTGATCTCACCCCATTTTTAATATACCTGACTAGGAGCAGAATAAAGTTATTGAGGCCCACTAATCACGGTATTTTTAATCACCCACACCCACTCCTACACCTTGCACCACACATAGTCTTTTCACATGAAAGTTCTCCTGCGTAGTTCGCGAGTCGCAGCACGCCCCTTTTCGTAGAGAACTGGGAGGGCCCCAATGATGAAGCATGTCACCGTGGGGAAACCCCGGTGAGTGAGGGGACACTAGAAAGAAATTTTTCTTTCTTGGTAGGCATCGCTGACCATATAGGCCAGTTGCCACAACTTGAGCTAGGTCCGTGAATCCAGCAACTTGGATTCGTCGTTATATGCTCAGTATAGGAGGTCAGCCAGGGTGCAGTCTTTCTTCTCAGCAAGCAGGGAGGCCTCTAGCAGCAGGGCTGCATGGCGTCCTTCGTCTGAAGCATCCGCATATCGAGGAGTGTACCGAAGAGTGGGTTAGAGAGTCCCATTTTTATACCTGGTGACCAGGGGTGGCTGGTGAAGTTTGTGAGTGGGGGGTGGGCATGCAGGAAAATAGGCGACATGGATCTCATGCAGGGAAGTGAAGGGATGCAAAGTAGCAAGCACAGAGCTAGTGCCCTTGCTTGTACGCCTGTCTCATCCAGCCTCTCTTTTTCCGTCTGTCTCACTGTCCCAGCCGCTTTCTTTTGTACCTGTTTCTGCCTAGTACCTCTCTGCTGTACCTTGCACCGGTCCCGACCTCTTATTACCCCATACCTGTGGCCGTTTACCTGTCTTTTCCTGCTGAAAATCTGAGCAATATACACACTATGCACTGATTGTTCTCGTCCCGAATTTGAATTTGAGTTCAGCGCTGAAAATGAAGTAGCATGCACGACCTCTTGGCGCTGTGTAATATCTCTGGCTACTTCATTTTCAACACAGTGGCAGGTGTGGCCACGAAGTTGAATGCCCTATGCACAGGTTGACGGGTCCTCTTTATGTTGTTTATTGCTGTATTTGTGTGTTAAACTGGTACAAACGAAGTGAGACCTTTGCCCAGACAGAGTAAATGTGTAAAAATGAGAGAAGTAACACTAACACAGAAAGTGCCAAACACGCTACATACCTTGCCATTTATGCCGCATAGTTTAGTAAACCCTGCTGCATAATGTGGTCCTCTCCTGACTCATAATTCCAGAGGCCATGCAAGAGGGCAACAGTGACAGAGGCAAAATAAACCGGGCCAGCTGGCACCAGCGAGAGCCATCTATACCACTCACAGGGCCCGATGGCACCAGTGTCCGCCCGGCTTCCTCAGTGTGTAGAGGGCCGCGGGGAAGCCCAGGGGCTGGGGGTGTGCTGCTTCTGATTACTGTTACTATTACATTCATGGGGGATGGGGGTAGCTAGCAGTCACTAGGGGTCTCTGTGTTCTGTTTGCCACTTTTTCTTGCCAGCATCAAGATAGTTTCACTCCCGAGCCCCAAGACAAGCTCCTCCCCCTCTGATATATTTCTTAATAGCCACAACACCGAGCGCACACACAGCGGTGTAACCATTGGCTCGTGTACCCTCTGAAGGGTTTCTCTTGGCCTGAAGCCTTGCCTTGAGCTGCCGCCAGGCACGTTGGGGAGCCCCTGACAGAGGTAGCAATGTGAGTTTTTAAAGGGGGAGGCTTGGACCATAAAAGCTTACCTCGCGTTACACAGCCATCGCGCAGTTTGTGTTTAGGAGACACAAAGCCAAGGCAATCACAGCAAGTCTGTCCCGATCAAACACAGCCAAAAGGAATACAGCACACCTGCTGCCTGTGTGCCGGTTATGCAGAAATAAGAGCTGCACAGCCAAACTCTTCCACAGTCCAAACCCCCAGCCATTATCCAACCAGGAGGCCAAAAAGTACAGCAATGGCAATGGGTGGTCAAATTGTTGCCACCCACTACTCTCTCTTGAGAAAGGCCAGCCCTGCCTTATAGTGCGCTGCTAAAATCGCCTGAGCCACAGTATACGCGCCCTATTGAAAGCGAACCATTTTCTGCTTTTTCTGGCCACTCCCTTCATGCTGACATCACTCTTCTAGATTGTGCACTGAGGGCGAGCAATAGTCCTCACCCCAGCCAGCACATGCGCAGGAGGTCTCTGATGTGACCTCATCCCTTCTTAAAAAAAAACGGAATTTGTATTCTCATGAAGCAGTGAGCACTTCATTAGAATCACATGAAGTGCTCACTGCATCGTGTTGAATACAAATTCTGGTATTTTTCTAGGAAGGGAGCTGTTGCATTATGTACACAGTCTCTTAGTCCCGAAGCTAGTGCGGCAACGCCCCTTTCGCCCCTTAACACCAGCCGCCACTGCTGGTGACCATTTTGAAGTGAGAGAAGCTTCTGGAGATTCCCCTCTACAGAGGTGTCTGCAATTTCCTGGCTCCCTGCCCTGATCCCAGTCTGTCCTGGGCCACAATAGGCTAGTGTGAAGTCCTTTGTGTGTGAGTTGAGCGAGTGTCATTGAAGTGTAAATGTGATAGATGACAGCTCAGCCCCCTTACCAAGTCATAGAAGGCTCACCCTGCCAACACACAAACCCTCCTTTGTGATACTGCCTGGCAGAAGTAAACAAAGGCCAACTGCCAACTACACCTAGTCATATGACGTAGAAAACAGGCTGCAGGCACTAACTTTTTTGAATAAGAAAATGGCAACTTTCAAAAACCTAGAAAAAAGTTAGAAAAATTATTAATATAGAAGATGTTGTTAGAGTTCAAAGGTCCGATGGGCCTATCTAATCGGCAGTTCACCCTGGGACTGGTGGCCCTCATAGCCACCACCTGGGCCTAAGTAATTTTTGCGGGGTTGGGAAGAGCTCACAACAGCGACTGCACGTCACAATTTATGTCATAGAGCGTTTATGAAAACTACTGTTTAAGATTATAGAAACCGGTTAAAGCAGGGTGTTCATGCAGTCATTTCCTGAACATTCTAAAAGGGATATTTTCAGAATTGTGATTTAAAGTCTGACTGTACCATTAAAGAAGGTTTTTAATTACAGTTCCTGAGACACCAAACATGACTTTCCTACATGCTACCAAACAACATATATCACTTATTAAATGTAGTATGCAAACCCAATGTTATCTTATGGGAGAGGTAGGCATCGCAGCAATGAAAAATGTATCGAGGAGTTTTTCACTACCAAGACATGTAAAACATAAAAGTACATGTCCAACGTTTAATGTTTAACGGCGGCGAGAGTGGGTTGGTGGCAGCTCCCATGCTGACCCGCTTAGCTTTGTGGCCATACTCCTGCATCTTTTAACATTTTAACTTGCTGATTGAACTGTAATATTTTTGTATAGTTTTGCACTACTTTGCACATTTTAGACTCGCTTCTCGAGTCCGTGTTTTTTCTGCTGCTGTCTTTTAAAAATTCGATCTAAAACATTTGGGGGGTGCTACGACCTACCTGATTTCTTCTGTGGGGTGAGGTGAGCCTTCCCTGCCCCGGTCCACCGCGGCTGTTGTGCCGTTTGTGTGGAGGGCGGGCGGCCATCTTGCTAGTAGTCCTGCTCCCCGGCTGAACCTGTGGCAGCGGTCTAGCTGGGGGAGGGACGTGCTCCTATAAAAACAACATGCCCTTTCAGACGTTCAGCGGTCACGCGTGGCGGGCGCGCCTTAGGCGCGCCGAAGGTAAGCCAAAGGTCAGGCCGTCTGCGCCCGTCCGCGTCTCGGCCGTGGCGGACGCAGGACTCGCTGCCCTTCAGTCGCAAACTCCCGACAGGGCTGTCATCTCCTATACACGCGAGCAGCTGTGCTCTCTGCGTCCTTTGAGCTGTTCTAGCTCAGGAGGGGGTGAGGGGTATTTTAATATGGTCAAACCCTGTTCTGTCTGTGGCTTCAGCTGTGCTACTACACTGATCGGTCAATCTCTGCCGGTGAATGCTGCCCATTCTATCTCGGCGACTCTGGTTAATGCTCGATCGCTGAGTAAGCACGCTGCGGACATATTTGAACTCCTCGCGGATGGCTCCCTGGACGTTCTGTTTGTGACCGAAACCTGGCTTAACAACGCCAGTGCTCTGGATGTCGAGTTGGCCATCCCCAGAGGCTATAAAATACATAGGAGAGATAGAGTACTGGGAAGAGGTGGGGGTCTGGCAATTATTTTGAAAGATTCCTGGGCTCTTCAAGTTGACCCCCCTGAGGAGTTAGGAGTTGGGGAAGTTTTGAATTTTTCCCTGGTCCTCTCTCCCCATTTCACTTTAGGTGGTACGTTAATCTATCGGCCTCCAGGGCCGTCAGGTTCTTTTCTGACAGCACTGCTTGAGTCTATGGAGCCTAGAGTTCTGAGGTTCCCGCATTTTTTACTACTGGGTGATTTTAATATTCATGCTGAGGTAGCGGAACTCCCGGAATGTAAAGTTTTGTGTGATTTTTTCAATCTGGCTCATCTTTCCCAATGGGTATCTCTGCCTACGCACTCGTGGGGCCACACTCTGGATGTGATCTGTTCAAATTTTCCCCTTCGGGTGGAAGCCCCTCAAGCCCTCACGTGGTCGGATCATCGGCTGATCAGATTTGCGTGGTCAGCCCAGAAAACTATCACTACGGCAGCTAAAACCGTGTGCGCCAAGAAAATCAACATAGGCTCTTTGGCTGCCGCCCTGAATGAGAGTAGGCCCGTGCTTGGCATTGAGCTTGCCAAGGCGGTGCTGTCCTTTAAAGAATGGGTGGTAGCGGGGGTGGCTGTTTCATCCAAAGGGGGTAGTAATGGTAGAGTTCGCTCTACCCCTTCTAAACCTTGGTTTTCCCCCGAGTTGCGCACACATATGCTGGCCTGTAAAAAGCTAGAACGTATTTGGCGCCAATCCTACTGCCCCTTGGCTAAGGCAGCTCTGCGTGGGGCTCAGAGGAACTACTATGCCTATATTAAAACAGCCAAAGGCGAATATTTCGCTAGCCGGATTGATAGGGCTAACAACAGCAGCCGCGAGAACTTTGCGATTGTTAATAGCTTTCTCTCTCCCTGTGCTGAGCAACGGATGGTTCCGGCCTCGGGGGCATGGTGTGAGAGTCTTTCAGTGTTCTTTGAGCAAAAAATAGCTGCTATTCAGTCCAGTTTCAGCCCCAGTAACATCTTGGATGGCATTCCTTACCTCTCCCCTCCTTTAGGGTCATCATCCCCCAGGTTGGTGGAGTTTGTGCCTCCTTCAGCTACTGACACTCTGGCCGTGATTAAATCCTTGAAATCCGGGTCGCCAACCGACCCCTGTCCAGCGCGGGTGTTGGCAGGTATAGCTGAAGTGGTAGTGCAGGAAGTTGTGCATATCGTTGGCCTCTCATTTAAATCGGCCTTAGTGCCTGTTGACTGGAAACAGGCTAAGCTTCTGCCTTTGCTTAAAAAGGCAGGTGCGGATCCTGCCGTGCTGGCCAATTATCGGCCAATTTCGCTGCTTCCGGCTATGGCTAAAATTGGCGAAAAATTGGCATTCCGACAGCTGAACGAATTTGTTGAGTCATCAGGGGCTCTACACCCGGCACAATCGGGGTTCCGTGCTGCTCACAGCACGGAGTCCGCACTGGTGGAGATCTCTGAAGCGGTGAGGGAGTGTCTGGACAGCGGCGGCAGGGCGGCTCTAATTTTATTGGACCTCTCTGCCGCGTTTGACACGGTGCCTCACCAACGCCTTCTCGCTCGGCTTGCTGATATTGGTGTCACAGGCTTAGCTTTAGACTGGCTGCGCTCTTTTCTCTTGTCTAGATCCCAGCAGGTCTGGCTTCCCCCCTTCTCATCCATGGCTAAGCCTCTTTCGACGGGGGTCCCTCAGGGATCTACATTGAGCCCTTTGCTTTTTAATGTTTATTTGACCCCCTTGATAAAGCTAGCCGAAAAATTGGGGGCCAAAATTATTGCCTATGCGGATGACACGCAGTTGTTATTCACGTGGCCCAGTGATGTTTTGGATACAGAGCGGATTCAGTCCTGTCTATCCTCAGTTTTTAATTGGCTAGCTTCCTCACAACTGAAGTGTAATGAGGATAAGACAGAAATATTACTGTATGGTCATTTCCCCCCCAGCTTTAGAGAATCACTTTGGCCAGCTGGCTTCCCGACGCCCTGTTTAGTCAACGTTCTTGCCAAGAACTTGGGGGTCTGGTTCGGAGAAGACCTCCGGTTTGGGGGGCATATTAAGAAGCTGACTGGGGGTTGCTTTGTAACCCTTAAAGCGCTTCGGAAGTTTTTTCCTTATCTTCCCGCTTCAGCAAGAGAGTCAGTAGCAAGAGCTTTAATTCTCTCGCGTCTGGACTATGCCAACGCCTTGCTGAGCGGCTCCCCGGCTTACTTGGTGGGGCGTCTCCAGGTGATTCAAAATGCGACCGCCAGATTGTTGGGTAACATCCCCAGCCGGGTGAGCGTAAGGAATCATTTGCAGAGCTTGCACTGGTTGCCAGTTCCACAAAGGATTATTTTTAAAATTCTGACACTGGCTCATAAAGCCATAAATTAAATGGGCAGGGGCCTGCATATTTGATTAAACGATTTAGCCGTTACTCTCCTAACAGACCCCTGCGCTCTGCAGCCCAACATCTACTGCAGGTCCCTCGTTTCCGGCGTGCCCGGCTGGGAGGGCATTCTGTGGCGGGGAAGGCTGCCTTGGCCTGGAATGAGCTTCCATTATTTTTGCGTGCTACCCTGAACTTTGCTTCTTTTAAAAAAGCGTTGAAAACACACTTGTTCCGGTCGGCCTTTTAGCTGTCTTTTGTTTTGGAGTCTTTGGCTATTATTCTGTTTCCTCTTCTTCGCGCCAGGATACTCCAGCAGTAATTGAGCGCGTTATAAAACAGCATAATAATAATGATAATGATAATAATAATAATAATAATAATAATAATAATAATAATAATAATAATAAAGACCCTGCCTTAGGCATACCCTGGGGGTGACTTATATGCATTAAAAAAGGAAATAAATGTGTGGCAAAAAGTTGATTTGTCAGGTTTAAATGGCAGTTTAAAACTGCACACACAAGCTGCAATGGCAGGCCTGAAATATGTTTTAAAGGGCTACCTAGGTGGATGCAACAATAAGTGCTTCAGGCCCACTAGTAACATTTAATTTACAGGCCCTGGGTACCTGCAGCACCACCTTACTAGGGACTTTTAAGTAAATGAAACATGCTGATTAGGTGTAGGCCAATTCTACCATGTTTAAACGAGAGCTCACAAGGACTTTATCACTGGTTAGCAGGGTAAAGTGCACAGACGCCAACGAAAGGCTTGTGAAAAGTGTGCCTTGTAATTTTGTGACATTTTTGTGTCTCAGTTGATTGCGATTTATTATACCTGACAGGAACTGGTTAGGAACTCAAGGAAGCACCAGAGAAAAAAATATTTAAATTTGGTTACATTTGTTTTACTTGTAAAAATGTATGTGTGCAGGTTATAACCATTTCAGTAAAGTGCAGAGCCTCAAAGCCAACAAAAACAATTTCAGCAAAACTGGAGGGGTGAAGGCAAAGAGTTTGGGAGAAGGCCACCCCAACTTGTCTGGTTTAACTTCTCCTAATCGGCGATCGTAAAATCACCGGCGTAGCTAGGGGGGGGCGTGGGGGGCGGTCCGCCCCAGGCGGCACTATTGTGAGGGCGGCCGCCGCGCGGCACTGGCCAGTTTTGTGTGGTGCGCGTCACATTCAAGAGCCAAAATTGTGAAACATAAGAGGGAGGGCGGCTTTGTCCTGTGGGGATCATTAAAAGGGTTTACTTTCCACTGTTCTGAAAGTTTGAAACCGAAACTGAAGCACGGACGACTTCTTCGTACTGACGTCACAGGGACCGGTCTGTGTCAAGAGACAGGGGAGGAAAGAGGGTGAGTAGGCGCCGGCGGCAGTTATTGGTAGTTTGGTCAAGTTAGGCTGGAATGGAGGAGCTCGCTGCTGCTAGAACCGCCGACCCGTAGGGTGCGTGCAGCATGCAGCCTCTCATCAGGGGCTGCTCGAGTCCAAACCGGAGTTTGACCGAGGCCGCTGCAGTGCCAGACTAAGAGTAAACTGGTGCCTGCAGCCAGCAGCCTCCCATCACTATACCACATTACCACGCACGTCTGGACCGGACCACAGCCGTTGGTGCCAGAGTCGAATTTGGGGCCTGCAGCTTCTCATACATGCCGCATGCCGCCCTGCCAAGCTTCCACTGTGTCCGGTAATGTAAATCTCAATTATATTTAATTTTAGGCCGTCATTATCTTCACTGCTGAGATTCTGCTCTGCGACCCGTACTGTGCTCGGCTTCAGAGCTTTAAGTTCAAAGGTCTCGAGGCAGTACGGGCGGGCGTGTGACCGTGTCAATGTCAACTGACAATGGGCAATAATCAATGTGACCTCCTCTTCCTCGGCGAGTGAAATGTTCTTGTCTGGCATTCCATTCACAGGGTCAGTGTTTTAAATGAGGAGGGACTCATTATTAACTTGCACTTCTTAAATTTAAAAGAGAGTACCTGCACTTTTTTTTATCAGGGTCCAATAATTTTAAAAGGAGAGTCCGGCTCTTCTTAGTAGCACACAGGTACGCTGGAATAGTGAGCATATACATTTTTATATTTGCATTGGAAAATCATCCTGGTAACTCTGACCTCTGTGTGGTGCCGGAGAAGTGTGCAGCTTCACTGCCGTGTTACACGTCATGGACACCCAGTGGAAATGACATAAATCTGTAGAATTTGTGCCAGCTTGTGATAGCATAAAACGTTTAATTCTAAAGGCCAGCATAATACCATTTGACACTCTAATGATAAATGAGCTATTTGCCTCGTCAGTATACCAAAAAATGGGTCAAATGGAGCACAACTGAATTGTATCATATTAATGAAAGGGACAACAAAGTCCATGTTGAGGCTCTGCTTCTAGTAGCTGAATATCAATGGGCAATATATTATAAGGCAAGCTGTTTTCTTATCGAAAATAAACGCTAAGCGCCAAAGCTGAGACGGTGAGTTGCAGTCAATTCTAGACTACGGGAGCACTGCCAGCAAGCTCTCTTGCACTCCTGTCCAAAAACACTCGCTAAAGAAGCTCTCTGCCTCAGCCTGGCACTGCAGGTAGGACTTAATTCTGGTAACAACTGTGTGTCCAGCAAGAGAGCACTTTCTGATCTGTGCAATGGTGCATTTTCTTTGAGACAGTGAGCAGGGCTAAGATACCTTTAGAACTTCTCATGTCTCAAAAGGGTCTAATTTTTAATATTTTGAGTCAAATGGCGGTTGAATGTCACTCATAAGACTGGGACCTTGTAGCACTAAACGTACACAATTCACTATTCGCCACTGCACCGACTAGGATTCAGTTCTGTGGCTCTCTGGTTCAGTGCTTTAACTAATAGAGGTCCCAAGTGGAGAGCCCGGACAGGCCCCCAATAGTACCATTCCATTTCTGGTGTTTAACGGCAGTTTAAAGATCTTCTTAGGATTTATTATTGCCCCAATGGGTGTAATTTGTGATATTTATATGTTTTCTTAGTCTTCATTGCTTGATTATGCTCACGAGAAAGTGTCACTGATAGTTGGTGAATGTCACTCATAATTACACTGAATGTATGAAAATGTCACACATAAGCAATCTGAAACCTTGGCAGCTATGTCACATTCCTGAATTAAGTGCACACATGAGCAGGATAGAGGTTTGTGAAAGCTCTGAATGGATATAGTGACTGTTTTCTATTTCCCCTTTTAAAGCGTGGCAAGGGAAAATGCAAAAATCATCGGGCTATTCTCTTCATGTTATTGTGATCGAGGTTTAAGCAAATAATGCTGCCTGCAGCACACGCACCACAGTGTGCGACGTACCTCAACGTTTGTGGTGCGTTTGTCAGGCAGTTATTACTGGGTTATGGCTGTAACTTTAGTAATCATGGCAAAGTCTCTTGCCTCGTTTCACTTAGCTGCCAAAAGCGGAATTCCTTTTAACCCCTTGCATGCTCATGAGTGCACTGCTCCTGTGCTCATGACGAGCTCAGCTCGTCATGAACAATGGGAATTTAGGTCTAGCAGCGCAGTGGAGGAATTGCCTTAGCACTAATGTTGTTAAAGCAGTGAGTTATTAAGCACAAAAAGGATTGAGATGTAACGCAAATCACCCTGACATGGCACGCGCACCCCTCAGCACGTTGAATCCCCTGGGAGCGCGTGCATGAAAGTTTTTGCCCAAGTTGATTTTCTCTATGGGCCACGTCTTTCCCTTGGGCTGGTAAGCAGCATGCATGCCATGCCACCAGTCTGCATGTTCCAATATGAAGACATCTGCTCTGACGTCAGCCTGTGCCCACCTTGACCTGTGCTCCTTCCTGTCCAGCACACGAGTAGGCACTCACTGACGCAGGCGTCGACTGACGTGTTCAATCCTCAACATGGAGCTTGATCTGTGTAGGAGCCTGCCAACAGGCTAGGGTGCAAGTCAACAGCACATGAACTCTACCACGTGACTAGTGTACAGACATGTGCCTTGAATCAAAGTATTTGGGGGAAACTATTTACTAAATATCCTCCGTTTCATGCTTGAGAGTCACTTTCAAGCCATTCTGTCTATTTCAGAGGGGATGAACACACAGATGATGAAAAAAAAGTATTGAGGTGCGGTGCAGATTTCAGTTGCCAACACCGTCCCCCATTAGGTTCTTTTGAACACCGCATCCTTCTTTGTCCCATGCTATGCCTAGTTTTGCTTCCACATCCCAAGTGTCTCTCGGGCACAGTTGGGGAACATCAGATCTTGTTATCCTCTCATACTCTTTTTCAAATAATTATTCTCTATTGCAGTTGAGGGCGTGTTGGCATAACAGAACACCCCCATGAGGAGCTTGACAACCTCTCTGCTCCTCCTCTTACCTACTACCACAGGCCTCACTGCCCCAGAGCAGAAGCCTCCACTGCTCCTCTTTGGGGATGGCTGCCTATGGGGTGGTGAGCAGAGACGAAACAGACAGAACAACAGGGACATAAACAGAGCCACAACAGGTCAGAATGCTTCCAAAGATCTCAGTGTTCTCTCAGTAGAATTGACCTTTTCGGTAAAGCTTGCTTAGAGAGTGAGGCAATTATATTGTATACTGGCACTGACTGAATGGTGCCAGAGGCAGGGCCATTCTTCGTTGGAAACTCAAAGATTCTACAGATTAAGTTCTTTTTTTGTAAGAACATTTTATTGGCATTTCGCTTGATAAGTCCATACAATAAAAGGGACAACAGTTACTCCACAAACAGCAGAATAAAACCATGTCAGGCTTATATGGTGTCTTCCACTCCTCCCCACTTCTGACAGACTAACAAAGCAGCTGAGCTGCTATTCGATGGATAGTGAAGACTAAAGTAGACCTGAGTGTACCCACTTTTCTTAGCACTTGTGTTTTAGGAAGGCTTCAGTGCTTTAAATGGGCAGGTACTGAGTACCGTACCTTTTTTATTTTGAGACAGAGAGTACATGCACTTCTCAAGAGTTACGTAATACGTTTAATTGGAGAGTACCGGCACTTCTCAAGAGTGACGTAATACGTTTTATTGGAGAGTACCGGCACTTCTCAAGAGTGACGTAGTACCAGCACTTCTCAGAAACAAGCATTTACTCTGGTACAGGGTGCCTGCTCTTCAATTGTTCCATTTCTAGCTTTGGAAGGCATAGGTAGGTAACATGCCTCAAGCTACTGTACATTTTCCAAGGACGAGCACAGGAAGTGATTCGTTTTTGCTTGTTTCGTCCGAAGTTCTTTCTTACCCAATTCCAGAGCCAGAGCTCAGCTTAGCAGGGGGCTGCCTGTGAAGGAGAAGTTGTGAGCTTCACCTGACTATTAGCGGCAATACTACGTGTCTCTCAGACCCCTTTCAGGTGCTTGCCGTCCTTTTTCCCCAGCACCCCCCCAGGGGGGCGGCAATCTGATGGATAGCCCCGGGCGCCACAAGCTCTAGCTACGCCCCTGCGTAAAATCAAGAAAGCTTGTGAATGTGTAAGAAGAAATTATGACGTCTTTTAATCAGCAATAGTAAAAACATGTGAATTGGTGACTGCGTAAGAAGAATGGATGCTGTTGACTGTAACACCAACCACGGCCTAGATTACAAAGTGTATATGCTCTCCATGTTGTCCATATGGCCCATGCAGCAGTACAGGCACGGCCCGTGATGGGCGTGCCACCGGGTGGTGACGTTGGGCGGGGGAGGGTCAGGGTGGAGGGTTGTAAAATGCGGGAAACTGACAATTTCAGATAAGTACCCCAAAAAAAAATATGTTGTGCGCGCTGCATCACATTTGATGATGCAGCGCGCGCAACCAAATTTGTTTTTTTTTCGGTACTTACCATAAATCATCCTTTTCCGGCACTTTACAACCCCCCACCCTGCCCCTTCCCCGCCTCACGTCACCGCCCGGTGAAATGCCCGTCACGGGCCGTGCCTGCAGCAGTGACAGTATCTGCACATGTGCATCTCCAGTCTTCACTTGGAATTCAGAGTGTAGCATTAGTGGAGGTGTTTGGGGTGTAACGCCTCCAAAATAAATATATTCTTTGCTTGGCAGTTGGGCGGGGAGCGGGGGATCCTCAGTCTGCTAGGCCGGTTTTGGGTTTTCTCTTGATCCTGATTTCATTAAAAGGTTTTAACTTCTTCATTTTTTGGAACATCTAATTAAATATTTAAATAGTGACTTGTTTCTCAAAAATATAGCAAATTTACACCCATAAATGTACTCCTTGAATCAATGCAAATTTACTACTTTTTATAATTTGCAAAAATTGGCAGCAGTAGGTTTGGAAAGCTGCACCAGTCTCAGATTACCAAGCATACTGCTCGTAATCAAAACACCCAAAAGGTAACGGGATGAATGCTTGTAAATAGTCTAGCTATTGGCAATCACTCGAATTAACATTCCAAACCTTAGTTTTTCCCCCTGCTGTACCGCTCTAGGCAGAGGACATGATATAGGTTTTGGCAGCTGGAGGAAAGGACGTCCGGTTGTTGGAGGACTTTGTGTCTGATTTAGATCTAGGCTGATGGACTACTCCGTCACAAACATGACGGATATCCTGTCCGCCATATTACAAGTACATTATATCCTATGGAGCTTGTATGACGGCGGACGAGTTATCCGCCACGCCTCTCTCTCCATGTGACAAAGCCCAGCCCTGCCCTGCCCTAACCTGCTCGGTCTCCATAGAGAAAAATAAAATTATGATAATGTAACATTATTAACGTTGCGTTATTATCATTCTATTTTCACCTTTACACTGAGTGGGACGATGCTTCTCCGTCTTAGTGGAGAAGCCTCCCTTGTCCACCAGCCCAGTGGACATCTCTATATATTGTCAGGAATCGCTGCCATATAGGCAGTGAATATAGGAAAAGTTTGACAGACAGCTCCATCAAAAATGATGGCTGGCCGTCAAACGTTTTCAAAACAAATTTTCCATGCTCCATGCAAGTTTCCTTCCATGGTGTGGGTGTCATGTTTTTATTTTTAACTCTTTATCACTGCCAAGATATGCTTGGCAGTGACAGAGAGTAAATAAAAGCTATTCGACTGTCAACTCTAAATAGGGTACACAGTTGGATGCCTTACCTCCGACAGCGCCTACTCTGTTGGAGGAACTTTCAAACCAATGCAGTAAATTTTACTCCCTTGGTGTAAAACTTGAGTTTGGCGAATAGGCCACTCAGTCGTCAGCGTAACAGAGTACCTATCAGTACTGACCCTGGTCCTCATGGGAACAATTTGTACAGAACCTTGGCCCTCTCACCCATTCACCCTGCGGCCCACTGCTTTTTTTTTGGGTAAATTTGAGATTCACTCCCCCCATCCTCCCCAATATCTCACTGATTAACCCCTTCGCTGCGGGGCTAATTCCCCCACGGCGCAGGGGGGAGGGAGCCGCGCGGCACCGCGGTACTCATGACGAGCTCAGCTCGTTATAAAGGCACAGTGGAGCTGTGCTCATGACGACCTGAGCTCGTCATGACTCCGCCCACACAATGGAACGCCCCGCACAGGAGGGGAATTATCCCTGCGTGGGCGTTCCACAACCGTTATGACGAGCTCAGCTCGTCATGAGCACAGCTCAACTGTGTCTCATGACGAGCTGAGCTCGTCATAAGCCTCGAAGAGGTTAAGCTACGCCCCAGCTTGGAAGCGGGCAGTGCACTAAGATATGGGATGTAGTTTGCGACTACACCGCCTCTTTGCGAAGCCTCCTCCATGCGCTCTCTCAGAGGAAGCCCTGATGAGTCGAGTACAGAGGAGTGGATTGCTCTTCATGTGTTGCTGTAGGCGCTCCTGGGCCTTGCGGGAGTCTGCATGCCTTCAGGAAAGCTTGAAGGCCCTCACAAGGGTGGGTGCGCTGGTGCCCCCGGGGCATCTCTTTAATACGTTCTGGGGGTGCTTAAAACAGGGCGGCCTAGTGAAAAGCACAACTGGATCCCTCACCAGATGTATTCTACAAAATAAGAAATGAAATAACAGAGTTAAATAAATCACGGTGCCGAGGAGCCCTGCACACAACACAGATTGTATTAACATCTACAGCGGGGGAGGGGGAGCAACACCCTCACGCATTTCAGGAGGGATCCGTCCCCTTTCCAAACCGTTTATAAATATTTCATTGCAATTAAAGTTTCATCACTCAGTGCAAAAATATTGCTGCAGCACGTGCCAAACGGTATTAACGTCAGCTGTGCTAATTAATAGAAAATAGGGCCGCAGCTTTCTATCAGCTTGAGCCCTTCTCACGCGATATAAAGGCCATTCGACAGCATAATCAGCCGCTAAAAAATGCAAAGCCACGCTGAAAGTAGGAGGTGTCAAAATGGAAAAAAGCCAGATAAAATAACTTCATAGCAGTTGACGGAATGTGCAATTAAAAATACGTTTGTCTTTGTTATATCAGATAATTTTGTATCAAAGAAACAGTGTCCATTATCTCTAAAAACCTCGATGCGGCTCTGACAATGGCATTACATTTGTTGCTAGGGGTATTTGCTCTGTACTTTGAGCCCTAGCACTGATTAAGAGCACTTTACAGTAGCTGCACCCACTTCTTTTAGCAGGTGGCAGGAGAGGGTGGAAATTAACATTTAACGTGCGTTGAACGCACGGATGAAAAATGTGTGCGCCTCGTCTTCACATTGTTCACAGCAATCGCTTAAATGTGGGGGCGAGGGGGGGGGGGGGGGTTTACTGCTAGGACACCCAGCACAAATATAATTTACACTCGGGAATCTAAACTCTGGTTTTGGGATAGTCTTGTAAAGCAGCACCAGTTTATTGAATGTGTCCATTTGCTAGGGTATTTTCCCATATTTTGTGTTTGTGTTTATAGTTTATTGTCTCATGTGTTTCACCATCACCAACATGCTTTATATTCCCAATAGATGCTGGTTCTGTGAGTGTGCTTTGTTGCCCCGAGTGACGTCACCAAACGTTGCCACGTGAAAAGATTGGTTGATTTTAGTGCGGAAGTGACAAGGCAGGGCTTGAGCTTCCAATTGAGTTAGATGTGAGGGAGTCTGCTGTCGGTACCAGTGCAGGAAGCCCAAGACAAGATAGGTGCTCGTCTAGAATGTCAGGCAGGGCTTGAGTCGGGGTACCACGTGGGTGGACGGCGTCCCCCCACTTATTTTACCGGGTGGACGCCATCCCCCCTGCCAAAGAGCTGGACTTCACTCTTTGGCCTCTCTGGGACGAGATCGAAGCTCACAGCACGCTGCTCACGAGTTGACTTCTAAGATGCAATTGCATCTAAGGGGTGAGCAAGGGGAGGCAATGAGGCCGATGGTGCAAGCCACCTTCGTGACGTCACTTCCTGTTGTGACGTCACTTCCGGTGACAGGGTTCCCCACTTCTTTTTTTAGGACTTGTGCCCTGATGTCAGGGTCTGGAGGTGGCTCTTACCAAAGCAAGCAGAGACCCGGAAGTAGGGCACTGGCGGCTCCGCAGTGAAAGCAAGGTGGCAGTGCGCACGATTGCAAAAGAAGCCAGTCCATGTTGGCAACATAGCCTCTTAAGAAGAGTGTTTTTTAATTTAATTTTTCACTTTTTGCCATTGTGCCACACGGGATGCAGAACAGGAAGATGCTGGCCCCTGACAACCTTGATGAACTATGTAGACTAGTTCCTCAGTAACTACAGGCTGTGTCACAAAAACACTATGAATGTCATACCTGCTTTATGCATCAATCAATCAATCAGTACATTTGTAGAGTGCAAAACTCACCCCTGAGGGTCTCAAGGCGCTGGGGGGGTATCCTGTGTAACAACAGTAGAGGTCTAGTGGGCTGTCCCCATTCTACTTGCATCTTGCTGACGCTGCAGAGTCGCCAGTGACCCACTTCTGGTCCTACTTCGGGAAGTGTTGCCTCCGGCAGACACTGTGTTAGCTTGCACAGACAAGCTGAGCCAGGTGGATGGCATTTTGACTCCTAGTTAATCATCGTCTTTGTGCTCCCCGTGCACAGGACACTTGAGTGCCTTTGCCCATTTCGCCACCCAGAGAGTGCGCTGTCACAAATTGTCCGTACCTTCATCACTTCTGTTCTATTCTACGGTGGCACAAATGAGCACCCCATTGTAGGGGCTACCGCAGGTCATATCATGGTCTCCAACCCTGCCTCAGTGTCGGCCATCTTAAGCTGCCTCCATCTGTGCAGATATTTGCCTTCATCAACCAATTACAAGGCCCATCGCCTTGTTATTGGTTGAGGGAGTAAGAACAATTAAAGTAGACGGATACAGGTCTTCATCGATTAAAAACAACACCCATCACCTATAGATTTTCTCCCTCCTTCAGTAAAATACATGAGAGCAGGACTCTTTCCCAGGTAAACAACCATCTCACCCTCCTTCCAGGCCTCTGACCCCAAAAGATGCCCATTGCAGTAAAGGAATATTCTATTCTATTGGATTTGTAGAGTGCATGGCACTGGCGTAACGAAAAGTGAGGGGGCCTCCCTACATGGTGCTTAGGGGGGCTCCCTCTGTGCTCAATCAGGAGCTCTCCGGCCAGAGTGCAGTGCCGAGGGGGCCACTTGGAGCTAGGGGCCACCCGCACCGCGTGGGCTGCAGGGGCCTGTGTTACGCGCATGGCTACCCATAAGGGCCTCCCAGAGCTAACAGCAAAAAAGGGATGCTACTTTTCGAAAACTAGAAAATAACTAATTTTAATACCTTTCAGAATTTTGATTTTGACTCAGTTTTCCTTACATTGTCAGGGAAAGCTTGGGGACCATGAACACAAATAAGCGCACCCCACTCCTGGATTTCCTAATCCTGGGAACTTTGAACAATTGATGGCTAGTGGAGTGAAGCAATCTAGTAGGGTTGTAAGGGGTGAGAAATGTCTGAATCAGTCTGTGACCCTTTTGGTACATCACTCGATGAGCCATGCACAGTGCCTTAAACCCTTGCGTGCTGCCGTCGGCCGTTGGCCGACGGGAGCACTACCTCACTAGTGTTGCCGTCGGCCAACGGCCGACACGGCCCCGCCCATTTTGCAGAAGTGCCACACTGACGCGAAATCGCGGCCGCGGCAAAGGGGTTAAAATTGATTATTTTAGTCACTTGTAACCAGTGTAGATTAGCCATATCCGCAGTTACAAAATTACATCTAGACATTTTCAGCAATATATGACCTGCAGGGTTTTGAATAACTTCCAGTCTTTTAATGACCGACTTTGGGCTGCCCAGGTACAGGGAGTTTCCATAGTGAGATTTGTCGTCTCTGTAGGAAGGCATCCTTCCTTCCTCGGAAAAGGAATATTAAAGGTGTATCATTATTTATTTCTGCTGCTGGCACCTCATCATATCTCTCAGGAAAGAAATATCTTCTGGAGTTACTCCGTCCGTCCTTCCCCTTTCTCCATTTTTCACCTTGTCTGCCCTTCAAACACAATGCAAAAACAACAGTTGATGGACAGAATGCAGAACAATGTCATACATTCATCCCAGTACAGAGATCTGAGTCTAAATCCATCGTTCTTTTGCTCACCATGCCATTCCATTTTGAACCCAGCCATATGCAAATCAGTCTTGATCCTGTGCCTCATCGGAACAGTCCAGTCCGAACTGCCAAGCCAGGTCCTCCCTGGACTGGAAACAAGCATCCTAGGACCAATTTCGGCATTTGTTTCTGGTCCAGGTAGGATCTGGCTTGGCAGTTCGGTCTGGGGACTGTTCCCATGAGGCACAGGGTCAAGACTGATTTGCATATGGCTGGGTCTACACTGGGGTACATGGTGAGCAAAAGAACAATGGATTTAACCCAGATCTCTTGACTGGGGGTGAATGTATGATTTATTCAGCATTCCGTCCATCATTTGCTTGCGTAGCACTTTTCACCCTAAGTGGGATTAGTATGCCCAGACGTGGGTCCCTTGCTGACTCTGCCACTGGATTCAAGCTGGCCTGGCTGATGAAGGGTAATACCCAAAAACCGGTCCCAGGATGTTTGTTTCTGGTCTAAACTGGGATGGCATGGTGAGCAAAAGAACGATGGATTTAATGCAGATCTCTTGACTGGGGGTGAATGTATGATTTATTCAGCCTTCCGTCCATCATTTGTTGTCTCTCTAGGAAGGCATCCTGCCTTCCTCCTAAAAGGAATATTAAAGGTGAATCATCATCATTTATTTCTGCTGCTGGCACCTCATCATGTCCCTCAGGAAAGCAATATATTCTGTCCTCCCCCTTTCTCCATTTTTCACCTTGTCTGCCCTTCAAACACAATGCAAAAACAACAGTTGATGGACAGAATGCAGAACAATGTCATACATTCACCCCAGCTGTGAAAATACAAGGACACCGGGCACAGTGTGTTCTACCTTAGGACGACATGTTCACTCTAGACTAACAAAAAATACATATGCTCTGAATGCAAATATTTTACTGCATGATAAATTATTATATAAATGGTTTATTATTTTTCCTTTTTACTTTGATATTCACATATCTTTTTTTTTACATAGAAAAAGATTTTTTGTAAATTAGTTCAAAAATGATGCACAACTTGTACAAAACTGGTAATCTTCTAAAAACCACGTACTCTCTTGCTTAGACAATAAATACATTTAAAGTTTCAGTTCTCAATTAAAACAAGCCGCCAGTCTGTGCATAAATAGCCATTTGTGACACATACATGTTCAGCTTTGGATCGAATTCATAAATTGAAAAGAAGAATTATAAGACAAGAACAATGTGCTTGCTAAATATTTTTCTATGTAAAAAAAAGATATGTGAATATCAAAGTAAAAAGAAAAAATAATAAACCATTTATATAAATATTTATTGTGCAGTAAATATTTGCATTCAGAGCATATGTATTTTTGTTAGTCTAGAGTGAACATGTTGTCGTAAGGTAGAACACACTGTGCCTGGTGTCCTTGTATTTTCATAGAAGTTATTTCCCAGGTTAGGGCTGTATCCTAAATTCGGGGGCCCGTTCGTTTCCAAAAAAACATTCTCCCCAATACAGAGATCTGGACCTAAATCCATCGTTTTTTTGCTCACCATGCCATTCCAACTTGGACCCAGCCATATGCAAAGCAGTCTTGATCCTGTGCCTCATGGGAACCGTCCAGCACGAACGGCCAAGCCAGGTCCTTCCTGGACTGGACACAAGCATCATAGGACCGGTTTCGGGGTTTCACCCCTCTTCAAGCCAGTATAGCTTGGTTCCAGTGGCACAGTGAGCCCAGAACCGACGTCTGGGCATACTTGGTGCACTTAGGGTGAGAAAGCAAAAGACACACAATTGATAGATGGAATGCAGAACAAATCAAAACATTCACCCCCAGTCAAGAGATCTGGGTTACCCCTCCCATGCTGATGACAAGCTCAGCTCATCATCAGCCACGGTGCTCGTGTGCTGATGACGAGCTGAGCTTGTTATGGCTGTTAAAACGCTCACACACGGGGATAATTCCCCTGCTGTGCTGAGCGTTCTAAGGAACGGGCGTGGCCGTGACGAGCTGAGCTCGTCATCAGCACAAGAGCACTGTGGTTGATGACGAGCTGAGCTCGTCATCAGCACCGGGGCGCTGTGTGCGCCCCCCCCCACCTCCAGCACAGCGGGGGAATTACCCCCGCAGAGAAGGGGTTAAATCCATCATTCTTTTGCTCACCATGCCACCCCAGTTTATACGTCTGCACCTGTGTACATCACCTGGCAATTGACAACAGATGCCTGACCTTTAATATTGAGGAAGAATACATTCCGCTGCAACTGCATACATTGCCAACAACATAGAAAAAGGTCTCATTCTGTTGCACCTGAAAATGCTACCTGGCATTAATCAACAAACGTTTGCTCTCTAAATTTAAATATATGCCCGGTTCTAAGAGTTCTCACTCCAGATGGTCTATACTCATCAATTACATCCCTCCCGCATATTCATCTTATTTAACCAGTTGAATTAAAATTCTGTATCTCAGATGCCCAAGGTACTTTGACTAGTCTTCCATGTACTTCTGATTTAAGACCCTAGTCTTAATCCTAAACAATGAAGATGGGCGACTCTGTTCTTATCTCCCTCTCTCAAAACATATCTCTAAATTAGGAATCTATGAAATTAGGATTACCTACCCCAAACCTCTTGAAATATGCGATAAATCCTTGACACTCAAAATTTTGAATTCCCAGAAACCCTGTTCGCCACCAATACCACTTAACTGCACCACAAAACAGATCTCCTCTTTACAACAACAGGGACCTATGGTCTAGCTTCCTACAGGAGAACCTGGAAATCCCCTCAATGACTATCATTCCCTTCAGATGCAAGTTTAAATATATATCCTTTCTATCCTTCAATACTAGCCTTTCGATGTCCATCTTTAAGAACAGCAAAAAAAAATTTCATGCCAGTGGCATGACCCCAGCTCTTCTCAACCAGCTTTTTCCTATTCTGAGTCCCACCTGTGCTGACTCACTACTCTCTCCCACTGGGTGTCACTCAACCAAATTCCGCACTTTCTGCTCTTAATCCATACTGTTCCATTACCCATAAGACCATGAGCCATATTGCTACCCTTCCATATTCTTCACTCCCCCACCACACATTCATCACCACCACCTTTATTCTTTCTGAGCTTATTTGTCCCAGTCCTCGGACACCCTCTCAATTGGCCCCCAACCCTTGTTCCCTACTCAAACTACGACTCAAACTACTTCTCGCCTACACCCACAACTACAACTCGCTCGACGCTTCCTTACCTGCTGGCATATCTCCTATTCTGTCCTCCCCATCACACAAACCATCCACAACTAGGAGCAAAGCAATGTATCAATGGTCAAATTAAGGAACTGCAGACCCACTGACTCATTTCCTTTCTAAGATGAATCATGCTAACCTCATTCAAGTGTTCATCAAACTCCCCAAACAACCTGTCTTCAAACCCACCAATTCCACCCTAAGATGCCGGCTTCCCCATTGCAGCTCTGCAGTTAAATACCGCCTTGAGATTTCAGAATGACCACACAAGCTTCAACCTGGACATCATGATTCTCACAAAATCCCTGCTTATTAACTCCTCAACAAACTAGTAGATTTTCATCTGCCTCCTCTTTACTCCTTTCTCCGATGAGACTAGCAAAACAGACCTAGGGGATACAGGTGGGGGAATAACAGTCCTGCTAGTGAATGTCCCTCAAGGCCTCCAGTCTTAGACTGAATGTAATTTACCCAGTGAAATCAACACATTCATTGAAGACTGCATTGTGTTTATTACATGCCAATTAATTATCTAAGAGAACATTATATTGCTAGGGGACTTTCATCTGCAGTGGGGAGACAAGGGCAGAAAACCAGTGAAACCTTCTATTCCTTTCTCTGCAACAGTGACTTCTTGCAACACCGAGAGAATCTCACCCACTGTACAGGCTCCACTCTGGATCCTATCCTCTCCTGACACCTGAGGACTCCATCCAGTTGATTGTTCCTTTCACCTTCACATCCACTTCACAAATCCTTTACCTCTCTCAAAACCTTGAGCTAACCAAAAAACAGGATAAACTCTGGTTCAGGGACACAAAAAAAATGCTTATGCATGCCTGGAACACATTAACAACTGCATGGAAGTCCAGACTGAAGAACTGGCACTTCTAAACAGCAAGCAGAGTAGTTTCAATCCATCTTTGCCATGGTTCTCAAAAGACCTACATGAGTGAAGAAATATCTTGCTAGGCTTGAGAAAGAACGGAGACAATCACCATCTCCAACAAGTCTAGCAACAAGAAGCTACCAAGACCAAATTTTCAGAGTGAACTTCACTCATATCTTTTCTTGATGCTGCTAGGAAAAGACTAAGGGCCATATGTAGGTAGCTTAATACCGGTCGGTAACAGCCAAAATTCGGTAAATTAGCCGTTACTGACCGGTATTTAGACATTTGAGATGTAGGAGGCCAAAAGTAAGGATTCAATAATCATGAATCAGTAAATACCGATTCATCATTACCGAATTCCAAATTATCGAACCGGTATCCTGTGTAACAACAGTAGAGGTCTAGTGGGCTGTCCCCATTCTACTTGCATCTTGCTGACGCTGCAGAGTCGCCAGTGACCCACTTCTGGTCCTACTTCGGGAAGTGTTGCCTCCGGCAGACACTGTGTTAGCTTGCACAGACAAGCTGAGCCAGGTGGATGGCATTTTGACTCCGAGTTAATCATCGTCTTTGTGCTCC
This sequence comes from Lissotriton helveticus, assembly GCF_964261635.1. Classification (NCBI taxonomy): domain Eukaryota; kingdom Metazoa; phylum Chordata; class Amphibia; order Caudata; family Salamandridae; genus Lissotriton; species Lissotriton helveticus. Next base: position 168,170,401 of record NC_136059.1, on the reverse strand, counting down.
CCGTGCACAGGACACTTGAGTGCCTTTGCCCATTTCGCCACCCAGAGAGTGCGCTGTCACAAATTGTCCGTACCTTCATCACTTCTGTTCTATTCTACGGTGACACAAATGAGCACCCCATTGTAGGGGCTACCGCAGGTCATATCATGGTCTCCAACCCTGCCTCAGTGTCGGCCATCTTAAGCTGCCTCCATCTGTGCAGATATTTGCCTTCATCAACCAATTACAAGGCCCATCGCCTTGTTATTGGTTGAGGGAGTAAGAACAATTAAAGTAGACGGATACAGGTCTTCATCGATTAAAAACAACACCCATCACCTATAGATTTTCTCCCTCCTTCAGTAAAATACATGAGAGCAGGACTCTTTCCCAGGTAAACAACCATCTCACCCTCCTTCCAGGCCTCTGACCCCAAAAGATGCCCATTGCAGTAAAGGAATATTCTATTCTATTGGATTTGTAGAGTGCATGGCACTGGCGTAACGAAAAGTGAGGGGGCCTCCCTACATGGTGCTTAGGGGGGCTCCCTCTGTGCTCAATCAGGAGCTCTCCGGCCAGAGTGCAGTGCCGAGGGGGCCACTTGGAGCTAGGGGCCACCCGCACCGCGTGGGCTGCAGGGGCCTGTGTTACGCGCATGGCTACCCATAAGGGCCTCCCAGAGCTAACAGCAAAAAAGGGATGCTACTTTTCGAAAACTAGAAAATAACTAATTTTAATACCTTTCAGAATTTTGATTTTGACTCAGTTTTCCTTACATTGTCAGGGAAAGCTTGGGGACCATGAACACAAATAAGCGCACCCCACTCCTGGATTTCCTAATCCTGGGAACTTTGAACAATTGATGGCTAGTGGAGTGAAGCAATCTAGTAGGGTTGTAAGGGGTGAGAAATGTCTGAATCAGTCTGTGACCCTTTTGGTACATCACTCGATGAGCCATGCACAGTGCCTTAAACCCTTGCGTGCTGCCGTCGGCCGTTGGCCGACGGGAGCACTACCTCACTAGTGTTGCCGTCGGCCAACGGCCGACACGGCCCCGCCCATTTTGCAGAAGTGCCACACTGACGCGAAATCGCGGCCGCGGCAAAGGGGTTAAAATTGATTATTTTAGTCACTTGTAACCAGTGTAGATTAGCCATATCCGCAGTTACAAAATTACATCTAGACATTTTCAGCAATATATGACCTGCAGGGTTTTGAATAACTTCCAGTCTTTTAATGACCGACTTTGGGCTGCCCAGGTACAGGGAGTTTCCATAGTGAGATTTGTCGTCTCTGTAGGAAGGCATCCTTCCTTCCTCGGAAAAGGAATATTAAAGGTGTATCATTATTTATTTCTGCTGCTGGCACCTCATCATATCTCTCAGGAAAGAAATATCTTCTGGAGTTACTCCGTCCGTCCTTCCCCTTTCTCCATTTTTCACCTTGTCTGCCCTTCAAACACAATGCAAAAACAACAGTTGATGGACAGAATGCAGAACAATGTCATACATTCATCCCAGTACAGAGATCTGAGTCTAAATCCATCGTTCTTTTGCGCACCATGCCATTCCATTTTGAACCCAGCCATATGCAAATCAGTCTTGATCCTGTGCCTCATCGGAACAGTCCAGTCCGAACTGCCAAGCCAGGTCCTCCCTGGACTGGAAACAAGCATCCTAGGACCAATTTCGGCATTTGTTTCTGGTCCAGGTAGGATCTGGCTTGGCAGTTCGGTCTGGGGACTGTTCCCATGAGGCACAGGGTCAAGACTGATTTGCATATGGCTGGGTCTACACTGGGGTACATGGTGAGCAAAAGAACAATGGATTTAACCCAGATCTCTTGACTGGGGGTGAATGTATGATTTATTCAGCATTCCGTCCATCATTTGCTTGCGTAGCACTTTTCACCCTAAGTGGGATTAGTATGCCCAGACGTGGGTCCCTTGCTGACTCTGCCACTGGATTCAAGCTGGCCTGGCTGATGAAGGGTAATACCCAAAAACCGGTCCCAGGATGTTTGTTTCTGGTCTAAACTGGGATGGCATGGTGAGCAAAAGAACGATGGATTTAATGCAGATCTCTTGACTGGGGGTGAATGTATGATTTATTCAGCCTTCCGTCCATCATTTGTTGTCTCTCTAGGAAGGCATCCTGCCTTCCTCCTAAAAGGAATATTAAAGGTGAATCATCATCATTTATTTCTGCTGCTGGCACCTCATCATGTCCCTCAGGAAAGCAATATATTCTGTCCTCCCCCTTTCTCCATTTTTCACCTTGTCTGCCCTTCAAACACAATGCAAAAACAACAGTTGATGGACAGAATGCAGAACAATGTCATACATTCACCCCAGCTGTGAAAATACAAGGACACCGGGCACAGTGTGTTCTACCTTAGGACGACATGTTCACTCTAGACTAACAAAAAATACATATGCTCTGAATGCAAATATTTTACTGCATGATAAATTATTATATAAATGGTTTATTATTTTTCCTTTTTACTTTGATATTCACATATCTTTTTTTTTACATAGAAAAAGATTTTTTGTAAATTAGTTCAAAAATGATGCACAACTTGTACAAAACTGGTAATCTTCTAAAAACCACGTACTCTCTTGCTTAGACAATAAATACATTTAAAGTTTCAGTTCTCAATTAAAACAAGCCGCCAGTCTGTGCATAAATAGCCATTTGTGACACATACATGTTCAGCTTTGGATCGAATTCATAAATTGAAAAGAAGAATTATAAGACAAGAACAATGTGCTTGCTAAATATTTTTCTATGTAAAAAAAAGATATGTGAATATCAAAGTAAAAAGAAAAAATAATAAACCATTTATATAAATATTTATTGTGCAGTAAATATTTGCATTCAGAGCATATGTATTTTTGTTAGTCTAGAGTGAACATGTTGTCGTAAGGTAGAACACACTGTGCCTGGTGTCCTTGTATTTTCATAGAAGTTATTTCCCAGGTTAGGGCTGTATCCTAAATTCGGGGGCCCGTTCGTTTCCAAAAAACATTCTCCCCAATACAGAGATCTGGACCTAAATCCATCGTTTTTTTGCTCACCATGCCATTCCAACTTGGACCCAGCCATATGCAAAGCAGTCTTGATCCTGTGCCTCATGGGAACCGTCCAGCACGAACGGCCAAGCCAGGTCCTTCCTGGACTGGACACAAGCATCATAGGACCGGTTTCGGGGTTTCACCCCTCTTCAAGCCAGTATAGCTTGGTTCCAGTGGCACAGTGAGCCCAGAACCGACGTCTGGGCATACTTGGTGCACTTAGGGTGAGAAAGCAAAAGACACACAATTGATAGATGGAATGCAGAACAAATCAAAACATTCACCCCCAGTCAAGAGATCTGGGTTACCCCTCCCATGCTGATGACAAGCTCAGCTCATCATCAGCCACGGTGCTCGTGTGCTGATGACGAGCTGAGCTTGTTATGGCTGTTAAAACGCTCACACACGGGGATAATTCCCCTGCTGTGCTGAGCGTTCTAAGGAACGGGCGTGGCCGTGACGAGCTGAGCTCGTCATCAGCACAAGAGCACTGTGGTTGATGACGAGCTGAGCTCGTCATCAGCACCGGGGCGCTGTGTGCGCCCCCCCCCACCTCCAGCACAGCGGGGGAATTACCCCCGCAGAGAAGGGGTTAAATCCATCATTCTTTTGCTCACCATGCCACCCCAGTTTATACGTCTGCACCTGTGTACATCACCTGGCAATTGACAACAGATGCCTGACCTTTAATATTGAGGAAGAATACATTCCGCTGCAACTGCATACATTGCCAACAACATAGAAAAAGGTCTCATTCTGTTGCACCTGAAAATGCTACCTGGCATTAATCAACAAACGTTTGCTCTCTAAATTTAAATATATGCCCGGTTCTAAGAGTTCTCACTCCAGATGGTCTATACTCATCAATTACATCCCTCCCGCATATTCATTTTATTTAACCAGTTGAATTAAAATTCTGTATCTCAGACGCCCAAGGTACTTTGACTAGTCTTCCATGTACTTCTGATTTAAGACCCTAGTCTTAATCCTAAACAATGAAGATGGGCGACTCTGTTCTTATCTCCCTCTCTCAAAACATATCTCTAAATTAGGAATCTATGAAATTAGGATTACCTACCCCAAACCTCTTGAAATATGCGATAAATCCTTGACACTCAAAATTTTGAATTCCCAGAAACCCTGTTCGCCACCAATACCACTTAACTGCACCACAAAACAGATCTCCTCTTTACAACAACAGGGACCTATGGTCTAGCTTCCTACAGGAGAACCTGGAAATCCCCTCAATGACTATCATTCCCTTCAGATGCAAGTTTAAATATATATCCTTTCTATCCTTCAATACTAGCCTTTCGATGTCCATCTTTAAGAACAGCAAAAAAAAATTTCATGCCAGTGGCATGACCCCAGCTCTTCTCAACCAGCTTTTTCCTATTCTGAGTCCCACCTGTGCTGACTCACTACTCTCTCCCACTGGGTGTCACTCAACCAAATTCCGCACTTTCTGCTCTTAATCCATACTGTTCCATTACCCATAAGACCATGAGCCATATTGCTACCCTTCCATATTCTTCACTCCCCCACCACACATTCATCACCACCACCTTTATTCTTTCTGAGCTTATTTGTCCCAGTCCTCGGACACCCTCTCAATTGGCCCCCAACCCTTGTTCCCTACTCAAACTACGACTCAAACTACTTCTCGCCTACACCCACAACTACAACTCGCTCGACGCTTCCTTACCTGCTGGCATATCTCCTATTCTGTCCTCCCCATCACACAAACCATCCACAACTAGGAGCAAAGCAATGTATCAATGGTCAAATTAAGGAACTGCAGACCCACTGACTCATTTCCTTTCTAAGATGAATCATGCTAACCTCATTCAAGTGTTCATCAAACTCCCCAAACAACCTGTCTTCAAACCCACCAATTCCACCCTAAGATGCCGGCTTCCCCATTGCAGCTCTGCAGTTAAATACCGCCTTGAGATTTCAGAATGACCACACAAGCTTCAACCTGGACATCATGATTCTCACAAAATCCCTGCTTATTAACTCCTCAACAAACTAGTAGATTTTCATCTGCCTCCTCTTTACTCCTTTCTCCGATGAGACTAGCAAAACAGACCTAGGGGATACAGGTGGGGGAATAACAGTCCTGCTAGTGAATGTCCCTCAAGGCCTCCAGTCTTAGACTGAATGTAATTTACCCAGTGAAATCAACACATTCATTGAAGACTGCATTGTGTTTATTACATGCCAATTAATTATCTAAGAGAACATTATATTGCTAGGGGACTTTCATCTGCAGTGGGGAGACAAGGGCAGAAAACCAGTGAAACCTTCTATTCCTTTCTCTGCAACAGTGACTTCTTGCAACACCGAGAGAATCTCACCCACTGTACAGGCTCCACTCTGGATCCTATCCTCTCCTGACACCTGAGGACTCCATCCAGTTGATTGTTCCTTTCACCTTCACATCCACTTCACAAATCCTTTACCTCTCTCAAAACCTTGAGCTAACCAAAAAACAGGATAAACTCTGGTTCAGGGACACAAAAAAAATGCTTATGCATGCCTGGAACACATTAACAACTGCATGGAAGTCCAGACTGAAGAACTGGCACTTCTAAACAGCAAGCAGAGTAGTTTCAATCCATCTTTGCCATGGTTCTCAAAAGACCTACATGAGTGAAGAAATATCTTGCTAGGCTTGAGAAAGAACGGAGACAATCACCATCTCCAACAAGTCTAGCAACAAGAAGCTACCAAGACCAAATTTTCAGAGTGAACTTCACTCATATCTTTTCTTGATGCTGCTAGGAAAAGACTAAGGGCCATATGTAGGTAGCTTAATACCGGTCGGTAACAGCCAAAATTCGGTAAATTAGCCGTTACTGACCGGTATTTAGACATTTGAGATGTAGGAGGCCAAAAGTAAGGATTCAATAATCATGAATCAGTAAATACCGATTCATCATTACCGAATTCCAAATTATCGAACCGGTATTTACCGAATTCTTATGTACCGATTCGGTAAATAAGAAACAGTAAAAGAGAGAAAAGAGATGTAGGCAAAGTCGGAAATACCGAATTTCATGAAATTTAAGAGTCGGTAATTACCATGGATTGAAAGGAGGTGATAACCAGGTGCAGGCCATAAAACAGGCCCCAAAATGCCACAGTGTGATCAGTATGGCAGCATTCTATGTGATATCAAGGCGGCTATGACTACAGGCAGCCGGAGTGAGGATCTGGAGATGGGAGGAGCAAGTCTACAGACAGCGGATCACACTCTTCCAACTTACTGAGGCAGAGATCCATCAAAGGTACAGGCTACACCCCCACACCATCCAGGACTTGATAAGGGACCTGCACCCACTCCTGAAGCACCCAACACCAAGGGCGCACGACATACCACCACATGTGCAGGTGCTCTGTAGCCTACACCTACTTGCATCTGGCAGTTGCCAGGGGGTGATAGCTGCGGTAGGTGGGGTGTCCCAGAGCTCCCTGTCCCGTTTCTTCAGGAAGTTCCTGGAGGCCATGATACAGAGAATGCATCATTACATCAGCTTCCCTGACACACATGCGGAACTGCTGAAGACCAAGACTGACTTTTACCAAATGGCACAGTTCCCACATGTCATTGGCTGTATTGACGGCACACACATCTCAATCTGCCCACCTGCAGCCACTGAGTACATCTACAGGAACAGAAAGTCCACCCACTCCATAAATGTGCAGGTAATCTGTGATGCTGACAACATAATCACAGACATCATGGCCAAATTCCCTGGAAGCACCAACGACTCCTACACCTTCCAGAACAGTGGGATCTACAAACACCTGGCAGCGGGGGAATTCGGAGAAGGATACCTGCTAGGTAAAACACTGTGACACACCCTGATAGATACTGCAGATGTAGGTGTTGTTGTGCATGTGATTAATGGCTCTCTCTTTTCCACATAGGCGATAGCGCATATGCCGTCCGCTCATTCATCCTGACTCCCTACCTGAACCCATCAACCTCGAGTGAGAGACGATACAACATGGCCCACAAATCTACACACAACGTTGTGGAGCGCACCTTTGGACTGTTAAAAAGCAGGTTCCGCTGCCTCCACAAAAGCGGAGGCGCACGTCAGTACTCACCCCTCATCTGTTGTAAAATCATTGCAACTTGCGCAATGCTGCACAACCTTGCCACTAAGAAAGGAACAGCAGTAGAATTAACAGATATTGAGGATGATGATGATGAATTTGTACACCCTGAGCCCAACACAGCAGGAGTGGCACCAGCAACAGATGGGAGACAAAGACGGGCAGAGATCACACACAATTATTTCTAAATAAGTAAGGAGGCACAGCCAGTTGTTGTATGTACACGACGTAGTTTTAATATCTTGGCCCTACGCCAGTACACAAAGGCCCAAATGTGCCAGTCCAATTGTTGCCATCCATTAGGGAAGTCCTGGGTTACTTCACCCATTCCAGTTCAGGGAGTGTGGGCAGCATCAGTGTCTGCGGGCACGCCCACCGGTGCTGGATGCCATTGGCTGGCTGTCCTCACTGGCTGTGTGGGCAGTGGCAGCCCCATGCCGCCTGCTGCTCCTCCGGGTGTCAGTAACAGGGGGGTAATGCTGCTCCTACTGATGGTCTCCTCGCTCTTCCCCACATCCAGAGCACCAGTATTTGCCGACTGAGCAGTCAGCAGCACCTCAACTGCACTTGTCACCCTCACAAGGCCCCTGGAGACTTCACTGCTGCAGTGTGCCAGTCCCTCCTGCATGTTGACGCAGCGCCTGCAGAGCAGGGAAGTGGCAGTGGCTAGCCGGTTCACTGCCCTTGTGTGTTGTTCAGACCTCTGCGTCTCTCTGCGCCTTGTTGCCCTGTCCTCGTCCAGCTTGCTGCACAGCAGCAGCACTGACTGGGACATGTCCCGCATGCCCGCAGCCATCTCTCTCATTCCCTCCGCCATTGAGCTGATGCCCTTATCAATGTTTTTTACATTTTCATTTAGGTGCTTCATCTGTCGTTGGACCGACTGGATGGCCTTCCCCTGCATGCGCTGCACCTTTACCATACTTTACAAGGCCGTAGAAGACACTAGGACCCTCACCATGTTGGTTTGGACTGCTGTCCCTGGCTCGGCGGCGTCTGGCACCTGTGTGGGCCCCCTCGGTGGTGGACTGCTGATGAGATTTGCTGTCCAAAACTGCTATGGGGGATGTGTCACCCCCCACCGTGTCTTCTGCGGAAGACTCCATTTTCAGGAGTGTGCCCACAACATGCCTCCTGGTTCTTTGCACTGCAGGTGTTGTTGCAACCGGTGACGCTACCAGTTGAGGTTAGGACAGGAGTAGTGTTGAGGCCAGCAGCTGTGTGGAGGCCAGCAGCTGTGGTGACGCTGGCCGGTGTGGGGAGGCCAGCAGCTGTGGTGACGCTGGCCGATGTGGGGAGGCCAGCAGCTGTGGTGATGCTGGCAGATGGTGCGAGGCTGTCAGTGTTGGTGATGCCGCTGTTGCTTGTGTGATGTGCCCTGCACTGGTACTCGCCTCCTGGGTGCCTTCCCTCCGGGGTGCACTACCTTCCTTGTCCTTGAGACGCCTGCGAGATGTCTCGCCTGTGGACAAAAAATCATACATTAGCTCTGTGGTCCTGCAGCCCTGCTTATACAATTAAATTCTCATCTCTGAAACACTGTCGCTATGGCTTCAGCTTGCTCATCGCTGATGTGTGTCGCATGCCTTGTTGTTTGGTGTGTTGTCTGACATGGTAGGTGTTTCACTGACTACATCTCCCATAATGCATTGAAGGTGTATACTAAAACCTGTACTGGAGTGGGGTTCACCCTACCACATTGGGGAAGGGGAAAGGGAAGGGGAAGGGGTGGAGGTGATTGCTGTGTATGCTTCCTACCTTTTTTGGTGGCAGCTCGGGCTGAGCTGTCTGCATCCCCAATCCCACAGACGCTGTCTGGCTCTATGGTGGACTCCACCAGCTCCACAAGCTCAGTCAGGGCAGGTGCCCTGTACCTCCCTCCTCCTGTGTACCTCGCTTGTTTCTGGAGCTCAGCCATTTTTCTCTTTGTCATGCTCCGGAGGTCATACCACCTCTTCTTGAGGTCGTCGATGTCCCCTGGGGTCACTCCAATGGCATTCACCTTGGTTTGTATAGCCGGCCAAATCTTCCTTTTGGCTGATTCTGCCACCTGCAGGAACTGCTTGCCAAATAACTTGTGGTGTTCCTTCACTACCTGAAGTGTACTTGATCGTGGTCAAACTGCACAGCGAAGACAGGAGCTAGAAGTCTTCAGTTGAATTAAGGATTTATTCATTTACTTTGAAGATAAGTAAAGCAGTCTAGAGGGCTCAGGTTAGCAGGTACAACTGCCACAGGAGCATTCTCTATTCATAGGCAAACCTTCTCAACAAGTAATATACAGAACACATGAGCCACTACAAAGGAACATTCTAATTTAACCATACTCTATAAAAGAGGAGCATTAACACATACAGTATAGATACCACATATCTCCCTCTTTTTAATACATGAAGAATAAAACCTATTCTTGAATATACCTACTGGGAGTTTTCTTTACTCTAAGACTTTTTCTAACATTACTAAAATTCAGTAAACTCTTATCATTGGAATCACCAACACTTTGCAAACTCTTGTCATTAGAGTCGTAACACATTTTGAATTTTGCTATACGACCCATGTTCCACCATTGGCCATTGTCTAATTTGACAGCATTACCTTAATACTAACAATGCTAGCTGGTTCTCTGAATTTAGATTTCCCTTTTTGCAAGAGAAAATGAACTGTTCTTTGTTTCGTTGCAGAAGAGACACTTTTTTGACATCTACGAATACTAGCAGCATCACTAAGATTTTTTGCTTTGACAGATTTTTTAGCTACATTACAATCACTATTTAAAGAATTCACTTTCCAAAATGGATTAGGAGAAGAAACAACTTTCCTGCCTCTCATTAGTTCAAAGGGAACACATCCTGAAATAGAATGAGGTGTGGTTCTATATGCCCACACAACATCCCTTATGGCAAACTCACAGTCTACCTTAGCTTTTAATGCACTTTGGATGCATTCTACCAACACTCTGTTAAATCTTTCAACTTTTCCGTTGGCTTGAGGAAAGTACAGTGGAGTGCGTAGATGTTGTATACCCATTTTTTAAAAAGAAATCTTGCATAATTTGAGAATTAAATTATACTCCATTATCTGTGAGTAATACTTCCGGAGTACCTTTTCTACTGAACACATCTTGAAGAAAACGAATCCAAGATTTAGTGTTAGGTTCAGACAGACCTCTGACTTCTACCCACCTCGATAAATGGTCAATTAAAACAATGAAATACTTCATACAGTTAGGAAGTACATGAAAAGGTCCTAAAAAATCAACAGCCACTTTTTGCCAAACTCTATCAGGAGAAATTGTAGGTTTGATAGGTGCAGAAGAAGTAGATAAATGTTTGTCACTATATAAGCACTGGGTAGAATGATTAACCAAAGCCTCCACCTCACGATCAACAGAAGGCCACCAAAAATCATTACGAATCCTGCGCTTGGTGGCAGTCATCCCTACATGACCAGTATGCGCAGTCTCTAAAATTTTTCTTCTGAAACAAGACGGAGGAATTAATTTGCCTTCCCTGACTAAGAGTTTACCCTCAAAAGATAACTCATTAGCAATTTTGCAAAAGGGTTGTAGACCAGGATCAATAGATATTTCTTTATGCCAACCATTAATAACACAGTACATAACTTGTTTTAACAAAGAATCATTTTCCAAGGCTTTGCACCATTCTTCCATATCATTACAAATCACATTATCTTCAATGGCAGCAATGATACATTCCTCTATATCATCCTCTTCTATCTCACTAGAATTATCAATTTGAACAGGAAGTCTGGATAGAAAGTCAGCTTTCACATTCTTGCCACCAGCTATATACTGTACAGTGAAATCAAATTCCAACAATTTCATAGAAAGTCTAGCTAGCCTAGCAGTGGCTTTCTTGATTTTGGTACCAGACAAAATATCAACAAGAGGCTGGTGATCTGTTCTGAGAAAAAATGTCCTCCCCCAAAGATAAGGCTTGAATTTTTCAACACCCCACACACATGCAAGCATTTCTTTTTCGATGACAGAATATCTCAATTCTACCTCTTTCATTCTTCTAGAGGCAAAACCAATAGTGAATTATTTATTGCCAACCATCTGTGACAAAACTGCACCCATACCATATGAGCTGGCATCCACAGTTATATACGTGTCACGACCTTCCACGTAAGCTTGGAGAGCAGGTGCAGAAAGTATGCTATTTTTGATACACTGGAAATGATCCTGACAGGTGGAAGTCCAAACAAAATCAGAGCCCTTCTTCAACAAACCTCTAAAGCACTCAGTAAGCCCTGCAAAGTTTTCAATAAACTTGGAGTAAAACTCACATAAACCAATGAATGATCGTAGTTGTTCTTTGTCTGTAGGGTGAGGAGCGTTAACAATACCATCAACAATACTAGGTTTTGGTTTGACTCTCTTTGGATAGCACATGACCTAAATATTCAATTTCATTGGCTTCAAATACACACTTGTCTTCTTTAACAGTAACATGGTTATCCTGTAAAATCATGAGAACTTGTTGAAGGATCATATTATGTTCGCCTTTTGACTTAGTATGAACCAAGATATCATCCTGGAACACTACTACATTGGGAGTGTTACTAAACATATTACTCATCACTTTTGAAAGACTGACGCTGCCGACGCCAGTCCAAATGGCATTCTATGGAACTGGAACGTACCATCAGGCATAATGAATGCTGTAAGGTGTCTTGAAGCTTCATCCAATTCTACCTGATGGTAAGCAGCTCGTAAATCTAATTTTGAAATCCACTTAGACTCACCAACAGTAGTAATGAGATCTTCAATACGAGGTAAAGGAAAACTTTCTACCCAAATGGCGTTATTGATGGTGCGTAAGTCCACACATAAGCGAAGCTCGCCATTCCTTTTCTTCGCCAAAACAATGGGAGAAAGCCATAAAGTGGCGTCTACTTTTTCTATAATACCATTGTCTTGCATATTTTTCAACATAGTAGTTAATTCGTGCCTTATACTGTGAGGTACATTATGTAATCTGTGTTTCACAGGGGTTACACCTTCTTTAACTTTGATAGATGTGCAAAAAGTTTTTTATCAAACCAATTCTGTCTGAGAACACATTTTTAAATGTATCTTTCCAGTAAGTACCATGAGAAAATGAATGATCAGCAACAGAATTAGTGAGAGAAACAGGATGCTTAAGACCAGGTTTGATGACCATGCCAAATTCAGCTTGATGCCATCAACCCAACACATTGATACCTTTAAATGCAACGTAAATATTCCCTTGAATGGTTTACGTTTCAAAGGTAATATTACCACAAAAATATCCAGCCAACTCAATTTTAGTTCCATTAAATGCAGTGGTAATGACATCTGGTGGGAGAAGCATTTTGTGTCCCCAGTTTTGTTTATATTTGTCAACAGAAATAATGGTATTTCTTGCACCAGAATCAATAAGCAAAGGAATGTTTACATTATCAATAGAAATCTGCACTAAAGGATCTGACACAGTCTTATCAGAATAGACAACATTAATATCAATGCAGTCTATGGCCAATAGTAGTTCTTCAAGTTTTTTCTCTACTAAAGCTTGATCAGAATCAACATCATCATTTTGAACATACTGAATAGAATGACGTTTGCCACCTCTACACACATTTCCAAAATGGCCTATTTTCTTACATTTCCAACACTCTTGTGTTACAGCTGAACAGTTTTTAAAATTTGAAACGTGAGAATTTGACCCACATCTGAAACATTGTATTCTGCCACGACCAAAAGTTGCACCTCTACCACCTCTGAAATAAGAATTACCCCTAAATGTATTGCTATTGAAATTAGGAGTCTGTGAAATTTGTTGAACTTTTGTAGCAGCCGTGGTAGTGGTAGTGTTGGGAGAGGGATGAATTTCTAGCACCTTAGAGTCAATTTCAGAATTTCCAAACTTTTTGCTATATCAATAGCCTCGTCTAATGAAGGATTCTTACAAGAAAGAAGCCTTTGTTGGATTTTTTTAGAAAAACATCTAGACACCAGTTGATCACGAATTAACTCTGAGGTAAAATGATCAAAATTACAGTAGCTTGCTAAAACTTTTAGCGCAGTTATGTAGGTGTCAATGGACTCAATGGGAGCTTGAACACGAGTGAAACATTTATGGCGGTGTACTACTAGATTAACTTTACCTTCAAAGTGAATAGACAATTTTCTGACTGCTAACTGGAACTCGTCAAGATCCCCTAAATCCTGACCTAAATAAATAGGTAAATGATCAAATGTATTTTGACCTTCCACACCAAGATAATAGTATAACAGGCTTCGTTTTCTCTCAGGTTTGAATTTTAACACATCAATTGCACCAAGATATGCTTCAAAGGATTTATACCAATTACACCAAACAAGAGGAGGTTCCCCAGAGTCTTACAAAAAAAATGCGGGAGGTGTTACAGATTGCATGTTACTAAAGTTCCTCCACAAGGACCTGCAGCTCCATGGTGCTGAATTTCACCTTCCTCTTTCTCTCTGCTCCTTCCCTTTCAGTGTCCTTGCTTGACATCGTGCTGTTTTCCTGGAGTAAGTATCCCAGTGTCTCAAGGGCTCTGCTCTGATCTCCCAGCCTCTCCAGCAGCTTCAGATTGAGTGCACCTGCATGGGTGTGGCCACTTCCTGGTTGGGAGGTGGGGTGGTTGCACCGGATTGGCTGATTCCTTAATTGTTTCTTTTTTTTAATTGCCGATTTGGTATTTACCGAATTGGTATTTACCGAATCGGATTTTACAGATTCGGATTTTACGGATTAGGTTTTTACCGATCGGTGTTGGGGATTCTGTATTTCTTTATCGAATTGTACAGATTCGGTAAATATTACCAAATTTTTACCTATATGCCAAATACCGAATTCTTATTACCGATTCGGTAAAATTCGGTACAAATCGGTATTTAAGATTCGGTATTTGGGTTTACCTACATTTGGCCCTAAAACTCTTATTCGAAGTTATTTAGAAGTCCAACAACCCTACATCTATGTTCATGTCCAAGGCTCCTGAAATCATGTGTGATGACTCAGGAGTTATTTGGCAAAAAACATAGGCCATTGGCCTATCTCGTCCTTCAAAATCAGACTGTATAGTCAATAATAAGCTAAGATACAAACTGCAGTGGTCCTGGTTCAATTTACACCTAGTTTCAGAGTTTGAGCTTCTGGAGACCATACCCAAGGTAAAACCTCAAAACCACCTCTCTGATGCTATTCCTGGTTCTATCAGGAAGATGTTGCCAAACAATTCCCCCCCTGGAGTTTTTCACTGTCAGGACATGTAAAACTTATATAGATGTCCTTCTTTTCAAACACCATACACCCGGCCCTATGAGCATTTAGGGCCTACCCTAGGGCTGACCTATAGGTATTACAAAGGAAGGTTTAGGTCTGACAAAGAGTTTATTAATGGAAGTCTAAAAGGCAGTTTAAATAAGCACTATAGACTGCAGAGGCAGGCCTGAAACATGCTTTACAGTGCTACTTTAGTGGGTGGCACAGCGAGTGCTGCAGCCCACAAGTAGCATTCAATCTACAGGCCCTGAGTTCAATTAGTACTATATACCAGGGTCTTACAAGTAAATTAAATGTACCAATCTGGAGTATCCCAATTTTACAGTGTTTAAGAGGCAGAGCACAAGTACCTTTCCACTGGTTAGCTGGAGTTAAGTGTGCAGTCCTAAAAGCCAACAAAGATAGGATCAGCAAAGGAAGGCAAACATCTGATGTGACTCTGTAGAAAGGGCCTGGTCCAACAGTTCCCAAAAAGCAGAGGGTGCTTTGGACCAGGCAACAGTTCATCAGTTGCGGGCACACTCTGTCACTGACTTCAGCAAGGGCTCTGGCAAAATCTAGTGCAACCCACCTCCAACGCTTCAGTCTTTTCTGTTTCTGGTTTTATCTGAGGCCAGCCTTTCAGGAATGGGTTATTAATGTGGGTGCAGGGCAACTATACCAACAAAATAAATCCACTCTGGTTTGATGATACCAATCTTTCTCTCTGGTCAACCTCTGGTAGCCGTGGCAGAAGCAGCAGGCAGTGGCCCGAAAAAAAATTAAAGTTAAGTTCTAGCAGTACAAATGATTTCAAAATCTAGAAGGAAGAGACAAGCTTTTTTTATAAGCTCATAGTACTGATTTTTTTTCTATAAAAATGTTAATATTGTGTGGAAGATGTTGTAGCTTTTTTCCTGGCCTGACTTGTGGAAATATGTTTTCCTTCAGAAACAGCATTTCACTATTGTAAGACAACCTGCCATGTAGAAAAGAGAGCCCCTCATATTATTTCACTGCACGGATGCACCAAACATAGGGGTCGATTAGGATCGCGGACGGACTTGAGTCCGTCCGCGACCCCTGAGGAGGAGGGAACGTCCGCATGGGCTGCGGCGTTCCCTCCGATCTGATTAGGATGTGACCGCCAGGGTGGCGGTCACATCCTCTATCTCTAACATTGGGGCGGGTGCAGCTTCAAGCTGCACCCGCCGCAATGTTAAAAATGCATGCACCGCATTTGCATGCACAAAGCGGCAGGCACCGCGCGGTGCCTGCTGCATTGTGCACGCAAATGCAGGGGGGTACCATAGGTACCCCCCATGTGCACCCCCCACCACCCCTTCACCCAGGGGGCCCGCAACGGCCCCCGAAGTGACGGTCCGTATGCTTTTTCACGGCGGAAAAGCCGCCGTGGAAAAGCATTACTTTCCCTACATCCTAATATGGCTGGCGGTGTCTGATAGACACCGCCACCCATGTTAGTGCTTTTCCGCCGTGGTCGCCTTCCGACCGCGGCGGAAAAGCGGCGGACAGATTGTGAGACCCACCAGCCATCCTGATTTGGCGGTGGGTCTTTCAGGCCTCCTCGGCGGATTTCCCGCATACTCCGGGCCGGCGGTGGCTTCCGCCGGCCCGGAGTATGCGGAAAATCCGCCATCATAATGACCCCCTAAATATTAGCCATGTTCTTTAAAAAAACAAACCTTGACGGTATCAAGGTACTATTTACAGCTGCTTTCCTTTATGTCAACATGTGGGCTTATATACATGTAAAAATAATGTTTGCTTTGACATTTGTCTGCCAGTATCGAAGTATGTAAAAGTATGTCAGTACACACAGTCAAAAGAAAGCAAAAACACTTGGGAGACCATGAGAAGGAAGTCCCTTCTCACAATAGGATTGATTAATGGCTTGGCTGACTCCTAACTGCAGAAGGCGAGAGCCTGCCTCAAGCCACAAGCTGCCTCAATCCTCCATACATGCTTTTCCACATGTCACTGAAAGAGCAGGGGCTAATACTGTGGTGCAGGCCACATGGGACAGTCAGGAGCATCAGGAATCCCAGGAGGTGAATGATCAGATCAATTGCTGTGTTCTAGAAGAGACAGTGGCGTAACGATGATTGATGCCCCCCCCCTGCCAGGTACGTGGAGGGGCCCCCTCCGGACTCTATTAGGAGCTCTCAGGCCGAAGTGCAGTGCTGAGGGGGCCCCCTTGAGCTTGAGGGCCCCCGCATGTGTTACGCCCCTGAGAAGAGAAAGAACTATACTTAGCTGTCCAAGGTGCAACCAGCAGAGATGTCTCGAGGAATTAGCTTGTTTTCACCAAGAATTGATGCACCTTGGTAAATGCATAACCCGCAGCAGTACAGGTCCACCTTTGTCGTACTTACAGCGGCTGCACAATGAAGCCGCATAGGGATCATGTTGCATTTACACTTTCTTCACTACAGTTATTGCCCCGTTATCGGTCTCTCTGCTTGGCTGGAGAACTCTGAGTAGTTCTGTCCCTCGATTCCTTTATAGAACATTTTAACCTCACTGCTCAGCTGGTTCTGCTCTAGTTATAGTTCAAAAGCATGGAACCCAGACAGAGTGAGAAGAAGATGCTTTTTGGTGCAGACTGCAACTTTGTTGGAACAATCTTCTGATAGCAGTTTAGGGAATGCTGACACTTACTGGTGCAGGAATGCCAACGGGAAACATCCTTTACAACGAAGCTTTTACCACGCAGTACCTTTACAACGCAGGTATTACAACGCAAGTCGTTACAACGACTTGCGCTGGTGGGTGCTGTAGGATAGGGAATAGTTTAATTTACTATCCAAAACCTTCCCTACTATCCACGGGGACTGGAGTTGGAATAGTAAATTAAACTATTCACTATCCAGTGCCCCCCAACGCAAGTCGTTGTAATGACTTGCGTTGTAATACCTGCGTTGTAAAGGCATGCGTGGAGAAAGCATGCGTTGTAACGACATACATCCATGCTGACACATACTGGTGCTGGAATGCTGACACTTACTGGTGCAGGAATGCTGACACTTACTGATGGGGAATGCTGACACTTACTGTTTGGGGAATGCTGACACTTACTGGTGCAGGAATGCTGACACTTACTGGTGCTGGAGTGCGGACCTTTACTGTTGCAGGAATGCTGACACAGTTTGGGGAATGCTGACACTTACTGGTGCGTGAATACTGACACTTACTGGTGCAGGAATGCTGACACTTACTGATGGGAAATGCTGATGACACTTACTGTTTGGGGAATGCTGACACTTACTGGTGCAGGAATGCTGACACTTACTGGTGTAGGAATACTGACACTTACTGTTGCTGGAATGCGGACCTTTACCGTTGCAAGAATGCTGACACAGTTACAGGAATGCTGACACTGACTGGTACAGGAATGCTGACAGTTACTGGTGCAGGAAGGCTGACACTGACAGATGCAGGAGTGTGGACACTTAGTATTTCAGGAATGCTGCCACTTACTGGCGCAGGATTGCTGCCACTTAATGTTGTAGGAATGCTGCCACTTACTGTTGCAGGAATGCTGACATTTACTGTTGCAGGAATGCTGACACTCACCGGTGCAGGAATGCTGACAGTTACTGGTTCAGGAATGCTGACACTGTTGCTGAAATGCAGACCCTTACTGTTGCAGGAATGCTGGCACTTACTGGTGCAGGAATGCTGACACAGTTACAGGAATGTTGACACTGACTGGTGCAGGAATGCTGACAGTTTGGTGCAAGAATGCTAACATTTACTGTTTCAGGAATGCTGACACTGACAGATGCAGGAGTGTGGACACCTACTGGCGCATGATTGCTGCCACTTACTGTTGTAGGAATGCTGCCACTTACTGTTGCAGGAATGCTGACATATACTGTTGCAGGAATGCTGACACTCACTGGTGCAGGAATGCTGACAGTTACTGGTTCAGGAATGCTGACACTTACTGTTGCTGAAATGCGAACCCTTACTGTTGCAGGAATGCTGGCACTTACTGGTGCAGGAATACTGACACTGACTGGTGGAGAAATGCTGACACTCACTGTTGCAGGAACGCTGACACTTACTTTTGTGGGAATGCTGACACTTACTGCTGTGGGAATGCCGACACTGACTGGTGTAGAAATGCTGATACTGTTACAGGAATGTTGACACTGACTGGTGCAGGAATGCTGACACTCACTGTTGCAGGAAAGCTGACATTAACTGTTGTGGGAATGCTGACACTTACTGGTGCAGGAATGCCGACACTCACTGCTGTAGGAATGCTGAAACTTACTGGTGCTGGAATTCCGACACTGACTGGTGTAGGAATGCTGACACTTACTGGTGCAGGAATGCTGACACTCACTGTTGCAGGAATGCGGACACTTACTATTGTGGGAATGCTGACACTTACTGTTGCAGGAACGCTGACACTTACTGTTGCAAGAATGCTGACACTTACTGGTGCAGGAATGCTGACACTCACTGTTGCAGGAACGCTGACACTTACTGTTGTGGGAATGCTGACACTTACTGTTGCAGGAACGCTGACACTGACTGGTGTAGGGCTGCTGACACTCGTGCAAGGATGCGGATGTAGTATTCTGCATCCATAATGTCTTATTCTGTGAGTAATTCTGGGATGTGGTAATGCAAGTTATTCTAACTTGCACCTTGAGGTACCTGTGAACATTGACTACTGCTGCAGAAAGATGAATTATCACACCCAATACCTGTGGAAATTTCCTTTTTTCGAGTCATTTCCCACCTGGAAATTTCAGCACCTTTTATCTGGGGAAGTTTCTTAGGGCGATAGGGAAATATTGTTAGTTGGAATTCCCAAATATCAGCCGAACCAAAAATTCAGAATGGCCTCCTGATTGCTATGTCACTACACCCTAAATTGTCCCCATCAGACTCCCGCCATTAGGTCCTAGTGAGAGATGTTTTGCCCTCTACTGAACTCTCAAGGCACAATAGTGTTCCATGTATGGCATCTCTGGTTTGTGAAGGACCTCCTGCAGTCTCTTACGAACTTCACACTCTCTGAGTCCAGTGAATAGGGGCGCATGGCGTGTACTGAACCATAAACCACATTTCATGACAGAGAACCGCAATATGGTTTTCCCTAGAGGGGATGACCAATGCAAGGAACCGCCTTTGAGCAAGAGTGGATTGGACCAGTCAACAACAGAATAGTATAGGTTCTGTGCCATAATCACAGCAACATAAGCAGAGTTTTAGGCTCAGATTGCCTCCTTACAAATCCTGTGTTGACTCCAATGTGGCTGTAGTAGTGAACAATGCCCCCTAGATTAAGAAATCTGTGGTATCTGCAGATCTGATGCATTTTAATCGGGAACTTTGGCTCCGAAAAGTAGCTGAATTTTTTGGGTGAAACACTGCGGAGAATTAAGGAGTAACTGCACAAATGTGGTGCAATATTCCTGCTATCCGTGTCAATTCCTCATTCTGAGGATATACTCAAAGTACATTTTATAATCTCCAGTAATCCAACCCTTCGCTAGAATTACCGATGTCACTGGTACTAGGGAAGATGGGCCCAGTACTTGGACTCTCATCCCGAGACCCTCGACAAAGTCTGCAATGTTTCAGCAGCCTGTGCAATGAGTAGACTTCATCAGGCACCAACATGTCTTTCTCCATCAGCAGCAGGTTTTGGCGTCAGACTGACGTCCTTGCTTCTTTGGTTTATATATGTGATCTTGGTGTGGCCATGTGCCCTTTTGGAAGCCAGCTTGGATCTGAATCGGTGGCAGATGACAGAGAGCATGTGCACCTGCAGCACACCACTGGGCCACACTTGATAACATCTGTAGGTATGAACTGGTGGTTAAGAATGAATATGCACCAGGCATGTTGAAAGTCACTGTCTCCAAGCACTGATGGCCTGGAGCTTCCAACTCAAGCACAGACAAGGCCATATCTTTGTCATCCTTTTTCGTCACACGTGTCACAAGACAGGCTGGATTATTGCACTGCAGTGACGGGACCAATCTGTGCTCTCATTGCCTGAAGGACATGCACAGCACTAGTTAACAGTTAACAAGCTGCGCCCGGGGGTGCTATTAAGATCGGTGTTAATGATGAGATAAAACAGCCCTCGTTTGCTAAGGGTCATGACCTGCATCCTGTCGGCTGTCAATTAGTGCAGAGTAGTGATAATGACTTCATCTTGCACAAGTACTTTCACCTTCAGGGAAATAATGACCCCTTGCAGCTCTACCAGTGATAATTGCCATTTAAATGTCACCATAATAATTGACACACAATATAGCTATTTATTTCTTTAAAGCGCCCAGTCACATTTCTGCCCGTGTAGAGACCCTTGACGGAGGGGGTGCGTGTGATTACAGTACCAGTAAGGGTACATGGCACATTCACGAGGTTTGACATTAAAGTCTGATCAGCAGTGCTTGCACCACTTCCCTTGAAGTCTTTCTTTTGTTTACATTGTCTCCAACAGAGTCATTGCCTGGGCATATTTTGCTGCCCTACCTGCTGTTTCTGGCAGTCAGGCCCAGAAGTCTGCAGAATACCTGTTTATTCATTCTCTATATTCCTGAATTGCTTCTATAACGTGAGGGTGAAGAGATTATGTTATCCAATAGTTTTAGAATGAATCTTACTGAGTGTGTTGGGTGTTTATTAATGGGATTGAAATCACGGTGACGGAAGGTTATTTCCTCAACTGTCATTTATTACTGAAATTAAAAACATCCAGATCACTTATGGTGTACCCTTACCAGTGGGTAGCGCAGGCGGGGCCACAGGGCCGGTTACCCCAGCTGCAACATTCTCAGGGGCACACAATTTGAACAGGGGTGCAAAACTTAAAAAGAAAAGTGGAAAGATATTTGCCTGGCCCCGGGCGCTGCCAAATCTAGCAACCCACGCTACACCGCTGACTCGAATGATGTGCCATAAAAAAGAAATTAAACCTACTGCTGTTGTTCTTTGCCTTTTCTGTAAAATCATACTTTGTATTTTTTTTATATGTTTGTTTTGCAATACTCTTCCTGGAGATTGAAATAGTACTGGAGTCCTTGTTAGTTGAGCTAAGATGACTAGGGGTCTGAAGGATGTTTTTTGTTGGACAGACATGGCCCTTCTTAGGGGAATTTACCCCAAAACATCCTCCTAGTCTTTCTCGACTCTCTCCGCATGACCTTAGGCATCTGGGCCTCTACCCACTGTACTGCAGAGGTAGGTGTGTGTGACCGCCTCACTCGCATTGGGCAGGGGGTGCGTACGCAATGGGTTTGGGTGTTGTACCTCGGTGCACCCCATAAACAGGTACACCACATACTCTGGGCAGGTACTAATAGTGCCATCCACTGGATAGATGGTCAACTGTGTATCAGGCCTGTCATTCCAGGCTGTCAGGGTGCCATTGCATCCCTGCCTAGGTTGGTATCACTTATGCCTTAGCCAACCATGTGTGAGTCATCCAATGCCATGGGAGCAACACCCTATGGTAGCCCTGAAGGGGGCAGGAGGGTGGTAGGCTGAAGGAGAGGTGGGTCCACATGGATGTTCCCTGCCCCAGTAGTGAGGCACCCCCCACGTGGGGTTTCCTCTGCCCTGGAGTTTGGCTCTTCCCATTGAATACTCCTATAGCGTTGCTGGCTCTCCACTGCCTTCTCAGGGCCCGAGCACCTTCCTACACAGTCTAGGTAGCAACATTAACACAGTGTTCAGAAACATGGGCCAGTATGCCAACGCAGACCAGGGATGGTGCACTTACACCTGTGGGTGTGCACACCGACTTTCATGCTGTTTCAAATACATGTCCGACCTCACGTTACAGGCTCCAGGATATGCCGTGGCACGTATAGCAATTTGGATAGGTGTATGGTCTGCCATCGCAGGCCAGGGAGGGTATACCTGTGTCACCTTTGTCTCACAGCAGGGTCAGGCCGGCTGTTGCAGTCCTGGTGTGGGCAATCACACCCATAAGGGGGTAACACGTGTCCGGTGGGTCCGGGCAGGTTGGTGTGCATGAACTCGCACCTTAGGTGCAAGGGTCTGGGTAAGCCCAGGTGCCCAGCTGTCCTTGGAGTCTGGTGTGTGTGCACAGGCATCTATCGTGACTAATCTCATGAGCAGCTTGCCATTGTAGGCCACACTGTAGGTGCACACACTCACCGTCAGTGCCTGTGAGTACATGTACAACCTGCCATCGCAGGCTGGTGCCTGCTCACTGACACCCATTTAGTTAAACCTGTGTCCAGTCTGCTGTTGCATACAAGGGCGGGCCTACTTGTACCCCTGGTGCTGAGGTATATGTGTCCGACCGGCCATTGTAGGTCAGTGTGCGCCTTAGCGCACGTACGCTCAGGTAGTGAGGAATATCTGTGTGTTTTCACTCACAATGAGGCTTGATTTTCCCATAGGTTAACACGGGGACATAGTTGACATTATTCAGACTGCAATAGTGGATTGCAGTGATGCAGCCTCATGATGTTTCCTATCAATGGAGTCGCCATAACACACCCTTTCGTAAAGGGGTTAATGGCATAACTTGTCTAGAAATGCCACTTATAAAATATGGACATTTCTTTGCTCTAAAAGCCTTGTGTGCCTTGTTGCTTGGATTCAATGGGCACTATGGACTGAGGGAGCACATTTGTGAATTCCCCAGTGACCGTCATAAACCATGGGCATACCATCAAAACGCGCAACCTCTGCCGTTTAAGTGCCGGATGGGATAGATGGAGATAGACGTTTTGACACTTAGACTCTCAGGGTTGGATCATCACCCCACTAAAGATTAAGATCTGCATTCTATTCTATGGCAGACAGGCCTACAATCTGTGGTTCAAAGGGAAACCCTTTAGACCACCCCTAACTTCAATGACACACAACAGTATAACTGTGGGTGCCATCCATTCAGCAAATTGTGAGATTTACATGTGGGGGCGCGGGACTTGAGAACCCCGACTGCGTGGTGCACATTGCCTGAGGACTTTAAAGTGCCCATGGCGGATAACTGCCTGTGAAGGGGACCGCATGCCCTATCTGAATAGTGGTTGGACTGGGCCGAAGACCTGCTGATGTGTGGTTCATTGAAGTGGGCTCTACAAGGGTCTGTCAGCAGGCCTCTTGTTGTCCCGGAGATCTCTGTGACATCTGGAGAGCGATACCCTCTCAAGCGCCCACATTGGCTATGAAATCCCACCAAGTAGCGGAGTGTGAGCAAGAATTTAATACCTGTGGAGACCGAATTGTCAGGTGCACAACCCCGAAATCATGCCTGCATCTAAGGCTTGTGGTACCTGAACCACAGGGACCCTGACACTCATACGTGTTCAGTTGGTGTTGAGCGGATTCGCCAGTCACGGGATCTTCGTCAATTGTGCCGCATCTCTCTTGTTTTATTTATTTTGAATTTTATAAAG
This sequence comes from Lissotriton helveticus, assembly GCF_964261635.1. Classification (NCBI taxonomy): domain Eukaryota; kingdom Metazoa; phylum Chordata; class Amphibia; order Caudata; family Salamandridae; genus Lissotriton; species Lissotriton helveticus. The sequence continues at coordinate 168,146,510 of NC_136059.1, read as the reverse complement.
CGCCTGGTTTACGCGCACCGGCGTGTCCCCGCGCTGAGAGAGAGAAATGAGGTGGCCAGACAGGGAGATTACATCAGTGCTGAGCGGAAAAGATGTGTTTTGAGAGCTCTGCGGAACTTTGCCTCAGATGGTTCGAGACGCAGCTCCATCGGAAGCATATTCCAGCTCTTGGCTGCGAGTAGCCTGAAGGATCTGCCCCCCATTCGCGCTTTGGGTGGGTAGGGGCATTAGATCTGATGTGTAATTGAAGGGATAGTAGTTGCTGTCAAACGTCAGTAGCTCCTTTGTCCAGTTGGTCATCCAAATGGATGTTTAGGTCACCTAAAAGCATAAACTGGTCCCTACATAGAGCAGCTTCTGTTAAACCTTCAGTGAGGCTGGTAGTGAAGTGGGTAAAATGGCCAGGGGGGCGATAGACCAGGAAGCCCTTCAGTGTGTTACTAGCGTTAACCTTAATGGAGAAGGCTCCTGTCTCACTGTCAACGATAGCAAGAGGTTCAAGTTGACAGCAGAGTGGCTGTTTAGAGATTATGGCTACCCCGCCACCTCTGCCCACAATTCTATCCAGTCTTACCATTGTATAGCCAGCAGGGAGAGAAGCGACTATATCCGGTTCTGAGTTGGCATCCAGCCATGTCTCAGTGAGAAATAGGAGGTCGAGTTTCATATCTGTGAGCAGGTCATAAATGTCAAGATTATGCTTCCGCATAGATCTGGTATTAAGTAGTCCGCATGTGAGGCTAGTAATCTCAGCCTTAGATGTAGATGTGCTTTGCCAGTTATACTGACACTCCTTACAGTTGCTAGAGCCTTCCACATTGAGGCTATGGAAACAGGCTTTAGCAAATACAGGACAGAGGGCGCGGAGTTGCTGCGCGCTCCAGTGTATTGTTGACCCATTTCGACCAGGGGTAGGGGCCCCTGTCCCCGGCCGGCCACGGACAGGCGCAGACGGGCTTGCCTTAGGCGTGCCTTTGGCACGCTGTCGGCGCGCCCACTGCGCGGACGAGTGGTCATTGCCTAATATAGGAAGGTAAAGGAAGTGACGCAGCAGGGGGAGGAGTCGCGTCCCTCCGTTCAATCGGCACAGACTCGCCGTGACGGACCGGGGACTGAATCAGGTGGGTGCTAGGTGCAGAGCAAAGATCTTATCAGCACACAATTCACCCCCCAATAGAAGTGTTAGTTTTAAAAATAAAGTGCACCAAGGCGCTACACAAAAGAATAGAAGTTGCGCTGGACGGTTCCAATGAACCGCACCAGTGCCAGACACTCGATAAAAATGCTCCTCACACTGTCAGCGCCAGCTCACACTGCTCTCACCAGCGCGGCAGAAGTTACAGGCAGCTATGTAGGCAGCAGGGGGAGGAGTCGCGTCCCTCCGTTCAATCGGCACAGAATCGCCGTGACGGACCGGGGACTGAATCAGGTGTGTGCTAGGTGCAGAGCAACGATCTTATCAACACACAATTCACCCCCCAATAGAAGTGTTAGTTTTAAAAATAAAGTGCACCAAGGCCTACACAAAAGAAAAGAAGTTGCGCTGGACGGTTTCCAATCAACCGCACCAGTGCCAGACACTCGATAAAAATGCTCCTCACGCTGTCAGCGCCAGCTCACACTGCTCTCTCTCTCACACTGCGCTCTCTCTCTTGTGCGAAACGGTAACTGCATGCTCACTGCGTGCTGTGTCCAATTCACAGTGTCCAAACATTGGAGGTGGGGGGTGTACCCATAGTAGTACCGCATTCTACCTCATGTAGCTCTACTGAACTTGCACCTGTGTGTGTGACTGGACTGGTCTGGTCCAACCTGTATCTACGTGCACCAGACGTTGTGCCTTCTTTCCAGGGAGGTAAGGAATTTGAAACTCTTCATTGTGTATGACTAGAATTGCCTGGTGCAACCCATCTCAACATGCATGGGTCATTGTGCTTACTTTACAGGAAGGTACGGAATTTACAACTCTTCATTTTTGGAGACCTGAAATATCTGGTGCTGTCCATTTCAACAAGCAGCAGCCGCTGTGCCCAGATTGCCTGGGCACGATCCAGATCATTGTGTACCGATTGGGGAGCCTTATTCCACTTAGATAGTGCCCTGTGTTACTCCCCATTTATTGGTTATTCCCTTTTGACCCTTAACATGGCGGACCAACTGCCCTCTCCAAAGTGGCCCTTCTTGAAGACATCTTGGCACCACATAGTAGCGAGAGAGTTTGACTGGGGTGAGTGAACGCTTCTGAGACTGTTGGGACCAGAGTGGCTGCTAAACTCCCCTTATTTACGTATACCTCCTAATTTAAACTTGTGCCTATCCCCACATGCTTCCGGAGGACTCAGATTAAGTGACTTCGGCCATGTGTGGCCTAGTATCCGGGAGGCGATCTGGTTATCTTTCATCCGGGGATGTAGGACATTTTGGGTGAGCCAGAGGGTGGAGTCAGGCTGGAACCATGGAGTCTGCAGGGTGTGATCCATTGATCTCCTGGGTACCACTAGCACCACATTAGAGTGAAATAAAAAAATTGATACTTGTATAGCGCACTACTCACCCGCAAGGATCTCAAGGCGCTTGTACGAATACCGCTGTGGAACCCATCCTGGCTTTCCCTGTGAGGTGTCCACTCCTGGACACCCCCAAGATGGAGGCCAGGCATCCTTAGCGTTGTGGGGGCTGTTGTGGAGATTAAGCAAGCTATTGCCCAGAGTTGCAGAGTGGGACTCCATGCTTGGAATAGGCACTGAGGCGAGAATTATCAGGTCTGTGGAATTTTGAGCCTAAGACCTGCCGAGGCGGGGAATTGAACCCTGGTCCAGGGATAGACCTCTGCATCAGGGTCTGCCGCTCTAACCATTGAGCCACACTTCTCCAGAGTGCTGATTGCTTATGTGAGTAAGAGCATTCTGTATGGACTAGGCTGATACCTGTTGCACCTTGTAGTGGTCCGGAGGGGAGTGTTAGTCTGCCCGGCAGCCTGTGATTCACGACACTGGCTGGTGGTGCTCCTTTAATGCGTTAATTTCATTCCAAAAGCAAAGTACATTTGACATTGTATTTTCCCAGTGGCCACGGCCCACGGTGCTGCTAAAAAGTGTTTGATATCGTTGTTACCCGGTGTGCAACCTATAATAGTGCGGGACGGTATTAGCAGTGTTAAGGTGGGCTTGGTGTTTACAGCGTGTCGCACTGTGGGAAGGGGTTAGGTTATGAATTGTCCATAGTGTGCAAATGATTGGTACCATAAAATAGGAGTGGGCCTAGTACTGCTAGTAATTGTTCCAAATGTGTTTTATTCCAGAAAAGTATAATATGTTCATGTTATAATGATTACATATGTGTCTTGAATATAAACTTTATTTACATACATCCTGTGTGAAGTCACGTTTATGATCCTCAGTGTATTTATCATGAGTGACTACTCAGTGCCGAGCTACCCAAGGGTGAGCACACGTTATACAGCGAGTGTAATCATTCATCCATGATGGGAGCTGTGGGTTCTGCCAAGCTGGGGGCATCCCTTCAGTCAATCAGAAAATGCTGCGTGCAATAAGGTATCCATCACATTTGTGATGGAGTAAGAGCTCACCAAATTCTAAATCAGGCCCTAGGTTATCTGCATGAAAAAGGCATTCTATTTCTGACCCAATTCAGAATCAAACATAGGGCCAGAGCTTACACCAAGCAGTTCTAGCAAGTCATTATTATAAAGGCTGAACAAGGGTGGACCAAAGTTAAAATCGTGTTGGATTCCCAAGGGCGTTCTTCGAGGTCCTGCTTGATCAGATGCAAAATCCTCAAAGTCTTTTATAAAGTTGCAGTTCCTCAAGTCATTACTGGGTGTTGTTCTCGAGTCAAACACAATGGAAGCTTCCTCAAACCTGCAGTACCGGAGCTTCTTACAAAAGGCTCCTCTTTCGTAAAATACAAATGGCTAAAATAGACAATTTTGCACACACATGCCAAGCTAACCTTCGGTGTCTATGTTTAGTTGAATGTATAGGGAATGTATAGGGATATGCAATCTAAAATATGCCTTCGAGTAAACATACTCAATGGCTGAAGTGGGCTTTCTCATTCACCTACTGTGGTTGATCTGTTGGAAACGAGCATAGTTTGAGTAACAATTAGGCATTTGCGAAACACATGTATTTTTATTTGCTGTAGTGCAACTGCTCAAAATTACTGCAAAATCATACATAATTACACAAAATGAATTTTACAATAAAAAAACCACCAGGTAAAATTTCAACTCGATAATGTAATTCAGAATTGATTTCCGGTCGCCCGCTTAAAGTTAAAAAAATTACCCGAACGGTCTGCTCGGGTAAAAACACATCTACGTCAAAAGTAGCTCTAGTTCAAAAATGTCCCCAACAGCACATCTCACATTAAAATTCCTCCCCAAAGTTACGCAATGTGGCTTAGTGCCCTAATCTTGATAATTTAGCAAGCATTTTATTACACAAAAATACACTAATTACGCCAACATGATTAAATTTCGCCCTGCCTAGAAACAGTTAAACAGCCTAATGCATGCTTGACTAGTAAGCCTTTATGTGTACATATTTGTATTATGATAATTTTGGAAAACACAAGCCTGCAAACATTCAATAAATATCTTAAATAGTATGAAACATTTGTGATGATGTGATGACATTCTAGTATAAATTACAAGCAGTTATTTGTAAAGGAAAGCGTCTTCAACCATACTCTTATAAAACTGTTTTGGAATGTAAATGTATATGTGTGCCAATAATTGCAGTAACTTATATTAAAGACCTCAGCTCTAAGCTGTGTGCTGTGGTCGGAAGAAGGAAAATGTCAATGCAACACCACCAACCCTCCATATCTTCTAACCTCAAATGTCTGTTTTTTTTAGCAGAGTATTTACTCATAGGATTAGCACAGTACCATCCACACCATGCTAGAAAGTGATAAAGACGTTTGCCATTTTTGCAGCAAAGTCATATGTACACTTTACACATTTTACAGTGGCGATCCCCACTGTGAATGTATAGTAAGGTAAGAGTTTCCATAGGAAGAACATTTCTCATTATGATAATAACTTTGGTGGCATTTAACAAATCTGTATAAAACTTTCCAAAAACAGTTTATGTACCTTGGGTCCTTCATGGAAATTTTCACTTTGAGCTGTCAAATGGGGGACAAGTAAAGAAGTGGTGCCAAAACTGTGATTATCCATGTTACTTCCTGTAGGAAACTTTGCTCTCCAAAACTGAAAAACGGCTGAATGGAATTACACCAAATTTGAAAAAAAATTTGGTACCTTACTCAGAAGCGTGCTATTTGTGATTTGGTGTTAACCTGTGTTTGGGAAGTACGCAGTTAAAGAGAGACTCGGATTGGTCAGCAAGGGGTTAATAGGTTAGGTATAGCTGGAATGTTGGTATTCAGATATGCTCTGATTGGTCAGTTTAAAGAGGACTAGTGATGCCTGAATATCTGGATATTTTGTGGCAGCCGTTACAGCACTCATGGCTCATAGTTTCTGCATCCGGAAAATGAATTAAAAAAATATATATAAGCTGTGCCCCTGCAATTAGGCAGCAGCGGTGCCCCTGCAGTTAGGCAGCAGTGAGGATTAAATTATGCATCAGAATTGGATAAACTGTGCAGAAAGAAAAGGCGAATTATGCAGCCGGATGCAGCACATTTTATGTTAGCATTGCCTCATTATTTGTTAACGCTTTCGTGGCAAAGGTTTCACCTCAGTAGTACCACTTTTACACCCAAATAGAGAAGAAAGCAACAGAAAAGTAAGCAGTCATTCTTTGTGAAGGGGGCCTTCCACTGGGGCACAACACATGGGTTGATCTGCTTTTAGCAATTTTCGATTAGTTTGAGCTAGTAAAACTTTTTTGTTGAAATCTGCAAATTATGCGGGAGATGATGGATTATGAGGCAAATACAGCAAATCCATAATTACGGGGCATGTGAGGTTGAAAGAGACCATACATTATTGGCTGGCCACAAGATGGGCATCAAATTGTGGCATCCATGGCAGAATGAAATGCATTGTGGAGAATGACAGGTTTGGATGGTCACAAAAAGGAGCACATATGGAGAAGGGTGGCTCAATGGTTAGAGCGGCAGCCCCTGATGCAGAGGTCTAGCCTGGGACCAGGGTTCAATTCCCCGCCTCGACGGGTCTTGGGCTCAAAATTCCACGGACCTGATAATTCTCGCCTCGGTGCCTATTCCAATCAATGAGTCCCACTCTGCAACTCTGGGCAATAGCTTGCTTAATCTCCACAACGGCCCCCACAACGCTAAGGATGCCTGGCCTCCACCTTGGGGGTGCCCAGGAGTGGACATCTTACAGGGAAAGCCAGGATGGGTTCCACAGCGGTATTCGTACAAGCGCCTTGAGACCCTGCGGGTGAGTAGTGCGCTATACAAGTATCAAATTTCATTTTACATTTACATATAACGGGTGCTAACCAATTTCAGTCATAACATCCATCATTTGTTGTTGGTGTTATAACCATTTTAGGAATTCTGGGGAATTCTCAATTGATTTTACCCTGTGAAAAATGCTGTCCCTTTGCTGTTGTTTTATGAACCATGTTTGGGAGAAAAGCATGTGACGGAAGGTGCTCCAGAAGCTAAAATTAGACCACATTTTCTATAATTTCATACTGTGTTCCTCAGATATGTGAGAACAAAATCTAATATTCCAAGTAAAATGTTCTTCCACCAGTAGCAGCATGTTAGTTGAGTCCTCAGTGTTGTACTGCAGCTTTACCATAGTATTACAATGAACAACTAGAGTGCTACCATTCTGCATTCAGTTAAAACAAGAGGGCACACCTGAATGCTATCTTGTTGGAGTCAAAGCTGTATAACTGAAAGCACTTTCTTTTGAAATTAACACATTTGGCAGGTTCATTTTGTTATAGAAATATTGCGTATTGCTCCAGGGAGCAAAAATGAGGACAGATTTTTCATGAGTTCTCAAATGTCTTCCTTATCCATGTCAGTAAAACATTCTGAATGCAGAGAAACAAGTACTTCCAACTGCACCAGCAGTATGTCATTTAACTCACTATTGATTAACCCCTCGGCCACGCCGCCGATTTTGCGGATGTGCGGCACTTCCGCAAAACGGGCCGGGCAGCACCAGCGAGGTATTGCAGCCGTCGGCCAATGGCCGACAGCAGCATGGTGTAGTACCCGCAATCCTCAAACTCCTTCTCTGGGTCTTACCAATAAGTAGTCCATTCAAAAGCAGCAAAGAAATCAACAGAGAATCTGAAATATGAAAAGACATCTTTATTACAATTAACTGTGAGGCTACGTCGCCCAGTCACACCTAAAGCAACTGAATGAGTCAGCCTCCTGAATGGTCTCAGCACAGACCTTTTATACCATTTATTATGCCCTAGGCACACATTTTCTCTTTGAAGTACATTATTGTTGGTCACTCCCAGGACGTGCACACAAAGAACTGTATGATGACAAACCCACTTTCAAGATACCAGGCCATAAACAATATCCACATAATGCGTACATTCTCTAGCAGACAAGGCCGGATAAACCCAAAACGGTAAGATCACAGCCCATGTCATAAATAGCTCGTGGAGGCAGGAACAGGAACAGATGGAAGTAAGATAGGCAGTGTGTGTGTGTGATGAAAAGGTTTATGGCATGTTGTGCCTTGATGCTATCTCGCTCGGCCACTGGGAAAGGAACTGGTCGGGCAGGTTCGGCCTGGGGCAATGGTTTCAGCTTGCCCAGGTCACAGAGAAGTCAATTAAGGTGCACGTGTCCTTTGGAATCGAATTTGGCTGTAGTTATAAGCCTATGTGAGGGCAACTCACAAAATGGCTGCTGTACACAAAATGGAAGCCAAGGGTCAGGACGAAAATGACGATTTCGAGGTGAAATCATTACTGGAATATGACGAAAATGCTTGTACATAGTGTACTAGCCATTCTCGGTCTTTTGATATAAAAGTTGTCATGCTACGACAAAGTTTATTACACGAGTCCAGAATTTTCAGTACCACAGACGCTCCTTTTGCCCTTACATAAGCAATAACCTATACTCACGCTAGTCTGAGTCCAGGTCTATATTTATCAAATCATCAAGATGTTGCTGAAGCATAATCCTATTACTTAGCGACTCTCTCCGGACAGGTCTCCTTACACACGCAGTAGCACAAAGGCCATATATGGCAGGACCAAATAGGAATGCCTCTATCTATAGTATGTGGTATAAGACCACACACCCAACAATTAGTGATGTTCACTACTAACTGGTAGTGAAATGTAAATGTAAATGCAGAAACTGTACAAAAGGAATTATCAGTAAACTCTGACCTCCTAACTAGTCCATGTTCAGGTAAAATCTGGAAAGAATGCAAAGAAGTAGAAGTAGGAAGAGACATAGGTTGGGAGGTGGGTACAGATGTGAATTGGGCAGCAAAAACAATCCCACCCATAAAAGACAATGCCATGTTTAAAAAACACTAGAAAACACGTCATTAAGAACATATAGACAACTAGTGACCGCTATTACACATGAAATCATAATTTTTCACAACCCTAAGCAAAAGGTAGATCCTAAAATTATCTAGTAACATTGTAGGTTTTCCTATGCATTTTCTGTAATTTATTATATGTTCAAGTGAAACAGTGGTGACCCTCATTAATGCTCTGAGGGGAAAAGGGGATACTCTTCGACAGGAAATGGACTTTATTCTGCTTTTACTAAACAGAATACTACTTAAAAATAATGCCAGTTGAATAATAAAATCATTCTCCTAACACTTAGTCTATACAATCACACGGAAACCTCTTGTGAAACCAACTATGCCCAGAGTCTGTTCAAAAAGCCTCTCTGGCAAGCCTCTATTGTCCAATCAAGTCTGCTTCCGTTGTTGCATGGGTCTTTGGATTCAGGCCTCCCATGCTCTGATGCTCAGTATCTGTTGGAGTGCCCTCCTGGCAAACACTCATAGCTCATTCAAAAAGTCTCAATGTCTCAAAGCAGTGCACCATATCTCTCCTCTGCGGCAGACACTACAGATATTGTGCTCTTCTCGTGCAGACCCGGGACCATTCTCAGACTCCAACACTCATCATTCAGTGTCAGAGGACGCTCAGGCCGCTCTTTCATGGGCACCAGAATGGAGTGCCTTTTGCCACTCTTGGATCCTCCGGTGCACTGCACTTCCGTTGAAGCAAGGGAAAAAGGGGTGCGTGGCCAAAACTCAGGCCAAGGGGCTGAAGGGACTGCACACTGTCAGAGGTTAATCAGCACATAACAGGCACTCTTTTGCACTGAAATCTCAAGGAACTGTACACTGTCAGAGGTTAACCAGCACATAATTAGCGCTCTTTTGTACTGAAATCTCAAGGGACTGTGGCAAAACCAGCTCCTTCTTCTTTTCTGATGTTGAATGCCTTCTGATGAAGCAAGTGCGATGCTTTAAACAGTTGACTGTACAACAAGAGGACTGCAGACAGGTGGCCTGCGATCTTCAAAGGGGTGGCCACAGCCATGGGACAAATCTGCGTTGAAATACACTGTCATTCAAAGGCAATACAAAAACAAAGGCAATAGGCAAAACAGTGCCTCTAGTCTCTTCAATTGGGTTTCCGTGTGAGAGCATATCTTTCATCATCATTGCGACATGGGAATTCTATCTGAATGGATGTCCTCACACATAGTGGCATGTCTAATGGGGCAAACACATTTTATCTCAATGATACACATAGTGTTCCTAAATTCCTCATCTAGAACATCTCAAAAGCGGGATCACATACATGTTATCATAATAATTGTGCATCAGGTGGGACTATGCAATGCAAAAGCTAATGATCAAGATGTGGGAACAAAAGACAAGAACTAGAGAGTCCTGGTATTTCCATTATTTAAAATACATCTGGTCCATTAAAATTAAAGCAGCAGAAAAAGGAACTAAAAACCTAATTAGAATAGGCATTGAATTTGTCATATTAAAAAATCGTAATGTGTCTCCTATTGACGTGGAAAGCTTATCTTACTATAGTATTGAGTCAGTTAATCAGTCCTAACAGTCCTAACAGTTAGACTGGAAAAACATCAGAATAGGCCTAAAGAAAATTCTTAGAGACCAGTCTAGTTATGCAGCAGGGAATTATACATAAAATGGGGGTCCTTGGTACATTACTGCAATCTGAAAGTGCGAACCTGAACACACTAATAATAAATAAAAAAGTTGACTGGTGAAAGGAATACGGAAAAGAGAATAGGACACAGCTAAAATCCCCAATAACTAGGCCTGATGTGCTTGGGTGATAGTCAGGCATGTGACAAAAAATGAAACCTGGTTTCTTTTATGGTCCAGAGCCATAGGAAGGCCACTTAGGAAGCAGAATAAAACTGACTAATGTGATATAGAAATTAGATCACCATGTACAAGAGTCACAAATCTATAATTTACCCTTATGTCCAATCAGGATATAGAATTTTAGGGCTGCCTGTTCCTTACAGAAAAGGGCAGTATCGTGACTACAAATGACACAATTTGCTGTTTATTTTTCTTTAATACTTATAGCCAAATTTGACATACACTGGTGAAGTGTTGTCTGTCTGGTTCACAATATGTAAAGAAATCATATCTGTGAATTTTAGTATCAGCGAAAATGTTACCCAACTGTTGACAGCGACACGTATCGTCATACATGTCCCTCACAACAACACGGGTGTTTTTGTAATAATTTCTTAAGCAGCAACATACAACATAAAACATGCAAAAACGCACATAACGGACGTCAAGCCATCAGATATACTCGCTGTAAAACGATAGCATATATAAATGAGCGGTGACGCATAATACCGTGTAAGGATACCCTCCTGTTTGACAGTAGATCACCAATAGTGGGTATCTGCTGTCAAATATAACTTTGCTGTCTCTCTTCTAACATACAGGACCAGCTAAAATATTTCACGATAGGGCCAAATACACAAACGAAAACATGAACATTTCTTTCCAAAGAAATTACACAAAAACACATCTCCTTTCAACTAACCAAACTCACGTGTCTTGTCAGTCTTAGAACAATCCATGAATGATCTGTAGGCAGAAGCAGAAAAATACACAACTAAAAAAAAAACACATTTTAACATACACAAAAATAAATTTTCATTACTTAACTGTTACTCTCTTGTCAGTTCACCTCGCAACATAAAGCCACCTTATTTTTACCGTTCTAAAAGAAATGGTTACACTAACACTCCATATTAATTTGGCACCTATAATTTCCACTGTGAAAAATAATTCCTAATTAGCAAATCATTTTCACTTAGGCCTGTACCCTGTAGCCTTCAAAATTTTGGAAAAGGGCTGCATCTTATTTTCTATCTAAGACTTAATGCAACACTTCGTTTTCTGTCAAATAAACGCAACTAGCAAACATTATTTTTCTTAGCGTGGAGACACAAATGTATCAGTTCTGCAGAGCATTTAACACAATGTTTGGGACTTTCAAATAAACCCCTTTTTATTTTCCCTATTAAATTAAGTTATTTCATTTTATTGATGTTCTCACGGAGAAACCAGAAACCCCACCTTCAGAGGCTCGTTCAGCAAGGTCATTCTGCATTCCTCGGAGGCAAAGTCCTAATTAAAAGGTCACAATTGTCAACATGACAGCCTTCTCCATTGTTTACAGGGAAACTAAAAGATAACATCTCAGCAGCGTGGCTCGAGCCAGCCTCTGCAATTCTCTCAGCCCTCAGCTTCTGCCACACTGAAGCTGTCAAAGCCAGAAGGCCTAACTAATTTCTCCTAACCTGTAATAATTCACTCTATTTTGAAAAATAATTTCTCTTTTCTAGGCGCTAAAATTATCTCTATTACTAGATTATTAAACTACATTTACTGTGAAAAATTCACGAAACCTAATAACACACACACCAGTTTTTTTTAGAGTAAATGCTTGTTGCAATCCTATGGTACACACTTCATCAGTCTTAAATGAACAAACTTTTCCGTAGGCCTAGCTGAAGCTAGAACCTTCAACCCTGATATAAAAACAAGCCTTTGTACTGGCACATTAACCCACTGAATCATAAGAAGGCACAACCTGCAAATATATATATCAAAACCTAAATGTATGCATTTACTGAAGCCTGAGACACTTTAAAAAATACTCTAAATGAAAGCAAAATGCAGTTTAAACAGTGCTTTTACTCAAAATCGACTTTAATATTTTGGGCATTAAAAAAGGAATATCCTACAATTTTCTTGCATACTATGTATTACTAGAATGTCTATTACATAACCCTTGAGTCAGGCATTTGAAAATAATAACTTATACTTTATAAAAATGAGCTTGCTTGCGCCTATGCCAAGGGGAAATTATACACACGAATGCTTGTCATTTTAGTGATGCAACATAACTTAAATCAAATTTTAATGCTAGGAGGTCATAGTATGAGTGTTAAGCTTTATAAATATTAAAAAACGATTTTTGTAGCACTTATTTTTAATAATTATTTTTCATAATTAATCATTTTTTCTTCTAATAAAACCAATTATTCCTTTTTGTGATTGTTCTACATATAAGAGCCCGCTGCATCCCTTGCCTATCATTTAGATGCATTAACTCACAAACCTAAGCGCATATGCCAAACTTAAAACGCGTCACATTCCTGCGTCACATTTTTGCGCCACATTTATTTAAAAGGACGGTTATGCAAAATTCCACCCGTATTTAACTGGAAAAGTGCTGGCTGAATGAACATTCCTATCAAATATACTGCAGCTGAAATGTTTGCCTATGATCATCTAATACAGTGCATCTAAGGAAAATGCTGTAAATGTATTTATTTTTGTAAAAATAGACAATTTCGTTTTTTTTGGGGGGCCTTATTTATATCTATTGAATGTTTTTCCTAATTTTATCCTTTAAGCGTGTAACGGCAGTTTTGTATATGTGAACAATTGCTCATTCTACAAACTAAAGAGCAACACATACCCATCTTAGCACATTACATGTTTCATTTCTGTATCTTTTACTCAAGTTTCTACTCAACATTAACCAACCAGCATTTTACTTAACAGACTGAAAACATCAAGAAAACCAACAAACACACATTGAGAGCTCATTGCAGACATAAAGAGAAAGAATTCAAACACTCAAGGACACACAATACAGCGCTGTAGCTATTATTGAAGTTACACTAATGAGAAAAACCACATAGACATTGAAACACACATTGAACCCACAAATCGACAACCAGGACGAAAACAAAGCCATTTGTAAATACTAGCTGTAAGTCATATTTAGAAGAAGCACGTCGCGATAGGGTTCCAAAAGACTGCAAAAAAAACACAGCCCAAAGCCCAATGTGCACGAAGCCACAATACACTTAATTCACTAACTTTGGCTGGCAGAACACAAAAAATCGTTCTGCATATCTCCATTCATAAAACTGCGTAGAACAAAGGATCCTTGTTTTGTATTATGTCATATTTTAATTCCCTGGGGATACAAAATCACCAAGGAAGAAATATGTTTTTAAATCTAAACCTATTTAGATATCCCCTTTAGGGGAAGCCGGCTAATCCAAACGTATACAAAGTTGGCCAACACAAATCTCCAAATTTGCTAAGATCAGGCATCTTCTAGCTCACTAATCTAGCTTCAAACTTCAAGGGGCTATCTCTATCGATACACTCGTAAATTTACAAGACCCTCGTTTTTGAAAATTGCAATATTCAAATAAAAACTAAGGACAAATCAAACTAAGAACCAATCAAAATCAAAGAATACTGGGAGCGACCCACTTATACTTCAACTAAAGCAGATTGAGAAAAGTCTCTTCATTACCTGCCTACACAAATTGCAATTCGCAACCTATACAAACCTATCAAAGCTATACCAAACAAATAGTTGTCCAAATTCTAACTGCCAAGTTCTAACTGCACTAACAATCTCTTTTTAAAAAAAAAAAACACTTACGCCAAAAAGGTTCCTCAGTCAGGAGTGACATCTTTTGGAGAGTTAAAGTTAAAAAAAATCAAAAATATACTGGGCCGCTGAGACAAAGAATCCCCCAGAACCTCTGTGCACAGAGTACCTCTTTTAGTAGATTTCTGTCTTGCCTGCCCCAGTAGATTTCTGTCCTCTGACAAGATTACTCCTCCAGATAGTCACTTCTTGATGAGGCCCATCGTTGGTCGCGCCATCTGTAATACTAGAAATCCTCAAACTCCTTCTCAGGGGTCTTACCAATAAGTAGTCCATTCAAAAGCAGCAAAGAAATCAACAGAGAATCTGAAATATGAAAAGACATCTTTATTACAATTAATTGTGAGGCTACGTCGCCCAGTCACACCTAAAGCAACTGAATGAGGCAGCCTCCTGAATGGTCTCAGCACAGACCTTTTATACCATTTATTATGCCCTAGGCACACATTTTCTCTTTGAAGTACATTATTGTTGGTCACTCCCAGGACGTGCACACAAAGCACTGTATGATGACAAAATCACTTTCAAGATAAGTCCAGGCCATAAACAATGTCCACATAATGCGTACATTCTCTAGCTGACAAGGCCGGATAAACCCAAAACAGTAAGATCACAGCCCATGTCATAAATAGCTCGTGGAGGCAGGAACAGGAACAGATGGAAGTAAGATAGGCAGTGTGTGTGTGCGATGAAAAGGTTTATGGCATGTTGTGCCTTGATGCTATATCGCTCGGCCACTGGGAAAGGAACTGGTCGGGCAGGTTCGGCCTGGGGCAATGGTTTCAGCTTGCCCAGGTCACAGAGAAGTCAATTAAGGTGCACGTGTCCTTTGGAATCGAATTTGGCTGTAGTTATAAGCCTATGTGAGGGCAACTCACAAAATGGCTGCTGTACACAAAATGGAAGCCAAGGGTCAGGACGAAAATGACGATTTCGAGGTGAAATCGTTACTGGAATATGACGAAAATGCTTGTACATAGTGTACTAGCCATTCTCGGTCTTTTGATATAAAAGTCGTCATGCTACGACAAAGTTTATTACACGAGTCCAGAATTTTCAGTACCACAATGGAAGGGGTTAATTAAATGTTACCACAGGAGTCTATGGAAAAATTAGATTGCTATCATTCTGATTTAATGACAAAAGTGAAAGACGCCTGAATGCCATCTTGATGGAAAAAAAACTGTAAAACAAAAAGGAATTTCCTCCCGAGGAGAGTACAGTAAATGAAGAAAGGAGGGGCTTGTTTTTTGCCATAGAAATTACAGCTAGAGCTGTAGAGGAATAAATGAAGACATGTTGTCTATAAGCTCTCAAATATCTTCTTCACCCATTTAAGTGAAACATTCTGGCCTGCAGAGTGAAACATGTACTTCCAGCACCAATAGCAGTTTGACACTTAGCAACCTAGTAATCAATGGAAACGTCGCATCACAGTTCTAATGAACAACTAGAGCGTTAACATTTTAAATTTAAGATAAAAGTAAAGCACTTGTTGGAATAGGAGTTGCAGAATCTAAAGCCTTTCCTGAGGAACAGGCTGAAGTAAATGAGCATTGAGATGTCAAGGTATGCATGAAACCAGTAGGTTAAAAATGTGAAGGAAGTTGTGGGTCTTTTAGTAATGTGAAGTATAATGTATGGTTAAATTGGCTAAATATAGTTAAAGAGAGAGGAGTTTTTATAATTATAACATACCCTTAGCACATCGTTTAACATATCACTAATTTTAAAACAGTAACATGTTGGTAGGCAAATATATATATATATATATATATAAATATATTAAACCTACTGGCAGTCACCAGTAGGTCATTCTAGTTAGGACCTAGTTTACATAGGAAACTTTTTTTTTTTACTTGCCCATATCTTTGGTGCTGTTTGATGAATCTTCATGAACATTTCCTAAAAAATGTATCATGTTGGGTCTTGTTGTCGATGGAAAGTTTTGGGCGAGCAGGGGCAAGAAAAAGTAGGGGGGGTAAAAAAATGTGTGTTTCCCATGTTAGTTCTCATAGGAATTTTAGACGTGACTACAGCCCAAACTCCTGAACGGAATTACACCAAATTTGGCAGAAAGGTAGTTCTTGGTCCAGTCAGCAACCTTTATGTTATTTGGTCTAAATCCATTCACAAGTTTTGCAGATAATAATGACAAACCAAATTTGTACCCATAGGGATGCAACACTTCCGCGAATCCTCACACTCTCTTCCAGAGATTTGATTGGCAGACAACACTTCAACTAGGAAGTGTTGGCAGACATCTTGGGACTCAGACTCAGCTGTGTCCCCAAAAAAAGTGCGAAAAAATAGAAGGGGCCAGGGTAGGAATAACCTACCCCACTAGGCCTGGTGCTGGTGTACCACAAGGACACTGCCTGTTTTTTTTTCATTTTTGCTGTGAAAATCACGACTGATTGATGAATTTGTGGTGGAAATTGAAAAAAAACACAAACACGGGCTCCTATGCTTGTTTTTGATAATGTCCCCCGGGTGGGCCATGTCCTGGAGGGGCTATTAATATTATATTCATGTTTCCCTGAAGCTCCTGTTGTACGGAGCACAATCTCACACAGATGCAAATACACCAAAAAACAACAAAAAAAGCTGTTGCTCCTTAAGTATTCTCGTGTGTTGTTAAGAACCCACTGCAAAGCAAACAGCTACCAAACACGGCCTAGTTAGACTCCATTTGGTGGGTCTTTGGGGACTCAGAGGCTGGAGTATATTGATAAAATAACAAGGCAGGCAGGATTTAGTGTCCCTAAGACTGACTGAAACAAAGTTCATTTTAAAGAGGAATGCTGAGCAAATCGTGTCTGGAGTCAAAGCCGAGATTACTGATGCCCTACACAAATCTGAAAGGGGATGCTGCCTGGTGCTGACAAACACACTGACACCAGACGAGCTCCCCCATGACAAAGGGAACCAGAGAGAGCCAACATCTGCAGCTCTGGTGGCTTTTAGAACAGGAAAATTTACGCCGGGAGATTCTGAAGCAAATGAGAGGGAATAGCCAAGGAGTTTTCAGACAAAGGCTGCATTACTCATGTCCGAGAGCTGTCTGCCAGTTTTACATCCCATGACAAGCAGGACTGGACCGGGCTTCCTCTAGATCTAAAGATGGCCCAACAGGAGGAGAGCAAAGAAGCGCTCATATAAGGGAAGAAGGAGATATGTGCTAACGGTCACAGCTACTGACTTTGGAACTTGGGAACTATGGGGCATATTATCAAGCCCCAGCGATAATTATCACTAAGCGCACTTAGCGCTAGGATAATTATCGCCGGGTAGCGTGGATTTTTATCACTGAGATAGCGTGCTATCAGCAACGCTTATCTCAGAAGTGATAAAAATCCTCGTGCTAACTGCCAAATGAGAGATTATCGCTGGAAAACCAACGATAATCCCTTGATAATATGCCCCCTATGTTTGAGTTCTAGCATCGGCTCAACATCCCGTGATTCTTGGCAAATTGCTCAAGCTCCCCAAGCCTAAAAAAACTGGAATCTGATCCTTTTGTAATGTAGCAGAATGTAGTATGATGCTCATGTAAGTCGCTCGTGCTACATAAAACTGCAAAACAAATGTTAGATTTGCTTGTGAGTGACTCTAGCCCAACCCTAACAGATGTAGGGGATCCAGTTCGTCTTGTCTCTGTCTTGTGTCTGGTGTGTTCATAGGCGCTGGCCTATTCTGTCTTGGTGTCGTTAATAGACACTATTGTGTTCGGTCCCTATCGGCCTTTCAGAGGAACCGGACCAGCCTGTCTTTGCCCCAAGCCAACAGAACAGTCAACAGCACCTGCCTTCCCCTTTCCTATCCATTCATTACAGCTCTTTCAGAGACACTGCAGTGTCCTCTCTTTGCCACTTTCCTACAGAACATTCAGAAGTACTTCTGTTCCTACAGACACCAGCCTGTCCTTTCTCTGTCCGTGGTTCAACTTAGCAGAGCTTTTAAAGGCACTGGTCTGTCCTGTCTATAACACAGCTAGAGGCACTAGCATGTCCTTTTCCAACCATGGACCTAATGGTCTTTCAGAAATAGGGCATGTCCTGTCTCCATCCCAGCCCTACTGTACAGGGCTTTCAAAAACACCCAGTCCAGCCAGATTCTGTCCCTGTAACCTTTGTAAACTCTATTTCCTAACTATACCATCTGTGTAACCTTTGGTTTTTCAGTGAATTTGTAAGGTTTTAAAAACAAATTCCCTACTTTTAACGTTTCTGTAACCTTTGGCCTTTTCAGTGAATTTCTATGGTTTTTTAATGGTATTTCCTAAATGAAACCTGTAACCTTTGACAGTGGGTGTGTGAGTGGCTGTACGGGTTGATGAGTGGGTGTGTGAGTTGCTGTATGGGTCTGTTACTGGGTGTGTGAGTGAGTGTTTGAGTAGCTGTATGGATCTGTGAGTGGGTGTGTGAGTAGCTGTACGAGTCAGTGATTGGATGTGCGAGTGGATCCATGGGTGTGTTAGGGGATGTGTGAGTGTCTGTATGGGTGTATGAGTGGGTGTGTGTGCAGTTTTGAGAGTGTGTGATTGAGTGTGTGAGTGGATTTGTGAGTTAATGAGTGGGTGTGAGAGTGGCTGTATGGGTCTGTGAGTGGGTGCATGGTAGATGTGTGAGTGGGTTTGTGAGTGGCTGTATGGGTCTGTGAGTGGCTGTGTGAGTGGTTGTATGGATCTGTAAGTGGGTGTGTGAATGCTGCAGGAATGTGTGAGTGGGTATATGAGTAGTTTAGCAGGTGTGTGAGAAGCTTTATAGGTCTGTGAGTGGGGGCTGTCAGTGGTTTTGTGGATGTGTGACTGGCTGTATGGGTATGTGAGTGGCTGGCTGAATGGTTATGAGTGGATGTTTGAGTGGCTGTATCAGCCTGTGAGTGGGTGTGTTAGTGGTGTTGTGGGTGTGTGAGTGGCTATGTGAGTTCCTTTTTGGGTGTGTGAGTGAGTATGTGAGTGGTTGTGTGGGTATGTGAGTGGGTGTCTGAGTGTCTATCTGGGTGTGAATAGGCCAGAACAGAGCCTCACCTGCCGCTTTATCCAATGAGAAGCCACAGTTTTTCAGAAAATGTGTACCCAACTGGAGTACTTTCTACTGGGTAATTAGTAAGTGCTACTTAAGGTAAATGTCTAGTGCATATTCTACACTACAGCTGCGTAATGGACTACGAGGACTGTCTCCAGTGACCTTGTGTGTGTTTTGGCAAAGTGATTGTTTTCCTTTGACTTCATCCAGAAATCTGTGATAACATGAATCATCCTAAAGTGAAGACAACAAGACTACAAACAAGTACATATCCACCAAACAAAGTAATTTCTCCTATCTATTTGAAGTAACTGCTTCTTTGTTTGGTGGAGATGTCAATATAATCTCCAGCACCAAGAACGCCTCACTAAAATTGGTGGAAAACGCGCCAGGGGAATTTTTGTAAGCTGACCGTCATACTGGCAAAAGGTGGGAATACCATTGCATACTTCTAAGGCTTATGAGGTGGGTCCAAATGAGCAGAGCTTTGAGGTGATTTGTACATTTGCATTCTTGTAGTAATTTAAAAGGAGAATCATGGACTCTGCTCTCACCAGGGCAAGACAAGAGCGTATTTATGGCTGATTTTAACCCCGGGGACCCATCTCCCTTGGTTCGGGCCTCTTGTTGCTGGGTACCCTGTAGCCCACCAGTGTTGGGAACTGCGGGGGGAGCCACAATGTCAAGCCGTCCCTGTCGGCTCCCCGCCTCCATTGCTCCAACACATAGAGAGCACCAAAAATGCGACTCCCTGCATGTGAGAGCACTTTTGTCATCTGTTTTCCTTCCCGTTTGACAGCGGGCAGGAAAACAGATGAAAAGTCTTCTCCCAGCGGGCAGGAGCATTTTTTCTGCTCCCACCTGTTTGCTTTCACTTGGTGGTAGCTGTCAAAGCTCGAGAGCAAATAGCTATGTTCCGAGGATGGGTCCCTCGGGACATAGGGAGCCAGCGCAGGATGGTGGCGGTCCCCATGGCCATAAATAGCTCCAGAAGGGGGTCTGTGCGGCACCCCTCCTTTGTTCTTCTAGGGCCTGCCCCCGAGAAGTGGTGGTCCCCGGGGAAATTTACGACTGCCACTCTGTAATACACACAAACACACACACATGCACACAAACACACGCGCACACACACACAGATACACATATATATATATTCACACACCTGGAGTTCCTCAAGTTGCTACTACTGATTACTCTCCAGTCAGATGCAAAATCCTCATATTCTTTCACAAAGCAGCAGTCCATTAAGTCATTACTAGAGGTCCCCCTTGAGTCAAATGTCAAAGCCTAGAAATTCTTTCATGAAGCTGTAGATGCTCAAGTAATTAAACGAGTCAAATGGAATTTCAATTACAAAGCTGAGGGTGGTGTGGCTTCAACCTAGAAATTTGCATATACGGTCTTGCCAGTCTAGTGACTTGTGCTTGTGTTCTAAAGGATACATTATTACATTACAGCTTATTTATAGTGATGAGTCAACTTTGCAACTTTCAATAAGTGTGTTGATTGTGATGCAAATAGTGAATGCCACCCTACTATACATAGGGACCAGCAGTCACTGGGAAATACATGTGCCTAAAAAATTATATTTTTGAAGATTTTTTTAAGGTGTGTATAAACATGTGCAAGGGCAGAATTTAGTCACTCACAGTGAAAGCATTTAGCGGTTGAAGTGGGTGGTTATCCATTGACCTATACTCTGTCCAATGGAGAGAGGGGGCATAATTTGTTAGACATTTGGTGAAAGAGTGTTCTTTGAAAGCCCCTGTATATACAAATATTTTTGTTAGGATATTTTTAGGAAAACATGAAGCTGACAAAACATGCTAAACTTGTCTTAACCCCTCCGCCACGGCTGGAATTCTGCGCCTGTGCGGCACATTCCGATCGCGGGCTTGGTCATGACGGCTCCTGGTCGTCATCAGCACACGCCCACCGTAACTGATGACGACCGGGAGCAGTCATCAGCACCAAAGGGGTTAAGGTCAGACCTAAAAAATAAAGTAAATAAAAACAAGTGATGGGAGCAATTTCAAGGTAAATATTAAATGAAACTGCAGTGGACTTGAAGTAAAGACTAGGTTAGTGGAGACAGAGTATAGCTGTGTCTGTATGCTAATGCACTTCATACCATTAGGGCCAAATCTCAGAAGGATTCAGTACCTTTCTCTATAGTGATAGGTGCTCCATAAAAGTTACAGGTCTCAACAGACTGTCCTAAATGCGCGACTTAAAGAGTACCTGCAAACACGTACTGCCCGATTATTATTAACTGTTGCAAGATAGTGAAGGCTAGGAAACAAGCATTTCAGATATAAAATATGGTTGTCTCAAATCCCAGGATAGTATTGTTAACTAACTGAGACTAAAAAGATGACATTTTGCTTTTTTCTGCAGGTAGGTTGCAGAAATAGCTATTTTATTGCACCAACATTTTAGAAATGGCTTACAAAAATGAATAGGGCAATGGTCAATTAAGAGTGTTTGCACAAAGGGGGATATATTAAGAAACTTGTAAGATATGGCGTGCCTTTTGGAGGCCCGTAAAGAAATTGCGATTTTGGTAGGAAATGCAAGAAGGGATCAGGTTTAATGTACATTTGCAAACTGACATTTCACTTTTGAAAGTTATATGTTATAGTAGTTTGGTTCGGGATATGGGTTACTGATGAAATTAATGATGTTTACAATAAAATAATGTACTATATTTTAATTTCTATAATGTAAGAGCATTTACTATTCTCTCATCGTTTTTAGCCTCAATAATAATTTTCTAAAAGTTTTTTTCAAATGATATTAAATTTAGGCCAGCCGAGGGGTTTCATTGGACATGCTTGAGGCTGAACTGAGTCCAAGAATTATCGTTGCTTTAACTATTTTGAGCACCTACAGATGTGCATCAGAATTAGGGGGCATATTACTAACAACTAGCAATAATTATCGCTATGTTGGCTTAGCGGCAATAATTTTATCGCCGTGTTGCGGCGATTTTTATCGCTTAGAAGCCTTGCTATTATCAAGGTTTATCTCCTAAGCAATAAAAATTGGCCGAAATGCATGAAATTCGCTGTAAAGTCAGCGATATTCATGCCTTACCGAGCTAATGCTCTTAGCCATGTTATCCACGTCCCATTGGTTAACATGGCTAAGAACTGCTTAGGGCAGGTGTTAGCTTTTGGAGATATTTGCGCTTAGACCGAATATCTCCAAAAGTTGGTAATACGAGATAGCGATGTTAGCGACTGTTTCCAGTCGCTAACATCTTGGCACGCCCACTTTGCATATCATTAGTGATAAATATCTCTGACATGCAAAGCGGGGCCCAAGATGGTCGCTATTTCCTACTAGCTGTCGCTAACTGGTGTTAGCGACAGCTAGGTAATAGGTAGATAATTTTATCTCCGCTTTCTTTGCTTTTAAAGCCAAAAAAGCAGAGATAAATCCCTTGATAATATGCCCCTATGTCCGCTCACGAAGGTCACATTTATAGCGAAAACTTGAAGGGGATTCTCTCTTTTTCGAAAGCTACCTCTCTCATATGAATGAATTTTGTAAATTAATTAGATAATAATTAAATAACTTTTATCAATTATGGGAACATCTGGAGGAAAAATACAAATACACAAATCATTACTTGGGTCCGAAAAAAACCATATTAGTATTGTCCACCCATAGTATTGTCTTTGTCAACTGTTTGGAAGGAAAAATCCTGTTCGCTAATTAATTTTACTTGGCTTTATGATCCTTAAAAAGCATATAATATTAATGTTGCATTTTATTTTGGTATTAATAACCTAATTGCTCACACATACAGCAAGTACTGAAAAATGTGTTACTTTTTCATTGAGCAAGAAACACATCACTTATTGCTTTTTGTTTTCTTCTCGCTTACAAAGCTGGTGGTTTCTACTTTACAAGAACCAGAAGTCAGAAATGTATATGTTTTTTTGATTAGTAAGTTTATTCAGACTTAAAGTAGGCTTATAAGTTGATTTTTTTCTACAAATATACTCCACCACATTTCCGGTCCAAAATGCGTGCTGATGTTTTGCTTCAAGATAAATACTCATAGAAAAGTTGTTTTACTACACTGACAGATAACCAGCGATGCTTGTGTGTTTTGTGTACAGTATACGCTCCTAAAGAGAGTAAGAAGAAAGTTCTGCTCAAGTTACATCTTGCCAAGGAGCACTGATATACACATCAAGGAACCATGGTGACTGCGTTCCATCTCAACTATGCAGCAGGTTACCTTATTAAAATCAAAGCAATAGCCCTATGTATTCATTTATACATGTATGTCATATGCATTTTACCCTTTGATAGTGTGTCAAGTTTTCTTAATGACACATTCCCATAGATTTCATAAATATATTAATTGCTCTATTGGACAGATTGATACAGCTGCTTGTCAACTCCTGCACCTGAAAGTTAAGGAAAAGCCCACATGCTGGTGAGATGCCTACTGTCATCTCAAGTGGCTGTCTGTCCATTAACTTTATTGCTCCTTGGTGCATTGAAATTGGGTTGTAGACTCACAAAGAAGGATTAATTTCTGTGTTCTAGGCAGAGAAGTAAAAACCCTAGAGGGTTAACTCACTCTTGCACTCAACACAGTTGGTCTAGCAGTTAAGCACATTCTTTGTGACTCACGTCAGAATTTCATTACATATTTGGATAGCTTGTGTAGGAATTTGGGTTGTTGGTTCAGGGGAATGAGAACCCTTCCCAAGCAACAACCAGAATCCTTGTCAGAGGGAAACACAAAGCTTCTCAGTTAACCCTTGCTTAACCCTCTGTTAGCTTGGCACAAAAGCAATCAGGCACTCTGTAAAGTATTTATGCAGCACACAAACAGTCATAAAGTGAAAACACAACACAGGGAAAATCACAAACTAATTTTAAAAACTAAGATAGATTTTAATAACTAAATGAAACAAAGTTATGAATTTTAAATCTTTTTTGTGAAATCTAGCTCTTAAAAGATGAATGTGCCAACCAATTTGGTCATGCAAGAGTGGGGCAAAGTCAAACGTTACGACCAACCATGATGGAGTGCGGGTTGGACTTGTACAATGTATTTCTTGAAGAGTACAGGAGAAGGTGAAATTCAGAGGGGGAAGGCAGCAGGCTGAGTGGCAACGATCTTCATGATTCTCTGGGCTTGACTTCCACTTGACCCACTGTCAAGCCTTGGCTTGCAGCACTTTAAACAAGAATCCCATGTCATACACACCCAAATCCCCACGTCTTCACAGATTCAAAAGACCTTACAGTGGCGACTGTTGCATAAGAAGATCATCAACACATGTAGCAAAAAAGGGAAGGTATTACTAGCCAGACCTCACAAGTAGGAGCTGAGGACAAAAGATCCTTCCAGTTCTCATATTTACCATGTATGCACCTCCATCCAAAGCAAACCCTTCACTCTTCCCAAGCCGGTGACAATGGAACTGCCTGCCATGGCTTTCAGCAAAATATCAGCTCCTTGTAATATTCTTAAATGTTCACAAATGAATCAGGAAGACATGATGTATAAATAAAAAGCAAGGCTCTACTATGAACCTCCTCACTTTGGCCAAGAAGCCCAATAGGACCTGATAGGGGTTGGCAATAGCACTCCCAGTATTCTTGTAGACACTGTTGGTGCTTACTTCCGTCCAGATGTCAAGGCCTTAAAGAAGAAAGCCTACGGGACAATCTAAGAAATTAGCAGTGGTATTTTTTTTATGAGGATCTGGAGATAAGCAGTTAAGGGGAGAAGCAGAGAGAATAAGAATTCTCCTGGTTGTGCCACAGGGATGGTCGTTGGTAGAGCATCCATACTGAAGCGAAACCTCAGCAGGTTCTCTGGACCAGAAAGTTAGTGAAGTTTAGTTGTAGGAGAAAAATCCAGTGGCAAGTCCAATTAAAGTCTAAACGTATTTACTAAGCAGAAATAAGCAATGGATAACATCACAGTGGAATGTAACAAGAGTTTGCCCTCATGGTAGTGAGCATATAATACTAACATCCTCCCCCAATCCCTGGAGTTTTTATAGACTTTTGCATATGGGCACCAACAGAATTCATTTGAGAGAAAGCAAACTCTGATAACAATACAGGTGTATTCAATTCAATTACATTTTTATTTACATTTGATTAATACAAATCTTACAAAGAAAGGACAATTAAAAGAAAAAAAGGTTAAAACTTTCATAAAATTGGGAACCAAGACTTAAAGTGCGGACGTGCAGCAGTTAAGTAAGGTGTGTGTGTGTGGTACCTAGTGGTGCCAGGCCTTAGGGTTGACGAGAGGCTGCCCCCCGGGACCTACTTTGAAATGCGCATGACCAAGAAGGACAGAAGCTGGTTCTTAATAGATGTTACCCAGATAACACCGTAATCCACGTAAGCCGTTTACTCAGAAGTGTCTGTGGGGGCAACGGTAAGTTAAGGAGCAAGCATGTAGCTGCTGTTTAATGTTTTATTGGTGCTATCCGGTAATTGTCAAGCATATGACTTCTCTGGCAACCCCCTTGGGATCTAGGCTAAAGTAAAAAGGTAATCACAGGCAGTTTCAAGTAAGTTAAAACATCACTCTGCTATTAATGTTAATGAACACCAGCGGCAACCTTGTCGTAAACTCCAAGGTGCCACGGCCAGGATAGCACAGGATTTCAGGCACGACCGGTCCATTGGGGCTGAGGGGCCACGCTCTCCACCTATTGCCCCTCATGAACAGTGTCTGTCAGGCTGCACAAAGGTCAGCCTGACAGACACTGTTCACTTCCAGTTCAAGCAGCCAGGAGCCAGACATGCGGAAAATGCACAGACTCCTGGCTCCTTGAGCTGAACTTTGCTGGGCTGAGGAAGTCACAGCTTCTGTGGGCGTGACTCCCTCAGCTTAGCAAAGGTCCCTGAGGCCCTCCCCTCAGTAACGAGGGTAGCGTCCCTGATTGCCTCGCACCTGGGCACTTCAGTTTTAAGCCCTGAAGCCACCAGGGTTGAATGTCAATCAACGAAACTCCATCACAGAGTGTGGTGGGGTCAGCAATCTCACTGACCCCATCCCACTCTGTCATGACATTGGGACTGCTGACCGTAGGTCAGCCAATGAGGGAAGGCAGCAGTCCCAAGCCTTCTGGAACCTCCGAGGCAGAGCTGGCTGCAGGTAAGTGTGTTTTGTTTTCTTTTAAATGAATGTTTGGTGCGTGAGTCCATGTAGGAATGTTTGGTAAAGAGTGTTGTGAATGGATGTATTTGTGTGTGCCTGTGTGAATGCCTGGCTGTGAGTGTTTTGTGTATGTGTGCATGTGTGTGTTTGCATGTGTGTGTCGCGCCCGCCCCCCTCCCTTCAAAATTTACCGGCCACCACTGCAGGATTTCAAGGTAAAACTGATCCCGGGCTACCAGCCTGGCCCAAATAGTTTAATACTTTTGTTGGTGGCTTTCCAAGGGAACCCTAGGGGCCCTGAGTGGCCTGAGATTTTAGGAGTTGAAGCTGAATTTCAGCAGAGAAGGATATGGTTAACATAAGAGACAAGATGACGACGGCTAAAGCAACGTGACGTCTGCTATTTCGGTGATATTAAGGCAAGGTTATGTTTCTCACCCTCCATTTTCTCACTAAACAATTGAACTCAAAGTAGTCTTATTTCTTTACAAATTATTGTAATACTTCCTGAGCGATATATCTATTATAAGCCTTTTGCTTGGTATCTTGAATTAACGCTCTAAACTAAACCAGACATAAAGAGTAAACCAGGCTTAACAAACCATAATTGTTGGACCTCGCCACCTCCTGCACTCAAAGGGGCATATTTGCAACAAAGTGGCAGAGCATGGCGTTGGCCTACTTGGCTTAATGCCACGTCCCTTCTGAAACACAGGGCTGCTCTCTATTGCCTATTGCCAATGCAGGCACCCTTGCACTACTCCATTGAGGCGAAGATAGTTTATGTGAAGGAAGGTCTCCCTTCATGCACATAAACAATCTTTAAATTGCATTTTGTCACTTCTATGTGTGCTGCTAAATGCAGCACACATAGAAGTTACAAAATGTCATTTTTTAATAAAGATTGTTTATGTGCAGGAACGGTCACCTTTCTGTACATAAACAATCAATGGCCTTTTGCTGTTGCAATGTGTGCTGCACAACACAGCACACAGAAACAGCAAAAATTAGGAGAAATAAAGCATTTCTCCTCATATCGCCTGCTTAAGACCAGGTTTTCCTGGTATTAATTTTGGCGCTGCCTCCAATTTACGCTGCCCTTGTAAATAGGGGTCAGCATCAAAATCAATGGATGTTGCTGTGGAACACCCACCACAACACCCATTGCCCTCCCCTTTCACGCTGAGTACTGTGTGAAGGCGGCCTTTTTTACAAGGCAGCGTTAAGCCACGTTAAGTGGCTTAACAGTGCCTTGTGAATAAGGCGAAGCCCGTGAGGCGCTTGGTAATTTAGTGAGCTCGCAGTAGCACCTGGGTGTTGTGGTTTCCGTGAAACTGGCAAAGCTGTTCAGCAGACTTTTCTTGCTCCCCTTGAGTCCCATAGACCCTGGATACGTGGCTCACTGGACTGGCATACATTGTGTCATGTAGATTAATATTATTCACTCACAAGAGTGTCTCATGCAGTAAATTAGTTGTGTATTTCTTGATATGTATCATGATGCAGCCCAGGAATGTCTGTAATGCATATATTGGAGGCAGTCCCCGCCCCTTGCGTCTTAACTTAAGTAGCTCTTCTGCAGGAATACTGCAATGGGGGTTATGCTAGTTTTGCGCGGGAGACCAGTTCTTTCTTGTATTGAAACATTTAAATGAAAAAGAAATCTTTAGTTTTTGTTACAACATGTTTTTCATATCTCTTCCTTTTATTGGAATTGCATTGTGCACCGCTCAGCATGGTAACTGCCTGCTTTAAGCATCCAGAGACTGAGCTGTACATAATGGTTTAGAACATATGCTAATCAGCAGCCAGAGGGTGCCAGCATCATGAGTGCATTCGTAGAAAAGCACAGACAGAAGAGGCTAATTAAAACAAAGCGCCATATATATGACCCATGTCAAGTCATCTTGCTGTGCTGGCCTGCATCACAGGGAAAGGGCAGGAATGTGCCATATTTATACGGATATTTCTCCTTGTAACGCCTCACCTGGGGAGGGGTATCTTTTTGGAGCATTTCCAGGTTTACCACGTCTTAGGAGTACATAAAAAACCATGGGATTTGCATAGGAACACCCACACAACGTTGCCTCCCTTGCCCAGAGTAATGCAATGCAGTGATTTGCACTGTATTACTCCACATTTTTGATGCCATTCAAAGTCACGCAAAGTGTCTGCGCATGGCTTCAAAAATATGACTTCACGTTTGCGTCACTCCTGTACCAGCAACACAAACCAAGTCATAAATATGGCCCTTTGTGCCTTATTGTGGCTTAAACGCACAAAAGGCGATGGGAGGAATTCTTGCAATAAGTCTAACCAGAGGCAAGTGTTCATTGGGTGTAAAAGCCACCCTGAGCAAATGCCAGTGGTTAAACGTATTACATGCATTCCTCCCATCACCTTTTGTGTATCTGTAGTGGCGGCCAACGATATGCCGATCGCTTACTCACTGTGCCACTAAAACCGAGCTAAATGTGACTGACGAGGCACAATCATGTAAAAACTGGTCTTGTGTTGCTTGTGTACAATTTCAGAGAAGACCTGGCTTGGCAGTTTGGGCCCGACTGTTCCTACTGGAGTGGGACCAAGACTGCTTTGTAAATTGCTGGGTCAAATATAAGGTGGCATTGTGGGCAAAAGAACAATGGGTTGGACGGGTACCCTGAATGATTGTCAATGGTTATATACATTGCAAGCGTTGCTCCCATCACTTTTTGTGTATGCCTCATTTTAAGATTCCCTGGATGGATAGGTTGCATTTAACATGCCTAGTAAAGTCCAATATTCCAGGGTTTGGAATTTATTTGGTATTATCAATAACACCTATTCCAAGTATTGTTCCTGTAATATTGAAAAACATGCAGGGTTTGGTGCTTACTGCAGTATGTCTACTAGGAGCATTTAAAAACTTGGTCTCTGTTTTTTGCCTCCAACTAAAAGCACTTGCATGTGCAGGACTGCAGCAGACTGGACTAAGTGCAGTATGCTATTTTTGGACCATGCAATAAACATAATGTGATCAGGCACACTGAAGACCACGTGGCTCTAGCACTTGAATCTGGTGTGGAGTGAGGAAATATAGGGGTTGGTACAACACAGCAGGAAAACCTGCAAGAAATTCTGTATTCTCATGGAGTGAGTACAACAAGTCAGGGGGGTGTATGTCATCAAGGACAGAGTTGTAGATCAATTGATAGTTGTGGTCATAATGGTGCAATTTGAGAAGTTGCTAGAAGCGCAGATAAAAGTGATCAAAGGTCTGCAGTCTGACCACCAGGGTAAAAGTATAAAGTCTGAAGCTGGTACCACAACATCCAAGACCAAGATTGGACAACAAGGTTTTGTTTTGCACATATAGGGCCACACACCACAGTGTAGGAGAAGGACAGGCACAGAGAGAAGTGAAGAGTCTGTAAATGATCCCTATGTGTGACAGTGGCTTCTTCTTTCTCATTCACCAATCAGAGAAATTTGTACATCGCACAGCTACATCTTCCGAGGTGTATCTGTGCACAAAAGCAAGACTGAAGAACAGAGTCGGCCCTCATATCTACACTTGATCAAAGAGCCAGGTTTTTAAATCCTTCTTGAAACAGTGTTCAGACTCTGCCATACGAAGACGGATAGGCAAGGTGTTCCAAAGCTTCCACCAGTTCTCTAGTATGTGTACCGGCATTTAATTTCAAAATTAAGGATCTAATGAGCCTATTGAGGATGCACGGCCGCTTTTGAAACCTGGGAGAACCCTACCCGGTCTTCCGGAAACTGGGTGCTGAATTTGTAGTACACCGACTGCAACTTGGGCACCAAGTTAGGCAGAGATTTCATAACTGTACCAGCCGCACCCATGGGCTGCTGATAAGCACGTCCCTACAAACTCTCAGGGGATGTCTCCAGACACTTTCCCCATTCCCTGAGGTCCTGCTACCCTACATAACAACTGAAATATTTCCAATATAGGGTGTGGTCTACTGACCACGACCTTACAACATTCTGCGCAACGTGCAGACACAAGGCTCCAATTTCCATGGCTTCCTGATGAAGGCTGCATAGTCAAAACGCATGTAGGACATACTTCTTAAGCCATGTTCTGTATATTCTCCTTTAGCCACGCAACATAGATATATGCTCTGACCCCACTTAGTCATGTTGTATAAAATTCCCCAGTCCCACTGATTCTGCAATCGGTCTGCAAGCCATCAGGAACCGATGAAGACAATGTTTGAGTGGATGGCCTCCTAAAAAAGGTGAGCACCCACACTTAATATTTTACAAATTAGGCACTGGTCCTTTGGTCTCAATTGATAGCTTTGTCTCTTTAATATGCGTTTGTTTTGTCATAGTAAAACAACTTTGTTTCATATTTACTGCACTTTTTGTACCTGTTTGTCAGATCATTGCTAGGCAAGACATGGGTTTCAGCTAATGACTGCTCTTCTGTTAAGAGTTTAATTTCCACTCCTATATCTACCTATCTACCTATATATCTAACCAACCTATATATCTACCAAGCTATATAGCAAATCTAATATTTTAGTAGTTATTACATTTTTTTGTTCTAATTTTGCATTTTTAGTTCCATAGTGGGATGTGGGTTTATTGGGGAAAAGGGTGGGAAGTTATTTAATTGCCTCAAATTGTAAAGCGCTCTGATATCCTTCGGGATCAAGTTTGCGCTATATAAAACTTTATAAATAAAGTAAACAAAATCTACCCCAATTCATCCCAGCCAATCCATCTGCTCCAATCTACCCCACTCCAATGTACCTCACCCCACCCCAATGTACCCCACTCCTCTCCAATCTATGCCAATCCATCCATTCCAACCTTCTCCACTCCAATCCTTCCTTCTCCAGTCCACCACACCCCACCCCACCCCACCCCACTCCATTCCAATCCACCCACCCCACTCCAATCCAATCCAACCTGCTCCAATCCAATCCACACTACACCACTCCAATCCTTCCTACTCCACTCCAGTCCTTCCTACGCCACGCCACTCCAACCCACCCCACTCAAAGCATTCCTAGTCCACTCCAGTCCACCCCAATGCAACTCACCCCACTCCAATCCACCCACTCCGATCCACCCCACTCCACTTTAATCCTTCCAGTCCACCCCATTCCACTCCAGTCCACCCACTCCAATCCACCCACTCCAATCTACCACCCCGCTCCACCTCAATCTACTCCACTCCAGTCTACCTCATTCCACTCCACTACAACCTACCCCACTGTACCCAATCTACCCCACTCCACACAACCCCAATCTACCGCACTCCACCCTACTCCAGTCTACCTCATTCTACACCACTCCAATCTACCCCACACCATTCCACTAACTGTTAGCCATGCTAAACAGCAGCCACTCAGGTGTGCAACATGGCCAAAGCACATTGCCAAAGCCAATAGCTCTAGCATAGCCAAGACCTATTGGCTTTGCCAATGCTTGCTACAGTTGCTAACACTGTCTGGGCATAGGTTGCGCCTCATTAGTTCCAGCTTAACACACATACATAGAAATAAGTGAAAGAAAGGTAACAAGTCAATCTTTGCACAGGGCCTTCCCCAGCTCGACAACATGTGTCTCTGTGTTTTTAGTATCTTTTGAAACGTTTGAGCCAGAAAAAAAAAATTGTGTTAAAATCTGCAGTTTATGGATTATACCAATTACGGTAAATCCATAATCATGCGGAAAACGTTGCGTCCTCACAATCGCATAATTCCAATGGCCCTATAATATGAGAGCTATGTCAGTGATACATTTTAGCTGGACATGTTATGAGAAGTAAGTCACTGACAGGTAATTACTGTATTAATGTCACAGAGACATAATGGCTGGGACTTTGATCTTTATGTGCTCCTTGAAAGTACTTTGTCATTTGCGGCTTTTGATTGAATGTAGCACACCAGATTTTGGACTTGGATTTCTGTTTAAAGGAAATTCTCTTTTTTATTAACAGATGGTCTGACAGCACTGTATTTCTTGCCGGATCTGGCCCCACACTCTTACAGAGGGAGGGATGCATCACCTTTTATTTCAGGTGGACTTGAGTCCAGGTCTCCGCATTGCAACTGTAAGTGAAAGACAGGTGCAATTTGTCCTCATACATCACAGCACATTGCACCCTAAAATGAAGTTTTGGGATGTACCATGTAACTGTGGTCAAGGAGTGCTGGGTGAGGCTGCAGCACGTGCCGTGACCTGCAGGATGCTCGACCAGCCTTTGGATGGCACCAGCCTTGGGAAGGCGGTGTCTGCAGGAACCTCGACCAGCCTTGGGATGGCGGTGTCTGCAGGACCCTCAACCAGCCTTGGGATGGCGGTGTCTGCAGGAACCTCGACCAGCCTTGGGATGGCGGTGTCTGCAGGACCCTCAACCAGCCTCAGGTTGGCAGGGTCTGCAGGAACCTCGACCAGCCTTTGGATGGCGGGGTCTGCAGGACCCTCGACCAGCCTCGGGATGGCGGTGTCTGCAGGACCCTCGACCAGCTTTGGGATGGCGGTGTCTGCAGGACCCTCGACCAGCCTTGGGATGGCAGTGTCTGCAGTACCCTCAACCAGCTTTGGGATGGCGGTGTCTGCAGGACCCTCGACCAGCCTTGGGATGGCGGTGTCTGCAGGACCCTCAACCAGCCTTGGGATGGCGGTGTCTGCAGGAACCTCGACCAGCCTTGGGATGGCGGTGTCTGCAGGAACCTCGACCAGCCTTGGGATGGCGGTGTCTGCAGGAACCTCGACCAGCCTTGGGATGGCGGTGTCTGCAGGACCCTCAACCAGCCTCAGGTTGGCAGGGTCTGCAGGAACCTCGACCAGCCTTTGGATGGCGGGGTCTGCAGGACCCTCGACCAGCCTCGGGATGGCGGTGTCTGCAGGACCCTCGACCAGCTTTGGGATGGCGGTGTCTGCAGGACCCTCGACCAGCCTTGGGATGGCAGTGTCTGCAGTACCCTCAACCAGCTTTGGGATGGTGGAGTCTCCAGGACGCTCGACCAGCCTTTGGATGGCACCAGCCTTGGGATGGCGGGGTCTGCAGGATCGTCGACCAGCCTCGGGATGGCAGGGTCTGCAGGACCCTCGACCAGCCCTGGGATGGAGGGGACTGCAGGACCCTCGACCAGCCTCGGGATGGCGGTGTCTGCAGGACCCTCGACCAGCCCTGAGATGGAGGGGACTGCAGGATCCTCGGGATGGCGGGGTCTCCAGGACCCTCGACCAGCCTCAGGATGGCGGGGTCTGCAGGACCCTCGACCAGCCCTGAGATGGAGGGGACTGCAGGACCCTCGACCAGCCTCGGGATGGTGGAGTCTCCAGGACCCTCGACCAGTCTTGGGATGGCGGTGTCTGCAGGACCCTCGACCAGCCCTGAGATGGAGGGGACTGCAGGATCCTCGACCAGCCTCGGGATGGCGGGGTCTCCAGGACCCTCGACCAGCCTCGGGATGGCGGGGTCTCCAGGACCCTCGACCAGCCTCGGGATGGCGGGGTCTCCAGGACCCTCGACCAGCCTCAGGATGGCGGGGTCTCCAGGACCCTCAACCAGCCTCGGGATGGAGGGGTCTGCAGGACCCTTCACCAGCCTTGGGATGGCAGGGTCAGGAGGAACCTTTGAAGGACAGATGAGGTGAGCAGTTGTCCTGTAGGGGATTCCAGGATTGCTGGCAAGCATTGCTGAGTTGGTCCGGGTGTGTTCTCCAGGTCTGTGATTCTATGAAAGGTAATGACATTTCCAAATATGTTTTGTTTGAGTCCAGTATCAAAAGATACAGGAGTAAATTGCTCTGCTGGTATTAGACAACTGGCATCACTCTAGGCCCTTGGCCCTCTGTGCCTGACATGAGTGGAAGGTGCAAAGAAGAGATCCACTGGAGGATCCACTGGGAGAAGATGGCCCTCTTCTGGAGGATGAACCAGATCCCACCAGGATTGGAGGACTGAGCAGTCTGTGTCTATTCCTGGCATGAGCCACCAGCGAGCAGGTTACCGGAGAACACTCATGTCAAAGCCTGCCCTCAGTGGTAGCCGAGCAAGGGGGAGTCACTGGAATCCAGGCGTGCTGATTCCTGCAAAGCCTGTCAAAGGTTGATGGTCTGTGAATCACCACTCTAGTGCCTCAAACCCAGGTGACTGAGCTCAGAGGTGGGATCCTCTTTCACTACCAATGGGGTTGGACCATTGCCCATCTTTGGGCCAAGTAAATGAATATGTCTCATGCTATCTGGATGGACAATCGAGGCATAGCCCAATATTTAGGTGGACCCAAGGCAGTGGCATAACGTAAAATGATAGGGTCCCTCCTGCAGAATGTGAAAAGGGGCCCCTGAGACTCCAAAACATCACAAATATGCATAGGCTTCAGAATGAATGGGGGCCCCAGAAGAGATGGGGGGGACCCTTGCGCCGTAGGGGTTGCAGGAACTTGTATTATGTCCCTGATCCAAAGTGGCCACTTTGGAACTGACATCAAACCTGATTGCACCTACTTGCTTCCACCCCACCATTTACTGTGCCTCTGTCCCAAGGTATGAAAAGGAGGTGGATTCCAGCTGTTGGAGCAGGGAGTCAGTTACATTACCTCACACATGTGTGTATGTATGAGTGTGAACCATAGTGAACGGTGTTTGTGAGATGCACAATGAGTTTCCCTGAACCATTTTGACTATGACCTGACTTTCCAGATTTACGGGGACTTCTGACCCTTTTCTAGTCATGCTGCTGCTCTGCTGGGCCAGATGTGGATGCAAATAGCTTCAAGAGCATGGCATAGAGTCTTCTGCCTGTGTGGTGTCATTATGCCTGTGTAAGTGTCATCTGGAGGACTGTCTGGATCCCATTTGCAAGGATGGATGTACCAACAACTTTATGCATAAAGGTAGTTTATTTCCCTGAAATGACAGGGAAGTGGAATATTACATATTGTGCGACTAAATATTGTAGTAAAAATATTGATGACCAAAATATTGACAAGCTAAGTATATGAAAAGGAATTAATGATGTATTAGTCTTAGCTCAACATATAAGTACCTTGTCGAAATATATATCTTGAAGATATACACCTGTAGAATTAAGAATAGTAAATCTCTATTAATTAACACATATTTACTGTCCCACTATTTTGGTTGTCAACATTTTTTAGTCACTATTCTGATGTTTAGCCCCCTCAAGTACACATTTGACACCAGGTCAGGATGCAGGCCGCCTGCAGTACAGAGAGGGGGTCACAGATGTTCAGCCCTGAAAGGTAGCTATGGACAATCACAGGACTTCAGCATAACGACAGATATCTGCAGCAATCTAAACAATATTTACTTATAATAGATTAATTGTAAGGAACAAGTAAAAAATATAAGCAAAAATCTAAGACCAAACCTGTAGGCTAGGTTATCCTGCCATTAGGAGGAGGAAACGCCAAAAGATAATGTTTCTGATTAAAACTAATGTCACCCAGAATGTAACCTTTGTCCCTAAAAACTTCCTCTAATATTCAAGGGTTGGTGCTGCTCTTAATGCTTTACCGAGCGAATGCATGGTTGTGTTTCCTATCATGAATGTCAAACTGAACTTAGATTGAGCTTTTCCTCACACAAACAATTCATTCTTCTGACTATCGAAGAGTTCCAACTTTGATACTACCCATAATTCGGTGAGTAAATACGCACTATTTTTCTTAAGTTAACAGAAGTGAAGGCAATTCCTGTCTAATGACTTTCACATGCAATGCTTATCACATCACAGAATAATTCAGGAGCCTTCTTCGATTTTCCCTGCAATTGAGGCCATGTCATTAATGTTGATTGGTGAGTAGTTTTTTACTCTGCCCTCGCTATATAAGAAAGATTTTAGCCTTGTGCGTTTAGCACTCGAATCTCCATTTTCCTCCTCAGAGCAGTCTTAGGCACCTCCATTTTCCGATTTGCTTCAAATAGTCGGTCTCCACTATCATAACTGGATCTGAATCTATTTACACACTCTTCTCATAATATTCTTCTCGCATTTGTAAACAAACTTCATACAAATTTCTCTATTACCACCTATTGTCCTGATGAAGACCCGCTTTACTACGAATCAACATAGCATGGGTCAAAACATCAGCATAAAATGTAATTGATGCCTGGATGTTTCATTTTTGGCTCGTCAACCCTTTCAAAATGTTATAGTTTGTTTGAACTACAATTGAATTTTCACTAGACATGCATTTTGTTTTTACTCAGTTTTCACTTAAGTTGCACTATTCATAAGCACATACTTTTTATCTTGCGAACACCTACTTTGTTATTATTCTTTCTCATTGATGCAATACATAGTCCTTTCTTTGTGGGCCATTCCAAATGTGTGTGGCTTGTATGAGTTGAACTATAAGAACTCTCCCTCACGACCCATTAATTTTAAGGATCCATTTTATTTACTCATCTTTGTATAGTCCTTTATGGTTCATATACAGTCTTATTCTCTTTTTTCTTTTTTTAGATACTATTTCTTTTTATGAAACAACTATTTTGTAAATCAAACACAGTTCTTTTACAAAATTTCAATATTACAAAATTATTTACACATAAAACCTCTAATGATTAACATACACACCTGGGTAGAGAAGACATGCAACCAACATCATACATACATACTGCATACATACTATTCACACAATGCACTCCATTTGTCCGAGTTAACACGTTTCAGTTGTTTATCTAATGTTCACAATGGATTCACTACATTCCGTAGGATTCAGTAATAGACTTGGTCAACGCGTTTCGGTGGAATAAGCGATATTGGACACCACCTTCTTCAGGACCCATCAGAATATTGCATAGGGATCTCTAACCCAGGAGTATCTACAAAAAGAAATATATATATAAGAAAAAGTTTATCTTTTTCTCGGTAAAGTGCCCATCTACTAACATATAGTAACATCCATTTGGACCCTAGTGATACATGCAACATGTGCTAAGCATATCCACAGACCCATGTTTACCACACCCGTGGGGAGTTTACATCATTTCCATTCATTTCTTCAGTGTGTATCTTTATTTTTAGTACCTTGCACATTGGCCCTACTTACTAGGGTCAAGGCAGGATTAAGGTGGTAAGGATAGTACTATCAATTACTCCTAACTTTTTTCCTAGCTATCGTACCGTTCGCAAATGCCCACACCTACTCTGGGCAGTTGCACAGATTTAGCTTCTACTAGACATTTTTTCCATATCTACCTGTTCATACATCGTTTAGTCACAACTTTAACTTGTCAAAGAAAGATTACAACACACTTACTCTTTTCTGTGTGTAACGCCTTTGTTTTTGTTCACAGTTAGGAATTCTACTTGCAGTTTTTCTTTTTCAACTGATTATTCTAATGGCTGATGGTAGGAGGGAGACATATATTGCCAATATTAGACTTATTATAATGATGTTCTATTATCTTTATTAGATTTGTCTAGAATCATCTGCTTACCTTTTAACAGCGTAAATTGGGTTTGGATTCGACACAATTTTTATTTCTTTAGTTGTATACTCTGTATAGATAGATAGGAAACACAGAGAGCCTAATTAGCCCATATGATATAAACTAATTCTAGTGTCCTTTAACACTAAATCTCCGATATGGGGGTACCTTTTATCAGTGTTACTTCCGTTACTCTGGTAGTCACTCCCTCTTCTGGTATTTATCTTCAATTGTTCTCTTTTTTTATTTCTTTAGTTGTACACTCTGTCTAGATAGATAGGTAACTTAGAGAGCCTAATTAGCCCATATGATATAAACTATTTCTAGTGTCCTTTTAAAACTAAATCTCCAATATGGGGGTACCTTTTATCAGTGTTACTTCCGTTACTCTGGTGATCACCCTCTCTTCTGGTATTTATTTTCAATTGTTCTCCCTTATATCTTTTCCTTTTCTAATTGTGAATCCAAAGTTTCTCCAAACTGCTCAGTAATACCTAAAAGGGCATATGTGATTACTATTATTTAAGGAAGAGTGGAACTTTGCTTCTGAGCCTCCGATGGTGGATGTAGGGGGTGAAGTACTCCACTTTTCTATTAAAACATCTCCTCATTTTACTTTGGGAGGTTCTCTGATTTACAGACCCCCGGGTCAGGCTACCCACTTTTTGGACTCCCTAGAAGAATATTTGGTCCCGAGGGCCCTAGGTTTTCCTAGGTTTCTTTTGGTTGGAGACCTAAATATTCACATGGATGTTCCTGACTCCCCTGAAGCCCACAGGCTTGGTGAAATTTTGGAGCTTGCTCAGCTCAAGCAATGGGTGACTGCCCCGACGCATACGGGTGGCCATCTGCTTGATCTGGTATGCCCCAATTTTCCCATCCAGGCCGTAGCTAATGAAAAAACGACCTGGTCTGAACATGATTTGATCAGATTTAAATGGGAGATTATGGAGCACTGTCCACCGTCATTTACATGTCAACCCCAAAAGATCAATCTGCCAGCGTTTAGACAGGCCTTGGTTAAAACTCGCCCCAATTCCAAGCTGCCTCTGGCCGATGCAGTGTGCGAATTTAATGAGTGGGTACAGCAGGCGGCTACCGCCTCCACTAAGCAGACCACGCTGACCAGATCCAGACGCTTTCCCTCCCAACCTTGGTTCTCTCCGGAATTGAGGGAACTAAAATTGGGGTGTAAAAGGCTTGAACGGGAGTGGAGACGTGATTACAGCTCTGAGGCTAAATCCACGCTACGGCTTGCCCAAAAAAATTACTATACAGCTATCAAGTCTGCTAAGGGGAACTACTATGCTGGGCGTATTGCCTTGGCGGACAAGAACAGCAGAGAGATCTTTGCCATTGTTAAAAGCTTTGTGGCACCAGTCGCTGAGGCAGTCTCCCACCCATCCTCGAGGCAATGGTGCGAGGAGCTGTCCTCCTTTTTTGTTACCAAAATAACAAGGATCCAACAAGACCTACTAGCAGCTCTTCCCACCGATGGCCTAATAGCTGATTTGTGTCCTTCCCTATGCCCTAGTCCTGAACAGCAGCTCATGAACTTTGAGCATACTTTGGAGGATTCTTCCTCTTCTCCAGTCCCTGAAATCTGGCTCTCCAGCCGATCCATGCCCGGCCCGGGTGCTTTCGGAGGTAGCAGATATAGTCTGCACTGAAATTACGCAGATAGTGAACCTCTCTCTGGCTACGGGCGTGGTTCCTCCTGTCTGGAAGCAGGCTAAGCTTCTGCCGCTCCTGAAGAAACCTGGACTGGACTGGGCAGCCCCTGGGAATTATCGACCCATTTCCCTTTTGCCGGCCCTGACGAAAATTTGTGAAAAGGTGGTATTTCGACAATTAGAGAGCTTTGTCGAAACTTCCAATGCCCTCCATCCTGCCCAATCGGGCTTTAGGGCGACTTACAGCACCGAGACGGCCCTGCTGGAGATGAGTGAGGCCATCCGGGACTGTTTAGACGGAGGTGGCAGAGCGGTCCTAATTTTATTGGACCTCTCTGCCGCTTTCGATACCGTCCCGCATGAGCTCCTACTTGGCCGGCTGGCTGACATAGGCATTGGGGGGATTGTGTTAGACTGGCTGTCCTCCTTTCTTTCTGACAGGACTCAGCAAGTCTGGCTGCCTCCCCATGCCTCTGAGCCTAAACCGCTGCTCACAGGTGTCCCGCAGGGATCAACTCTTAGCCCCCTACTGTTCAATGTCTACATCACCCCCCTGGTCTATCTAGCGGA
This sequence comes from Lissotriton helveticus, assembly GCF_964261635.1. NCBI lineage: Eukaryota > Metazoa > Chordata > Amphibia > Caudata > Salamandridae > Lissotriton > Lissotriton helveticus. The sequence continues at coordinate 168,106,655 of NC_136059.1, read as the reverse complement.
ACAGTTCGGGGCTAAGATCATAGGGTATGCAGATGATACCCAACTGCTGTTCACCTGGCCAGATGATAGCCTTGATACATCGACGGTCCATTCGTGTCTGTCCTCTGTATTTCGCTGGTTGGCCAAAGCACAGTTGAAGTGCAACGAAGACAAATCCGAAGTACTTTTTTATGGTTCCTTTCCCCCCTCGTTTAAGAGCTCCTTATGGCCTCCTGACATTCCCAGCCCAAAGGAGATGGGGAGACCTGCAAAAAATTTGGGCATCTGGTTTGCAGAGGATTTAAAATTTGAACATCACATTAAAAAACTTACTGGCACCTGCTTTTCTACTTTAAAAATGCTTCGCAAATTTTTTCCCCTGCTACCAAAAGAGGCCAGAGAGTCTGTTGCCCGAGCGCTCATACTGGCCAGGCTAGACTATGCAAATGCATTGTTCAGTGGCATCCCTGCATATCTGGTAAAACGCCTACAAATCATCCAGAACGCGGCTGTCCGTCTATTATTTAACATCCCTAGATGGAAGAGCGTTCGTGCGGAGATGCGCTCACTCCACTGGCTCCCTGTTGCACAGCGCATCCTGTTTAAATCTCTGGTTCTGGCGTTTCGTGCTACCCACAGTCTCGGCCCCCAGTATCTGAGAAAAAGATTTATTTGCTATGCCCCTGCGCGTTCCCTGAGATCCTCCACTCTGTTCAAACTGACCCTCCCCCGCTTCAAACGCGCCAGACTTGGCGGTCAGTCGATCTCGGTGGTGGTGGCTCGCGCCTGGAACGCTCTTCCTTTTCATCTGCGCTCCACACCTACAGTTGCTGCCTTTAAAAAACATTTGAAAACGCATCTGTTTAATAATGTAAACTAAGATTCTCTCCCATGTTCTGTTATCTGCTTTTATTTTCCCCGCGCCAGGATACTCTCCAGTAACGGAGCGCGTTATAAAATGGTTTATACTTATACTTATACTTATTATTTACGCTGTAACTATCCATTTGATCATAGTATTACTGACAGACAATTTCTATTGTCTCCTTCTGAGAAAGCGAAATGTTTCTAACTACCCAGTCTATCTTAATGACTAGCTTGTAGCTAATCCATTAAGTCTACTTAGAATTGCAGATAACCCCAGCAAGAGTTCCAACCTTTACTTACTTCCTTCCCATCTAGTTGTATCCTATCACCAGAGCTCGTGACACAGCATCCGTCCACACCTTCGGATTGCTGCTCACTGACTCCCGCTATTTATACACCTATTCACAGTGCTTAATATGCTCATAATTGTTTAATTCAAGACATCTGTTTGCCAAATGCCAGGAGATTTCAAGTTGGTCGTGATCACATGATCCGTTAAAGCCAATCACTTATCCGAGCAGAATTGGATTCCTGCAGCTAATATTTGTGTCAATATGTCCGCCATTTTGTAGTGGAAGGATGTCATATATCCCTTTGTGCCATATTTTATAAATGTTTACAGAAACGCAATTCTAATTACTTTCTCACATGATAATGTTGTACCATGTATTACATTATAATTACAGCGATCGTCCAATCATACGATTTTAGTTTATAACCAACGCGATCTAACAACGAAAAGTTTAGATTCCGCAAGCTTTTTTCAGTGTATTATATTTAAAACTCTCACAGATATACCAACGTTAGTTTTCTCTTATTTTATGTAGTTTGACGATTTCACTGTTTAAAGACAATTAACATGGAGACCGAACACATATGCGTCGGCCATCTTACCCATTTTTGTGTGATGAATACCCCAATACTGACCTCCCTAAACGGAATTATCAGCACGATTACTAACTTCTCTATTAAATACTAAAGGATCAAAGATGGCTCATACTTTAATAATCAAACACTTCTCACAGAGGATCGTGAAGGGAAATCGGAAATTAACCGATTTCCGTCGGCCACCTTGGACGTACTTTTGTGACATACGGACCTTATACATAAACAGATAACACTCTCTTTTTTTATTTGCGGCTATATCTATTTTATTATATAATACAATGCATGTATCTCATAACTGTTCTCAACACTTCTCACAGATGATCGTGAGGGAAAATCGGAACTAACCGATTTCCATCGGCTCTCTTGAACGTACTTTTGTGATATGTAGACCATGTACATAAACAGATAAACCATATTCTCTTTTTTAATTGTGGCTATATCTATTTTTTATATAGTGCAGTACCAGTATCTCATAACTATTAGTACCTACAATATGATAGTCTTTACTATACTTTTATAGAGCAACAAAGGTTTGTACAATTGGTGTCAATATTCGTAGATGGTTATTTTGATGAATTCACAACCTCCTAAAATTTGCATTTAGGATGGAGGACCCTTAGCTTCTTTTCATAGAGACACATGGGTGAGCTTATAATAGTACTAAGTCACAAAGTTACCTGATACCTGAAAGGTTATTTCAACTAGCTAATGATATATTATACTAGATGTTTGCTAGCTTATTCCAATATTCACTGTCTATTGAGCATATTAGTTACAATGCCACATTTACCAATCTTATCACTGGATCGGTTGTAACATTAAATATTTGGTTAAAGCATCATGAAACATTCGTCTAGCAATGCAGGGAAGGTTAAGATGTTTTTTGTTCATTATTTCCTTCTACATGGCTATGTTACCATGTCCTGGTAACATTCCATTGTATTTCCTGATTTAATCCCTGTTTCACGCTGTCAAGAGTGAATATCCAGAAGGTTTCCCTTCTTTTGCGGATTTCCTCCATTGGCGTTGCAATCTGTCCCTTTACTTTTTCAAGGATACACCATTTAATGTCCATCTCTGAATGTCCATGTGTTAAGAAATGTTGGGTCAAGGGCGCTTCTGTCCTGCTGTTTCTTATTGAGGATTTGTGCTCACTGTATCTTACCCGAAACTCTCGTGAAGTTTCGCCTATATAGCAGATGTTACACGGGCAGATAAGGGCATAATTTATGTTACTGCTCCTACAATTTGTGAGGTCTCTTAATTTAAATTTCTTACAATGATACTCAAAGCAATCTGTGACAATAGCTGAGTCACAGGCATGGCATGAGCCACATCTGTGATTGCCCAGGATTGCTGGGAGGCCTGTAATTGTAGACTGCCGTACCTGTGGTTTATCCGGTCTCGTATGTACAAGAATGTCTCTTAAATTCCTACGGGCTTGTATGAATTGCACATGTAGAGGACCTTCACCAGGTCTTGTCCTCAATCCTAAACAGTTTCTGTAAAGGTTACTCTTGATCTGCCACTCTGTCTCCTAACATCAACTGGGTGAGGAGTTTAGGTGATGGAAAAGTGGTCTACAAGTGATGGTCAGTAATGGTCAGTAATTCGGTTTCCATTAACCCAGGAGAATTCAGATCCCAGTGTCATCTCGCTTGCACCCATGAAATAGGCAAGAGCAAGGATCATATCATGATCCTGTTCTGTGAGTGGGTGAACGATGGGGCGTGCTCCCCATTTCTGTGAAAATGCATTGTTTACATAGTACACACTGGAGGGCAAGTTTACTAAAAGCTTTAATGCAGAGCAGCAATCAAAGCATGAGAGGGAGGCAGCAGGGCAGTGCCACATCTACTAACCTGTTGTTCTGCCCTAGACTGTTGCACCTTAGGCTGCCTTGCACCAACGCACACAGCCTTCCTCCCAGGTGCAAGGGTGTGTGTGTTCTGTTAAGCAAAGGTTTTGAACTTGAAGGGTACCCTTCCCATCTAAAATACTATGAGACAGAGTTAATATTTTCCAAAGTTGTATGTGTGCTTTACATTACAACGGACATGCAAATTAAAAAAGGTTTTAATGACACTTTTCTTACATATTACATCTGCTTTGAGAAGATGTCAGTTTTGAGGCAAACCCACCTCTAACTTTTTTTAGTAGATACGGGGTTGCGTCAAAAACTATTGGTGGCTACATGGGAACACCCATGTACGACCCATTGTACACCCCTTTGTGTATAGTAGCGCAATGTTCCTTATATCAGAGTTACTTTCAAACAAAAAACAAGTCATGCACTAGAAAGCAAATAACAAAATAACACTGTGGGGGATATTTACAAGAAAATCCAACATTTTCAGAACTCAGCGATCCGCTGTATTTGCAAAAATATAGTGCACCCTGGCATTTCCCCAAGCGCTGGCACTAACATTAGCTGCCTAGCGCCAATGCAGGCACCCTTGCACCATGTTGCCATGGTGCCTTTGGTTTTCGCTGCAGGGGGTTTGTTTATGTGCAGGAAGGGACACCTTTCTACACATGAAACAATCAATTATGACAATTTGCTCTTTCTATGTGTGCTGCAGAATGTCATTCTAAGAGCAGGTATTAGCTGGCATTTTTGGCACTGCCCTAACCTTGTAAATCTGGGGCAGCGTCCAAAAGCAATAGGTGCTGCAGTGGAATCCCCACTGCCTGCCCCTCTGCTGCAGCAGACTGCAGCAGAGAGGGGCATATTTACAAGGTGGCGATAAGCCACGTTAAGTGGCTCAGCATAAAAAAAAGTGATGCTTCGATGGCGTTAGGGGTTGTAAACATGCCTCTTTGTGTCTGGTTGTGTCACTTTTCTGTTAGTAAATCTCAGCGGCTGCTTTCCTGCAAAATCATGATTGGCCGCAGTGCATTCTGGGAGCCTGCGCCCGGAAAAGCGCTCTGCAGCGGACGGCGTGGCGATCAGGTAAGTCATTTTTTAAAAATGATTATTATTTTGTACGCCGACCCCTCCCCAGCTCCCTCCTCTGGCTCGCCCCCCACTTTGGCAGGGGATTGGCTGCTACTGGTAAATCTGGGCCTAAGGCTACACAGTTTCACTGCAAATGCACCCAATGTCATGTTCTGCTTCTATGCAACGGATCAAATAAAATCCTACCATTAGCCTAGAACTGAATAAAAAGTGCAACCAAGCACATTACATTAAAGTGCATGAAGTGGTAAAGCTATACCTGTTGGCTATATATGTGTGTGTGCTTGTTATGTATCAAGTGCTTTGTATATATGCTTATTGAAAGTCATTCTTAGTATGCAGAGCCCCACCAGCAGTGATCTTGGAATCCCTGTGAACAGCCCATCTTCCCTGTTAGAGGCTTCGGCTCTTTATTATCTGGCGCTGATCCTAGAGAGGATGCACAGGTCTTCATTAGCTCTAACGAGACACAATGTCCCCAGAATCTCAGGGCTGAGACCAGCAGCGAGGAGGGCGTAGACACAGTCTCTGAGTCACGTCGCTTGTGGGAGGTCAGCGTAAATCTCCCATTTACCTCTTGCCATGTGCTGTTAAATTGAATTTGCAGCTATGCTTTCCCTGGGTGATTTCCAGAGAGCATTAAGTGAATGACTGTTATTACCGGCCGCTCTGCCGGCTGCAAGGGCGCGGTGCGCTTGAGAGTGCGCCGTGAACTGGTCACTCCCTCCAGCAGCCGGTCATTCACTGGAGGATGCAGTTTTTTTTCCTACTACTAAAATAAGTGCCATTAAATGTCTTGTAATTGCTGAGTTTACTGAGTAGAGGTTCTTAGTGATAATAAAAGTATTTTTATGAAATAATAACACTGTTTGTGTCATATGGTTAGATGTATGACGTTACATCGCATTCCGTTGTGACGCTGCCTTTACCACGCATGCATTACAATGCGAAAGCCATTACAATGCAAATCTTTACCAGGCATTCATTTCAACAAATGTGCCTTTACCACACATTTCTTTACTACAAAATTCATTGTAAAAGCATGTATGTTAAACACATGCGTGGCAAAGGTTTCCCTGACCGCTATCCTAAACCCTAATCCCAGTCCCTGGCAACCCCACCTCCCGGCCCGAACTAGTCTAAAAAACGCTTTTCCTGCCCCAATTCCTAAAACCCTACCCATAACCTAACCCACCCTGTTACCCAGTCCTTCCCTGCCCTAAACCTATGCCTGCACGACCCCCCTCCTTGACACACATCCCTTCCTCTATCCTAAATTCTAAAACATTACCCATATGCCCCACTCCCCAGCCCTTCCCCAACGCACAACTCTCAAACACCACCCCTACGCTCGCCTCGTCCCCATCCTTTCTTTAACCCAAACCCACTGGCGTAACGAAAATTAAGGGGGCCTCCTGCACGGTGCGAAGAGGGCCCCCCTCCAGGCTCAATTAGGAGCTCTCTGGCCAGAGTGCAGTGCCGAGGGGGCCCCTTGGAGCTTGGGGCCCCCCGCACTGCAGGGGCTGCGGGGGCCTGTGTTACGCCCCTGCCCAAACCCTGAAAAATATTAGCCTCCTGCCCCGCGCCCAATCTCCCTAACCTCTCTCCTCGTGCAGGTAGCTCAACTGAGGGGCGGTGTGACGAGCTGAAGAGTCTCTCCGTTTCCTGTAATGATGTGTATTGCCTACCAACACGCCATTTTCCACACATATGCCCTTACTACTAAACATATGCCTTTACCATACATACCTACACAACAAAATTTGGTGTAAAAGCATGTGTTGTAAAAGCATATGCGTAGTAAAGGATTTTTCCCAATCTAGCTACTGTGAGTAACACATGGGTTGCCTCAACTAATTGTTCCAGGCATACCACTCTCCATGAGTTATCAAACAAAAATAGAGGGCCCCTGAAATACTTTAGGCAGGGGACCAGGGGATAATACAATGAAATCGTAAACAAAAGAAAATTACCCTGCTGCTGATTATTGGAAACAAAATATCTTGCTATTATCAGGGACAAATGTTCCCACAGAAGGACCATACCACACAAATAGAAATTGAAATGATGTATTGCATAAGCTAACGCATCAAGCTATTATTATTTAATACAACATTCTCTCAGTACATTAGAATTCCTTATATAAATCCTTTCAATAAATACAGCATATTCAAAGCCAGTACTCAATTCATATTAGAGAAAAAACAATTTTTGTCCCCTAGTCAAAAAGCATTAAAAACTCCTCATCCATACCTACTCCCATCTCATGTCACTCAAACCATACATACACAACTCTTGTCTGTCACGCACTGTATAATGTTCTATTTGGTTTCCACAATACACATAAAAAGAAAAAGGTAACAAACAACAAGTGCAAAGAACAGTGCATCCAAATACTAAAGAACAGTTTAATATTTTGTAGGTTTTTCAATATTGACTAGGCACATTATTATTATATGTATTCAAATAGATCCAATCATACTAATTCAGCATCTTAACCAATGCTCTGTCCATTATTGTGAAAATGTATATAGGTTTCTTAATACAGCGTTGGCATCCTGGTGCTCCTGTTTTAGCCTGTGCCAACGCGCATTACGGTACTACTACTATAAGGGTTACACCGTCATCAGGGCGCTCATACAAGCTCTTCCAATAATTACTAGTGGAATGGAGTGCGGGGGACAAAGCGGAAGAAACGTATTAAATACCAGATAGAGAACTGATACATTAACATTCGCTGGGGAGACACTACCCCTGGGTCCCTCTAGAGAATTATGCCCAACCTCTCAGGACAGAATTATCTGTTCCTGGTCCAGTGGGAAAATGTTTCTCCCACGTCAAAAAATGACTCTGGCCAATAAGGAGCATTGATTAAGACACTTAAATTATCATGATGGATCTATTTCAATACATATAATAATGATGTGCCCAGTCAATATTCAAAACCTACAAAATATTAGGCTGTTCTTTAGTATTTGGGTGCACTATCTTTTGCTCTTGTTTGTAACCTCTTTCTTTTTATGTGTATTGTGGACACCAAATAGAACATTATGCAGTGTGTGACAGGTGAGAGTTGTGTATGTATGATTTGAGTGACATGAGATGGGAGTAGGTATGGATGAGGAGTTTTGAATGTTTTTTGACTGGGGAACGATTTCTTTTTCTCTATATTACTAATAGAGTACTGGTTTTGATGATGCTGTATTTATTGAAAGGATTTATATAAGGAATTCTAATGTACTGAGTTAATTTTGTATTAAACAATTATAGCTTGATGTATTAAGTCATGCATATCATCATTACTATTCCTACCTCCAGGAAGGTTGTTCCTGGGTCACAGCAGTGACTAAAGACATTCGTATTGTGACATCTGTGAGGTTGCTGCCGGTCTCGACCCGCCACAATCTTGACCTTTCACTATTAATTCTAGTATTGGCAAGAGTAGTTTTTTCACGTGAGAGAATCATTTTTCCCACTGGATCAGGCACAGATAATTCTGTCCTGAGAGGTTGGGTGTCGTTGCCTAGATGGACCCAGGGAGAAGTGTCCTTCCAGCAAATTTTTAATGTACCAGTTCTCTTTCTGGGAGATACGTTTCTTCCACTTTGTCCCCCAAACTCCATTCCACTATTAATTATTGGAAGAGATTGTATGAGTGCCCTGATGAAGGTGTAACCCTTATAGTGGTCATCACCGAAACATGGTATGGATGATGAGTTTTGAATGTTTTTTGACCGTGGGACAAAAATAGTTTTTTCTATTGTATTAATTGAGTAAAGGCTTTGATTAAGCTGTATTTATTGAAAGGATTTATATATGGAATTCTAATGTGCTGAGAGAATGTTGTTTTAAACAATTATAGCTTGATGTATTAGCTCATGCATATCATCATTTCCATTTCTTTTTGTGTGGTTTGGTCTTTCTGTGGGAACCTTTGTCCCAGATGAGAGCGAGATATTCCGCTTCCAATAATCAGTGGCAGGGTGATTTTCGTTTGTTTACTGTTTCACTCTCCAGGGGTAACCTTACATTATTTACCTACATTATTCCCTGAAAGTTAAAGCTTAAAGAAGTAGTACTTGGCAATTCAGTGAACTCCCAATAGAATCTGCTTCCTGTTTCTCAAGGACAGCTGCAATGCTTTCACAAGGACTGGCTAGATGCTCTTGACTCACAGACTCCCCAAAACGACTCCTACACATATCATGTCCAAAACGTTAGTTAGAAACACACATTCCAAAATGCTACTTGTTGTGGCAAGCCGGTTTTGTTTTCTATCCACCACAAGAGGTCAGTAGGACAGGCATTGTTTTATGAATTAGATTTAAAAAAAAAAAAAAATTGCACAGCCAGTCTATTATTTTCACCGAGAGAAACAGCCTGGGTGGTGCTAAACACAAGGGCCTGATTCACAAAGGTTATCTCACACTTTTGTGTAAGTTTACTCTTTTTTGGTATTCACAAAACTACGATTTAATTGTAACTTTATGACTGTGTAAACTCCACAGTCCAGGCAGAGGACTATCAAGCCTATCTTTTTACGTACTGAGTTGTACAGTTTTCCACCCCGCCTTCGGAGTGTATGCAGTCATAAATTTAACACTAACTCAAAGTTTTGTAAATACCGAGAAAGAATAAACTTACACAAGCGTGTACATTAACGTTTGTGATCCAGGCCGTAATTTATTTTGCAGTAAAGGAGCAGTTTCCCCTCAACAACTTGAGTCCTGACAGCCTGCAACACCCCAAGGTGTTTCCAACGAGCAGGTTTTGTCAGATCCTTACAACTTGAAAATGGCAAGTGAATGATGTCTGAGTGCAGACAGATTACTCTGTGCTTCAAGGGATTTCTAATGGGAATAGATAATATCGGCTATTAGAACAGTGGCACCTTGTGCCTCTACATTTCCAGCAGGGGAAGCACTTCCTTCTACTTGTGTGAGCCCAGACAATTTGCTCCTTGTATATGGGTAGACCATCTTCATATCTGTGGAGAGGTTCCTCTACCTGTATGGGATTGTCAGTGCAGGAAGGATATCTTATTACCGGATGGAGTCCTGAAAAATTGATCTGCCTCCAGGGAGCTTCCAGTGGTATTCATCATTCCAACCCTTTGAAGCTCACTAGACCACGCATCCTATACGGCATTCTTCACGATCTGAGCTCCAGCCGCATGCTTTCAGCTGTTTGAACTCTGGTAAATTGTTCTACCTCAGGGATTTCCGGTAGTGGTGGCACATCCTGACAGATGTTCTTGCCAGATTACAGTAGAAGGATGGGACATGAGGGAAATGCAATCCTCTTGTAGTCTGAGCCCTGATGATTGCTTTGCTCACATGGTATCATTTCTTTGAGAGAAGTACATCCATGAAGGCAAACTTCTGTCAAATATTTGCCCTGAGATCCTGCTTTATATTTCACTGGGCAAACCATCAAGCACTTTTGCACAACACACTTTCGCTTGAAAGGAAACCTCAGAGCTGAGATTTAATGAGCCTCGGAATAGAGCGGACACATTTCTCTCCTCCAGATATTGCCCTTTGATATCACTTGGCTAGCTACAAGCCAGTGTGAATGTGGCTATATTCCATCCCACCACAGTCACCATGTGCAGGTTCACTAATGCTATCCTGCCTAGGAAAACAAACAAGACGATGGACGGAATGTTGCACAAAGCAAAACATTCACCCCCAGTCACAGATATGGGTTTAATCCATCGTTACTTTGCTCACCAAGCCACCCCAGTTCAGACATGGCCATATGCAAATCAGTCTTGACCCTGTGCCTCATGGGAACAGTCCAGCCCGAATTGCCAAGCCATGTCTTCCCTGGACCGGAATCAAGCATCCTAGGACCGGTTTCTGGCTATCAGCCGTCTTCAGCCAGGGTGTGGTAGGCAAAAAAACGATGGATTTAGGGCCAGATCTCCGTACTGGGGTGAATGTATGACATTGTTTTGCATTCTGTCCATCAACTGTTGTTTTTGCATCCTGCCTAGGAGCCAGCAAATCTTCAGGGCTTTTAAATAAGATTTTGTGTTGATTATCCAACCTGTCTCCTTGTTATGCACTTTATTCGGGCAAACCTTTAAGGACTCCTGCACAATGCACTTTCTCTTTCGTCTTGACATGCATTTGAATTCCTCCACAATACGCTTGTTTTTATGTAAGATTTTTATTAACTGATATAAATTCACTCATTAATTCGATTTGTGAGAAGTACGTCTTTTTAGCCACTAGATTCCAGTCAGACTGTGCTGTGTATATCTTATTTCCTACAATAGAAGTAAATCCTGTGGGCTGTTTGAATCCCACAGGTTGTGCAACCATCAATGGCTTCCTAATGGGAGACGTATATCCTGTGATTGGTCATGCCGCCACAGGATATCCTGTTAAAAATAGATTACGATGTAGGAAGCACAGTCCTTCAGTGCAAATGCACAGACAGATAGTCCTCCCAGCTAGCTACTCCCTGTGATAGAAGGGTCACACACTTGAAACACACTAGTAAGGCCTCAAATTATACAATTCTTAGATGCTTATATAGACCCTGTCAATGGCTCACCAGCCTGCTGGGGTGGTCGAGGGATGGATATGGTGGAGGACCATCCATCAAGAGTAAAGATCCAGGCCTTGATGAGGAAGTCATTTAGCTTCTGCAAGCATTTTCATCAGCTGGCCACCTTCTTAAGGTGGAAGGTCTCATACAGGCCCATGCATCAACCATTGTTGCGAGCGCAAACTGTGCAATTCTCAGAAATTGTCTGTTTCCGCCAGCAAAAAGGGCATTTACGATGCATCAAGGTTCAAGGCACTCGCAAATTGAGAATTTGAAATTGATTGTGATTTCTCAAATTGAGATTACATTTAAGGAATCGCAGTTTGCTATTTCTTAAATGCAATGCAAGAACAACTTTAGAATAGCGATTTTGCTACTAGGGGGTGCAAATTACCATCAAGTTTAAGTTGATGGTAATTTGCAAAAACTTTGAAAAAAGCACTAAAGTGCATTTTTCAAAGTTTTAGGTTACACACATACATGCCCTTTGGGCATGTGGGTGCGCAACATGTGTGCACAGAGCAATTTCAGGGGTGCAACAGGGTGTCCTTTTGACACCCTTGCATCCTTGAAATTGCATGCGCAATTTGCGAGTACCTATTGGCACTCGCAAATTGCGCATGCAATCTCCCATTCATTCCAATGAGCCTGTAGGCCCATAGGAATGAATGGGAAGGCATTCCTTCATTGCGACTCGCAATTTACGAGTCGCAATTAAGGAATGTTTGGGAATTGCTAATTTTATAGCGATTACTACATGCATAGGCTTTTGCAATTCCTTAATTTCAATTCCTTAATAATCGTAATTAAGGAATCGCAAAAGCCGACCTTGATGCATGTACCTGTAAGTCTTATATTTTCTACCACAAACCCCTAAAGTTGAGGTTTAGTTCAGCAAAACAAAACATCGCAGACCCTGGCCACTTCTACACTCCTGTCCAACTGACCACGCCTCGGGCCTCTGCCCTGTGTGTCTCAGACTGTCAAGGATGTAGGAATATATTTTTTATGCAAATCTCACATTTTCAACTCGAATCTACTTTACTCTGTAATGTCATCATGCACCTCTCCCTCCCTGATGTATTCTTCCATTCCTGCAAGCTGCTTAGTGGAGGAAGCTGATACAATTTCTGATTATGGCATCCCAAGTCTACTGTATTGTACTCTACTTCTTCATATCAAACATCTTCAGGGATAGGCGAGCAAGGCTTTGATACGACCACGTGAAACCAGCCCGTAAAGTGCTCCAGCTGCTTCCGGCAGAGTCTGTGATCAGCTGTAACTCTCTGTAGCATTCACAATGCTTACTGGCACTGAAGGCTTGAATGCCTAGAAATATTGAGTCTGTGTTATATCCCTGTCATGGCTTTTTTTATTGCCCACCACTGACTGGATCCACCAGTGATCCTTGAAAATTCAAAAGGACTGTAGTGTTTTACTTGTGGAACAAGTGTTCAAAGTCCAGGACACACCATAATGATCGTAGCAATAAAATACCTAGGGCCTCATTTATGAGAAGTGACGCATCGCTGTGTGAAAGCAGCGATGCGTCACTTCTCAGTACGCCCTCCTTACGACATGATTGATGCGTCATATTTACTGTATGACGCAGGGGCGTAGCTAGAGCTTGTGGCGCCCGGGGCTATCCCTCAGATTGCCGCCACTGGGGGGCGGGAGGGAGGGGTGCTGGGGTAAAAGGATGGCGAGCCCTTGAAAGAGGTCCGAGAGACACGTAATATCGCCCCTAATCGTTCTTCGTCATACGCGCTGTCGGGCTCTTATCACACCATTGATCAGTGAAATCTCAGGCTGTGCAACTCCTTTAAACCTATCAGCCACTCATGTCTTTAGGCACAGCAGCTGCTAAAACTGACTTTGCAATGGATCACTAATGGGCAGTATAATCAGCTTCTTAAATTGCAAGGCAAAAGCATGGATCAATATCTCAATAATGCTCAAAGTGAAAACGAAAATATATACACCTTTCTCAATAATGGCTATAAAAAAAACCCTAAAGATAATCCATGTCAGAAATGCAGTTCCTGTTTACAGCACTAAACACTGTGTCAACGACGCAGATGTTTACAGTTCATCTTTCATTACATGAGACTATTTTCTATTTTTCAATTATTGAGTTATATCAGTCCTAGACAACAAATGAACTTCTTTTAAAATAAGGCATCCTGTACCTTTCTTCTGACTAATAGAATTGAGTCTACACACAATTATTATAAAATAAGATTTAAGTAGAACATAAATAAGTCCCACAGGACTATTGATGGAATATAATACAATTACCCTGCTTCTGGTTGGCATATAAGGTTCTCCATTTCCTGTTCACACAGAAACAGAATTGGGGCACCTCTGGGGAGTATAAAGTTGTATACTGTTAATGGTGCATGTTTTACATGAGATCTCTATCATTGTGTATATGTGGAAGAATACTACTGGATAAGCTCAGAGACACCCCTGCCTGCTATTGTACTGGGGGAAAGATAGGGCAAACAGACTGGGGTCAGCACTAGGGAGTACTGTGTGTGCATGCTACTTATGGAGCATGTTCTACATGAGATCTCTCAAAACAAGGGTACCATTTAGTGTGTATGGAAAAATGCTACTGGCTAAGCTCTGAGTCACTATTGCCTGCTGCTGCCCTTGGAGAAAGAAGGAAGGTTCACACAGAATGGAAGTATGCCTCTAAATAAGAGTGTCAAGGTAGAAGTACCATGTAGTAGGTATGGGTTAATGATAATGGCAAGGATGAGAGACATCCCTAACTATCACTACCTTGATACAAAGAAGATGGAAAAAGAATTGGACACCGTAAGGGAGTCATGTGTGTGTGTATACAACATATGGTGCACCCCTCTACATGAGTTCTCTCACAGCAGAGGTACCATCTAGTATGTATGGAATCTCATACATTATTGTGCTTTATGCATCGTCATGCATTCATTGGAAATGCATGATAATTAACTTTATACAGTGCATTTTCAACACCCTACCCTTTGTCAGACACAGTCCCACCTTCTTTGCATGTGCTGCTCCACCAAACTTAGTCTCAGCAAACATGGTTCCTCGAAAGCAGATCAGAATTGAAGGCGGTATGACATAGTGTGCCTAATAGAGAATCTTGTGTGAAACATACATCATGAGTAACAAACATCTTATCTAACAGTCAGAATGCCCAAAGGCTTGAATGCTTGCTTTACAACTGCAGATGTTACAGTCCACATTTAAAAAGGACTCCATTAATCCCTGCTCCTAAAGCAAAACCTTTCCACATTTTCAAAATCACACATCCAGACACAATGAATCATACGTTTGTGAATTAGTGCATAGAAAATGTTACATAAGGCAAAGACCACCAAACGTTGTAAGATTCATATGCCACCCATGCTGGTAGGCACTTTTTAAGAGTGCTGGGTCTGGAGAAGAACAGACTCAGAACATAACACAGTGTTTAGGATCGACTTTAATAAAAATGGATTTCTTACCCAAACAAACCGTTTTTAGCAACATCAAAATAGAAAGACTGAGAAAAAACACATTATTTTCTAAATGTACCATGCAGCTCTTAGATAGCAGTTCAATAGCTCACTGTTCTAAATTACGAATGTAACTTCTGAACTACACAGTAACAACAGAATCGCTGTGACAAAAGCAGTAACCCACAGAGCTGTGCCCATAAAATATTATTCTTTGATATGCATGGCACAGGTCCTTTGCAGCAAGCGTATTACAGTATTGCCAAGTACCACGCATCAGGGGTTGGACTAAGGCATTTTAGTACTGATGTCCACATCACCGCACTAAAATGTGTTAGTCACGCATACTATAGCTCCTGGAAGAATTACAACACGTCACTTCATATTATGATAAAAGCAGCCACTGCCAGCACCTGCTGCGCTACTGGTTGTCCTGCGCCGCAATTAGGAGCTTATAACCGACTACGCTTTGGCTGTTAGAGAGTAGCAGTGTACAGTGTCAAAACATCTCTAAAAACACACATATACTTCTGTTCTGCAGCTTAAATACATTTGCACCAGGCCCGGCCCTCCACCTGGTTGTCTGGTGTCACTGCAGACACAAAATCTGAAGGGGTACAGGGGGAGGGGAATGGGCGAGGCAGCCCCCCACTCAAACAGTATTCAAACAATTAATGCCTCACTCATTAATACACATCCAAGTACAATCGTAGACCCGGTAGAAACACAATTTAAATGCTACCAGAAATAAATGTTATATAACATAAATTCCAAGGTCTGGACGTGTTCAATAAAAATACAATCACACAGGAACAGCACATTCACCTAGAAAAGTGTGAAGAATAGAGAGAGCACCTCACGGTAGAACAACCCGAGGGGGTTCCCGGTTGATGATTACCGGTATACCCACTTCTCATCATTGGCGACTCTCTCTATTGTGAAAAGACAAACGTGCACTCAACAGAAGAGTAGTGCGGACGTGAGAATAGTGAAGGAAAAACACAAATAGTGACCAACGTATCAAAACACTGATACCTGTTAGCAGTGTCAAAAGTACACTCAACAGAACCCCAAACAAACCACAACACCAAAAGAAAAATAAATCATTTGTGTAGTGGTGCTTTGCTTGCTATTACCGTTTTATTCTGATGCAGCAGAGCACTACTTAATTAAAAATGGATATTTCCTTGAGGAATGGAATTTTTATGGTATATGAAATATCCATTTTTAATTAAGTAGTGCTCTGCTGCATCAGAATAAAACGGTAATAGCAAGCAAAGCACCACTACACAAATGATTTATTTTTCTTTTGGTGTTGTGGTTTGTTTGGGGTTCTGTTGAGTGTACTTTTGACACTGCTAACAGGTATCAGTGTTTTGATACGTTGGTCACTATTTGTGTTTTTCCTTCACTATTCTCACGTCCGCACTACTCTTCTGTTGAGTGCACGTTTGTCTTTTCACAATAGAGAGAGTCGCCAATGATGAGAAGTGGGTATACCGGTAATCATCAACCGGGAACCCCCTCGGGTTGTTCTACCGTGAGGTGCTCTCTCTATTCTTCACACTTTTCTAGGTGAATGTGCTGTTCCTGTGTGATTGTATTTTTATTGAACACGTCCAGACCTTGGAATTTATGTTATATAACATTTATTTCTGGTAGCATTTAAATTGTGTTTCTACCGGGTCTACGATTGTACTTGGATGTGTATTAATGAGTGAGGCATTAATTGTTTGAATAATGGTGTCACTGCAGAACATAAACACAGCCAGGATCCGGCACTTGTACCATCAACAGAAAGCCTGCAACGATAATCCCAAGCAGTGGCTGAATTTTGGTTTGTTTTCCTGTTACCATGCTCACCACGCAAACAGCATTGTGAGACTCTCACAGCGTACTCTCTATGATTGTGCTGCTGGCAGGCAGCTTGCACTGGAACAGTGTGGGGGAATTTTTCTGCTGTGAACAGCCCCGATTCTGCCCTATGGACAGTTTACCTAAAGATAGCAAGCAACTTAGCCATCACCAGCGCCTGGCCTTCGAACACGAAGGGGTCCCTGTAGACCATCCAGTGGGCAGTGGCGGGAGCAGTTTAAAGTGGGCACTGCTAACTAGTACTTAGGAGCACCTAGAGTAACAGCGAAGGACAGTGACTAAGAAGGTCAAAGAGTAGCCTTGTCTGGCAGGCCTTGGGCCTGTAGGTAACCTCAGCAATGTCTGCAGACCGGTCCACCACACTGGGTTTCACCACGCACTCTGCAGGCTTTGCCCGGCAGCACCTTCAGGATACTACAGGTGATTTCAGCGCACCTTATCACTAGACTAACTTGAGTGCTGCAGCTGGGGCAGTACCAGGCCGGGCGAGGGGGAAGAGGGTTGGAGGACAAATAGGTTTATTCAGTCACTAGTTTTGATTGTCTTCACCCTCAGGTAATAGCATTCAAAATAAAGGCACACTGTATGTTTCAAGATAAATCCAAGTTAAAGTAATCAGTAGGAAATGCATTTTTTTGCATTATGAAATTTTATAGATTAATTCCATCACTGCAGATTAATGTAACCATACAGTAAAGGAACAGATTTTTGGCTGGCAGGGAGGTAAGGAGTGGTGGTTAACGACTTCTGTATTTATAGTGGTACGATGTCAGAGCTTATGACTTAAAGCACAAAGAATATACAACTCATTATTTTAACAGAGTATAAAGTGTTTTTGAAATGTTATGTTTTGCTGTGGAATGTCACTCATAAGTCACTGCAAACATGGAACATCAGCAATGCGAATACGTAGAAGCTACGATATTAACCCTCTGGGCTACCTTACACAAGTGAAAACTGCCACTAGATGAAACTCCCATCTCTCCCCAGCAGGTAAATTAATCACCAGAAGTTAACTAGGCACTTTGTGTGTTGCCCAAAACCAAAACTGCTCAATATACAAGGAACTTTCTATTGCTTTAAACACAACGACACTGCTACAAAACTGAAAAATAATGCTCCATTACCGAAGAGAAGAATATTTACATGTGCAGGCCCATTTAAAACACTTTCCCTGTTACTGTGAAGGTTTGTCTCCGTGTCCAAGGGCAAGGCCAGAGCCTGCAACACACACTCTCTTTCGCTACGAAGCCTGACCTTTGACACCCCTATGAATGGTGCTTCTCTTGGCGTTAGTCTTGATATTCGTAGAGGTAGGGTCCACGTGTCTTTGCTCTTTGTCAAAGGAAAGTGCAGTGGGTTTTCGAGCCTGTGTGTAAATGCTCCTTGTCACTCTGCTCCCTGTTGTGACCCTCGTGCAAATGGTATAGATTGAAAGCAAGTGCTTATGTGCCTTCTTCTCTGCATTGCCGAGAAATGATGAAGTGTGTGTAGAGATGTCGCCCTACAACGACTGATGCACCATCTGTATGCCAGTGCCCGTCCCTCCCTGTGCATACAGCGGAGGTCAAGTGCCCCTCTCTGCGATCCCTGCTCCTTGGCCTCCATCTGAAGGCCGCGCTTACCCTCATTTTATCAAATTATCCAAGGGTTAAGCACACTAACTTAAATTTTTTGCAAGTGGAGCAGCAATTCGATTTTGTCCGCCTCGTGGCCGCAACAACTCCCGCATTCAAAGCCGCCGCCCGGGGATGATTCAGACCGAGTCTCAGGTTACTGGATGCATTCATGCACGGTACCACGTACGTTGGTGCGCGCATTGCGTTACAGGACAGTACAAGTCTGCCATAGGCGGGCTCTGCTGCATGATAAATGTTTGCAGGGCCGTCATTGGTAGCGCTTTCACGCGCTACCAGATTGACGGCCCGGGACCCAAACTTGAAGGTGCACTTTTAAAATAATATTAGGTGGTGCGTGCAATGCAGTAAGTAGCGTTTACACACACTGGCCCATCAAGGCTTATTTATGCTGCGCAACGCACTTTGGCTGCCAATGATGATTACTGTTGTGTTCATTTCATTATGATACTGCTGAGGCGCCGCCCGGCCACCCCCAAAATAGTGCCGCCTGGGGCGGACCGCCCCCCTCGCCCCCCCTAGCTACGCGGCTGGTATGACGCATCATGTCGCAAGGAGTTACAGATACACCAGTATTTCTGACGTATCTGTATGGCGCAAAAGTGACGCATTGCTGGAGTGTGTCACAAAAGTGACGCAACTCCTGCAATGTGTCCTTTCACATGGGGCAAGCCCCATGCGTCAGTCTCACGTCTGCTGTGAGGCAGGCGTAAGATTTAGACGCATTTGAGTCCTAGAAGTGGCGCAGTGAAATCTGGTAGATTTCACTGCGTCACTTCTACGACCCTTTCTTGCGTGGGAACACCCCCCCTGCATACATTATACCTGGCGCAGGTATAATGTAGTGCAGGGGTTTACAAAGTGACGCATCTACCTAGATGCATCACATTGTAAATATGGCGCAACAAGGCGCATTTTTTACACTGCTGGTGCGTCACAAAAAGTGACGCACCAGTGGTGCAAAAGTGACGCAAGGGCTCATAAATAAGCCCCCTAGGGATAAGAATGCCTTGCTCTACTCAATGAAGCCAATGCTCTGCGCCTCCCCAGCAGGAACAAAAAACCACAAGGTGAGCGATGGCATTTTTCCACAGTGCCTATGTGTAGTGGGCAGTGGCAGCCACCTCACATCTCTAATAACAAAGCTTATAAAAGGTCCTCCCAACAAAGTGCTCACACTGCACAGAGCCCACGAGAGGAGTTTCTTCATGCGGAGGGTTAGTTACAGGATTTTCATCTTTGTTTTAAGAATCTTGAATAGCAACTTTTGAAAACATAATTCTTGCTGCCTCTTCTGCTTTCTTAGAAGGCCCCTTGCTGGTGTTCTGTTTTTAAAAATTAGATAACATTTTGACCCAGAAGAGCTGAGACAGCAATTCGCCTAAAAGCCTTAGCTTGGTAGAAATGTCAAAGAATGTCAGGCCATATTATCAAGAAAGGGCGATACATTATAGCGCTTTTATCGGCAGGAAACTGCCGCTAAACCGGCAATAATGGGCTTGATAATATGCCAGAACCTGGGCTTCTATTGGAATTCACAAGGGCATATTATCAAGCCCATTATCGCTGCTTTAGCGGCTGTTTCCTGCCGATAAAAGTGGCGATAATGTATCGCCCTTTCTTGATAATATGGCCCGTCATGTGGTGAGGTCTTCATTGCATCCGGTTGGAGTGTGAATGTCTTTCTAACTGTGTATGATCGCTATTACCCCCTATTTACCTCTTAGCGCTCTGAAGTGGTTACAAGGACATATACAGTACTTTATAAAACACTATATATATATATATATATATATATATATATATAAATAAGTAACCCTTCTATGATGGGCCCAGTCACAGCAAAAGATTTGCTTTGATGTAGTGACCCATCCTCAAGTGCACCTCCTCTAAACTCACTTTTCTATTCAAATCTTGTGGACAATGTCAGAGGTACCACATGATCTACTGGCAGGGAAGATTAGTGAAAATAGTGTAATACAAGTTTATGCTTAACATCCCCCCCATTTGAAATCACAAGCATTGAAAAAACAATGTGTGTTTTATATCGCACAACATTCCATTTTTTTAATTCTTAGAAATGGCATGAACCTTATGGTAGAATGATATGGACTGTTGCAATCATTATTTTAATAATGGCTTTAAGTTTACTTTTCTCTTATGCACATAAAAGTAGGGCATGTCAGTAGAATGCAGCCATTGCTTTTATACTGTTGTGCGTTGAACTCTGATCTCTATGTTTCTTCGCCCACCTCGTCCTTTTGCCCCTCCTTGGGCACCAACTGTTCACATCTTCACCAAAGTCCTTTAAAATGTTAATGCCATTGTTATTGTTATTAAAGACACTGTTGTGCATGCACAACACTAAAGGTACTAATTTGAAAACAGTCGTGGTGGCAGTTGCATTATGAATGTGTAAAATGAAGAGAAAACAAATATCTGCTGATGCCCGCATAAAGGCCTATGTCGACACAGACTTTATTGAGTAAACGTCCATTTCATAAGCTTGATGACACTGAAACAATCTACTACCCCTCTACCATGGATGTAGCTATCACTAGTGCCGCAGGTGCAGTTGCGCCGGTCCCAGATGTCTAGTGAACCTACTGCTCCCGAATTACAGACGGTTTGTGGTATCAAGTAACAGAAAGGGGGGCCCATTTTGCTTGCTTGCATTATCAGTCAGTCAAACAGCATTTGTAAAGTGCAACACTGTCACCCCTAGGGGTATCTGGGTACTGTGTCTCAGTCAAAGAGCCAGGTCTTGAGCCACTTTCTGAAGTCTACCAGCGAGGGGGCTATACTGAGCTGGAGTGGAAGTTCGTTTCAGGTCTTGGCAGCGATGTAGAAGAAGAAGCAGCCACTGCTGTGACTGCAACAGCTGCAGGTGTGTGTGTTAAGGCAAGTGAAGAGGACTGCATGTGTCGGGAAGGTTGGAGGAAGTTCAGTCGATGGTTGATGTAGGCAGGTCCTGGGGCGTGGAGGGCTTTGTAGGCATGCATGAGGATCTTGAACTTACATCTCTTCTATATGGGGAGTCAGGTGAGGTCTCTCAGGTGGGGGGAATGTGGGTTCATTTGGGGAGGACCAGGATGAGTCTGGCCGCAGCTTTCTGTATGCTCTGGAGTCTTCTGAGTGCATTTCCGTAGTCGAGGCGGCTGGTGACAACGACCTAAGTGAAGGTCTTTCTGGTGTTTTTGGGATGCATCTGAAGATTCTGAGGAGCATGTGAAGTGTGTGGAAGCAGGAGGAAGGTACTGCGTTGAATTGTCATTTCATGGTGAGTTGGCTGTAGGATGATGGAGAGGTTGCATGTATGGTCGATCGGTATGAGTGTAGGTCTGAGTTCTGCAGGCTGCCAGCTGTGGTCCCTTGAAGAAGTGTTTTTCCCGATGATCAGTACTTCAGTTTTGTCGGAGTTGAGTTGGAAGCAGTTGTCTCTCATCCATTTGGTCATGGCGTCACTGCAGTTGGTTTTGACATTGTTGGGGTTCTCGGTAAGTAAGAAGATCAGTTGAGTGTCATCTGCGTAGGAATTATGTTGAGTCTGTGGGATCTGATGATATCTGCGAGGGGGTCATGTAGGTGTTGAACAGGGTGGAGCTGAGGGATGATCCTTGTGGTATGCAGCATATAATTTCTTTGTTTGTGAAGATGAAGGGAGGCATTCAGATGCTCTGTGAACATCCTGTAAGGAAGATGACGATCCACTTGAGAGCGTTTTGCTGTATGACTATGCTGTAGAGTCTGTTAATGAGGGTGTTATGCAGTGGCATAGCAAAGGGGGTTGGGGAAATTTGGCGTGTTTTGGGGGCAGCAACCTCAACCCCGCTCTTACCGGCGGCCGTCGTGGGGCAGCAAAGGCAGGACTCGCTAGCACCCCCACTCTTGCATGCAGCTGCCGCGGACGGCAAACACAGTGACTGCCACGAGCGGCTAAAGTTCTAGCTATGCCACTAGTGTTGTGGGAAATGGTGTTGAATGCCATGGAGAGGTTGAGGGGGATCAGGACCACCATTTCCCCATGATCAAGGAGTGTTCTGATGTCATCTATGGCAGCAATCAGCGGGGTCTCAGTGCTCTGGTTGGCACGGAATCCTGATTGTGAGGCATCCAGAAGGTGGTTTTCTTCCATGAATTCGATGAGCTGCTGGGTGATGGCTTTGTTAAGTACTTTGGCCAGGTAGGGGAGCAGGGAGATTGTACGATCACTTTTTAGATCACTGGGGTCGGTGGAGGCTTTCTATAGGAGGGGTCTGGCATTTGTGTGTTTCCATCTGTCCGGAAAGTTTCCTGTGGTGATGGAGGTGTTGAGGATGCTGGGGAGTCACATGCTGATTGGGTTTGTTGCGAGGTTGTAGAGTTGGTGGGGGCAAGGGTCCTAGGTGCTCCGGAGTGGATGGAAGAAATGATGGCTGGGGTGGTCAGGGCAGTGAGCGGAGATCAGGTAGTAATGGTTTGGCTGATGTTTGCTGGTTGTTTGTGGTCATTGTGGTTGAGGGTGGTGGGTTGGAGATTGAAATTGTTGTAAATGTTGGTGATCTTGCTGTGGAAGTAGTCTGAGAGGGTGTCGCAGAGTTCTTGGGAGGGATGGATGATCTATTTGGCTGTCGGATTGGAGAATTCTTTGATATTTTGAAGAGTTCATTTGTGTGCTTGGCTGCAGAGTTAAGCGATACAAAAGGGGATGATGGACGGAGCGTTTGAACAAATCAGACACTCACCCCCAGTCAACTGATCTGGGTTTAATCCATCACCATTCTTTAGTTCACTCAGCCACCCCAGTTCAGACATGGCTATATGCAAATCAGTCTGACCCTGTGCCTCATGGGAACAGTGCAGCCCGAACTGCCAAGCCATGTCTTCCCTGGACCGGAAACAAGCATCCTGGTACCGGTTTCGGATTCATAATCCTCATCAGCCAGGCTATCTTGAATCCAGTGGCCAAGTGAACAAGGGACTCACGTCTGAGCATACCCTGCCACACTTAGGGCGAACAAAGCGATACAAAAGGGGATGATGGACGGAGCGTTTGAACAAATCAGACACTCACCCCCAGTCAACTGATCTGGGTTTAATCCATCACCATTCTTTAGTTCACTCAGCCACCCCAGTTCAGACATGGCTATATGCAAATCAGTCTGACCCTGTGCCTCATGGGAACAGTGCAGCCCGAACTGCCAAGCCATGTCTTCCCTGGACCGGAAACAAGCATCCTGGGACCGGTTTCGGATTCATAATCCTCATCAGCCAGGCTATCTTGAATCCAGTGGCCAAGTGAACAAGGGACTCACGTCTGAGCACACCCTGCCACACTTAGGGCGAACAAAGCGATACAAAAGGGGATGATGGACGGAGCGTTTGAACAAATCAGACACTCACCCCCAGTCAACTGATCTGGGTTTAATCCATCACCATTCTTTAGTTCACTCAGCCACCCCAGTTCAGACATGGCTTTATGCAAATCAGTCTGACCCTGTGCCTCATGGGAACAGTGCAGCCCGAACTGCCAAGCCATGTCTTCCCTGGACTGGAAACAAGCATCCTGGGACTGGTTTTGGGTTCATAATCCTCATCAATCCTCGGAAGCTTGTTTCCGGTCCAGGGAAGACATGGCTTGGCAGTTCGGGCTGTACTGTTCCCATGAGGCACAGGGTCAGACTGATTTGCATATAGCCATGTCTGAACTGGGGTGGCAGAGTGGGCTAAAGAACGGTGATGGATCAAACCCAGATCTTTTGACTGGGTGTGAGTGTTTGATTGGCTCAGATGCTCCGTCCATCACCACCCCCTTTTGTACCGCTTTGGCCGCCATAAGTGTGGCAGGGTATGCTCAGATGTGAGTCCCTTGCTCACTTTGCCACTGGGTTCAAGCAAGCCGGGCTGAAGACGGCTGGAATGCCAGAAACCGGTCCTCGGAAGCTTGTTTCCGGTCCAGGGAAGACATGGCTTGGCAGTTCGGGCTGTACTGTTCCCATGAGGCACAGGGTCAGACTGATTTGCATATAGCCATGTTTGAACTGGGGTGGCAGAGTGGGCTAAAGAACGGTGATGGATCAAACCCAGATCTTTTGACTGGGTGTGAGTGTTTGATTGGCTCAGATGCTCCGTCCATCACCACCCCCTTTTGTACCGCTTTGGCCGCCATAAGTGTGGCAGGGTATGCTCAGACGTGAGTCCCTTGCTCACTTTGCCACTGGACTCAAGCAAGCCGGGCTGAAGACGGCTGGAATGCCAGAAACCGGTCCTCGGAAGCTTGTTTCCGGTCCAGGGAAGACATGGCTTGGCAGTTCGGGCTGTACTGTTCCCATGAGGCACAGGGTCAGACTGATTTGCATATAGCCATGTCTGAACTGGGGTGGCAGAGTAGGCTAAAGAACGGTGATGGATCAAACCCAGATCTTTTGACTGGGTGTGAGTGTTTGATTGGTTCAGATGCTCCGTCCATCACCACCCCCTTTTGTACCGCTTTGGCCGCCATAAGTGTGGCAGGGTATGCTCAGACGTGAGTCCCTTGCTCACTTTGCCACTGGATTCAAGCAAGCCGGGCTGAAGACGGCTGGAATGCCAGAAACCGGTCCTCAGAAGCTTGTGTCCGGTCCAGGGAAGACATGGCTTGGCAGTTCGGGCTGTACTGTTCCCATGAGGCACAGGGTCAGACTGATTTGCATATAGCCATGTCTGAACTGGGGTGGCAGAGTGGGCTAAAGAACGGTGATGGATCAAACCCAGATCTTTTGACTGGGTGTGAGTGTTTAATTGGCTCAGATGCTCCGTCCATCACCACCCCCTTTTGTACCGCTTTGGCCGCCATAAGTGTGGCAGGGTATGCTCAGACGTGAGTCCCTTGCTCACTTTGCCACTGGATTCAAGCAAGCCGGGCTGAAGACGGCTGGAATGCCAGAAACCGGTCCTCGGAAGCTTGTTTCCGGTCCAGGGAAGACATAGCTTGGCAGTTCGGGCTGTACTGTTCCCATGAGGCACAGGGTCAGACTGATTTGCATATAGCCATGTCTGAACTGGGGTGGCAGAGTGGGCTAAAGAACGGTGATGGATCAAACCCAGATCTTTTGACTGGGTGTGATTGTTTGATTGGCTCAGATGCTCCGTCCATCACCACCCCCTTTTGTACTGGCTGCAGAGTTAAAGCAGGTGGTAATGGCTGCTCTCTTGGCTTCTTTGATGTGCCAGTGATAGTTGCTGGGGGCTGTTATGTGAGCTGCTCTGTCGGCAGGGTTCTTGGTGGTGTACCATTATTTCTCCAGTTGGGGGTAGTTGAGGTTGGTGGTCATGAGTTCCTGGGTGTACAAGCTGGCATGTTTGGAGCTCTTGTTGGATTTTGTAGGCTTCAGTGGGGCGAATCTGTCGGCTCTGTTTGTGATCCATGCGGCGAAGTTCTTGATGGCCTGGCTGAGGTCTGTTGAGGATTCAGGTTGGGGGGTGGCGAAGGCCTGAGACAACTGAGGTTTGGTGACCTTGCTCCAGCGGGAAGAAATCTGATGGCTGTGCTGGGCGTTAGTGATGGTGAAGTGTACGATGGTGTGGTCAGTCCAGGTGAGTTCTGTGGTGTGGCTGAATTTGATTCTGTCACTGGAGGAGAAAAAGGGGTCGAGTGTGTGTCCGGCTTTGTTTGTGAGTATGGAGACCAGTTGGGTGAGGCCAATGTTGTTCAGGTTCTCCAGGAGAGCAATGGAGTTGGTGTCATGGGGTCGTCGACGAGGAAGTTGTGGTCAACAAGTAGGACTTAGTGGTGAGAGTCAAGGGGGACAATGAGGTTGGGGATGGCATTGCAAAATGCTGCTCAGGGTCCCTAAGTCTGCAGGCGAAGGTACCACTTAACGTGGTCTTCATGTCCATGTAGGAAGGTGAGGCGTTCCATGAGCAGCTTGGGGTCTTCGTTGATGATGGTGCATTTGATAGTTTCCTTGAAGATGATGGAGATTCCTCCATCTTGTCTGTTGGCACAGTCTCAGTGTATCATCTTGTAGCCTTCGGGAGTGGCGGTGGTGGTGTCGAAGTTCGAGGAGGGGTTGAGCCACGTTTTGGTGATGAAGGTGATGTCTTTGGAGAGGGTGTTGATGGTATCGCGCATTTCCGTGGCGTGTTTGCAGAGTGAGCAGGCGTTAAGCAGGATACACTGAATCGGTTGCAGGGTGTTCCTATTCTTGTGGTTAGGAGTGGAGAGGGATCTTTCGTAGGTTGTGTCACAGGAGAATGGCAGTGTCGGCAGTTGAAGGGCACTTTGGTGGATTTTGGGTAGGATGAGATGCAGCTGCTGCTTCGGCGTCCAGGTTCAGGAGTTCCTTGGCAGAGTATCGTCGGGTGGCTGAAGGCCAGGGGTTCTAGCGATGGGCGTTGTCCAACTGGCGGTGTGTTGGCAGTACTCCCACTGCCTGGTCGTGTGACAGCCTTCCTATTTGGTCCTGGTAGGTGGTCCTAGTGGACCAGATCACTGGGCAAAGATCTGGAGTGGGTAGCGCAGGGACCGGGAGAGTAGGCAGCACAGGGACAGCAGTCAGTTCAGGACCAGGGACAGCAGGAAGCACAGGGATAGCAGGCAGCACAGGGACATCAGGCAAGGCAGGAACAGCAGGCAGTGCAGGGACAACAGGCAGCATTGGGACAGGGACAGCAGGCTCCGCAGGGACAGCAGGCAGAGCGGTTACAGAGACAGCAGACAGCACAGGGGCAGCAGGCAGTGCAGGGATAGGGACAGCAGGCAGTGCAGGAACAGGGAGAGCAGGTAGTGCAGGGATAGGGACAGCAGACAGCACAGGGGCAGGGGCAGCAGTCAGCATAGGTACAGAGACAATAAGCAGTAAAGTGATAGGGAAAACAGGCAATGCAGGGACAGCAGTCAGCACAGCATCAGGTACAGCAGTCATCGCAGGTACAGCAGTCATCGCAGGAACAGCAGTCAGCGCAGGGATAGGGCAGCAGACAGCGCAAGGACAGGTACAGCTATCAGCACAAGGACAGGGACAGTAGGGAGCGCAGGGACAAGGACAGGAGTCAGCACAAGGAGAGGGATAGCCGGCAGTGCAGGAACAACAGGCAGCGCAGGGATAGACACGGCAGGTAGAGCAGGGACTGCAGGCAGTGGAGGGATTGGGACTGCAGGCAGTGCAGGGACAAGACCACAGGCAGTGGAGGGACAGGGACAGCAGTCAGTGCAGGGACAGGGACAGCAGGCAGCACGGGACAGCAGGCAGCAAAGCGACAGGAACAGCAGGTAGTGCAGGAACAGCGAAAGCGAGCAGGCACAGTACCTGAAGATGGGGGTCAGATGAAAAATGGGTGTCCCAGGCCAGCCTCCTCCGAGCTTTGACGGGCGCGGACATGGGCCCCTTAGTTTGGGCTTTTCCCAGGCTCCGCCTGCACATGTCCCACAATGCGAGAGGAGGTGCCCTGTAATTAGGGCTGGTGGCGGGAAAACATCAGCAATCCTACTCCCAAGTAGTGATGGCTGCTGGGAGTTGTGGTCCTGCGGGGTGGAGGGTTCAAGATGAGTCCCGCGATGCAGGAGGAGGCACCCTGAAATAAGGGCTGGTTGTGGGAAAACGGCGGAAAACATCAGCAATCCAGCCCCAGTAGCGGAGGCTGCTGGGAGTTGTGGTCCTGCGGGGTGGATGGTTCAAGATGATTCCCCATTAGGGTCAATGCACCTTTGTTACACTGCTACTTCCCCAGGTGCTATAGCACCTCTGTTGTATCTTTATGAACTCTGTACTGTTCACCATCCCTAGTAGAAAACACCAATTATATTAAAATGTTAATATGTTTTTGTTGCCGCTTCAGTAAGAAGATAGAATGCAGCAAACCTTTTTTATCATCCTAGAGAAAATGCAATGAGTTTATTCATAAGGCAAAGTAGCCAACTGTACTGATATCATTGGTAAAATACTTTTCTGTTACTGTTCTGAAAATAGATTAACTCACTGGAGAGAATGCTATCAAATGACTTAGTCTGAATACAAATAAATATGTTTTAGTAAACTTTTAGCCTTATGACTTTTCTGACATAACTGTTGCAGTGCTTGCCACCTACTAAGACTGAAAAACACACTTTTGCATGGAAGTTTTCTAACATAGCTAGCTGATCAGTAACTAGCTAATCACACATCGCAATGCTAAATTAGGTTGACAGAAATGTTATTTTAATAATCCTGTTAATTAATGTACAGTACTGTTGAAGTATTTTTATGGTCTGGCGTTACCCAAGACCTTTTGATTTTAATAAAAATTATAGGGACTTTCAGTCAGGCCTCTTCATCTATTGGTCTACTGTTGTGCCATTCATACATTTCTTCCACCCACTACAGGATACTGCATAAGGACAACCATTTTACTCACTGGTTCCCTTCACTTTTAGTGGCTGCTTAAAGCCTGTGCACATTGTTTAGATCCGTCTACAATAATATCCTTTCTTATCACTGACAAGGCTACTTTAAAAATTGTTGTTTTTATTTCATTTTATTTTTTATGATGTTATAAAGTGTCTACAACAACAGAAAGGCTTGTTATTTAAGAACATAGCCAAACAGCAACATCAGCAAAATATATTTGTTAATATTTTTTTAGTGTAGGCATGTGGCACCTACATTCCGTAGTCATCTGTTTTCTTTTTTCCTTTTGTTTTTACGTTTATGTTTGTTTTAAGAAATGTAAAAAATGTAACAATGCTTGTTAGATCTGGCATTAGCTTTGGAGAAAATTGGCTGCGCTCGGTCTCCCGTCTCACCTGTTGGAGCTGGTGCGGGCTCTCCACACAGAGACCTGGTGTAGGGTCCTGTTGGTGGGTGAAGGGGGGCTTTCTGACCCAATTCCATCGAGCAATGGCCTTAAACAAGGCTGTTTACTGGCTCCCCTCCTATTTTCTCTATATACGGCTGATTTGCCCGCCACTCTGTCAGCCACTGAGGGTATCGCCCCCTTGCTGGGGGGGAGCCCTGTATCTTGTCTGATGTATGCCGATGATGTCCTCATTCTTGACTTAACGCCCAAAGGACTTTCAAATCGGCTGCATGCCCTCCATAGTTATGCGGTGGCTCATTGTATGAAGATTAATATAACCAAGAGTAAAGTCATGTGTATAGTAGGAAAAAAGAGGTGTCGAGCTGCAGATTTTGGTTGGTGTATCGGGGGGCAAAAATTGGAGGTTGTAAAGTCATATATTTTTCTGGGGAAAATTGTTACGGCTAATCTGAGTGAGAAGCTCCATACAGAGCATTGTTCTCGCAAAGCTCTTGCCCATGGCAAAGGTTTAAACTCACTATACCATGCAACGGGGAAACGGCACTTTCAGATTTTATTGGAGGTGTATAGATCTAAAATCCCCGCGACAATTTTGTATGGTATAGAGTTAATAGAGTTGAAAAAGTGGGACTTCTGCCATAGGATTGAGGGGAAACTCTTAAGATCTCTCTCCTCATTAAATTCTGCCTGCTCTCTGGCCGCCTGTAGGCTTGAATTTGGTCTAAGGAGCAGTTGGGTACAGGGCCTCTGTGCCCTAGTAAGATGGGTGGCCTGTCTTGCAAGAGCGGAAGCTGGGACACTGAGAGCACTCATTAAAAGTGAATTACTAGGTAATTTCAAGGAGTTTTCCCAACTTGTTTGTAACTTCAGAAAAGCCGTAACTCTTTTAAAATTAGACGAAAAGTCCCTTTTTGTGTACTCCCCTACTCAGTTAAAACTTGTGCTAAAAGCAGCCTCCTGGGACCTCTGCTTTCAATCGGATAAAAAATTAATCCATGGGAAAAGGAATGTACATATCCTTCTCGATACTTATCTGATGAAGCAGCCACAATCCTATGTGCGATGGTCCCTTCCACATGGTATACGTAGATTTTGGTTCCTGTTGCGATACGATTTAATTCCTTTAAATCTCTTGTTATCCAAATGGTACGGCTCCACCTCTTTGTGTAATTTATGTCATCTAAATATTCAGGACTGTACGCATGTTCTACTGATTTGCCCGGCGTTATGTAAATTGCGCTCTAGATGGATAAAAGTTATTTGTCTCCGTCTGGGCATTCTAACTCTGAATGATTTTCTTCATGCACTTTATTGTCCCCCTAACGAAATGTTCTGCTTCTACATCTTTAATTTTTTTAAAGGTTTTTTAGCTATTTATTAATAATCAATGGAGACGCCTTCTTGATTTGCCAAATTTTCTACTGCTCTGGTGTGTGAATTAGTCTATATGTAATTTATGTACTTGTTGGCGGACACTTTTTGCAGTTGTACTGTTTTGTATTTTATTTCTGTATACTCTATGTGGCCCTCTGCTGAGAGCCAAAACATAATAAATAAATAATTGGCATTAGCCAAGACCATTTAATTGTAGTCAATTTATATACATAATATACAAACATGTAGGGTTTTTTGGTAAACCAGGGGAACACCAGCTGTCACCATCTAAAGACAGACCTAACATATCAGAAATACACCAGATATCTCCCATGGTCTTGTCATTTGGATGCAGTACCATTGGCTGTCTTTTGACTTATACCAATATGCCTTTTTATTTACGCATCGTCACTTCCTTTACTTTTTTTGGTTATGGTCCTTCTCAATTGGGATTCTGTTGAAAAATTCTCTCTCACTACTCACCTAATCGTGTGTGACTTATCTGTTGTTTATATTTCTAATTGTCTTTTAAAAATAAAGTCAATTCGGCCAGATTGATGAATATACTGGTTGACTCTTTTAATAATTTCACGCAGAGATTCACTCACAACATAATGTTTTTGTTAAGAGTAAGGACTCTCCAATATTGAGTCATTCAGCACAGGAACTCCCTGTTGTATCTTATTGCTCCTCTAAATAAGCTCCATGTGAATGCCTGTTACAAGTCTATACTTGATACCCATGTTCACATGGACATTTGTGTCACTCTAAGTAGAGTGTGGGGAAGATGCTGAGTGCTGCCTGCACCGGTTCCTGAGAGCCCACCGGCAGATGCCACACATCACCTCAGGGTGTGCACCGAGTGACCTGCTGATGAGGAGATGCAATCAGGACATCATCCCGGCTCTTCTTTATCAGGCACTACTATGGCAATGTGTGTTTTTTGCTTATTTGTTTGACTTTTGCAGCCCTGACAAGTACCACGCATTAGGGGTTAGACTAACTCATGTAAGTGTGGCGGTCCGCATCACCACACTAAAATGTATAGTCAGGCATTAGCACACCTTCCACACCACCTGCTTGCTCTGTGCAGCAGCTGGCTGGGAGGCTCGATGAATGATCCCATGGGGAGAGCCAGAGGAGCGCAGAGCAATTCGGTGACCCAATGTGCTTTACCTAATGGCCTCACGTCTCATGAAGAGCAGCCTGTCTCACACTGCAAAGCATTTTAAAGCAGCCACCTATTAGCTCTAAACTGAGACCTATCACAGTGTGGCCTGATCAAATGATGTAATGTGCACCCTTCTATCGCATCATCCGGGAGTCAGACTCTGCAGTAGCCGCATCGGCAGTGCCCTAGGTACATCCAGGGGGTAGCACCACCCCACCAGTGTGCTTTATGTTGTGCTGCTTGTGGGGCTGGAGGAGGGGGTGAACTGCAGTCTGGGGCTCAAAAGGCAAGCACAGATGCATTGTGATGGCACAACCTCTCTGAAGGCAGCTGCACTCTCATTGACAGACCCTGCTTGAGTGTGCACTCGAGGATGGAATGAACGGAGGCTGGAGCGCAGCGCCAGGATCCCTCTCACTGTTGCAGTTCAATGTTGGTAAGTGTTAGTGAAAGTCTAACTGCAGTCAGTTAACTTTACTGTGCAGAGAGTAGTTTAAACTACAGACCATCAGCTGAGGTGCAAGACAGCACTGTTAGTGATGGTGAGGGGGGTCAACTTTTAAGGGCGATCAAATATGACCGGCGGTAGCTGTACCTGGTGTGGAGATGGACGGTGCTGCTGTGGAAAGCGCTCTCTGCAGAGTTCTGTCTTGTGCCCAGCAGTGTTCAGGAAACAATAAAATTGTCCAGGGAAGAATTTGATAACTCTGGTGATTATTGTTCCTACTGGAGAGAGATCAGAGTTTGAGCTGAAGTTTTGACTCATGTTAACCCCTTCGCTGCGGGGGTTAATCCCCCACTGTGCTGGGGGAAAGGGGGCGCGCACAGCGCCCGCATGCTCAGGACGAGCCCAGCTCGTCGTGAGGCACGGTGCTCCTGTGCTCATGATTAGCTCAGCTCGTCACAGGTGCATTACCTGCCGTGGAACGCTCAGCACAGCAGGGGAATTATCCCCGCATACGAGCGTTCCACGGCTCATGACGAGCTGAGCTCGTCATGAGCACCGGAGCGCCGTGGCTCATCATGAGCCTCGAAGAGGTTAAACTATCACAGACAGGTTCATTCAATGCCTGCTGCAGAATGTGTACCGTGGAAAAAGGTTCACAAAACTGTATTTTATGAGGCTAGCTCAGTGGGTTACTGCTTTTGTTACAGAGATCCTGTTGGTTCTTGGAGGTTCATTAGCTGCTGTCACCCAATAGCACAGTGATCTATAAACTGTCACCAAAGAGCTCAGCTGCATGTAAACTGCATGGTATAGTTAGAATGGTATGTTTTCCCCAATGTTTTAACATCCTTATGTTGCTAAAAGGAATTTTTGGGATAGAAGTGCATTATTGTTAGCAAAGCAAATCCCATCTACTGTGTGTACTGTGATCCCTCTGTTATGTGACATTTCCTAGACTGATTTACACATGTATGATTCATGTCTATGCATAATGTGTGAGTAAAGTAAAGTAAAGGGCTCTGACGCCTTAGACTGGTGTAAGTAGTGCTATAAAACCAATTAGAGCATTGGAATGTGGAACACTCCATTGAATACAATGGAGTGCTCCCTGTTTCTATCGGCCGGTAAAGGCCCGCAGAGCAACATTCCAATGTTGTTTAAACAACGGCCTCTCGGAGCCCAAGGGGATTTAAATCTCCTTGGGCTTCACAGGGCCTTTGTTTTATTTGTGAGAACATTCTGCCCTCTAATGGCAGAATCTTCTATTGGCCTTATAGCCCTTCGTAGCTGGTCTATACTGTTTACTAAAGTCCCGCTCATTTGTTAAAGGCCCTCACCTTTGGCTCTGGACTTTAACGCTGGAGCGGGCCTTTAATAGCCAGCATAGCTATAAGGCTATATTAAATGTACGTGCGAGCTGGGATTTGGAGAGATGAGGCGCACTGGGAGAGTGTGGTAGTGAGGGAATCCGTGAAATTGGTCGGTCACTGTAGTACCAGGCGCCACCTGTGCTAATGCCAGCCCTGAGTGAGTGAGTCAGTGATGTCTTTCATTGTTCTGGTTGAAACTGATAGCACACTAATGTGGTGGCCCTGTACGGTTTAGGGACAGCAGTCTGAATTCTAACTATTAAGTAGTAATGAAAGGTGTTTATGTAGCCAAGTTACAATGGCATGTCAATTTTACACTAACTGTTCAGAAAAACTAAGGTATGTTGGAACAATGCATGCCTTTATCACACATGCTGTTACTCCATAGTTTTTACAATGAATGCATCTTTACCATGTAGTCCTTTACCACGCATAAACAATATGCATTATGGAAAGCGCTGGACTTTGGACCTGTAAAATTTCCTATTCCAACTCCAGTCTGCGCAACAGTAGGGAAACCATTGGATTTTAAATTCCAACGCTGCTTTCCCTAAGGCATGTTGTTGTAATGACATTCGTGGTAAAGACGCATTCGTTGTAACTGTAGTGCTATTTTCAGTCGTCATGGTAAAGGCTGTTCCCAGAGAAACCAGTGAATTGTATGAATTGTCCATAGTCTTGCAAACAGTTCTTCTGTAGTGGCCAAAGCAGGTATAAAATCATGTGTGATGGTTTGATGAGGGTGTGCAATGGACTTCACTGCTTGGTTTTGCTTGCGAGAAAGTGTTGCTCTAAGTATTACACATTTGGTCTTTGAATGTCACTCACAAGTACACTGAAACCATGAAAATGTCACAGATACTCAATCTGAAACCTTGGCACCTATACTTTTGTAAACTTTTCTCTTTTTTTCCGCTCCTGCGGGGGCCCAGCAGCTGCGACCCCTCCACTCCCAGTCAGGGACCATTTCTCCCTGGACTCCCTCCTCACTATCCCACTCTTCCTTGCTTCCTTCAAGTATTCATTGTCTTCTCTGTGTCCATCTCCTGGAACTCGTGCTCTCTTCCTTGTGGCGCTCACAGTGTTGGATCATTTGCAGGATGCTCCCCCATAGCCAGAATCTAGTCCTATTCCTTGATTGACCACATTGACAATTAATGTGGTCTGTTTCCGGAAAAGAGTTTGCATTTTCCTATTCTGTAAAGACCAAACTGTAGGTAATCATCGCCCTCTAGCGGAAAACGTAAAACTTCCGTTCCTTATCAAACTCGAAGCAGCAAAGACCCCATCTGCTCTTACACATTGAGTAATTAACAGCCAGTTGCTTTAAATGCTCGTTTGGCTTGGAATGCTCGCACGTGCATCTGTTAATTGACGCGTGCACAGCTAATTTCTTTACAAACACACTCTGATTTGCTCCGAGCACGGTTATACTCTTTGCAAAAGCGTGTGTTGCACATCTTTGTGTTTTGGTTATACACTAATGTTATTTCCTTTACATAAGATTGCTTAGTGTAGTAAGGTCATTGCTGTGTGTACTTTTGTTTTTGTTACCAAGTCAAGTCAAGTCAAATAACTTTATTCGGTTATTTAAAATAACAACCATAAAAGCATTACACACAAAACATATATTGACACATAATTACATGAAAAAAGTTAAAAGCGACTTGATTGAATTCATTATAAGTGATTATGAGAAAAGTTACAGGCAAGATGTGCACTCAAATATTAAAAAAGATTACTCAGCAGACATAAAAAAGTTAATATTTTTCTAAAAGTATATCAGTTACAAGCACAGTTAGCCTTCCATACTTTTCCTAAATTTGAGTGCTAATTTTAAAAAACTACACACAAATAAGGTACAATCCCAGCCTAACTTATGAAGATAACAAAGTGCTGGTCTAAATTGGGAAAAAATCAGTTTTTTAAGACAGGGTTTTAAATATAGCCTCTGTGGTATAATATTAAATGGACAAAAGAATAAAATGTGTGCCAGGTCTTGCGGAGACTTTTCGTCGCAGCCGCAAGCCGGCAACACTTGTCCACGGTAGGCTCCCTTTGGCACGGCCAGCAATAAATGAAATAAATCCAGCCTAAATCTTGTCAACAGGAAGCGGTCGTAACTTGTCATTGGCCAAGACAAGTACGGTTCCATGAGCAAGGTTGTTTTTAATAGCACATGTTTGCGTACGCTTCCTTTCATTATTTCGCCGGCCTCCCTGTCTAAGTACCTGGAGGAAATAAAAGCCTTCTTCACAAGAATAACATCCAGTTTCGTGATGGAATTCGGGTTTAAGAAGAGGTCGGGGCGTCCAATTTCCCTAAAGCAGTTACTTAGGTACCTTATCCAAGGAACCTTAAGCCTGTTTTTCCATGTTAGCGCTTCCCTCAGTATTAGCTGGGTATGAGGAATATCTTTATTTATCCAACAGTTTAGCCAACATACTAAGGGTTTTACTGCTATTTTATCACATAGGAATGGTACACCTAGCTCTTCATGTACGGAGAAGTTTGCTGTTCCACCAGGGACCCTTAGTATCTTTTTGAGAAAGTTATTTTCTATTATCTCTAGGGCTCCTAGTGGGACATGTCCCCATATCTCGCTGCCATAGCATGCTATAGCAACACTCTTGGCCTGGTAAAGATGGAGTAATGCTGCCACTGGGCTGTTGCCCATTTTTCTTGCAAAATTAAGTATTGCAGCATTTGCCCTAATTACCTCTCCCTTTTTTTCTGAACTACGGGTCCCCAGTTCAGTTGGTGATCGAACAGGACTCCTAGATAGGAGAATGTTTTTGTTGTAGGGATTATAACCCCATTAATATTTAATCAGTTTGATTTTTTGTTACCTTGGCCAACCTTCGTTACGAAAGATTTAGAGTTGTTTATACTCAAATCTCGAGATTTCATGAATGTAAAAAAGGAGTTTAATAATGTTTGAAGACCATTGGCGGTTCTGGACAAAAGGACTGCGTCATCCGCATAAATCAGAACTGGCAGTCCTTTACGTCCAATGTAAGGGTAATCAGCTCCTGTACTTAAAAGATGCTCTTCCAGATCATTTATGTATAAGTTAAAAAGGAACGGGGCTAAGATGCACCCTTGTCGAACGCCCCGGTGCACACCGAAGTCTTTTGTCACATTTAAATCCTGTGTATACCGGACGTTTGCCCTTGTGTCAGAATGCATATCTGCTAGTAAATTAGTTAAATTCTGCTCTACACCCATTTTCATCATGACGATCCAGAGCTCTCTGCGGCTCACACAGTCGAAAGCCGACGATAGATCCATGAACGCCATGTGAATTGTACCTTGTCGGGCCTTGGTGTACTTCCCTATAATTAGGTACAAGTTCAAACACTGGGTAATTGTAGAGTGACCGGGCCTGAATCCGTATTGGATTGGGGATATTACTTTATTTTCATCTGCCCATGCGACCAGTCTATTTAAAATTACACCCCCCACTACTTTGACAATAGAATTGATTAGAGATATTGGTCTATAGCAGAGGGGGCTATTGCGGTCTCCTTTCTTGAACACGGGTACGATGGTGGATACCCCCCAAGACTTTGGGCAACCAGAGACCACAGCTGCATTAAGTACTGCGGTGAGGACTGGTGCCCATAGTGACCTACAGGATTTAAAAAGGTCCCGTGGAAGATTATCCGGTCCTGGGACCTTGTTACTAGTAAGCCCTTCAATTCCCCTTTCGACCTCATTTATTGTGAAAAGCAGTGATTTCTCCTTATGTACAATCTGGATACATTCTGCCTGTAACTCATTACTTTTAAAAATAGAGCTAAAATGGTTAACCCACTCTTCCTCTGGGATATTTGTGCCCATAGTGGAATTATTTGAGTGATCAAATAGGGGTTTGTTTATAATGTCCCAGAACTTGGCGCTGTTTCTCAGTATTTCGGGATCTAAAAGAGACTCCCATACATTTTTCTTTACTTCTTTTTTACGATTGGCAAGGGACTTTTTGTACCTAGCACGCGTAGCTTTAATATGCACCGGATCTCTAGGTTTGGTTTTCAATGCCAACTTGAGCTCACGACTGGCCTTAGAGCAAGCATTATCAAACCATTTTGGGTTACTGCTTACGTTCCCTCTGGTTGTCACCGT
Source organism: Lissotriton helveticus (assembly GCF_964261635.1). Taxonomy (NCBI): domain Eukaryota; kingdom Metazoa; phylum Chordata; class Amphibia; order Caudata; family Salamandridae; genus Lissotriton; species Lissotriton helveticus. The sequence continues at coordinate 168,069,161 of NC_136059.1, read as the reverse complement.
TAACATCGATCCTACTATTTGTGCGACACCCTCAAAGGATGCCAAGATTTGATGCGATGTTGATTCGGGTGATATACATAGCAAGAGTTCAGAACTACAAGCGTTATTAATGGAGTTATACACATTTTCATGGTTCACCATTGACCATTTTAAGCGACGCTTCCCATTTATACATTTTGTGGACCCACAATCCACTCGTGACTTTCGCTGCTCAAAAATTCCCCCACCCATTTTGATACATATAGGATTATGATCACTATAAATACTCATTTGGATGTAGAAGTCCAGAACAGTATTGGCAAGGTCGGCAGACAATAAAATATGGTCTATGTATGATCCAGTAATGTGGCCTTTAAACGTGGGAATGGGAAAAAGCGTTTGGTCCGCCACTGTAGACATTGCTGTAATTAAATTATTTTCATTCATTAATGAATTTAAGTCTGTTCCACGCCGCGAGTGATCAAAGTGGAAACCTTCCAGGCTGTTACATCCTAGTTGGTTAATGGCAGTCACTCCGGGGTTTCCACATGGATGTGTATTAAAGTCACCAACGAGCAGCAGTTGACGGGACAATCTCTCATCGTTTTCTCTCAAAAAGTCACATAAAGGCTGTGTATTACAATCACCTGTCTGATTAATTGCATTATAAAAGTTGATCAGGGTATAGGTAGTTTTGCCCCTCTTCAGCTCCAGAACCTGAATATTTCGATTACCAGAATGGTACTCGGCTTTAGAGCATGTAAGAGCCAAGTTAACATAGATTGCCAGGCCCCCTTTTGCTCTACCACTAGGTGAGGGTTCTGCTGGGATGAAAAAGCTCTGAAAACCCTCGATGTGTACATTTTTCCCCACCAGCCATGTTTCCTGTAGACATATTACCGCATGTTGTTTAACTAGAGACAGCCAACCAGTATCATTGGATTTATCACAAAGCCCTGCTATATTCCATGATATCAGACTTTCATTACAGGGTGATGGTAAGCACAAGGTTTTGGTATCTGTGACTGTGTCGGCCTTTTCAGCTAAAGTGACATGCGTTTGGCTTATTCGTTTGTCTGCCTGTTCTACCATAGAATTATATATTGTGTCTACATATATAGGATTGTGCGTGTCTGGTGGATTGGTAGATTGATTTATCTGGGCTGGTAAGGCAGTCAACTCGGGAGTAGGTCCGTGCGTCACAGTTAGATAATCCTCATACCCTAGTTCTACACCTTGTTGTCTACAGTTACTATGAACAGGGGAAAGGAGTGTATCAGATAGTCATTCAACCCCTTCCATTCCGCCCTGTCCATAAAGGGCGTTGAACCTGTTGGAAATAGGGATGTTGTACTAGTTGTTAAAGTGGGTAGGGTATTGATGTTCGTGTTGGTATATCTGTTGAAGCCCTTCCCACCTATCTAAACTGCGCCCCCAGTTATTATCAGGTGCACCTATGCCCCATCCATTTGATGTACCATTCCAGGCTGATCTTGTAAGTGCATGGTTCATAATAGGGTAAGTCATGCTACGTTGTTTCTTGCCAAAGAATTCTGAAGTAAGTGGGACGATAGTGCCTCTCCTGCGTTGAGGGGGAAGTATGTTTAATAGGATGTTAGGTAGTGTTGCTAAGTTCGTAAAGTTTAAGACTACACAGTCGCCAGTAAACTTTTTTGGGTTTTGTCCTATCCAAGGTACCCTTCTAGCTGACCTAACTTCTCCTGCTAACTGATGTTTCCCGTGAGGGGCCATCTGCATATTGCCAGACAGCCAGTGGAGGGCCTTACTTGTCAATGATGTAGGGGATTCTGTTTGGCCAGTAACCAAAGGTGGAACATTTGCAAGTACCAAGACTAGGGGTGAGGCATCTTCTATAAAATGTAATGAATCGTTTTCAGAGTTTATTGGGGGCAATTCAGATGGATTTGGAGGTGGGTCTTCTCCTGACGGTAAAAGGTTATTGTGTGTTTCTGATGTGTGTCCAGATGAATTAGACTGTGCTACATTTATACCTCCCTCTATCCCATTTGTATTAAGCTCTTTGGTTGTATTGGCTAAATTAGTGACTATAGTTGATAAATTTGTCATCTCATCCATTATCATTTTCTGAGCCGTGCCTAGTTTCTTCACTTCAGCGTAAAGCTTATCAAGTTTAGCCACCACCAGTTTAATAAAAGCCTTAAGCTTACTATCAAACATATCCGCTATCCTGCTTAATAATTCATCATCCACAATTTGTTTGTCGCTTTCTGCCCCTTCCCCTTACTTTTATCCCTAGTTTTTGGTGGTGTTGCAACCCTTTTTCTCCCTCCACGATTTGTCTGTTCCTTTCTACATTTTCTAATCGCCCGTGTAGCAGGCACAAGAACTGGTGGATCTTCAACTACATTATCCACCTGTGTGTCCACGTGTATGGGAGAATCCTGTACGATATCGTCAGGCTGGGACTCAATGTCGGTAACATGATCTGAATCTTGATCAAACTCTAGGAGTACACTGTGGTTATGAGTCTCGCTATCATGTGTCTCAGTGTCTGGGATTTTGTTTCCTACATCCTGTGATGAGATATCTACCCACGGGGAATTTGGTGGTGGGCTCATAGGATGAAGAATGGGGGATTGACTTTAATCCCAGCGACTGTCTTCTTTCGCTATTGATCTTAGTGACTACGTGTACCATGTAATTATCCATGGTGTTTGCCACGACAGCAGGAATCTTTTTAGGCATCCTAAGTAAAATATATCTGGAACTCAAGTTTTTAAACAGTACAATTACAAGAGCGTTGAGCACTGGGAAAAGGAGGGGAACAATGGTAGAATACAATGTAACTATGACAAGGTGCAGGTGATCTTACTTTAGCCAGGTGTCTTATTGCCAGTACGGGCAGTATGGCGTGCCCAGTCCAGTCTCTGCCTGTCTCGGACTGTCTAAGACTGTCCGCCCTTAGTCCGGGCTTCGTCCGGCACGTCCCGCGCGCGTCCTCACGGGACGAGGGACCTGTCGTTGCTTTATGCGCCACCTGGCGCGCTGGATGGTGGCGTCGTCGCTTCCCCCCGTGGGATCCTGGGGAATGTAGTCAGATCGGCGGAGCCAAGCCCGGCCGGTCGATGCAGGCAAAGGTATGGCGGAGCCAAGCCCGGCCGCTGGTCAGAGGGGTAAAACAGCGCTATCACCAAGGGTCATTAAGATACTGGAACTCGGGGAACTCGGCCCCTGTCGTTGCTTTATGCGCCGCCTGGCGCGCTGGATGGTGGCGTCGTCACTTCCCCCCGTGGGATCCTGGGGAATGTAGTCAGACCGGCGGAGCCAAGCCCGGCCGGTCGATGCAGGCAAAGGTATGGCGGAGCCAAGCCCGGGCGCTGGTCAGAGGGGTAAAACAGCGCAATCAGCAAGGGTCATTAAGATACTGGAACTCGGGGAACTCGGCCCCTGTCATTGCTTTATGCGCCGCCTGGCGCGCTGGATGGTGCCATCGTCACTTCCCCCCGTGGGATCCTGGGGAATGTAGTCGGACCGGCGGAGCCAAGCCCGGCTGGTCGATGCAGGCAAAGGTATGGCGGAGCAAAGCCCGGCCGCTGGTCAGAGGGGTAAAACAGCGCTATCAGCAAGGGTCATTAAATTACTTTTGTTACCAGTTCTCGTTTTGTTATAGTTTAGACAGGGCTTCAAGTGGGATGAAAGAACTGGGCGAGGTGGGTCTCTCTAATGAAGGGCGTCCTGGCTTAAAAACACGTAAACTAAAAATCTGTGCTTAGCATAGTGTGCTGCCCGACCTGTATTTTGCTGATTGCTTCCAGATATATGATAAAACAAGTAACATCATACCTACACGTCAGGACTATTGGATTGTCAATGGTTATTAGTTGCATAAGATAAATAAGCAGCAACTAAGGCTTATATATTATTGATAAATCTTCCACTTTAACCCCAAGTGACACCACAACAATGTTGCTGCTCCTGAGTTTCAAAAAGAGAAGGGAAATCCAGAGAGAAAATGCCTCTCTTTAAAGGATTTCCCTTCCCCTGCTAAGGTTGTATGGCATTACAACGCGGGCTTTTACCCCGCGTGCCATTACAACGCTGTTTTTACAACGCAAGTCGTTACAACGATTTGCCCTGTAAGCGCTGGATAGTGGAATAGTTTAATTTTCTATTCCAACTCCAGCCCACATTACAGTAGGGAAGGTGTTGGAATAGAAAATTAAACTATTCCCTATCCAACAGCGCCCTCCAGCGCAAGTCGTTGTAACGACTTGCGTTGTAATAGCAGCGCGGGGTAATGCCCGCGTTGTTATGGCTGTTCCCCCCTACAACGCTCACCTTGCATGACGTCATGTCGTAATTTCTCCACTAGTGAGAAGTGAGCAGTGTGAGAAGTGCACCTCGATGTGCCTGCTGTCACTACAGTCAGGAAAAAAACAGACCGCCTGTGCCAGGGCACAAAACAGAGCCTGAAAGAGACCCGTTTTGAGCCCCCCTTTAAAAAACCTGCCGGTGCTCAGACCCGGTAAGACCCGGCCCACTTAAAGCCCTAACTTTAGGTCTTGCAAAGGGCCCTTTTCTTTCCTGGTGTACTCTTGTGCTTGCTGTGTACCCTGCTGTTTGACTCCTCTAATGCGAATATTGCTGCTCGTAGTTTGACCGTCTCCATGCTCCTCTAGTTTGGTTCTCACCCCGCAGTTCTTATTATGTGTACTGTCAGTACTTACTACTTGTCCTCATGTATGACATGTGTAAGGCTGCCTCGTGCTTTTCTTGCATACAAGGGATAGTCTTCAGAATTATTTCTTATTCTTTTCAAAATATTCGAAAGGAACAACCATTGGTAATTGCTGGCTTTGTCAGTGGTTGCATGTTTCTTGTGCAAAGGGTGCCTCATTATTTTTATCCAAATGTATTCCCAAAATAGTTTCTTTTTATAAATGTTTTCAATAATTTCATTGATAACAGCACTTAAACCGCGGATCGTAGTGCCATGCCTCGTTCTGTCTTATTTGTTCTTCTCTGTTTCCCTCAGGTCCGGTGTGATGTGCCAGTCACTGCCAGGGTGGACTTGGGCCCCCTGTTCCTCCAGCTTCCTCCCATTCCTTGCAGGTCACCCACCACGGGTCTCTCTTTCACCCTCTCCATGCTGCATCTATTGGAAAAAAGTTGTATTTGTCTAGTTCGGATTCACTGCCCCACTTTTTAATCGCTACGAACACTGTTGTCTTGCTTTGCTCTCGGCCACCATGCCTTTTCTTGCAACCGCGGCGCTTAATTATCAAAGCCAGATATCCGGCATTTTGAGGACTGACTACTATTGAACAGATTAATTCGTCTTACATTTCCAGTGAAATTTTGGGAAATGATACAAGCGTCAATTTAAGTTCACTTTGTGACCATCCACATGATCACTATCATCTGATCAGGTCCTTCTACGCCATTTTTACCAGTGAATTACAATATAATCACCAATACTTTAATTTGAGCCCTGAAGAAGTCTCGACAGAGACGAAACGCGTTGGCTAAATTGCTGATGATTTGGATTTTATAAAGAAATTTTTGAAGTACATCAATAAAGAACAATCTTTCTATTACAAGTGGATCTGAGACCTGCTCTCTTAAATTTATGTCTGGACATTTTTATTCGATATATGAAGAAATTCTGAATATTTTATAAGTTTGGAAGGGTGCTAATTCCAATTTGTTGATTGTTGTGTATTTGGTTTTTCCAAATAGGGGGTGAAGAGGGGTGTACCTCCTGGTTTTGAGCACCATCACTTTATTGAATTACTCAATTGCAATAGCTAGGTGCAAGACTTTTTTTTGCCTCAACCCCTATTCTTGTGCTTTTTTGCCCGTTCAATGGAGCAGGAAGCTCACTTTATGTTCACCTTCTCTGGATCAATCCGGTCAAAGCTGGTCAGTCTGTGGCCTGAGACATGAAACACCCACGCAAGGATTTGTGTCCATGACTGGTGTCTGCCAAAGTCCATAGTTCACGCCCCACATGCTGTGTCCAGTTCAGTCCAAGAACCACAGCCCGACACAGATTACTTCCTGGTTCAAAGACTCTTGAAAGTGGACATCATGGAATGCCTTTAATGTCAACGGAAACTAAAGTAACCTTGCAAGAAAGATGGACTTAGTAGTGAATGTACCTTTCCTGTCTTAGGTAGCGCCAAGATGCCTTCGGGCTATCCTTTGTGCTTTAGAAATACCTTAATCAAATCAAATGTCTGTCTTGAATTTGAGAGATATGTTGGATTGCCGTCATTTACCGCTGTTCACCAGAATAGCGAAAGTACTGCACCAAAGACAGAGACATGGTGTCTGCAGGGGCTGCTCATCCGCTAAGGCGGAGGAGTGTCGCCCCACGGCTCTCAGATCAGGAGAAAGGAGAAATAAAATGATAATAACCCTGTTATTATCATTTTATTTTTTACTTCGGGGCTAGGTTGGGGGGCAGGTCTGGGGTCACAGGGGGAAGAGTGGTTTGCATTCCCTAAGTGTGCATGACTGTTTGGCTGGTCCAAAACTCATGTGAAATATGCGTGTCCCCCACCAGGCTGCATTATAGCCTGGTGAGGAACATGTCCAGGCTCCGATTCCCATGGCGCTCAGACCAATCACAACACTGCATTGGAGCATTGTGATTGGCTTAGGGGAGGAAGCCTGTGTGCTTCCTGCCTCTGCCAAAGCTCAGGAGAAGGAGGTGTGCCAAGGGACAGAAGTAGAGGAGAGACTGCGGCTGACAAAAGGTAAGTGTTTTTTTCCAAAACCCACCCCACCACCACTACACCTCCGCCCCACGACCCCGTTCTCTAACGGCGGCCACTGGGTGTCTGCCTCGATGGCATGGGAAACATACTCGAGGACAGAGATACATACTTCTTGCTGCTGTGACTTCAGAGGAGAGAGAAGTCGATTGCTTTGCATGCTGAAAACATGCGTTGTTTCAAGTCAAGAACTGCTCCTGTCTACGCTGTTGCGAGGACCTCTTAGTTTAAAAAATATGTAAAGTATTTTATCACTGGAGATGCTACCACTGCCCAGCTTATCCCAAATGTTTTATTTCAGGAGCAGATCTCTATTGCATCTCTCCAGTTTGTCCTGAGAGTGTGGCCCTCTTTCAGGGACCATTATACAGGTGTAAGAGAGAGCTCTGCTAGGGGGGAAGTCCCTGTGAATAGATAGAGCTTCCTGCTCCAACCCAATTTCACCATCCTCTCCAGCAGTATTTTGAGATCAGCAGTGTCATAGGCCATGTATCATTACATTGATTTGGGATTGCACACTACATGCTGGATTTTGTTCTGCCTTGTCATCCATTGGTTTTAACTAATGTAGATACATTTTTGTGCTTGTCGTGGTTTAGATATCCCTACCTATGAGACTCACCTCTAAACACTATAGGGAATATGTACTATTAATCTGGCCTTGAAGAACTGGAAATATCATGAAACTTGAGTCATCTGTGTCGTGTCCTGTGCTTATGTTCATAAAGACTCTAGTGGCCCATGGCATACTCCTTACAAGTATTATGTAATCTGATGTGGCTGGTTGTGGTAAATAAAGTTTATGACGCAGTGCATTCCGTTAACAGTTGCGTGCTGAAGAATAAAGATGTGTAAGCCAGAGTCGTGTATGGCTTGGTCTGTTACATGCTCCCATGCTGGCAATGATGCTAATGAGATTTTGCAGTGGTTAAGAAAACTGCTTGTGTGTGCTACATGTGCCTCAAGTAGTGATTGACAGTTGGAGTATGTGGAGTCAAAGCGCTACTCCAGCTTTTGAGAGGCTGTTGAAGAAGGGAAAAGGAGCTACGGAGTAGCACAGTCAGTGAGCCTGCCAAAAATCTATTGGTAATGCAGAAAGAAGAGATACTGAGCTACAGCATAAGACAGAGCCAGCACAGATACAAAACAGGCATGCTAAAGACAGTGACAACCAAGTACGAAGACTTTCTAAAGGCAGCAACTGCCAGGTATAATGCATAATGTCGAGAGCAGTGAAGAGCACATGCAAGAAAATAAATCATTACACACCGTGAAGAAGGAAGATGGCACCACTGATCTCAGCTTGGGCATGATGACCCGAACACCAGTGAGCAGGCTGATGCTTGCAGAGGTGCCACTGTTCCAAGTGACGCTGAAAATCAAACGCAGCCTGAATAGTACATACTATTGCGGTCTGTACCAAACAGCACAAAATACGATGCTACTGTGTTCCTGAAACCACCACCTCCATCCGACACCGCCAAATTGCAGGATATTGGTGTACGATGGACTGCCTGGATTGAAATGTTCAAATACTTCATTGATGCTACAAATGTAGCAGATAACAAAAAGATCATCCAATACTGAAAGAATCTTGAAGATGATGGAGTAAAAGAGGTGATAAGGAAAATATCACAAGCTGGAGAAACATCATACTGTCAAATCAAGAAGACGTTGGAGGCCAAATTCATGTTGAATGTCCACTATGAAAGGTAAACTTTCAACCAAGCAAGATAGCAACCTGGTGAGATGATGGATGAGTTTGTAAAGATTTGATACACTTAAAGAGCACTGAAAGTTCAATGAACTCAATGATGAGGAATCCATGTGTCTTAATGTTATCAATGGTTGCCTCTCCGATTCATTCCGAGTACACATGCTGTGAGAAACTTTCAGCTTGGAGAAAGTGCTCAGGGCTGCAAGAGTGGAGGAATATGTTGATTGACAAGCTACTGATATGGAAGTTGGAACAAACCAAAATGAATCAGCATTGAGCATGAAAAATAAGTAGAAACATAAGGCACCGAGTGATGTCGCAGAAGAAAAAGAATTTGTGTTTTTGCTCTTTTCCACATGAAGGTAAATTTCCTGCTAACCAATTTATAATTATTTGAAAAGTGAAAGAGAAACTAAGTGCATCACAACGAGACAAGAAGTTGGATGTTAGAAAGTTCCAGAAGCATTCTAGCCACTCCCACAAGGCCAAGCAGCAACATCGACTAATGCAAGTGGAAACAAAATAAAGTCAACTGTTATCAAATCCATCGTCCAACAGTTCATTGATGACATCATCACGTGACGATGAGGAAAATGGATGTGCACTGGTAATTTCAGTCACAGATCAACATGCACATGTAGGATTGATTGCTTGCAAGAAAAAATACAAGTCTAAAATGTCTTCAAATAATACTCAAGGTGAATGGATGGCCTACAACTTTCATCATAGACAGTGGTGCGTCGATAAACATCATGCCGGCAGAAAAGTACAGAGAACTATCTCCGATACCACACCTCATACTGTCAAGAACCAAGGTGTATAAATAGGCAGTTTCTACACCTTTGCAGAGTAAATGATCCTTTGTGGCGACCATGTGGCACAAGAAAACAAAAGTGCAAATGCCAATCTATGTACTCCCAGGTACTTCTCCAAGTGCATGCTTATTAAATGTCAACACAGCTGCTTTTATTGGACTGATTTCTGTTAACTACAACTTGAATGTCCATTCTGAAATAGTGAGCCAGTTTTCAAAATAGTTTCATGGACTTAGAAAACTTGAAAGTACAGCTTCACATTAATGAAGATATTCGCACAGCGATACCATCAAATTGCTATTCAATTACAGGAAGCAATTGAGAAAAAAATAGAAACACTGTTAGAGCAAGACATCCTAGAGTGCTTTACTGGCCCGACATTGTGAGTTTTACCCATTGCGGTAGTGCCAAAGAAGGACAGTGGTGATTCAGTGTGCATTTGTGTTGATATGCGACAGGCTAACAAAGCAATCGAAGGAGAAAGACATCCAGGTCCACCCACTGCAGACATGATCACACAGCTGATTGGCGCCAGAGCCTTCTCCCGTCTTAATCTTAGCAAAGGTTACCATCAACTAAAACTGGAAGAAAACTATAGGTACATTACTACTATTTCAATGCATATTGGTTTGTTCAAATGTAAAATACTTTGTTTTACAGCTGCCGAATTCTTTCAAGATGTCATTCATCGAGTAATTCAGCCTGCCCCACATTCTTTTAACTACAGTAATTATATAGTGGTGTTTGAGGCTACACAAAAGGAACATGCAAAGCACTTACACAAGTATGCAGTCTGCTGATGAAGGTCTCACACATAGGGCCTTATTCACGGCCTAGTGTTGCATTGCAGGAGTGGGACCACCCTGATGTTGCACCACCATGCCCATGTAGGAAATGCCCGCCAGATCAGAAGCTTTCTCCTGTCTAGTGGGCAGTTATTTGGCATTCCCAGGACAGTGCCGATGAAATAGCACCACAATGGAAACGTCAAAGGCAGTATCTGCACAGCATGGAATGCTCCAGCTCATGCTGTGGAGGTACTGGTGTGCATGCACTCAGGGAGGGCACATGTCCACATGGCATGAGACACAAAGGGCCATTTAGGGCCCCCTTTGTTTTCTCAACACCACACTTTTCATGGAGGTCGCACCGCCAGACGATGTGACCATGTTGCAATGTTTCCTGGGCATGGCCAGCTACTGCTCCAGGTATAGTTGTGACTTTGCCACTGTAAGTGCCCCTCTAAGAGAACTAACAAATGGAGATGTTCTGTTTAAATGGTCATCTGAATGTTTTTTCTTAAAGTCAGAGGCAGCAAATTATTGAACTGGCACATGAAGAACAGCGTGGCATTGCTGCAACTAAAAGAGCCCTCAGGGATCGAGCGCGGTTCATATGTCTGAAAGAACACGAGAGCTTAAAGCTAGTCATCTATGCAACTGTCTGACTCCCAAAAAAACACAGCACCCATTGAACATGTTTGATATTTCTAAGCAATCTTTACAGAAGATTGCTGTTGATTTCTAGGGGTGGGCGGAATTTGCATAGTCGCGTTACGTAAATCTCTGTAAAATTGTAAAAAATCTCTGTGAGCACGCAGAAACTCCGCCAAGACGCGGAGTTGCTTGTCCCGCCCGTTCACGATGTGTTTTTGTGTGCTCGCTGGGAAATATATCACTAACTTGCCCATGCGGTCGCTAATGGGAGCGGCCATCTTGTTTTTTACTTGTCCCGCCCGCTCCTGATGGTTATTTTCTGTTCCGGGTCGGGTATTGCATGCTCCCGCCCATTGGCGATAAGTATTTACTGTTTGGGAACGCGTATTACATGTTCGTGACGCTTTTTGCGTGGTTGAGGGGAATATCGTGCAAATTTTCCCATTGTGGTCGCAATGGGTGCAACCATCTTGTTTTTCACTCTATTGCTATGGTTCTGGCCCTGCTTTTCAATCCTCTCTCTATCTTTTCAATCCTCTGTTTTTAGAAACTTTTTAAAAATCTTTTTTATGTATTATCTATCTCTCTATTTTACTGATTCTATATTTTGAGTTTTTTTCTACTTTTTGTGTGTTTTTCACTACTTTTTCACTCTTATTCTATTACCTGCTTTTTCATTTCATTTACTTAATTTTTTAATTCCTACCTTTTCTTTTCAGCCCCCGCCTACCCAGAACAGTAGCGAAAGGCCACAGGGCTCGTAGCCGTAGCCAGAGCAGTGACCGCCTTCCTTATGGATGGTGGCGCCTACAAGGGGTGCAGGCACGGGCCTAATTTGGTGAGGCGGAGGGGGCCGCCCTGGATTTTTTGTGTAGCGCCACCTCCCCTTAGCCCTGGCAGCAGACGGCAGGCCTGGGTCCGGGTACGGGTTCCAGGAGCGTCGGCAGCGATGGGGAAAGGTTCGGCGGGTAGTGTTTCGTTGCTCTGGTGTCCGGCGCACCAATAACCAGCTGACACACCGGTGGTCCGATATTCTGGACCGGGAGCAGGACCTTCTGGACCTGCTAGGAGTGGAGGTCGCTTGGTGAGTAGCTATTTAATAATACTACTTTGTTTTCTTCTGCACTGTGTTATATAGTGCGACTATTTTTTTTCTTCTGACCAACAAGAATGCTGCTGCTTAAATTGCAGGTAAATTACGTTTAAAAATCTTCAATGAATGTTATGACACAGGTGCTCGGCGCTACTAATCTTACTTCTTTGGAACTTTGCGCTCACTTGGCCTGATTATGTAAGAGTTTACTTTAGAGAACTTAAGTTAGGTAATGCTAAAGAGGTTCTAGTCCTTTCTTTGTCCTCCTGCCACTGAGAAGAGAGAGTGGCGGATTGATAGGTTTAGTTACTTATTGGTATTAGTTGGTAATTTTTAAGTGGTCTGCATGATGCATCCTCTGTCACGTATGTGCTGCTGAGTTCTGGTTACCCCAGTCCTTGGTAGAACCTTTTGTAGTTTGTTTAGTGAGTGCTAATAGGCATATCATCACTAGCAGAATATCAGCAGCAACCAACCAACAAGTTGGTGTATGCAAATATATATGCCTGTGTCCTCCATCTATGCATTTTTGAGTACTAAAATAAATGGAAATTCAGACTTAGTGAACAATCGGCCCGTCTGGAATAGGTGGGCCAAGTCAAGTGGTACTTAGGCTTACTAGACGGTCCGTGAATCTCGCAATACTACTAGTCGATCAGATTAGATAGGTCAATCTTGTTGCAATTTTTGCTCCCAAAAATGTTTTTTGAGTGTATTTTAAAATATTTTATTTATTTCACACCAATCATAAATGTTTGTCTCTTTCTTTATTAAATCTGACATGATCAGCACCCAGGGGCAAGAAGACTGCGTCTGAGTTAGCGGAACAAGAACAACATGCCTCCCAGGGCAAGGACTACTCTTCTACCGAGGGCTCTGCTGCGGGCCCCAGTAAATCCTCCAGTGGTTAATATTAATAATTATATTTCCCTAACTTTTCCTGCACCTTATTTTTTCCAAACTATTATTTCGGTTTCCAAATTCTATATTTTACAAATTCTTCTTCGATCTAGACTATCTGTTTCTAAATTCTGTTTATCCCTGCCTATAACTGCCTCTGCTATGACTCTCTGTACTACTACTATTAGTCTGTCTGTAGCTAAGCTTGCCCAGTTGGACACTCTTTATTTAAAATGTTTTAAATAAAACTCAGATTCACCAATAGCTCAAGCCATTGAGGCCAGTCCGTTGGGTTGTCCTCTTCTACGATTTCTAGTTTTCTTAATCTTGAGGCTTTTTGACAATTCCCACTGTTAGATTTGGGGGTCTCTAGTTGGCACAGGTAGGTACTTGTGACAAATATGGACCCTCTCCTCTAGTCAGGATAAGGGGATTACACTCCTAAAATAACCCCTGCTCACCCTCTAGGTAGCATGGCACGAGCAGTCAAGGCTTATTTCAGAGGCGTTGTAAGTTAAGCAGTTGTGACCACATACAGTAACCCAGTCACAACACTACAAATGGACACCACACAGGTTTTATATAAAAAATAAGTAGACTATATATAGTTACCACAAGACCATAAACGACAAAAATATACCAATTCCAATTCCAAAGATTCTTTATTTTGGCCACATGGGCCATAAAAGATGCAGTGAAAATACATACATTTAAAACACAATATTTACAATAAAAATCCTACTGGACCTGCAATGTTAAGAAATACAAAATAGTATAAATTAGCCGGACATTTTCTTCCTTATTATCCATGCTGCCATTAAGAATTTAGATACCGCAAACACAATGTGGGCCAGGGTGTTGGTTTTCATAACCCTGTAGGCCTGAAGATACTTCCTAAAGCCCAGGTTCCGACACAGAGGAGCTAGCCAGCGCCTCCTCGGGCTCCGGTAGGCATGACAACAGAACATTATGTGCAAATCATCTTCGTCCTTGGCTTTACAGCATGGGCAGAGTTTATCACCCCCTAGCGACCATTTATAGGTAAATACTTTAGTAGGGAGTGTGCCAAGCCTCCATTGCAGGAACAGTTTCCTCGCCAAGAGAGGATAAATGAAATCCATAAAAGGTTCAAACACATAAGAATCTTTGGATTCCATAAAACGACCCGTCAAAGTGCCACTATCATGAGCATTGACCATGTCAACAAGGTTTTTATTCTTGTACAGCTGGGCAAGGGTTTTACGCGAGATACTTCGACAGCCCTGAGCTGGATCATCCCATAAGTCTGGCAAATTCAGGCTGAACAGTTCCGACTTGATAAATGCCAGCCAAGGAATTTTGCAGTTAGCATTCAGCCTCATGACATCAATAAGGTCCTGCCTGTAATGATACAGTTCCTCGGTGGTCCATATCCGGTGCCAGAACTTCACAGGTTTCGACCGTAGGTCCTCAGCAATAGAGGGAAGGCCCAGGTCCAGTCTTAGGGGGAGGAGTGGTGTGCCTTGCGGGAGAGCAAGTAAGCGTCTCAGAAAACAATTTTCCACCCCTGCCATAACCTTCCCTGCTTTGTGTCCCCACAGCTCACTACCATAAGTGGCTGCTGCCTTCGCTTGGGACCTGTACGTTTCCAAAGCCGGGCTTACAGGCTTGAAGGTGGACTTATTGGACACCTTCAAGAGTGCGCCCGATAACTGGGAGAGTTTCAACCTAGATCTTGCTACCTGGGAGTCCCATGCCAAGTTTTCTTGAAGTGATACCCCCAGATATATAAAGGTCGAAACCCTTTCGAGACTAGTTTCCCCCAGTTTTGGATTAGGTCTTGTTTTGGTGGGGGGGTTGAAGATCATGAACTTGGTTTTTTCCGTGTTCACCTCCAACCCATGTTGGCGACAAAAATGGCCAAAACCGTCCACAATCCTCTGGATCCCCATAGGGGATTTGGAAAGAAGGAGGGTATCGTCGGCAAACATTATTGCCGGGACCCTCCTTCCTGCCAAAACCGGGGCATCATTGTCTTCAACCGCGTCAAGATGTTGAATGACGCTGTTAATGTACAGACAGAACAGTGTCGGAGCCAGCACACAGCCCTGTCTGACACCTCGACGGACCGGGAATCTACCCGAGAGTTTTCCATCCCTCCCACACCTCACTTGCGCAAAGTTGTTCTCATGCAGCCTAATGATGATACTAAGGAGGTGGGGGGGGTACTCCTAGCTTCTGCAGAACCTCCCATAGCTTCCCCCTAGGGACTAGGTCAAAGGCTGACCTCAGGTCCACGAAGACCATGTACAATCGACCTCCCTCTAACGTTACCGTCTTCCAATACAGGAGAAGGAGGCGAAAAATTTGGTCCATGGTCGACGTGTTCTTCCTGAAGCCAGCCTGGAGGGGGCTCATGATGTCATTGTCCTCGACCCAGTCTAGGAGATGGTTTAAAATAAGGCGCGCAAAGAGCTTTTGGGGCACGTCTATTAGGCTTATAGGCCTGTAGTTGGCGGGGAGGAGAGTAGATCCCTTCTTGTGGATAGGTACAATCTCTTCCCCCAGCCACGACCCAGGGATCGCCATACCTCCGAGAATGGCATTAAAAAGAATGAGAAGGTATGGGCCCCAGATGTCCGGGTGATGCCTAAATAGATCCCCGGGTATCCTATCCAGACCTGGCGCCTTCCCCACTGCTAAACGCTCTAGGGCAGACTCCACTTCCCCCAGGGATAATTCCATACCAATTTCCTGAGAACCCAAGGGCAGTTGCAACTCTACGTCCGGGCAGGAATTAGTATCTTGATAAAGTGCACCAAAATGGGCCTCCCAAACCGCGGGGGCTATGTTAGGTTCAATTGCTTTATTGAATTCCCCTGTCCCATTGTTTACAAGGGCCCAAAATTTCCGGGAGTCCCTAACTTTTAGGGCATCATGAAGGTCCTGCCAGTGGTTCCAATCCCACTCGGACCTGGCAGTCGCCGTCACTGATTTGTAGTGCTTCCTAAGGTCACGTACATTGGCCTTATCGGACCCCTCTTTTATTGCAGCAATAAGCTCAGATTTTGCTGCCCTACAGTCGGAGGTGTACCAGGTGGGAACATGGGTCTTTTTCTTTCGAGTTGGGACCACCGGATGGAATACCTCAGCCAAATCCCTCACTAGATCCTGGTGTATGTTTCCCAGTTTCTCATTATAATCTGGGGATCTCGGTTCATCCAGAAGTGCGTCCACCTCCATGAACCATGGGAGTGCCAGCTCATATAATTTGTTAATGGCCTCTTCTGAGCTCACCAGCTTTCCCCACTTAACCCGGCGCCTATTTGTTGTGAGGATCAAATCCCCCGTGTCTTCCCCTTGATCAACTGGGGATGAGTCCGTCGGAGGCAAGGGGCACAGGATATTTAAGCAAAGGGCGTTGTGATCACTATCTGTCCTATTTATTACCCTGAAGTCGAGGACTTTTGGCCAGAGTGTAATGTCCACCATGATGTAGTCTAGCCTCGACTCATGGCCCCTCCTGTTGAAGGTACACACTGAGGGGGTATCGGAAGGGGTACGACCATTACACGCCCTCAGTGCGCAATTCAGGGTAAGGGACATGAGTTGTATTGCTAGAGGGGACCAGGCTTTGGGGTAAGGAGAAGACGATGGTGGAACCCCCCAGTAGTCATCCTCGGCCGTAAGGGCACCATCCAGTAAACCTTCCAGAGGTTCAAAGTGGCAATTGAAGTCTCCTCCAAGCACCACCCTGAAATCTCCCGGAAGTTGACCCAAAAAGGAGGACAGATCATTTAGGGTTGGTGATTCCTTTGACGAGGCCACTGGTCGCGAGTAGACGTTAACAATGGCCCACGGAGGTTTGCCAGGCCATGTGAGCCGAACACACTGGATGTCCTGTGAACACGTGTGAACCTGTTCCGCCTGGCACCCAGTATGACTCGCAATCCAGATTGCCAAGCCACCTGATGGCCTCCCCCTCCCACCCCATTGGGCAGGGATTTCAAATACTTCAAACCCTCTCCTAGACTGGGTGACCCTCGCCCATGTTTCCTGGAAGAGGAGTATATCACATCCACCTACTAGGTAATCCCATTCAGGAGAGCCTTCCTTGTTTGCAATTCCTGCCACATTCCAGGAGAGAATTCTCAACCCTGGCTCAGGTGGCAGGTTACCCTGGCCTCCAGTAGGAGGTCGCGGGGTGACCATGGGTGGATTAGCGTCTAGGGGACCAATGCCGCAGACCGCAATGGCGGGAGGCCCGGCCAACTCCGCCGCCCCAGTTTGCAAAATATGGGCAGGCCCGCTGTTAGGTGAGGGTCCCAGTTGGCGCAGACTATCGTCCGTGTCAACCAATCGCTCTTTAGCGGTATCCTGCCAGGTGAGTTCAGTCACAGGGACTATACCCACTCCCACACGTCTTTGCACATCATCCACCATCTTCCCAGGGCCAAACAGGATTTCCCTAGTTTGTGGTCAATCGACCTGATCCAAACAGGAAAACCTGTTATGATGTATGAAATTAGCCTTGGCAGGTGGTGGTAGGGAGTGCCTTGGTCTATAGCGGGAGCCATCTACAGCAAAGCCTACCCTAGTCCACCCCTTCTCACTCCCTGCCACCGTGTTGCTATCACTAGGATAGAAATATGAGAGGGGTACAAGTTCAATTTTGGACTTGTCAGGCCTTACAAGCCAATTGCAGATGTAATTTGCAACGTGTGGGCTCTGGAAGCTTAGAATGATACAATCCCCTACCCTATTCTTTAAAGTAGGGCCAATCCATGGAATCCTCCTCACCATCAAAACCTCACCTTTCAAGTTCGGAGGCAGCGGCCTATTAATGCTAAGCCAGCTTATGACCTTGTTACGTAGAGAGTCTTGGGTCTCCCTTACACCACCAGTTAGCTCAGGAACTCCCACCATAATTGCCGTGTATGGAACTGCTTCTGGGGGCAGGTTAACCACCCTGCGCCTATCAGGGGGGGGAGCGATACCATCAATCGGGCCATTTATGGAACCCACTACCGCCCCTGGTTGCGGCGCCGATTGCGGCGCAGGGGGTGGCTTAGATCTCCTGGGAGCCGGAACTGGGGGCCTAGGCGCTAAAGGTAACAAAGGGCGCGCCTGAGAAGCAGACGCACCGTTTGTACTCAGCGCTACCCTATTGGAGACCTGGGGCAATACAGAGGGAAGTGAGCTATTCCCAGGTGGATCCCCGGTAGCTAAGGGAACATTTGTAGCTAAACCAGGGCTTTTCCTAGTGTGGTTGTTTTCCAGGGACTGGAGTAGATTCTCTATGGCGTCCAGTCTAGCTGAGATGGGAGTTAACAGATTCTTAATAATAGCTGTAAGCGAATTGATTATTGTATCTGTAGTATTAGAGGATGCCCCACCAAAAATGAATGGGCTCGCCGACAATGATAGTGGCACAGGAACTGGAGAGGCCATGAGATCCGGCCTAGGCCCAGATAAAATAAGCTCCGGGGAAACCGAAATATCTGTGCTTCCTTCGAGGGATGATTCAGTTATATCAATTTTTGCCCTTTTTGCCCTCTTTATTTCCCTGGGCCTTTTCCTTTTTAGAGGCTGTACCACCCCACTATCTGCAGGATCTATAAGCAGGACCGCCTGTCCCGCGTCAGGCGTATCTAAGCCCATATTATCCGGAATAGCAGAATGGTCAGAAGTCCCAGATGGCCGTGAAGAGTTTCGATCCCTCTGCGTTAAAGGCGTTCTTAGCTGCTGAAGGACCGACTCAATAGTCTGATCAATGCTGTCCAATAATGACATATGGGTAACGTCCACAGGGATGGGTGTACTAGCATCAGTTGTGAGAGATTCCCCATGGTCCAGAAACACACTTTCGGGACCCATCTCAAGGTGAGAGTCCGTGGCTAGGTGACATTTGCTAGTTTGGGAACTCGCCTTTGGGAAAAAAATTTCCAGAGTACTTACACCTTGTTGAGCAGACTTACTCCGTAAGGCTCTGGACGCCATTATGGGGTATGTAATAGGGCAATTTAGCGGGGGCGTTAGAGGGGAGGCCCGGTCCGGTCTCTGCCGGCCTCTAACGGCCTAAAACGGCCCGCCCTTTGCCCGGGCTTAGCCCCGCGCTTCGACCCGCGCGCGTCCCGCGTGCGCGTTAATGGGCGGGGCTAAGTAGGGAGGAAGGGGGGAGGGCGGGAAGAGTCGCAGGTGCGCTGCTGTCCTGAGCGCTACTCCTGCTGGGACTCGCAGTCCCGCCCTCGCAGTCCACAGAGCCCCTTGCAATCCTGGGGGACCAAGTTGCCACAAAGCGCTGGTTGCCGCTTTACTCCCGCTTTCACCCGCCTTTAAAGAACTCCTGGAACACTCTGTCAGACTCCAGCTACGAGCGGCCCCCGCGGAGCGGGGGCCGCGAGCAGTGTTTTATATGCAGCAAGAGGAGGGAGGAGGGGGGAGGGCGGGAAGAGTCGCAGGTGCGCTGCTGTCCTGAGCGCTACTCCTGCTGGGACTCGCAGTCCCGCCCTCGCAGTCCACAGAGCCCCTTGCAATCCTGGGGGACCAAGTTGCCACAAAGCGCTGGTTGCCGCTTTACTCCCGCTTTCACCCGCCTTCAAAGAACTCCTGGAACACTCTGTCAGACTCCAGCTACGAGCGGCACCCGCAGAGCGGGGGCCGCGAGCAGTGTTTTATATGCAGCAAGAGGAGGGAGGAGGGGTGAGGGCGGGAAGAGTCGCAGGTGCGCTGCTGTCCTGAGCGCTACTCCTGCTGGGACTCGCAGTCCCGCCCTCGCAGTCCACAGAGCCCCTTGCAATCCTGGGGGACCAAGTTGCCACAAAGCGCTGGTTGCCGCTTTACTCCCGCTTTCACCCGCCGTCAAAGAACTCCTGGAACACTCTGTCAGACTCCAGCTACGAGCGGCACCCGCGGAGCGGGGGCCGCGAGCAGTGTTTTATATGCAGCAAGAGGAGGGAGGAGGGGGGAGGGCGGGAAGAGTCGCAGGTGCGCTGCTGTCCTGAGCGCTACTCCTGCTGGGACTCGCAGTCCCGCCCTCGCAGTCCACAGAGCCCCTTGCAATCCTGGGGGACCAAGTTGCCACAAAGCGCTGGTTGCCGCTTTACTCCCGCTTTCACCCGCCTTCAAAGAACTCCTGGAACACTCTGTCAGACTCCAGCTACGAGCGGCTCCCGCGGAGCGGGGGCCGCGAGCAGTGTTTTATATGCAGCAAGAGGAGGGAGGAGGGGGGAGGGCGGGAAGAGTCGCAGGTGCGCTGCTGTCCTGAGCGCTACTCCTGCTGGGACTCGCAGTCCCGCCCTCGCAGTCCACAGAGCCCCTTGCAATCCTGGGGGACCAAGTTGCCACAAAGCGCTGGTTGCCGCTTTACTCCCGCTTTCACCCGCCTTCAAAGAACTCCTGGAACACTCTGTCAGACTCCAGCTACGAGCGGCACCCCACTATGATTACTTTTAGATGGTAGATTTAAGCTTAGTTCAGTTCAGTTCTTAGATGCAACACTTTGCGCCAATGTACCTTAAGTTGCGTTGCGCTTCCACAACAAGCAATGTCGCAGCAATGGGAAATGCGGCAAGATACAAAGAAATAAAGACGTGAATATCTTCCAGATGCGGCACGCTTCTCGGGGATGCGAGAAGTCCTCGGTTTGATGCGTGGACTGCAGCAGCGACACCCTTACGATGCGACGGCAACAGCTCCAGCGGCGACGCTCTTCTCCCACGATGCGTGAAGCTTCCGCTCGATGCAGCAACTACAGCGGCGACATCCAAGATGCGACGGCAGCAGCTCCGACAGCGGCGCGATTCTCAGGGATGTGAGCTGCTCTTGGTCGATGCGATGCAATGCGACAGTTCCAGTGGTGACACCCTCCTTCGGAGTTGCAACTGCAGGCACAGCGACGGCGACACCCTTCTTCTCGTTGAGTTGCGACATGCAGTCCCTCAGAAGGCCCAAAACAGCAGCAGGCACTTCCAAAGAACTCTGGGGATCTGGGGGTGAAGTCTGTTGTCCCTGAGACTTCAGCAGGAGGCAAGATCTGTTCCAAGCCATTGGAGATCCTTTACAAGTTGAAAGCAAAGTACACAAAGTTCCTTTCTCCTTCCTTTGGCAGTAAGGCAACCACTGCAGGCCAAGCCCCCAAGCAGCACTTCAGCTTGGGAATAGTCTCTCCTCAGTTTCCTCAGGTTCCTCTCCTCAGTAAAGGTTTCTTCTTGTAGTCTAAAAGTGATCGAATTTCAGGGGATCAGGGTCCCAATATTTATACCCCAAAATCCTTTGTTCTCTGAGGGGAGAGGGGCCTTTGTACAGTGCAAACCAGTTCTGAAGCCCTCTGTTTACCAGACTTCTCATTTCCTTTCACAGTGCAGGGCAGAAACATCAGACGCCCCACAGGAGGTGGAGCCAGCATTGTGGAAGGCAAGTACAGTCCTGGAGCACTTTGTTTACAGAACTTCTTCTCTTCTTTCAGTGTGCAGGACAGAGACATCAGCCGCTCCCCAGGGGGTGGAGCCAGCATTGTGGAATTCCCCAGCCCTTTCACTCACAAAACCAGACATAGGAATACACAACCTAGCAGAGGCAGGTTTGAATGGTTAGACAAGCAAATACCTACTTTCTAAAAGTGGTATTTGCAAACACAGAATATTAAAATAAACTTTACTAAAAGATGTATTTTAATATTCTGAGTTCAGGCATACTAAACTCGAATTTCTACCATGTTTTCTGAGATAGTTAGGATTATAAAATGTAATAACTCTAACAAACCATTCTGGCCTATGGAAAACAGGTTGCCTTGCAATAGTGAAAAACAGAAATGGCTGTAATTCACTATTAGGACATGCCACACACATCAGGGCTTGTCCTACCTTACAATGCACCCTGCCCTTGGGCCTACCATAGGGGTGACTAATATGAAGAAAAGGAAAGGTTTAGGGACTGGGAAGTGGGTGCACTTTCCCAGTCAGCATGACAGTACCAGACTGCACACAGGCTCTGCAATGGCAGACCTTAGATACCTTTTACAAGGCTGCTTCTGTGGGTGGCCCAACCAGTGCTGCAAGCCCACCAGCAGCATTTGGATTTACACGCCCTGGGCACACTCAGTGCACTAGGCTAGGGTCTGACAAGTAAACCAAATAGCAAAACATGGAACCACTGATTCATACATCAATTTACAATAGGGAACACTTGCACTGTGGCACTGGATAGCAGTGGCACAGTGCCCAAAGCATCTAACACCAGCAAAAATACATGAGGAAACAGCAAAAATGGAAGGGAGACCCACACCAATGGTGCCAGGTCTAACACCCATCAACAAAATGCCTAACCAGATTTAACTATTTTTGATAGGATAGGACATACTACTACTGTTAAAGTTATTCTGCACTTATAGAACTTTGCACAAGAAAATAGGGCATTGGTGATGGGAGGTTGGACCTTCCTTACACCTCAATCAGAACCCACCACAATCCCCTGACCGACTAGTTATAGTGTCTTATTAGCTCTCCGAACCCCCCCCCCAAGACACCCAACCCAGAACATAACACTCCCAACCTCTCAGCCGCGGAAGCCATGCACACCCTTTCGCTCACTCACTCGTGTAAGTCCAAACCAAATACCATTAATACCATTAATACCATTAAGTCAAAAGGTTTATTTTCAACTGACAAGCTCTGTAAGTTGTTCTATAATGCAGCACCAACAGCAAAATGCATAATTGTTAAACGTAGTTACACTTACAACTACAAGTTCATAGAAGGCAAAAGGCGAAACCAGGATAAATGAGCAGTGGTGGAAGAACCACCCTCCCCTTGGTAGGAATATAGTTTATATAAAATTATAAATGAAGATCTCTGAGCGAATTCTGGGGACCCCTCACCTCAGAAGAACTTAGAACTGGTTACGTCATAAGCTATGCAAAGCTCTGGTTCATAGAAGGGAATCTTCCGTCTTTCATGAGAAAAATGGCGCGCATTAGTATATTGCAAGCATTTCTCAGTCGTGCCAAAAAGTGTAGCATTTTTATGGATAAGCAATATGAACTAACACCAGAACTAAATAACAAAGTGGCTTGTTGTACTACCTTGTACACCATGTTCAGACAGTAGCATTATGAGCTCATGTGGGCTCAAAGGCGTCTTACATAACAAGCTGCGAGGTAACGTGCACAAAAATAAAAAGACACAAAGCTAAAATGGATGCATGGCTCAGGCTAACTTAGCAAAGACTAGAATGACCCTAGGAACCATATAACCTACTAGTGTCTACTCTACTACCTGATTTGTACCACTGATGTAGGTTGTATATGTGTGTATTAACTTGTTTTCAATCTTGCTAGTGAAAAATAGAGGGAGGTTTATATGGCTTCTAAAAAATGTGTAATGTTTTTTCTAAGCGTACTACCGACGCCCAGTGCCAGGGCCAACGGCGAAGGCAATGCGGTCACTGAGGGTGCAGGAGGAATTGCGGCAGTTGCAGGAGAAGCTGCAGGGGGTGCCCCAGCAGCAGTGGCGGGCGGTGGTAAGTTATATTCCTAACCCTTACTTATTGACATTACACTCGCTGCAAGGGTGTACTGTATACTGTACTGTTAAGACTTATTGAGTAAGAAGTTGTTGTGAACGATTGAAGAAGACACCCTTTACTTAGCATTAGCAATAACATTAGTGGCGGGAGTGTTGAGTAACCAATGGCCTCTTCTATCTGACTTCAACTCAGCTATGAAAGTTTTATGGAGAAGACTAAAAGTCAGATCAGATGACCTTGATGTATGGGTTGAACGAAAAGGGAAAGAAGGGTGAAAGGAGGAAGGATGGGCGAGATTTAATATGTATGAATGGCAGAGAAGGATACGTGGGATGCATGCATAGGTGGCTGATAGGAATCAGATGCATGGGTGGTTGAGTGCCTGAAACTTCCACAAATGTTAGAGGCTGAGGAAGTGGAAGGATAGATACATACCAAACATGTTATGTACTGTGCTTGCTAGTGCTACTGTGCCACTATGTGTAGAATTAATTTGTCTTACTGCTTTGCTAAGAGTATATTTTACAGTAGTCTTGTTTTTTTCTTATTGATATAGCAACTCCTTCGAAAGGGAAACCAGACAGGAAGGAGTTGGCAGCCAAGGCCCGGCGACGGAAGCTGGAGGCCATACAAACTGAATACCGGCGGCTGGTGGTTATGGCGAAGGAGGAGGAGGCGGCAGCAGCTGCAGTCTCCTGCCTTGCCACGGGTCCCAGCCAACCCCCTCCAGTGTTACGGTGCCACCGTCTGGTAACCGCCTGCCACCGCACTTCATTTAATAGAACTGCCACAGCCAGTGTTTGATTTAAATAATTGGCTGACTTTGTAAGACACAAACAGATAGATACGGTACCCCTCAATCAGTGACTTGTCCAACTAGTACTGTCAGTCTCTTCTCCTAGTCTATGCATTATGCAACTGAACTCAAGGAGTGTGTGAAATTGAATTAATAAAAAAATTCCCATTATAAATTATGCCTCCTCCAATCTTCTTATCCTAACTGTGCTTGATGTTTAACTTAGGCCCAGCAATGGCTGCATGGTGATGATGGTTTTGTTTCCCAGCATGCCATGGTTGTGGTGGTAGCAGTAGTAGACACTGACAGTAGCATTTGCAAAAAAAGAAAATGAGACATTCAGTCACCTGAGAGAGACTGTGGGAGGAGTAGTATAATGAAGTACAGTACAGAACTTACTGCTAAACAATAATATGCCAAAATAAAATAAAACATAATGGTGGCGGGGAATGCCTAGTACAACGAGTTACAAACTCTGGTTGTGTTGAGTCACTCGACTAGGCCTACAGTACACTCAACACAAGCGTAACAGTTAGTGCTGTGTAAAAGGATACCAACAAATCCAATCGATGCCGGCAATTAGAGCTGATGTATTAGGTTCCTTTGGTAAAAATATTACCTCGCAAATATACTGCTCATGGGGGAGGCAAGCAGAAGAAGATTGTCGCCCTGCCTTGAAATTGAATTAGTGTTGCTTTTGCCACATATGCCCTAGCAAACGTGTGATGAATTATTGGTGTACATTTCATTTAGTCACACCTCAAAAAGTCACACATCCCGGGGGAAGAGGGTTAGGGTTTGATGAATGGATGGGAAGGGGGGTTTGGGGAAAGGTTTGGCAAAGAAAAACAGTAATCATGGACACCAACAAAACGCAATCTTGGCAGACGCCCATATCCTAAATCTGTTAAGGGAGAAAAAGGAAATGCATGCATGATGATGATAACTTGATGGTTAATGATAAGTAGTACTTACTAACTACTACTAGATAATTAGATAGTACAGGGCAGCGGTATATCATGCAATTTGCCTTACCTTGTCTGCCCTCAGAGAGACCTGAATTACATACAGTTTATGTTCTGTTGTACCGGGCTTACTTTTAAAGATAGTAAAGAAAATTCAAAAATAGAATTTGAATTATAAGCAGAGAGCAAACCTAACAACACACAGTAGTAATGACTGAAGACAAAAAATGAATCAAATTATTTAAAAGATGATGAAAGTTGATACTGTTACTGTATGTTATCCTGGTCAAAATGGGGAGTTGCAGCTCGGCATTCCTCTTGGTCCTCGCTTCCATGGACGCTCCGGCCATCAATCTTGGGTGACACCACTGCCTGCCTGGCACATGTAGATTCATTGGTAAGTAAGTGTGAGTTGTTTTTCCCAGTATAGCACAGTGTAAGGGCCCCCCTGTAATTGTAGATGGAAAAACAAAAGGGATATTGAAAAATCAAGGAGGAAAAAAAGCATAAATTACAGTGGAGTGCAACAAGAACACTTTCAGAGGCGGCATGGATACATCACATCTACTCTAGTCTGTTTCCAGTATTAACCTCCAACAACAACAGGACAGAGCAGGCCCACGGAACCCGTGACCCATCCTCCATTTAGCGTACATTTTTTGTCAGAGGCAAACAAAGCACATATACGCAACATAGCATTTGACTAATTAAGTGACTAAATCAATGCACCGCTGCCGGTCATACCACCACACTCTACTCCACCACTACACAGACATGTAGTAGTAGTGTTTGTTGTTGAATTGTTTACCTTTTATGACACTCATGAAACACCCTGACTTATTCCATCAATCATCTCGGATCCTACTAAGTGACTGAGAAGATATTGTGTCATTGTGGTCATCATCATGGTGTTGCCCAACTCAGTTTGCAGTGTACATATTGAATCCCCTTTCCATATTCAAAATGCAATGGATTGGCTTAGAGTAGAAGTACAAATTTGTTATTAAAAAACAAGAAGGGAAACATACATTGCCTTGAGTTACTTTTAGTGTGTAGATTTAGATAATAGTACACAATGAATTAACTTCATGCACAACAAACAACAACAACACAAATCACTCAGTCAGCGTCCAATGCATGGCATCATTCATTACCTGTTCCTTCTCATCTTCAGTTATTGGGCAGTCTGTCTCGGCTCGGAAAGGAGAATAGATATAGTAGTCATCATCATGTTCCACTTCTTTTGGAGGGACTCAACGAGGCAAGATTTTCTTTTTTCTTCTAATATGCTAATAATCTGGCTTGAGAGCAATAGATTTAGGGCAATTCAGGAGGATGGAGGAGCAGACTAGAAGACGGTGGTGAAGGATTTGTTGTGATTCGAACTTTCCAACCAGAAAGACAGACACACAAATAAAGGTCAATAAGGGAGGAAGACAGTAAGAGTTGGAAGTCTAGTTGTCAGGGAAGTATAGCTCGTTCTCAAACTCTGGTGGTTCAAACAGAAGTAGGTAATCATCATATAACACGCTACTTCCATCACCTGAGCCGCTGTTGTCATCTTCCTGCGTTAATTCATGTATTGTGTAATTCGGTGGTATAAATTGCTTATTCATTTTGATCATGGTTAACCTCTTCATGTTTTTGGGCAAGAGACTGGTCCTTTTCACTGTTACAAAGGAAGGAGCAGCACTGAAAACACATTCAGTAGAGACATTTGCGACAGAGCAAGCCATAGTTTATCTCCAGGCTGCTGAGCACTGGCCATTTGCTCCTTTTGCTGTACCAATACCGCAATGGGTTTTGATCAATGTAGACCTCTGTTGGGTCATCCAGATATGCCTGGACCATCTGCTCAATGTTCAGGGGTGCTACACTTTGTTCGGCCTCTTTTGTATTTGCATCAGCACTGGACCAAGCAAGTCCATGCTGTAAATACCAATCCTGTGCCATTTTTACTGGGGCTGATGATCCGGTTCTTGCTGTTGTCGATAGTGTTGGTGTTGGCGACAGCTGTGAGCCAACCGCACTGCCCTCAGGCTCTGAAGCTGAACTTGACGACGGATGCCCTGCTGCAGTACTTGTTGTGGTTTTGAGTAGCGGGCCTTTAATTACCAGCAATTCATTTGCCAATTTACTGACTGCCTCAGCTTTCCAAGTTTTGTAATGAGCAACATTCACTTCTGAAAAAGGAAGTCATGTTTTACTGTTCAGTGCCGATTTGTACCGTGGATCCAGAAGTGTGGCTCAAATCTAATTTTATTGTGACAAAATCTTAGTTTGCACCCTTGCCTTTTCAGTTAAGTGACAGGATAAGCTATAGGCACCAACCTCCATGGCCTTAAGAACATTACTGCCATTATCCGTGGCAACAAAACCAATGTTAAGCCCTCTTGGGCACAGCCATTGAAAGACCTTGCGGTTAAACTCTTCCAAAATGTTTGTAGCAGTATGAGATTTCTCCATGGCGAGCATGGCTACAGTTGCATGTTTCCGAGTAGCATTAAAAATCTCAGCTGTGTCAACAGCACCTACTTCCGATCGCTTTTCTCTAACCCCCACAAAGGAGACCCAGTGTGCAGTGATGCACATGTAATCAGTGGCTGGGCAACTGGTCTACATGTCTGTTGTCAAGTGGATATTGTGAACAGCACTCTGCTGCAAAGCTTGTCCAACCAATTCCAGCACATCGTGATGTAGTGCTGGAAGAGCAACTGGCGAAATAGGACCGGCTGGAAACCTTCCATTTAGGGCAGATGGCTGATACAAATTCAAGGAAACCCACCCCTTCCACAAATGAAAAAGGGTGAAGGTCCAGCACTAACATTTTAGTCAGTTTCGCTAAGTACAACTGTGCCGTTAGGTGGTTGCGTTGGTACTGCCCCTCCGACCTAAGCATGCTGTCAATGGAAGGCTGGATTATTTTGTTTTGTGGTGCAGCTGTCTTCTTGAACCCAGTTAGGCTCAACGACGACCCACTTTTTCTCATTGCAGTACTCTGTAGCCTTGGTGTCTCAGCCTGACTCTGATTATGACTCTTCTTACTATGGTGCACTGCAATGTTGCTGAGGATGTGGGTGGTACCACTACACTGCTGGGGATAGGGCTAGAAATGTCTGCCTCTTGTTCACCTTCCACCGCGATCATCTCTTCCCCTACTTCTTCATCGCCAACAACAGCAATGTGTTCAGTTTTACTTTTTTCTAAGCGAAATAGGTGAGCCTCCCACTTGATACTGTGGTGTTTTTTTTAGATGACTTGTTTTGCCTCCGGTACCATAGTTTGTACCAAGCTTACACTGCCTAAAAGCCTGCCAACAAATTGAGCATATAGCAATGTTGTCCTCCTTACTGCTAACCGAAAAGAAGTCCCAAACTGAGGAAGAGAACTTTCTGGTGCTGCTGGAGGTGCCACTTTCAATACCAGATGAACTGGAGGGTACGCCTGGAATTTGACTCTGTGCAGTTACACTATCACCACTACCTTATGAGGTGGTGGTTGAGCTGAATATAGGTTCCTGCCGGGCCTTTGCATAGGCAAATATGGAAGCTGGAGGTTGTGTTGGTGTTATCTGTGTTGGTGGTATCGTGCTACATCCCTCGCAGCGATTTTGGATAGTCTAATAATGTTAGTCTCCGTCTCCTCTGGGCCGGGAGTGATGTTCATGATGACTGGCTCGTCATCATCATCCCCCTCTTCTACATCTACCTCCATAACTCTAAGGCTTTCTTATACCTTACTTTTCACTAGCCTTGTCTTGTGGCGTGCATCACTCTCAGACTGAGCTGGTGGCTTCCAAGTGGCATCTAGATCATCAGAAGCGGGGCTTGAAGAAGAAGTTGATGAACTAACCCTCCTTTTCCTTGCTGGGGGTCTGGAAGACAATGGATCTTCTGAAGCAGTGGTTTTCTCCTCTTCGTCTGCAAAAACTTGATTTCCTGAACTGCCCCTACTTCAGGTGGAACAACTACTATTGTGGGCTGTGGTTGCGGCTGTGGTTGTGGCTATGGTTGCGGCTGTGGTTGCGGCTGTGGGTCCGGCTGTGGTGGTGGCTGTGGTTGCGGCTGTGGTTGCGGCTGTGGTCCCGGCTGTGGTTCAGGCTGTGGTTGCGGCAGCGGTTGTGGCTGAGGTTGTGGCTGTGGTTGCGGCTGTGGTTGTGGCTGTTCGTTAGTAAACTGGCCACCTCTGCCTCACACATGGGCTTGGGACTAGGTTGGTGGAGTGGGCCCACTGATGAGGAGGTGCTGCTCCCAGCTTGGTCCCCGCTGGGCACCGCTGCTGTAGGCGTACGTTTTTTTCCCAAAAAACACAGAGGGCGGCACACCAGTCTTGGCAAGCGCCACTTACTTCTTCTGTTCCTTCTTCTTCTCACTGGCAACTTTCTTGGTACTGGAGGACCTGGTGCCTTTCTTTGGGGCCATCTTCTTCAGATGTCAGCAGGATGCAGGTGCACAAGTTGCAGAGATGTCTGTGGTCACATGTGGACATGACGTGGTGCACAGCAGGACTTCTGACTGGCACTACCACAGGTGATGATGACTCCTCCTCCTCTGTCTTTTTGGGCACCTAAAAGCAAAGAGAACATCAGTGAAATGTTGCATTTGTTGTTGTGTTTCAATTACTACTAGTACAAACAAACAAATAAAATGTATAACTTAGTATAGCCATTTGTGAGACTTTGTCAACAAGGGCTTTCATGGTATACTGTGTACACTCTCATGAACGATAGGAAAGAAGAGGAACAACAACACAAATACAAATGTATTATGGAAGTGGACCCTGTTTGGCATTACATACATTATTAGCTGATCACATCCTTCAGGGAGCTGCAGCTGGCAAAGGGTATGGATGGAAGCAGTAAGCCAAGAGGAAAAGCATGCAGGCCTAAATGTCAAAAGCAGCACACTTATAACTCCCACCAGAAATGGCTACCAGCCTCATGGACACTCACAAATCACAAGCAACAAGCAGGAGGCCTGGAAAACAGTTTACTGAAAACAGGCCTATAAAAGCCAGGCAAAGGCTGCATGCTAAACCACATGGCTTTGCCTGTAATGCAATAAAATGCAAAAATGAAAATCCACAGGGCTGAACAAGGTCTGCAAGGTACACAACGTACCACACACACAAAAAAGGCATTTATTTAACACACACCCAAAAACTGAAATACACCCAAAAATCCACATTTTGCAATTCAATCCAATGCCATCCATGCCCTAAATGATGTTTAAATTCAACAGAACACACAGAAACAGTTGTTTCATGCACCCCTGACTGCCTCTGATCCTACTGAATGTAAGGCCTGTTGGCAGACTAGGCCACAAGCTTGTAGGTCTATGGATAAAAGCACACTACCGGGCTTCAAAATGGCCACCAGCCACATGGCTAGGCCCACAATAACAAGAAACCGAAGACAGACAATGCAGGCCTATGGCAAAAAGCACACTGCCTGGCTTCAAAATGGCCTCCAGCCTCATGGCCAGACCCACAACAACAAGAAACTGAAGACAGACAATGCAGGCCTAAGGCAAAAAGCACACTGCCTGGCTGATAAATGGCTTCCAGCCTCATGGCCTGGCCCACAACAAGACTCTGAAGACAGACAATGCAGGCCTATGGCAAAAAGCACACTGCCTGGCTTCAAAATGGCCACCAGTCTCATGGTCAGGCCCACAACAACAAGAAGCCTAGGTCACAAAGGAAACACATGCAGGCCTATATGGCAAAAGCAGCACACTTATAACTCCCACCAGAAATGGCCACCAGCCACATGGACACTCAGGAATCACAAGCAACATGCAGGAGGCCTGGAAAACAATGTCCTGAAAACAGGACTATAATAGCCAGGCAAAGGCTGCTTGCTAAACCACACTGCTTTGCCTGTAATGCAATAAAATGCAAAAACGAAAATCCACAGGGCTAAACAAGATCTGCAACATGCCACACACAACTAAGGCATTTATTTAACACACACCCAAAAACTGAAATACACCCACAAATATACATTTTGCAATTCAATCCAATGCCATCCATGCCCTAAATGATGTTTGAAATAAATAAATACATCACACAGCAAAGGAACAGTTGTTTCATCATGCACCCACCCATAAATAGCTCTGGTCCTACTGGCTACCCACAACACTTTTTTTTTTAAATGATGAAGAGTGCCAACATTGTAGTTGCAGCAACTGCAATGCCCCAATCAAACAAAAGACAACACCAACTTACTTGTAAAATCTCAAATCCAAAAGTCCTCAAATCCAATGATAATGATGCAGCAGACACAAAGAGTGATCCTTCCAGCTCAAATCCAAATAAAAAATGAACAGGAACAAAGCACTGGGAGGAGCCTGCTGGACAGGAACAAGAAGTAGGAGACTCTATGGCACTTTCTCTATCTCCCCCCAAAATAATTTGGCCAAAAAGGACAGCCAAATATCAATTCGAGGAGTTTTTTTCATCCAAATCATCATTTTATAGAAGGTTTTATGCTGCTCAAAATATTCTTCCTCTCCAGATTGAAAATGTTGCGAGCTTCACCAACATTCCGCCGATGGTGTGCCCGAAAGAGGTGTTCGCAATTGCACACTCTTGTGGTGTCTAATGGTGCGGCGAATGACGTGTTCGCGATTGCAAACTCTCGTGGGATCGCTGGGCCAGCTACCAAAATCTCGTGGCGCATGCCAACGGTTAGGAAAACTCATTGGCGAATTCAGGAATCCAAGTAAGTCACTATCGCACGCACTAGGAATCATTTTTAAAACGCGAACAAGAAAATAATTCCACTACACAGTGGATCGCGGAATTGTTGGCAATTTCGCGTTCTCCGTGGAACGCAAAATTGCTCAAATTCCGCAAGCGGAACGGAATTTGGTGCCCAGGCCTATTGATTTCTTCGGACCTCTCCACAACGGACATCATCTCATGGTAGTTGTCAATGAGTGCTAATGTTTTCCTCTAGTGGAAGACTTATCATCAACCACACATGAAAGAGTCATCGAAAGACCGGATGACATTTTCACAACATGGGGTGTTCTCTCCATTTTCAAATCTGACCACGATCCACCCTTCAATATCAGAGAGTTCAAAGACTTTTGTTAATCGTTTGAACATAAAACATCAGAAAAGTACACCTCTCTGGCCACAGGAAATTGACCTCGTTGAACGATTTATGAGTACTTTGAAAAGGGTGGTTCAATGCACTGCACTGGGAGGCATCAACCTCTAGTTTACTCTGCACCCAGCCCTTCATGCCTATTGTTCCAATCCTCGTTCCACAACAGGAGAAAGTTCTGTTACCTTGCTATTTGGGAGGGCTCTTGGAATGAAGATACCTCAATGGACCACCAACCTGTCAATAGACCTTGATGAGATTCGTGTCATTGACATCTCACTTGGAAATGAAAAATGAAGGCGTATGCCGACAAGCGCTAACGCACTTGAGACACAGTTTTAGGAAAAGGAGACCAAGTTCTTGTTAAGCAAAAGAGGACAATCAAGACAGACACTCCATTTGATGCTGACCTGCTAAGAGTTGTGGTGAGCAAAATACATTGGGTAACTGCTCAACTGACATGGAAAATTCATTACCAGAGACTTGTCACACTTTAAGCCATTGCCTCCATGTTCATCAGCTCCAGAATTCATGAGTGAGGCAAGTCTACCTGAGTTAACAAGTCAATCATCCACCTCTTTTCCAGAGATGCCAGATTAGGGCGCCCCTCCTCTATCTCATACAAGTTGATTTGGAAGGTTGGTGCGAGCAACTGGACGACTCATTGAGGAGCTGCAAAGTGTATATGTGTATGTATTTGTTCGTAATTTTTATTTGACAAAGGGGGAGATGTTGTGTCCTGTATTTTTTTTGAATGAAGACTCAAGTGGCCCTTGCAGACTCCTTACAAGTATTACATAGTCAGTTGGATTTGGCTGGGTGTGGTTAATAAAGTTTGAAACGCATTATGTTCATTTAACGGTTGCATGCTGAAGAATAAACATGTGCAAACCAAATATCATTCTGTGGCATGGTCTGTTATGTGCTCTTGGGCTGGGAAGGATGCTACAACATCAAATCACAGGCAACCTATGTTGTAGGCTATTGTGCATTTTCAAAAATCTTTATTGAAATTCGAGTGTGCAGCACGTTAATGACCAGTGCTTCAAGACATGCAGAACCAATGAGCCGACAAACACTATAGAGGCAGATTCAAAGCCAATCAGAAACGGTGGCGTCATATTGTGATGTCACAGCATACATGACAACATTTTAGAAAAGGGAAGTGGAAGTATATAAAAAAATTCTTTAAAATATATTTTCTCAATTCACTTACATTGAAGCAGAGTCAAGTTTAGGTGCAGACGCTAAACTAAAGTAATTTTTGGCTTCAAAAATCAGGTCTACCTCTTGAATCGGATGTGTGTGGCATGTATGTCACAGGCATTGAAATATGTAGCACTGAAGCAGCAATTTCTATTAGACAACCCAACAGTCATATTGGTTTATTTTACATGTAACAATGTAAATTTGTCGCAGAGATTTCATGGGTCAAGATTCATGCAGGCAGCTCTTTGCCAAATTCTTTTTTCTGCTAATTGCCTCCCAGTTTCGAATGTTTCATTCTGGCCCTTTGTGCAACTTAGGATAAATAGATTTGTCAAGGTTATTTACATATATTTCACAGAATAAGTAGGGGCCTCTTTCCCTATGATCATCCTTAAGCATTGCATGTAAACGTTTTTGTAGGATGCTACATTATATCCGCTGTACACTGTTTTACTTCTTTTCTCTTATTTCTTTCTAAATACAACTGTTCTCTTATTTCTTTCTAAATACAACTGTGGTTTCGATCCACGGGAAACATGCGGTTCGCATTTACACAATTAAACAAATAAACACAATACCCCCCAGGGAAGAGACGTGCAATCTTGAATATTGGAACGAGATGTTAAGAAGTCGGAAGTAGAGTCAGAGGTTACAGGGAGATGAAGCGAGTGGCGGCTCCTCCACGGAGGTGGAGGAGCATCGCCTCACCGAGAAGGTAAAAAAGGTAAAAATAAAATGATAATAACTCATTTTAATTATCATTATATTTTTACGTCCTTGCTCAGCTGAGGCGGGGTTGCTCGGCTCACAGAGCAGGGCAGGGGAGGAGTTGTTTGCCATGCTTACTTTGTATGTTTATGATGCAGGCTGCATTACAGCCTGCATGGAGAACATGCCCAGCCTCCCATTCTCTGGCTAAGCGTTGCTCCACGGCGCTCAGACCAATCACAACGCTGCATTGCATCATTGTGTTTGGTTTTCGGGAGGCTGGGAGCCGGGTGCCTACTGCTCTGTGGGCGAAGGGTGCAGAGAGAAGGAGAAGGAGGAGGTGGAGGCAGCAACAGACAGGTAAGTGTATTTTTATTTTTATTTTCAACTCATTCTCCCTCTCCTCCCCGGGACCCACCCCACTCACGGTCGGTAAATACCAGTCGCCACTGGGTGAAGCCCACATGGTGATTGGTTAAACAGCCGTCACAAAGATTGATTGCTAGAGGAGATATACCAGTGTACTATTATTTGATTGCAGGCCCAACAGCTTTCTGAGCTATGCAGTGATAATCACATGGCAGGCATAAAATGGGTTACGGAGATTACTAATAGCTCAGCCAATACAATGAGCATGACACTAAAAACACACATAGAGATATTAGGCAGGGATTGAACTATTTTTAGTTTTGCCAAATATCACATTATTTTATATAATGTGAGCTAGGACTACAATCATAATTCCCATCCTTCTGATGCAAACACTTTATGGGCTGATAAGGATAAAAAATAACTTTTCATTATAAAATATCAAGAACTGTGTGTGTCTACTGTCATGCAATGTTGTTTAATTTGATTTCATTGGGTCCAAAGGTTACATGATGTCACTTTCCCGGATGTCATCAAGTCGAATGCCTTGCGATGTGTGGGTCAACGGGCACGTGATGTCACTTCCTGTGATGCAGCTCTGCCAAGTATCTTGCATCAGGCGTTAGACTAACGCATTTTAGTGTGGTGATCCGCATCACCACACTGAAATGTGGAGTCACGCATTATAGGGCCCCAGCTGTCAAGCTGAGAGCGTTGCGATAATTATAAAGCACCATACAAGCGGCAGTAGCAGCGCTTGGTGTACGCTACTGCTGGCAGGTTTAGGGGCTCTTTGTCTCAGCTATAGCTCAGTTCAGCTGCAGAGAGTGGTGTGCTACAATGTTACAAAGTTACAAATACACTGACACGCCGCAAATATCGCTGACACACCCATGGACCGTTCACCTGCCAATCCTGCAAGTTCACCTGCATCAGAACCCACACCAATTCCACTTCCCCCAAACACAGCACCGACTCGAACCACCTGAAGTGCATCCTGCTGAACACCTGCTCGGTGCACAGACACGCCACTGAACTCTGGGATCTACTCGACACTACATCACCGGACGTCGCCTTCCTTACTGAAACATGGATGAACGCCTCATCAGCACCCGACATCGCCATAGCCATCCTGAACAATTACAAGATCATCCGAAAAGACCGCACCGTCCAAACAGGAGGAGGCGTCGCCATCGTCCATAAGAACACCATCCGAATCACGACCAGCTCCGGCGACAACCTCGCAACCGCCGAACACCTTCACTTCCAGATCCACACCGACCCCAAGAACACACTTAGAAGCACCCTCATCTACAGACCACCAAGAACCCGCACACAATTCATCGAAGACATCACTGACTTCATCAGCCCACATGCCCTCACCTCCGAGAACTACATCCTACTGGGAGACCTCAACTTCCACCTGGAAAAGAAAAATGACAGCAACACCACCACCCTTCTGGACAACCTGGCCAATCTCGGACTCAAACAACTTGTCGACACCCCCACCCACTTAGCCGGTCACACGCTCGACCCTATCTTCACCTCCAGCAAACACATCTCCTTCGATCACACCTCAGCTCTTCATTGGACGGACCACAGCTGCGTCCACTTCAGCTACAAGAAGACCCCAACTCACAACCCCCCAAAACCTATCCCTCGAAGAAACTGGAATAAAATCACCACCGACCAACTCACCACATCACTTAACCAAAACCCTCCTGCCATTTCATCGGACCCAAACCAAGCCGCCACCAAACTCACACAATGGATCACCCTCTGCGCTGACGAACTAGCACCCCTGAAAATCCACCAGATCAAACAAGGTAACAAAAAGGCCCCCTGGTTCAACGATGACCTAAAAAAATCAAAGAAGTTATGTAGCACCCTCGAGAAAACCTGGAGAAAAAACCCAACCACTGACAACCTAACTAACTTCAAGGACGCCACCCGCAAACACCACCAATTGATCCGATCCACCAAGAAATCAGCCCTCAAGGATCGACTCGACAACAACGCCCACAACAGCAAGGATCTTTTCAACATCGTCAAAGAATTTACCAACCCCACCGCCAGCACCAACGACATTACTCCCTCCCAAGACCTCTGCAACTCTTTATCCTCTTTCTTCCACAACAAAATCGCCGAAATACATAACAGCTTTGAAAACCAGACCGAAGAACAACCCACTCCACCCATATCCGAACCAAAACAGCTCTCTCACAACCTTTGCACCTGGAACCCAATCACCACTGAAGACACCATCCGCCTGATGAGCTCCATCCACTCAGGCTCTCCCACCGACCCATGTCCCACCACATCTTCAACAAAGCAGACTCCATCATTGCACCCCATCTCCGCGATGTCATCAACTGCTCCTTTAACTCCGCTACCTTCCCGGAAAGCTGGAAACACGCCGAACTCAGCGCCCTTCTGAAGAAACCCACAGCAGACCCCTCAGAACTTAAGCACTACCGCCCCATTTCACTCCTCCCATTCCCCGCCAAAGTCATTGAGAAAGCCGTCAACAGTCAGCTCGCCGCCTTCCTCGAATCCAACAACTCCCTCGACCCCTCACAGTCAGACTTCCGAGCTAAACACAGCACCGAAACTGCCCTCATCGCAGCTACAGACGACATCTGAACGCTACTGGACAACGGGGAAACAGTTGCCCTCATCCTACTTGACCTCTCCGCCGCCTTCGACACAGTCTGCCATAGCACCCTCATACAACGCCTCAGCAACATCGGAATTCAAGGAAAAGCTCTGGACTGGATCATCTCATTCCTCGCCGGAAGAACCCAGAGAGTCCGCCTCCCCCCCTTCATATCAGAGGCCACCGAAGTCATCTGCGGCGTACCACAAGGATCTTCCCTCAGTCCCACCCTCTTCAAAATATACATGAGTCCCCTCGCATCCATCGCACGACAACACAACCTCAGCCACAGTCAAATTACAGAATAAACTCCAATGCCTCCAAAACGCCTCAGCCAGACTCATACTGGACATCCCCTGTCAAGCTCACATTTCCGGCCACCTGAAGGAACTCCACTGGCTCCCCGTTAACAAGAGAATAACGTTCCGTTTCCTCACCCACGCACACAAAGCCCTACACGACCTAGGACCCGAATGCCTCAACACACGGCTATCCTTCTACAAACCCACCCGCAACTACGATCATCCAATCAAGCCCTCGCTGCAATTCCGCGCATCCACAGAGCCACCATGGGAGGAAGATCCTTCTCCTACTTAGCGGCCAAAACCTGGAACTCCCTCCCCACCCACCTCCGCCTTACCCAGAACCACCGCTCCTTCAGAAAGCAGCTTAAAACTTGGCTATTCGATAAATAACGCACCCACCATCCCTCAAGCGCCTTGAGACCCTCTGGGTGAGTAGTGCGCTATACAAATTTCAGAACTTGACGTCAGAGGAGGACAGGTCAGAGCCCAATTGCTACCTAGTGTCTTGACTGACACGTGACTTTAGGCGGGCCTGGTTCCTGCTTCCTGTGGCTGGAGCGGGTGGTCCGCCACACAGTTCAAAGTTGGCTGCTCGAGCAATCGTGATCCTGTCCCCATGGTTGGCTGCGGTAAACAATAATGGCTTACTTTTGGTAGTTTGCGCGCCTTTGGTATTCATAGGCTGCTCCCGGACCCGACTCACCGGCGCCATCCTGGCTACATGTGTGCAATCAGGGCTGAGCAGCAGAATCATTGCAGCGGGACTGAGTCAGTCAGTCCACGGTACTCAGCATAGACGTTGCTTGTGGCCAGTGGGACAGCCAATTGCCGGTGAGAGAGCGCCATTTATAAGTGAAAAATTGTAGGGGTGCACCATATGTACAAGTAGCCAGCACCCGTATATATAAAGGACATTAATCATGTATTACACAATGAAGAATAGAGAGCTAGTTAGATTGCAAGTACACATATATTGCTTGAATAGCGACACTGTTGAAATGAAACCTATTTTCTTATGCAACGTGTGTTTAACAAACGTAATTGAACTTTTAGAGTTGCTTTACCTGAGAATGTAACAGACTTTATATATTCCAATAATTAGCTTAAAGAAGAAAATGCATTTGCTGTTTAAGGTTGAAGGCCTAGTGAACTAAAAGAAGTGCTAATGTAAAGCGTTGGGCCTATGATTCAAGCAGAGGCCTAGTTCATAGAATTGGTGCAGGCCTGGTTGAAAATGTCTTGCTTAACATTTTAACTGCAGAAATGTTTTATAAAAGAGCTTTTCAGAAGATGTTGCAACATTTGTAGACGGTGAGCTATTTGCGTGTATTCCTTTGCAGGCGCCTCATCAAGCAGATAGTAGAGTAGAAGGGCCCATTGTGTATGAGCGTTAGGATGCTAGACTCAGACATGGAAGAGTAGACCAGGAATC
This sequence comes from Lissotriton helveticus, assembly GCF_964261635.1. Classification (NCBI taxonomy): domain Eukaryota; kingdom Metazoa; phylum Chordata; class Amphibia; order Caudata; family Salamandridae; genus Lissotriton; species Lissotriton helveticus. Next base: position 168,030,403 of record NC_136059.1, on the reverse strand, counting down.
CAAGGAAGCAACTTGAAAGGATGAAGAGCCTGGGACCCAAGGACGCTTGAACGGACATGGATGGACCAGCGCCATGCTGGAAATTTCCAGAGCCCAACACCTCTTGGAGGGGCGTGCCTGAAGGCGTGTCATTCACTTTGTGAGGTTTGGTATTAGAGACAGTACCCCGAGGGTGGAGGCAGAGCAGACGAGCTGAGGAGCTAGAGAGAGCGGTCGTTTGGGCAAAGAGCGTAGTTGCAAGCCGAGAACTATAGTCTTCAAGAGAATGTGGGCGAACTTCCCTTGGAAGTCACCAAGGCTGACACCTTTTGGTTAGGTTGGGCTATTGTTGAGTAGGGATGTCACCTAGCATAGTGTAGGGACAGACTGATCGGAATTTATGTCTATTAGCCTGATGAGTACCAGAACTCAAGTTATAGCAATCCTGTTTAGTCTGATGATCCTGGAATTGATCCTCGTTCTCTTCATTAGCCGTTTGAGACTTTTCCGTAGGATTATGTTTGTACTAGTACCAGTTTATCTCCTGAACCTCTTGCTGAGGTGCCTGTATCTCCAGTTATTTTTGGTTATGTAATAAACCTTTTAAATTCAGTCTTTAGTCAGTGGTTCTTTGGGGAAAGCAATTGGATATTTGGATAATTGAATTGTTTAGTTGTGACTAGGTTGCCTAATACTCTATGACAGGTAAAAAGGTCCAGTCGACCTGTGACGGGATTCTGGAGAATGGTAAGCAGACTCTAGAGGTGAAATCCCGCCTTTCCACCGGTGTCCATGTTCCGAGTCAGGTCAGTGTTTATTTTAGATTGCAATCACCTCATAGTCTGTGTTCCGCTGTGCCTCCGGTGTCTCTCTGTGGAGCCTTGGTAGAGCAGGTCTCTGGAGCGGTTTGTGGCTTGTTTAATTTCTTGGTAAAGGAGCCGCCCTCTCCCCCCCCCCTGTTTCTTCACTGCCACAGGTTTCTATTCCTCACAAGCAGAGGGGAAAAAAGTCAGAAGCAGCACATGAAGGGGGATTCTCCACTTAGTTAATTCAGAAACCCTCAGTCTGACTGGCCCAGCAAGATTAGCTATCACAGCACAGCAAACCCCCTCCCATAGGGAATGAATATTTATTAGAGGGTCTTGTTAACACCTTTGCTGCGGCGGCTATTCCGTGCGCCCATGCTGGTGACGGAACCGCTCCGTCACCAGCCTCGGTTGAGCTGTGCTCATGACGGAGCGGTTCCGTCATGGATTCGCCCGCTCAATAGAACGCGCCGCGCAGGCGCAAAATCAGTGCCGCGCAGGCGCGCGAGCGTGCCATGACGGAACCGCTCCGTCATCAGCACAGCGCTACCGCGGCTGATGACGGAGCGGTTCCGTCATCAGCGCGGAAAGGGTTAAATAGCGTAGGCTGTGCTTGGTTTATTCTAGTTGTGACCTAAATGCGTGTCTCCCACTCAGCTTTCTAATGCAGCCGTGCGTACTGCGCATGTCGCAGTCAGTGAGTCCATGAGTCACGCAGCTGATTAGAATTAAATTATGAAGGTCTTTCAGTGTGCTTTATCTATTGTCTGCAAAGTTGTCTAGAGTCTGATAAATGGAAGTTGTTTATATTTCCAACGCTTTGCAGAAGTTAACTTTCTCGTCGCTCAAATGGGTGTAATTTCTGCTATTTACATTTTCTTTGTCTTCATTGCTTTATTTCCGCACAAGATAGTCTCACTTCATAGTCATTGAAATGTGACTCATAATTACTCTAAAATTATGAAAATGTCACGCATAGCAATCTGAAACTTTAGCAGCAATGGTGATGTCACTTCCGCTACCCCAGGCATTTTGATGAATCGACGTCCATGATCCCTCAATCAATCAATCAATCATAGCATTTGTATAGCGCACTACTCACCCGGAGGGTCTCAAGGCGCTTGGGGAGGGGGGGGTCCGCTACTGCTCGAACAGCCAGGTCTTGAGCTGCTTCCTGAAGGCAAGGTGGTCTTGGGTCAGGCGGAGGTGGGTCGGGAGGGAGTTCCAAGTCTTGGCGGCCAGGTGGGAGAAGGATCTTCCTCCTGTTGTGGCTCTTCGGATGCGGGGGACGGCGGCGAGGGCGTGGCTGGTCGATCGAAGGTGGCGTGTGGGAGCGTAGAAGTTGAGGCGGCTGTTGAGGTAACTCGGGCCTTGGTTGTGCAGGGCTTTGTGTGCGTGGGTGAGGAGGCGGAAGGTGATTCTCTTGTTGACCGGGAGCCAGTGCAGGTCTCTCAGGTGTCTGGAGATGTGGCTTCGTCTGGGGATGTCGAGGATGAGTCTTGCTGAGGCGTTCTGGATTCGCTGGAGTCTCTTCTGGAGCTTGGCGGTGGTTCCGGCGTAGAGGGCGTTGCCGTAGTCCAGACGGCTGGTGACGAGGGCCTGGGTGACCGTTTTCCTGGTCTCGGTGGGGATCCACCGGAAGATCTTACGTAGCATGCGCAGGATGTTGAAACAAGACGAGGAGACGGCGTTGACTTGTCTGGTCATGGAGAGGGAGGAGTCCAGGATGAAGCCCAGGTTGCGTGCGTGGTCTGTTGGTTTGGGTGCGGAGCCCAGGGCGGGTGGCCACCAGGAGTCGTCCCAGGCGGAGGGCGAGGAGCCCAGGATGCCTTGTATTGGTAATTCCATGGGTGGGGAAAGTCTAGCCCCTTTCCCAGGCAGAAGAAGGCACTGAATGCTACATTAAAATGAACAACTGACATTATAAGCTAACTGTGTATAGTACATGACGTTTGTGCATTGACGTGGTCTCACGGGGACTGATCACACGTTCAAAGATGGCCGCGAGTGGACAGGTTCTCTAAAGACCAGTCCTGAAGATTGCAAAAGAAAACAACTTTGAATATCTCTACGAGATCACCGCAGAGAAAGAACACACATGAGGCAAGCTGGCTGTTCAGGCTTCCTAGTGAAGGTTCATGATGCAACACTGCCCTCTAGAGGCTACTTTAATGAGACTATTTTGTTCGGTTTTCAGTAACTGCAAAACTCTAAGTAATAGAATACCTCAAACATTTGGACATTTTTGTTTAACAATTATTCTGTTCAAATACAAAAAAAGTATACGGAATATGTATCCAACTAGAGAATAATTATATTTATTATATTTCAAAATAATAGCCACATATGTGATGGAAAAATCCTGGGGTGCCATGAGCACCATGTGCTCTGACTGGGCTGTAGATTGAAATCCCTGCAGTGATGTATGGTAGGGAAATGTGTCAGGCTTAATAAGTGGCTTACGGAACCACCACAAGGCAGGGTGCCACTGCTAATATCTTAAATGTCGCATACAACACAATAGGAACAATGTGCCCTCCAAGTGAACAGTTGTTGAACAGCATGATGTGATTAAAGGGGTTTTGCCCAGAGAGAGAGGAAAGACATTGATAAGATCACCATTCCAAGACTCCTTAATAGGAGATATTTAATTGAGGATTTCCAGGAATCTTTCTTGCAAGTGTCGAAGTTGAATACCATCCTATCCTCTCTGCCCTCTACTTCTCACCGAGTATCAGAGGGTGCTACTCTCACAGATGCTGCAGATAGACAGATTGAAGGGTCTCTGAAGAGCATGTATGCTTCATCAAAGTGTCCAATATATTTAAACACGTATGAATCCCAGGTGCTGCTCAAGGGTTGTCAATCATTAAATGACTGCCTCCAGAAAGGTCAGGATCATCTCCCAGCTTGGGCCAATAGGGAATCCGAGGCTCAATTTTTATCAGACGTGGCATTTGATTCCCTTTGGACAGCTTTGACCTCAGCAGGTTCAGCCATCCAGGGTCTACGCCTTTTATGGACGAAGTCTTGGAAGATAGATGGCGGACAGAGGGCTCTGGTTCACAAGCTACCCTTTACTGGAGCAAAAGTGTTTGGTGATCATTTGAATGATATGGTCCAAAAGTCAACTTTCAATGGGGAAGAAGTCTTTTCTACAGATGAGAATTTACAAGCCCAGAAAGAATGTGAGCATCCTTTTCATGGCCAGGCTTCAGGCCGGGAGGCTGAGTTTGATGGATAGTCCTGGCCTCATTCCTCTCAGTCACAAGAGCAGAAGATACTCTATGGCAGTAGGAGGAAGTCACAGGGATTTCTTTCGTCAATGGCTGCTCAGGTGCATGACACCTGGGTGTTAACGGATTTGGGAGATGGTTATCAGATTCCGTTCAGCCAGGTTCCCCAGGTCGCTGGCTTCAGAAGTACTGCATTACCAAGGAACCCATCAAAAGAAACAGGTTACCATGCTTCCAGGTGTTCAAGTCGACAGAATAGGGAAAATTAAATAAATAAATAAATACTATTCCATCTTTTGTCGATTCCCCTTCCCCCTCTCCCCGCCTCACCTCACCGCGCTTATCTGCACCGGCCGCCACTCTTTGTATGCTTCTTCCCTTTCTAAGGCACAAAAATATATCAGCATGATCTGTTCAACTCTCTAGTCCCTGGGTTGTTTCCTGAATCTTCATTCCCCTGAATCATAATCCTCTTTGTCCCAGTCCAGCTTCCCTCCCTCTCTTCCTCCCTCCCTCATATTTGCACATCTTTGGATATTTTATAGCATGATATCCACGGGAGAAGGTGAGAGGGAGTTTCTCACGAGTTAGCAGAAAAATATAAAACGGACTAAAGAAAATGCTGTTTTCTTTAGTCAGTGGTGCCATCTAGTGGTTCTGTGAAGAGGCAGGAAAGCTCATACCATAATGATTGGGACGAGGAAGACTGTGATTCAGTGTAATGAAAATTACCGGTCAGTAATTTATTAATTCTCCATGGGATGACTTCTCCTTATGGAGAAATCCACAAACGTTTTAAAAACTCAAATGACTTTCCCAGAATTATGCCTTGAAATTTGCACCGGAATCTGCGCATGTTTGTGAATAGGAAAAAAAAGTGTATGCTCAAACATATGTGTACTTCTTTGTACTTTTGAAAAAACACCTGTTATTGTTGTTTAAAAATAATGGCGCCCTCCCTTTCTGTCATTTTCATTAAAGCATGTGGACTGTCAAAGACTGTTCTACAGAGTTTATGGAAGTATGCTGTAAAGATATTTAACTTCTAATTATGTTAATGTATTTTTTTTTTATCTTTGGGAAAATATAAGCTAAAGATTGAAGTATCAAATTCTGAACCTAAGGACCATTAATTACCCACAGCTACCACAGGGTGGCAGACGTTCTCCTCCATGCTCACTTTTTGTTAATCAAGCAATGGTCTTGACTTTTCTTTTCCAACTGCTGGAAGAGTAAAAAAAAAAACTAAAAAAAACGAATCCCTAGGTTATCCGGTATAAGCGACAATGCAAATGTGTTATTTATGTAAGACAACAAAGAAAAAGTAACAACACAATAAAAGTGCATTTAGAAAGGATATGCTGGGTGGAGCATTTTTTGTTTTCAAACACTTTTGTCATTAAGATCGGAGTCATGATTCCAGCGTAATGCTAACAATATTGCCGCAGTTGACCTAGTAAGTCCATCGTCGCTCGACAGACACGTGGCAAACACTGAAAACATTTTCTTATTCAAAAGGTTGCAGCCCCAAAAAGCAGTCAAGGGCAAAAGTGTGAAGAAACACAGATATTTAAGTTCAATCAATCAATCAGGTGTTTATTAAGCGCGACTACTCACTCGTAAGGGTCTCAAGGCGCTGGGGGTCTCAGATTCCATTCCATCAAGGAGGGGGTCTGTCGAAGAGCCAGGTTTTGAGGTTTCTTGAGAAGATGGGGAGCGATGTTGTCTGTCTGAGGTGGAGCGGAAGGTCGTTCCAGGCTCCGGCCGCGAGTAAGGAGAAGGAGCGGCCCCCCGATTTGGTCTTTCTGGTGCAAAGGACTACAGCATAGGAGTACTGGGCTGGGCTGATCGTAGGGTCCTTTGGGGTGTATGGAATTTGAGTCGGTTGTTCATGTATGTTGGTTCGGTGTCGTGGAGGGCCTTGTGAGCGTGGGTTAGCATCTTGAAGGTGACTCTAGCTTCGATGGGGAGCCAGTGAAGTGTGTGGAAGTGCGGCGAGACGTAGCAGTGTCTTGGCAGGTTGAGGACCAGTCTTGCGGCAGCGTTTTGGATGTTCTGTAGCTTGCGGGTGAGGTTTTTGTTTATTCCGGCATATAGTGCGTTGCCGTAGTCGAGTCTGCTGGTGACGAGGGCGTGAGTGACAGTCTTTCTGTGTTCGAAGGGGATCCATTTGAAGGTCTTACGTAGGACACGGAGGGTGTGGAAGCAGAAGTTGGCATATACGTATCATTTTCGCATTTGTGTGCAATTAATTCCCATTCCTGTATTATACTTGTGAGACTTTGAGTAACAATGTATTGCAACATCGCAAACTATACAAAAATCTTAGGGCCAGATGTATCAAGGGTTTTCCCATTCGCAAATGGGCCAATTCCCAATATCAGCCCGTTTGCAAATGGGAAAAATCCTTTGGGATGTATCATCCCAAAACGCCATTGCAAAATAAGGAATCGCAAAATTTGCTATTCCCTATTTTGTGAATGCATTTAAGGAATTGCAAATTGCGATTCTTTACAGGCAGTTTTGCAAGCACCCAAAATTTGCGATCTGGCCTTAAGAAATCGCGAATTACCACCAATTTGAGATTTTCGAGAAAAATTCACTTTTTTGCATTTTTCTAAGTGACATGTGGCGCACACACATGCATATTTCAGGGGTGCAACAGGGTGTCCTTTTGGCACCCATGCACCCTTGAAATTGCATTCACAAATTGCGAATAACTTCTCATTCATTCCTATGGGCCTTTAGGCCTTTAGGCCCATAGGAATGAATGGGAAGGTATTCCTAAATTGCGAATCGCAATTTGCGATTTGCAATTAAGGAATATGTAGGAATCGCAATTATTATTTCAAAACCTACATACATTGCATTTTGCAAGTCCTTAATAGCGAATCGGTAACATTCGCTAGTAAGGACTCGCAAACTACAATGATGATACATCTGCCCCTTATTTCCAGAAATGGCTCTGGTACTTATAAATTCAGGGTCCTATTTAGCAAGGGTTTGTGTCACATTTGCAGCACGCAACTTGGTGCATATATACGACACAAACCCTAAAATGTGATTTATCTAGGCACGCAAGGCAGTTTTGCGTGGCCCTGCGTGGCTTAATAAATCAGGAGTAACGTAATGAAGCACAAATTGCGGTGTTGTGTTACTCTGCCTTGGGAAGGCGTTCCACAGCATTGTGTGGGTGTTTTCAAGCATATTCCACAGATTTTGATGCATTCCCAGAATTACCATTGCTGGTAGACCTGGGTAAGCACAAAAAGATACGCCTTCTCAGGGGAGGCGTAACAAGGAGAAATATCTTTACTTCAAAATCAGTAAGTGTACTTGTAGTGAATGGCTTATCAGTGGTGAGGGTATCCAGGGGCTGGGTTGGTGGGCTTTGGTCGAAAAGCCAGGTCTTGAGTCTCTTCCTGAAGTCTGTCAGCGAGGATGATGCTGGAAGGGGAAGACGGAGGGCATTCCAGGACTTGACGGCAAGGTGGGCGTAGAACCTGCCTCCGCTGGGGCTACGGCGGATGCTCAGTGTCTGAGCAAGTGCGAGAGAGGCGGAGTGAAGGGTTCTGGATGGATTGTGGTAGTTCATGTATGTTGGTCCTTGGTTGTGGAGGGCTTTGTATGTGTGTGTCAGTATTTTGAATTGGCATCTTTTCTGCAAGGGGAGCCTGTGGTAGGTGATATGGGTCTGTTTGGGTAGATTGAGGATCAGTCTGGCAGTTGAATTCTGTATTGTCTGGAGTCTTCTCATGAGTTTGTGGTGGTGCCTACGTACAGTGAGTTGCCATAGTCCAGACAGCTGGTGATTAGGGCTTGCATGACTGCTTTTCTCGTGCTTATGGGGAACCGTTTGAAGATTCTTCTGAGCATGAGGAGAGTGTGGGAGCAGGCAGAGGAGACTGCGTTGATATGTCATTTCATGGTTGGTCTGGGTGGTAGTGGGGTCTGCTGAGAGCGAGAGGATGAGCTGGGTGTCGTAGGCGTAGAATATGCTGTTGATGTCCTGGGTTCTGACAATGTTGGCTAGAGGAAATGTAGGTGTTGAAGATGGTGGGGCTGAGCCCTGAACAGGGACGGCTCTTCAATTAGGGTAGAGAAGCGTCACCTCAATGCTTTCTTGCAGTGCGAGGAGCAGAAACATAAAATGGTATTTTAAATACCATTTTATGTTTCTGCTTCTCGTGTTGCGAGAAAGCAGAAGGCCGAGTATGCCTGGTTCGGGGCGGGCAGGAGGGTATGGCTGGTTGGGAGCGGGCAAGTGGGCGGGTCGAGGAGGAGTGGCTTGCTCACTATTGTGGGCCCTGCCTGTTTTGTCGGCCCTCTGGGGCAGACCAAGCCAGTCATGCGCACTCTACATTTTCTCTATGTAGGCTGCATGCAGCCTACATAGAGAAAATGGCCTCCCTCCAGGCTCCCGGCTGGGCGCTGTCTGCACCAATCACAACGCTGCCAATGAAGTGTTGTAATTGGCTTAGGGGAGGGGAAGGAGGATGCATGCTTCCTGCTCCAGGAAAATGCGGGCGCGGGACCTAGCCAGCAGTGGAGGCAGCGAAGGACCCAGTAAGGTAATTTTTAACCGGCCCTGGAGGATGCCACAGATGGTTTTCGTGGGCTCCAAGGTGAAAGGGGGAGGCGGATTATCCGCATTACTTCCTCTTTCTATGTGTGCCGCTTTTTGCAGCACACATAGAAAGAGGAATGTGTCTCTCAGGATTGTTTTTTGTGCAATAAGGTGCCGCTTTCTGCACAAAAATAATTGTGCATGCAACATAGGCACCCTTGCCCCGTGATGCCAGGGTGCCTGCAATGCCACTAGGCAGCCCTTTGCTCACTAGCATAATGAGAGGACAGAAATTCACCATATTGCAATACATATGGCGCATTCTTGCCCTTTCCCTGTAACGCAGCACAGCATGGTTACTTGCTGGGCTGCGCTACTTTAACACAAATAGGCCCCATAGTTGCTCAAGTCTGGGAACCTTATTTCTCAGGACAAGGCTAGAAAGACAAAAGATTAGGGAGTACATTTGGTCTAATGAGGCAGGCAGAGGGGTTACACCCCCACTTGTTATCTGACCCCTGTTTGTTTTTATTATAGCAAGAGTGAATAATAATCTATTATTCGCTCTTGGTATAGAAAAATTGTTACCCTCCTTCGGGTCCTTCTATAGTCACTGTCTAATGGCTGATGCAGGTGCAAGAAGGTGCCTACACCAGCCTTCAGAGAGAGAATACGAGAGCTGGAGAAATTCCATCCCTGGCCTTGGGACCCTGGCAGGCCTATGTGCATTCTGCAGCACACGTAGAAAGAGGAAAACGCCTCTAAGGATTGTTTTTCCGCAGGAAGGTGTATCTTTCTGTACAAAAACAACTCTGCCTACAATGCAGGCCCCTTTGCAACATGACAAAAGGGTGCCTGTATTGGTGCAAGGCAGTGCATTGTGCACCAATGCAAAGAGAGGACAAGAAGTCACCAGACAATGTTAAAATGTGGTGCATTCCTGCCATCTCACGCAGCACAGCAAGGTGCCTTGCTGTGCTGCCTTAAAGTTTGATAAATCTGGGCCTGAGAGTTGCTGTGAGACAGAATGACAGTGAGTGCTATTGTGAGGCAGAATGACAGTGAGTGTAACTGTGAGGGAGAATGGCAGTGACTCTTACTGTGTGTTAGTCAGAATGAGTAAGACAGAGTGAGAATCGGTGAGACTGATTTTGTCAGACTGAGTCTGAATGATTGGGGCTGAGTAGGAATGAGGGAGAATGATTCAGACTAGGGGAGCAAGTGAGATTTAATGAATCGGAGTAAGATTGACTGAGAATGAGTGAGATTGACTGAGAATGAGTGAGATTGACTGAGAATGAGTGAGATTGACTGAGAATGAGTGAGATTGACTAAGAATGAGTGAGATTGACTGAGAATGAGTGGGACTGAATGAATGAGTCTGAATGAGCCAAAATCTGTATGAGTCAGAGAATAAGTGGGACTGAGTGAGTCAGAGAATGAGTGAGACGGAGTGAGTCAGAATGAGTGGCCTGTGTGGAAACGAGTAAGACTGAGTTAGACTAGAGGAGTAAGACTGAGATTGAGTGGAAGGTGAGTCAGAGTGAGATAGAGTGGGAATGAGTGGGGCTGGGTGAGAATAAATAAGATTGAGTGAGACTGAGTTAGACTGGCTGAGAATGAGTGAGGCTAAGTGAGTGAGTCAAAGTGAGAATGAGCGTGAGTAAGTCAGAGTGGGACTGACTGAGCCTCCTCCTCCTCCCTCTGAACCCACTGAGAAGTTAGGCTCACTCACTGAAATATGAGCAAAAGATTATCCCTCACCACTTTTAAACACCACTAGCCACCACTGGACTAGAGGTCAGGACTGCTTAAAGTTGATAAGATACAATTCAGCATAACTTTATGTATATTTTTTTAAATGTCCCTAGATTCTCAAGGACCACAAGTGGTAGAGTTTAAAAATACAGAATGGCTCAGGAAGGAGACTCCCTCTGTAATGATGGGGGGAAAGTCCCACTGCTGCCATGGGCATTAAGTGGGCTCGACAACTCAACAGCAGTGCACACGTTTGGGACTTCCACTGGCAGGGAATGGATAGCATGTGGCTGTCAATGAGAAGCTTTTGCAGTGTTTGCCTGCTGCCACTCAGCAAAAAGTTTAGCTTCAGTTGAGAAAAACTTCTCTGATTTGGTAATCTAACCAAGATGCTTAATATCCCATGATCCCCCACTCCACCAACAAGTCTGGGGGTGATCTGTTCCCATTCTTAGCCCGGAAGGGGAGTCATGCCAGCCCTGTAGAGAGTAAATCTCCAACTATTTCCAGGGTGAAAAGGGATCAAATCGGGAATGCACGTTTGCAGGTTTAAGTAGGAGGGTAGATCTGAATTTGGGGAACCACAGCCAGATGACGTTAAACTTCTTGCGAAAATTGGGTAACATTTACCACCTTCGAAAAGTGTAAGCCTCGTGAAGTTTGGAAAAAAAAGGAAGAGGAATAGTTGCCATGTGTGGCAGAAGGAAAAGTTTCCCTCTGACGCCAAGAGCCATGAACAGTCATCTGCCCTTCTCAGCCATGCACTCTGGTGGGACCTCCAGTGACTGTGAATGAATGAGCAGACACACACTCTGGTAGGGTCCAGAGGGACTGTGAATGAATGACCAGCCATGCACTCTGGTGGGACCTCGAGTGACGGGGAATGAATGACCAGCCAAGCACTCTGATGGGACCTTGAGTGACGGTGAATAAATGAGCAGCCACTCACTCTCGTGGGACCTCCAGTAACTGTGAATGAATGAGCAGATACACACTCTGGTAGGGTCCAGAGGGACTGTGAATGAATGACCAGCCATGCACTCTGGTGGGACCTCGAGTGACGGGGAATGAATGACCAGCCATGCACTCTGGTGGGACCTTGAGTGACGGTGACTAAATGAGCAGCCACTCACTCTGGTGGGACCTCCAGTAACTATGAATGAATGACCAGCCACACACTCTGGTGGGACCTCCATTGACAATGAATGAGTGAGCAGCCATGCACTCTGGTGGGACCTCGAGTGACGGTGAATGAATGAGCAGCCATGCACTCTGGTGGGACCTCGAGTGACGGGGAATGAATGACCAGCCATGCACTCTGGTGGAACCTTGAGTGACGGGGAATGAATGACCAGCCATGCACTCTGGTGGGACCTTGAGTGACGGTGAATAAATGAGCAGCCACTCACACTGGTGGGACCTCCAGTAACTGTGAATGAATGACCAGCCACACACTCTGGTGGGACCTCGAGTGACGGGGAATGAATGAGCAGCCACTCACTCTGGTGGGACCTCCAGTAACTGTGAATGAATGACCAGCCACACACTCTGGTGGGACCTCCAGTGACAATGAATGAGTGAGCAGCCATGCACTCTGGTGGGACCTCGAGTGACGGGGAATGAATGACCAGCCATGCACTCTGGTGGAAACTTGAGTGACGGGGAATGAATGAGAAGCCACTCACTCTGGTGGGACCTCCAGTAACTGTGAATGAATGACCAGCCACGCACTCTGGTGGGACCTCCAGTGACAATGAATGAGTGAGCAGCCACGCACTCTGGTGGGACCTCGAGTGACGGTGAATGAATGACCAGCCATGCACTCTGGTGGGAGCTTGAGTGACGGTGAATGAACGAGCAGCCACGCGCTCTGGCGGAATCTTCAGTACTGGTGAATGAATGAGCAGCCACGCACTCTGGTGGGACCTCAAGTGACGGGGAATGACTGAGCAGCCACGCACTCTGGTGGGGCCTACAGTGACGGGGAATGACTGAGCAGCCACGCACTCTGGTGGGACCTCCAGTGACGGTGAATGAATGAGCAACCATGCACTCTAGTGGATCGTCAAGTGAAGGGGAATGACTGAGCAGCCACGCACTCTGGTGGGACCTCAAGTCGCGGGGAATGACTGAGCAGCCACACACTCTGGTGGGGCCTACAGTGGCCGTGAATGAATGAGCAACCATGCACTCTAGTGGATCCTCAAGTGACGGGGAATGACTGAGCAGCCATGCACTCTGGTGGGACCTCAAGTGACAGGAAATGACTGAGCAGCCACGCACTCTGGTGGGGCCTACAGTGACGGGGAATGACTGAGCAGCCACACACTCTGATGGGACCTCCAGTAACTGTGAATGAATGAGCAGACACACACTCTGGTAGGGTCCAGAGGGACTGTGAATGAATGACCAGCCATGCACTCTGGTGGGACCTCGAGTGACGGGGAATGAATGACCAGCCATGCACTCTGGTGGGACCTTGAGTGACGGTGAATAAATGAGCAGCAACTCACTCTGGTGGGACCTCCAGTAACTGTGAATGAATGACCAGCCACACACTCTGGTGGGACCTCCATTGACAATGAATGAGTGAGCAGCCACGCACTCTGGTGGGACCTCGAGTGACGGTGAATGAATGAGCAGCCATGCACTCTGGTGGGACCTCGAGTGACGGGGAATGAATGACCAGCCATGCACTCTGGTGGAACCTTGAGTGACGGGGAAGGAATGAGCAGCCACTCACTCTGGTGGGACCTCCAGTAACTGTGAATGAATGACCAGCCACACACTCTGGTGGGACCTCGAGTGACGGGGAATGAATGAGCAGCCACTCATCTGGTGGGACCTCCAGTAACTGTGAATGAATGACCAGCCACACACTCTGGTGGGACCTCCAGTGACAATGAATGAGTGAGCAGCCATGCACTCTGGTGGGACCTCGAGTGACGGGGATGAATGACCAGCCATGCACTCTGGTGGAAACTTGAGTGACGGGGAATGAATGAGCAGCCACTCACTCTGGTGGGACCTCCAGTAACTGTGAATGAATGACCAGCCACGCACTCTGGTGGGACCTCCAGTGACAATGAATGAGTGAGCAGCCACGCACTCTGGTGGGACCTCGAGTGACGGTGAATGAATGACCAGCCATGCACTCTGGTGGGAGCGTGAGTGACGGTGAATGAACGAGCAGCCACGCGCTCTGGCGCAACCTCCAGTACTGGTGAATGAATGAGCAGCCACGCACTCTGGTGGGACCTCAAGTGACGGGGAATGACTGAGCAGCCACGCACTCTGGTGGGGCCTACAGTGACGGGGAATGACTGAGCAGCCACGCACTCTGGTGGGACCTCCAGTGACGGTGAATGAATGAGCAACCATGCACTCTAGTGGATCCTCAAGTGACGGGGAATGACTGAGCAGCCACGCACTCTGGTGGGACCTCAAGTCACGGGGAATGACTGAGGAGCCACACACTCTGGTGGGGCCTACAGTGGCTGTGAATGAATGAGCAACCATGCACTCTAGTGGATCCTCAAGTGACGGGGAATGACTGAGCAGCCTTGCACTCTGGTGGGACCTCAAGTGACGGGGAATGACTGAGCAGCCACGCACTCTGGTGGGGCCTACAGTGACGGGGAATGACTGAGCAGCCACGCACTCTGGTGTGGTCTACAATGACTGTAAATGAATGAGCAGCCACACACTCTGGTGGGACTTCCAGTGACTGTGCATGAATGACCAGCCATGCACTCTGGTCGGACCTTGAGTGGCGGTGAATGAATGAGCAGCCACGCACTCTGGTGGGACCTCCAATGACGGTGAATAAATGAGCAGCCAAGCACTCTGGTGGGACCTCCAATGACGGTGAATAAATGAGCAGCCAAGCACTCTGGTGGGACCTCCAATGACGGTGAATAAATGAGCAGCCACGCACTCTGGTGGGGTCTACAGTGACTGTGAATGAGTGAGCAGCCATGCACTCAGGTGGGACCTCCAATGACTGTGAGTGAATGAGCAGCCACGCACTCAGGTGAGACCTCCAGTAACTGTGAATGAATGAGCAGACACACACTCTGGTGGGACCTCCAGTAACTGTGAATGAATGACCAGCCACGCACTCTGGTGGGACCTCCAGTGACAATGAATGAGTGAGCAGCCACGCACTCTGGTGGGACCTCCAGTGACTGTGAATGAATGAGCAGCCACGCACTCTGGTGAGACCTCCAGTGACGGGTAATAAGTGAGCAGTCGTGCTCTCTGGTGGGACCTGCAGTGATGGTGAATGGGTGAGCAGTCAGACACTCTGGTGGGACCTCCAGTGACAGGAATGAACGAGCAGCCACGCGCTCTGGTGAGGCCTCCAGTGATGGCGAATGAGTGAGCAGACACGCACTGTGGTAGGACCTCCAGTGACAACGAATGAGTGAGCAACCACGCACTCTGGTGAGACCTCCAGTGAATGTGAATGAAAAAGCAGCCATGCACTCTGGTGGGACATCCAGTGATGGTGAATGAATGAGAAGCCACGCACTCTGGTGAGACATCCAGTGACAGGTAATAAGTGAGCAGTCGTGCTCTCTGGTGGGACCTGCAGTGATGGTGAATGAGTGATGAAACCACGAACTCTGATGGGACTCCAGTGACGGTGAATGAATGAGCAGCCACGCACTCTGGTGGGACCTACAGTAACTGTGAATGACCGAGCAACCATGCACTCTGGTGGGGTCTACAGTGACTGTGAATGAACGAGCAGCCACGCACTCTGGCGAGACCTCCAGTGCCGGGAAATGAATGAGAAGCCACGCACTCTGGGGAGACCCCCAGTAACTGTGAATGAATGAGCAGCCACACACTCCGGTGGGGCCTACAGTGACTGTGAATGAACGAGCAGCCACGCACTCTGGCGGGACCTCCAGTGACGGTGTATAATTCAGCAGCCATGCACTCTGGTGGGACCTCTAGTGACGGCGAATGAGTGAGCAACCACGCACTCTGGTGGGACCTCCAGTGACAATGAATGAGTGAGCAGCCATGCACTCTCATGGGACCTCCAGTGACGGTGAATGAATGAGCAGCCACGCACTCTGGTGGGACCTCCAGTGATGGGTAATGAATGAGAAGCCACGCTCCCTGGTGGGACCTCCAGTGACAGCGAATGAGTAAGCAGCCACGCACTCTGGTGAGACCTCTAGTGAATGCGAATGAGTACGCAGCAAAGCACTGTGATGGGACCACCAGTGACAGGGAATGAGTGAGCAACCACGCTGTCTCGTGGGACCTCCAGTGAGGGAAATGAACGAGCAACCACACACTCTGGTGGGACCTCCAGTGACAGCGTATGAGTGAGCAACCTGCACACTCTGGTGAGACCTCCAGTAAAGGCGAATGAGTGAGCAACCACGCACTCTGAAAGGGCCTCCAGTGACGGCGAATTAGTGAGCAACCACGCAACCTGGTGGGAGCTTCAGTGATGGTGAATGAATGACCATCCACGCACTCTGGTGAGGCCTACAGTGACGGTGAATGAACGGTCGGCCACGCACTCTGGTGAGGCCTCCAGGGATGGCGAATGAGTGAGCAGCCACGCACTCTGGTGAGGCCTCCAGTGATGGCGAATGAACGATCAGTCACGCACTCGGTGGGACTGCCAGTGACGGGTAATGAACGGGTTGCGGCTGCCGAGCAGCTACCATTGCAGTGTTCATCAGAAGCCAGAGTTCAATGTCCCCTCATCAGCTTGCAGTTTCCCATAGTTTACTTATGCTGAAGACACACAGCTGGCCTTACATCTCTACCATCCTAGAGAGTCTTCAGAATTGCAGTCAGCTTTTCAGAGGACATTCAAGGGCATTCCGATGTGGATACACGACATCGTTTAAAGTTAAGTACTGACAGAAGTGAAGTGCTCAGTATAAGTACTACCGATTCCAACTCTTGGGGGTTCCATTCAATGAGCTTTCTCTGTTGCCTGTTACGCAACCGAGCAATCTAAGGGTCGGCAACTAACATCTGTCTTTTAATCCTCGATTGGCGGCAAAGTTTCCATCTTCCTGATTTCTTGTTCTGCAGAGAAAGGCTACATATGGCTGAGGGTCACAGAAGGCTAACAAGGGTTCCTTTCCAGCTGAGGACTGGAGTGACAGATGTGCAGTAAAAGGGCATGGGATGGTGAGACAGGCTGCCTATTGCAGGGCTGAAGCCACAGAAGGCTAACAAGGGTTCTCATCCTTGGGATAAGTGGAGTGGCAGATGTCTAACAAGGGGCATACGATGGGGAGACACTCTGCTTGTCTAACAAGGAGCATGAGATGTGAAAATAGTCTGCCTAAAAGGCAGGGATGCAGCCACGGAAGGCTAACAGATGTTCTCTTCCTGGAGGACTGGAGTGACAGATGCCTAACAAGGGTCATGGGATGGGGAGTCAGGCTGTCTATAGCAGGGCTGGGTCACAGAAAGCCATAGGAGGCTAACAAGGGTCCTCATCGTGGGGTGGCAGGTGTGTAGGAGGGGTTGTGCATTGGGGAGATCAATGATCTAGGCCGGTTCTGGAGGGGAGAAAGGTAACAAAGGGGCCCACACTGGGGAAACAGACCACCCAGAACAGCCTGGAGTATGGCTTCAGCAGGTCTGTCTAACTGCCTAGCACCTTCTTTCTCAGTGAATATAGACAAGCATTTGCAATGCAATAGGTCTCGCATTTGCGACGGTCTCAGCTATTGGCATTGTAAATGACAATGCCTTTTATTTATTTTGTTTTTTTAAAACTGATAAATTAAAGGCATTTTTATTTACAATCAGTAGCGGCCCTTGGTAGGAGTGCTGCCGGGCGCTGACGTGGGGTGGGGGAGGGTAGGGTTGGGGGTCGTAAACTACGGATTACGGCCAAATAGAGGTAAGTAAACAGCGATGCAGCGTGTGCAAAGAAATTAGTTTTATTTATTTATATGTTTACTTACCTCTATTCCTCGACGATCTGTAGTTTACTTCCCCCCACCCTGCCCCACGCCCCATGTCAGCGCCCGGCAGCATTCCAACCACGGGCCGCTACTGTTTACAATGCCAATAGCTTAAACTCTCGCAAATGCAAGACCTATTAAGCAAGGTGTAACTGCATTTGCACCCCATGCAGCCTGCAGGCTGCGATGTTGTCAAGAACAATGGAACCAGTGAAAGTTAGGAGAAAGTAAAACTATAGTTATGCACTGCTACAATTAAGACGTTAGTAGTGAACATCTTAATTATAAGGTTTTCTTTTCTCATCACTTTCACAATGCACGCAGCTTTCAAGTGCCAAGCAGTGGGGGGGGGGGGGGGGTATTTAGAGAGCTGCCGCACTGGTATGCAGAGTTGTGCATTGACAAAGATTAAAAGAGGAATACAAGTACCAGAGAACACAGTTTACAATCGGACCTGGTAAGCAGCAGTATGCACAAAAATGGTGCAAAATCATGTTTTCATTAACCTACCCCTCTCTCTCACTGCAATTGCGCTGAGAGGCAGTCTGATGACGGGGAGGAGGGGGAGGCGGAAATGATTTTACAACTCAATCGGGTGTTGCAAAGCCTTTAACTTGTGTTCCTGCTGTGCAGAAGCACTGGCCAGCGGAAATGCGATCACGCGTGCGCTACATTGTTATGTGTATTGGTGGCAAAGAAAGTAAGTGCCTGTGTTAATGTGAGAGCGGATGCCCATGTTGTTTAATCTTAAAGTGGGCACTGTGCTGAAAATGTAAAGCGCGGCACCCGGGGGCGGGGCGGATATAAGGGGCTACGAGCCGCAGACACCATTAGTGAGTTTGTGTTCATTTCGGCAGCCATGCATAACAAAAGAATTAAGCGGCTGCCGTTCTCGAACCTAAAGGTGCCTCGTACACATCTTAAAAGCCTTGCAGGAAAGTCGTGTCTGCAGTAGGACAAAATAATTAAATAAAATAGTGCTCATGGACTAAATAAACCTAATATTAACCACACAAGGAAGAAGTCCAGTCCTCATGGGAGATTACAAATGCAGACAAAGCGTTACTAAGGAACTAACAAGCCTTTTAATGAATCAGAAGCAACCATTAAGAAAGGCCAGCAATAGGAGCCAATTGAAAATATGGGCGGAGAGTGGGCGGAGCATCAAGTCCACAGCAGACTGCAGCATGCCTCGCAGGGCAGCGCATGAGCTGCCCAGGCTCGACCTAAAAACTAAAAAGTCCCCGCTCTCTTTAAATGTGGTTTATTTTTAATTAGTGGGTCAATTGCTTTCAAAGCCACTACTAACAATTTGAAAGATAATCTAAAACATGTCTGCGATGGGGGCATCACAGAAAACTCTGCTGAGATACTGTCTTGCTATGAAAATGAGAATTATGGATATTTTTTATCTCAGTGTTTTTTCAGGAACACTAAACGATAAAAAAAAACTTCATCTGGAACCCTGAGTTGTGACATTCGCGCTCTGGGTGAGCGGGAGTATTCCGCCTCTTAGCAAAGCGGACGTTACTTTTCTTGCGCACTGTAACAAATTGTAGTTCATACAAACAAGACAAAAAATATTCATAGAACTGACGACAAAACCTAACGCAACAACGCTAGAGCTGTAAAACAATGAGTTAGCATGTCTTATCTAGACCGGTAGTCAGCCACAAGAGGTTCAGGAAACCTTTGAAAACACTTATTTAGACCTGCTTCTAACTAAAATTAATATTGCGCGGGGGCCACAATCAGTGTTTCACCTCTGTGGATTGGGCTCAGACCTCCCCTGCCTGTCATCGAGGTATAGTATCCATCTGTCAAGCGCTCAGAAGACCAGCTAGTGCTTTATAAATCTCCTTAATGATTCTTATATATTTGTATTGTTCTATTGTAAAAATGAAACACACATATCCTTTGCTTTTCAATGCATCAATTTAACCTGAACTACTATGAAAAGTATTATTTTGAGGCAAAATTCATATTCAAGTATGGAAATGTGATTTATATGGCTCGTCACCGTGTCTAGCCAGAATTAATATTCCAAGCTCCATTTAAGTGTATAGACAGGCATCTTCTGATTGCTGAGAGACTTCTGATCTCTGGGAATTATCTTTCTATATTTGCCTTTCAGTATTTTGCTTAGTCAACTCATTTTTCTTATCTCAGCGCTTAAAAGTCTTTAATTGAAGTGTAAATGCAAAGTGTTAGTTAAAAAGGAAGAAGTCCCTAGTACCAAGGACAGTATGGAATACGTCCAATTGAAGTGTTAACTCTAAGGGGTGTGTGTTGTCACAACAGCATACCATCAAGTGGGCGAGGGAGGCAAAGGTACAATATGGTGTGGTACAATTACAATAAGGTGGGATAGTTTTTCTTATATATATCTCAAGAATGGAGAAGACAAAGTAGAATTGCATAGGATATCAATAGTAATAACTAACTGAAAATAAACATCATCACAATATGTTGTTCAGTAAAAACTCTGTTTAGGTTTTATTTATATAAAAAATTCAATTATGCATAATCACAACGTTAAAAAAAACATTAAAAACAATATATCATTTTATACAAGTTAGGTAAAAAAAGTTTACAATGAAGCATAGAATCACACAAAGTCGACGCGTTTCGGTTTTCTGATTATCACACCTTCTTCAGGACTGATTCTAAATCGTTAAAAAAAACAGAGTTACAATCCATATTTTAAGGCAAGAAAGAGGACATATCTCTATATTGCACACAGTCCTATTCCTCTAATTAAACTCTACCCTTGTCACATGATTCTAGTCTTTATTTTAACAATTGTCTCTATCTCCATTGATTCACTGTTTTCTCTACATTTTTTATGCTATGCAAATGACACATATCCCATGTTATCTTTTTTTTACTTTTTAAAAAAAAAAAAACAACACCACACATTATCCATAGTAACTCATCTGATGACATATTACTCAACAGTACCCCATTTTTAACACCTCGATATCTTTGCCTCTCCCTTGGAACCTATGTCCAATGCTGTGATACCCTGTTTGAAGCGCAAACTTTAAAATTTTGTCTGCAGTGTGCAAAGTGTTAACCTTCCTAAGTCTAAGGGGTTGGGCCAGCATGTTAGAAGTTTAAGGGCTAAAGGAAGATTACCTAAGGCCGTTTTCTTAAGTAGTATTACTAAAAATATGGGCCCAGAGTGATCAAACTTTCACGCAACGCAGCAAGACACCTTCCAGCGCTGCACTGCGCTGCACTGCATGCAAGGGTGAGGGCAGGAATGTGCATATTTAAAATGATATGGCAAATCCCTGTCCTTGCCTTGCCCTGGTGCACAATGTGCTGTCATGCGCCAACGCAGGCCCCCTGGCAACATGCGCAAGACAGGCAGGATTATTTTTGTGCAAGAAAAGGGAACCTTCCCGCACAAAAACAATCCTCTGAGGCAGCACATGTAGAAAGAGTTAAAAACGAGGAGAAATACATATATTTCTCCTTGTTACTCCTCCCTTGGGAAACGGAGCATTTCGGCACATTCCCAGGTCTACCACTCATGGTAATTCTGGAAATGCGCTAACATCCATGTGTGGATGCGTGGGAAAACCCGCACTCCCCCCACTGAACGCCTCCCTGGCGTGGAGTAATGGGAGGCAGCGGCTTGCACTGACTTGCCTCACTACTGATTTAGCATGCACCGCAGGGGCACGGAAGGTGGCCTTGCGTTGTTTGGCAAATCTGACTTTAGTGTTGCGTTGCCCTTGTGTTACCTTGTGTGACACAAGGGCAACACAATACTATGATAAACCTGGCCCATGTTGTATTCATTTTTCAAAATATAATAGGGCGTCAGTACAACTAAAGCAGTACCTGGCCAGACCTTAAACTCCATGCAGAACACCTCTTAGGAGTCTCATTTCACTTATTACCCTGACTAAGAATAATTGCTAATCCGAGCAGAATAATTATATCTGGAGCAGGCTATCAAGGACTTTTGCACCAGCGACTTTACTACCTGCCTCATCTCCAAATCAGGCATGCAAAATCCTACTTATGAACAAATCAATTCTCTGCCGTCTGATTGGATAGCCTTCTTACAGAGCCAGCTGCATTCTGACAAGCCTGCCCTAAGTTCATTGATGACGTCCGGACCTTGCATGGAAATGTAGCACCAGAGGAGTTTCTGTTGTCTTTTATGGTCCATCAAAACCAAGAATGTTGTCCCTTTTGAATGCAGAGACAATGAAGTTAGACTTATTTTTACTAGTTGCCTAGTTCTTTTTTCTTGCCAGGACATGATGACTGGTGCAAACTTCAGACGCTCCTTACCCCTCTCTTCATGTTGTGTACGAATAGGTTCACCTCCCTTATCAGAAACATTAATCTCTGCTGCCACCAAATCATAGTTGGAAGCCTGGGGTTCCAGCACTTTAGATGATCCTCTGACTGCCCTGAAATCCAAAAATTAACAGGAATAGGTCAGTTGGGCCAGTGAAGGTCCGTGCAACAACTTGAAGCGCTACTAATATTCATTGCTTCATGTTACCCGTTTGGATTGAATTTTTTGGATGCCCGGGCAGTGGGCTAACAATATTATACATTTAGGGGGGTGGGAGCGCACCAGACACGCCCCAACATAATTACCTCTTGCATGACGGTTCATGTAGTTCATTATTTCTCGCTCAATTCAATTCAAAGTGTTCATAGCCAGTGCTGTATTATTAGTTTCAATTCGTATCCCTAGACACGTGTTTCATGATTCCTCATGAGGTTCCGTGAATTCTGAACCCGTTTCATAAAGGTCATGGTTTCGTTATGAATTTGATATTAGCAAACCATAACTCGTTAGTGCGGCAAGTATGAGTGTTTTCATCACGTTAGACCGATGGATTCACTACGTATTTAGGGATTTTGTTCTGAACCCTTGGGTTCCATTTTGTGTATGGCAGCCATTTTGTGGTTGCCCTCACATAGGCCGATGACTACGGCCGAACGAGTCTTTAGCACACGTACACTTTAGCTGACTTCTGAATGACCCGAGCAAACTGACCCTCTTGCCTGAAGCCAAACTTGTTAGGCCAGTTCTTTTCCCAGTAGCTGATCAAGATTGAGGATCAAAGCACAGGACATCGTAAAACTTTATTACACACAAATATGCCTTATCCTACTCTCACCTGTTTCTGCTCCTTTCTTTATGGTGTATTTACGATGGGGATGTGCCCTTTTTTATTATGGGTTCGTTCGACCTGTCTGATGAAGAATGTTGAGTTTGACCAATGATTGATCATGGGCTGGGCAACTGAAAAGTGGGTTTTACCGTCATGCGATACCTCTGATCTGGACACATGTGATTGGACAGTTTGTAAATGTAAGGTATTTGTCTGGAATGTGATTTTTGGCATAAAAAGGGAGGACTTGCTTTGTAAAATTGAGCAGTCTCCTGAGAACTCATACTGTGTTGACTTCTAGGACTTCTGTTACTGACTGCAGCCAATAAATTCGCTCTTTGACGCCACCAAGAAGTTTCCGTGTCTCTGTGTTCTAAGACAGGTGATACCCAAAGACTTTGGGCGTGCCCCTGGCGCCGCCGGGTCTTAAATAACCCGGTTCTTCAGTTGGCACCCAACGTGGGACGACTTCAGCGGTACCGGTCCAAGCCTGAAGATCGTGAGGAGCTTCGTGAGGAAATTCTGGAGGACGGCCACCACTTCATCGACCCCGGCATGTCGAATGTGGACTGAAAGTCTTTTCTGCGAGGCTTCCCGCTTTCCTGATGGCTACGAAGGACTGCTGCCCTGACTGTCGCCCTGTCTTGGACCCATTTGTGATGCTTTGTACGGCGAGACGATAAACGGATCTTCTGGTGGCGTGACTGATACCTCAGTTAAGTATAAGTGGGTCGCTCCCAGTCCTTAGTTTTTGGGTCCTTTGGTTCTTAGTTTGTTTGGTCCTTAGTTTTGATTTGTCCTTAGTTTTGATTTGAAAATTGCAATTTCCAAAGCCGAGGGTCTTGTATATTTACGAGTGTATCTATAGAGATAATCCCTTGAAGTTTGAAGCTCGATTAGTGAGCAAAGATGCCTAATCGTAGCAAATTTGGTACTTGGTTTGGTTGTGGTTGCAACAGGGATTCCCGATTGGAGGATTCGTGTTTGATACCTCCGGTTGGAACTCCGACTTATGAGCTCTATTTTAAACACGGCGTGGGCCCCATTACGTTTAATGAAGTATGGGTCCACTACACTAGGAAAGACGGTGTCTTACGATGGCCCCAACATGGTAGTTTTGACACTGAGATTTTAGATAATCAGGAAAAGAAATTGTTTAAAAAGAAAGCCCGGCCGGCATTGTTTGACTCCTTTCATCTTTGGCGTAAGGAGGCCAAACAGAAGGAAATAAAACAAGCTAAAAGAGATAGGAGAGAAAAGGGGTTGTCGATAATGCAAGCTGCTAGGCAGTTTAAGGAAAACAAAGAAGATAAAGTAAATGAGGTGTCAGTTAGGCAACGTTGCATGGCCATAGATAAATGTTATCTGGCCTTGCCGTCTTCTCCTCCGAAAGTGATTGATGATCTTGAGAAAGATCCTTTGATGTCTCATTTACTGAGATTACCACCTCCTTATGTGCAGGGTGCTACTGTGCCTCCATTACCACCGGTTGTTCCTCCCTTTGTTGTTCAACCTCCTGCCGTTGCTCAGCCGCC
Source organism: Lissotriton helveticus (assembly GCF_964261635.1). Classification (NCBI taxonomy): domain Eukaryota; kingdom Metazoa; phylum Chordata; class Amphibia; order Caudata; family Salamandridae; genus Lissotriton; species Lissotriton helveticus. The sequence continues at coordinate 168,006,413 of NC_136059.1, read as the reverse complement.
TGGTACTCCACAGATGGTTTTACCTCCTCCTGCGCAACCCGCTCTAGGGTCGCCAGCTTTACTACCAGCTTTACCTCAAACTCCTTTGCCTTCTGCTTCAGCATCTGGGACTCCTACTGTTCTTGTTCCTACACCTTCTTTGCCTCAAAATACTTATTCTCCTGTTCTTATGACTGCTTCTTCTCCTTCTGTTCGAAAACGAATGACAGAGACTGTTTCTAATCTCTTGTCTCCATTATTTGGGTCACTGAATATGACCCCTGTTTCGGAACGTAAACAAAATCGTAGTCAGCTTCCTAGTTCCGAGGAACGGACAGTGTTGGATTTGTTGGCCCGTAAATGGATCATAAATGCCTCAAGGTATAGTTTGCCAGCGGTTATGAATGTTTTCTTTCAGTGGGAGCCGCCTAAGCAGAGATATGTTTTTAATATGATGTGTATGTTTCTGCGTCAGGAATGGGAAGATAATGATTTGGGTTTGATCCTGCAGGAACTACTTGATGTTCAGTCGGATTTTGCTAGAGGTATGATAGTGGAATCTAATATTACAGATGCCGTAGAGACTATACTAGCTTTTAGATCTAGCCTTCCGCCTCAGACATTGTATGAACTTGATTCCTCTGTTAGAAGGAAAGCGAGACAATATCCCATGAGAGAAGTTCCCCCAGTTTGGAGAGAAGGGGACCCAAACGCTAATCCAGCTGTTCTGCCTCATTTTCAGCGAGTATGGGTACATGTGCCATGGAAAAGAGCAGAGGTCTTGGCTCTTAAGCAGACCTTACCTGATCCCCGTAAAAATCCGGCTGGTTATTACAAGGAGTTGTCCCAGACAGTTGACGCATGCGCCATGAATTTAGCCAATATAGATATGATGTTGGGTAACGTAGTACATCAACCTCTGTGGGCAAAAATTCGTCATGAGGATCATGCGATTGAGTTAGGTGATTCATGGGTGAATATCGCTGCTGCAGATGCTAGACAGGTTGGTGGTGCTAAACCTGAGGCTCTAGTGGCAGATCTACCTGGCAAAATCATTGATCTCATGAAGACAATGATGCCTGCGTTGCGAGTCAATTGGGACAAGTTAGCAGCATGTAAGCAGAAGAAGGACGAGAGTGTATCTGACTTCTTCACTAGGTTTGAAGAGACATTTGTAGACCACAGTGGCCAGGATATGAGTACGGAAGGTGGGCAAAGATTGTTCGTAGATAAGTTCGTCTTTAACTTACTTCCTGAACTGTGTAATAAGTTGAAAGATTCTGAAAGTTCTTGGGCTGTTTCTTCATCAGCCTAGATATTGGCAACTGCACAGTACTATCAGAATAGGGATAAGGACGAGAAAGAGAAAGTAGAGAAGAAGACTAAAGACTTAATGACAAAGGTTCTCTTGCAGCAGGCGTATCCGCCTCGCTCGAATCAGCAGGAGTCACAGCAACGTCCACAGTTTCGGCATCCTCCGCCATTTCAGAGGCCGCAACAGAACATTGGGTATTTTCCTCCAAGGCCACCCTTGGGTTTGAATCAGTGTGCGTATTGTAAGGAGGAAGGTCATTATAAAAATGAGTGCCCTGTTTTATAGCCGGCCCGAGAGGCCGTGGTGGTTTTCAGCAAGTGTCTAGGGGTAGAGGACAAGGTGCATTTCCTCAGTACGAACGTTCCTTTCCTCCACAAAATTCTATGAATTGCTTTGATCAGCAGAAGAGTACATCTGGTCGATCGACTCAGTACTATGCTGATGACTATTATGTTGTGAGTGAGAATGCTGACTATAATGATTGCTAGGACAGCCATAGACAGTAGTGTCGGTTCCAGTAGGTCAGAGTGGGCCTTATGTTGCAGTAGCCACATCGGGTGTAGTAGAGCCTTTTCTTTTGGATACTGGTGCGACAAAGAGTTCTATCATGCACTCTAAACTCCCTGGCGCACCTTTGTCTGGCTTAATGAATGTTTCGGTAGGATTCTCTGGCGCCCCAGTTCGTAATCCAGTTTCTAGTCCTTTGTCTCTTTCTATAGGACCTTGTGAATTGGAAGCACCCCTCATTTTAACGACAGGTTGTGGCGAAAATTTGTTGGGTTTGGATTTGTTGAAAAGGTTGAATGCGACATTACATTGTTCTCCTTCGGGAGTACAGCTTACATTGGGTAAGAAAGTGATCTCTCCAATGTATTTGTCTAAAGATCGGCTTCCACCGGAATTATGTTCTCTCCCTGATACTCTTTGGGCTACTGGTCCTAATGATGTGGGTCTTTTGGAGATTCCACCTTATGTTGTCACGCTTAAAACAAATGTTAAAATGCCGCGTATTCCCCAATATCGGATTTCTAGCGATGGTGAAAGAGCGCTGTTAGCGATCATCTATGATCTAATTGAGAAAGATGTGATTGAAGAGACGAGAGGTAATGTGTGCAACAGTCCTGTTTTGCCTATCTTGAAGCGAACTGATTCTTCTCAGCCACCTGTTTACAGGTTTGTGATCGATCTTAGAGAGGTTAACAAAATTGTTCTGCCACAGTTTCCAGTTGTTCCGGATATTACTGCTTTGTTGACTTTGATTCCTGCTTCAGCTGCCTGGTTTTCGGTTATAGATCAGAAGAATGCTTTCTTCAGCATTCCAATTGCCGAGGAGAGTAGAGATATTTTTGGCTTCTGTTTAGGAGGACGAAGCTTCCGGTTTAAACGCGCTCCTCAAGGCTATTGTGAAAGTCCTTCTATTTATAGCCAGGCTTTGAAGACTCAGCTTGATACTCTTGTGTTGCCTGCTGGTGCTGCTCTTATTCAGTATGTGGATGATCTGTTAGTGGCCGCTGATGATGAGAAAACTTGTAAAGAAGCTACTCTTTCTTTGTTGCGACATCTGTCGGACTTGCATCATAAAGTGTCACCTTCTAAGTTGCAGTATTGTCGACAAGAAGTGACCTACTTAGGTCATCTCTTGTCAAAGGAGGGAAGAAGGTTGACCCCAGAACGAATTCAAGCGATTGCGCGAATGACTGTGCCAAATACGCAGAGAGAAGTACGTGCTTTCTTGGGTATCACGTCATATTGTAGACAGTGGATACTGAATTTTTCTCTGCTGGCCAAACCTCTGTTGGCTTTGACTTGTAAAGATATACCGAATCCTCTCCCGTGGTCTGACGATTGTCAGAAAAGTTTTTCGGAATTACGTGATGCATTGTGTTCGGCTCCTGTGTTGTGTACTCCAGACTATAGCAAGCCTTTCACGTTGTATGTACACGAGAGAGAGGGATGTGCGTTGTCAGTGTTGACACAATCTTTTGGGGACAAGCAGCATCCATGTGCGTATTTCTCGTCGACCTTGGATCCGGTAGCTAGAGCGTTGCCGAGTTGTTTGAGAGCCACAGCGGCAGCAGCTGTTTCCATTCGACAGTCTGCTGGCTTGGTGATGGACAATACGCTGATTGTGATGGTTCCACATGCAGTGGACACCTTGTTAAACAGGACCAAGACACAGCATTTAACTAGTGCCCGATTGTCAGGTTATGAGTTGACACTCTTAGCGAGTCATGTGCACATAAAGAGATGCAATATGTTGAATCCAGCTACGTTGTTGCCGATTTCAGTAGGGACAGACGTTTCTGAGAAGCATGATTGTTTTCTTAGGACAGAAGAGGAAACAAAAGGAAGGATAGACCTTAGGGATACTCCTCTTGTGAAGTGTGATGGTACCTTATGGGTGGATGGTTCGTGCTTCAAGCTTCCGAATGGTGATACGACTGCGGCATATGCTGTTACGACTTTGCATACGATTGTTGAAGCTGCACGTATCCCACATAATTCAGCTCAAGCAGCAGAGTTGATTGCACTTACGAGAGCGTGTGTATTATCGAAAGGGAAGAGAGTGACTGTATACACCGACAGCCAGTATGCGTTTGGTGTGGCTCATAGTTTTGGACGCCTGTGGAAGGAACGTGGGTTCCTCACGTCTCATGGAACAAAGATTCAGAATGGTCAATTGGTGAATGAGCTTCTCGAGTCACTTACCTTGCCGTTGCAAGTTGCGATTGTGAAATGCAGTGCACATAAGAAGGTTACCGATGACGTTGGTCGCGGTAATGCGTTTGCGGATGAAGTTGCGAAAGATGTGGCGAGGGATGTGATGAGTCGAATGTATGTTTCAGGCCCTGCAAGATGGATCGGTGATGTTGGAATGTGTGAAGATACGATAGAAAGTGTGAAGTCTATTCAAGCTGAAGCTACAGAGAAAGAGTTGAGCGTATGGAGAGAAACTACGGGTAGATTGGATTCGACTGGTTGTTGGGTTGAGTTGTCAGAACACCAAAGATGGATGTTGCCAGATGCGTACATGCTTGCAGTGGTTACTATGGCGCATGGTCTGTCTCACATCAGTGTGAAAGGGATTTGTAAGTTGTTGGCTCCGGTATGGCAGAATGCTGGAATTCCCAAGTGTGCGGAGAACGTGGTCAAGAATTGCATGGTGTGTCTGATGTATAATCCTGGCAAGGGAACTCCAACTCCAGCTGGTCACTTCGCTCCTCCGACATATCCGTTCGAGGTTTTGCTATTGGATTTCATCCACATGGAAAGGTGCAATAATTTAAAGTATGTCCTTGTAGTTGTTTGCGCCTTTTCTTGATGGGTAGAAGCATACCCCCTAAAAGATAATACTGCCTTGTCCACTGCCAAAGTCCTGGTCAAAGAATATTTCCCTAGGTTTGGGTTGCCAAGGATTGTGTGGAGTGATAATGGAAGTGAGTTTGTGGGGAAGGTGATGAAGAGAGTGTGTGAAGGGTTGGGAATTCACCAAAAATTCCACGCTGCGAATCATCCCCAATCAGCTGGTTTAGTTGAGTGCTATAATGGCACGTTAAAATTAAAACTGGCTAAGATTCAGGCGAGTTCTGGTCTCCAATGGCCAGATGCTTTGCCGTTGGCACTTTTGTCAACTAGAACCAGCTTCCGTGGATCCAGGTCACACCCTCAATCCTGATGACTGGATATTAATTAAGAACTTTCAGCGAACCAAGAATGTCAGCCCCGCTGGACGGGCCCCCACCAAGTGCTCCTGTCCACAAGAACTTCGGTGAAGGTCTTCGGGAAGAAAAATTGGATCCACTGTGTACATTGTAAGAGGGCGCAGTTGCCTCTGCCGTACGGCCAGTGGGTCCGTGAAGGTATTGCAGATTCAGAGACTGAAAGGGTGCCGAAGTTTGCACCAATTAGTGATGCTGAGTTGGTGTGGAAAGGCTCAGAGGAAGAAATTGACGATGTCCTTCAAGAAGCTGTGCCTGTGTCTCAAAGATTAGACACTACTGAACCTGAACTGTTGTTCCGTGATCAGACATTGCCTGGTAAAGGCCGTTATAATTTGCGACCAAGAGTCATGGGACTAATAAAATAAAGGTTCTTTTCTTTGATACTTTTGAAAATTCAGCTCTCCCTTCTGAGAAACTGTTTTGACCGATTTTTGTTTTTCGAACCGCCATCCGGGTTCAGCTGTAGGGTCGTGGTACAAAGACTTGGGAGTGCAAGCCAAAGACACATGGTCGAGGTTCTGGTTAGTCCTAGGGCGTTCCCTGGACTGACAGAAGCATTCCTTAGCACGGAACACCCAACCGCCGCAAGCAGCACAGTTAGAGGATGGAGTTTTTCGAGATGGAGAGATCTGTTGAAGAAATGAGTTTTAGGAGCAAAATGTGTAAAATTATGAGTAGAAAATGTTTTTTAATATTGTGTCTTTTTGCGTTATTTAGCTTGATGATGTTCTTGATAGGATATATTATATTCTCTTTTCAAGTGACGTTTACACCCACTACACAACCCATACCTTCTTCTACTGTCTCTTCGCATTCTTTTCATCCTCTGCCTGAACATGAATCCATTAGAAGATTGGAATTTGTTAATAACTCTTTTGTTCAACTCCTGCACCAACACCAGCTAGTAGTGAACACGACTAACTGTTGGGTGTGTGGTCTTATGCCTCATACTACTGATAAAGGTATTCCTTACCTGGTCCTGCCATTCAGCTATAATGGTTCTGTGTGGGCATACAGAACGATGTTTATCTACGCTCATGAAGTCTACCCCCTACGTTCTGTGAAGGACAATCCAAAGAATAGTGCTCTAGTTAAGGGTATAGTTGACATGATAAGAGGAGTTAGTTCCTATGAGACGATCCCGAGAGATGAGACACTAGCGTATATTGGATGGAACGTGACTGGATATGGAGTTAGTCAGAGTGAGAACCAGGGAGCAAAAAGATCCTCTCCGATTTGGATCGTACCCCATCAGGGTCATCTTTGTCTGCAAGGTAATGGCAAGAATCCGAGAGCTCAGTTAGGGAAGAGTATCTGCACTGAGACATATGTTTTTGCGTCCCAGACTTCCCCATCGTTTCTAGCGGCTAAGGGTACCTATTTTTTATTTATTTTTTTACATTTTTATTGAAAATCAATAAACAAACAACATAATAGACTTCACAAGGCAGATAGTCACTTTCCGGAAACATGAGTTAACGGGGATTAATTCCATAACATATGCATACAATATTTCAAACATCAATTATGGGTTGGGGGGGGGGCAGCGAGGAAACCGCGCGGTATATTTAGTTAACGTGTGAGGACTTGGAATGTCATCTAGGGAGACAAGGGGATGTTAAGGGTAACGTCTTGAGGGGGAGTACATACATTCCCGCGATAAGCATTCCATTGAGACCAAATTCTGTTCCATTTCTTAGGTCTGCCCCGTGACAAGTACACCGTCTTTTCTCTGAACATGCACCAGTCCATGTTTTCCTTCCAAGCCGATATTGTGGACGGTATGTGGGAACCCCATAACTGCGCAATGTCCCTTTTCGCGATCATGTTACCAAGGGTCGCCCAACAAATCTGCGCCGTGTTATAATCATTCGGCTCCCATACATTAAGGATACAGCGTCTGGCCTCAGGCAGGAGTGAAACCCCCGTGACCCTTTCCATGGTGGCATGTACTCGGGACCAAAACGCAGCCACCTCAGGGCATTCCCACAGTATATGGAGGAAGGTACCACTCATACCGCACCCACGTTTACACAGACCATCCACAGTACCCCATTTGTACCAGACGCGGACCAGTAACATACACGCGATGAAGGATCTTGAGCTGGACGAACCGAAGGCGGGCAGGGATGGCCACCTCCTTGGGAGAGGACACGGCCATTTGCCAGTCCTCATCGTCCAACTCCAACCCGTCAGCAGTCCATAAGGCCCTGAGGCGCACAAGCAAGTCAACTCTGTTGTTGATGAGCTTTTTATAAATCAGTGAAATTGTGCTATCAGGTACGTAGCCGTCAAGGATACGGTCCTCGAGAGGCGAGGACTCAGGAATCTCCGTCCCCTTGGGGAAGACAGACAACAAGGCGTGCCGTACCTGAACATACCGAAAGAATTCCTTGTCATCAAGCTCATATTCAATCTTAAGCGCCTCAAAAGTCTTAACATTCCCTTTAGACCAAAGATCCTCAACCTTGCTTATACCTATCATGTCCCATTTATTAAAACCTTTCGTCCTCCACAAATTGCCCAAACCATCTGAATCATACAACGGAGTTGCACGGTACAATCTATCACACCATCCCAGAGCAGCATTTGCATCACGCCACACTCGCACAGCAATTTTAGTGGGTCCAGCCAGAGTCTTATAGGGTCCCTTAGAGTATAGTGCCCTGTTGAAATTCCCACCTGGCAAAAGATACTTATCCATTGCAAAAGCTGGCGTTAGACCAGGGGCATAAGTTGCATGATTGACCGCACTCAGCTGGGAGGCCCAATAATAGCGTCTGATGTCTGGGAGGGCAATGCCGCCATCATACCATGGAAGAGTGAGTTTGGAGAGGGCAATGCGCGCACACCCATCCCAAATCAGCAGTCTCTGAAGGCCCTCCACTTCACGGAAGTAGCCAGGAGGAATAGGATCAAAGGAGTTCTGGAGTGCATATAAAAATCTGGGGAGCGACATCATCTTGAAAAGAGCCGAACGCTCAATGGGTGACAGAGGCAGCCGGCGCCATCGTACAACGTCAAGCTTGAGCCGCTGAAGAGGGGCTCGAAGGTTACGGTCGTATCGAATGGCAGGATCCAAGGAAACATAAACACCCAAATACTTAAAGCCAGACGTAGCCAACTGAATCGGGAATCTACGGGGCAACGGAGGGAGCTCTCCGGCCAAAACATAGACACATGACTTGGTCCAATTGATGACAAGACCCGAGTTCTTCCCGAAGGAGGTCAGAACATCGAAAAGCCCATTAAGGGACTTCTGAGGGGACGTGAGGTAAAGGAGGATATCATCCGCATATAGCGAGATTCAGTCCTCAAAGTCGGGAGTCCACCGAATGCCTTTCAGCGAGGGCTCCCAGCGAAGCCACTCAGCTAGCGGTTCCAAAGCAAGGGCAAAAAGCAACAGGGACAATGGGCAACCCTGCCGAGTACCTCGCCTGAGCGTGGAAGTGCTGGAAACCCTCCCGTTAACAACCACCTGGGCCAGCGGCCTTTCATTGAGAAGCTTCACCCAGGCAATGAATGTCGGACCGAACCCAAACTTAGTGAGAGCAGCCCAAAGATACGGCCATTCTATGGTATCAAAAGCCATAGTGGCATCAAGGGAAGTCAAAATGGCCGGCTCAGTCAGAGTCCCAGCTGTCGCGAGAACTCCATAGAGCCTCCGAAGATTAAGGGCGGTGTTCCGGTGCGGAATAAAACCAGATTGATCCGGATGAATCAAGTCACCAATCACCTTAATCAATCGAGTGGCTAACAATTTAGCAAGTATTTTGGGTTCGGCATTGAGTAATGAAATGGGCCTATACGAAGCACAACGATCACGTGGTTTACCCTCCTTGTGAATTACAACGATGGTAGCCAGACGCTGATCGACGGGGAGGACACCAGAATCAAGAGCCTCAAGGAACATGTCCCTTAAGTGAGGCGCCGTTTTGTCAGGTCATAGCTTATAAAGCTCAATGGGCAAACCATTGGGGCCCCCGGTGTGGAAAAGTAAATTTTGCCATGTTCTGTGTCCCTACGTGTCATCCATCATATGTTATGTGTGCATGATTAAATATGCATATGCATTCCCCATGTCTGATTAATGACGCAATTACAGTTGTGTCCACCTCTAGTATGCTAGTTTCCAGTCCTCGTGAATACTACGAATATCAGGCCTATGTAAAGCTACGTTGCCACGTTTCTCAGTGTGCACGTTATTCTATTATAAAGTCCCCGTTTCTAGGCCTCAAAAGGGCCTGGACACCAGATTCAGCTCCTGTCTCCTGAAGCCTCGCTGAGGAGCGATACAGCCCCCACCTGTATCCTCGACCCTTCACTTACTTCCTGCCTCGCAGTGCCCGGTTCAGCTGGCTCTGCCTCTGAGTCTGCCAAGAGTATGTTATGAGTCCAGTTATCAGTTCAGTCCTCCTTCTCTGCATTCCTAAGCTACTGAACTGCATCAATAGTTTCCGTCATTGTCTAGCCTTCACGTCTCCACGTTAGAGAAATACTGCATTTAATGGTCATTTAATATTCTTCATCACGCACTACATGTAGAATAATGCATGGTCCAGTCTCAGAATCAAGTTAGCCTTTCCCCTCCTAACTTCTAGTTCCTATCAACATGTTCCCTAAACATCAGATACTAGATAGGGTTTAGGTACATGTCGCTCCGACTCTCCAGACTTCAGTCTCTGCTCCTAGCACAGAGTTCATAGCCCCCAGCTTCTCCTAGTGATACGTCATTGCCAGTTTGCGCGCACCACCAGGTTAGAGGTCCCGGCTCCTTAGGTAGCCCCCTCCATGGTTTCCGCCCCATTCATGACATATCCTGTTACGTCTGCACCACATGTCTATGTATACGCCCCGTTACACCTACTTTCGCCCTTATCTTTCGCGACTGCTACGCGTCACACCTACTGCTCCACCCACTGCTACGCCTACTGCAATGTAATGCTATGTGTTTGCGTTATGTATATATGCTCATGTATTGTTATTAAAAGCCAGCGCGCTCATCCCAGATCCAGCCCCAGCAGCTGCTGGGCCCTGTCACCCTGTCATCCTATTCCTATGCAGGTTGTCCTGTTCCTGTCCTTATGCTGTATTAAACCTGCAAAACTCCTACTACCTCGAATCTTGACTCTTATTTATTGAGCTATCTGTTATGATATATGTCTAGTCAAAAAGAGAGGTATTATTTATTTATTTACCACATAATGGCGCCCGAATAGGGACTTGCCCTTTCCCCACGCGTCGGTGAAGCCACGCCGACCCCCTGACCCTCTGCAGTCGTGACGGAACTCTTCTGCGCAGTGGCAGATATTTCTGCTCAAGTATCCCTCAGGCCCACGGAGGAGACGGAGGAGGCGGTCCAGCATCCAGACGAGACGGTGGAGGAACGCGGCGAGTCCCGACCAGAGCCCAAGCCAAGAGTCCAAGGTCCGAGGTATCCGGAGGTCCACCCGTAACTGAAGTCCGAAGTCCGAAGTTCGTCGTCCGTCGTCGTAGCAGTCCAGTCCAGTCTGAGGCCTTCCGTTCTTGCTGCCCGGTGAGTACCGTTACTGGGGTGGTATCTAGACAGGGTCAATTTAAATTGACTCTGGTCTGTGGGTTGGTGGTACACAGTCCCACAAACGAAGTGTCCACTTCGGTGGATGCGGGTCCTGACGTGTCTCTTTATGAGACCGGTAAGTTTCGTACTGTTTCAGCAGTGCATCTAGTTTCTGTTCTAGTCGGTTTCTGTTCTCGAGAAAATTTATGTGTTCTGTTCTCAGTATTTCCAGGTAGTATTCTGTTCGAACTGTTATTTTAAATGTTTTTCATGTATTTCAATGTCGTGGTATGAATGGGGAATAAGTATCGTGTTCATTGTGTATTGTATTGTGTCTAGATTACAGTTCAGTCATGCCCATATTTTCCAAGTTACGTCAGTTAAAAACTAGAAAGGGTCTGCTGGAAGCAGCAGTTCCCGTCCCGCCCAGGGACAGTCCAGGTCACTTTATGTATCAGAAACATGGCATAAGTGCCATATTGTATCTAGATTTATGGGTAGAGTATACCAAACAGTTAGAAGAAAAGTATAGATGGCCCGTATCGGGTACATGGGATGCCGAATGCATCATGCGAGTAGAAGAAGCATTATGGAAAAAGAAAGCCAGACAGTCACAGAAAGATGCCATCGAGTTATGGCGTAAAGAAGCTCATAAAAGAACTGAAAAAGAAATCAGGAAGTCAGAATTAAGTAGAGAATCCTTAGAACGAGCACAAGAAAAAGAACTAATCGAGATAGGTGAACAAGTCAAAGCCGAACAGTCAGACAGACAGAGGCATGCCCTTATTAAGGGTATGTATCCTCTTCTTGCCGAGGGCTTGCCAAAAGCGACCCCGGAGGCATCCAGTAATTTCCCGCCACCACTAGTTCCGACCAAGCTACGTCACAAACCGACCGCAGCTGATATTTTTATTTCGTCCTATCTGGACGACACAGTCCCTGAATATGCAGATCCTGTTCGCGCTCTACCAGTCCCTGTAAATCAGGCACATCCTGCTCCTCCAGACACCGGGGCACCCCATGCAGTACCTGCTACGGTACCCCCGGTCCAGCCAGCATTTCAATTTCCCGCTCCGCCACGAAGAATATCAGTCGACGATTCTAGTCTAGGGGCCGCAGGAGGAGGTCCTCCTCAAACCCCGCCGCCACGCAAGCGTTTATCAGCACTCGAATTACATGCTCAAGCATCACAGCGTACTCCCAAGAGTAATAAGTCTGTTGCAGAAATCAGGCAAGCCCTTGGCGAATGTGCCTATGACCCAGTCCCAGGCGAGAATAATATGGTTTTATATTCAGTACGCGTAAGGAGGGTGACCGAGTATCTAGTCACCCTACCCAATATGAGAGAAGATCTAGACAGAATATATCGTTTCATCCGTACAGGGGATGATCCAGAAAGTATTAGTGATGCCATGTCTCAAAGGAAAGCTGAGATCCAGCGTATGATATTAAAGTTTTTAATTAACTGTCTAATAAGAGAACAAGATTACCCGTCTAAAGATCAGGCCGAAATGAAAATCCTGACAAAGTGGAGTGATAATATAGCCGAGGGTAAGCACAATACCATTAGTGCCATGGAGAGTATGTACAAGAAAATCCGTAGAGAAATAATAAAGATACACGAACAACGTAAAGCCGCACAAGTAAGCGAGAAAGAAAGTAACTCTGATACTGAAGAGGTAGAGGACGAGAATCCCGCCAGAATAGCGTATGTAGGAAAATCTAGATTTCCAGATCGCCATTTACGCCTAGAACACAAGTCAATTTTCCATCATTCAGCACCAGAACAAGGTTCCCTAGAACAAGTGTTCCAAGCTACCGATCACATTCTAAAATCACGAATCGGTTACAGTGAGTTAAGTACCATGCATGAACAAGAACTAGCCCGATCAGCAGTCCGATGGATTACTGATTCTACCACTTTTCCAGACGAAATAGTGGCACAAATGTTTCTGAAATTGCCCCCAGCCGAGCAGCGACTGGTGGGTATGTATATGATCCAACACCTCATTACTCTGTATGAGGGTCAGCACTCTGATCCAGGTCCGTTACACGATATCCTGAACGAGTTACTCCAGTATAGATGGAGAGGTCTAGGTACCGACTTAATTAGTGTCATTCTCGAACAGCGCCACAAATATAGAACGTTTCTGAACCCGCATTTTGTTCATGTCTCACCCCCAGAAAGTAAACCATTTTACATGGAAAGACAGAACCCGTTACGAGAAGTGCATCCAGTTAAGACAGAGGACGGTGAAATGCAACGAGTGTTTGTTTACACCCCGATTACAAAGATGGAACTCCTCGAAATGAAGAAATTAATTCCCTGTCATGACAAAGATCCAGCAGGGTTCCATAGAGAATTAAAAGACATGCTCCGTATGGGAGAATACACTTACCCAGATATCATTAAAATGTTAAAGGTCCTGTTGCCCGCAGGGGTGTATGAAAAGCTAAAGGAAAAAGAATGGGAGGTGGGAGAGAAAAAGATCGATTGGGCAGTTCTAGAAGCTGAAGACAAGGCACGAGTACCAGGTACCGGTCTAGGAGAGAAATGTAAAGAATTACCAGAATTATTGATTCAAGTTTTACCCAGATTATTGACAACTAGAAAAGAAGACTGGGATGCAATCTCAGCCTGTAAACAGAAACAAGACGAAGATATCAGTGATTTTTATTCTAGGTTTGAAAAATGTTTTAGCATCAATAGTGGCCTCAAGACAAGTAGTGAGTCATACCCTCATCTTTTTGTTACTAAATTAGTCGAGAATTTAAGCCCACAAGTTAAAAATCGAGTTCTGAAAGTCGAGAGTACCTGGCAAGCTAATACCCCGTCCCAGATGCTCCAGATGCTCCAGTACCACCAGAATAGAATCAGGGAAGAGCAAGAACACGAGAGAAAACGTATGAAAGACACGAAAATGAAAGTACTAGTTGCACAATCTGTTCCTCAAGACAGTCAGAAGAGGGGTCCGAATCAAGCCAATCATCCTGCGGCTCCCGTTAAAGGGAATTGCAATTATTGTAAACAGCCAGGTCATTTTATAAATGAGTGTGCAGTTCTGAAACACAACATAGCTACTGGTAAGACTAAAGAAAGACCACGTCCGCCTAGACAAGAGCAAGTTTCACAGACTCCTCAGCCACAGAATGCACAACAGACAGTTACAGCTCCGCAGCCTATTGCTGCAACACAGCACGTTACATCGCAGATGTACCAGTATGCACAGTCTGAGTATCCAGAGTACCAGCAGTATTCATGAAACAGCCTAGAGAGGGAGGTAGGCTTGCCTATCATCGAGATACCTGTAGATCAAGAAGGTCCCTATGTTCACAGTCAAGTATTAGGGAAAGACAGAAAGTTTTTGATTGATACAGGGGCAAGTAGGACCACAATTAGTCACGCCGAAGTTCCAGGGGCTCCGCTCTCAGGCTCAAGAAATGTTTCCCTTGGATTTTCAGGAAAACCTATCGTAAATGAGATTTCAAAGCCAGTTACTCTAGAAGTAGGTCCATTGTCCCGCACTACTGATCTGTTACTTACTAAGTCATGTCCAGAAAATCTATTAGGCATTAAAACACTGAAAGAGTTAGGTGCAGTTATATGCTGTTCCCCAGAGGGAATACGTCTGTTCCTGCGTGACTTCAAGGGTCACTATGTATTACGTGATTTTGATCCAAGACTGTCTAATGTTCCGCAGCACTTATGGGCGCAAGGTCCAACTGATGTAGGTTACATGCAAATCACACCCTATCGTGTGACTCTCAAGCCAGGTGTAGTGTTACCACGAATCAGACAGTACAGATTGCCACCCGAGGCTGTAGCAGCCTTATCCAAAATTATTGACGAGCTCATGGCTCAAGGAGTAGTTGTAGAAACTGACTCCAACGTATGTAATTCTCCGATCATTCCAGTCATGAAACGTACTGATCCAAATGCACCCCCAGTATATCGATTAGTGATTGACCTACGAGAACTTAATAAATGTATTATTCCGCAGTACCCAGTTGTCCCAGACATCTCTTCCCTATTAACGGCCATTGATTCCGAAGCCATGTTCTTTACAGTAATCGACCTCAAGAATGCATTTTTTAGTGTTCCAATTCATCCAGACAGCCAGTTTCTTTTCGGATTCTGTTTAAATGGAAGGAGCTATATGTTCACACGCGCTCCTCAAGGTTTCACAGAAAGTCCTAGTATTTACAGTCAAGCACTTAAGAGACAACTTGATAACATTCACATGCCAACTGACACTGCCCTGCTCCAGTATGTCGATGACCTACTGATCACAGCCCGTTCTGAACGTGATTGCGAGCGAGCGTCACTAACGGTTCTGTATTTCCTGGCCGAGATGGGGCACAAGGTGTCCCCTTCGAAGCTTCAATTCTGTGTCCAGCAAGTGGTATACTTAGGACACTTACTGTCCAAGAGGGGTAGGCAGTTGACACCAGACCGTATCCAGTTAATAGCGAGTCTTCCTCAGCCCAAGACCCAGAAGGAGGTACGTGCCTTTATCGGCCTTACTTCTTATTGTAGACAATGGATTCCTCAGTATGCATTTCTAGCCAAGCCACTGATACAGTTAACGACACAGGAGGCAGCCGCATCGACTGTTCTCCCTTGGACATCTGAACATACACTTAGTTTCAACGAGTTAAAGAAAGCTTTATGCCAAGCTCCAGTTCTAACCACACCGAACTACAGTAAGCCTTTTACACTTTTCGTCACAGAACGCGAAGGTACAGCATTATCTGTTCTCACACAAGATCAAGCAGGACAATACAAGCCATGTGCTTATTTTTCTAGCACATTAGATCCAGTCGCCCAGGCTTTGCCTGCGTGCCTCAAGTCAGTTGCAGCCACAGCACTAGCTATCAGACAAAGTGATTCCATAGTCTTAGGACATACCTTGACAGTACAAGTCCCACACTCCGTGGAAGTTCTTTTAAACCGAACACAAACTCAGCACTTGACAATTGCACGTTTAACAGGTTATGAATTGACACTGTTCCAGCCACACATAGAAATCAGACGCTGCAACGTTTTAAATCCTGCTACATTGTTACCATCAGCTAATTCAAATTCTGCCACACATGATTGTGTGGAAGTAGTTAACATTACGACAAAGCCAAGACAAGATCTGACAGATACTCCGTTACCAGACCCCGACCTGACACTTTATGTGGATGGTTCATGTATGAGAACAAGTACAGGAGAACTAGTAGCCGCGTATGCAGTGACTACTGACACCGAAGTTATTGAGACACACCGTATTGACACTCTGTCCGCTCAAGCAGCAGAGCTAGTTGCTCTGACACAAGCCTGCATACACGCCAAGAACCTGAAAGTTAATGTTTACACAGATTCACGTTACGCATTTGGAGTCGTACACGACTTCGGAGTGCTCTGGCAGGAGAGAGGTTTCATGACTTCTCATGGAACCAAGATTCAGCATGGTCTCCTTATTCAAGCTCTGTTAGATGCCATACATTTACCGACATCCATTGCTATCATGAAATGCAAAGCACATACGAAAGTCACTGACATTATTTCCCAGGGTAACGAACTAGCAGATCGCACAGCCAAGCTTACAGCACAGACTCCAGACATTCCAGTTAACATGACACATACTCCAGATCCGACTACATGCATGACAGTTAAGGACCCTACTCAAGATGTCATAGATATCCAGTTACATGCTACTCCCGATGAAATCAAGAAATGGTCCGAACAAGGAGGGGTCCAGACAGATCAAGGATGGTTAACGAAGGGTAGAGCCACATGGTTTCTCCCCGACTCTATGGTTCAAGTCATTATCAATACCGCACATAGTCCAGCACATTTAGGAGAAAAAGCCATGTTAGATAGTATCCAGAACATTTGGTTCAACAAGCATTTACGAGCTGCAGCCAAGCAGAAAGTCCGTACCTGTATGATATGTTGTCAGTTTAATCCAGGTAAAAGTGTCCCGGTGGAACAAGGTGGTTTCCAGCCCCCTGACCACCCTTTTGAAGTCCTCCAGATGGATTATATTCAGATGGAGCGATGTCGAGGTTTCAAGTATGTCCTTGTAGTTGTATGCGCTTTGTCCAGGTGGACAGAAGCATATCCAGTCCCAGATTACACAGCCGCGACCACTGCCAAGCAGTTGGTTCGTGAGTTCTTCCCCCGTTATGGACTCCCTAGAGTCGTATATTCTGACAACGGCCAGCCATTCTCATCTGAACTCATGAAGCATGTTTCCCTTTTGTTAGGGTACCAGTGGAAGTTCCATTGTGTACGCCATCCTGAAGCAGCCGGTCTCGTTGAGAGACATAACCAGACTCTGAAAATCCGTATTGCAAAAGTGTGTAAAGAGAAGGGTGTGGACTGGCTAGTAGCTCTGCCAGTCGCTTTATTTTATATGCGCATGGTCGCACATTCCAGATCAGGTCTGTCCCCGTACGAGGTCGTTTTCGGCCGCCCCCCTAACATGTGGGGTACTCCTAGACCCCGAAGTATTACCGATGTTTCAAGTAATATGCTGACAGATTACCTAGCTTCCTTGATGTCTGCCCTCAACTCATGTCGTTCACAGGTTGCCGCCGCATTTCCAGACAATACCGAGGTGGCACCGCATGAAATCGTTCCAGGATCCATGGTGATGGTGAGGAACTTTGACAGATCAAGTCCGCTGGAGCCTCGATGGAAAGAGCCCCGACAGGTCCTCCTCACTACCCGTACAGCCGTGAAGTTGGAAGGACGCAAAGGCTGGGTACACCTTTCTCATGTTAAACTTTTTAATGGACTGAAACCCGCCTTAAAGAACATTTCCCAGGATTTGAAGGATTGCCAAGGCATTGTTCTCAAGGACTGTCCCGCAAAAGACATTGTTACAACCCCTCCCCTGTTAGAGAAAACTCCGCAGCAGGAGTATAAACAGAAACTACGGTCTAGTAAATTAAGTCAGTCAGTTTGATTGTCTAAGTCCTCCCCTAGGTGAAACGGTTAGACTGTTTCTGACATGTATAAAATAGACCCCCATAGTGAGAGAGTTAGTCAAAACTCAATCCGATGTATCGTTTTTCTATGTTTCATATTGTTTTCCAGCCTTATGATTTCCTGCACCAGTTATGCATTTTACCTATGTTTCCCAGTTTCACATGTAAATAAGTCTGCTAATGCTACAGTAGAGCACACGTTTAGTGATCTGCCCCCTCATGAACTCTCTTACCGCCTCGCTATGCGAAATAACTCATTTATCCGCATGTTACATTACTCACACCAGACCAGCAATGCCACTAATTGTTGGGTATGTGGTCGACTCCCCCCTTTCCAGATGCCGAAGGGAGTTCTGCCACTCTTTCCTTATCCATTCTCACATAATGGTTCGTGTGGAGCATGGTCCACGTTAACGTCATCCTCAACAGATATGTCTTTTCTTAACAGTACATGTTTTCCAGACAAGCAAGGTCTTCCTCACCGAACAGGTTTAGATCTAGAAAATGAAGTGTATAATTTAGGTAATTATTCGTCGAATTTTATGGTCCTGAATGTTCAGTCTGTTACTACTCCAGACTTACCTGCTATTTCAGTACTACCAGTCAAAGGCGAATTATGTGTCCGAAATAAGGGTTCCGTACATGTAGGACATAGTGATTGTACTACTATTGTCAAGTATAGTGACAGTGGGAAATCTATTTTCAAAGCTTCACGTCATTCATATTTTATTTGTGGTCAAACCGCATATGTTCGTCTGCCCCTCGATTGGGAGAGAACCTGTTACATTGCCTTCCTACTGCCACCAGTTTTCCTAGCCCCACCTGATTATCATAGAAACACACATCTAGTACACGTTAGACATAGAAGGGAGTCCCCAATTGTCGATTATACTGAAACTGCTCTAGAACAGTATACAGATTTCAATAGAGGTTTCTTTTTCTTTATAGGACCTATCCAGAATAGTAAACTAATCCGTAGGTTAACCAGAACCCTTGAAGCTGTAATAAATGAGACTGCCTCTGCTCTAGGTAACTTAACTGAAGAGCAATCTGCTATGAGATTTGTCGTTTTACAGAATCGTCTCGTCCTTGACGTCATACTGGCCGATAGGGGCGGGGCCTGTAGAGTCATCGGATCTAGTTGCTGCATTTTCATTCCAAATAACGCGCCGTCTGTTTATTCAGCTATAACCAGACTCCATAAAATTGCCCATCTGATACACCAAGATCCAGGCACCTGGACATGGTCCGGTTGGTTCTGGAATATAATTTCCGCCTGGGGATGGAAAATATTGTCCTTTCTAGGTATTGCAGTAGCGATCATATTCAGCTGCTGTCTCTGTATACAATGTGGCCCTGCGATTTGCGGCATTTGTGCTACCTCTTGTATTCCTAGTCCCAAGCCCCGTTCTAAATCCCGTTCCAAGAGAATTCGAGATGAGCAAATGATACTGTATGAAATGATAGATGGTATCATGAATATTGATGTTTCCTGATGGAAACGTAGTGACAAGGAGGGAATGTGGAAAAGTAAATTTTGCCATGTTCTGTGTCCCTACGTGTCATCCATCATATGTTATGTGTGCATGATTAAATATGCATATGCATTCCCCATGTCTGATTAATGACGCAATTACAGTTGTGTCCACCTCTAGTATGCTAGTTTCCAGTCCTCGTGAATACTACGAATATCAGGCCTATGTAAAGCTACGTTGCCACGTTTCTCAGTGTGCACGTTATTCTATTATAAAGTCCCCGTTTCTAGGCCTCAAAAGGGCCTGGACACCAGATTCAGCTCCTGTCTCCTGAAGCCTCGCTGAGGAGCGATACAGCCCCCACCTGTATCCTCGACCCTTCACTTACTTCCTGCCTCGCAGTGCCCGGTTCAGCTGGCTCTGCCTCTGAGTCTGCCAAGAGTATGTTATGAGTCCAGTTATCAGTTCAGTCCTCCTTCTCTGCATTCCTAAGCTACTGAACTGCATCAATAGTTTCCGTCATTGTCTAGCCTTCACGTCTCCACGTTAGAGAAATACTGCATTTAATGGTCATTTAATATTCTTCATCACGCACTACATGTAGAATAATGCATGGTCCAGTCTCAGAATCAAGTTAGCCTTTCCCCTCCTAACTTCTAGTTCCTATCAACATGTTCCCTAAACATCAGATACTAGATAGGGTTTAGGTACATGTCGCTCCGACTCTCCAGACTTCAGTCTCTGCTCCTAGCACAGAGTTCATAGCCCCCAGCTTCTCCTAGTGATACGTCATTGCCAGTTTGCGCGCACCACCAGGTTAGAGGTCCCGGCTCCTTAGGTAGCCCCCTCCATGGTTTCCGCCCCATTCATGACATATCCTGTTACGTCTGCACCACATGTCTATGTATACGCCCCGTTACACCTACTTTCGCCCTTATCTTTCGCGACTGCTACGCGTCACACCTACTGCTCCACCCACTGCTACGCCTACTGCAATGTAATGCTATGTGTTTGCGTTATGTATATATGCTCATGTATTGTTATTAAAAGCCAGCGCGCTCATCCCAGATCCAGCCCCAGCAGCTGCTGGGCCCTGTCACCCTGTCATCCTATTCCTATGCAGGTTGTCCTGTTCCTGTCCTTATGCTGTATTAAACCTGCAAAACTCCTACTACCTCGAATCTTGACTCTTATTTATTGAGCTATCTGTTATGATATATGTCTAGTCAAAAAGAGAGGTATTATTTATTTATTTACCACACCGGCCTTACCGGACCGGAGGGCACGGATGGAAACTGCGACCTCGTCTACCGTGATAGGCGCATCCATTAAGGCCCTATCCTCATCAGAGAGGCAGGGCAAGGCAATATCGCGCAACAACAGCCGAGAGTCATGTTCATCCCTTTCGCTGACCGAGGCATACACCATCCGAAAATGATCCACAAAACACCCAACAATACCAGCCGGGTCAGAAACACGTTCACCAGTCGACCTCTCAATCACAGGCACGACCCGATTCACTCTCTCTTTCTTGTCCAACCATGCAATCAGCTTCCCCACTTTGTCACCCACATAATATATTCTACCTTGCTGCTCTCTATTCATGACTTTCGCAGCGTCAGTCACAAGGGCTGTATAATCGGACTGTTTCAAACTAAGGGAATGCAGTGTAGCACGGGTAACATCACCATCGAGATCGCGCTCAAGCACAGCTATTTCAGATTCGAGGCGTACAAGTTCTTTACATTTAGCCTTTTTGGCAGCATCAATCAATGACAATGAATGCCCACGAACAACAGTCTTGAAAGCCTCCCACAATGAGATGGAAGAAGAAACAGACCCCACATTTTCATTAAAGTAACAGTCAATAGCCTTTACCAGCTCGGAGCGGGTCTTAGGATTCCGAAAGTACCATGGATTTATGGGAGCCACTCTACCTTTGCTACCCACTCCAGCCTCAACACTGAACCACAGGGGGGAATGATCAGAAATGCCCCTAGGAAGGTGACGGATCTCCCTGATGGAGGACGACTGCGCTGCAGGCATGAGGAAATAATCTAGTCTGGAAAGGCTACCATGGGCCCCGGAGTGGAACGTATATTGTAACTGTGTGGGATGCATGAGTCTCCAACCATCCGTCAGCCCAAAGGTTTCGATCAGCTCACTAAGCCACATTTGAGACCTATGTAAGTCTCGGGGGGGTAACGATCAGAAGTGCCGTATACCACAGAGTTAAAATCCCCGCCAAGAATCAGAAAACCTTCAGGTAGCCCCAGTAGAAGCCACCCGAGGTCAGCAAAGGTGGTGGCCTGTAGGCCAGGAGGGACATAGACGGTGACTACGGAAAGCGTCTTACCCTCCCATCTCCCAGAGAGCGCAGCATAGCGACCCCTGTCATCGAGCATTATCTCGTCAATTTCCAGGGGGAGAGAGGACCTGATCAGAATGCCCACCCCTCTGGAACCAGAGGTGAATCCGGCATGTGCGACTAGTCGATATCCACGTCTATTCAACGCCTGGCAAGCATTGCCAATTAAATACGTTTCTTGCAGTAGAACAATATCAGGGGAGTGGCGTCGAAGGAACTGCAGCACAACCCCTCGTTTTATTCTGTCTCCCAAACCATTGACATTCCAGGACAGCAGTCCCAACTCACTACCCCATCCCGAGAAAGGACCAGAGCCCTGCCCTCATGAAGCCCCGCAGGTGAAGGAGCTAAGCAGACAATACGATGCCATGTGAAGGAAACAAATAAACAAACACTCCCTACCCCCACCCCCCAACGAGAACCCGTTACAACACCCCCCACCCTGCACCCCTGCATTCGAACTGGAAACCACCCCAACTTGCAGTGTGCCTGTCGCCCAATCATGAAACGAATCTACACGAAGAACCCCGGAGGAGGAAGAGTCCCTTACACCCCCGCCACCCTTGGACCCATCAAAAAACAATAGTAAAAGAACAAATAGCAAAACTCAGCTGACAAACGATTAGAAAGAGCAGATGTCGGGAACCATAATGTCACTCTTGATCTGGCGTGCCCCTCTCGGCGCCACCGGGGTGCTCAGATCGATCATCCCTTTTCGGCAAGGAATCAAGCCAGTCACTGACACTGTGCGGACGGTCAAAGAAGAAGGTCCGTTCCTCATATTTGATCCGCAGCCGGACCGGAAACAACATAGCGTACTTGAGGCCCAGGTCTTGCAGTCGCTTCTTCACCCCCTGAATCCCCAGTCTGTCTCTGGACCTGAGGAGTAAAGTCCGGATAAAAGTTCACGGTGGTATTATCGAACTTCAAGGGGCCATGCTCCCGAGAGGCTTGGAGAATAGCGTCTCTATCTCGAAAATGAAAAAGCCTGGCAACAATTGGTCTCGGGGGGGGGGGGGGGGGGCACCCGGCTTCACCTTCCCGCCCGGGAAACGGTATGCACGCTCGACCGCAAAGAATTTGCTGAGTCCGGCGGGAGCTAGATAATTCAGGACCAGGTCCTCTACGAGGAGGTCGACATCAGAGTTCTCAGGATTTACCGGCACACCAATGAGGCCCACGTTATTGCGCCTGGCCCTGTTTTCATGCTCTTCAAGCCGACGGGCCATCAAGTCGTGCGATGGTCTCAGGTTGCCGATCTCAGTCTGTGCGTCCGTAACATCAGTGATCAGGCTGGAGGTCTTCAGATCCAATGCCTTCACCCTCTCATTAGTTTTGGCCATATCCGCTCTTATCAGCGTGACATCCACGGCCACAGTGTTGATTTTGGATGCGGGAGCCTCGTATTGCTGTCCCATAGAGGCCTGCATACCCGTGATGGCACTCATGAGTTCTCGGAGAGAGACATCCGTATGCGCGGTCGAGTCTGCCCTGGGGTCATCAAGAGTACGGCCGGTACCGCCGGGGGTTCCCATCGGTTGGGTGCATCGGTCCATGACGTTAGTCTGGGTATGTCCCCCGCGGACCGGCGTCTTTGTCTTGCGCTTCTCGATTTCTGCTTTGGTGGCCATATTGGAAGCTGTGCCCCGAAGGGGCCCTCTAGACCTGGTAAAAATGGCCGATCTTGGTGGGGCCGAGGAAGACAAGAAATAGGCCAAAAATGGTGAAGTGTCAATAGAGCAGGAGGCCAAAACCCTCAGGAGGGGCAGAGCTCGACAGCAGGGCAAAGCCGCGCCGAATCCGGAATGGATCTGGGAGAGTGTCGGTCACTCGGAGCTCGAAGTAGAAAGCGAAACCGAAAGTGAGGATGAGGCCGACTGGGGGGAATCCCTCCGGCCGTTGTTGTTCAACTACTCCCCGGCCTGTGAAGCAGCAGAGTCCCCCGGCGTCGTCCGGGGCAGGCCGAAAAAGTTGAAGTCGATGTAAAAACAGCTCCCGACGTCCAAATTCAATTTAGAAAAGGATGTTGAGGTCTGCAAGTGTTCGTCTTCAAAAGCCCATATTCAGAATAAGGATATGTTAAGGATATTTGCAGAAGGGCGGCATGGGTCTCGGGAGCCCTCTGCTCACGCGACCATCTTGGATGCCCGCGTAGCTCCTCCTCCAAGGGTACCTATTTTGTCTGTTACGACAGAGCGTATACATGGTTGCCCCCTGATTTCTCGGGCACATGTTTTGTCTCGTTCCTGTTACCTCCCACCTATACAGCCGCGGCAGATTACCACAAGACGAGAGTTGTTAGAGGTGTCTTCAGTAAGGAAGATACTGCAGGACAAGAATTAGGAGATTTCTTGAAGGGTTTTCTGCCGTTTTGGGGACCTATGGTTAACAGCAGGAACCTACGGCAATTGACGAGAGTGGTTGAGTCCACCGTAGTTGAAGCTGCCGGTGCCCTTAGTAACTTGACTGCTGAGCTCCAGTCGGATCGTCTTATGACTCTCCAGAACAGAGTTGCGTTAGATGTCATACTTGCAGATAGAGGAGGGGTATGTAAATTGATTCAATAGAGCTGCTGCGTTTTCATTCCAGACAATGCTCCGACAGTGTACCAGGCCATTTCCAAGCTGCACAAGATCTCCGAGTCTATACATGTGGACGAAGGAGATTGGTCGTTAATGGGATGGTTTTGGGGATTGTTATCCAGCTGGGGATGGAAGATTCTGATGATCATTGGGATAGTTCTAGCCATTCTTTTCCTGTTCTATCTTTGCGTACAGTGTGCCCCGGCTATATGTGGCCTTTGTGCTACCTCGTGTGCAAGGGGACCTGTATCAAGAGACGTACTAAGTAATAGGATGATGCTACAGCAACATCTTGATGATCTGATGAATATAGATCTGGACTCAGATTGACGTGAGTGTAGGTTATTGCCTATGTAAGGGCAAAAGGTGGGCCTGAGGTTCCGTGAATTCTGAACCCGTTTCATAAAGGTCATGGTTTCGTTACGAATTTGATATTAGCGAACCATAACTAGTTAGTGCGGCAAGTATGAGTGTTTTCGTCGCGTTGGACCGATGGATTCACTACGTATTTAGGGATTTCGTTCTGAACCCTTGGGTTCCATTTTGTGTATGGCAGCCATTTTGTGGTTGACCACCCTGATACCCTCAGCTACGGTCGCTCCCCTCGCAGCTCCCAGCACTGAACACTGCGGTATCGTAGCGCTCACCTGCATTTCTCGCTGCTTTTAAATTTCAGTGTTTACCTATCTGCTTACGCTCACCCGCATAGCCCCCTCTTTACTCTGCACTGTCCTTACTGTCTGCCATTTGTTGCATATCGCATTTCCATCAGCTGTGTTAGCGTAGCGCGCTATTACTGTATTGACCTTGCAGCGCCCACGAGCATCAGTACAATTCTGCCGCTCGTCTGCATTAGTCACTTCTCGTAGCGCTTGAGATTCTTTAGACGCTTTGGAACCAGTTACTGCACAGTGAAATAATTAGCATTGTGCCACTGTTTAAAAACGCGCAGCCAGGAGGATTGTCTTGTACCTGGATACATCTGTTTATTTTGTGCATAGCGTCGCGTTCAGGCTGTACCTCCATTTCAGGTTCGTTTACTGTCCTACTGCCATTTTGTGCTTTGTTGCTGTCCCTCCCTGCCCTGACCCCCGCCCCGCCTCCCAGCTGACCCTCCCTCGCCCCTCCCCCTACAATATCCATAAATAACAGATGCATCCTCGCGCAGCGTTCACGCGCAGTGGACGCGCCCCATGCGCGCCGAAGGTGCGCCAAAGGTAAGCCCGAATACGCCCGTCTGCGCCTGGACCGCGCCCAGCGCCAGACCCCCTGGT
Source organism: Lissotriton helveticus (assembly GCF_964261635.1). Classification (NCBI taxonomy): domain Eukaryota; kingdom Metazoa; phylum Chordata; class Amphibia; order Caudata; family Salamandridae; genus Lissotriton; species Lissotriton helveticus. Next base: position 167,981,178 of record NC_136059.1, on the reverse strand, counting down.
CCCCGCATCACACACCCCTCCCGCATTACATACGACCCATCCACCCTCCTAACACTTAACCCTGGCCGACTCCCTAACTGTGCCCAGGCCGCCCCGGGACACACCCATGGACCCTTCACCTGCCACTCCTGCAAGTACGACTCCCTCGAGACCCACACCAAATCCACTAACACCAAACAGAGATCCGACAACAACCACCTTAAATGCATTCTTCTCAACACCCGCTCGGTCCACAAACACACCATCGACCTCTGGAACCTACTCGACACCTTCTCCCCGGACGTCGCCTTCCTAACAGAAACCTGGATGAATGCCTCATCTGCTCCAGACATCGCCATAGCCATCCCGGACTGCTACAAGATCATCCGTAAGCACCGCACCAAGCAAACAGGAGGAGGCATCGCCATCATCCATAAGAACACCATTCGCGTCTCAACCAGCTCAGAAGACAACCTCGCTATCGCCGAACACCTCCACTTCCAGATCCACACTGACCCCAAGACCACACTCAGAGGCACCCTCCTCTACAGACCCCCAGGACCCCGTACACAATTCAGCGAAGACATCACTGACTTCATCACCCCACACGCCCTCCCCTCAGAAGAATACATCCTACTGGGAGACCTCAATTTCCATCTGGAAAAGAGCAACGACAGGAACACTACCACCCTCCTGGACAATCTCGCCAATCTCGGACTCAAATAACTTGTTAACACCCCCACCCACTACGCAGGACACACACTCGACCCCATCTTCACCTCCAGCAAGCATATCTCCTTCACTCACTCCACAACCCTCCACTGGACGGACCACAGTTGCATCCACTTCATTTACAACAAGACCACGATTCACAATCACCCTCAACCAACTCTGTGAAGAAATTGGAACAAAATCTCAATCGACCAGATCTCCACATAACTTCTTCAAAAAACCCCTGCCTATTCGACGAACCCTAACCAAGCCGCCATCAACCTCACACATTGGCTAACCCAAACCGCCAACAAACTAGCACCCTTGAAAAACATCAATTCAAGCAAGGAAGCAAGAACGCCCCATGGTTTAATGATGACCTCAAGAAATCCAAGAAACTCTGCCGCTCCCTTGAAAAAACTTGGAAAAAAGACCCAAACACTATCACCCAAGCCGCCTTCAAAAACGCCACCCGCAAACATCACCAACTAATCCGGACAGCTAAGAAATCAGCACTCAAAGACCGACTAGACTACAACGCCCACAACAGCAAGGAACTTTTCAACATCATCAAAGAATTCACCAACCCCATCGCCAGCTCCAACAACATCACCCCCTCTCAAGTCCTTTGCGACTCCCTCGCCTCTTTCTTCCATGAAAAAATCACCGACATTCATAACAGCTTTGACAACCAACCCATAAACCAGTCAACCCCTCTCACCCCCGAACCTGCCCTCCCTCCGAACAACCTTCTCAACTGGAACCCAATCACCACAGAAGACACCATTCGCCTAATGAACTCCATCCCCTCTGGATCCCCCACAGACCCTTGCCCCCATCACATCTTCAACAAAGCAGACTCCATTATCGCACCCCATCTCCGAGACGTCATCAACTGCTCCCTCAACTCCGGCACATTCCCAGAAAAATGGAAACACGCCAAACTCAGCGCCCTTCTGAAGAAACCCACAGCCGACCCCACCGAACTCAAAAATTACCGTCCCATCTCGCTCCTCCCATTCCCTGCCAAAGTCATTGAAAAAGCCGTCAACAATCAGCTCGCGCCTTCCTCGAAACCAACAAATCACTCGACTCCTCACAGTCTGGCTTCCGAGCCGAACACAGCACCGAGACCGCCCTCATCGCAGCAACAGATGACATCCGAACACTACTGGACAACGGAGACACAGTCGCCCTCATCCTCCTCGACCTCTCTGCAGCCTTCGACACAGTCTGTCATAGTACCCTAATACAACGCCTCAGCAACATCGGAAGAGCATTGGACTGGATCATCTCGTTCCTCGCTGGAAGAACTCAGAGAGTCTGCCTCCCCCCTTTTAAATCAGAGGCCACCGAAGTCATTTGCGGCGTTCCACAAGGATCTTCTCTCAGCCCTCTCAGGGTAGGGCTGAGACCAGTTCCACTCACAGAATAAAACATGTGTCTAGGGATACGAAATAAAACAAATAATACAGCACTGGCTATGAACACTTTGAATTGAATTGAGCGAGAAATAATGAACTACAAGAACCATCATGCAAGAGGTAATTATGTTGGGGCGTGTCTGGTGCGCTCCCACCCCCCTAAAAGTATAAAATTCTTGTGAGCTGACGAGTTCGGGAGCCTGCGCATTCATGCTGCGAGTGGAACTGGTCCTGAGAGATGAGGCAGCACGCCCTGCAACCTATGAACTTTGCTTTTTTCCCTACTGACGATTGAGGAATCATGAAACACGTGTCTAGGGATACGAATTGAAACTAATAATACAGGAAGGCTATGAACACTTTGAATTGAATTGAGCGAGAAATAATGAACTACATGAACCATCATGCAAGAGGTAATTACGTTGGGGCGTGTCTGGTGCGCTCCCACCCCCTTACTAGTATAAAATTCTTGTGAGCTGACGAGCTCGGGAGCCTGCGCCTTCATGCTGTGAGTGGAACTGGTCCTGAGAGATGAGGCAGCATGCCCTGCAACCTATGAACTTTGCTTTTTTTCCCTACTGACGATTGAGGAATCATGGAACACGTGTCCAGGGATACGAATTGAAACTAATATTACAGCACTGGCTATGAACACTTTGAATTGAATTGAGCGAGAAATAATGAACTACATGAACCATCATGCAAGAGGTAATTATGTTGGGGCGTGTCTGGTGCGCTCCCACCCCCCTAAAAGTATAAAATTCTTGTGAGATGACGAGTTCGTGAGCCTGCGCCTTCATGCTGTGAGTGGAACTGGTCCTCAGAGATGAGGCAGCACGCCCTGCAACCTATGAACTTTGCTTTTTTCCCTACTGACGATTGAGGAATCATGAAACACGTGTCTAGGGATATGAATTGAAACTAATAATACAGCACTGGCTTTGAACACTTTGAATTGAATTGAGCGAGATATAATGAACTACATGAACCATCATGCAAGAGGTAATTACGTTGGGGCGTGTCTGGTGCGCTCCCACCCCCCTACTGGTATAAAATTCTTGTGAGCTGACGAGCTCGGGAGCCTGCGCCTTCATGCTGTGAGTGGAACTGGTCCTGAGACATGAGGCAGCACGCCCTGCAACCTATGAACTTTGCTTTTTTCCCTACTGACGATTGAAGAATCATGGAACACGTGTCTAGGGATACGAATTGAAACTAATAATACAGCACTGGCTATGAACACTTTCAATTGAATTGAGCGAGAAATAATGAACTACATGAACCATCATGCAAGAGGTAATTATGTTGGGGCGTGTCTGGTGCGCTCCCACCCCCCTAAAAGTATAAAATTCTTGTGAGCTGACGAGTTCGGGAGCCTGCGCCTTCATGCTGTGAGTGGAACTGCTGGTCCTGAGAGATGAGGCAGCACGCCCTGCAACCTATGAACTTTGCTTTTTTCCCTACTGACGATTGAGGAATCATAAAACACGTGTCTAGGGATACGAATTGAAACTAATAATACAGCACTGGCTATGAACACTTTGAATTGAATTGAGCAAGAAATAATGAACTACATGAACCATCATGCGAGAGGTAATTACGTTGGGGCATGTCTGGTGCGCTCCCACCCCCCTAAAAGTATAAAATTCTTGTGAGCTGACGAGCTCGGGAGCCTGCGCCTTCATGCTGTGAGTGGAACTGGTCCTGAGAGATGAGGCAGCACGCCCTGCAACCTATGAACTTTGCTTTTTTCCCTACTGACGATTGAGGAATCATGGAACACGTGTCCAGGGATACGAATTGAAACTAATATTACAGCACTGGCTATGAACACTTTGAATTGAATTGAGCGAGAAATAATGAACTACATGAACCATCATGCAAGAGGTAATTATGTTGGGGCGTGTCTGGTGCGCTCCCACCCCCCTAAAAGTATAAAATTCTTGTGAGATGACGAGTTCGTGAGCCTGCGCCTTCATGCTGTGAGTGGAACTGGTCCTCAGAGATGAGGCAGCACGCCCTGCAACCTATGAACTTTGCTTTTTTCCCTACTGACGATTGAGGAATCATGAAACACGTGTCTAGGGATATGAATTGAAACTAATAATACAGCACTGGCTTTGAACACTTTGAATTGAATTGAGCGAGATATAATGAACTACATGAACCATCATGCAAGAGGTAATTACGTTGGGGCGTGTCTGGTGCGCTCCCACCCCCCTACTAGTATAAAATTCTTGTGAGCTGACGAGCTCGGGAGCCTGCGCCTTCATGCTGTGAGTGGAACTGGTCCTGAGACATGAGGCAGCACGCCCTGCAACCTATGAACTTTGCTTTTTTCCCTACTGACGATTGAAGAATCATGGAACACGTGTCTAGGGATACGAATTGAAACTAATAATACAGCACTGGCTATGAACACTTTGAATTGAATTGAGCGATAAATAATGAACTACATGAACCATCATGCAAGAGGTAATTATGTTGGGGCGTGTCTGGTGCGCTCCCACCCCCCTAAAAGTATAAAATTCTTGTGAGCTGACGAGTTCGGGAGCCTGCGCCTTCATGCTGTGAGTGGAACTGCTGGTCCTGAGAGATGAGGCAGCACGCCCTGCAACCTATGAACTTTGCTTTTTTCCCTACTGACGATTGAGGAATCATAAAACACGTGTCTAGGGATACGAATTGAAACTAATAATACAGCACTGGCTATGAACACTTTGAATTGAATTGAGCAAGAAATAATGAACTACATGAACCATCATGCGAGAGGTAATTACGTTGGGGCGTGTCTGGTGCGCTCCCACCCCCCTAAAAGTATAAAATTCTTGTGAGCTGACGAGCTCGGGAGCCTGCGCCTTCATGCTGTGAGTGGAACTGGTCCTGAGAGATGAGGCAGCACGCCCTGCAACCTATGAACTTTGCTTTTTTCCCTACTGACGATTGAGGAATCATGAAACACGTGTCTAGGGATCCGAATTGAAACTAATAATACAGCACTGGCTATGAACACTTTGAATTGAATTGAGCGAGAAATAATGAACTACATGAACCATCATGCAAGAGGTAATTACGCTGGGGCGTGTCTGGTGCGCTCCCACCCCCCTAAAATTATAAAATTCTTGTGAGCTGACGAGCTCGGGAGCCTGCGCCTTCATGCTGTGAGTGTAACTGGTGCTGAGAGATGAGGCAGCATGCCCTGCATCCTATGAACTTTGCTTTTTTTCCTACTGACGATTGAGGAATCATGAAACACGTGTCTAGGGATACGAATTGAAACTAATAATACAGCACTGGCTATGAACACTTTGAGTTGAATTGAGCGAGAAATAATGAACTACATGAACCATCATGCAAGAGGTAATTACGTTGGGGCGTGTCTGGTGCGCTCCCACCCCCCTAAAAGTATGAAATTCTTGTGAGCTGATGAGCTCGGGAGCCTGCGCCTGCATGCTGTGAGTGGAACTGGTCCTGAGAGATGAGGCAGCATGCCCTGCAACCTATGAACTTTGCTTTTTTCCCTACTGACGATTGAGGAATCATGAAACACGTGTCTAGGGATACGAATTGAAACTAATAATACAGCACTGGCTATGAACACTTTGAATTGAATTGAGCGAGAAATAATGAACCACATGAACCATCATGCAAGAGGTAATTACGTTGGGGCGTGTCTGGTGCGCTCCCACCCCCCTAAAAGTATAAAATTCTTGTGAGCTGACGAGCTCGGGAGCCTGCGCCTTCATGCTGTGAGGGGAACTGGTCCTGAGACATGAGGCAGCACGCCCTGCAACCTATGAACTGTGCTTTTTTCCCTACTGACGATTGAGGAATCATGAAACACGTGTCTAGGGATACGAATTGAAACTAATAATACAGCACTGGCTATGAACACTTTGAATTGAATTGAGCGAGAAATAATGAACTACATGAACCATCATGCAAGAGGTAATTACGTTGGGGCGTGTCTGGTGCGCTCCCACCCCCCTAAAAGTATAAAATTCTTGTGAACTGACGAGCTCGGGAGCCTGCGCCTTCATGCTGTGAGTGGAACTGGTCCTGAGAGATGAGGCAGCACGCCTTGCAACCTATGAACTTTGCTTTTTTCCCTACTGACGATTGAGGAATCATGAAACACGTGTCTAGGGATACGAATTGAAACTAATAATACAGCACTGGCTATAAACACTTTGAATTGAATTGAGCGAGAAATAATGAACTACATGAACCATCATGCAATAGGTAATTACGTTGGGGCGTGTCTGATGCGCTCCCACCCCCCCTAAAAGTATAAAATTCTTGTGAGCTGACGAGCTTGGGAGCCTGCGCCTTCATGCTGTGAGTGGAACTGGTCCTGAGACATGAGGCAGCACGCCCTGCAACCTATGAACTTTGCTTTTTTCCCTACTGACGATTGAGGAATCATGAAACACGTGTCTAGGGATACGAATTGAAACTAATAACACAGCACTGGCTATGAACACTTTGAATTGAATTGAGCGAGAAATAATGAACTACATGAACCATCATGCAAGAGGTAATTACGTTGGGGCGTGTCTGGTGCGCTCCCACCCCCCTAAAAGTGGGCTAACAATAGTTCATAGTTCTGAGAAAAGTTCTGATAATAACCAGTAATACACAGAAAATATCTGATTAGGTTCATGGTCTTAGGAATTGTCTAGTCCTTGGGAGTCCCTATTCTTTCTTCACCTAATTGTTAAATGTTAAATGTTGTATACTTGTAAAGCGCACAGCTGCCCCAGCAAAGGGGCGTCCCGGCGCTGTATACCGCTGGGGAACCCGTCCTGGCTTTCCCTGTGGGATGGTCCCTACTGGGAATCCCCAAGGTGGAGCCAGGCATCCCCGGCGTTGGTGGGGCCGTTGTGGAGATTAGGCAAGCTAATGCCCAGAGTTGCCGAGTGGGACCCCAGGTTAGAGTAGGCACCGAGGCAAGAATTGTCGAGTCCGCTGACCCTGGTCCACGACCCTGCCGTGTCGGGAATTGAACCCTGGTCCCGGGCCGACTTCTGCTCCCGGGTCTGCTGCCTCTAACCAGTGAGCCACACCACTCCAAATATTCACCAGTCAGGACTCTTGTTTGCCAGCCTTTGAAAATCCAACTCAAACGGCATAACTGAGCATTCATAAAGACAGAGATGAAATATATGGAATGTTTTGCAAAAGTCCAAACCCTGATAAAGTCCGCATGGACGAAACTCTTTGGCTTGGCTGATGAATTTTTGTCTACAGAGAAAATAAAAAAATGATGAATTTGCAACAAGACAACGTGACTCCTTGTGTTATAAATTGTCTCCTTGGGAGTGGAGTTACACTGAAAGAACATTGTTTGGGGGAATGTTTTGAATGTCAAAATCCTGAAATTAGGAAAGATATATTATGTTGAATTGGGTATATGATTTTATGTTGGATTCTTAACATATAAGAATGATATAGTAACAAGATAAAAAGCTCTCCTGTTCCAGTTGTTATCATGATATTGACACTAGAAGCCTGGACAATCTTCCATTAACTAATGGTTAAGTCTAAGGTGCAGCTCCTGACCGTCCACAAAATGTACCACTCCAGGAATAGGCTTTGCATCCGTCTTTGTGAATGCATGAAATGCCTCTTAGAAGCTGGTATGTGAGAGGCTGTCTTGACTGTTGGAGAACTATGAAATAAAGGTTCTCTTCCTTTGCAGCCCAACTTATTTAATCTAAATTGATGGACACAGTGTAGGAGGTAGCATCTACAATTTATGCACTAATATAATAGGTATCTGGTGAAGCATCTGGAACTTACATCGCTGTGGCCACAACAGCGCTTCCAAGACCACAACCTGCTCATCCTCCTGCTCTTCAGAAGAACTTGAGGCATAGCAGGAGAGGGTAATCCCTGATAACATGGGGACCTACAATCTAAGATCTGGGACTCTTGCACAATAAAGATGAGAAAACATTCTCAAAAGCTGCAAAAATAACTAAACTGAGCACCCCGAATTCCCAACAGATGAATATGGATTCCTTTGAGGACTTGGAGATCTCGATGGAGTAGAGGAACACACCACTCACCCTGTTGGTGTAAATATTTTATTTTCCACTGTTCTGGTGTGCACCACAACTGTTCTGTAGTGCACCACAGGCAGAGAGAGAATATTATCCTTTCCTTGCCCTGGTGCACAATGGGCTTCCTTGTGCCTAAACAGGCCCCCTTGCACAACGGTACAAGGGTGCCTACGTTGCAGACAGGATTTCTTTCTGCAGGAAGGGGCACCTTCCCTCACAAGAACAATACTCTGAGGCATTTTCCTTTTTTTCTATGTGTGCTGCAGCATATGGTCCATCCAGACAATGTCCAATTTCCAAATAATCATATGGAAAAAGCTCTTAAACCACAACCTTTCAGTATGATGGGAGAATATTACACATGTTTTGTATTGCATTGATTGTAATGGGATCTTGTTTACACTCCAGGCAGGCTTTAGGTCCTGCACCTCTACCTTAGATCAGATATTTCGCCTGCAGGTCCTGTATTGGAAAACAGCAAAGGTGGAGGGTGGCAGCCTCTACCTTGTGTTTGTGGACCTGTGGGCAGCATTTGATCTAGTCCCGCGTGAACAATTGTGGAAGGTGCTAGCAGACCTGGGACTCCCGCCCTATTTATTAGCCATTTTATCTAGGCTTCACGTAAACAATTTCGCCCAGGTCAGGTGTGGTAGGCATGGTGAACTCACAAACCAATTCCCTGTCCAAAAAGGAGTTCGCCAAGGGTGCGTGCTGGCACCCACACTATTCAGCCTCTACATTAATGGCCTTTTGGAACATTTGAATGGTGTGGTAAACAATGATGCCCCTAAATTGGTTACGGGTAGAGTGCCCGCTCTGATGTTCGCAGACAACACCCTGTTGTTGTCTAGAACATCATCGGGCATTCAAAAAACACTTGATGGATTCGTGGAGTTTTGTGAGCTTCGGGGATTAGAAATCAATCTGGGAAAAACAAAGTTTATGATTTTTAACCCCCCTAAGCGGGTACGCCCAAACCCGGTTTTACAGGGTACCCCCCTTGAAAGGGTTAAAACATTTGTTTATCTGGGTGTTACTCTGACTGAGAATTTTGACTGGAACACGCAGATTGCTAAGTCCACACTTAAATTATCCCAGCTTGCGGGGGGTATAAGTAAAGTTTTTAGGGAGTCAACCCTTAGGCCGGTGTCCCCAGCTCTGGAGATATATTGTCGCCAGGCTAGAACGGCAGCAATTTACGGGGCTGAACTTTGGGGGCACAAGTACCATAACTGGATCAGTCATGCAGTTGATGAGCTGGCTCCAGTGGAAATAAAAAACCTAGAAGACGATCCGCCACTGCGCAATGGTATTCCGCAGATGTAAAGCTAATAAAACTGAAATGCCGGCGACTAGAGCGGTTGTGGCGTTCAGACTATAGTCATCAAAACAAACTGGAATACACCAAAGCCCTGCACGAATATAAATTAGCAATAGTTCAGGCTAAATCAGCCTATTTTACAAATAAAATTCAATCTGCTTCCAATACTGCTAGAGAACTATTTAAAACCGTCACCCATCTGACTAAGTCACCGCGCGATACTGTCTTTAGTCCCAACCAGAATATGGTGACAAGGATCGCCACCTTCTTTCAACAGAAGGTTCAGGCAGTATACGATGACCTGAGTACTTTAGCAGTAGATCCATTTACTGACAACAGTACGACTGCCACACTATCTCATCCCAGTTTCTCCTGCTTCCCTCTGTTAGAGGAGACGCAGGTGGTGGACCTTATCACACAGATGAAATCAGGATCCCCGCTAGATCCCTGTCCACCGTATGTACTGCACAGGATCCCAGAGACTATTTCAGCTATCCTAACTCCCCTGTTAAACAAGGTCATCATTTCAGGGGTTTTTCCTAGCAGATGGAAGAAAGCATGTATCCGCCCCATCCTTAAGAAGGACACGCTGGACCCTACCGAACTTAAACATTATCGGCCCATATCCTGCTTGCCTCTACCAGCCAAGATTCTGGAGAAAGCTATGAATAAAGAAATGATGAGTTATATAGACTCTAATAAACTATTAGATCCCTCACAACATGGCTTTCGACCGTGTCATTCAACTGAGTCCACTCTGATCATGGCAACGGAAAACATTCGAAGGACAATGGATGAGGGTGGTAGAACAGCCCTGATCTTATTTGACCTCACAGCGGCGTTCGATACCGTAAATCATCCGGCCCTACTAAACAGATTGAGAACCTTAGGCTTTGCAGGCACAGCTTTGAGCCTTTTGACATCCTTCTTGGACTCCCGTACTCAGCAGGTACACTGGGAAGGCCTCCAATCTGATGAATTCTCCCTCCCAGGTGGGGTCCCCCAGGGCTCGGCATTGTCACCTACATTGTTTAACTTGTATGTCACTCCGCTGGCCGCCCTAATCCAATCCCATGGCCTACAATTAGTGTCGTATGCTGACGACACTCAAATTGTAGTGTCAGTGTCTCAATCTATTGAAGCAACAGCAGAGCGTTTTAAGACATGCCTCACTTGCGTAAAAAATTGGATGAGTGGCAATTTTCTAAAACTAAACACGGACAAGACCGAGATAATTGAGTTCGGCCAAAAACCTTCCGTTTGGAGCAACCTCTGGTGGCCTCCTGAGGCGGGCTCATGCCCTGTTCCTGTAGATAAGGTTAGGAATCTTGGCTTTATGCTAGATAAAGATCTTTCCTGTAATGCGCAAATCAATCAGGTGACCTCCTCCTGTTTCAATACCATCAAGACTCTCAGGAAAGTCCTACCATACATCCCGTCAACATTTAAAAAGACGGTGATGGGTGCCCTGGTAATGTCCCGAGTGGACTATTGCAATTCACTCTACCTGGGCACAGGAGAAAAACAGCTGACCAAACTTCAGGCAATTCAAAATACCGCAGCTAGGGTCCTACTTAACTTACCACGTTGTCATCCATCCTCTAAAGCGATTCGTGAACTTCACTGGTTGCCAGTTGTGCAGAGAATACAGTTCAAAGCCCTTTGCCTGGTCCACAAGTCCTTGTATGGCAAGGGACCTGATAACCTTACTAAACTTCTTCCCCGGTACTTGCCAACTCGCACGCTGAGATCGGCCAACCAAGACTTACTATGTCAACCAAGAATAAAGAGAGCCCGATGGGATGGAAAATCCTTTTCCCACCAAGTCGCCAGATTATGGAACTCTCTGCCCCTTGCACTGCGCTCACAAAAATCTAAAATGTGCTTTAGAAAGGCTTTAAAAACTTGGTTTTTCTCTCAGTATTAAACTTGCTCTCTTCGATCTCTCTGTACTACAGCGCCAAGACGCCGCGGCATTCGAGCGCTTTATAAATTTTCAGTCAGTCAGTCAAGCAGATAATGAACCTTAAAAAGGTAGAGCAGTCTTTTGTGGGAAACCTAGTTGGGTTACCGCCTAGTTCGCCTTTGATCCCTCTTAGACTTGATCTTGGCATGGTGCCAATAGAGGAGATCATAAGTGCAAGACCAATTATGTACTGGATCAGGTTGTGGTCAGTCCCCTAACTGGCCGCTTACAGAGCGGAATTTTCTGAGATTTGGTCTCTTCTCATATACAAAAAGATCCCTTGGCTCCAGCACATTAGTGCTGTTAGTACCCGGTTAGGTCTTTTGGAACTGTGGGAAACCCCTGAGACTTATTGCCCAGGGATATCAAAGAATTAACTCCTTTCTCAGATACGTATGCAGAACTTTCAAACGCTATCGAGCTCTGCAACATTGGGTAGGTTGACATCTGAGTTCCTCCTAGTTAAACCAGAATCTAAAGCTGAGGAATTCATGGATTTAATTGAACCCCCACTTGTTCGAAAGCTATATCTCCAGTTAAGGCATGGCAGTCTACCCATTAGGTCTTTTACATCTAAATGGCTAAAACCTAATAACGAAGTTTGCCCTGCATGTAGTTATAAAAGTGAGAATGTAACTCATGTATTGTTTTTCTGCCCTGCCTATTCTGCAATTAGAAAATGTTGGCTGATTCCTATTTGTAAGAATTTGGGACTCTTGCATTTTACACAGGCCTGTAGGATACTGATCTATGATACCCATCCTCCCATTGTGTTTGCGGTTTCTCGTTATTTACTCAGTATGTGGTGTAGGAGACAAACCTTTCTAACCTAATTATTGTACTTATTGCTTTTAATTTCTCGTATTCTGATAACTTGTAGTTTAATTCTTTTTTAACATTTTATGACTATTTATTCTTTTATTGTTCATGCTGATGTATTTTATGTGCACTTTTATGGTCATTTGACCGAAATAAAGTTATCAATGAGTATTGTATTGCAATTGCATTTGTGTAGCACTTACTATTCCTGACGAGGCGGCAAACCGCTTTTTCAGTAAGTAGCACACTGCTCTAGAACCCAAGAAGGATTAGTGTTGAATTAGTATAGTGAAATATGAAAGTAATTTGAGTGGTGTATAGGTTAGTCAGTTGTTTGGATTCAGAAGGATAGCTGAGGGATAGAAGAGGCAAAAAGGTTTGCATTTATATAGCACTTGTTACCCCTGATGGGTGTTGAAGTGGATGGATGCATGAAGGGATGGCTGAGTTATAGGGTCAATGGATGGATTCATGAGTGGATGAGAGGATGAGTAAATGGATGGGTGGGTGGATGGGTGAAGGGTGGCTAAGTGAAAGGGGAATGGAGAGAGTATGTATGGAGCGATGGATGAGTGAAAGCATGGATGAACGATTGGCAGAATTGATGGGCGAATGGGTGCATGGGTGCGTAAAAAGAATAATGTAAAGATGGATGAGTGAAAGAATGCATACATGAGTGAAAGGGATGGTGGAGAGCTGGGAGAAAGGATGGCTGGATGGATGAGTGAAAGGGTGAATGGGTGGACGGATGAGTGACAAGGTGGATGGATGAGTAAGTGAAAGGATGGGTGAAAGGGTAAATGGTTGGTTGGATGAGTGAATGGTTGGAAGAGTGGATGGATGAGTGAAAGGGTGGATTGGGCAAAAGGGTGGATGGATGATGGATGGACGAGTGAAAGGCTGGATGGAGGGATGGATGAGTGAAATGATGGATGGAAGGATTGATGATGGATAGGTTTACAAATGGTTGAAAAGGTTTGGATATGGATGGGCACAAATATGGAAGGACAGAATAAATGGTGAAAGACTGAATGATGGATGAGAGAATTAATAGATGACAGAATGTAAATTTGAAATGGTGGATATCAGGGGTTCGATGGAAGGATTAATGGCTAGATCCTTGGACAAGAGAGCTCTTCTGGGGAGGATTGTGATGACTTACTGTGCTTTTTTGGTGCCATAAGAGCTTTAGTTCAAAGTGGGAGGCATTTAACATTTCTGGTTATTTCCTTGCCTATATGTTACTATTCAGTATTTGCTGTGTGTTTCTGTGTGAGATCTATACATCATGCATATGACATTTTGAGTGACACCCAACTGCTACTTGAATGTTACACAAGTAATTGTAAATGTTTGCATGTTTTGTTTTAGGTGTATGATTTTAGGGAGAGCCTCATAGTGCCATGAGCTGAGCTTGAGATGTATATTGTGTTTGGAGCAAAAGGCAAGGCGTCAAAAATAAACTATGTAATAGTTTAACGACAGTGCCTTCTTTAAGAAAGCTGCAGGGAAAAGCACCTTTGTGACTTCCGTCCGCTAATGCAACTCCCCATAAGCAAAGTCATATTCCATATTTTTAGTACCACTTGCAGAAACACCCATAATGCATTCCCTCACAATGACACTTGGATATGAGAAGCTAGTAACAAAGTATATCCAAGCAGATCTTTCTGAGTACTTCTCTCACCAAACATGGCCGCTCAGGACCATGAGTTGTAAACAAAATATCAGACTAGACAACTCAGCGCAGTAACCATATAAATAGATTATTATCATATGAAATACAACAAAAAGACCTGAACTGTTGCTCAAAGTTGAGCATACCAAAAAACCTTGAAGTGCATGATTGTCTCAACCTAATAGAAACATATTTGACTTATACTTAAGTGGATGTCTAGTCAGTCGCAGCTGGCATAACCCGCAGGTGGGGGGCTGGAGACGCGCAGGGAGGAGGTCGTTTGGGGGGAGTTAATTTTGAATAAAAACTTACCTTCACCAGCCTGGTCTAATCCCACGTCGCGTCATCGCTGCTACGAGTCCTTCCAGGAAGCAGGCAGACTCCCTCCCCTCCCCTAAGCCAATCACAATGCTGCCAATGCAGCCTTGTTATTGGCTGGGATGCCGACACACAGGCGTCTATGGGGAAGAGGCGTGAGTATGACTGGTTTGGTCGGCCCTGGGACCGACCAAACAGTCAGTGCCCACAACAATGGGCAAGCCACTCCTCCCCTGCCCTGGAGCTAAGTCACCGCGCGATACTGTCTTTAGTCCCAACCAGAATATGGTGACAAGGATCGCCACCTTCTTTCAACAGAAGGTTCAGGCAGTATACGATGACCTGAGTACTTTAGCAGTAGATCCATTTACTGACAACAGTACGACTGCCACACTATCTCATCCCAGTTTCTCCTGCTTCCCTCTGTTAGAGGAGACGCAGGTGGTGGACCTTATCACACAGATGAAATCAGGATCCCCGCTAGATCTCTGTCCACCGTATGTACTGCACATGATCCCAGAGACTATTTCAGCTATCCTAACTCCCCTGTTAAACAAGGTCATCATTTCAGGGGTTTTTCCTAGCAGATGGAAGAAAGCATGTATCCGCTCCATCCTTAAGAAGGACACGCTGGACCCTACCGAACTTAAACATTATCGGCCCATATCCTGCTTGCCTCTACCAGCCAAGATTCTGGAGAAAGCTATGAATAAAGAAATGATGAGATATATAGACTCTAATAAACTATTAGATCCCTCACAACATGGCTTTCGACCGTGTCATTCAACTGAGTCCACTCTGATCATGGCAACGGAAAACATTCGAAGGACAATGGATGAGGGTGGTAGAACAGCCCTGATCTTATTTGACCTCACAGCGGCGTTCGATACCGTAAATCATCCGGCCCTACTAAACAGATTGAGAACCTTAGGCTTTGCAGGCACAGCTTTGAGCCTTTTGACATCCTTCTTGGACTCCCGTACTCAGCAGGTACACTGGGAAGGCCTCCAATCTGATGAATTCTCCCTCCCAGGTGGGGTCCCCCAGGGCTCGGCATTGTCACCTACATTGTTTAACTTGTATGTCACTCCGCTGGCCGCCCTAATCCAATCCCATGGCCTACAATTAGTGTCGTATGCTGACGACACTCAAATTGTAGTGTCAGTGTCTCAATCTATTGAAGCAACAGCAGAGCGTTTTAAGACATGCCTCACTTGCGTAAAAAATTGGATGAGTGGCAATTTTCTAAAACTAAACACGGACAAGACCGAGATAATTGAGTTCGGCCAAAAAACTTCCGTTTGGAGCAACCTCTGGTGGCCTCCTGAGGCGGGCTCATGCCCTGTTCCTGTAGATAAGGTTAGAAATCTTGGCTTTATGCTAGATAAAGATCTTTCCTGTAAAGCGCAAATCAATCAGGTGACCTCCTCCTGTTTCAATACCATCAAGACTCTCAGGAAAGTCCTACCATACATCCCGTCAACATTAAAAAAGACGGTGATGGGTGCCCTGGTAATGTCCCGAGTGGACTATTGCAATTCACTCTACCTGGGCACAGGAGAAAAACAGCTGACCAAACTTCAGGCAATTCAAAATACCGCAGCTAGGGTCCTACTTAACTTACCACGTTGTCATCCATCCTCTAAAGCGATTCGTGAACTTCACTGGTTGCCAGTTGTGCAGAGAATACAGTTCAAAGCCCTTTGCCTGGTCCACAAGTCCTTGTATGGCAAGGGACCTGATAACCTTACTAAACTTCTTCCCCGGTACTTGCCAACTCGCACGCTGAGATCGGCCAACCAAGACTTACTATGTCAACCAAGAATAAAGAGAGCCCGATGGGATGGAAAATCCTTTTCCCACCAAGTCGCCAGATTATGGAACTCTCTGCCCCTTGCACTGCGCTCACAAAAATCTAAAATGTGCTTTAGAAAGGCTTTAAAAACTTGGCTTTTCTCTCGGTATTAAACTTGCTCTCTTCGATCTCTCTGTACTACAGCGCCAAGACGCCGCGGCATTCGAGCGCTTTATAAATTTTCAGTCAGTCAGTCAAGCAGATAATGAACCTTAAAAAGGTAGAGCAGTCTTTTGTGGGAAACCTAGTTGGGTTACCGCCTAGTACGCCTTTGATCCCTCTTAGACTTGATCTTGGCATGGTGCCAATAGAGGAGATCATAAGTGCAAGACCAATTATGTACTGGAAGAGGTTGTGGTCAGTCCCCTAACTGGCCGCTTACAGAGCGGAATTTTCTGAGATTTGGTCTCTTCTCATATACAAAAAGATCCCTTGGCTCCAGCACATTAGTGCTGTTAGTACCCGGTTAGGTCTTTTGGAACTGTGGGAACCCCCTGAGACTTATTGCCCAGGGATATCGAAGAATTAACTCCTTTCTCAGATACGTATGCAGAACTTTCAAACGCTATCGAGCTCTGCAACATTGGGTAGGTTGACATCTGAGTTCCTCCTAGTTAAACCAGAATCTAAAGCTGAGGAATTCATGGATTTAATTGAACCCCCACTTGTTCGAAAGCTATATCTCCAGTTAAGGCATGGCAGTCTACCCATTAGGTCTTTTACATCTAAATGGCTAAAACCTAATAACGAAGTTTGCCCTGCATGTAGTTATAAAAGTGAGAATGTAACTCATGTATTGTTTTTCTGCCCTGCCTATTCTGCAATTAGAAAATGTTGGCTGATTCCTATTTGTAAGAATTTGGGACTCTTGCATTTTACACAGGCCTGTAGGATACTGATCTATGATACCCATCCTCCCATTGTGTTTGCGGTTTCTCGTTATTTACTCAGTATGTGGTGTAGGAGACAAACCTTTCTAACCTAATTATTGTACTTATTGCTTTTAATTTCTCGTATTCTGATAACTTGTAGTTTAATTCTTTTTTAACATTTTATGACTATTTATTCTTTTATTGTTCATGCTGATGTATTTTATGTGCACTTTTATGGTCATTTGACCGAAATAAAGTTATCAATGAGTATTGTATTGCAATTGCATTTGTGTAGCACTTACTATTCCTGACGAGGCGGCAAACCGCTTTTTCAGTAAGTAGCACACTGCTCTGGAACCCAAGAAGGATTAGTGTTGAATTAGTATAGTGAAATATGAAAGTAATTTGAGTGGTGTATAGGTTAGTCAGTTGTTTGGATTCAGAAGAATAGCTGAGGGTTAGAAGAGGCAAAAAGGTTTGCATTTATATAGCACTTGTTACCCCTGATGGGTGTTGAAGTGAATGGATGCATGAAGGGATGGCTGAGTTATAGGGTCAATGGATGGATTCATGAGTGGATGAGTGGATGAGTAAATGGATGGGTGGGTGGATGGGTGAAGGGTGGCTAAGTGAAAGGGGAATGGAGAGAGTATGTATGGAGCAATGGATGAGTGAAAGCATGGATGAACGATTGGCAGAATTGATGGGCGAATGGGTGCATGGGTGCGTAAAAAGAATAATGTAAAGATGGATGAGTGAAAGAATGCATACATGAGTGAAAGGGATGGTGGAGAGCTGGGAGAAAGGATGGCTGGATGGATGAGTGAAAGGGTGAATGGGTGAATGGGTGGACGGATGAGTGACAAGGTGGATGGATGAGTAAGTGAAAGGATGGGTGAAAGGGTAAATGGTTGGTTGGATGAGTGAATGGTTGGAAGAGTGGATGGATGAGTGAAAGGGTGGATTGGGCAAAAGGGTGGATGGATGATGGATGGACGAGTGAAAGGCTGGATGGAGGGATGGATGAGTGAAATGATGGATGGAAGGATTGATGATGGATAGGTTTACAAATGGTTGAAAAGGTTTGGATATGGATGGGCACAAATATGGAAGGACAGAATAAATGGTGAAAGACTGAATGATGGATGAGAGAATTAATAGATGACAGAATGTAAATTTGAAATGGTGGATATCAGGGGTTCGATGGAAGGATTAATGGCTAGATCCTTGGACAAGAGAGCTCTTCTGGGGAGGATTGTGATGACTTACTGTGCTTTTTTGGTGCCATAAGAGCTTTAGTTCAAAGTGGGAGGCATTTAACATTTCTGGTTATTTCCTTGCCTATATGTTACTATTCAGTATTTGCTGTGTGTTTCTGTGTGAGATCTATACATCATGCATATGACATTTTGAGTGACACCCAACTGCTACTTGAATGTTACACAAGTAATTGTAAATGTTTGCATGTTTTGTTTTAGGTGTATGATTTTAGGGAGAGCCTCATAGTGCCATGAGCTGAGCTTGAGATGTATATTGTGTTTGGAGCAAAAGGCAAGGCGTCAAAAATAAACTATGTAATAGTTTAACGACAGTGCCTTCTTTAAGAAAGCTGCAGGGAAAAGCACCTTTGTGACTTCTGTCCGCTAATGCAACTCCCCATAAGCAAAGTCATATTCCATATTTTTAGTACCACTTGCAGAAACACCCATAATGCATTCCCTCACAATGACACTTGGATATGAGAAGCTAGTAACAAAGTATATCCAAGCAGATCTTTCTGAGTACTTCTCTCACCAAACATGGCCGCTCAGGACCATGAGTTGTAAACAAAATATCAGACTAGACAACTCAGCGCAGTAACCATATAAATAGATTATTATCATATGAAATACAACAAAAAGACCTGAACTGTTGCTCAAAGTTGAGCATACCAAAAAACCTTGAAGTGCATGATTGTCTCAACCTAATAGAAACATATTTGACTTATACTTAAGTGGATGTCTAGTCAGTCGCAGCTGGCATAACCCGCAGGTGGGGGGCTGGAGACGCGCAGGGAGGAGGTCGTTTGGGGGGAGTTAATTTTGAATAAAAACTTACCTTCACCAGCCTGGTCTAATCCCACGTCGCGTCATCGCTGCTACGAGTCCTTCCAGGAAGCAGGCAGACTCCCTCCCCTCCCCTAAGCCAATCACAATGCTGCCAATGCAGCCTTGTTATTGGCTGGGATGCCGACACACAGGCGTCTATGGGGAAGAGGCGTGAGTATGACTGGTTTGGTCGGCCCTGGGACCGACCAAACAGTCAGTGCCCACAACAATGGGCAAGCCACTCCTCCCCTGCCCTGGAGCAGGACCCCCACTCGCCCGCCCCCAACCAAACCCTTCTGCTTTGTCGCACTGCGAGAAGCAGAAACTTAAAATGGTATTTATAATACCATTTTATGTTTTGCTTCTCGCACTGCGAGTAAGCAGTGCGGCGATGCTTCTCGACCCCCATGGAGGAGCCGCCCCTCTCTCTATTTACCTACTGTTATACTATCATGCAACTTCTTCTGATGTGTCTGTAAAACGTACCTTTTGTCCCCAATTTTTGTTCTGAACTTTGACCTACTGTCCTGAATTTTTAACCTTTGTCCTGAATTTTTATACTTACCATCCTGAATTTTCACCCTTGCCAGTTGGTCACCCTAGACCTGGAGGATACTGTCAAATCCAAAAGCAGCTAACTCATAGTCATGAACATGCCATGCATTTTTTAGATTGCAAGACCACATAAGACCCTGTTAGACTTGGCATCTTTTAGCGCGTTTCCCCTGAGCTTTTGCTTTCTAACATTCTGTGCACTTTTCGCACGGCTGATCAGTGGTATAGTGCAAGTGTTCCTGTGGTACATTGTGTTATGGATTGGTGTTTTCATGATTGGATATTTGATTTACTTGTTAGTCCCTAGTAAAGTGCACTGAGTGTGCCAGGGCCTGTAAATCAAATGCTACTAGTGGGCCTGCAGCACTGATTGTGCCACCCACGTGCGTAGCCCTGAAAAGGTAACTCAGACCAGCCATTGCAGAGTCTGCGCGCAGTTTGTAACTGCCATGTCGACTTGGCCAGTGCGCACACTTACTAGTCCCTAACCTTCCGTTTTCTTACATGTCAGACACCCCTAAGGTAAGCCCAGGTACCCCTGTGGGCAGGGTGCAGTGAATGTGAAAGGTAGGACATGCCCTGGTGTGTGTGGCATGTCCTGATAGTGAATAACGTCCAATTTCGTTTTTCACTATTGCAAGGCTACCTGTTCCCCATAGGACAAAATGGTGAGTTTATTTATAACATCTTATAAACATAAGTGGCCCGGGGAATTCGTTAGGGAAATAAAGTTTAGTATGCCTGAACTCAGAATCTAAAGATGCATCTTTTAGTGAAGATAATTTTCACATTCTATGTTTGAAAACACCACTTTTAGAAAGTAGGTATTTTCTTGCTCAGTCATCCCATGTGCCTCTGCTGGAATGTGGATTGCCTGTCTGGGTTTTGGATGACAGAAAGTTGGGGAGCAGGAGTGGCTCCTCCAGATAGTCTAGGTGGGTCAGGAAAGGGCTGAATAGATCTGGGCTGCAACTGGGCAAGGGGGGGAGATTTCCTTGCACCTCAAAGGGCCTGGTCTGCCTCTGACAATGCTGTCTCTACCTCCTGCCAGGAAGTCACACCAGAGAAGGCAGAACTGGTTCTGGCTGGGCGCAGACACTCTCTGCCTAAGAGATCAAAGGATTTTGGGATATAAATATTGGGGCTCAGACCCCTGAGCTTGAGAACTCTTTTGGATCAAGAAGACTGCCAAGAAGAAGAGCTGGAGAAACTGTGAGGAGGAACTATTATTTTGCTGTGTGCTTTGCTGTGTTGGCCTGCCGTGGCTGCTTCTGTCTTGGACAGTGAAAGGACTGGATTGAACTCTCTGCAATCTATTTTTGTGAGTTTCTCCAAGGGCTTGAGGTGCAGCTTGCCTCCTGTTCAAGAAGTCTCAGGAACAGCAAAGACTTCCAGCTCTTCTGCCCTCAGCACTGGGGACTGTGTATTTTGTGCTGCAACAGAAGAAAAAGCAACCCAATGCCGTCTACTATGCCGCTGCTGGATCCGCGTCCTGAAGGCACCGCAGAGGTCACCGCAGCAAAGCCGCACCGCGACCCTGGTCTCAACGATGACGCCTGCTGGCACCGCCAATGAGCCGCTGCTCGCACCGCGACTTGTGGGCACCGCAGTCTGCACCGCCTCACTTCACGACGTCCTCTTGGTATCCCTGATGACCCCGCTCCACGCCAAAATCTCTGCCGCTGCTTGCACCGTGGTTCGAGGGCAATGCTCGTAAAGTTACACGACGCACCGCCCTCATCCCGCACCGCAGCCTTGGCCTACCGGCGCCGGCACCAACGACTCAAGTTCGTCAGCCGACGACAGCGCTTCAGCAATGACGACGACGCTGCTTGCACTTTGACCTGCCAGCACCGCGATAAGCACTGCATTGACCTTGCACCACAACCCTGGTCTCACTGACAACGCTATCTGATGCCGCCACTGCTCGCACCGCGACCGGAAGGCACCGAAAGCCGCACTGCTGCACTTCGCACCGCAGCACCCACCGCCTGCCAAAGCCTTCACTCCTGACTTCATTAGAGAGGAGTTTGATCTGCAATGCGTGCGACTTCAAGGGTCCCGACGACTCCTGCACCGACCTCCAGAACCGACAACTGCGGACGTCGTGCTTTCGGAAGCTCAACGAGGGGTCACTGACTCCCTGCATTTCTAAAAGGTACTGTTTGCGGGTCTTCTTGATACCGTAGCTGGCCTGTGACACCACGGTCAGCCAGAACTGTTTGGATTTGTTTGCTCACAATGCTGTGATAGCCCCGGATGGAGCTATTGACATCAAGGAACTGTTTTTCAATTATATTTTAATAACTAAAGATTTTTAAGTACTGTATTGTGGAGTTTTATCATTTCTGGTCTTGTCTCAAGTATATACAAATATTGGATATTTGTCTGAACTGGTGTGGTGTCCTTTTGTAGTGCTTACACTGCATTACTGTTGGTTATGTGCAAATGCTTTACACACTGCCTCTAAGATAAGCCTGACTGCTTGTGCCAAGCTACCAAGCAGGGGTTATCTTAGAAGTGTAACTCCCTTATCCTGGCTAGAGTGATGGTTTCTGCTCAACTTTGGCAGGTGCCCTAGCCGACCAAAAATCTAATTTCTAACAGACCCAGAACAAGACTTCTGTGGTTACTTCACTGACTTATAGCTGTGATCTCTCAAGCACCAATTAGCTATTGTCACGAAGGGTCAAATAACAGGCCAAGAACTCAATCTAGGAATCCATGTGAAAAGCACCAGAAGCGGAGTTCTCATAGGGCAACAAGCAGGGCCGGACTGGCTACCGGGCAGTTTGGAATGCTGCTCAGTTGGGGGCTGATTTCTTTGATGGGGACCTGCGTGTCCAAAACGAAATTCGTTTTGTTTTCATTATTTCGAAGCACACGCAGGTCTCCATTAAAGAAATCAGCCCCCACTGCAATTAAATCAGCCACCAGCTCTGCAGTATTCCAAACTGCCCGGTAGTCAGTCCGGCCCTGGCAACAAGCAGCTTAAACAGGAAATAACTGATGGAACAGTGATCTTGTCTGGCGTCTTCAATTTCTGAAAAGGGATATCCTTCACTTTAACTAAACCGGAAGCTCAGCATGGCCTTGGCTTTTACATTGAAGTGTGACTGATTCAGAAAAGGTGCCAGTTTTAGATTCAGAAAAACAAAGTTTTCACCTACACAGACCACACCTAGAAGCTGGGTGCATGTCGCCAAATGCCCGCCCCTGCCTCCATCTCAGAAACATCCACACCTGCTTACTCATGCCTAGAATGGAACACTGATGGTTGGAGGAACCTAGAAGGAAGTGAGTTGAGTGTGGCACACAGAAGATTTATCACTACACCTCATGCTGCCTTGATTTCATTTTCACTACTTTCTCAAACCCTCTGCTCAAAAAGAGAGAGGACAATCTTTTTACACATCTTGTGTCCTTTGGATGCAGCAGGAAAGTCAGAGGACTGTATGGCATGCTTGCGCTTTTTACTCATTTTCTACGACGATTGCCAATGTTCATCCTTTGAAAACGTGAACACCAAGAACCTCCTGAAAGAATTATTTTAAAGACATTTTTATTATAACTTTTAGATTGGTCATTCAAGATCCAATCACCACAACTCAATTGATGAATATAATTTATGTAGAAATAATAATTTCAGGGTATAGAAAAAAGATAAGTGAGTATTCTGTGGTACCGTATAAAAAATAAATTGTTTTAATAATAACAGAAAAACATGTATACATATATTTATTACAAGAGAAGGAAATAGCAATAAATGAATGAAAGGCCATATATATACAAAAATCCCTCGGCTACAAGTGTGACTTACAAGTGTCTCATGCTCCTATGTCCTATGCGGTGAACAATACAACTCAACATAACAAGCAAGGGCCAACTTCATCGGAGTTGTGTCATCCTTGCACTGCGCAATGGAGCGTAAGAGTGATGCAACTCTTAAGTTAGATGCGTGGCCCTGAGTGGCTTAATACATCTAGAGTAATGCAACAGAGAGCAAATCGCTGCCATGTGTTACTCAGCCCCAGGGAGGCGTTCTACGGGTGGAGCGAGTGGGGTACCCACCCATCCATCCATGGATTTTGGCACATGCCCAGATTTACCATGTGTGGTAGAATTTGAAATGCGTCAAAATGCTATGCATCCTCAGGGGTGGTGTCTCCTCGTTTTTTTCCTAAATGTCTGCTGCATTCTTCAACACACATTGAAAAAGAAAAATGCCTCAGGGTATTGTTCTTGTGCAGGATAGAGACTCTTCCTGCACAAAGCCAATCCTGCTTACAACGCAGGCACCCGTGCGCCATGGTGCAAGAGTGCCTGCGGTGCTAGGTAGTACTTTGTGCACCAGCGCAGTGAAAAGACAGGATAGTGTGTATAATGTTAAATGCAGCACATTCCTCCCCTTTACCTATCATGCAGCGTGATATTTTGATAAATATGATAAATATATCCCTTTTTCCTTTTTTCTTGGCCCCCGCTTGTTGGATCACCACGAAACTTCCCATGTGGAAACTAGGCAAACAAGAGCACTTCTATGGGTTATTTGGTGGGGATTCGTCAAATGCAGCCAAAGTTATTAGCAGCAAAAAAAGTGTTTCCTGTGGAAACATGATCCTAACTATATCTACCCACTGGATAATATAAATATATGCTCCAGACGTAGCCAAACTCTACATAACAGGTTTTGAAGACAATTTTATTCATAACACTACCAGTCAATATGCGCAAAATTTATGGAAATGGTTCCTTTATATCGATGATGTACTATTAATCTGGTGAGGACCTGCATCAGCTCTTGAAGGTTTCCACGCATGGCTCAACATACAAAACACTAATTTGAAATTTACCCTTGATTTTTCAAATTCCAAGATTAATTTTCTTGACCTCGATATCTATGAGGAATCTGACTGTCTATAGACAAGACTCTATACAAAACTTACCACTCGCAACACCATGTTGAAATATGGTAGTCACTATCCTTTCAACTTATGCGACAACTTGCCATTCAGCCAATTTTGAATGAATCTATCACAACTGCAGTAAAAGAGAAGGAAATCTAAGTTAAGCTAACATTTTGAAAACAAACTAATTGCAAGAGGGTATCCCTGCAGTTCAATACGTCAGTCCCTATCAGGAGCTTGGTATCACAATTGTGACTTCCTATTAGAAGTCAAAAATAAAACATTACAAGTGTATCTCACATGAGTCACTTCGTTTGCGACTGCATCCCAAAAAATAAAAAAAATCATCTAGAAATATTGGCAACTGATACAGAATGAAAAGTTCCAAATCAACAAACCTTTTTTTACATTTGAAAGGGGGCATCATCTGTGGGATTGTTTTGTTAAAGCCTACTATTAGCACTTTGTGTGGTTCACAACCGTTGATTAGTCATTTTAAATGACACAATTGTACTGCTTGCAATACAAATTCGAATACTAAACTGCGACACTTGTACATTCGTGCAATGTAGGGGCGGATTTACCGTTGCGTGAAAGGGAGAGGGCAGAAATGCTCATTACATGTAAAGAAATGGAGCATTCTCGTTCTCTCCTTGTGCTGAGCAAGGTTGTCTGTGTTATCAGCAGGATTGCTTTTGTGCAGGAAGGGACAGAATGCAGCACAAATGGAAAGAAGAATTAACAAGGAAAAATAAAGGCGTTTCTATAAGGTAAGTGCACCATTTTGGCACAAACATAGGTTTACAAGCATTTGTAAACCTGAGTTTGCATAAAAAAACATGGGTGGATGCATTGGAAAAACACATTGTCTATTGAACACCAAGTAATGCAAGGCAGCGCTATGTGCTGCATTACCTTATTTTGTATTTACTAAGCCATGCAAAGTGGCTTTGTATGACTTAGTAAATGCCAAAAATAATTTTGTGTCTTGCTGTGCCACAGGAGTGATGCAACCCCGACCAGAAATGTTGTAAATCTCCTCTTAGTGTATTGTATAGGATGCCCTTGCTATTCTCACTACAATGGAAAAACAACAGAGGAAGTTTTCTGCAGAATACTACAACAGCAATCGAAGATTCGATGCACACATTACAAAGCATGCAGTCATCAAATGTTCAGCATAGCACTGTGACGTTGATTGCCTTCTGACACTCAGAGAAAATAAATGGATTTGGCAGGACTTAGGAGCATATTTACAAGGGAAGTAGCGGAGTAATGCCTCACTCCGCAACTTCATCTTTACAAGAATACTAGCAGCCCGTCCCGACGTTGTCCGGAGGCAATCAGGCTTCTGGTCCCCCGCCCGCCCCGACGCTGTCTCAGGCTTCAGGGCCCCCGCCCACCCCAACGTTGTCCGTGGGTCCCCCAGAGCGCACCCGGCACTTTCAAGGCCCCCAATGAGCCGCACATGGGCTGCTTCACCTACCTCAGCCGCCTCTCCTCCCCGCATGTCCACCGCTCCTCACCGCCTGTCCGCCGCTCCTAACCGCTCCTCCCCGCCTGTCTGCCGCTCCTCTCCGCTCCTCCTCGCGCTCCTGTACGCCGCTCCTCCCCGCGCTCCTGATGTCAGCACACACGTCGCGGCCGGCGCTACTTCCAAGGGACTACTTTTTTTAAATCGTAATATATTTTAAAGAACGTATATTTAATTTTTTTATATAGCCTATCTCCATCTGCAGACCCTGACAATTACAACGATGTATCGGGTGTCTGGATTGGTGCTGTGGTGCCTGAGTTTACCCGCCTCAAAGGTTCAAAGTTCTCTCTTTATAATAGTAGTATAGATATATATATAGATATATATATATATATAATCTATATATATATATATAGATATATATATATATATATATCTATATATATATATATAGATATATATATATATATATATATATATAAAGTCTAAACAGGAAGCCCCAAATTAAAGCAAAGCCACACGAAGTTCAGATCAGCACGTTTATTTGCATCCATTTCACTGCTCACTCCTTGAAAGCTTTCAGAGCAATCTTTGAACAGGTAAAGCCTGACGCGTTTCAGGAAATAATCCTTTCTTCAGAGGCATTGTTCACGAAGGGCTGGAAGAGCAGTTTTTGGCCGCGTCTGCTCATATAATCACTGGCACCTGCCACAGTGGGCGTGGCTAAATCGCAAAGCCTTCTGTGCCTTGTAGTACGCTGGCCCTCTTCCCACAGTGGGGCCACTCAACAGTCCTTGCAATTTGAACCAAGTATTCACCAAGTGGAGTAAAGTAAAGCACTGTAAGCCCTCAGATTGCGCTTTGCAGCAGTGAATTCGTGCTCAAGGCAGCACCACCTGCATTGGAGCTGCTCTTGTCTTCGTTCCGTCTTTGCAAGCCCCTTCTCAGAGCCTGCACGAACCCTTCGTAAGGTGGGCCTCGCATCTCGACTGGGCAAACAGCCGATATCCATATAGTCTAAACAGGAAGCCCCAAATTAAAGCAAAGCCACACGAAGTTCAGATCAGCACGTTTATTTGCATCCATTTCACTGCTCGCTCCTTGACAGCTTTCAGAGCAATCTGCGGCCGCCAATGCAGGCACCCTAGCACCATAGTGCACATAAACAATCTTTAAATGTTGTTTCGTAACTTATAGAAGGGCTGCGTAATGCAGCACTCACAAAAGTTGCAAAACAGAAATATTAAAAAAAGTTTGTTTATGTGCAAGAAGAGGGACCTTCCTGTAGATAAACAATCATTGGCCTTTTGCTGTTTTCATATGTGCTGCACAATGGAGCACAAATGAAAACAGCAAAACCGAGGAGAAAGAACATTTCTCTTTGTTGTGCCACGGTAAGACCAGGTTCCTTCTATTTACGCCTCCCTTGTAAATACGGGGCAGCATCAGATTCAATGGGTGTTGCATTGGAACGCCCACAGCAACACCAAGTGCCCTCCGCTTTCACGCTAAGCATAGCATGAAAGGGGGCCTTATTTACAATGCAGAGTTACGCTATGTTAAGTGGCTTACCGCTGCCTTGTAAATAAGGCGAAGCCCCTATCACCAAAGGAAAGTCATAACAAGTGACATTCCCTTGGTGAAAGGGACTTGTAAAGATGCCCCTTAAGGCCTCAGTAGAGTGGTTTTTCCCTGTCATACTTTAATTTTCTATTGCTACACTTTAGAACTGTTGCCTGTGGTTTGTATATGCCTGCCCTAACAAGGCTTTGGTCCTCTCATGTAATCAGTGTAGGAAGTTCAAGTTTCCCAATAATAGCTGGTTAGTTTGCTAGCAGTTCGATATACTCAGCTTTTGGATGTCCCAGACTCTCCTTGGTGCTTAAGTTCTCCAGGCGGTGGGAATCGTCACACATTGATAAGGATCAAGATTCACTTTTCATCATCAGACTTTCACCCAGAACAAAAAAGATGACGGTGAAGAATGGAGAAAATAGGAGGAAGAGAACGTTAGGAAAATAGTGATAAAAGGAGAAAGCAGTGATGAAAAAGTGTAAGCATGAGTGAGATACAGAGGTAGAAAGAGCCTAAATAATAAACAATATATTAAATTATCTTTTTACAGACCTAAATATACCTCTTCTATATAGAAAAATGGGATGTTAGAATGAACAAGCATACTACTTGTGTCAGGTGTGTGGGAGTTTGGGTGGGTTGTGCACCGAGGGTTTCATCATACAAGTCTTGAGTATGTACTCAAGTGAATGGGCAGGAGTTCAAAGGTTTGGAGTGAAAATAGGAAGGGAATATCTTCAGAATTAAGGGGTCTGCTTGAGAGGGGGTCTCTCATAGAAAAGAAAAAACAACAATTCCGGCATAATAGCAGAAATACCAACTTTGGTGAGTACTCATGGGAATATGGAACAGTTTAAGATTCCTAAGATCAATTCAGCAACAAATAGAACTGCTTTGAAGACTTCCTCTGGCAGTCCAGAGTGGCAATGGGCCATAAGCACACTGCTCAGTGCCGGGAAGAGAACTTGGGCCTAGGGCCAGTTCCTGAGTTCAGTCCTTGGAAGGCAGTCCAAATCATGATTAGGGGCTTTCCAGTGCCTGTGTGTGCAGAGAGCAGGAACCCCTGCCAACCCTGCTTAGTGCTATCAGTACACAGATTCAAGGACAATAGTGTAATTAAAATGCTGTGCTTATGTTAAGCTTTTTTTTTATTAGTGTAAAGTTAAACCCAGTGAATTCTACTCTTACATAACACAACACTTGTACTTACTCCCTGTTCGGTTTGCGACTTGACCAGTATTTTACTGGCTTGACCAGTGTTAGACATGACATCCTTGGGTGATGTTCCCCCAGACGTTTCGCCTTCACCCCCTGTCTTTGCTGAATTTCTTATGGTTGGTATTAGTACTCTGTGCACTTTACCACTGCCAACCAGTGGTAGTGTTTGTGCTCTCTCTCTCTAAAACATGGTAAAATTGGCCTGCACCTAATTGGTACATTTAATTTACTTATAAGTCCTTAGTAAATGTCACTACATGTACTGAACCCAGGACCTGTATATTAAATGCTACCAGTGGTCTGAGGCACTCATTGTGCCATCCACTAAAGTAGCACTTTGTAAAAAAAAAAAATAACAATTATTGTAAAAAAAAAACATGAATCAGGCTTTCCATTGTAGCCTATAGTGCAGTTTTAAACTGCCATTCTATCAGGTAATAAACCTTTTGCCAGGCCCAAACCTTTCTTTTTAATACTTATAGGTCACCCTTAACGCAGTCTCTAAAGCCTTATACAACAGGGTGCACAGTATTTAACGTGATGGACATGTGTACTTAAGTTTTACATGTCCTGACAGGGGAAAAACACCTAAAGTTGTTTTTCACTGCTGTAACGCTATATGTAACCCAATAATAGGTTACCTTTGTACACTTAATAAGTGACAGCTGCAGTTTGGGAACAGATTGAGAAATGCTCTATCCACTCAAATGAGATGTTATTTAAAATCTGCTTCAAGGGTAGACTTGGATTTTAAGTTACAATTCTGAAAATGCCACTTTTTAAAAGTTGCTACCATTTTATGCCTAAACCAACTGAGCCTTAATGCCAGTGTCCTGGCTCACATGACTTTGAACGGCTCTCGTGTTCTGGCTTGTATATTCCTTCCAGAGATCGTGACAAAAGAGGACAAGATGTGAGGGGAATGAGTCTTCCTGACAAGAAGGCTGAGGAGGAGCTGAGCCCTGCCCTGATTGTACTTCAAATGGCCCTGCCTGCAGCGCACACAACAGGCCTGACACCAGGCCTCCCCTTGCCTTTGTGACCCTAGACAATTTGGAGGTAGCACCAGGGGAAGGAGAAGAACTGACCAGAACCAGTTTTGTGGATAGGCCAAGGGATTACTCACACAAAAGCTAGCAGCAGGTACAAAAGTGGCACCTTCAGATCCTCTCCTCAGACCACTCTTGGACATTGGAAGATCCAGAAGAAGGACTGTCCTGGTGTCTGAATAAGGAAGACTAGACCTGCTTGCCCTGACCACAGGCTCCCAGAAGTGACTCCAAGGGTGAATTGGCTGACCTCCTGTTTGAGATACAGAGCCATAAAAGGCACCCAGATGCCTCCATGTTGACCAGCTAACCAGCACAAACAGGACCTGCCTGGAACTGCTGCTGGCCTCTACTGGAGTGAGTCCTGAACCCCAAGATTTGCACCCCCAGTCCTGGACCCCTTAGGTGGTATCAAAGTGTACTCCTCCTGAAATCAAGGAGAAGATACAAATGTTTTCGGCTCATTGGGAGTGTGAAGCAACCTCTTCGGGTTAAGGAATGACTGTACAGGACAACCACCAACCTGAAGCTCCAGCGGCAACTGGTAGTTCTTGCCACGGCATTGATCATCTGCGACACCCAACTTACTCTTTGTATCAACAATTACCTCCATGGCGCCCGCCAACATGAACAGAAACTACTTATGTGAACATGAGAAAGGAACTCTTCAGCACCATGAACCTGGTCCCTGTATCTGATCCACACTACATCGAGATCAGCCTTAACTTTTGACTTTGACCCAGGGAATCATGACCAAATAACTGTGATTGGTGCTTTGTGCTTCTTGGCACTATTTAACTTTAAAAATTCAAAACTCTGGTTCTACATGTTGAATTTTTGTTGTTTTTGTGTCATTTTATTTATTAAAATGTACTCTATTTTCCGAAATTGCTTTAGGATTTTCTCTCTGTATTACTGATTGAGTGACTCTAAAGTTAAGCCTTGTTGCTTTTGTGCTACCATAAGGATAAGCACAGGTTAATTTAGTGACTTTTAGGGTTTACTCAAAAAGTGATGTTGATTTTAATTGAGTGAGGCTCGCACCCCTCACAACTAATAGCCAAATTTCTTACACCTATCTAATAACAGTTTTACCCACTCCCTTAAGTAATTGTATTTAAAAAATAATTTCAATTGCTTACTTCAGAGCCAAGGGACAAGGTAAAGTACTAACACAGGCATTTTATTCACGGCATCCACTATTTCTTTAGGTGATTTTGGAATTTAATGCATGCTCATTATAAAGACATTTGCCAATCCCTCTATTGAGCTCAATAAGAACTTCCTTGTATTATTTTACAATGTACATTGAGGAAATACATGTGGATGTTAAAGGTGGACACTTTCTATCTCCATCTCATCTCTCCCCCTATAAGTGTTAGAATTGTCCAGGTGGATCGTTCACATTTTCAACCCATATGAGGCAGAATTGATTATATTGTGTCAAGTGTCAGGTGTGTCTTGTTTCAGAAACTATGTCCTGCTAAAGCCTAAAAAAATACAAGTTTTTGTCTCTCCTTTGTGTGATTGTATTTATAATCCTCCTTAAACTCAGGAGTCGTCGTTGGAGTTAACATTAACGGCAGACATGAGGCTTTATAAGAAGCCATTGCTAAATGCTGAAGATCTCAAAGTATTTTCAAACTTTCTCCCCATCTCTCAGCTCCTTTTCCAAAGGCACTGATTATGTGACAACGTGTTCTTTTAAGAATACTACAGTAGAGTCCTTTTGCACATCCTCAAGATCTTTCCATGTTATGACAGAAGAATATTCAAAGTCAATGCAGCTCAACTACTGAACTACATAAATATCTGACTTAAAGTTCTGTAGACCCCTAAAAAGCTTGGGCCTCATTTATGAAGGCCTTGCGCCACCGGTGCGTCACTTTTTTCCATGTTAAAAGTGACGCACCGGCGGCGCAAGGCCTTCATAAATAAAGCCCCTTGTATTTTCATTTCATACAGGCCAAATTTAGAACTCACTCTTCCTGTGAGCTTTTTTTACTCTCTACTCCTTGTCACTCAAAGCACCTGGGCCATATTATCAAGAAAGGGCGATACGTTATAGCCACTTTTATCGTCAGGAAACTGCCGCTAAAGTGGCGATAATGGGCTTGATAATATGCCCTTGTGAATTCCCATAGAAGCCCAGGTTAACACCAGAACCTGGGCTTCTATGGGAATTCACAAGGGCATATTATCAAGCCCATTATCGCTGCTTTAGAGGCAGTTTCCTGCCGATAAAAGCGGCGATAATGTATCGCCCTTTCTCGATAATATGGCCCCAGGTTTTGTATATTTCTCTCTCGTAATGCCTATTTTTTTGCTTATTTTGCCAGACAATGCGAAGTTTTTGTGGAGATTAGTCAAGGGGTGCAGAGTAAAAAAGGGGGTCCCATAACGTGTTTTGGCACCAATATATTTCCCATAGACTTTGTACTCATGCATAGCAAAATAACGGCTGAATGGATTTGAATGAAATTTGGCAGAAATATAGATTATGGTGTGTAGACAATTATTCTGGGTAGGACAGGTAAATGGGTATGTATTTTTAAAGTTATAAAGTATTTTTACTTAGTGATATCTGATGTTGCTGCAATTTCACGAAATGTCATGGCATTTCACCAACATACCATTGCACACATCGATGACAAGACATTATGTGATTGGATAATGATTGCCTTAACAAAAGTTAAAGGCAGCCTTGTTGTTTTAAGTACATGTTGGCTGTGTTCTGGGCTAGTACCTTAGATGTAGGTAAGTATTAGCTGTTATATTTTTTCACTACCTGATATACTTTGTTAAAGTTATAATAGGTAGGGAAAACTATTTATAAGTTTCTATGTATTTTAAAGGCATGTACCACGGTACTACCTAGGAACTACCATGGTATTAAAATTAAAAATATACATCTAGGCTCATATGTAGGTAAATACTATTTACAGATTCTAAAATACCGAATTTTACTGATTCGGTATTTCAGAATCAGTAAATGGTATGTAGCTAAAGATTTGGTAAATATTACCGATTCGTTAATATTCGGTATTACAGATTCGGTATTTACCGATTAGGTAATTCCCATTTATTCCTTTGGGCCTGAAGGCCCATAGGAATGAATGGGAAGCCATTCACGATTACCGATTCGGTAAATACCGAATCGGTAATAGGGGGAACACATTCAAGGGTGGCAGGGTGTCACATTGACACCTTGTTGCACCCGTGAATCCTGCATGTGTGCACATGTGGCACACATTCATGCCCTAAGGGCATGTATGTCTGCCACAAGGCACTGTTTAAAAAGCACAAAATTGCTTTTCCAATGGTTTTCGATATTTACCACCAACTTGTAGTCGGTGGTAAATAACGAATCCTGAAAGCACATAAGCACTCTTAAATGTGCTTCCTACAAACCATTTACCGATTCGGTAAATAATGATTCGGTAAATACACAATCGGTAAACACCGATTCTATATTTACCGAATCATCACCTACATTGGAAATGGCTCAATACCGGTCGGTAAGCCTGAAATTTACCGAATTTGACAACCATACAACACTGTTTATTCGGTTGTGTTTCTTCCATGTTTACTAGCTGAAAGGGAAGTACGTCAGGACCTTGCACTTTAAATACCTGTAACTCCTTCTGCACATGTCATGTGATCAAGGCCCCATGCGGGCTGAAACGCGTCATGGCATTGGTGTCGGGCATTAAATAAAAATTTGCACCATCCATCTGGGTTCGCCTCGTCTTCATTCAGAGCAGGATTGTGGCTGGAGGACGAATTTTCTTCATATATATTTATATATTTATTATTTATTACGTACTGTCGGTTGGTCGCCCGTAGGTAGTTATAGTTAGAAACCTAGTTTTCATAGGAAAAGCATTTTTGGATTTGCTAATAACTTTGGCGTCGTTTGATGAATCTTCGCGAAATTCTCCAAACAAAAAGGTCTATTCAGGTTAGCTCCTATCCTGAACGTTTGGGGGTGATTCGTCAAGTGGTGGCTTTTCTTTATGTTAATTCCCATAGGAAATTTAACTACAGGCTACAACCCGAACTGCTAAACGGAATTACACCAAATTTGGCAAAAAGGTGGAGCTTGGTTCAGAAAGCAACCTTTTTTTCTAAATGGTGTAAACCCGTTCAGTAGTTGCTGAGAAATTTAAATATTAAAAGTGAAAAAATCATTTTCCCATAGGAAACTTTAGGCAAGGCTACAGCTTGAACTGCTGAACGAAATGACACCAAACTTGGCAAAAAGTTAGTGTGTGATTCAGAAAGCGTCTTTTCTTTTAAATGGTGTAAATCTGTTCAGTAATTGCTGAGGAATTAAAAAAATGTAAGTTTCAATATCTGGGGCAGCGGTGGGTTTGCGCACCCTCCCGACCATGCGCTTGACTGTGATTGGCTGTCACGACCACAAGCTTCACTGTGATTGGCTGCCAACACTCTAAACCAGGAAGTGTTGGCAGCCATCTTGTGACCCTGTAGAACCGACTTACAAGAAAGCAGTCGAAAAAAGATTAAAAGAGAAGAAAAGGGGCAAATTAGAAACATCCTGACCCCGTAGTCCTGGTCAAGGGGGTCCCACAAGGATCCGCAGGCCTAAAAATAATCATTTTTTTAGTAAAAAAAACATCAGAATGCGCGCTGGGTGCCCCATTCCTTATGGTAAAAATGACAAAAAAATAGTGTGGGGTCCCACCCCTTCATTTAAATGAGCCCCCAGGTGGGCCAGGTTCCAAGGGCAATCCTATAATTATATTTCGGGGGCTTGCAGGGCCTCCGCAGCACTGGGGACACCACCTCCCATGTAAATTAGGTGCGGGATGGCACACGGACCTCCCGCAGTCCAGGGGATCACCATCTCCCCGCTGCTTTTTTGTAATTGTTCGGGGGCTTCGAGGCCACCCCAAGTCCTGGGGATCGGCACCCTACGGGGCTTTAATTAAACATGCAGGGTGGCCCTCGCGGGCCCCCGAAGCCCCGGGGAACACCTCCTTCCCTGGGCTTTGAAAAAAGAGGGAGGGTGGCCATTTGGTACCCCTCCTGGAGCGCTTTAATGGCCCTTGGGACCACCACTCCCCAGGGCCGACTCCTTCAATGTCCCGTGGTGTCCGTTTGTTATGACAGGGCGGGAGCATGGCCTCCACCCTGTGATAGCAAACCCTGGTTTGATTCATTGAAGCGAGAGGAGGAAAACCTTGTCTTGCTGTAATAAAGGATGGAGAATTGCTTTTGGGCAAGGGAAGCTGCATGTTAGCAGCTCCCGTTGCCCATAAGCAATGCCGTTTTCCGTAGGAGTCGGGGAGCCGGCGGGACTGTGGGGACATTGGGGCTACCCCTACGGTCCCCAACAGAGAGGTAAGGCCCTGGGGGATGGGGTCTCTGGGAACAGAAGAGGCCTGGGAGGGAGT
This sequence comes from Lissotriton helveticus, assembly GCF_964261635.1. Lineage (NCBI taxonomy): Eukaryota > Metazoa > Chordata > Amphibia > Caudata > Salamandridae > Lissotriton > Lissotriton helveticus. Next base: position 167,945,882 of record NC_136059.1, on the reverse strand, counting down.
CCATGCAGCTCCCTCCCCCTTTTTAAAAAGAATGAATGAAAATGAATGTTGAAAAAAAAACAAATTGGAGCGGTGACCCCTACCCCCGTTCACCCCCACACAAATGTGATAGCAAGTTTTGAAATGTGTAGCAAATCGGCTGATGTCGTACAATTAGAAAATTCAAGATGAATGTGAGGTTGGACAAATGAGAATCATAGTCATCTATGGATTTAGATATAAAACATTTTATTAACACAAAACAACAAAATAAATGTAGGTACAGCCATGGCGTGTCATCATTCCTTGCCAATCTGTAAATCATAACCTGCAAGACAAAAAGTAAGATAAGATTGTGTGTTATGCACCCAGCAAAAGAGAGAGAGAGAAAGAGTGAGAGAGAGAGAGGAAGAGAGAGAGAAAGAGTGATAGAGAGGAACAGAGAGAGAAAGAGAGAAAGAGTGAGAGGGAGAGGAAGAGAGAGAGAACAAGAGAAAGAGTGAGAGAGAGAAAGAGTGTGAGAGAGGATCAGAGAGAGAAAGAGTGAGAGAGAGAGGAAGAGAGAGAGTAAGAGAGATAGAGTGACAGAGAGAAAGAGAGAGGAAGAGAGAGAGAAAGAGTGTGAGAGAGAGAAAGGAAGAGATGGTGAGGGAGAGTAAGTTCCGACACTGCGTACAAAACCCTCACAGCTCACCTTCCCGCCACTGGTGTGTCTCCAACCACGTGGCGGGACATACTGCCGCCATCCAGCTCACTCATCTGAAACATAGTATAGAATCAGTAATGGCAGAGTACATACGACTGCACATGCTTTTATCGTGCCCCTGTGCACCCAGGCTGTTGCACACCATCCACTCCCACCGCCCAGAGGTGACTGCCCGCCCTTGTGCACCCAGGCCTCACTACTCACCTTTCACCACCACCGTGTGTCGAAGTGGGTCTACCACGTGCCAAAGCAACCTCCTCAGCTGTGGAGTATACGCGGTCTAGTCGAGCTCACAATGGAGGCCACGCATCATCGCAGCCTGCACACCCACTGATGTTCTGGTGGCACTAACTCAGTGGAACTGTAATCATCGCCACATGGTGGGAGGCCGTGTCTGGGGGGGGTCTACAATCTGTGAATTACAGCCTGCAAAACAAAAAGCAAAATCAGATTGGGTGTTATGCGCCCATCAAAGGAGAGCGAGAGAGAGAAAGAGTGAGAGAGCGGAAGAGAGAGATAAAGAAAGAGCGCAAGAGGAAGACAGAGAGAAAGAGAGAGGAAGAGCGAAAGAGTGAGAGAGAGGAAGAGAGAAAGAGTGAGAGAGAGGAAGAGACAAAGAAAGAAAGAGTGAGAGAGGAAGAGAGAGAAAGAGACAGAGTGAGAGAGAGGAAGAGAGAGAGAGAGAGAAAGAGTGTGAGAGAGAGAAAGGAAGCGATGGAGAGGGAGAGTGAGTGCAGACACTCCAGACAAAACCCTCACAGCTCACCTTTCTGCCAACAGTGTGTCTCCAACCATGTGCCGGGACATACTGCAGCCGTCAACCTCACTCATCTGAAACATAGTATAGAATCAGTAATGGCAGAGTACACATTACTGCACATGCCTTCATCGCTATCCCGCCCCTCCACACCCAGGCTGCTGCACACCACCACTCCCACCGCCCAGAGGTGTGTGCCCGCCCCAGTGCACCCAGGATGCTTCACACCATCCACTGCCACCGCCAAGAGGTGACTGCCCGCCCCTGTGTTCCCAGGCCTCCCTGCTTACCTTTCCGCCACCGGTGTGTCTCCAACCACATGCCGGGACATACTGCCGCCCTCCACCTCACTCATCTGAAACATAGTATAGAATCAATAATGGCAGAGTACAAACGACTGCACACACTTTTATCGGTGTCCCACCCCTGCTCACCCAGGCTGCTGCCCCATCCACAACCACTGCCCAGAGGTGACTGGCCGCCCCTGCGCACCCAGGCCTCACTGCCCACCTTTCGCCACTGCCGTGTGTCGAAGAGGGTCCACCACGTGCAGAAGCAACCTCCTCACCGTGGCGTACACACGGTCTTGCCGAGCTCACAATTCAGATGGGGTCTTCGTTGCTAGGATGGTGTATTGAGGCCACGCATCATCGCAGCATGCTCACTCGCTAATCTCTGGTGGCACTCTGTGACCAGCGAGGCCAAGCCACATGGAGGTAGGCCCCCATTGTTTGATGGCTTAGGCCTACACTGCCGTACAGCAGGGGCACACAAAATCTGACCTGTCTGGACCGCCAGGATGGGGCATCATCGCGGGCTGCTCAGCACTTATGGCGTCCCTAACTCAGTGGAGCGAAAGTCACCATACCGTGGCGGTGTGCCTCTGCCGGCCGCAATGCATTCGGTGCCAGCTAGTCTGAAATGGCGTAGTCCCCTGGTCTTTTTTATTGTCAGGGTCACGTACCCTGTGACGCCTGTGGTGGATGGGTGTGGTGTGGGTGTATACCAGCCGTGAGGGAGTGGCAGTGGCGTACTGACAACTAGGCCTGTGACCAGCAGATCACTTCAATGAAAACGTGGGTCATGTAGCCTTGTCGTCCCTCCATGTAAGCGTGAGCATAGTGGGCTGGCCAGGCTTATGCCAGTTCTGCGTGATGCTGTGAAGAATGACTCCGGAGCTATGGGCGTGGTTCCATCCTGGATTGTATGAGGAATCAACTGATGGGGGTGTCCCTGTTGTAGTGCTGCTGTCACCCGGGTCGCAAGCGCCAATGAGTCACTCTATGACCCAAGTCCCACAATGTGGACGACATGGAAGGTACAGGGAAAAAATGACCCTACATTCATCCATACTTCCACACATGAAAGATGGCCGACATGACACATCTATGTGGATATGAATGTTTATTGCACATTCAAAGGATGTTGCAGCTGTTCAGTTTTTGGCACATGGAGGGCAGGCAATTAGAGCCAAGCTTGTGCTCGGGGGTTAGGCTGCGCCAACATATGGTAAAATAACGTTAGAGTAGGGTCCTAGGGCTAGATTAGTGACCCAACAGATACATGCCCTGTTAACACTTATAAACAAAAAGAATATCTGGGGGTCAAGAAAAACTACAAAACCACACTGTGAACACATTAACAGGAATGCTGTTTTGTGAACCAATAAGTGTGACTATGTGTCATACTGCACTTGAATTCTCAATTTTGAAAAAAGTGCCCATCAGCTCCCACACGATACCGCCCTACATCATTTGGGCTCTCCTTACCCAGGAGAAGGTGCAGTAAATCTATCAATATCGTGTTGATAGAAAAACAACTTCAGAAAAACTGGAGTGTTAAGTTGGAAAGTTATTCATTACGGGTAGCTGATATTACAGTGCCAAAAATAAATGTGTGAAAAGGGTGCTATGTTAAAATTAGGTAATTATTGAGTGGAAAAATTATTTATTAAGTACCCTCAATATCCCTAATATTAAAACGTGGAAGAACAAGCAGATTTGACATAATATCTGCTATTCAGTAGGGTCAACATGTTTTAGCAATTGTGACGCTAAATATGTCACTGCTTTCTTCAGGACCTTGATGTTTAATGGCTACTGTATGAAAGAAAGGAAAAATATCACCTGTATATTTTTCATTTGTTCACTCTTCTCCCCTATTTTTGGAGGAGGAATAGCATCACCCCACCTGGCTGCTGCTCAGGTATGAGGAGCACCGCACTTCCTGTCGGTACACCGGGCGTCCCTCTAAGCAAACTGGGGCTGTTTGCTTAGAGGGACGCCCGGTGTCCTGAAGAAAGCAGAGACATATTTAGCGTCACAATTGCAGAAACATGTTGACCCTACTGAATAGCAGATATTATGTCAAATCTGCTTGTTCTTCCACGTTTTAATATTAGGGATATTGAGGGTACTTAATAAATAATTTTTCCACTCAATAATTACCTAATTTTAACATAGCACCCTTTTCACACATTTATTTTTGGCACTGTAATATCAGCTACCCGTAATGAATAACTTTCCAACTTAACACTCCAGTTTTTCTGAAGTTGTTTTTCTATCAACACGATATTGATAGATTTACTGCACCTTCTCCTGGGTAAGGAGAGCCCAAATGATGTAGGGCGGTATCGGTTGGGAGCTGATGGGCACTTTTTTCAAAATTGAGAATTCAAGTGCAGTATGACACATAGTCACACTTATTGGTTCACAAGACAGCATTCCTGTTAATGTGTTCACAGTGGTTTTGTAGTTTTTCTTGACCCCCAGATATTCTTTTTGTTTATAAATGCGCCAACATATGTACTTATACAATCACTCTGCCAATCCGCAAGCACTTATAAATTCACTATACACTCTCATTGCAGTACTCTAAAGATCAGGTGCCTACCTACGTACTTATACAATGACCAAGACAAAGTTAAATAACAGACGTTTTCCACATTTTCAGAGGTAACATGGTTGCATACGCTGTCCACAGCACAATGTAATGTGGTAGGGCCCAGGGGCAGCATCATGCATACATAATGAACACACAGACACAGTTAGATAGATAGTGGAACTGGGTACGGGCACATGCGCTATTACCAGGGTCACATGTCCAGTGACGTCTGTGCTGGGTGCGTGTGGGGTGAGTGTAAGCCAGCCCTCAGGGAATGGTTGGTGCTGGCAACAAGTACACCAGCAATCATCAGATCACACACAGAGATTCAATCATAAAGGGTCCATGACTTGTGCTGCACTAAGGTAGGGGCACCAGATGTGAAATAACACACAAAAGATTCTATCGTAAAGGGTCCATGACTTGTGGTACACTGAGGTAGGGGCAGCAGATCTGAAATTATACACAAAAGATTGTATTATAAAGGGTCCATGAGTTATGGTGCACTGAGATAGGGGCATCAGACGCATTCAGCGTGGGCACAGGCAGCGATGATGCGTGGTTCGGGAGGGCCGCACTGGGAGCAATGTCTGTTGCCTACTGGACTACGTCATCTGCAATTGCAACTCGATCTGAATTGTGAGCCCTGATGTCCGCAATGTAGATCGAAAGCAGCAGTCAGCATATACATCGAGGAATGGTTTTTGTCACTTCCTCTTAACAAAATCCGAGGACATAGAGTACAATTCAGTCTCCAATTAATAAATCAAGACTGAATTCAAATTGTGAGCTCTGCTGACCACAATGTAGGCGTATGGAACAAAAGATGAATCATTTATGGAATACACTGTCGAAATATGTAGGTTTCAGGGACGTTACAGTTAGTTGCCTACTGGACTGTGAAATTAATGAATGAAGACTGAATGTGAATTGTGAGCCCTGCTGAGCATAGTGTAGGCCAGAGGCAGCGGTCAGCAAAGGGCCACAGCCACATGACGTTCATTTGAGCTGCACAGATTGGGAGCATTTGGTTTTCCTAACCGATTAAGGTCTCTTACATAATTTGCATCGGTACTAATCTTGAATTGTGAGCCCTGTTGACCGCAGTGTAGACCGGAGGTCAGGAAGGGCCCACAGCCACGTGGAGTTGACTTGAACTGTGTAGAGTTAGTGGTAGGTGTGGCACTCAGCGTGTGCGCAGCCAGCGATGATGCGTGGTGTGGGCGGGCCGCACTGGGAGCAATGTCTCTTGCCTACTGGACTGCGTCATCTACAATCGCGACTCAATCTGAATTGTGAGCCCTGCTGTCTGCAGTGTAGATCGAAGGCAGTAGTCAGCACTGACATCAAGAAATGCTTTTTGTGACTTCCTCTTGAGAAAATCTAACGACATAGAGTACAGTTCACTCTGCAATAAATAAATCAAAACTGAATTTGAACTGTGAGCTCTGCTGTCCGCAGTGTAGACTACCATTTAGTGTTCCTTTGGATGTGCAAGATGAATTTTGTCATTGTACTAAAGTGATAATTGAAATCAAAAAAGTTCTTAAAGCAAAGATACTAAAAGGATATTAATTAGGTTTTAGGAATGCTGTAGTTAGTTGCCTACTGGACTCTGTAATTAATGAATCAAGACTCAATTTTAATTGTGAACCCTGCTAACCGCAGTGTAGGCCAGAGGCAGCGGTCAGCAAGGGCCCACAGCCATGTGGCATTGAGTTGAGCTGCACAGTTAGTGGCATTAGAAGTATTAAGCGTGTGTGGAGCCTGCCATGATGCGTGGTCCGTGCGGACCGCACTGCTAGGAATGTCTTTTGTCTAATAAATTCTGCCTTAATAAGGCTATGTGGTGATGACTAGTGGTGCACTGAGTTAGTGGCACCTGAAGCACTCAGCGTGTGCGCGGTCAGCAAGGGCCCACAGCCATGTGGCGTTGAGTTGAGCTGCACAGTTGGTGGCACCTGAAGCACTCAGCGTGTGAGCACCGTTTGATGATGCCTGGTCTGGGTGGGCCGCACTGGTAGCAATGTCTTTTGTCTAATGAATTCTGCCTTAATAAGGCCATGTGGCGCTGACTTGTGGTGACTGAGTTAGTGGTACCTCTGGTGCTCAACGTATACGCAGCCTGCGATGATGCGTGGTCCGGGCGGGTGTCTAGCCTACTGGACTGTGTCATCTGCAATCACGACTTGATCTGAATGGTGAGCCCTGCTGTCCGCAGTGTAGATCGAAGGCAGTAGTCTGTACAGACAATAATCTGCGGTGCTGTGGTGCTGTGTTCGCAGGGGGCCTGTGTAAAGGAGGCCCGCGGTCATGGCAGCGGCCACGTGGCAGGGTGAGGGCCGCCCCTCTGGCAGATACCTTGGCCTTCACAAAAGTGAACCACGCCCAGAGCCCCGGCCTATTTATTCACACGTCTACGCTGGAGTGGCTTACGTTGAATCAGCCCATTGCGCTTCCGCTTACAGGGCACGACCACACAGGTACATGACCGCGATCTTCCCCACAGCCTGAGGTAACATGGTTTCATCCAGTGTCCACAACGCTACAAGCACCAGCATTATATATCCACATGGAGAGCTATTTGTTCTGCATAGTGAGGTCTGTCCAGCACATCACAGCTACACTTGGCATTGTGTGCCTTATTATTGGTGGGTGACTTGCGTCCTTCACACATGTTTGGTTGCTACATCTCCCAACATTCAGCTATTGTGTGGCTGAAGGGCCATGCCGTTTTCAGAAGGTCCTCTGTCCTGTTGTGACCTGCTTCGATGGTAGTAGGAGGTGGGTTCTGGGGGGGAGGTCCTAGGGGTGGTGGCGGTAGATGTTGTGGCCTTCTTGGGTGTCGGAGGTGCATGATCAGTAGCTCAATCAATCAATCAGGCGTTTGTTAAGCACATCTACTCACCCATAAGGGTCTCAAGGCACTGGAGTGGGGGGGGGGGGTAGCAGGCTCCAGTCCATCAAGGGGGGGGGTCAGTCGCAGAGCCAGTTTGTGAGGTTTCTTGCGAAGATGGGGAGCGATGTTGTCTGTCTTATGTGGAGCGGCAGGGCATTTCAGGCTCGAGCCGCGAGGAAGGAGAAGGAGTGGCCTCCCGATCTGGTCTTTCTGGTGCGGGGGGACTACAGCGTAGGAGAGCTGGGCAGACTGTAGGGTCCTCTGGGGTAAGTGGAATTTGAGTCGCCTGTTCAGGTATCATGGAGGCCCTTGTGGGCATGGGTGAGCATCTTGAAGGTGACTCTAGCTTCACTGAGGAGCTAGTGGAGTGTGCGCAGGTGCTGGGAGATGTGGCAGTGTCTTGGCAGGTCGATGACCAGTCTTCTGGCAGTGTTCTGGATGTTCTGTAGCTTGCGGGTGAGGTTTTTGTTTATTCTGGCGTAGAGTGCGTCGCCGTAGTCGAGTCTGCTGGTGACCAGGGCATGAGTGACAGTCTTTCTGTGTACGAGGGGGATCGATTTGAAGGTCTTACATAGGAGGCGGAGGGTGTGGAAGTAGGAGGATGAGACAGAGTTGATCTGGCGGTCCATTTTGAGCTCGGAGTCCAGGATGATTCACAGTTTGTGTGCGTGGTCCGTGGGGGTGGGCGGGCTTCCTAGGACGGGGGCCACCAGGTGTTGTTCCATGCGTCAGGGTTTGGGCCTTTGGTGAGTATTTCTGTTTTCTTAATGTTTAGTTGTAGGCAGCTGTTTTTCATCCATTTGGTGAGGGCTTCCATGCCTTCTTGAAAATTGTGTCTGGCGGTATTGGGTTCGTTGGATAGGGAAGTTGGGTGTCGTCAGCGTATGACACAATGTTGAGTCCATAGGTTCTGAGGATGGGGGGCGAGAGGAGCCATGTAGACCTTGAAGAGTGTAGGGCTGAGGGAGGACCCCTGGGGGACTCTGCAGGTGGTACGTGTAGGGTTGGAGAGGAAAGGGTGAAGTCTGACCTGCTGCGTTCTGCCAGAGAGGAAGGAGCAGAGCCAGTTGAAGGCCTTGTCTTGGATCCCTGGTTCATGGAGTCTGTGTATTAGGGTGCGGTGAGAGACTGTGTCTAATGCTGCCTCGAGGTCGAGGAGGATGAGGGCTGCTGTTTTTCCTTTGTCCAGTAGGGTGCAGATGTCATCTGTTGCAGCAAGGAGGATGGTTTCTGTACTGTGTTTTTTTTCTGAAGCCGGATTGGGAGGAGTCAAGGATGTTGTACTCTTCGATGAATGTGGTGAATTGGCTGTTGATGGCTTTCTCGATGACTTTCGCTGGGAATGGGAGCAGGGAGATGGGTCTCTAGTTTTTGAGGTCGGTGGGGGTCCGCCGAGGGCTTCTTCAGGAGGGGGTTGACCTCGGCGTATTACCAGTCATCGGGGAACATGGCGGTTGCCAGCGAGTGGTTGATGGTGTGGCAGAGCATGGGTGCGGTGGTGTCGGTGGCTTTGTTGAAAATGTGGTGGGGGGAGGGGTCCGTGGGGGCCCCGGAGTGGAATGACTTCATTGCCTTCAGTGTGTCTTCGGTGGTGAGGGCTGTCCAATTGTCGATCGCTGGCTTCAGGGTGTCGGGGTTGTTGGTGAGGGTTCAGTGTGTTGGGCGTCTTTGTCGAAGTTGTCGTAGATGCTCTTGATTTTGTGGTGGAAAAAGGTGCTGAGTTTGTGGCAGAGGTCTTTTGAGGGAGGGATGTCGGTGGACTCGCTGGTGGGTTGGGCGAACTCCTTGATGATGTTGAAGAGTTCTTTGCTGTTGTGTGCGTGAGTGGATATTCTGTCTTCAATTGCTTTTTTCCTCGTTTTTCTGATGAGTTGGTGGTGGGCTTTGATGGCGGCTCTGAAGTTGTTGTAGGCTTCTGTGGATTTGGTGTTCCTCCAGGCCTTTTCGAGGTGGCGGCAAGTGTGTCTGGAATCTCGAAGTTCGGTGGTAAACCTTCTGGCTTTCTTGGAGTGGGTGTTGTTGTTTTTCTTGAGGGGGGCTATGGTGTTGGCGCTGATTGAGATCCATCAGTGCAGGGTTCGCTGCGGTGTTGGGGTCGTCATTTTCCGCAATGGTTGGGGTGGAGTTGCTGAGTGATGAGGTTAGCTGGTCGTCGGTGATTCTGTGGGAGCAGGTGCCGGTGTCTGTGGATAGTGGGTGTTCTGAGGGTGAAGTGGACGCATCGATGGTCAGTCCTTGGGAGTTCAGTGGTGTGGCTGAAGGTGATGGAGTTACCTGTTGTGAAGAGAGGGTCAAGGGTGTGTCCTGCTGAGTGCGTGGGTTCGGTCACGATCTGGCGGAGTCCAATGTTGTGGAGGTTGTCCAGGAGGGATGTGGTGCTGGGGTCCAGTTGGTTGTCGAGGCGGAAGTTGAGGTTTCCCAGTAGTATGTAGTTGGTGGATGCGATGGCATGCAGGGAGATGATATCCGTGATGGAGTTGGTGAAAAGTACAGGGGGTAGGTAGATGACGGTTCCTCGGAGGGTGGTGGTAGGGCTGGCCAGTATCTTGAAGTGAAGGTGTTCCATCAGGTCCTTAGGCTCGCCCTGGAGTGTGCTCAGGAGAAGGTTGGATTTGTGGAGGATGACGATTTCTCTCCCGGGCGGGTGGGGTGGTCCATCCTGGAGATCTGGTATCCTTGGGGAATGGCGAAGGTGATGTACGGTCCCGAGGTGGTGTTGGTCCATGTTTCGGTGAAGAACGCTACATCCGGGGTGGTGCTGTCGAGGAGGTCCCAGATTTCGGTGGTGTTTTTGTGGAGGGATCGGACGTTGAGGAGGATGCATTGCAGGGCCTTCGGTTGGGTTGGGGTCTTGCGGGTGGGTTGCTACGGATCCGTGGTCTTGGCGGTGCTGCAGGTGTGCCGGCAGCGGTGACAGCTGAAGCGTCCGTGGGTGTCGGATGGTGATGCTAGCTTGCAGTTGTTGTTGCGTCCTGGGTTGAGAGCCTGGAGTGCCCCTGGGTCATTGCATTGGCGTTGAGAAGGTCCAGGGTTCCTGGAGCTAGTCGTGGTTGGGTCACGGATGGGCACAGACAGGTTTGCCGGAGGAGAGTAAAAGTGGGAGATTGAAATCAGTGACAAATGAGTGTAAACAGAGAGAGAGCGGAGCGAGAGAAAGGAGACAGAGGTCCAATGGACTACCAGGGATAAGGCGCAGCTAAAACCTGCGGGTAGAGGAGGGCCTCGAACACCACTACTCGAGAGTGCAGGGGCTCAGGGGAAGACCTCACTTGATGGTGGAGCTGCAAGGGGGAGAGCAACTTTACTGACAATGAGTCAGTGGTCTTGCTCTATGACATGTGTTGGTCTTCAGATATGATTCTGGGCTGGGCTCCCTTTCACACTGTAGGTAGTCCTCCTGCTTTACACTAGTAAAAGGTTGATGTTAGATTCCTACTGCTAATGTGGCTTATCGCCTGTTTTTGGATCGCACCGCAGACAGAGTACCTCACTCCACTGTACGTTATCCCACTGCTCCCTACACCACTTTATGACAATCCACTCTGGACTATTCCACTCTACACCTCTCCACTGTATGTTATTACGCTGTATGCCACTACAGTCTACTCCACTTCACTTCGTTCCACCCCACTCATCAACACTCCACTCTACGGTGTTCCATTTTACACTACCCCACTCCTCGGTATGCTGCTCAACTCTTTGCCATTCCACTGTATTCCGCTCTACTCTAACCACTCTAGCCTATGATACCACTCTGCACTACTTCAATGTATAGTATTCCGCTGTATACCACTTCACTGTATTCCTCTTCACTCTATGCTATTCCACTGTACACCAAAACACTTTACCTCACTCCATTCTAATCCCCTCTCCTGCATATTATTCCACTGTTCCTCACTCCACTCTACCACACCCCACTCTATGTCACTGCAGTCTACACCACTCCACTGTACGTTATTCGAATGTACGCCACTCCACTGTATGTCACTTCTGTCTATCCCACTACACTCTATGCCACAACACTCTACACTACTCCTTTCTACTCTATTCTACTCTACGCTACTTAACTGTACTACACTCCACTGTACTCTATTCCACTGTACACTACTCTGCTCAATGCCACTCCACTTTCTACACTACTCTACTTTACTCCTCTCCACTCTGCATCACTCCACTCTGTTCTAATCCAATCTACTTCACTTCAATCTTTCCCACCCCAATCTATGACACTCTACTGTATGCTACTACACTCTACGTTACTCCACTCTATTCTATGCCACTGTACGCAACTCATCTCAATGCCACTTCACTCTAAGATATTCTAATGTATGCAACTACACTCTACCTCACTCCAGTCTTTGCCACTTCCCTGTACAGTATTCCATTGTAAGCCACTCCAATCTACGCCACTCAACTCTACACTATTCGATTCTTCAGCACTCCACTCTACTCAACTCCACTGCTCACCAAACCACTGTATACTCTTCCACTGTACACTACTCCACTTTATGCCACTGCACTTTATGCTATTCAAGCCCTAGCTATTCCACTCTACACAATGCCAGCCTACTTCATTCCTCTCTACGCTACTCCTATCCACGCTATTTCAGTGTACGCTACTCCACTGTAGGCTATTCCATTGTATGCCACTCCACTCTACGCTGCTCCCTTGTACACCACTCCACTGTATACTATTTCACTGTACATCACCCTCTCTACCCCCTCCACTCTATTCCACTGCACTCCTCACTACTACAATGTACGCTACTTCACTGCACACCCCACCACTCCAGTCAACACAACTCCAGTATACTCCACTCTACTCTGAGCTATTCCTCTCTAAGTAACTCCACTCTACCCCCTCCACTCAATGCTATTCCACTCCATGCCACTCTATGCCACGCCGCACTATGCTATTTCACTGGATGCCAGTTTACTCTACGGCACTTCACTGTATTCTACTCCACTCAAGACCACTCCACTCTATGCTATTCCACTGTATGCCACTCCACTCAACCTAACTCCACTCCACACCGCTCCATTGTGCTCTGCTGTGGAACACTGTACTCCACTCAATGACAGTCTACTCACCTCCACTCTAGCAAACTATACTCCACTCAATAGCACTCAACAGTAGTGTACAACAATGTTCTCCTGTCAATGCGAGTATACAGCCCTCTACTTTACTCTTTATCACTGTACAACATTCTACTCCACTCTACGCATTATTCTCTACCCCGCTTCACCCCACTTTACTCTTCTATTTATTTTTATTGAAAATAAAAGAAAAATTTACGTACACCGGCATTGGGGAACAGAATACAAATCAAAGCGAGGCAAAGAATAAAACAAATAGAGAAATTGTTATAGGCATTTTTCCATATTGTTTTTTTTTTTTTTAATCATACACAAAAAACAGTTCCCTGTTCAAGTAGTCGCAGTCTAAGATTGCTGTAAGAGAGCTGAACACGGGTGTTGGGCTAATCTGATACTTAGCACATCATACAATGGTCACATCAGACATAAATGCAGGACTAAATATAATCAAGTTCACACAACATATAAAGGTAAAAAACGCTAGTACTAAAATAATTATCAAGATATACACAATTTATTGGAAAACCTCCCAACTGGGTTACAGTCTAAAAAATGCAGCAGCACATACAGTGTAAAATACCATAAAAATGGCAACCTTATAAAATTTATACAGTCAAAGTATTGTAAACAAGTCGACGCGGCGTTTCGGTGTTATTAGTCTTGACACCTTCTTCAGGACACAAACATTTGACTTCTTATCTTATATCTTGTATTGAGGAAGCTTTTCAATTGCTATCTCTCTTTGTGATTATTTATCACCAAGGTATCTTCATAATATTCCATACACAAGCGAGCAGTCTTGTGTTGTGGACTGAGGATTATCAGTGTGCACGGAGGAACCACCGTTGCTGCTAAGGGGTGCTCCTTCTGATGTCGGATTTTTGTGGGGAATCTTTATCTTTATAGTCTCGTCCCTTTGAATGTGGGTAGAGATTCGGATTATCACTTCGACTGATGCGAAGGAGGATGACACGGAGGAACAGGGAGGCCGACCTGAATGAATAAGATTGGGCAGTTCCTGGCTATACATGAGAAAGGACCGGAACAAACGGTGAACTCACCCATAGTGATAATCCGAATCAACTTATTCAATGGGTTCGAAACGCGTCGGCGTCCTACTCCACCCAGATACTGCAAATACCAGGGCACAATAGGAACATAATTCGCACAAATTCTACACTTCCGCTTAGTTTTGTGTGTTCCTATTCCGTTGTACCACATGTCAAAATTAATACGTATCTAGTGGTGGTGGAAACAAGTAGGCTAGTATTTTATTTTTCTGTCCACTTGTTCATTTTGTATTCAGGATTGGTGCCTCAGCACAACGTTATATTTTGAGGCATAGCACAGTTGTTTTTTGTAATCACAATTGTTATATGTGTACATTGTAATTTTATGTATTGTTTTTGGTTTCAATGCATTTGTGTACTTCTGTGAATGTGGTGTGCATCCCTTGATGCCAAAAAAACGTTTCAAAAAAACTTTTTCATAAAAATACAAGTGATCAATCACAAATGGTTTGTCCGCCTAGCAATTAATTATACTAGGTGTGCATTTGTTTGTATTCATTCAGACTGTCCGGCACTTTCTTTTGTTTGGTTTATAAGAGTGGTCCAAGCCGGTCAGAGACAGGACCCAGCCTTTCCCTCTTCCCTGCGTCTTTGAACGGGTCACTACCCGTAAGGCTTCAAGTCGCTTTACTTCACACAAACAAAACATTAATTGTATTCCGTTTAGGAAAACAAATGGCAGAGAAGGACACACTCTCATTTAGTGAGGAACACATTGAGAAACTCCTTGCTGACTCCACACTGTTCACTTCATTCACATTGAGCGGCACGGCTAAGCAGCAAAACGTGGCAGACAAGCTTCTGAGACTTCAAAAAAAGCACATCAGAACAGAACTTCATGGCCAGTTCTTGTTGGCCAATTTAAGAGCTGGTACAATACCGTGGGGGCTACAGATTAAGAACGTTCCTGTCCTCTTCACCGACGATCCAGTTTACAAGAAAGGCTTCAGCTGCATCAGCACGAAATGCAGCAGAGACCTTATGGTCCACACCATTGAAACAGCCCACAGAATTTGTAAAAAAGAAATCGAGGAGATCGAAGAGCAGCTCCAGAATATCAGAGATAACCATACAGAGTCAGAGGCAAAACTCCTTCTAGAAAAGATAGAAAAGGAGATTACAACATTCAAGGACAATACAATAAACTTCAAAACAACGAAGTTTGAGAAAGATAAAAAGGCGTTCAATCTAGAGACCGTGTACCCATACTTGAAGGAGGACTTCTATACCCGTTCTGAGTCAACCAGATATCTCAACACGTACCAAGGAAGATCAAAAAAGAGATTTCTAACGTTTTCCGAAACCTCATCCTCCGACTCGTCTGCGGAATCCGACCCAGGCGAAGGATCATCGAATAGGGGTCAACAGAAGAGGCCTTTTTTAGGACAGGGCCAACCGCAACAGCGGACCAAATTCAAACAACCACAATGGGAAATGTCAACGCGCAAACGGAATTACAAGTCCTAGAAGACTCCTCCATCATTAACATCTCCAATAAAGTCCTGACCAAGGCAGAAGAGGAATTACTGCAATTGGGACTTTCATTTGTACCTGGTACACATATCGACTTCACTAAAGTCAAATTAGAGGTGATCGAATTCTTTCGTAAAATTCGCCTCAGATGGTTCTTCAAAGACTCGACATACGAACCACAAACTGAGGTATCAGGTCTTAGAAACAAATCTTTCTTTTGTCCGCCGAATAACAACATGGCAAAGAATATCATTACCTTCGAGCAGAAAGTGTTATCTTCTTTGAATGAGCTGGAAAAGAAAAGAAGATTCGTACCCAACAATCTTACCAAAGATCAAAGACAGGCCATAACATCCTTGAAGAACCAGCAAGAAGCCGTGATCAGACCAGCAGACAAGGGAGGTGCGGTTGTCCTCTGGTCTAAAGACCTCTACAAAACCGAAGGAAGGAAACACGTGTATAACACCGACTGGTACCGCCTCATTACACAGGACCCTACAGCTGAGATCACCTATGAAATCTCACGGATTGTCAAAGATGCGAGAGACAACGGAATTATTGGCCCCAAGGAAGCTGAGTATCTTGTCAAACGTTTTCCACGCACCCCCCATTTGTACTTCCTTCCAAAGGTGCACAAAGATCCAAGTACCCCACCAGGCCGCCCGATAGTATCGGGTTGTGACTCGGTGTTGGAACCAATTTCGAAGTTTGTGGATGTTTTCCTGAAGGAGTTCACCATCAAAGTACCATCCTTCCTTCGAGATACCATGGATTTCCTGACTAAAGTTGAGGGAGTTGAGTTCGATCCAAACACCCAACTCCTAGTCACAATGGACGTGTCCTCTCTATACACCCAAATCCCGCAGCAGGATGGAGTTGATGTGATAGAACTGTATCTCAACTCAAGACCACGCCCACACAGAGTGCCCACTGAACTCATCGTCAATCTGGCGTCCCTAGCCCTAAAAAAGAATTTCTTCATCTTCGAGGGCGAGATGTTCCTGCAGATAAAGGGATCGGCGATGGGGTGTCCCTTCGCCCCAGAAATGGCCATACTATACATGGCACAATACGAGGACAGATTTGTCTATAACAACAATCCGTATGCAGCACATATTGGGCAGTGGCTCAGGTATATAGATGACGTTTGGTGCATCTGGAACGGCACACCTGAGTCCCTTGAGGAGTTCCACCAGTGGCTGAACAACCGCAGTCCAGACATAAAATTCAGTCTGGCATACGACTGCAGATCCATGCCGTTCCTGGACGTGGAGATAAAATCTACACCAGAGGGCCTGAAGTCCACACTCTTTCAGAAGAAAACAGACAGGAATAATGCGTTACATTACGCGAGTTTCCACCCTAAAAGCCTGAAGAACAACCTCCCGTATGGCCAATACCTTCGGGTAAGACGGAATTGTTCGAGAACAGAAGACTTCACCACCCATGGGGAGGCCCTGACGAACAAGCTGAGGGCACGAGGCTATCCAGCAAAACTTCTAAAACAGTCCATGAAGAGAGCAAGATGGACCCCACGGGAACATCTCCTACAAAAAAGAGAAAAATCTACCGTTGAGCGAATGGTCTGCGTCTCTACCTTTGGTCCCCACACCAACCCGGTACAGAAAATAATTCGCAGTAACTGGCACTTGATTGAAGAAATTCTACCCCACATCGGCAAACCTCTGTTTGCTCTCAAAAAAAACAGAAGCATTGGCCAACAGATCTCGTCCACAAGAGGTGTCACAAAAAAAGAATCACAAGGTACCCTCTTCAACATGGGCCCGGTCATGGGTCACCGCAAATGTGGCACTTGCTCAGTGTGCAACCTGACGACAGAAGGAACCCTCTTCACGGACGGTCAAAAATTCTGGCGCCATAATAATTTCACGAACTGCAAGACCAAGTACGCAGTATATGCTATAATGTGCCCCTGTGGAAAGGTCTACATTGGCAAAACAACCCAGGAGGTGCGCCAACGCATCATCCAGCACAGATCTAGGATAAACAATAAAGTTTTAACTGCGCCCCTGGTATCCCACTTTCTGCGAAAAGAACACTCATCCAATGACCTGAAGTGGACTATCCTAGCAAACATCAAGAATACTCCGGGAGCTGGAGGGGACCCCGATGTCCGCCTTGCTCAGAAAGAGGCCTACCTCATCTTGAGATTCAACACTGCTATGGTGGGACTGAATGATCTTAATGAACTGAGTAATCTCTAGATAGCCTGCCTGCAGCCGTTGTCTGCTTTTGCTGCTTGTCGCTCATGTGTCTATAAATATCCTCACTCCTAAACGTATTGATGTACCCGTCACCCCCGCCTCCCCTATTATGATCATATAAGGGTCGGATTGCCATAAATACATGACTCCTTGGAGTGACAATTTAGTCCACACACAATGCTCCAGCTGCCCTCTTTTAGAATCATGTCCTTCTTAGCTTCACAATTGCACTCGTGGGTGTCAGGGTTACAGTGGACCACATGTTTAACCAGACCATCACTAACGCCTTACGCGTTAAAACATTGGGACACGCCCTCTACTCACTTGCGTTACAGCGGACTACATGTCCCATCGGACCTTTGCTAATGCATTACGCGTTTAAAAGATCGGGACACGCCCCCAACTCACTCGCGTTGCCAGTTCCTTGCAGCTTGTGTGTCCGACGTGCAGACCGATTGAATCGTCAAAAATGTAAGTCCCGCTCTATCTCGGTGTTTCTAATAGAGAGCCAGTGAAAGCCGTCCCGGCCCTTTACTGATCACCGCTTCCCTTTGTCCCCACAGTTTCTGAACTGCAGCGGCGGCTGCCGCTCGAGTTCGTGCACAGTCACGAACGTCTACCCAACAAGGTAGGAGCCCCTTTTATCTTTGTGGCAGTGTTAGCTACATGTGCGAAACCAAACCAGGGCGCTTGGAGTTTGGTTACTAATACATAGTGTTGTTTATCTTCCCAGGCATAATCCTCGTAATCTTTGATTTTATGCACATCGGCACCCCATACACTTTTTAGTGTTGTACCCATCAAGGTACGTGTCTTCCTTCCCTTGATCATTTGGAGGCCCACGTGTTGTATATGGCAAAGTGACTAATTAGGGTTTATATCATCTTACCCACAGGGAATACCCACAGGGAGTATCCTGACATTCCAGTACAAGGTACTCATATGTTTATGTACAGTGCTTCAGTTTCAGTGAGGTGGTAGTCAACATCGTATTGATACCAATCTTTTTAAATTCACAGCAACAACGACCCCCCAATCCTTGTCCTGAGGAGAACCCTCAACTTATTCAATGGGTTCGAAACGCGTCGGCGTCCTACTCCACCCAGATACTGCAAATACCAGGGCACAATAGGAACATAATTCGCACAAATTCTACACTTCCGCTTAGTTTTGTGTGTTCCTATTCCGTTGTACCACATGTCAAAATTAATACGTATCTAGTGGTGGTGGAAACAAGTAGGCTAGTATTTTATTTTTCTGTCCACTTGTTCATTTTGTATTCAGGATTGGTGCCTCAGCACAACGTTATATTTTGAGGCATAGCACAGTTGTTTTTTGTAATCACAATTGTTATATGTGTACATTGTAATTTTATGTATTGTTTTTGGTTTCAATGCATTTGTGTACTTCTGTGAATGTGGTGTGCATCCCTTGATGCCAAAAAAACGTTTCAAAAAAACTTTTTCATAAAAATACAAGTGATCAATCACAAATGGTTTGTCCGCCTAGCAATTAATTATACTAGGTGTGCATTTGTTTGTATTCATTCAGACTGTCCGGCACTTTCTTTTGTTTGGTTTATAAGAGTGGTCCAAGCCGGTCAGAGACAGGACCCAGCCTTTCCCTCTTCCCTGCGTCTTTGAACGGGTCACTACCCGTAAGGCTTCAAGTCGCTTTACTTCACACAAACAAAACATTAATTGTATTCCGTTTAGGAAAACAAATGGCAGAGAAGGACACACTCTCATTTAGTGAGGAACACATTGAGAAACTCCTTGCTGACTCCACACTGTTCACTTCATTCACATTGAGCGGCACGGCTAAGCAGCAAAACGTGGCAGACAAGCTTCTGAGACTTCAAAAAAAGCACATCAGAACAGAACTTCATGGCCAGTTCTTGTTGGCCAATTTAAGAGCTGGTACAATACCGTGGGGGCTACAGATTAAGAACGTTCCTGTCCTCTTCACCGACGATCCAGTTTACAAGAAAGGCTTCAGCTGCATCAGCACGAAATGCAGCAGAGACCTTATGGTCCACACCATTGAAACAGCCCACAGAATTTGTAAAAAAGAAATCGAGGAGATCGAAGAGCAGCTCCAGAATATCAGAGATAACCATACAGAGTCAGAGGCAAAACTCCTTCTAGAAAAGATAGAAAAGGAGATTACAACATTCAAGGACAATACAATAAACTTCAAAACAACGAAGTTTGAGAAAGATAAAAAGGCGTTCAATCTAGAGACCGTGTACCCATACTTGAAGGAGGACTTCTATACCCGTTCTGAGTCAACCAGATATCTCAACACGTACCAAGGAAGATCAAAAAAGAGATTTCTAACGTTTTCCGAAACCTCATCCTCCGACTCGTCTGCGGAATCCGACCCAGGCGAAGGATCATCGAATAGGGGTCAACAGAAGAGGCCTTTTTTAGGACAGGGCCAACCGCAACAGCGGACCAAATTCAAACAACCACAATGGGAAATGTCAACGCGCAAACGGAATTACAAGTCCTAGAAGACTCCTCCATCATTAACATCTCCAATAAAGTCCTGACCAAGGCAGAAGAGGAATTACTGCAATTGGGACTTTCATTTGTACCTGGTACACATATCGACTTCACTAAAGTCAAATTAGAGGTGATCGAATTCTTTCGTAAAATTCGCCTCAGATGGTTCTTCAAAGACTCGACATACGAACCACAAACTGAGGTATCAGGTCTTAGAAACAAATCTTTCTTTTGTCCGCCGAATAACAACATGGCAAAGAATATCATTACCTTCGAGCAGAAAGTGTTATCTTCTTTGAATGAGCTGGAAAAGAAAAGAAGATTCGTACCCAACAATCTTACCAAAGATCAAAGACAGGCCATAACATCCTTGAAGAACCAGCAAGAAGCCGTGATCAGACCAGCAGACAAGGGAGGTGCGGTTGTCCTCTGGTCTAAAGACCTCTACAAAACCGAAGGAAGGAAACACGTGTATAACACCGACTGGTACCGCCTCATTACACAGGACCCTACAGCTGAGATCACCTATGAAATCTCACGGATTGTCAAAGATGCGAGAGACAACGGAATTATTGGCCCCAAGGAAGCTGAGTATCTTGTCAAACGTTTTCCACGCACCCCCCATTTGTACTTCCTTCCAAAGGTGCACAAAGATCCAAGTACCCCACCAGGCCGCCCGATAGTATCGGGTTGTGACTCGGTGTTGGAACCAATTTCGAAGTTTGTGGATGTTTTCCTGAAGGAGTTCACCATCAAAGTACCATCCTTCCTTCGAGATACCATGGATTTCCTGACTAAAGTTGAGGGAGTTGAGTTCGATCCAAACACCCAACTCCTAGTCACAATGGACGTGTCCTCTCTATACACCCAAATCCCGCAGCAGGATGGAGTTGATGTGATAGAACTGTATCTCAACTCAAGACCACGCCCACACAGAGTGCCCACTGAACTCATCGTCAATCTGGCGTCCCTAGCCCTAAAAAAGAATTTCTTCATCTTCGAGGGCGAGATGTTCCTGCAGATAAAGGGATCGGCGATGGGGTGTCCCTTCGCCCCAGAAATGGCCATACTATACATGGCACAATACGAGGACAGATTTGTCTATAACAACAATCCGTATGCAGCACATATTGGGCAGTGGGTCAGGTATATAGATGACGTTTGGTGCATCTGGAACGGCACACCTGAGTCCCTTGAGGAGTTCCACCAGTGGCTGAACAACCGCAGTCCAGACATAAAATTCAGTCTGGCATACGACTGCAGATCCATGCCGTTCCTGGACGTGGAGATAAAATCTACACCAGAGGGCCTGAAGTCCACACTCTTTCAGAAGAAAACAGACAGGAATAATGCGTTACATTACGCGAGTTTCCACCCTAAAAGCCTGAAGAACAACCTCCCGTATGGCCAATACCTTCGGGTAAGACGGAATTGTTCGAGAACAGAAGACTTCACCACCCATGGGGAGGCCCTGACGAACAAGCTGAGGGCACGAGGCTATCCAGCAAAACTTCTAAAACAGTCCATGAAGAGAGCAAGATGGACCCCACGGGAACATCTCCTACAAAAAAGAGAAAAATCTACCGTTGAGCGAATGGTCTGCGTCTCTACCTTTGGTCCCCACACCAACCCGGTACAGAAAATAATTCGCAGTAACTGGCACTTGATTGAAGAAATTCTACCCCACATCGGCAAACCTCTGTTTGCTCTCAAAAAAAACAGAAGCATTGGCCAACAGATCTCGTCCACAAGAGGTGTCACAAAAAAAGAATCACAAGGTACCCTCTTCAACATGGGCCCGGTCATGGGTCACCGCAAATGTGGCACTTGCTCAGTGTGCAACCTGACGACAGAAGGAACCCTCTTCACGGACGGTCAAAAATTCTGGCGCCATAATAATTTCACGAACTGCAAGACCAAGTACGCAGTATATGCTATAATGTGCCCCTGTGGAAAGGTCTACATTGGCAAAACAACCCAGGAGGTGCGCCAACGCATCATCCAGCACAGATCTAGGATAAACAATAAAGTTTTAACTGCGCCCCTGGTATCCCACTTTCTGCGAAAAGAACACTCATCCAATGACCTGAAGTGGACTATCCTAGCAAACATCAAGAATACTCCGGGAGCTGGAGGGGACCCCGATGTCCGCCTTGCTCAGAAAGAGGCCTACCTCATCTTGAGATTCAACACTGCTATGGTGGGACTGAATGATCTTAATGAACTGAGTAATCTCTAGATAGCCTGCCTGCAGCCGTTGTCTGCTTTTGCTGCTTGTCGCTCATGTGTCTATAAATATCCTCACTCCTAAACGTATTGATGTACCCGTCACCCCCGCCTCCCCTATTATGATCATATAAGGGTCGGATTGCCATAAATACATGACTCCTTGGAGTGACAATTTAGTCCACACACAATGCTCCAGCTGCCCTCTTTTAGAATCATGTCCTTCTTAGCTTCACAATTGCACTCGTGGGTGTCAGGGTTACAGTGGACCACATGTTTAACCAGACCATCACTAACGCCTTACGCGTTAAAACATTGGGACACGCCCTCTACTCACTTGCGTTACAGCGGACTACATGTCCCATCGGACCTTTGCTAATGCATTACGCGTTTAAAAGATCGGGACACGCCCCCAACTCACTCGCGTTGCCAGTTCCTTGCAGCTTGTGTGTCCGACGTGCAGACCGATTGAATCGTCAAAAATGTAAGTCCCGCTCTATCTCGGTGTTTCTAATAGAGAGCCAGTGAAAGCCGTCCCGGCCCTTTACTGATCACCGCTTCCCTTTGTCCCCACAGTTTCTGAACTGCAGCGGCGGCTGCCGCTCGAGTTCGTGCACAGTCACGAACGTCTACCCAACAAGGTAGGAGCCCCTTTTATCTTTGTGGCAGTGTTAGCTACATGTGCGAAACCAAACCAGGGCGCTTGGAGTTTGGTTACTAATACATAGTGTTGTTTATCTTCCCAGGCATAATCCTCGTAATCTTTGATTTTATGCACATCGGCACCCCATACACTTTTTAGTGTTGTACCCATCAAGGTACGTGTCTTCCTTCCCTTGATCATTTGGAGGCCCACGTGTTGTATATGGCAAAGTGACTAATTAGGGTTTATATCATCTTACCCACAGGGAATACCCACAGGGAGTATCCTGACATTCCAGTACAAGGTACTCATATGTTTATGTACAGTGCTTCAGTTTCAGTGAGGTGGTAGTCAACATCGTATTGATACCAATCTTTTTAAATTCACAGCAACAACGACCCCCCAATCCTTGTCCTGAGGAGAACCCTCAACTTATTCAATGGGTTCGAAACGCGTCGGCGTCCTACTCCACCCAGATACTGCAAATACCAGGGCACAATAGGAACATAATTCGCACAAATTCTACACTTCCGCTTAGTTTTGTGTGTTCCTATTCCGTTGTACCACATGTCAAAATTAATACGTATCTAGTGGTGGTGGAAACAAGTAGGCTAGTATTTTATTTTTCTGTCCACTTGTTCATTTTGTATTCAGGATTGGTGCCTCAGCACAACGTTATATTTTGAGGCATAGCACAGTTGTTTTTTGTAATCACAATTGTTATATGTGTACATTGTAATTTTATGTATTGTTTTTGGTTTCAATGCATTTGTGTACTTCTGTGAATGTGGTGTGCATCCCTTGATGCCAAAAAAACGTTTCAAAAAAACTTTTTCATAAAAATACAAGTGATCAATCACAAATGGTTTGTCCGCCTAGCAATTAATTATACTAGGTGTGCATTTGTTTGTATTCATTCAGACTGTCCGGCACTTTCTTTTGTTTGGTTTATAAGAGTGGTCCAAGCCGGTCAGAGACAGGACCCAGCCTTTCCCTCTTCCCTACAGTTCAGTTTACAGCATAACAGATGTAGAGCGAGGTGGAGCGCAATCAAATCCCAAGCATTTCTTGGGACATTTCTTAGTTTTGTGAAAGTAAAACACACAACACAGTTGTGGAATCACACACTTTACCCTTAACACTTAGTAGTCTAGGAACATATCTAATTTGTTTTAAAGAATGCATATATTGGAGTGAAAAACAAGGGTAAGGCACTTCAATGGTGGCTAAATAGTATACATGACTTACCCTGATATCAGGGAAGATAGGTCCCTTAGGTCTGGTAGAGGTCAGCGATTTAGCTGTTTAAGGAAAAGCTAGTACAGACCACATAGTATCAGTAAGTGAAAACAAAGTAATCAACACAATGTAATTAATTCAAATACTGACAAATACAACATGGATTGTAACTCACATGATCCTTAGGAGGACATCATACGAGACCTACCCTCCGCAACCAGCCTGTAGATGAGGAGTGAGAGGGATGGCCTGGTTTTTATCAGACCAGAAGCCGGACAGCTGTGATCACTTAGGGTTGCTATTGGGTTTTTGCGCCTATTGGAAAGGCGAGCTCGAGCTTGGGAGGATAATCATTTTAGTAAGATTACACGACCCATCAGACCTAAATGGAGACAATTCTAGTTAGTGACAGTGCTATGCAAATGTTGATACAGCCTCCCATAATTATTCTCCAAATTGTCCACCATCTGAAGTGATAGGGAGACCCCTGGATATATGACCGACTAAACCCATCTTTTGTCACCGCCAGGAAGGGGTGATGTAAGACAAGGCTTGCATCTTTATCTGAGTTGATCATATAACCGGATACTTTCCCAAATGCTTGAGTTATTACTACCACTACCTCTAAGCCATTAATCAGGGTAGGGGTTAAAACATCCAGATCGTCGACGTATGCTAGAACCTTAACCTAAACATGATGGTTCGCTGCTGTCAGAACCCCCCAAACCCTCCGACCATGCACCCAACCCCTCCATCATCCTCAAATCCTCGCTCTCAATAAATCACCAAATCAATGCCGTCTTCTCCTGCTTCCATACGCGTCTCTTGCTTCTGAAGATTTTCAAGTGGGTCCCGACTGGGTCCAGGAGAACGGTCACCCCGTCCAGGAGAATGTTCTCCCAGGCGCTGGTCAAGCGCGACACCCGTGCCACCCAAAAACTCCAAAAGAAATTGTAGAGCATCCATAACGCCTCCACTAGACTTATCCTGAATATCCCCTGTCATAGCCACATCTGCAGTCTCCTAAGAGACCGTCGCTGGCTCTTGATCAACAAAAGTATCACCCTCATTGTACTCACGCCTGAAAAGCCCTCCACAACACCAAACCTGCATACCTCAACCACCACCTCTCCTTCTACACACCCAAAGGACATGCACACTCCTCCCAACTGGCCCTGGTCACTGTTCCATGGATCCACAAGACCTTAGCCGGAGAAAGATCCTTCTCCTACCTCGCTGTGGAGACCTGGAGCTCTCTACCTCTACATATCAGGTAATCACCTTCACTGCCTCAATTCAGAACAGGCCTCAAGACCTGGCTCTTTGACTGAACTGCAGAACCCCCCTTCCTCGGCACCTTGTGACTCTAACAGGTGATTAGTCGTGCTCCATAGGAACCCTGATTGATTCATTGATTGCTTAATTGATTGGTTGAATCGCCTCTGTACGCCTCCTATTGAATGAAATCTATATATATCGAGCAAATAACTGAGGTGATAGAGGGCACCCCTGCAGGGTACCTTTAGGAATAGTTATAGGGTAAGAAAGAGAGCCAGAAAGGCAAATCCATGGTTTCAAACAATGTTGAGATGTCGAACTCTGAAGATAAAACCAGAGCCTAGACACTTTCTCTATGATTCCCCCAGAGTAAGGGACAGGACACCAGGTCAAAGGCCATCTCAGCATCAAGAAAGATCATAACGACCATTCCCCAGAGGTGGAGGTCTTCTCCAAAGTTGTTGTTGTCGTATTAACATGAGATTTTGTGTCACAGCCTGGAATTAATACATGTTGGTTTAAGTCTACTAGGCCCATAATAGCTGCAGATAGCCGATTAGCAAGTATTCACGTGTAAATCTTTGAGTCCAAGTTAATTAAAGAAATCAGGCGACATAACCCACATAGCGTGGAATCTTTTACTTTTTTAGGAAAAATTGCAAACTTGGTCTCACCCCAGGAATCTGGTACCCAACCAGAATCTTCAAAGAGTTAATGAGATACCTGAGGATCGGTGCCAAAATATGCGTAAAGGTAGCATCAAATTCTCCTGGGATCTGGTTGGGCCAGAGGCTTTACCTTCACCCAGAACACCAATAGCAGTTTCCACTTCAGCTAGAGTTATAGGCGCATCAAACCATGAACTATCCCCATGCATCGTTTATGTTGATAGTGCTGTCCAGTAGGTTAAGGAAATTCATTGGTAGATACAACACAATCATCCTGATAAAGAGCTTGATAGAACTGCCAAAAGACATCCCTAATGGTGGCTGGATCAGCCACCAGCTCACTGTTCTCATCCCAGGTCATCTGGATGGCATTGGCATTAGAATTATCCTTTATTCTAAAGAAAAGAATAAGCTCCACATCATCGCTGTTTTCAAACCTGGACAGCTTTCTGAAATGACAGTTTTTAACCGCCCTGTCCCAGATTTGCTTTCGAAACGACGCCCGCAAGATTATAAATTGTTTCAAGAAAAATCTCACACAACGGCCTATCCCTGGCTATAACACTGCGTCCCAGATTAGACTCTAAAATGCCAATGGTACGGCACACCTCGCCATCTACCGCCATAGCTGCCTTTCACCGATGGACCAAGTTCTGCAGCGTTTACAGATATGACCCTAGGATTAAGCAACAGCTTAAAAAATGACACCAGCCTGTTACCATTTAACCCCTTCCATGCTTATGACAGAACGGTTCCGTCATGAGCGACGGTTGAGCTGTGCTCATGACAGAACCGTTCCGTCATCGTTCCATTGGCTCAATGGAACGTTCAGCACAGCGCAGGAATCTGCGCCGCGCTGAAGCGGTTAAAGACATGTCAATCCGTGACAGGGATTTATGTGTGGCCGAATAGTACATAAAGCCCGATTACTTGATCGTTCAAAGCGCCAAAGGTCAACAAGGCCTATGAGGTGATAAAGCTTAATCCCAGGAATCGTATTGGAGTCGGTCATTTAGGGAGCCAAAATCTGAGATAAAGAATCCCTGTGCTGGCATAGTGTCACATTGGAATCACCACGCACGATATAGGGTGGTGTCCAAAGATGGAGCTCATTCAACAACAGATTAAAGATCCTTGGGTCATCCATATTAGGACCATAGACTATACAGATGGTGAGGCAAATACAGACCTTCTGGATGGTCTCCACATGTTGACCGTCTGGCATTGCAGGGCAAATTTACTATCCCAAACGAGTAATGCAGCCCCCCTTTCTGAGGAGGTGAAACATAACATTGACAGAAGTCTGTAGCAGAGATCCTTTAACAGGGAACCTTTATCCTGGGAGAGGAGTTTCTCCTGAAGATAGCCAATTTGTGGCTTGAGGGTATTCTCCTCCTCCTTTACCAGTTTCCCCTTGTGAAGTGACTTAAACCCATTAATGTTTCACAAAAAAATTTACTGTTGCTATCTCAGGAACCCACTTTCACCAGCTGCTATAAATAAAGCTAAGAGTCCACGTGTTACCCCTCCAACATACTATTAGTTGAAAACTAAACTCATAAAAAGGATACACATATTTGTAAAAACTACAGTTATTTCCCCACATACCAAGTTTTTCAAACTAAAATTTTCCTTACTCTTCCCCCTATGCGGTGGCTTCATTAACCAATCCAAGTTAGGACTAGCTAGAAGCCACAACCTACACCCCACCCCAGTCCCCTCACTCCCCAGGTTCCCTTAATGGTGAATCAACCCACTCCCCCCAAGCAATGCCCAAAGAAAAAGGGGCAACAGTCCCCTACTAAGGGTTGCTATCTATTTTGGCTCGTAACCAAGGTCGGCTGATGGTCAGACCCGTGGAACGCCCTGAGATTTAGTAGCAGACCAAGCAATTAATAGTAAATGACTGATAGAAAGAATAATAATTTCAATAATAATCACAAGAAATAAGAATACCCCCTTTGAAGTTAGGAAACCAACAGACATAAGAGGAGGAAAGAGATACAACAAAAGATGAAGCAAAGTCAAAGCGGACACTTCCTGCCACCTTTAATCCCACACTTCAGCCATCCCAGCCATCCAAAGGAAAGAGATCGACCCAACTAGAGATCATTCTTCCCACAGTGGTCAAACCCATAGCTAAAGAAGTAAGATCCCTTACTAGAGCGAAAGAAAAAAAAGAAAAATGAAAAAAAAGAAAAACAAGAGGAGGGACCATGTTAATTGAAAGAAGAGATTAAACAGCAGCCAGAGGAATCTCAGTCACCAGCCTGCCACATGGTTAGCAATTCCAGGACTTGCAACCCTTCATTGCAATAGAAAGTTTGATCCTCCTTTAATATCCACAAAGTTGCAGGTTCCATAAGAGAAACCATTGCCCCCAGCTTCAGCAACGCCGGAATATGTTCTTGAAGCTGCCAGCCCCTCACCACCGTTTGGTGACAGAAGTAAGAGCAGACAAAGAAATCAACCTCATAGGCTTTCACAGGCTTTAGCAGGCATCTTGGGGTAGCAACATGGTAAATCTCCTGGCAGAGAATAAAGTTCCCAATTTAGATGAGGATAGTACCAAGAAAACTGGATGGCTTCTAAATGGAAATAGATGTGCCCTCTGGATCAAACAGTCAATGTCCCAGTACGTGAGATCAGGAAAAGCTTCTTAGAATAGGTAGACCACAAAACCTCTTGGGTCATCTGCCTCCATACCTTCAGGGACCCCCAGGACCCGCAACCTGTTTCTACAAGACCAGTTTTCTAGATCTTCCACCCTGAATGAGAGAGTGGGCCGTTGAGTATCGTGTTGGGTAATCACCAAGCTCATTTCATGCACTTCCTTTCAGGAGGCCTCCTGAGATAATTCCTCCCCCCTAAGTCAAAATAGCATGATATCCATGTTCTTTGTCATCTTTCATAGAACAACTTGAGGTTGTTCTGCAGCATCTTGTTGCTGCACCACAGGACCGGATCTTTGCAGAGGTGGGTATGCTTCTTGATCATTATCAGCAGAAAGTGGCTGATTGATAGTTGATTGAGTGTTGAAAGGGACCAGAGTATGTGTGGAGTGATTAGTCGTATCAGCCCTGTCCCTTCTGGATCCCATGTTAGCTCTTCTCTCCCGTCAAATGGGGGGAAAGCTTGCTTAACCCTTGGTCAACGGCCACAGAGACAAGGTCCTGGACTTTAGCAGTAGTCAAGTAGTCTTTCTGATCTGAGAAGAAAGAAGCGTCAGCACAAGTCGTGCAGCCTGCTGAACTAGCAGGGCCTAGCCCTGCCAATTTCCATCTGAAGCCCTAATTAGGACTCTGTAAGGTACTATTGACCTCACATTCAGATAAATAATATTCTGACTATCTGCCTTAGGAATAGGACATCATCCTTTTCCTAGAACAATTTCCAGGTCCCAAAGAAAGCCCCCGACCCCTCAGGGGCACCCAAAGGGGCTGAAACATGTCAATCTGGTCTATTGAGTGCAGTGGACTCATAAATAGGTCCTTTTTGCACAACACTGTTTTTAAACTCTCCCCATGCACCAAACTGAATAAAGTTGCTGTTTAGGTAGTTTGAGGATCACATTTTAACCAACTCACCCCACTTGAGCACTTCCACTCATCACCCATTACTGATCACTACTGAAATAACCAGTGGTTCCCTCCAGGTGGAGGGAGCATATAAAAAAGAGACCCAATGATGATGCTGTCACCTATCTGATACAGGCGGAGAATCAAGATAAACCACAAAACAACCTGTCTACGTGAATGAGGGTTTTTAAGTACTGACGGCTAGAACACCTAGACCCTGGTTGCAAGTACAAGTGATCCATTCACCATTGATTTTGACTGAGTCGTTCTTCCTTCATAAAATTGTTCTTTATTCTTTATTCATTAGTTGTTCTTAAAAACACAGCATGCAATTGATAGCCGACGTGTTTCGTCCCACTGGGACGTCTTGAAGGCAAAGCATGTGAATGGTGTTTCCTGCATGTTCTCCATGTCATGTGCTCCAGTATAAATACAGTGATATAGTGAATAGTTAAACTATAATAGCTCCAAAAAGTGTTGGTGTGACGTCCGGTTCAGATGAAATGGCTGATGGGCCTTCCTGGGCTAAAGTAGTGTGAGAAGTTCTCACTGACACCTGGATAGGGCTGTGTCTGTTCGCTCACATTGCTGTCTCCACCCCGTGTTGTGTCTCTTGAGCCAAGGCAGGATCTTGTGGACTACAAAGAATTTCCTTTACTTCAAATGTTAAAAGGGGTATAAGCATTGGACCTGTACCCCACATTTTTAAAACACTTCTGGGTCAAGATGAGACTCTGCCAAGAGGAAGAGCTGGCGAGCTGTCAGGAGGAGTTCTACCCTTTTGCTGTGTTGCTTTGCTGGTTGGCCGGCAGTGGCTGCTTCTGTCTTGGAGAGGACAAGGACTGGACTTTGCTTTTGTATCCTGCTTGAGAAGATCCTCCAAGGGCCTGTGTGTGCTTTCCTCCTCTTAAGAAGTCTCAGGGCCATCAGTGACTTTATATGCAGCCTCCTGAATACCTCTGTTGGGAGTTCTGACCTGCCAAGTGGTGTTAATTCCAGTTCTGGGCCCTTGAAGGTAGTTTGGCTGCTTCAAAGACTCAAAATCCACGCAAATTCCAACACCGTTATTCCTGCTGCAAGCTTGCCATGTGGTTGAAAAACCAATGCATCGCTGTTGTGCAGTTTAAAAATGGCACATCGCCTGTTCGCAGCCAGGAGAACCAACACAGCCCGAGTCGAGAGCACAGAGTCTCAAATGTCCGAGACCCTCGCTCCGACTTTGATGCAGGCCCTGCTGTGCAGCTGTAGGGCCTGATGCATCACCAGCCCATGGCTGCAAGAATCGACAGATCACCGGTCCGCGGCTGGAAGAATTGATGTAGCACCTGTTTTGCCTCCACCACGTTCTCTCCAGCGCTTTCAGATTTCCACGCATGGCACCTGGGCGCCAAGTTTCCAGCAAATCGCCCTGCAGAAAGTAACCATCGTTGAATTTCGCTGCAACAATTCTCCTCACTGTAAGGAGTCGACGCAACACTTCTCCTGTGTGCAGCAGAACCGACACCTCCATTCTCGTAGAGCTCAATAATCGATGCATCGCTGGGTATTTTCCAAAGGCTTCCATCCTTTGCATTTTTTTTGTCTTGGATTTTGATGCATCAAAGGTACTTTGTGCTAAAGTAAATGCATCAATAGAGTTCTAAGGACAGAATTTTTTAATCTTAAAAAAGTGATATCTTGAGTTGTGCATGTTGGATTTTTGTCAGTTGGGACTTGTTTTGTTTAGATAACGATAGTTTTTTTTCTAAACTATTGAGGTGTCCATATGTAGTGTTTTCACTGTGTTATTGTGTGTTGTATGCACAAATGATTTACACATTGACTCTGGGATAAGCCCGACTGCTCTGGCCAAGCTACCAAGGTGTCGGGCAGGGGTTATCTTGGGTGTGTAACTCCCTTACCCTGACTAGAAGGAAGAGTCTCTACTTGGACAGGGTGTCTACTACTGCCAACTAGAGACCTCCATTTCTAACACTCCTGTTAATCAAGGTTGACCTAATTTCTAGCCCCTGCTCAGTTTCCCTGATTTCAACCAGAATAGGCCCCATCCATTTGGCAACAGCACAGGTTGCCTCCACATCGCTTTGATGTTCTTTTGGCCCTCACTCTTTAATGAGATCATGAGGAGGTTGGACGATTTTACAAATCTACCATGCATTTTAATTGAGCTGTCACTCAAGCGCCGCTTCACATGAGGATTGCAGCAGAGGTGACCTGGGGCATTGAGAGTTGGCCAACACAAAGATATGCTCTAATGCACTTTGGTAATGAAAAGAAAAAGAACCAGGCTATTGAATGTAGCAATCCAGGTTATTTCCTTGTGCTTTGCACGTAGCACACAAGACAGGAATTTACTTTGGCAGCACTTACAAATCCAGGTTCTTTACATTTTATCTTTGTTTATACGTTTGAAGAGTTAACTGTCTATTTATTTCTCATGGTATTCTGGAATTCTCAATGCACTGTAAGATACTTTAACGATCCTCATTGTGGGTATCAAAGAGTACATGCGCTAAGCCACAGCATCAGTTCAAGCCAGAGAGCTCAGTAATCTGACCTGAGTGCGGCTAGAGTATGTTAAACCAATCTTCAAATGTGTATTGATATCAACAAACTACGGATTTTTAGGAAACTGATGCCGGCCACAGGACTAATGAGGTCAGAGCGTGGGCATAGGGTGTCTTTCTAGATTTAATGTTTTTAGCTAATTTGCCAAGAACTGATGATACTAAAGCTGACAGTTTTTAATATCCGAGGAACTAGGAGGAGACTACCGGTAGACCCGGCTTTTATCAAACAGTACGTTTGGTGGGATGCCATTGGCATACGGAGGCAAAGGTTCAATTGTGACCAAGCACAGACTGGAAAGAATGGGGCAGAATCTTGCATGCCCTATAGGTGTAGGATCTGGGAGTAATATTGTGGCAGTGACTTCAATCGGATTTTGTGTCAATAGATGAGAGAGTGAAGGAGCCCCTTATTGAATCTCTCATGTTACTACAAGTCTTCAAATGGCCTAATCTTACCTGTCGGTGTACCATCTGTTATATAAATTAAAGTTAGAAAGTGTTGAATTCTCTACTACGCGTCTTCAGTTTAGGATGGTTTCTTGAACTTCCAAATAAGGTTTCATCTATGTGCCTTTGCGAAACCAATTTGAAGTGTATATTCTTCATATACTTGTTGTTATT
This sequence comes from Lissotriton helveticus, assembly GCF_964261635.1. Taxonomy (NCBI): domain Eukaryota; kingdom Metazoa; phylum Chordata; class Amphibia; order Caudata; family Salamandridae; genus Lissotriton; species Lissotriton helveticus. Next base: position 167,913,463 of record NC_136059.1, on the reverse strand, counting down.
GAGCAAAAAAGTGCAAGGCTGGAATAATATACTGTCGTTTTCTTTGCACCTTTGATTCTTCCAGACACAAGTGCATTCAATCTTTGATGCACCAAATGGGTGAAATTTTTAGTAAGTCGAGCCTAGGCAGTGCATGTGCTGTTTCTGCTAGACATGCTGCATTCCCTCCGTGGGCTTACAGCCCGCCCATTGCCTTTTTATTTGTCCTCTTGATTGGCCTTCAAAAATGCTTGCCTGCTATTGGTTTATAATTCCTTTTTGTCCCTCCTTTTTGTGTATTGTTTCCTCCCACAGAGTACTGCTCAATTACTAGTATGTTTACGCTTCTGTGTTCATTTGTTGGTTTGGGGGACTATTTTTCTTAATTTCCTGCCTGTGTTTGCTGTTGTCTGTAAATCTTGTATCTATGTTATGTGCTCCTCCAATACAACTCCTGCCCATGTTTACTGTTGCCTTCTGTGAGTGTTAGTGTTTTTTTTTTTTTGTAGGCACAGGAAGACCCGATGGCGGGACAATTTTTCGCTTGAACCGAGCTGTGGCGGCAGAGCACGCTTCTCTGAGGCTGTGTTCAGAAGCGTTTTAGGAGCAGCACTGTTTCTGGCTGGTTTGGGGACGCTATTGCAATTGAGTGACTTTGTTGTTCAACCCAGTGGCATGTCTGGCATGCTCTGTATCATTATCAAGGTCCCCGTACCCTATGGCTTCAGGGTCATCAGTGAGAAGGGTTTTAACCAGCCTCTCACCATCTCATGGGTAAGTGCACAATACACCCATTCTCCTGGGTGCGGTGTGCCCAGCCTCGAACTTTATCTTGTTGGTTGTTTTTCTTTACCAGTCTGCAGTAAATACATTGGGCCTCTGTAAATATATACACTGAACACTTTAGATCCCCTTTTTTCTTCTTAAGTTTTTTCAGTTCAAAATTATTTTTAAAATGTTAACTTACAGGCATGTGTAAATACTGGTGTTCTGGATAGTTAAAAGGGTTCCATGTTTAAATATCGATAACAAAAACATAGTTTACAAAAATATAGATGTCAAAATATTGATTACAAAAATATCGACTCCCTATACTTAAACAGGTAAGTACAATAATATCGACTCAAAAATATAGATGTAAAAAATATAGATGTAAAAAATATAGATGTAAAAAATAATATAACTTAAATTAAATAATTATATAATATTAATATTAACAAAATAAATTAAATTACATCTATATTTTAACTATTTATAACAAATAAACTTCATTTAATCAATATAAACATAATAAATGTGTACATATACATATATTTTCTTAAATACATTTTATTATTATCTTTATTTAATTTATAAACTTTAATAATTATATAAAAATAAAATAAACACATATATAAAACATTTTGAATAAAATAAAATATTCTATATTTAATTAACACATTAAAGTATTAAAAAATAATAATACATACATTTAATAACAAAATAAAAACATTAGTAGTTAAAACATTTGATAGCGAAGGGGTAAAAATTACTATTCCCACTCCAGTGAGTGCAACAGTAGGAAAAGCGCTGGATAGCGTAAGGTAAAAATTACTATTCCCACTCCAAAGGGTGCAACAGTAGGGAAAGCGTTGGATAGCGTAGGGGTAAAAATTACTATTCCCACTCCAAAGGGTGCAACAGTAGGGAAAGCGTTGGATAGCGTAGGGGTAAAAATTACTATTCGCACTCCAGAGAGTGCAACGTAGGGAAAGCGTTGGATAGCGTAGGGGTAAAAATTACTATTCCCACTCCAGAGAGTGCAACAGTAGGGAAAGCGTTGGATAGCGTAGGGGTAAAAATTACTATTCCGACTCCAGAGGGTGCAACAGTAGGGAAAGCATTGGATAGCGTAGGGGAAAAAATTACTATTCCGACTCCAGTGAGTGCAACAGTAGAGAAAGCGCTGGATAGCGTAGGGGTATAAATTACTATTCCCACTCCAGCGGGTGCAACAGTAGGGAAAGCGTTGGATAGCGTAGGGGTAAAAATTACTATTCCCACTCCAAAGGGTGCAACAGTAGGGAAAGCGTTGGATAGTGTAGGGGTAAAAATTACTATTCCCACTCCACTGAGTGCAACAGTAGGGAAAGCGTTGGATAGCGTAGGGGTAAAAATTACTATTCCCACTCCAGAGAGTGCAACAGTAGGGAAAGCGTCGGATAGCGTAGGGGTAAAAATTACTATTCCCACTCCAGAGGGTGCAACAGTAGGGAAAGCGTTGGATAGCGTAGGAGTAAAAATTACTATTCCCACTCCAAAGGGTGCAACAGTAGGGAAAGCGTTGGATAGCGTAGGGGTGAAAATGACTATTCCCACTCCAGTGAGTGCAATAGTAGGGAAAGCGCTGGAACCCAAAACAATAAAAAAAAAACTATCAATTATTTTATTTTTTTTAATTTCCAATATAAACATAATTAATATATACATTTAAATATATTATTATTAACAAAGATAATAAAAAAATGTAATTACACATTATTTAACACTATAACATCCACCACACACATCTAAAATTATTTACACAATTACATTTAATATTTACTAATTAATTAATGAAAATTAATGTATTTTTTTAATTAATTACTTACTAGCTTTCACACCATATACACTTATAAACACTACAACACAAACCTAACACTAGTTACACATTTACAATTAAGAATTACTAATTAACTAATGGTAATTACATTAAAAAGTATTTAATAATTAATCAATAAAAAAGTAATTACTTCACACCATTTACACATATAAACTCCACAACACACACCTAAAATTAATTAAACAATTAACATAATTAAGCAATAATTGACTAATTGAAATTAATTAACAACTAATTATTAAACAATTATTAATAAATTAACACATTACTTAATCAATTAATTTTATATAATTAAATTACTTCCCACCCTATTCCCCTATAAACCCACAACCCGCTACGGAACTAATAACACAAAATTCAACATAAAATACATTAATAACTAATACAATTCCAAAACATATAATGAAATGACAAACAATTCTCATTAAAAACACTAAAATACATAACATTATTAAAAACTCGATATTTTTGTAAACTATATTTTTGTAAACGATATTTATTACAACTATATTATTGTTATCGATATTACTTACCTGTCAGTCGATATTCTGGTCAAACTATATTTTTGTTGTCGATATTTCTTCAACTCGATATTTCTGCGGAGATATTAATGTCACACGATATTTCTCCGTCGATATTCCTACTCTGCACTAGTTAAAAGCATATGTTTCAGAGAAATGGTCCAGCTGCTATTTGAAGCAAACATAAGGAAATGATGGAAGGAGTGCTGAAACTTTTCAGACACTCAACCACTGTCACAGATCTGGGTTGAATCCATCATAATTCTTTAGCTCACTTTGCCACCCCAGTTCAGACCCAGCCATATGCAAATCAGTTTTGCCCCTGTTCCTTGTGGGGACAGTCCATCCCGAACTGCCAAGAAAGGTCTTCCCTGGACTGGAAACAAGAATCCTGGGACCATTTCGGGGTAACATCCCTCATCAGCCAGGCTAGAGCCACGGGAGTAAAGCTATCCTGGCTGATAAGGGGTGAAATCCCAAAACCGGTCCTAGGATGCTTGTTTCCAGTCCAGGGAGGACCTGGCTTGGTAGTTCGGGCTGCACTGTTCCCATGAGGCACAGGGTCAAGATTGATTTTCATATGGTTGGTCCAAACTGGAATGGCATGGGGAGCAAAACAACAATGGATTTAGGGCCAGATCTTTGTGCTGGGTGAACGTTTGACATTGTTCTGCATTCTGTCCATGGATTGTTCTTTTTGCAGCTGCTATTCGGGCTCACACGTTCATCATTTTCAGGCATTGCTCGCTCCTCACTAGGGCACTCCAGTGAGGTGTGGTATGCTAGGCTCTCACTGCTGCTCTTCGTGTGCCTCCTTACTTTTTATACATGCTGGAAATCTGGAGTTGTTTTTAAAACACTTTTCCCATTCCAGGGTGACATGCCCTGAATGGGTAGTAGTATCTCTGACTACATCTTCATTATGCCCGTCCGGCCACACTCTCTGTCTTTCCCCCATCTGGGCTCCTAGGCTGTCCATGCAGCTCTCCGGGGAGGGGCAGGAAATACTCCCCCCCCCTTCGCCTAGTCTCTTGCATACATTTACTTCAAAGTTGAACCCTGCTCATGCTGGATTTTAACTGATGTACCCCCTCCACCCCCAAAATAGGTTTGAATGGAGATGCGCCCATCATCCCCTCTTGAGCCAGGTCAGGGAATCCGACTTCAGGGTTCTGCTTATCCTTGTGTAACAAACTATCAAGAATGCTGCAGAGCTTCAGAAATCCACGTATTCATTTATCCATTCATTCGTTCATTCATTTCATATAAGACCATGAAATTCATTACCACAGGGGATGCCGCCTTGCACGTCCCCGCATGCTTACATCTAGGGATCCCAACACTAAGCAAGACTTATGCTGTGGCAAGTATTAAAAAAACTAGCATCAGAAGAAAAGCAGAAAATAACATGGAGCTCCACTGAACAGGACTGAACATTTATTATGGCTAATGCCGGGATTTCATGTAAGGGGACCCTAGTTATTTAGGATCAGTAGAAAGAATAGAGATATACTGAATAGTATATAGCCTCTGTCCAGCCGAGGCTATATACTATTCAGTATATCTCTATTCTTTCTACTGATCCTAAATAACTAGGGTCCCCTGTCTTGTACAACATAATACGGCCCAAGGACCCTAGTGCTATTCCTTCCGGTTTCCCTTGTCTCCAAAAACGGGATTTCATGTAAGTCCTGTAGAATGCATGGTTTTTTTCTCATAGACTTTACAGGAATTTCAAATAAAAAATACGACCCGGTCTTTTCACAGACTTTAAATATAAGCAGGTATGGATAGTCCACTGTGCATTTGGCAGCCTCTACTCTACTGCTTTGAGGTCTGGGCGGCTTTAATTCGAACCTCAGAGACCTAAAGGTTCTGAAGGGAGGAGCCAATCCCCACAGACCCGCAGACCAGCCAATAATGTGTCACCAAAGGCAGATGCCACAGGGTGTTGTAAGGGTCACATTGAGTCACTCTCAGTAGATCAAGGCCGGCGACGTGGCTCGGTTCCAGGGAGTTTTCGAATAACTGCAAGCCCACCTTTTATCTTCTTCATTATTCTACTCCTCATTAGAGTTAAACGGTATTTACAAGCACTTGCAGACTGTTAAAACAAAGTATGCCACATAGTCAATTCATGGAGATAAAGGATGCAAGCTTATTCTTCCAGTTATATCTTCAGTTCCAGGTTACAGGAAGATGGTCAGGTCCAATGTAAAGCCCCACCTGGAGCAGCCTCCTTGCTGCTCAGCCCTTTCACTCTAACTGACTCTTATCCCAGCACAAACACTCTCAGCATTCCAATGACCTCACACCCTGGCTGAGCAGCAAGGCAGAGAACAACAATGGGGAGGATGCAGTATACCAGACAGTAGATTGCAACACAGACAGAGTATACTCGGGAGTAAATCACTCCTTCTTGGTGCATTTTTGAGAAAAACATACACATAAAACTGCTTATAAAATTAATGTGATTTCGGTTGCAGCTGTACGTCAGGATTGAGGCATGGCATTTCCACGGTACTGCTCGACTGGCCCTCACTGCCAACGCCTGTGTAGTCCGATTAGCTGAGTCGACACTCCCCACATGAAAAGCTACATCCTGGAGGTAGTTTTTGGTCTCATGAAAGATTTGTTGGAAGTTCCTTTTACTTCTATACAAGAGCCCAACATGGTTGACCAATGAGAGCAGGTTGACTGTCAGCTCTTCAGTTTTCATGTTTAAATTGATTTGTGTTCAATTAATCCGATGCAGCAATGACAGTGCTTTAACTCAGTGGCTGCAACAGAACAATGATAGTTCAGCAGTGACATCTTGTGGGACACCCCCGCGCCGCACGGCCACCAGCTGCTGCGTGTGCCCCTTGCCGCCCTCTGCCTGATTGCCTGCCTCGTTGCCGGTTGCCGGCTGACTCCGCTCTGGTTGTTTTTGCCGTTGTTTTGCTGTAAATTGTGCCTGTTTTGTATTTCTCTTCGTGTCTGTGTGTTAGCTGTTTTTGCCTCTGTTTTTACGGTAAATTGTGCCTGTTCAGTATAGTTTCCCCGTGCCTGTGTTTTGGTCTCCTACCTCGCCGCCCCCCGCTCTCCCTTCCCGCCACCGCCGCTTTCCCCGCCCCTTTTTTGTATTCTGTACCCTCCCCGCCTCCCAGCTGCTCCGCCCACCCGCGCACTTGGCCTTAAATGGCGTCCGTGCAGCGCAGGTGAGTGCGACCCACTTGTGGGACACCCCCGCGCCGCACGGCCACCAGCTGCTGCGTGTGCCCCTTGCCGCCCTCTGCCTGACTGCCTGCCTCGTTGCCGGTTGCCGGCTGACTCCGCTCTGGTTGTTTTTGCCGTTGTTTTGCTGTAAATTGTGCCTGTTTTGTATTTCTCTTCGTGTCTGTGTGTTAGCTGTTTTTGCCTCTGTTTTTACGGTAAATTGTGCCTGTTCAGTATAGTTTCCCCGTGCCCGTGTTTTGGTCTCCTACCTCGCCGCCCCCCGCTCTCCCTTCCCGCCACCGCCGCTTTCCCCGCCCCTTTTTTGTATTCTGTACCCTCCCCGCTCCCGCCTCCCAGCTGCTCCGCCCACCCGCGCACTTGGCCTTAAATGGCGTCCGTGCAGCGCAGGTGAGTGTGACCCACTTGTGGGACACCCCCGCGCCGCACGGCCACCAGCTGCTGCGTGTGCCCCTTGCCGCCCTCTGCCTGACTGCCTGCCTCGTTGCCGGTTGCCGGCTGACTCCGCTCTGGTTGTTTTTGCCGTTGTTTTGCTGTAAATTGTGCCTGTTTTGTATTTCTCTTCGTGTCTGTGTGTTAGCTGTTTTTGCCTCTGTTTTTATGGTAAATTGTGCCTGTTCAGTATAGTTTCCCCGTGCCCGTGTTTTGGTCTCCTACCTCGCCGCCCCCCGCTCTCCCTTCCCGCCACCGCCGCTTTCCCCGCCCCTTTTTTGTATTCTGTACCCTCCCCGCTCCCGCCTCCCAGCTGCTCCGCCCACCCGCGCACTTCGCCTTAAATGGCGTCCGTGCGAACGCGCAGCGGGCGCGCCGATTGTGCGCCGAAGGCGCGCCAAAGGTAAGCCCGTCTGCGCCCGTCCGCGCCTGGACCGCGCCCAGTGCCAGGACCCCTGGCCCACGAGGATCCCGACCGACACGCCAGACGTACTCCGCCGCCACCCTCACCGCTATCAACACCGGCCGACTCCCAGAATGCCATCAAGCCGCTCCAAGACGGACCCACGGACCTTTCAGCTGCCACGCCTGCAAATTCACCTGCATCCGGACTAGACCCGCACCAGCACCCGCCAAGTCGAACACCAGCAGCACCCACCTCAAATGCATCCTGCTCAACACCCGCTCCGTCCACAGACACGCCGTAGAACTCTGGAACCTCCTCGACACCACCGCCCCAGACGTTGCCTTCCTCACGGAGACCTGGATGAACGCCTCTTCAGCTCCCGACATCGCCATCGCTATCCCAGAGGGCTACAAGATCGTCCGGAGGGACCGAAACGCCAACCAGATGGGAGGAGGCATCGCCATCATCCACAGGAGCACCATCCGTCTCACGACCAGCACCGACAACACCCTGACCAGCGCCGAACACCTGCACTTCCAGATCCACATCAACCCGACCACCACCCTCAGAGGCACCCTGATTTACCGACCCCCTGGACCACGCACGCAATTCAGCGAGGACATCGCCGACTTCATCAGCCCGCATGCCCTCCCCTCCGCTGACTACATCCTCCTGGGAGACCTCAACTTCCACCTGGAGAACAACAACGACCGCAACACCAGCACCCTGCTCGACAACCTCGCCAACCTGGGACTCAAGCAACTGGTGTCCACCCCCACCCACCTCGCCGGACACACACTCGACGCCGTCTTCTCATCCAGCACAGACATCGACTTCAGCCACGCCACAGAGCTTCAATGGACGGACCACAGCTGCGTCCACTTCACCTTCAAGAGAACGACAACCCACCAACACCAGCAACAGGCCGCCCGCAGAAGCTGGAACAAGATCACAGCAGACCAGCTCGCCACCTCCCTGAACCAGCACCCTCCTGCCAGCTCAGCGAACCCCAGCCAGGCCGCCGACAACCTCACGAAGTGGATCAGCAACTGCGCGGACGAACTCGCCCCACTGAGGACCCCGCCTAGCAGACCCGGCAGCAAGAAGGCCCCATGGTTCACCGACGAACTCAAGAGCTCCAAGAAGAACTGCCGAGCCCTCGAGAAAGTCTGGAAAAGGGAACCGACACCGGACAACAGGACCCCCTACAAACTTGCCACCCGGAAACACCACCAGCTGATCCGCGCCGCCAAGAAAACAGCATTCAAGGACCGGTTGGACAACAACGCACACAACTGCAAGGAACTCTTCAACATCGTGAAAGAGCTTTCCAACCCCAGCGCAGGAAACAACGACATCACCCCATCGCAAGACCTCTGCAACTCCCTCGCTTCATACTTCCACAACAAGATCACGGACATACACAGCAGCTTCAACAACCAACCAACGCACACCATGACCGAACAACCACCCCCCACCACCACCCTCCACGCCTGGACCCCGATCAGCACCGAAGACACCATCCGCACGATGAACACCATCCACTCCGGATCACCGACCGACCCCTGTCCTCACCACGTCTTCAACAAGGCCGACACTGTCATCGCACCTCACCTGCGGGACATCATCAACACCTCCTTCGACACCGCCACCTTCCCTGAGAGCTGGAAACACGCCGAACTCAGCGCTCTACTCAAGAAACCAACAGCGGACCCCACCGACCTCAAGAATTACCGCCCCATCTCGCTCCTCCCGTTTCCAGCCAAAGTCATCGAGAAGACCGTCAACAAGCAGATGACCGCCTTCCTCGAGACGAACGGATCCCTCGACCCCTCACAGTCCGGCTTCCGAGCCAACCACAGCACCGAGACCGCCCTCATCGCCGCCACCGATGACATCCGAGCCCTGATGGACAATGGAGAAACAGCGGCTCTCATCCTCCTAGACCTCTCCGCGGCATTCGACACGGTCTGCCACCGCACCCTAGTACGGCGCCTCAGCAACACCGGAATCCAGGACAAGGCGCTGGAATGGATCATCTCCTTCCTCGACGGAAGAACACAGAGAGTCCGCCTACCACCGTACAAGTCAGAGGCCTCCGAAGTCATCTGCGGCGTCCCCCAAGGATCATCTCTGAGCCCCACCCTCTTCAACGTCTACATGAGCCCCCTCGCGGCCATTGTACGCAAACACAACCTCAGCATAATCTCCTACGCCGACGACACCCAGCTGATCCTCTCCCTGACCAACAACCCCGCCGCCGCCAGAGCCAACCTGCACGAAGGGATGAAAGAGGTAGCCGAGTGGATGACGACCAGCCGCCTGAAACTGAACTCGGACAAGACGGAGGTCCTCATCCTGGGCTCCTCACCCTCCGCCTGGGACGACTCCTGGTGGCCTCCCGCCCTGGGCACCGCTCCCAAACCGACAGACCATGCACGCAACCTGGGCTTCATCCTGGACTCCTCCCTCTCCATGACCAGGCAAGTCAACAACGTCTCCTCGGCGTGCTTCAACATCCTACGCATGCTACGGAAGATCTTCTGGTGGATCCCCACCGAGACCAGGAAGACCGTCACCCAGGCCCTCGTCACCAGCCGACTGGACTACGGCAACGCCCTCTACGCCGGTACCACCGCCAAGCTCCAGAAGAGACTCCAGCGGATCCAGAACGCCTCAGCCAGACTCATCCTCGACATCCCACGAACCAGCCACATCTCCGGACATCTGAGAGACCTTCACTGGCTCACCGTCAACAAAAGAATCACCTTCCGCCTCCTCACCCACGCACACAAAGCCCTACACGACCAAGGCCCGAGCTACCTCAACAGCCGAGTCAACTTCTACGCTCCCAAACGCCACCTCCGATCAGCCAACCACGCCCTCGCCGCCGTCCCCCGCATCCGAAGAGCGACTACAGGAGGAAGGTCCTTCTCCTACCTGGCCGCCAAGACCTGGAACTCCCTCCCGACCGACCTGCGCCTGACCCAAGACCACCTCTCCTTCAGGAAGAAGCTGAAGACCTGGCTGTTCGAGCAGTAGCGGCACCCCCCCCCCCCCAGCGCCTTGAGACCCGACGGGTATGTAGCGCGCTCTATAAGTGTCAATGATTGATTGATTGATCGGTGGGGCCCATAACACCGCGAGTCACCCACAAAAACACTTCCATCCTCCTTCATGGATCGGTGAGAGTCAATGGAGAGCTGCTGTATCACAGCGGAGTGTCTAAACTAAAACTAGATATTTATACTATTTACACCTGCAGTTTAAATGAGTCTACCATGGTTTTTATTAACAAAACATTTGTTTAGACATGCCACCACTGTGGTCGACGAATCTGCTAGTAAAAAAATAGGCGTAGGAAAACTCAAGACCAGCTTAATTCTCCATTTATCTAATTTTTATTAAAAGCAAATTTAGCATGTCTAAAAGTTTATTCACTTTATTTATTTATTTATTCAAAAACGACATTTAAAGGAATAAGAGATTTATCTCAAACAGTTATTTTCATTTTTTTTCTCGAAAATTCAGAAATAGACATTTTATTTAGATTTCAGAAATGCAAGTATTAGCAAAAGACAGATAGTTCCCAAAATTCATTTTTTTCTCTCTTAACTTCCCTAACTAAACCCTCAACTAAGTGCGTCTCTCATTCAAGGAAAATAGAAAATTATTCAGAGTCTTACATCTCAGGAAAATCAGCATACCAACAACATCTCGGGAGGAAATCGAAAATAAGTTTTTTCCTCAGTAAAACCAGCACTTTTTATACCTTTTTCACTAGCTCTATCTATCTAAAAGAGTAACTTTCAGCATAAATTCAAGTTCTGATTGGACAATTTGGGGTGGATGAGCATCACCTCATCATTACAATATTCATTTATCTTCTGTCAGCTAAATTTTGCTTTGTTTAAGCAATGTGCGGCCTCGTCACGTTCTCAATTAGCAACTTCATGGAATCTTCTCACGTTCAGAACTATTGTGCTCATCCTTTTTGGCAGCCATCTGGACTTCCAGGCCACACCGTCCTTGAAATGCCTTCACTTCAGGCACCAGCAGCTTGCATTCAAACTCGGACTTGGGCTGCGCATGCTCAGTTCATCTTCTATTCGCAGTTTAATAAAACAGCCATGTTTTCACTAGGCCTCACAGGCCAGAATGGGAACTATCATAGAAACAAACACAAACAAACGTTCATTTTGGAAATCTAACCCTTCTGTTTACCTCCCCTTACTAAGGTTCTCCCTATTAGTAGTTACCTAGCGAAATAAGCAACATTTATGCGCAATATGCTCACCTGTCTTCATGTTTTGCCACAAAATACGTAAACAAAAAGCACATTTATGCCGCATTTCATTATCTCAAAGCTGCTTATTAGTTCAGAACACAACAGAATCACATAATTAGTTAATTACGATTGCAACATAAGCTAAATTAGTTCCCACGTATGTCTGTGTAGGTACAACTTTTTATTCTAGGTTGGTTAATTTCACACATCACTCAATTAGTTCAAGTTATGATTATGGAAGTGTGATTTTGCAAGGAGTACACAAAAATGTGTTTCTCCACCTTGCTCCATCACTAGTACATCCCCAAGGTTGTCTGCATTGACTATTGCTGAGGTCCATAAAAATAACTGACTGGGAGAGACCACCACTGCAACTCCCAGGTATCTGTCAAAGTTATGCATTTGGTGTTTCGCTTACATTTGAAAGTTTCTTTCCACCTGAGGCATCACTTTAGAGGCAACACATCTGGGTATTAAAATGGGCACCGCAAGTTGGCCTGGATGGGCATTTATTTCCTCCATCATTTTCCCTATGAGTGAAGGTAAAACAATTCACTTGTATGAGCCACTGACTTTTTAGTCAACCAAATACACATGTCATGCTGTGGGGGCCAGAGATAGCACAACGCAACATGGTGTGGTGTGAACTCCATACTCCCAAGATGGCGGCTGCATCCAAACATAATGATATAGAGACGGCATGTTACAGTATGAAACAAAGTCTAAGCCATAATGGTGTGTTCCCTCCTCTCCCCCAATGGAGACTGTGTTATGTACTTTTCAATGGGAGGAGGGGACAGAGAGTCTGTTCACTGGTGCCTGGTGAGGCAGTAAATCCAAATGGCTGGGCATATGACGTGAGGGAGCGGCACGATCCATGCTGGAGGGTTGGTGGCTGGGCACGGCCAGCCAACAATCACCGTGAACGGGTTTTCAAAAGCAAATACATGTACTGCCTGGGTCAATAATGCCCCAGAATCTTTAGACACCATCATGAGGGAGCCTAGATCACCAGGGGTCACAAGCTGAGCAAGAGGAATCCATGGGGAGAATTGGGTAAATCTCTTATGGTGAAGAAGAGAAATGCCCCAAATACTGACAGCACTTTCACCCCCACAAAAATTGTAATTACACACTACCAAATCTAACACTTAAAACAACACTCCCACCTATCTGCCAGCACTGTCACACCCCTCACACATTAGCCATCTCAAGGTACCAACAACACTCCCAGCAATCTGTCTGCTCGTTCACCCCCGACATATTAGTGTCTAACGCCACCAACAGCGCACCCAGCTATCTGTCAGCGCTTTCAACCCCTCACACATTAGTTGTCTCACACTATCTACAGAACTCCCCGCTATCTGTCAGCACTTTCACACCCCTCACACATTAGCCATCTCACACTACCAAAAGCACTCCCTGCTATTTGTCAGTGCTTTCACACCCCTCACACATTAGCCATCTGTCACCACCAATAGCATTCCCAGGTATCTGTCAGCACTTTCACACCCCTCGCACATTAGCCATCTCACGCTACCAACAGTACTCCCAGGTATCATTAAACACTTTCATACCCCTCGCACATTAGACGTCTCATGCTAACAACACTCCAAGCCATCTGTCAGCACTTTCAGACCCCTCGCATATTACCCATCTCACACTACAACAGCACTCCCACCTATCTGTCAGTACTATCACATCCCTCGCACAATAGCCGTCTCACGGTACCAACAGCACTCCCAGCTATCTGTCTCCACGTTCACCCCCCCCACACACATTAGTGTCTAACGCCACCAACAGCACTCCCAGCTGTCAGTGCTTTCAACCCCTCACACATTAGCTGTCTCACACTATCTACAGCATTCCCCGTCTTGTCAGCACTTTCACACCCCTCACACATTAGCTGTCTCACACTACCAACAGCACTCCCTGCTATTTGTCAGTACTTTCGCACCCCTCACACATTAGCCATCTCACACGAACAATAGCATTCCCAGGTATCTGTCAGCCCTTTCACACCCCTCGCACATTAGCCATCTCACACCACCAATAGCATTCCCAGGTATCTGTCAGCACTTTCACAACCCTCTCACATTAGCCATCTCACACCACCAATAGCATTCCCAGGTATCTCTCAGCACTTTCACACCCCTCGCACATTAGCCATCTCACGCTACCAAGAGTACTCCCTGGTATCTTTAAGCACTTTCATACCCCTCACACATTAGATGTCTCATGTTAACAACACTCCCAGCCATCTGTCAGCACTTTCAGACCCCTCGCATATTAATTATCTCACACTACAACAGCACTCCCACCTATCTGTCAGCACTGTCACACCTCTCGCACATTAGCCATCTCACAGTACCAACAGCACTCCCAGCTATCTGTCTGCACGTTCACCCCCGACACATTAGTGTCTAACGCCACCAACAGAACTCCCAGCTGTCAGCGCTTTCAACCCCTCAGAAATTAGCTGTCTCACACTATCTACAGCACTACCTGCTATCTGTCAGCACTTTCACACCCCTCACACATCAGCTGTCTCACACTACCAAAAGCACTCCCTGCTATTTGTCAGTGCTTTCACACCCTCACACATTAGCCATCTGTCACCACCAATAACATTCACAGGTATCTGTCAGCGCCCCTCACACATTAGCCATCTCACACCAACAATAGCATTCCCAGGTATCTGTCAGCACTTTCACACCCCTCGCACATTAGCCATCTCACACCACCAATAGCATTCCAAGGTATCTGTCAGCACTTTCACACCCCTCGCACATTAGCCATCTCACACCACCAATAGCATTCCCAGGTATCTGTCAGCACTTTCACAACCCTCGCACATTAACCATCTCACACCACCAATAGCATTCCCAGGTATCTGTCAGCACTTTCACACCCCTCGCACATTAGCCATCTCACGCTACCAACAGTACTCCCAGGTATCTTTAAGCACTTTCATACCCCTCACACATTAGATGTCTCATGGTAACAACACTCCCAGCCATCTGTCAGCACTTTCAGACCCCTCGCATATTAATTATCTCACACTACAACAGCACTCCCACCTATCTGTCAGCACTGTCACACTCCTCGCACATTAGCCATCTCACGGTACCAACAGCACTCCGAGCTATCTGTCTGCACGTTTACCCCCGACACATTAGTGTCTAACGCCACCAACAGCACTCCCAGCTGTCTGCGCTTTCAACCCCTCACACATTAGCTGTCTCACACTATCTATAGCACTCCCCGCTATCTGTCAGCACTTTCACACCCCGCACACATTAGCTGTCTCACACTACCAAAAGCACTCCCTGCTATTTGTCAGTACTTTCACACCCCTCGCACATTAGCCATCTCACACCACCAATAGCATTCCCAGGTATCTGTCAGCACTTTCACACCCCTCGCACATTAGCCATCTCACGTCACGCTACCAACAGTACTCCCAGGTATCTTTAAGCACTTTCATACCCCTCGCACATTAGTCGTCTCATGCTAACAACACTCCCAGCCATCTGTCAGCACTTTTAGACCCCTCGCATATTAGCTATCTCACGCTACCAACATCAGCACCAGTTATTTGTTAGCACTTTCACGCCGCTGGCATATTACCCATCTCACACTACAACAGCACTCCCACCTATCTATCAGCGCTTTCACACTTCTCGTACATTTAGCCGTCTCACAGAAACCAACAGCACTCCCACCTATCTGTCAGCACTTTTACACTTCTCACACATGTATCTGTTTCACAGGAACAAACAGCACCCTCAGCTATTTGTCAGTGCTTACACACCCCTCACATATTAGCTGCCTCACACTACCAACAGCACTCCCAGCTATCTGTCAGTGCTTTGACACCTCTCGCACATTAGCCATCTCACGCTACCAACAGCACTCCCATGTGAGAAGTTGGCCTGGTATATAGTTATAGTGGGCACCTTGCACCAGTCCAAACAACCCATATTGATGATTAGGTTTAAGACAACCTTTATTGAAAGCTATTCTAGTGGTAGCTATGGAGAGCAGCATTCAGGCCAAGTCTTGAAGGAGTGTAAAGCAGCTTGGTTTACCTGATTATAACCTCTTGAATGACCAAATGAAAGGGGAACCACACAAGGTATATACAAAATATATGTATTTATTACTAAACACTCTCTACTAACCTCTTTATGAGATTAAAGAGCAAGATACACAATATCAACACACTAGAACGTAAGTAAATAACACAATATACAATGGGCTCCAAGGGAGACCAAACCATGTATTAAGAAAGTGGTATAAGAACCACGACTTGATTAGACACACTGCCTAGAGCACGTGGAATCGCTGGGACCCCAAGAAACCACCCAGGATAGTGACACAGGGGACCCACGGGGGACGCGTGCAGTGTGAGAACACAGCCGCGAGTTCCGCACAATCCTATGGGAAAGTCGCGGTTGGAATTTTAAAGATTAGGGGAGAGGACTTGGAGCAAACCCTTTTAGACTTAGATGGTTCTAAGGCCAGCACCCATATGAGCACTGGAGTACTCGTGTTTCCTCACCCAGGGAAGCTGGGTGCATAGGTGTCAAATGGTGTCAGAAATTTTCGCTGTTTTCATGGTGAGTTGCTGCAAAGCGCTGCTGCCGTGGAAAGGAAAAGTGTCCGGTGTGATCCAAGCCTGGATCGGAGATGTAAAGAACCTGACAGCAGAGGGGACAGTCTGCGTCACTTCAGGGTGACCAGAGGCACGGTAGACCAATGCCCACCATTGTCTGGTGTTTCAGGTGCGATGAGGTGAAGCTTGACTCCGCTGCCACGGGGACCAGGAGACATCCACGATGACCAGAGTCTGCAGGCGAGCTGTCCCATGAAGGATGTCGAGTGCTGGGGGGTCGGTGTCCGGATCTGAGACAGACAAGCCTTGGCAACAGCAACCCACGAGGTGAGAGTAAAAAAGTTTCGGGTGAACAAGCATGTTCCTGATGACTCTCCAAGTGATGGAGAGTCAGGGCACATCTGGAGCAGCCAGGTAAACCTGCTAAAAGTTACAGTACCCTTCTCAGGGACCCACAAGTCAACGGACAAGGGATCTCGAAGGGACCTCGAGGGGAATCACTAAATACCAGCCCTATACTCGAGGAGTGTAGGCCAGTAATCTTCGGTGGGATCACTGCTCGGGGTATGGACTACAAGTAGCCCAAAGCACAGCCTCAGGGATCGCCAAGAAGCATATGCTGCTGCAAATGTGCATGTGTCCAGGGTTTCGGGTTGCACGGTCCCCACGAGGGCTTTGGATCTCAGGTTTGCTGAGAGCACGGATTGGCCTTGGGGAAGCTTGGAACCCCACCTTCTGTGTTGCAAAGTCTTCGGAGGCCTTCAGGAGCTGCGTAGTTGCAAACCGGACAAATGCATCTTTGGTGCCTGCCTTGCAGGGAAGTAACTACTTTACTCCAAGGGAGATTCTTCGGTCATCCAACGAAGTGTAGATAGTTGAAGTTCTGCGATTCTGTAGCAGAGTTTTGTCCAGGTAAATCTAAAGTCCTGTAGTCAGGGGTTCCTTCTTTATACCCAAGGAAGGGGTGGGACAAACTCTGGGGGCCCACCTATGGGAGGGTCAGGATAGAGGGGTGGCTACATCCATATCCTTTGTCCAGTTTCGTGCCAGAGCAGGGGCTGGTGGCCCATGCAACCGGTTTGAGCTGGACAATGCACAGGGACACCAAATTTGCCCCCAGAGCAGACATGAAAGCACACTTGGAGGTCACCCACCCAGCCCTAATACACTAAAGCATGTCTGGGAGGTGGTTACACATCTATGTGACAGGAAACATATTGTCCAGCCTCCCCTATCGGAGTTTAGTCCAGCAGCAGGAGGGCAGATGCGTGTCTGTGGCTGGTATTATTCCAAGGTGTTTGACATGAAACACAACATGTTTCCTTGCAGCCATTTCAAAGTTAGCGAGGTTATAATGCACTTAAGAATATATGGTATGGCTGCATCACAGAACAACCTTGGAGGATAGATTCCGAAGTCTGCAGAGGGGCCCTGCTCATGCATGGGCACCCTCTCACACAAAACCCAGCACCCTGCCTTCAGGATTGATAAGGCCTGCCCTAGGGGTGACTAATAGGTTTATATGTGCAGTGATATAAGGTAGATTTAGGGAACCTATATCTAAGTAAGGGGTGCATACACCACCTTACACAGGCTGCTGTAGCAGACCTGTTGTATCATTTTGAATGGTCTCTCATGGGTGGCATAATACATGCTGCAGCCCGGGAGAGGCCTCTGGGGTACCTATGCCCTGGGTACATAGGATACCATATACTAGGGACTTATAAGCGTACCCCAGAATCCAATCTGTGGTGTACTTAAAGTACATGCAATCATTTTAGAGAGGAAGCAGCTAGGCTGATGTCCTGGCTAGCAGGGCCCCAGCCAGACTAAAGTTGAAAAACAGTGAAACAACAGCAAAAAGTGGGGGTAACTATAAGAAGCAGATCCTACTCTCCTACATCCCAGCTATCTGTCAGCACTTTCACTCCGCTGGCACATTACCCATCTCATACTACAACAGCACTCCCACCTATCTGTCAGCACTTTCACACTTCTTGCACATTAGCCGTCTCACTCTATCTACAGCACTCTCACTCCCCTCACAGAATTATTTCCATGGTGCTGCACATACTAATACATTAAATGCAAGTGCCCCATCACATGCATGATGCCTCATGTAATAAAAACATTCCAGGCACAGCAGGTTGGATGTAACATGTTCATTCACTGGGTCGCTCATCTCAGTGTCCTTTCATGATGCAAGAGGGGTCTGCGCTGCTCGGGCCAATGAGCTACCAAGAGGCTGAACCCCCCACGCGTCCGCTCCTTGCAACTCCTGCATACAGCCCTGAGAACTCTGGAAGTGTGTGAGTTTGAATGTCAAGGCTGGGGATAAATACAAGGGTATCAAACATTGTTTTTAGATTCACTGAAAGAGCGGTCAAGAGGCGTCATGACCCCCCACTCCCTTTAGCAGCCTGAGCGGGGGTGGGAGCCCCTGGATAGTTCTGTGTAACATACATCACTTAAATTGATGTTTACTTTGATGACCTATGACAAACAGCTTTCTGGCTAGAACCTCATAAAATCTACAGTAGCAGAACATTATGATGGAGCTGGGGGTTTGTGGGACAAGAGACCACATTAGGGAGGGAGAGGAGGCTGGACAGATGGGCGGAATGAAGGATGGATGGATGGGTGGCTGCTGGCTGGATTGATGGAGCAAGTGGTAGATAGATGGACAAATGGAAAAAAGATGGAGAGTATGATGAAAGAATGATGAAGAAAATGATTATATTGTGATGGCCGGTGGGTGGGTGATGGGGACAATAGGGAAGAACGAAGGTGTAAAAAGATAGACAGGAAAAATTATAAATTGCAAGAAGGATGGAAAGATGAATAGAAAATGATATAAAGAAGGAAAGAAGGCTGGATGGATGACTGGATGGATGGAAAACATTAGAAGGAAGAAGAAAGAATTCAGTTTGAAGAAAGTAAGAAAAGAAAAATTGAAACCACTAGAACAAATGCTGGGCTTGTTTGCATCACTCAGTACTATTTTGAACACGGTTCGAAAATGAGGGGGGGGTATTTTATTTTTCTGGCGACTCGCTTTATTTGCACTGTCAAGCTTAAAAATATAAGGAGGGTGTGGCCAAGATGGCGACTGAGTAGGACGTACCTGCTCGTCGCTCCGTCCCGCTGACAAGGCCTGTAGCTTAAGCATCGACTATCTGGACTGAAAGGGGTCCTAGGCCTCTGCCTTTCCTTCTGAAGATCTGGCGGCGCCCCGGAGCCGGTGCGACTTGGAGAAGAGCGGTCACGGCCAGGGTTCTTGTGTCCTGGCTGGCCGCCCGCCTGCAGAGCTGTGAGAGGAGGTGTGGCCGTCTACTACAGGCCCTGGACATGAGCCCCAGGCAGGAGAGCGGCCTGCAGCAGTGACGAGTAGCCAGAGGACGTGGCTGAGACCGTCCGTGATCCAAGACCCGTCCCTGCGGATAAGTGGAGGAGAGGCTGGTGCAGCACTCCCCAGACTGACATTGTGGGCATCTGAGCCGAGTGCACGAGCCCCGCACCCAGGGGAGTGAGTGTTCCAGTGGCCGTACGGCCCCTGTGGGCAGATCTCCTGCCCCCTGTGGGCAGCTTTGAGGGGAGAGGCTAGTGGCATCCCCCGGTAGGTGCTTGGTGAAGAAAGGGGGGGGCGGCCAACACCCCGACTGGCTCAGACATTACACTGAGACAGGTCGACGGTGGGGACTGCCCTCAGAAACTGAGACACGAGGCCCTGTGGAGGCGAGCAAGGGGGTTGAGGGAGCTACAGCCTTTTGGCCCGCTCCCACATGGTAATTCCTACACCCCTGTTCTCGCGGCAATACAGAGAGGTGAGGGGGCATCATTTCTCTCTATACCCGAGCGAGAAGCCAAACTTGCGGCCTGTAATCGGACCTAGCATGAAACAAGAAGCGCCATACAAAGATCCCACCGGGCTTCCTCCACACTGACGTGATCAACTGACTGGCCTATCGAGCCCGCATCGTCTTCCCGGGATGCAGAGTGGGCTAGGACTTTTCCCCATCACCTGTAACAGGGGCAGGAGCTGGCACCTGGGTGCTAAGCCGCACAGGCTGGGATCCTATCAGACGAGCCAGCATCACAGTTTTCCACTGGCTTTTGCTGTCAGGGCCGGGGCAGGTTCTGCGGGTGAATACATATGCACTAGGGCACGGACCAGGCAGGGCACTGTGACCCCAGGCAGAGGGAAGATACAGGACGCACTGGGGATCTCAAATCTAGACCTCCATCTATCGCAAGGACCCCACACTCCCTGCCATGGCCACTGGTAAGGGAAAAAAAGACCGCTCAGTTAAGGATCTCCTCATGAAAACGCCCTCCTCCAGCACAGTACCACAGGCATCCCTCCCAGGGGCAGCAACAGGCATAGATGAAGGAGAAGTCGAAGCCCCCATCACCCGCTCCTTTCCGGAAACACTGTTTGTCTCCTTAAAAGATGATTTACAAACAATCAAAAAGGAGCTGGCACGAGAACTCAGAGAGAACGCAAAGACTTTGACTCGCTCGGAGACAGGGTGGACATGCTGGAAACGCAAAGGACTACCCGTGATGAGGAGAAGGTTTAACTCCAACAAGAGATTCTTTGACTCAGAGACCAACACCGAGACCCACAGGCACATGCCGAGGATTTAGAAAACCGCTCCCGGAGGAACAACATACGCAATCAAGGTATCCTGCATGGAGTGGAGGGACAAGACATCGCTGGGTTTATGGAGGAACTATTTCCCTCTATCCTAGGAGCTTCACCAGACCAGAAAATCAAACTGGACCGCACAGATTAAGCAGGACCGAGAAGACCCCTCCCAGCTCCCCCAGCTCATATCCTCACATGTGTACCTGATTTCCAGCTCAAGAAATGTCTCCTCCTCAAGGCAAGAGACAATCATCCAATCGAGACCTGCGGTCACCGCCCCCTTCTATATCAGGACCTTGCAGCCTCTACTTTGCTAAAAAAAAAGGGGAGAGTTCAGGCCAATTACAACCCATCTACTGTCTATCAAGGTCCCATATTCCTGGGGTCATGCCTTCCGGCTTATATTCCAATGGGAGGGAAAGATCCATCAGATCCGCTCATTAAAGGAGGCCCGGCAACTGCTGAATCTGATGAAGACTCCCCCGGGGACTCCTCCTCGGCTGTCACCCGAGACAGAGATCCCAAATTTCATAGATGGCAGACAGCGGTCGCTTGCCAGCCTGCCTTCTCCCGGACCTGGAGACAATGGCAAGAGAGAGGAGGGCAGGTCTGGCCTCCGTGGGAGAAGATGCTCACCGCACAGTATAAAAGAAATAGCATTCTATCACAGACACACTGCGAGGGACTGGCATGGGGCCCTGGCGGTCCTTTTATTTATTTATTTTGATCTCCTCGTCCTTTTGGAGGGGAGGGGCCCGGGCGGCGAGATGGGACTTGCTGACATCTTTTCACCCTCTCTCCTGGGTCAAACCACCCAGGACTTTGACAAAACCGTTTTTCAATCACTGTTACTTGTTTGTAGTAGTGTAATGGGGTTGTACGGTACTCCTCCCTCCCCAGATACACATGATTCTAACCCCCTGTCTCTCCGAAATGCTGTGTCACCAGCCCTCAGCACCCCCCTGGTTAAAACGTAAGCAGTCATTGCTGTTTTACCCCACAGGCAAGCTCTGCACCACTACCCCCACAGGCCTACGAGAGGACCCAACCTCTCAAGATAGTCACATTGAATGTAAAGGGCCTCAACAACCTAGTCAAAAGGCAGGCTATACTCCCATATCTCGAAAATACTGAGATACATATGTGTCTCCTCCAGGAGACACATCTTGTCGCTGGGGACACACACAGACTGCACTCCAAGTCATTCCCTGAACATCTATTTTCCTTCCATACCACTTAAACGGCAGGGGTGCCCATCCTTATTTCATCTAAGTTCACAGGACGGATTGGCCCCAAACAGGCAGAGCTCAAGGGAAGATTGCTGCCCCACACCTTTCAGAAAGGTTCCCACAATCTCACCACTAATCAATCAATCAATCATAGCATTTATAAAGTGCACTACATACCCGTGAGGGTCTCAAGGCGCTAGGGGGGGATGCTGCTACTGTTCGAAGAGCCAGTTCTTGAGGAGTCTCCTGAAGGTTAGGAGGTCTTCGGTCCACCGCAGGCGGATGGGGAGGGTGTTCCATGTCTTGGCGGTGAGGTGGGAGAATGATCTGGTGCCAGCGGTCACTCTTCGGATGCGGGGGACGGTGGCGAGGGCGCTGTCTGCGGAGCGGAGCTGGCGAGTGGGGGTGTGGAGGCTGAGTAGGCTGTTGAGGTACGCTGGTCCGGTGTTGTGGAGTGCCTTGTGTGCGTTGGTGAGGAGTTTGAAGGTTATCCTCTTGTTGATGGGGAGCCAGTGCAGGTCTCCCAGATGGGGTGTGATGTGGCTGCGGCGAGGGATGTCGAGGATCAGGAGTGCGGAGGCGTTCTAGATGCGTTGGAGCCCTTTCAGGAGTTTGGCCGGGGATCCTGCGTAGAATGCGTTGCCGTAGTCCAATCTACTGCTGACGAGGGCCCGTGTGACCGTCCTTCTAGTCTCAGTGGGGATCCACTTGAAGATCCTGTGAAGCATGCGGAGGGTGTTGAAGCAGGCAACGGCGCTGACCTGCTTCGTCATGGAGAGGGTGGAGCCGAGGATGACCCCTAGGTTGCTTGCATGGTTGGTGGGTGTAGGGGGTTCTCCCAGTGCGGTCGGCCACCAGGAGTCGTCCCAGGCCGAGGGGGTGGACCCGAGGATGAGGACCTCCATCTTGTCTGAGTTCAGCTTCAGTCGGCTGTTTCTCATCCAATCAGCCATGGCCTTCTTTCCTTCGTGGAGGTTGGTTTTGGCGGTGTGAGGGTCTGCGGGGAGGGAGAGGATCAGCTGGGTGTCATTGGCATAGGAGATGATGTTGAGGTCGTGCCGCCGTGCGACGTGGGTGAGCGGTGCCATGTAGACGTCGAATAACGTTGGGCTGAGGAATGAGCCTTGGAGTATGCCGCAGATGATCTTGGTGGCTTCAGAGCGGAAGGGGGGGAGGCGGACGCTCTGTGTTCTGCCGGAGAGGACGGAGGTGGTCCAGTCCAGGGCCTTCTCTTGGATTCCGGCATCATGGAGCCATGTTTGTAGTGTGTGATGGCATATGGTGTCGAAGGCGGCTGACAGGTCCAGGAGGATGAGGGCCACGTTTTCTCTGTTGTCAAGCAGGGTCCTGATGTCATCGATGGCGGCGATGAGGGCCCTTTCGGTGCTGTGGTTGCTGTGGAATTCGGACTGGGACGGGTCCAGGATGCTGTTCTCCACAAGGAAGCTGGTCAGTTGTTTGTTGACGGCCTTTTCGATGACCTTTGCTGGGAACATGAGCAGGGAGATAGGTCGGAAGTTCTTGAGGTCCTTGTGGTTCGCCTTGGGTTTCTTGAGTAAGGCGTTGATCTCTGTGTGCTTCCAGCTCTCTGGGAAGGTCGCTGTCTTGAGGGATATGTTGATGGTTTTCCGGAGATGGGGTGCGATGGTGCTGCTGGCTATGTTGAAGATGTGGTGTGGGCAGGGGTCTTCCGGGGATCCGGAGTGGATGGTGTTCATGATCTTGATGGTGTCGTCGTCGTTGATGTTGGTCCAGGTGAGCAGGCAGTTGGTGAGGGTGGTGGTCGTGGGAGCGGGGGTCTTAGCAGTTGCTGGGATGGTGACGGTGTTGGAGCTGTTGTGGATGTCTGCGATCTTGCGATGGAAGAAGGTGGCCAGCGAGTCGCACAGGTCTTGTGACGGTGGGATGTCGTTGGTGTTGGCGCTGGGGTTGGAGAGTTACTTTACGATGTTGAAGAGCTGTTTGCTGTTGTGTGCGTTGTCGTCGGGGGCGTGGCTACCAGCCAACCGTGGTGGATGTGAGATGACTCGGCTCCGTCTAAACGCCCTGTAAATTAGCAATTTATCCTATGCGAACTGCTACTAAACCCCCTGAATTTTCACCCACAAGAAGAGGAGAAGGTCCGGGCGCGGAACGGCAGTTCCCACGGGCTCTGACTGCAGCGGTTAACAGCTCCAGGCTTCCAATAGCGAGAGGCCTACTGACGCGACAAGCACGCCGGAGACCACGGCCCACAGTGAAAGGCCAAGCCGAGCACGGCCGACTTCCGGGCGGCAGCGCTTGGCTTCCGGGAACCGCCCGAGACTCAGAGGCTGGCGGCTGAGTGCATCGGAGACAGAGCGGTCCACGAACGGTGCCCGCCGCTGGGTCAATCACCACCTGCTGCAACGGGAGCCGAGGAGGAGATACACTCTTGCTGCGGAGCAGATCGCGGCGAACACCGGGAGTGGAGTCAGAGGGCGGGTGCCTGCTGCAAAATGCGCCCACTGACCGGGTCCTCGGGCCCGGTATAGGATACATCGGCAAAGCCCTGTTACCCGCTGGCGGACACCGCCGAGGCGCTTTGAGACCCCATGGGGGGTGCAGCTCTCCTCTGACGCCGGTAAGTGATTGGCCGCCATTTTGTGGATGACGTATTGGGCGTAGGAGTGGGCATGACTGCGGCCTGGAGTCTCGAGGCCCTGGGAACGAAACGGGCTGTGGTGCACTGCGGAACCGCTCTGTAAGTGTCCTTCCCGACCATAGATACCCCGCTAGAGGCCCCTGAAAGTGTAGTCCCTGTGGTGGACGTGTGAAAAGGGCAGATGGACTGTGTGCGGCACCATAACAGGCCAATTATACACGGCTGATCGGAATACAGAGGGAGGCAGGGCCCTACAGGTGATAGGCGACACGGGAGTGCTTCGACGTGCTAGAGAGGGTCCCGTATGGGATCCAGTACCAGTAGAACTATGGTCCGTAACAAGGGCGGGCGACCGGACCCTGCGGTGCACGCCACGTTGCGCTCTGCCGGCTCCGAGGACCCCCTGGCATCCTCCAACAACGAAGTAATCCCGCCAACAGGTATGGAATCGCAAGAGGCAAAACTGGACCTGATCCTAACCGAAATTAGGGCATCGAGAGAAGCTCTGGAATCTCGAATGGACACGATGTCCACCGGATTGTCCCTTTTGAAGGCCGATCACAGCAAATTGGCAGAAAAGGTCACCGAACATAAACTGGCCCTAGATGACTTGATACCACAGTCGACGGAACACTCTACGAAAATTGAGGCGCTAAAGCGGCAGATGAAAGGGCTACGGGACAGAGTGGATGGCGCAGAGGGGCGCTCGCGCCGCAACAATGTTCGCCTCTTAGGCGTGCCGGAACACAGCAAGGGAACTAACCCGACGCAGTTTGTAAAGGACTGGCTTAAATCGGTTGTGGCTTCCGAGGACCTCACCCCGTTATTTAGTGTGGAGCGCGCACACAGGTTACCCCCAAGGCCGCCCAAACCGGGAGCTCCTCCGCGCCCGCTGATAGCTCGAATTCTGCATTACAAAGACAGGGACGCAGTCCTCAAGGCAGCAAGGGAGAAGGCTCTGTTACGCTATGAAAATAAGACGGTGTCGATCTACCCGGACTTCACCCCGGCTGTACAGAAAGCCAGATCCTCCTTCTTAGGCGTACAACGCACTCTATGAGAACGCAACTTGAATAATGCCCTGTTCTTCCCGGTACATCTTAAAGTTATCCATGCTCACAAAACCTACTTCTTCGACACGCCGGAAGAAGCGTCGGAATGGATCGAAGTGGTGCTTTCATCGGGATTATCGCCAGACCCTCTGGAACACATGATGGGAGAGGACACGGCTGGAGTCTCGGATCCGCGGCAAAGCCCACGAGATGCAGTAGACAAAGACTCTGGCGCGAGTGGAGCCCACACAACGACGAGGGAGAGGGGTGCCCAGGAAACGGTGCCACTGACGACGGACGCTTTGGTGGCTCAAGATGCCAGAACCGGAGCCGCAACGACCAGCAAAGACAGTTCGCACACGCTGGCCTCTGAATCAGACACTAGCTTACAATTGTTTCCGCGCATCACAGTGCAGATGGCGAACGAATTCTGAAGTACTGAC
This sequence comes from Lissotriton helveticus, assembly GCF_964261635.1. NCBI lineage: Eukaryota > Metazoa > Chordata > Amphibia > Caudata > Salamandridae > Lissotriton > Lissotriton helveticus. The sequence goes on along the minus strand of NC_136059.1, from coordinate 167,887,367 downwards.
TGTGAAACCGGCAGGGTGGTAATGTATATACATGCATAAAGGAATGATTGTGAAGGGGATGCATAGCAAGGGCTACATGTAGCTAACAGGGCAAAATGTACAGAGACTTTTGTTAACAGATTCTGAGTAGGAAAGTAGGGGTGCACCCCCCCCCCCCCTGGCAACGGCACAATGGTTTTGAGTGTTTACCCCTGTTGGGTATCGACGTTTGGTCCCAGAAAGTTGGGAGGAAGGGACCTTAAAGTTGGGAAGTTAAGCACTGAGGCAACGCACATTATGCATCACACATCACCACATGTACTACAGGACAAGGCGGAATCACACGATAAACGCACACATAGCCATGGCAACAACTAACACTTACAAACTCTGCACGTGGAATGGGAGAGGTTTGGGTTCAGTGCATAAGAGACACAGGGTACTGGCTCAACTGCACAGGCGCAAAGTGGAAATAGCATGTATACAGGAGACCCACTTAAACAGCGCTGAGGGCTCCAAAATGGCCAGGAAATGGAAAGGTCAGTTCTATGCAACCGATTACTCAGCGTTCTCCCGAGGGGCAGCCATTTGGATAAAAAACACAGTCCCCTTTAAAACACTGGAACACCGAACAGACTGAGAGGGGAGATACGTGTTTGTGAAGGGGTTACTAGACGGCTCTCTGGTGGTACTCGGTAGCCTCTATGCTCCCAACACAGAGCAGTCTAAATTCTTCGATAATATCAGCAAGGTGCTGTCATATTGGGCGGAGCATGCATGGATTTTGGGTGGGGACTGTAATGCGGTATTAGACCTGTATCTGGATAGGTCCCATCCTCCCTTAAATGCGACAGAGAGTAAGAAACAAGCGGAAGCACTGTCGCGCTGGGCGGTTGGGTGGGGTCTGGCGGATGCGTGGCATAGCAAATATGCAAATCACAAAGAATACACGTTCTACTCCCCACCGCATAAACTGCACACAAGAATAGACCGTTTCCTTTGCTCTACTACATTGTCAGGTTCGATTGACTCAATTATGCACATGGGCAAGACACTGTCGGACCATAACCCGGTGGAGATGGTGATACACTGGGGGAGGCTTCCTACTCTGATCCCGACCTGGCGCTTATCCCCCGCACTGCTGGAGGATCAAGTCTTCAGGGCAACAGTGTCGGACGCCATTACGAAATATTTTGAGGAAAACACGAACACAGCTGGGTCCTGCCAAATTGAATGGGATGCCTTTAAGGTGACCATACGTGGCGTAGCGATGAGTACAAAGGTGGGCGTTAAATTTTCAGTGTTAGAGAGGCTCAAAACAGTGGAGGGTACATTGTCCATGCTAGAAAATGAGGCGGCGGGTGCACAGGGCGGCCTCACACAACTTCAAGAAACACACATACAACATGCAGAATTACTGGAGGAGCTGCGCGTAATAGACTACAGAGAATACACATATAGACAATATAAACAGGCGGATAGGTCTGGTCCACTATTGGCTCGCCTAGTGCGCAACACCCCGCCGGTTGCCCCAATAGTTGAAGTGAGGGATGGGTCGAGAGTGGTAGTGCAAACACAACTAGAAATTAACAAGGCGTTCAAAGACTATTACACTGCATTATATGGCCCGCATGTACCCCTGGCGACCACGGCTCTGAAGTCATTTCTGACGGACGTTGACATTCCACGACTCACGGCTGCGCAGCGGGACGACCTAGCACATAATATAACTATAGCTGAAATTAGGCAGTCTATCAAAGGGCTGCCACGAAGCAAAGCGCCGGGGACGGACGGCCTGCCAGCTGAGTTTTACCTCACGGTCATTGATATCCTGACCCCACACTTACATAAGCTATATAACACATCGATGGAGTCTCGCGCTCTGCCTCCCACAACCCTACAGGCCTTAATAGTCTCCCTCCTGAAGCCTGGCAGGAACGCGCTGCAGCTTGAGAATTATAGACCCTTATCACTGCTGAATACGGACTGCAAGATCTTTAGCAAGATTTTGGCAACTCGCATATCCCAATATGTTCCGACCCTAATACACCCAGATCAATGTGGCTTTGTGCCAGGTAGGAGCACGGCTCTGAATCTTCGACGGCTGAGCCAATTACTGACGCTGGAGGGCACAAGGCACGATAAAGAGGGGTGCATCTCCCTGGATTTAAGGCAGGCCTTTGATTCCCTATGATGGAATTATATGGTGGCGATACTGGGCAAATTTGGCATCCCACAGGAATACATCAACTGGGTAACGGTGCTGTACCTTCACCCCACAGCACGTGTCCGAACTAACAGATGTATCTCCGAACAAATTGAAACAATGAAGGGTACACGGCAGGGATGCCCACTATCGCCGTTGCTATTTATACTCGCCCTGGAGCCTTTATTAATTAAAGTCCGTACGTTAGCGGGTGCAAAAGGGATACAGAGAAACGCAGTGCCCCATGTTATATCGGCTTACGCCGATGACATCATATTATACGTCAATGACATGTCGGCAGATCTGGCCCCGCTTCCCACAATATTTAATACCTTCCGGGACATTTCGGGACTAGGGATAAATGACTCGAAGTCTTATGGCTTCTGCTTTAACACCCCATTGGACGACACATACATAGAGTTTGCGCCACACCATTTCCAGGTGGCGTCCACGACTTTCAAGTATTTAGGGATACAGGTGTACCGGAACGCCCGTGACCGCCTGGACGGTAACCTGGGTAAGGCGATTACTGCACTCAAAACGCAAATACAATTTTGGAACACACTGCCCCTGTCGATAGCTGGGAAGGTGGCAATTGCAAAGATGGTGGTACTACCTAGATTGCTGTACTTCTTCACAAACCTACCCCTACTGGTCCCGATGGGTTTTTTCAAGACTATAAACACGTTGCTAACGGAACTGATCTGAGGTGCAGGTAGACGACGCATAAGTATGGCTAAGTTGCAACTACCCGCAGACAAGGGCGGCATGGGAGCACCAGATATGATTGCATATGGTTATGCTTGTCAGCTCCAGTGGTTAGCCTACTGGTTAGCAGGGCGCAACCTACATGAAATAGGTATGACGGAGGTAGACAAGGACAGGGGCACTATACACAGGCTACTGCTGCCAAACGCTAGGCTGCCGACCAAGCACCATACCTCCTGCGACTAGCTATCAAGTGCTGGAAAAAAGCGGTTCAATACACTAACGCTACATCGTCCTATGCCCCCACTCTACCCCTGCTGGGACTTCCACTGGGAAACGGTATATTATCGGCACTAAAACTCAGGACTTGGCAGCAAGCAGGGGTCCTACAAGTGGGAGATTTATTTGCGGAAAACGCTCTCATGACCCACGCGAACTTTGCGCGGCAGCATCACACCCCCGACACATTATTCCTGCTACACGCACAGGTTACACAATACATAACTTCGACCTGGGCGCGGGATGGGATGGAGCCTCGCGCGAACCCGCTCCTCACAATGCAGTACTTGATGGGGACGGGCAGCCACCTGACGAAATGGCTGACGGCCGGCATCCGAAATGGTAGAGCGATCACACTACAGCCCACACGGGAAAGATGGGAAGGTGATGTGGGCCAGGTAATTGGAGATAAGGATTGGGAAAAGATAATCAGGTTTCCAAAGAGGGTGTCACGCAACCCCAAATTCATTCAATTGATGGTCATGCACAGAGCATATCTCACCCCCCACAAATTGCATGTCATGTTCCCAGACGCAGCGAGTACATGCCCTAGGTGCAGAGCGGACGATGCCGGACTGTTACATATGTTATGGGATTGCCCGAGGCTTGGCTATTATTGGGCAACAATCCATAAAACTTTAGAGGCTGTTGCTCCGGGTAGGCCTTACGCATCACCGCTGTACAGCTTGTTAGGAGTAGGCCATAAAGAAAAGAAAAGGAGCGCAGCTACCCATTTCGTTGATCTGGCATTGCTGCTTGGAAAACGGTTGATAACAATGCGCTGGAAGTCGGCAAGGCCTCCGGATGTGGAGGGATGGCATAATGAGATGATGCGATGGGGGAGGGCAGAAGGGATGGAAATAAGGAAGGAGGAACGAAGAGGACAGCGGAAAACGCACATCTCACTGGAGTGGGACGCTACGATGGCGGACTTTGATGTATGTGCTGACTCATTCCGAGACTAGTGTTGCACGGCACTGGCCTGCCCGCTATAAGATATGGCATTATGTTGTGGTATTGTCCACATGATACACAGGGAGAGTCGTGGCAAAGCGAGCCTAAACGAGGGAAGTGTCCATATGAGAGTCACCACGTCAGCAGAAAGAACAGAGAGAACAGAGATGTTTTTCATGTAGTACACACTACGCAGTTGTATGGCAATGTTTTGAATTTTGAATTTGTCTTGTGGATAACAATATGTGCGAAACGGAAAGTGCTAAAGGGGAATGGGTGGGGGGGAGTTGCAAACGAAAGGGTGTTTTCTAAAAAGTAAAATGGAAGATAAGTTTTCAACTATACAGTCCGAAGTGTAACTTTGCAAACTATGTTCAACGGTGACAATATGACTGTATGTCTGTAGCAATGATTAGCTGAAATAAAGAAATAAAAAATAAAAAAGTGTGGGTTATCGTCTAGGCGGTCTTTGAAGGAGGTCCTTTTGGCAGATCTGATGAGATGGTGGTGTCTGCGTGTGGTGTTCCTGTGGGCTGTGTAGCTTTCCGGTGTTCGTTCACAGATCCAGTTTTTTCCGAGTTTTCGGCAGGTTCACTTGGAGGCCTGGAGGTCTTCGGTGAACCTGCTGGCTCTCTTGCTGGTGTGGGAGTTGAGGGGCTTCTTGAGCGGGGCGAGGGTGCTGGCGCAGTTGTCGATCCATTGACTGAGGCTGCTGTCTGCGGCGTCGGGGTCGGTCGGGTCTGCAGGTGGGCTCTGGGTGAGGGGGGTGGTTAGCCGGTCCTCGGTGACCTTGCTCCAGTAGCGGCGAGGCATCTGCTGGGTGCCGTGGTGTGTGGTGGGTTTCCGGAAGGTGAAGTGGATGCAGCGGTGGTCGGTCCAGTGGAGTTCGGTCATGCGGTTGATGAAGACGTGGGAGCATGCTGAGAAGATGGGGTCAAGCGTGTGGCCGGCGAAGTGGATGGGAGTTGTCTGAGTCCGAGGTTGGTGAGGTTATTGATCAGGGTGGAAGAGTTGGAGTCGTTGTTGTTCTCGTGGTGGACGTTCAGGTCCCCGAGGAGGATGTAGTCCGTGGAGGCGAGGGCGTGTGTGCTAATGAAGACGGCAATGGAGTTGCTGAACTGCGATCGGGGTCCGGAGGGTCTGTAGATGAGGGTTCCTCTGAGGGTAGTGTTGGGATCGGTGTGGATCTGGAAGTGCAGGTGTTTGGCGGTGCAGAGGGTGTCATCGGTGTCTGTCAAGATTTTGAGGGTGTTTCTGTGGACGATAGCAATTCCTCCTCCTACTCCGTTGGTGTAGTCCTTGCGGGTGATCTTGTAGCCTTCCGGAATGGCAATGGTGATGTTGGGTGCCGAGGAGGGGTTCAGCCAGGTCTCTGTCTGGGGCGTTGGTGTCGAGTAGGTGCCAGAGTTCGACGGCGTGTTTGCGGGCGGAGCTGGTGTTGAGCAGGATGCATCTGAGGAAGTTGGGTTCTTTGGTAGGTGGGTGGGCGGGCCGGATGCTGGTGAAGCTGCAGTTCCGGCAGGTGAAGGTTCCTTTGATGCGCTTCGGGCGGCCAGGCAACAGGTGCGTGATCGTCCGGCGTTGAGTGGATGGAGGGTGCCGGAGTCGTAGCAGAGGCAGGCGTTGTGGCGTTCGCGGGGGCCATAGGCTCAGTGTATGCTCTAAATGAGGGGCAGGAGGGGTTCGTACACAGGACAGTTCTAGAGATATTCAGATCACCTGATTAGATGCTGTTAATGGGGGAAGACCTTAATCTGGCCTACGATAACAAGACTGACAGATCGGCCCAAAAGCAGGGTCAGTCGGGAGCTTTCATGGAAGAGGGTAAACGGACGCTCCGTGAGACTGGACTGATCGACGTGTGGAGGACCTTCCACCCCACAGATAGAGTACACCTTTTATTCCCACTCCCACAAGACCTATGCTAGGATCGGTTACTTCTTGGCCATTGAAAAGGTCATATCCCAGGGCCAACAGACAGACATACTAGCCCGCTCACTATCAGACCCCTCCACAGTGTGTTTGACTCTTGCACTCCCAGGCACTTGCCAAATGCCCTGATCCCGGCACCTTAAAGACACCATGCTGTACCACCTGGAGGTAGTGGAGCAAATTATAAGAGTGCTTACTGATTATTTAGCTGTGACTGGCAATATTTAAACACCCATATCCCATGGGATACCCTAAAAAGCGGTTGTCATTGGGAATGACGATTCTCCAATTATTATGAAGAGAGGATCTTGATTTCATTAAAGACATACGGAGGCTAACATTATGCAAATACTTTTATTTGCTGCCCAACATGCAGCCCTTTAAAGAATGTTATTACATCACAATAAACAGACCATTAACATCATGACAAGTAAGCTGTGCAGGCTCCCATCTTCCTCGTGGGCTGCGATGACACAGGAGTACAATATTGAAGTTCCAGTAAATCGGTTAATCCTTAACACTGTTATCTGAGAAGGGACAATAAAACACTGTATAGTGAAAGGTAAAAAGACAGAGTAAAGTTGAAGGCAAAAGCAGAAAGTGCAATAATAGAATATTAAATATAAACATTACCGGACCCAAACCTCTCAGGTGAGGAGGGTGGGCTAATGTTAGCCTCCGTATGTCTTTAATGAAATCAAGATTCTCTCTTCATAATAATTGGAGAATCGTCATTTCATTACAAGACCGGAGGCTTCTATTATGCATGTTTAAAGCCATGCAAAGCTGCACTGCTAACATGCTCTATTGGTCTTGATGGAGCGAGATAGAAAACAGAAATCTGTTTAAACTCGTGAAGTCACACTTCCATAACATAAATAATATTATTAACGTTTTATGGTGTGTTTTGCTAACACAACCTAGATTAAACTTTACACATGGGGTTGGTAACACGTGTGCTCATAAACGTACATAAATGTTGCATCTTTTGTTCGTACAAAAATAATAAATTAATTTGTCGTTTTGTCATTACTAAACTGCAGCAGATTTAAAAGAGCATGTGCATATTTTGCTTTCCTTGTCCATGTGATGTCATTTCTACTATTCTAGGTGCACATAAGGTTTTTATGGATTCATGAAGACTGGTAGATATAAAATGCTGCTTATTTGTTGCTTGGTGCTAGGTAACATTAGACTAATTGGGTGGATTAATTAATTAGTAAACGAAGGGTGGAAACAGAATAAACAATATTTCTTACATTAATACTTTTCTTGTGTTTGTTTTATACTAGAAAAATAAGTTGCCTGCTTTTGGGCCTAGTTTGCTCGAGTTTGCTAAACGATGAATTTAATTCTGCAAGGAGCACAAGATGTCTCTGAGAAAGAAAAAGTTTTCCATCAAAATTGCATTCATTCAGCAAAGATGATGTGTTGTCATCATTCTGTCGGACGTGGCCAAGGTCAGAAACTGGTAGAAAAGAACTTTGTTAACTTGGCATCCGCGGAAGTGCAATGGAGTCAGTATGAACTCTTGTTTAAATTGTTGCAAACCAAGGAAGCTTTGGAACTCGTACAAGAAAGACAATGGTCCCAAAGAATATGACCGAATGGAAGTTTTGAAATGTAGGTGACATGTCACTTGTCACCCTTCGTCCAATGAGACATCGTCTTTTGCAGAAAATTTTCCTTTACTTAGATTAGCTAGCATAGAAAGGTATAAAAAGTCCATGCCCTGGGGATGGGCTGGCTGCTGCTTTCTGACTTTCCGATGAGGGTGTCGTGCTGATGAACTTTGCGTGGAGCACGTAAGAATCCTCAAAGAACTTTACTTTATTTCCTTTTATTTAGCTCAGTTAGGGATTTAGGATTTTTAGAAATGCTAAACTTATATTTCCTTGCTTAAACTGTATTTTCTTATGATACTTTGCAAATATGCTTACTATAATACTAATAAAATTACATTTATAAAACTATATTTTGAATTATCTACAATTAGTTAATAAAATCTTACTTTTGAAACAAGCTGGTCTTGGTTATTCAGAAGCACAGGTTACTGTTAGCTAGATGCCATCGCCATGGTGGTCATTTAAATAGTTAGGGTTTTGTTCAAATGACGTCAACTTTTACCGCGGTTGAATATAATGTGTATATAGGTTGTATATAATGTGTATATAGATTTAATTTGATCACCTGATCCAGTAGGTCAAATATGTCATGTTTGATTAATGGGTCCATGAGTTAGAGTAGTATTTTAGGTAGCAGGTTATAGAGTTGGGTAGCATTAGTTATGGCATATTTCCTATAGGCCGCTGGATCAATTCTTCTGGTAGCAGAAATTGATGGTTGCTAAGGGTAACCAAGGCGTTGCTAGGGGTAACTAAGGTGTTATTGGTATGTTATGGTATAAAAATAGGATCGATGTTTAACATATGTTGAGTTAGTTTTGTGCTATACGTGAATTGTACCGGTACAGATTGTGTGATGAGAAGGTAGTCACGCAAGACATCTGATCTGTTTGTGATATCGTCGTGTATCACAAGTGATATCGTCGTGTATCACATGTTGTGGTCGTGCAACACAGTGTTGTGGTCGTGCAACACAGTTTTAGGGCTAGGTGTGAATCTTGTATAGTGAGGATTTTCTAAGAAATTAGAGCAGCATGAGAATAGGGACAAAGCGCCTGTTGTAAAACTCACTGTGATGAGAGTATTAGTTATATTCGAGCTTGAGTGAAGGGTAGGGTAATGTCGGTGCATGATTATCTATAAACAGGTGAGAGTCCTGTAGGGGTACATGTTTTATATCTAGAAACAGGTGAGAGCCCTGTACGGATAACGGCATTATTTTACTAACGGTACATGATTTCTATAAACAGGTGAGAGTCCTGTATGGATTTCATGTGTGATTGAAGTTAGGGATTTTTCCGTGTGAAAGTGCGTGATTGTTTTGTAAGGTATGTTCAAGTGGAACTTTCGAACAGTCACTTAGTTGTGCGTTCTGAGGGAAATGAGTTCATATATTACTTGTTAGAAGGGTGGAGTAAGAGTTGCTCTACTGGCAAATGGAAAATATTCTTAATGAGAATAGCGCCGACTATTCCGAGGTGTGAATACTTGAATGTATGAAAACTATCCAATTTAGAGAAACAGTCAGATGAGTCCTTATTGTCATTGTTAAAAAGTTAATTTACATCGAGAAAGCGTTTTCAAAATGGCGCTGTGAAAAGATTTTGTGAAGGAGGGGTAAGCGCTAAGAGTGAGAAGCGAGAAACCGCAGCTACTGTGTACGTCACAGAGCCGCGCTGGGATTGGGTGACATACGTCACAAGCTGTGCTCTGATTGGTTCTTGAGTCTCTGACGAACTGTAAGCCAATTGGTTCTTCAGAAAATCTTCAATTTTATTAGTTGAGTGGAAAAGTGATGTAGCTCAACTCTCATTGGCCTGTTGGTGTGTTTCGCGCACGGATTGGTTGTTTTAGTGGAACATCCCGGAAATATTTTACGAACAATTTTGTTACTTAAATTCAACTTTTAAAAATGAGTTATCATTTTAAACACGTTGAGAAAAAGCCAACGTTGTTTCAGAAACTTAAAAATTTTATGTCGCCTGACAAGAAAATTGAAACGCGAGGTGGTAAATTACTTCATAAGTACAAAACACCTGCAGCGTATATGGAAGGAGAATATGGTTATCATACTGTTTTGTGGTTTGATGCTTGGAAACAATATACAAAGGATGACGGTGTTTTAGCATGGCCTGATGATGGTTCATTTAATGTAAAGGTTTTGAGAAATTTGCGAGAGAAAATGAATGCTCTTAAACCCAAGCCGAGACCAACTCAATTTGAGGCTTTAGTTGAGTGGGAGGATGAAATGTACCAATTACAAAGGGAAGCAAGTGGAATTAAAAGATCTTCTAAACCTCCAAGTTGGAAGAGAGAGACACATGAAGACAGAATGCGAATGTGGAGACAGGGAAATATGAGTGAGGGACTTTTTGTAATTAGAGAAGTGGTTTTAGGCTCTCCTGGTGGAAAAAGAACTAAAAAAGAAATAGTGCTCCTTTAGAAAGTGAATCGGAAGATGCAGTCTTAGAGGAAATATACACTACAGATAAAAGGAATCAGCCTTTGAGACCTCCTAGGTCATGGTCTACTCCGGTGGTTTCTACAGAAACTTCACCAAGTGCACCTCCAATGAATGAAGCCCCTAAACTTTATCCAAATAATTGTGAAATTGTTGAAACTCCAAAAAGACCAGAATTTGAAAATGTCCGTAATGAGGGTAGACATTTTTCAGCGACTCCAAGAGCAAGGGAAGCTCCAAAAAATTATGTGAGAGAAACAAGAAACGTTGAGGCTGTTGATTCTTCTGAGTATTTACGATCAAAAGAAGAATTAATTCGACAAATAACAAAAAGTATGGAAGCTGTGACAGTTCCAGTAACTATTGGTCCGGTTCAGCCTGTTTTTGAGCAAAGAGAAGCTAATAAGACAGGGTTAACTGTTCCTTTAAATGCAGAAATCCAGAGGGTTGCTGAAAAATTTTATTCAGACATATCTGAAATAAACTCTTCAAGATCGAGAATGCCTGATTTAACTTTCAATGAAGATTTATCTCCAAAAACACCGATGGGTGCAGAATCTGATGCTGAGAGTCCTGAAGTTAGGGTGACAAAACCTAAACTTGATGTTGCAAAATTAAAAGCAAATATTGAGGAATTAATAATTGGTACGATTGGTCCTGACAGTCTAAATTATTATCGAGATGATGAACTATTGTTCATTTGCAAGAGTATGCAATGGAAAACAAAAAACAAATATGACCAGTTGGAAGAACTGGCAGCTGAACTTGAAATTGATGTGAGCAAACAAAAAAATTTTGCAAAACATTACAGATTAGACTTTTCAGAAAGTGATATTGAAAGTTTGAACTCTATGGGAAGAATAATGCATATAAAAGACCTGATTGTGTACATTAAAAAACTAGGAGAACTGAATAAGTGGAGAGTAAAATGGACTAAAAGGAAGGAAGATGAGAAATTGGAAAAATTGTCAAAACAATTTCCAATGAGAGAGATTGCAGGTGGAGGATATGTTCATGTCCCATGGTCAAGACAGGACATACTACTGTTCACAAATGATTTTCCGAAACTGAGGGAAAAGCCAGTGGAGTGGTATAGGCAGGTGGACAGGTTTATCAAAGTCTCAAAAGTTCTGTGGATTGATCTGGATGGATTTTTTGATATAGTTGTCCCATCAGATCTTTGGACAGAATGTAAAATATCCATAAGTTGGCCAAAAACGGAACCTGATCGGGTTAAGGAAACAGGTGCTCCAAATCCTCTTGTAATGGATTTCTATGAAAAAGTGATTTACTGGTTGAAAAACAAAATTCCACCAAAAGAGGTTGATTGGGTTAAAATAGAAAGAACAAACCAGGAAACAAAAGAATCAGTTCATTCGTTTTATGAAAGGTTACTGTTGATTTTTAAACAATACAGTGGCTATGAAAAATTAGACGAGAAGGATGAGTCATTTCGTCTACAGATTTGTTTATGGTTTAAAACCAGAAATTGCAGATATGATCAGGAATAGTATTGTCGGATGGCAAGCACTGTCTGTTGATGACATTTTAAGAAAGGCAAAGTACTGCAGTGATGAGCTAGAAGTCAGACAAAAGAAGCTCAAGGAGAAAGCCATGTGGGCTCAGGTAAAAGTGGCTGAGCAACAGATTGCCAGTCTTGGTAATAAAAACAGAAATTTTGTGCAAACTACAAATCCGAACCAAGGGCAAGGAAAGTTTAAAAATAATACTTTTGTGAGAAAATTTAATCCAAAAATCGAATAGATGAAACATGATTACCTTGTTTTAATTGTGGCGAAATTGGACACTGGAAAGACGAGTGTAAGAAACCACCTAGAAATTTAAAAAGCCCATTGTTAAATCCACAGATGCAGAATGATGTTGACCTGCAGCAACAGCTACAGTTGCAACAGAGTTTAAACGAATTGAGTCTTCAACGACAGTTGCAGCAACAGGTAAACCAGCAACAGGTGAATCAAGTGAATAACCGTCAGAATCAATTGCCACAGGCACCGTTTCCAAATTGTGGGGGAATGCAGAAATATAATTCAGGTGTGGGATTTCAAGGAGATGATCAGGTAATAAAACCACAAAGGCAAAGGGTGCAAAATACAGCACAACAGTTTTTGTTAACAGAAGGGCAGGAGAGTGATTCTGATGATTATTACTGACGGTGCCCGAGAGAGGAGGAAGAGTGTGTTGTTGGAGCCACTCTTGAGGTTGACCAGTCTGGTCCATTTGTAAATGGGAAAGTTAATGATGTAGACATCACTTTTCTAGTGGACACTGGTGCTACCCGTTCTACTGTTAGGTCAGTGGAAATAGAAAACCTACCTCTCTCTGGGGATACCATCCAAGTAGTAGGAGTAAGCAATCAACAAATCAGGACTGATTTGACTGATCCAGTACCAGTTGAAATTGGAAATTTCAAAGACAAACACAGATTTGTGGTTTGTAATAGTAGTCCGGTGAATCTATTGGGTAGAGATATATTGTGTAAAATGAATTGCAGAATATATTGTTCTCCTGAAGGAGTTGAATTACAAACAATGGAAGAAGATGGCTTGTACAGATTAACAATGATGTTAATGGAAACAGAGGAAACAAAATTGTTTCCTGCATTTGAAAAAGAAAATCTACCAGAAGAGCTCAAGGAAACAGTAAAGTCTGAAATTTGGGATTTGACTGGGAATGAGATGGGTCTGATGAAACATGTCGATCCAGTCAAAATTACACGGAAGCAGGGAATAGAATTCCCTAATATACCTCAATACAAGATGAAAGCAGAGACAATTGAGGGAGTCATACCTGTGATTGACAAATTCATTAAACAAGGTGTCTTAAAAGAAATTGAGAGTAGCTCTTGTAACTCACCGATTATGGGAATTAAAAAGTCGAATGGAACATATCGGATAGTTCAGGATTTAAGAAAAGTTAATCAAATCGTGGTTCCATGTTGTCCTGTAGTTCCAAATCCAGCAGTGATCTTGTATCAGATTCCACATGATGCTGAATGGTATACTGTCATTGATCTTTGCAATGCATTCTTTACTGTTCCTCTACATCCAGAGAGTCAGGAAATTTTCGCTTTCAGATACCAAAATAGGACCCTCGCATGGTGTAGAATCCCTCAAGGGTATACAGAGAGTCCTTCAATCTTTAATGAGTTGTTAAAAAGGTCTTTGGAGAATTTAGACTTACCTGGTAGGTCTACGTTGGTGCAGTATATCGACGATTTGTTGATAGCTGCTAAAACGAGAGAAAATTGTGTGACAGACACAATAACACTTTTGAATCATCTTGCAGACGAGGGACATAAAGTGTCTCCAGCAAAATTACAGTTTTGCAAACAAGAGGTGAAATATCTTGGTCACAGAATTGCAAAGGGAAAAAGACAGGTGACTGTTGAGAGAATTAAAATGATTCAAGCAATGCAACCACCCAGAACACAGAGACAGGTTCGAATGTTTTTGGGAATGGTTGGCTACTGTCGACAATGGATAAGTGGATTTTCGGTAATTGCAAAACCACTACAGAGACTGACAAGGTCTGATGTGAAAGATCCAATTATTCTCAATGAGGCTGAGATGGAATCTTTCGAGAACTTGAAAAAGAGCTTATGTCAAGCTCCTGCTTTGGGCATGCCAAATTATGAGAAAGATTTTGAATTATATTGCAGTGAGAGAGAGGGATGTGCATTGTCTGTGTTAATTCAGAGACATGGGAATCTAAAGAAACCCATTGCATATTTTTCTGCAGTTCTTGATCCCATTGCAAAAGCATTACCAGGTTGTTTAAAAGCAGTTGCAGCTACAAGTGTCAGTCTTGAGCAGAGCGAAGGAATCATAATGGGATTTCCTGTGAGAGTTTTTGTGCCCCATTCAGTTGAAATATTACTGACAAGAGGTAAGACTCAACATTTAACAAGCAGCAGATTGACAAAGTATGAGAAAATCATACTGGGAGCAGATAATGTTTCCATTTCAAGATGTTTAAATCTGAATCCTTCTACATTACTGCCTGATTCTGAAATTATTGATGAAAATGAAGTGGAACATGAGTGTTTGGATGTCATGGAATTTTGCACCAAACCAAGGCAGGACATCAAAGATGTACCTTTGCCTGAATCAGATGTTGTCTACTTTGTGGATGGCTCCTGTCTGAGGACAGAGGGAGGTGTTTTGAAAGCATCATATTCAGTTTGTACAGTTGCAGATGTTGAAGAAGCATCATGTCTTGAAGGAATTCGTTCAGCACAAGTGGCTGAATTGATTGCTTTGATTCGTGCTTGTGAAATATCAAAAGATATAAGAGTTACCATCATTACTGATAGTCAGTATGGGTACGGGGTTGTACATGATTATGGACAGCTCTGGTCTCAGAGAGGTTATTTGACCTCAGCAGGGTCACCAATTAAAAATGCAGTTTTTATCAAAAGATTAATTGAAGCCATACAGTTGCCGAAAGAAATCGCAATTGTAAAGTGTGCTGCGCACACAAAAGGAGTGGATTATATCTCGAAAGGCAATGCCTACGCAGATGAGACAGCAAAATATTGCGCAAGAAAAGGTTGTGCATACAATCGGGAAAAGAGTAAAGAAACTGATTCAAATTCATTAATGCTAACAACAGTGGTGGAAACATGGAATGAGATTAGAGATTTGCAAAATGAAGCAGATGATGAGGAAAAAGATCTATGGTTGCGATCAGATTGTAGACCACGTGATGAGGATGGAGTGTGGGTCTATAAAGATGGCAGAGTAGTTTTACCAAATTGTTTGATTGCTGATATGGCCAGATTGTATCATGGCCCGGCTCACCTTGGAAGAGATTCTATGATCAGACTTTTCCGAGAGACTTGGTTCAATACTAAATTCAGAACGATTGCAGAGTCTTTTTGTCAAAGGTGTTTGTCATGCCAACAAATGAACCCAAACAGAAAATCAGTGGTGGGTACAGGTGTAATTGGTCGAGAGGGTGGTCCCTTTACCAGGTTACAGATGGATTTCATTGAAATGCCCCTACACAATTGTTTGAAATATGTTCTTGTAATTGTTTGTTTGTTTTCAAGATGGGTGGAAGCATTTCCTACACGACATTGTGATTCAATCACAGTGGCAAAATTGCTGCTGAGAGAAATCATCCCAAGGTACGGTTTTCCAGTCACTATTGAGAGTGATGGAGGAAGCCATTTTGATAACAAACTGATGAAGCTGATATGTGAGGCATTAAGCATTGAGCAGAAAATACACTGTGCATACAGACCAGAGGCATCTGGGGTGGTTGAGCAGATTAATGGAACAATTAAAAACAGGATTGGAAAAATGTGTCTGGAAACAGGTGTAAAGTGGACTGATGCTCTTCCACTTGTTTTAATGTCATTGAGAAGTACACCTGATAAAAAGACAGGTTTGAGTCCTCATGAAATACTGATGGGAAGAGTCATGAGGCAGGCTTTTGTACATGTAGGCAAATTATTGAGTATTAATGACAGTGCTATTTTGGATTACTGTAAAAGGTTATCTGATATAGTGACTTCTGTGTCTAATCAGGTGGGAACTGAAGCACAATCAAATGAGAAAGTTCTAACACATGATTTGAGACCTGGTGATTGGGTCAGAACAAAAGTACATCGGAGAAGAAATTGTTTGGCTCCTCGGTGGCAGAAGCCTAGACAAATAATTCTGGTTACTACAAATGCAGTGAAATGCAGAGGATTGAAGAGGTGGATACATCCTAGTCATACCATTCCAGTGCCTACTCCTGAGAGTTCTGATGTAGAAAGTGATACTACAGAAGATTCTGATTCAGAAGTAGAAGGTGAAACAAATCCAGAGACTGAAGATCGACAGGGAAGTCGACATCTGGAACCTGTGCCTGTGAATGAAGAATTGACAAGAAAAAGCTCTGAAATAATTGAAATAGATTCTGGAGAAGAAGAGAATCTATCAGAAGGAAAAACGACTGAGGAGTCAGTCAAGAAGATTAATGGAGTGATTTCCATTGAAGACAGTGAGGCTGAACCGAAAGAAATTTCTGACCAGGAGAGTATCGAAAAGCAGAAGTTAAGCTCTGAAGTAAGGAACGGGAGTCCAGAATCTGGGAAGTTGGAGGTAATTTAAGAGGAGGAGGAAGACGAATTACCGAGTACCAGTGATGGAAGACAAAGTATAGTTCCTGAAGGAGTGAAACTGCCGAATAGAGAAGTTCCTGAGTCAATAATTGAAGTTTCAGACAGTGATACTGGAGAAAGTGATGTGGATGGTGAAAATAGAAGTCCAAAGAAAAGATCTTGGAAGTCTGAGACGAAAACTTCAGAACCAAAGAGAAAGTTTGTGAGAAAAGCAGATTATTGGCCTGGTGGAAGATTGAGAGTTAGGTTGATCAAGAAACCGAAGGAGCAGGTGGAAGAAATCAGTAGTCAAAAGGATTCTGAAAAGGAAGTTGGAGTTGGAAGGAAAATTGAAGTTGTGACAAGAAAAGGGAAGAGGATTATAAGGCCAAATCAAAAGTACAAATCACCTGAGTGGACTTATCTAGTAATTCCACCTGTTATTGACATTTACGATAGTAGTCAAGAGGAAGAAGAAATTGAAGAAATCAGTGACAATGATTGAAGTACAGAAATTTTAATTGGGTTTTGGTTTTTAATTTGTGGCAGAAGGCCGAAGAAATCTTGTTAGGAGACACAAGGTCGAAGAAAAGTTGTTTAGTTGAAGAAAATTCATTTGTGACATAAGGTCGAAGAAATACTGTTAGGGTTTAAAAAAAAAAATATATATATATATATATATTTTAAAAGGGGGGTGTAAATAATTCTTTTAGTCAAAATTTTTAAAATAGTTTTAATTTTTTCCTTTTAAGGCAAAACTAACCAAAGATGCCTTACGTTATGGAACAAAGTACTTCAGGATGTTCCATTTTTAAGAGATGCTGTAGGATGACTCTGGTGTGTCTGCTCATTCTAATTCTGCTCTGGTTAGTTTTAGCTGTTATCATTCCATTTGAAATTAACAAGGATTTTCACAAAGCCAATATGACAAGCAAAGCTTCAGTTAGTCAAAACAAACATAGTGCAACTGGCAAAGTTATTGATCATCAACCTAACATTCATCAGGACAATTCTATCAGCGACTTTTCAAGCAATACATTTACAAAGCTTTTGAGTGAATATGTCAAGGTAATGGATGCTAAGGACTGCTATGTCTGTGTCAAGTTACCTGCTTCTGTTTCTGAGGGAGTGACATACAATATGCTTCCTCTTACATATGGTGTGACATGCAGTGTGTTAACTAGTTTGTTCTATCAGACTGGACGCTTAGAATACTATTATTCAGATTTTGACGAGATTTTTGCTAATTTAAAAATTGAGGGTGCTTTGAATAAGCATAAAAAAGCAAAACAGATGAGGGAATTTTTCCTTGTTACTAATGAACTTACCTATGAGTATGCTTACAAGAATAATTTAACTTGCAAACTAAGTGCTGAGGGAAAGAAGTTTTTGAACCTGGTTGAAGAAAGAAGAGCAATTTACAAAAGAAATGAGATAGTCAAACAGACTAAATCCAGGTTCTGGCAGAAAGAGGATGAGAAGCTAAATGGCAAAATGCTTGATAATGTTGCAATTCACATAGACAAACCAATTAGTGGTAAGCTTTGCATTAGGAGAGACAATACACTTTTTGATAATTACTTTGTGGGTGCGAGTAATTGTGAAGATACATATCAGATCATGGGAGGTTGGGGATTCAAAGGTGGAAAAGATCCAATTTTCCCTGGGATTTATTTTGTTTGTGGTGACAAAGCTTATTATAATCTTCCTGATCATTGGTATGGAACTTGTTATGTTGGGATTGTGTTTCCTAAGATATTCCATGTTGACAGAGATTCAGAAGGGTTGTTCAGAATTCATAATCATGTACATAGGGTTAAAAGAGAAACTTTTACAGAAGTAATGGGAGCTTTTTCCAAGCAGTAATACCTATTGTAGGTATAACCCTGAACTCAGGTAGAATCAGAAAATTGTCCACAATTGTTGACAGATTGTCAACAGACACAGCTGATGGTTTCCAATTAGTGAACGTTGAGGTCATTGCAATTAGATCCATGGTGATTCAAGATCGCCTTGCTTTAGACATACTCCTGGCAAAAGAGGGAGGAGTCTGTGGCATTTTACATGTGCAACATTGTTGCACATATATCCCTGATGAAAGTAAGAACCTTGAGATGTACATTAAGAACATCACAGAGATGCATTCAGAGATAATTCCGTTAGAAGAAGAAGATTTTTCAGAAAGACTTTCAAAAAGACTCCAATCAATCAAAAATTGGTTTCATGACATTGGAAGTTCAGTTCTTGGCAAGATTTTGGCACCTTTGATTGTGATAATATTCATTTTCATTTTGACAAAATTGGTTGTTTGTTGCATAAGAGAAAGAGACAAATGAAAGAAAAGAAAAGAATTTGTAAACTCAAAAAAGAAGAGGAGAGGGAGATTGAGTTGCAGGAATTACATAGAGCTCGTTATGATAATTGCAATGATTTTGCAGAAACGGATTTTTAGAAATACTGACACAGATGAATTTGAATCATTTTCCAGAAAGTTTAAATTTCCACATTTTGGGTGGTGGTGTGGTGATTTGTTAATCACCAGATGAGGGAGTTGATGGAGCGAGATAGAAAACAGAAATCTGTTTAAACTCGTGAAGTCACACTTCCATAACATAAATAATATTATTAACGTTTTATGGTGTGTTTTGCTAACACAACCTAGATTAAACTTTACACATGGGGTTGGTAACACGTGTGCTCATAAACGTACATAAATGTTGCATCTTTTGTTCGTACAAAAATAATAAATTAATTTGTCGTTGTCGTTTTGTCATTACTAAACTGCAGCAGATTTAAAAGATCATGTGCTTATTTTGCTTTCCTTGTCCATGTGATGTCATTTCTACTATTCTAGGTGCACATAAGGTTTTTATGGATTCATGAAGACTGGTAGATATAAAATGCTGCTTATTTGTTGCTTGGTGCTAGGTAACATTAGACTAATTGGGTGGATTAATTAATTAGTAAACGAAGGGTGGAAACAGAATAAACAATATTTCTTACATTAATACTTTTCTTGTGTTTGTTTTATACTAGAAAAATAAGTTGCCTGCTTTTGGGCCTAGTTTGCTCGAGTTTGCTAAACGATGAATTTAATTATGCAAGGAGCACGAGATGTCTCTGAGAAAGAAAAAGTTTTCCATCAAAATTGCATTCATTCAGCAAAGATGATGTGTTGTCATCATTCTGTCGGACGTGGCCAAGGTCAGAAACCGGTAGAAAAGAACTTTGTTAACTTGGCATCCGCGGAAGTGCAATGGAGTCAGTATGAACTCTTGTTTAAATTGTTGCAAACCAAGGAAGCTTTGGAACTCGTACAAGAAAGACAATGGTCCCAAAGAATATGACCGAATGGAAGTTTTGAAATGTAGGTGACATGTCACTTGTCACCCTTCGTCCAATGAGACATCGTCTTTTGCAGAAAATTTTCCTTTACTTAGATTAGCTAGCATAGAAAGGTATAAAAAGTCCATGCCCTGGGGATGGGCTGGCTGCTGCTTTCTGACTTTCCGATGAGGGTGTCGTGCTGATGAACTTTGCGTGGAGCACGTAAGAATCCTCAAAGAACTTTACTTTATTTCCTTTTATTTAGCTCAGTTAGGGATTTAGGATTTTTAGAAATGCTAAACTTATATTTCCTTGCTTAAACTGTATTTTCTTATGATACTTTGCAAATATGCTTACTATAATACTAATAAAATTACATTTATAAAACTATATTTTGAATTATCT
Organism: Lissotriton helveticus; assembly: GCF_964261635.1. Lineage (NCBI taxonomy): Eukaryota > Metazoa > Chordata > Amphibia > Caudata > Salamandridae > Lissotriton > Lissotriton helveticus. The sequence continues at coordinate 167,867,379 of NC_136059.1, read as the reverse complement.
ACAATTAGTTAATAAAATCTTACTTTTGAAACAAGCTGGTCTTAGTTATTCAGAAGCACAGGTTACTGTTAGCTAGATGCCATCGCCATGGTGGTCATTTAAATAGTTAGGGTTTTGTTCAAATGACGTCAACTTTTACTGCGGTTGAATATAATGTGTATATAGGTTGTATATAATGTGTATATAGATTTAATTTGATCACCTGATCCAGTAGGTCAAATATGTCATGTTTGATTAATGGGTCCATGAGTTAGAGTAGTATTTTAGGTAGCAGGTTATAGAGTTGGGTAGCATTAGTTATGGCATATTTCCTATAGGCCGCTGGATCAGTCTCAAGTAAAACGTAGAGAAGGTACTTGCATTAGACCAATCTGCAGCTTTAAGTATTTCGGGCAGAGAACCTCCTGCCCAAAAAACTTTGCTAGCCATTGCACCTCTAGAAGAGTGAGCTCCAAATCTAGAGAGATCCACTCCAGCCTCATGCATAATCAAACAAATCCATCTGGCTAAGGTTGCTGAGGACACAGGCCTAAAAGGTCTAACATATCATAAGAGAAGTTGATCACAACCAACGGGTTTAAATGAGGAAATCTTATTTTCATAGCACTTCATACAATTTACAACACACCATTTTTCATATTCATGGAAAAAGGGGTAAAAGATAGACTCTGACATTGTTTTAGTTCTCTTCCAGATATCGAAATGAACACCTTCAGAGGAGTAAACTCTATGAGAAAGTTCTAGGGCTTTAATGTCAGACACCCTTCTAAAGGAGATTAGACACAAAAGAGTTGTCAATTTCATGGAAATTCTTTTAAGGGAGAGTAAGTGGTTGACAGGCCAGGAAAGGAACAGATTAAAGATAAGGTTAACATCCCAAAGGGATTCATAGCAAGCCTTGGGGGTCTCCTTAATCTAATACCCATCATGACCCTTTTGATTAGGGAGTTACTACAGATAGCAAGGTTATTACCCAAGAAATGGCCTAAAGAAATAGCTGACCTGTAGCAGTTGATAGTTCTGAAAGAAAGACCTGACTCAAAAATGTGTGCAAGGTAATTAGCTACGTGTTGTAGAGGACATTGAACGGGATCCAAATCCCTTTCGAGGCACCAACCAGACCATTTCCCCCAAACCCCTCTGTATCTTTTTCTGGTCCCAGGTGCCCATGAATGTTCCAATAAGCTTTTAGTTTCTCCCGAAAGTTCAGAATATCTGCCTGAATCCCTGATATCCTCCAGACAAGAAGGTTCATCTTTCCTTCCAAGACCAAAGGATGTTCTTCTCTGTCTGGGCCTTAGAGTAGGCCCAAACATGATGGTATCAACCACGGGAAGTCTACCGCCAACTCCATTACCCCTTGAAACCAAACTTGGGATTTCCAAAAGGGAGTCACATGAATGATGGAGCATGATTCAAGCTACTTATCGCTATTGCCTTGTCGGATAATAAGATACGCAGAGAAAAGAGAGATCACCTTATGTGAAAAGTACTGGAGCTAGAGCATACACAACAGAGAACAGGCACTCCCCAGATTTGGAGACAGCTAGAGGCAGCCTGAGCTCAATTAGCAGGCCTAGACCAGAATAGGGCAGAGTACGCAGCACTATGACTTTGACACACCTTCTATACCGGGGGGGGGGGGGGAATGTGGGAGACTATTACCCAACAGACATAGAGGTCAGAGGCAGGCTTCTGGTATCTCATCAGTGGTCAACCAGCTAGGACAGGAACATACATCAGACCAGGGCATCGCGGAAACATTCCGCCAAGATTATGCGGAGCTCCACAAAGCACAATGTCTTCCCTCCGATACCTCAACCCAATACGCGCAGGAAGTAAATATCACCAAACTTGCGCCCGACCAGGCCGAGTCACTCAATTCCCAGATTAAAATAGAAGTGAATTCAATCATTTCCAGACAGAAGTTGCTCAAGTCCCCAGGCGCAAATGGCTTTCCCTCCCTTTTTTATAAAATGATTTGCCCCATATTGGCACAAATACTCACAAGAGTATATAATTCCATTGGGATCTCTTCGCCACTCCAATCAACAATGCTCGAGGCATCGGTCATAGTGCTACCTAAGCCTGGTAAAGACAAACTGCGCGTCCTACAGGACAATCTCCCTCCTTAATGTAGACTTTAAACAGTTTACAGGGATCCTAGCGCAACGTCTGTCCTCCCTTTTCCCAGGTTTGATAGACCCAGACCAAGCGGATTTTGTGCCCAATCGCCAGTGCGCTGATAATACAAAGTGCCACCTACACATTATTGATAAGGCGCATCGCTTTGACACCGAACGCATGATCCTCTCCATCGACGCAGAAAAAGTGTTTGAGAGGGTACACTGGCTCTACTTAGAGGCAACCCTGAGACACTTTGGCATCCCCAAGTGATTCCTGGGCTGCTGTGTTCTAAGCAGTTATACCTAACCATTAGCATTGGTAAACGGGTACACTTCTGCTCCCTTCCCCATTCAGCAAGGTACAAGGCAGGGATGTCCTCTTTCCCCACTTCTCTTCGCTCTTTACATAAAGCCAATGGCCCATAAGATTCGCAAAAACCTTCTAATAACCGGGGTGAGCTTCGTAGGGGAAGATCCCGAAATTAGTTCATATGAAGATAATGTAGTGGTAACGCTGGAAAATCCCAAAGTCTCTCTCCCTGCCTTTATGGCTGAGCTGGAACAATTTTCTGAAGCAGCAGGTTTTAGGGTCAATGTCCACAAATCCCAAGCCCTTAACCTATCCCTAACTAATGGTACAATAGCGAAACTGAAGCACGACTACCAAATACAATGTTCCCATGACGCAATACCCTTCTTTGGCCTCCAGCTCACTGCAAGTTTTTACTAACAATAGTAGACAGGGTTTTGTGTTAAAAATGAATGTCACATGAAAGCCGGCGTTAAAATGAGAAATGTTTTAATTTCTCCTTTTTTGCCGACTTTGCATGTGTACAGCGCACATACAAGGTAGGAACAGTTTTAAACCTGGTCTAGCCATTGTATTTTGTACTGGAAGGGAACCCTTCCAGTATAAAACCTATGCTAGGCTCATGCACGCACCCTTGCACTATGGCGCAACGGTGTGGGTGCGGCACTTGGTAGAAAATTCTGCGCTGGTGCTAGGGAGAGGGGAGGAGAGTGAATGAGATGAATGAAATAGAATTCATATAGCGCAATGGATCCCCTGAGGCCTCCCAGCGCTGCGGACTAACACAGAAAGACAGGAAAGGAGAGGATTAGGTGCATTCATTGAAAATAATGTTTTTTAGGACCTTTCGAAATGCCACCAGGTTACACTCCTTCAGCAGCTATAGTGGGAGGGTGTTATAAGAGAAGCAGCGCCCACCCCCTATCACTTTCATTATTCTGTGTGGTGACTAGGAAGGAAGACATAAAGCGGAGAGCTCTGGGAGGGTGATTGGGGGTACTCATGGATTGGATTGTCACTGGGCCCTTTATCCAGAAGGCCCTGTGAGTCAGGCACATGGCCGTATACTGGATCCTTGCCTTGATTGGCAGCCAATGGAGGCTCCTTAGTGCTGGTTTCTCAGATTGCCATCGGGGAACCTGAAGGAGCATACGAGCAGTGGCATAGCTCCGTAAATATGGTGCTCTACTGCTCTCTCCCTGTCACGCAACGCAGCGCAACATTTTTGGTTGCTGCATTGGGTGACACTTTTGTAAATCTGCCACCAAGAGTCCTGCCCTCAGCACTACATTGTCAAGTGACGTAAGGATTGTCTCGAAACTTTTTCCCTAATCCAGTTTTAACATACTAAATGTAGGAATGGGTGGGTGATGGTTGGCTAGAGGGAAAGATGGAGGGAAGAATGTAGGTGTAAAAAGACAGACAGAAATTGGATAAAATGAGAGAAGGATGAATAGAAAAAGATAGAAAGAAGGAAAGAGGAAAGGATGGATGGATGGGTGGGTGGGTGGGTGGATGCATGGATGGGTGGGTGGGTGATTAGATGCATGGGTGGTTGGATGGATGGATGGATGTATAGGTGGGTGGATGGGTGGATGGATGGATGGATGGATGGAGTTTGGTGGGTGGATGGATGGATGGATGTATGGATGTATAGGTCGGTGGATGGATGGATGGATGGATGGATGGAGTTGGGTGGGTGGATGGATGGATGGATGTATGGATGTATAGGTCGGTGGATGGATGGATGGATGGATGGATGGAGTTGGGTGGGTGGATGGATGGATGGATGTATGGATGTATAGGTCGGTGGATGGATGGATGGATGGAGTTGGGTGGGTGGATGGATGGATGGAAAACGTTAGAAGGAAGAATGGAGATGAGAGTCTTAGGCTTGCTTTTATCACTCATTCAGTACCATTTTGAATATATTTCAAAAGTGGGGGGTATTTGAAATCGCCCTTTCCTTTGAAAATAAGAACAACGAATTAAGAAACAATATGGTTTCCTTGACCTGAGCACTTGCAATGATTTTCTAAAGGGCGCTTTCAGATTGTAAACTGTTTAATGTATTTAGTTCAGCTCGGACTTTAACCTCAAAGTGGTATTCCAGCTTTGGAAATTACAGTTACCGCAGAATGGGAGACTAACTCTGTCTTCTAAATCCGATGGTGTCCTAAGAAATTACAAGGACTACTGCAGGAACTGGGACACCAGGCCATGATTCCCAGGTCATTCCACATTTTCATGCGTTTCACACAGAGGAATTTCCTGTGGGACCTCATGCTAAACACTCAATGCTTTTAAATTGAATAGTTAATGGTTTTAAAAATGATTAAGACTATTCCCTCTATGGAGTAGGCATTACCAGCCCTCCGTATAAGGACTCCTTTGGATCTACATTTAAGCCTTTGGCTGTATGTCTTCACTGAAAGGGTGTGTTGGGAAGCTACATCTCAGTTGCACACATGCCAATAGACCCTATTCAGAATGGAGACTCCCAATTTTCGAGGCCAAACATTGCTTTCTTTTTGCTCTCTCCCACATGAAGTTGCCTCTGCTTCAACCGAAGTCAATGAGGAAAATTCACTCCCCTCATTTATTTTCAAAATCTCCCATCATCCTTTTCTTAAATGTTTGCAAGCAGCTGGGTTATATTCACTATGGCTAAGCATCCCTCAAGCATAAAACATGTTTCCATGGCAGCTCACAGCTATTATTAGTAGCTGTCACCGTCCAAACAGATCGGTCCTAATGTAGGGGCGTATTCTTATTGGTTGAATGGTGGTCAATCAGAATTGCTGAAACAGAACATATATGAGGCGGATGGACTGTCCACTTCTTGCAGGCTGCCTGGTAATCAATATATAGAACAGAGCAGAAGCGAATCCCTGAAAAGGTATATACGTCCCTAGATGTGCTTCTGCATGTCCTACCAGCCTGCAGGTAAAACCATGGATTGCACATTAACCCAGCTCCTTTGCGGTTGGACATACGGTCCAAAATGTTTTGACCTGACATCAGCACTGAGACAGCACCATGCAGCAACAGATGTGGGCGTGTCACTGAAAGCTCGAGCCTGAAGCCTGGCTCTGGCTCAGCTCGAGGTCCTGTTGGAACCTCGAGCCCATAACAAGCTGAGCTTTCATGTGGCTTCTGCCTGCCCCCTCCCTCTAACTAGGATATGGCGTTATGGTCTGAACCGAACGTGGAAATGTGGCAACAGGTTCGAGTCTCAATGTCAGCTCATGGGCAAAACACTTGTGGGGATATTCTCAACAACGTGTGATAACCATCGCAAAAGTAACTTAATGCAATTATCAACATCGCTGTTTATCGCCGGAAAATTACGCCGTATTAACTAAGTATTCACAACACGGAGGCACCAGGCGATAGGCCCCTGACAACGCGTCAAATGTACATGATAAAGTCAACGTGACACCACCAAAATGCGAAACACGAACGCAAAAAAAGTTGCGATGAGGCCAATCGCGATACAAAAAGCAGCGAAAACCAGTGACAGGCCTGCAAATCCCACGCGTCTGGCGGGGAAAATGCACTATAAAAACAACAAAAGGAACACACCAAAAACAATCCAAAGTGCGTAGCAACATGGATGCACCTGGACTGCGTGCAGAGGCCAACACGAACCCCACAAGCCCCACAGACCACCAGCAAGGAACAACGGGTTCGGGAAGGCCAAGCAGATGAGGGAGAGGAAGACGGGGTGCAGTCCGCAGGCAAACCAGATCAGCATCACGAAGGTGACAGAACACTACCATCAACTGACCCACAATTAAACTACAGTGAATGCAGTCGGAGTGTCAAGGAGGTCAATGGAGGAGGCCAAGAGGCGCTGGCATGATGAGAAAATCTAAACCAGGCACAAAGCTGCTGCCAACAGGAAGGCAGCAACAGCGACAGGAGGTGGGAGTCCAGTGCCACAGGAGGAGCTGGAGGAAACGGAGGCAACAGTCATCAGTGTGGAGACGGTGCAAGGAGTTGGGAGTCCGGACACAGCTCGGGGGGACCTGACACAACATCAACAGGGTGAGTAATGACCAGGGACGGGGGGACGGGTGGAGATGGGCGCAATGGCACACATGCACAACGATGTGTAGCACACTGCACACCCACAATGACCCTGGATCATGTCCCTGATCCTCGTGGCACACTGCAGCACACACACATAGCAATAACAGCACATCCACATTGACAACAATGTGGTTCAATGTGCAACCCCAACACTGCAGAACAGAGGACACAACTGGCTCCTCACATGCACAGAAACAGGCCAACTACATCTGACAGAGCTGGAAACTGTGAGATGGAAATGTACATGTACAACCTCACATCCGTCATGTAGACCAAATGTCCACTGTCCCGCATCTAAATCCAGCACCTCCAAAATAGCCACAATGTACATTGTCATACAGTCTGCATGTAAACAAGAACAATGCGCCAACATACATGTCAACACAATGTCAACATGCATCTCCCCTTCACATTGCAGAGCGACACACAACCCCTACATCAGAGCAGAGCAGACTACTCATCAGTGATGCCAAAGAGGACCACCACACCTTCTACACCGACGCCCTACAACAGCCCATGGACATGAAAGGCAACCCAATACCAGGACCAGGGCAGCTAAGCTACATAGAGGAGAACACAGTCCCTGCAACAGACCACACAGTAGGAAGCACCTGCAAGCACTGCTGGCTCCCAACACTTCACCGACCCACACATGGCATCCCAATGCCAGCTGTCAGAATGCCAAAAGGAGGTGGCCGAACAGGTGCAGGTGGGGTCCGAACCCATGGAAGACGAACTATATCGGATATATTGGTGTCAATGATCCTTTATGGACCACCTACACCCCACAAAGGAGACCCACACTGCCACAGAGACACATGCATATGCACATTTCCAGTACAGAACCACGCCCAGAGGCACACAATTATTAGTCACACACCCACGTTGGCTCAGCGTACGACGGCCCAGTCCACTCCTCTTACGTATTGAGTGGGTGAAGACAAAGCTACATGTCCAAGCTCTAACCCGCTGACTGTGCTTACATGTCTGCGTCCGTTGTACACAGCACAATGTAATATTGTAGGGCCCAGGGCCCTCATGCATACAACATGTTCACAGGGACACACACAGATTGTATGTGGAACTGGCTACGGGCATGTGCACCCGGCCCCTTTATTGGCAGGGTCACATGTACAGTGACACCTGTGCTGGATGTGTGTGGGGTGACTGTAAGCCAGCCCGCACAGAGTGGCTGGTGCTGGCAACAACTTGAACAGTGAGCACCATTAAAACAGAAACTGAAAACACCAGCATAACAGGGACAACTGCTGAGCAACATGGAGGTAGCTGGAGCAAGTACATAGGTCACCCAATATGCAAACATAAGGGTCCGTGAGTTGCAGTGCACTGAGGTTGGGGCACTAGAGCTGAGCACGCTCATGTGATGAAATTGTCTTGTATTGTGTCCCTTTGGGATATACCTGATGCAGCTGCAGTGGGGTGTGTTGCACCTGCATAATCTCCCTCATCGTCGTCCCAGGTCTCCCACACTGCCTGAGGTGACATTGCTGCGCAATCTCTCCACAGCACAAAACTCAATCTTTAATGGTCCATGGGTTGCGGTGCACTGAGTCAGTGGCACCTGGAGTGCTGAGTAGGGTATCAGGTAGATGATAGCATCCACGACAGGTGTGATCAACTCCGTTAGTCTGCCAGTACCACTGCTTCGACTCTGGCGATGGTGGCGTGTGCCTCCTGCGGTAATGCGATGTCCGGGACGGTCAGGATTCAATTGGATGTGTGATCCCTGGTGGACCGCAGTTGAGGCCGGAGGCAGCGGACAGCACAGGGCCACAGACACATGGCGTTGACGACCCCAATGCCATCGTCTCAGAGGCCATCCAATATTCAATCAAACAGGGTCCCTGACTTGAGCCGCACAGAGTTAGTGGCCCCGGATGCACACCGCCACGGGATGGTGACTTGCACTTCACTGAGGTAGGGCCACGCAGACTGAGCGTGTCCTCGTTGATGTCCATGGGGACTGTGGCAGAGGGTCACGGGGGACAGTGGATGGTGTCCTCCAGGGCATGATGCAGAGGGCAGTAGCTGTCCGGAAGCAGCAAATGGAGGAGTGGAATGCTACAGCCTTGTTACCACCACCAATTCGGTATCAGCTACATGAGGATGAAGACAACCCCCTAGACTCAGACACCACCAAAGTTCTACCAGAGAGTGTCCATGAATGTCGGGGAGCAGATTAGTGGCACCGGGGCTGAGAGGGAATGTAGTCTGCGATGATGCCGGTACAATGATATGAATTCCACCATTGCTGAATCAAGACTCAGTCCCAACTGTGGGCCAGATGTAGGAGAGCAAATACCGGTCGGTAACGGCTGAATTCGGCCGTTACCGACTGGTATTTGGGATTCCAGATGTAGGGTACATTATTTTACAGAATCTGTAAATTTACCGATTCCGTAAATTTACCGTTTCTGTAAGATACCGAATCGGTATTTTTACCGATTCGGTAAATCCAAATGTAGGTGACACTCCTGAGAGTGCCACAGGCCCTTAGGAGTCGGTATTTTACCACACAATCCTATTGTGTGGTAAAATACCGAATCCAGGTGTGCATACACATCTGTGCATGCACACTGTGCAATGTGACACACAGACATGCCCTTAGGGCATGTATGTGTGCCAAATGTCAAACATGCCTTTACTTGGGGTGCTAGAGGGTGTCAAAGTGACACCCCCTGCACCCTTGCAACATTCGGTATTTACAGATTCGGAAATACCGAATGATACCGATTCGGTAATTCACAAAAAAAAATTACCTACATCTCCCTCCTTCATATTTACCGATTCATAAATACCGATTCGGTAAAATTCGGTATTTATGAGTCGGTAAATAGAAGTTACCTACATCTGGCCCTGTGTGACCTACTCGACCACAGTGTAGGCCGGAGGCAGCGGTCAGCAGTGGCCCACAGCCACGTATCTTTGGATCACGATGCACAGAGTTAGTGACACCAGGGCAGTTGTCGGTAGTGTTCGATCACTTCCGTAACGATGATCTATTTTTCCTCCTGACTGCAATGGGTCATCCTCTTACACCTCTCCTTGCATGCAATGATATGTACTCTGCGTTTGAAAAATCGATACTCAGTTCCAATTGTGTGACCTACTCAAGTGCAGCGTAAGCCGATGTCCATAGTCCGCGTGGCCCCACATAGACGTGTGGTTGTAATGCTATGCACAGAATGAATGAATGAATGAATATATACTTGGTATAGCGCATGGCTACCCTAAGGCATCCCAGCGCTTTGACCCAGGACAAATCACCATCACTCATCGGAAAAGGAAGGTTTTTAGTTGTTTCCGGAACATGAGATGGTTCGGTAGGAGTCGGATGCTCTCAGGAAGATTATTCCAGAATTTGGCCGCTTGCAGAGAAAACCGCCGACCCCCCGTACGGGATCTTTTGATCCTAGGGACTGTCAGGAGATTGAGTTCACTAGACCTAAGGGTTCTAGAGGGTCGGTATGCGCAAAAGAGAGGGCCAAGAATATCAGGACCGTTATTTGTGATGGATTTGTGGACCATACACATGGCCTTGAAACCTATCCTCTCCTGGATCGGTAGCCAGTGTAGAGCACGCAGAGCGGGCTTAACCGAACTGTGTCTGGGGACTTTAACCAAAAGTCGAGCAGCGCAGTTCTGGACTGACTGCAGAATTTTGATAGTGCCTATCGGAGCGCCAAGATAGAGTGCGTTAGAATAATCCAATCGGGAGATGATCAAGGACTGGACCAGGAGTCGTCTGGAATCGAGAGGAAGGAGGTTCAAAACCTTCCTTAATACCCTAATCAGGCCAAAGCATGTTGGGGCCACCTTCCTTGCCTGCACTTGAAAGCCGAGGGAGGGGTCAAGCCAGACTCCCAAACTCTTGATATGTTTCTTTGGGGTCGGGGGGGGACCCAGGCAACTCGGCCACCATGGATTAAGGTTCAGAGGAGCCTTGTAACCCATGATCATGATCTCGGTTTTAGTCCCGTTAAGTTTCAGAAATGAGGTTTCCATCCAGTCACAGACCTTAGTGAGACAGGGGGACAGATTGTTTGATCCAGAAGTCCCGTCTTCAGACCTCATTAGTGAGACCACTAGCTGGGTGTCATCGGCGTAGGTGACCAATTTTATTCCCCAGGGAAGTACCACCTCGGCCAGGGGCCTCATATAAATATTAAATAAGGTGGGGCTTAATGAGGATCCCTGGGGAACGCCGTAGTGAAGGGGGAACTGTCTTGATGTATACTCCCCTTCAAAAACAGAAAATGTTCTCTCTGCTAGGAAAGATTGGAGCCATTTAAGGGCAACACCGGAAATGCCAGCCTCGCCGAGGCGGCTGATCAACAAGGAGTGATTGACCGTATCAAAGGCTGCGCTGAGGTCCAAAAGGACCACCGCAGCCTCCTGCATCTACAATCTTCCTCGCCTCCTCCACTACAACCACCAGGGCGGTCTCAGTGCTCTGTTTTGTTCTAAAACCAGTCTGAGTTGGATGCAGCACTGCCTCATTTTCAATAAAGGCGGATAAAGCTAGATTTACATGCTTTTCAGTGATTTTACTCATCCCTGGCAACAGGGAGATAGGGCGGTAGTTTGACCAGTCCTCAGGGCCAAGATTGGCTTTCTTCAATAAAGCTTTGACTCTGGCCTGTTTCCACAGTGGGGGAACCACTCCAGTGGAAAGGGAGGAGTTGATAACATCCCTCATGATAGGTACTACCACCTCAGAGACTTGTTTTAGGGCGGAGGGCGGGGCCATGTCCAATGGGGAGCCCGATTTAAGATTCTCCAAAAGTTTTTCTACTGTGGAATGATCTATCAAGGGCAGAGCATCCAGAGTAGGTGAAGAGACCAATCGAGTCGTGGGCTCAATGGGGTGTCCAAGATTATTTGTAGCTTCCTTCAAACAGAAGGAGGAGTAGATGGTAGCAACCTTTGAGCTAAAAAATTAGCTAACTCTTCGCACCGTTTTAGAGGATCAGCCACTTCATTCAGGGGACTAGGCGGAGTAACCAGAGACTTGAAGATTTTATACATTTCCCTGGGGGAGTTAGCGGCTTTAGATATCTCAAGCTGGTAAAAAGAGGCTTGGGCTAATTTTAATTGGGTCTTGTAAGTCCTAAGAATATCTCTGTATTCCGATTTATCCTCTAAGGTGAAATTCTTTCTCCACTTCCTCTCTAGCCTCTTACAGTTCCGTTTGAGACATTTCAATTCAGACTTGGTGGCACCACATCGAAGGGAGTATAGTGATATAAACTCAGCCATAATTAATGTTTTCTGCCATTGTGTAATCGAGACTCAGTTCCAAATGTGTGACCTACTCTTCCACTGTGTCTGCCAGTGGAGTACGTCAACGAGAAAGGAGTACTGCGGGCCTGTCTTGCTGACGCCGTGAGGGTCTGGAGGCAGATGCCAAGGTTGCGGGCCTCGGGCTTGGAGCTTGCACCGGCACGTGGTGGGCCCTCTCCGATACACGCCGGTGTCGGTAGGTGGTCATTGAGGCCTGGGTGCAGCAGGCGCACAGGATCGCAGGCAACTCTGCTCACGGCGATGGCGTCTGCCTCGTGGTGGGGTGAGAGGCGCCACCCTGGCAGAGACGTTGGGCATTCCAGAAGAGGACCACGCCCAGAGTTACGTGCCTTTTATTCACACCCCTATGCTGGCCTGGCGTATGCTGGGTCAGCCCACTCTGCTCACGCTTATGGGGGGATATAACAAGCTACATTTCCGCAAGCTTTCCCACTGTCTGGGGTGACATGGTTGAGTCCACTGTCAACTACAGTCCAAAAACCAGCAGTGTGTGTCAACATGAATATGTGTGTGGTCTGCATACTGCAGTCTGGCCATCACATCCACGCCACACTTGGCATTGTGTACGTTCTCATTCATGGGTCAGTTGCCTCCTACGCACATGCCTGGTTCCCACCTCTCCCCACATTCTGCTATTTTGTGGCTGTGCCATGCCGTGGATGGCTTATGTACATGGCTGGCCCAGGTTCCCACAGTAAGTTGTGCTGTTGTATCTGTTGGGTGTGCATGTCGTATGTGAGTTTGTAACATGTCCATTCCCAGGGGTGTGCGTTGCATGATTGTGAAGTTGAGGTATGTGGTGTGTTCATTTGGTACTTGCCAACGAGCAGGGCTTTTCCGTAGGTGCCATCCTCGTAGCGCTGGTTGGTGATGTACTGTTGGAAGATGTAGGCATCATGCACACTGCCTGGGTGTTTGGCATCGACGTTGGTGGCGATTCCTGAATGGTCAACTATTGCCTGCACATTGATGGAATACGTGTGCTTTCTGTTGCGGTTATTGTGTGCAGTGTTGCCAGGGGGCACAAGTACGACATGTGTGCAGTCAACTGCCCCCTCACATGTGCGGGAAGCCAGCTATGGCATAGACGCCTTGCTTGGTCTCCAGCTGTTCCTGCGCAGTGTGGCGGAAGTATAGATAGTGGAGTACCAGGCTGATGATGTCATCCACGACCGTTGTGTGGAACTTGGATTGGGCTGGCTGTGATACTCCTCTGACTCTGGCGACTGTTGGTTGGAGGGTACCAGTGGCACACACGTGCAGCACGGCCAGCAGCCTTGTCTGAGGTGGTGTGTTTGTTGTCCACTATGTTGGTACCATCAGCCTGTAGGCAATGTTGGTCGGGATGCGGATGATGGTTGTCCCTTTGAGTATGTAGTGGGCAATGGCATTCTCTGGTGTTGGGTCTGTGAGGTTGGTGCATTTTCTGAGGGTCGTTGTCTTTGTCTGCGCTGCCTCAGTGTTGGTCCATGGGGGGGGCGATATGGGTCTTGGGGTCGGTGAGGGGGGGGGAGGGGTTGTGGCCCTCTTGTGTGTCCAGGCTGCATGATCAGTGGCTCCATGGCTTCTTTTGACCTCTGGGCTGGGCTCCCTTTTCTGGTGCAGGCTGTCGCCCGACTTTACAGCAGATGTTAATTTCCTGCTGCTAACGCGCCTTATCGCCTGTTCTGGGATCTTATCGCCGATCCGGCTGGGCGTTGAGAATGTTGAAGAGTGGTGTTTTCGGGGCTTTTTGCACAGGAACGCCTACTCTGCATCTCATTAGCGATAGTTGCCCGGGTCATCTGTGGCGATATTTTTTGAGGCTGCTATTGCCGGAAAACTGGTGATATGGACTGTTGGCACCAGCTTGTGAATGGGGCGATAAATTTATCGCCACTTTGGCTGAGATAAAGTGCTGTTAACTCGGCGATAACTCCTTGAGAATATGCCCCTTAGGGGCATATTTATAATGCCCCTGTGACACCTTTACGCCATCAGTGCGTCACTTTTGACCCTTTTCTTTTGACATAGGGCAGCACAGCTAGAAAGCCTTTGGTGCTGCCATATGCCAAATATTGTAAATATGCCACATAATCTCTCTGTGCCTAGGAACAATGCATTTATCCTTGTGTAATGTAACTGGTGCTCATGTAAGCCGCTCCAATAACGTCTGGTCGAGCTCACACTATATTTATAAAGTTTCCTCAAAGGTCAAAACAAAGACCTATCTTAAGGAAAGACAAAGAGATTCCACTTTACTGGCTGATTGGTACAAAGTGAAACCAGAAAACCTTGATAAATCACGGCTTCCCCTCTTAAACTGGGTGATCTTATGCAAACATTTTAGTTCACCAAAACCCTATTTTCTTCATTATCGCCTTCGAAAGCAGCATCAAATATGTGAGTTCAGACTACCAGTTGTACAAAACTATCACTTTTATGAAGTACTTTTCAGTGTAGTGCTGTAATATGCACTATTAATGTAAAAGGTTCCACATGTTAAAGAAATACACTTTTTAAATTTAGAATAGATTCTGTTATATTTTGCATGATCTTTTGTATGTTTTAGAAAGCACGTATTTTTAGCGCTCGGCTCGTGCACAGGGTCTAAGGTCCGAGCCAGAGTCTTGGCTCGGCTCGCTCTATTAATATTTTGACTGCCCCAGCCTCTATGCAGCAGGAATAGTCCTGTCCCTTCTGTTTAGAACTTCATTCGTCTTTTCAAGAGAGGCCAAACAGCTGGATGTTGATGATCCGACACATCTTCTGTTCCTACATTAGCAAGAAGATCCCAAACCAATCAGTCAGTGAATGACTGCCAATGTAAGTTCTAAAAGGAGCTCTGGAAATACATTTAACAACTTAATTATTCAGAGGGAGGATTCTGAGAATTATTTCCCATGAGCAATGACCACTGTAACAGGACATCCTCCACAACCCTCAACATCCCAAGGACTACAACAGGATGTGGGTTTCCTTTACGCACTTCAGTAATTTGATGAGTGCCATGTAAGGAGTTCAGATTGTGGAATACTTATAAAGAGGGCTGACGATCATCCTTGTAAAAGGTTAGCGTAAACCTGTCATTAGTAAGAGAGTGCCAGCTTCAAAACAGAACCGATATAAGCGGTAAGTATGAAGGACACATTGACTGGTTTGTGACCAGTGCAGTATTTTGGAATGTGACTTAAGTACTATTACGTTCTATTACCAAATCCTCACTGCAGGAAGCAAAAACCTCCTGCATCATGACAATTAATGAGGCAGGAGACTATTTGCAATCCTTCTGTGGCTTTGGATACGGAGATGGTGGCCTCATTTCGTTTTTGCCAACGTTTTGTTTTGCTGCTGCTTAAAAAACACAGTTTCAGTTTGGCAGGATATTGAGGGAACATGCAGGCCAGCATCCCCTTTGTGAATCAGACTCCACCGCAAATCGGGTGTCGGTTTCTGATCATTGGGGGCCACAAAACATGGATACATATATTTGCAACCAGAAGGGGATGCCCCTACACTCCCAATCCTATGTGTACTTTATAATGAGTCATAAACCCTTTTTTGAGAGAATCTCAAAAGTACCTAGGAACAGCCCCTCACTCACCTGGGACCGGTCCTATGACCAGTCCAAGCCCTTTTCGAATCTGCTCACTTTCCTCAAGGCTCCCACCTCGCTTCTCAGGCTCCCTCGCACCTTTCACCTCTCCCTTTCTCTGTCTCTCATCTCCTGGTCAGTGTTTCCTCTCTCACACGCTCTGCCTCCTCTTTTCTAAGCTGTTTTTGGCCCAGGCCGTTGGTCCTTGCTTGAGCTCACCTCCTCTCCATCCCATTTTAGCTCCTCCACTCAGCTTTCTCTTCACCCACCTTCTACCTTTACTGATGCTCTTTTTTTTTTTCACCCCGTTCGCTCCCTTTTCTGAAGCTCTTTCTCGGTTACTCCCTTTCAGGTCTCTTCTGAAGTTCTTGATGTAAAACCATTAAGATCCAACTCATCTGAATCCATTTTAAGTAGGCCCTACTATAGTAGGCCATTTTGAATCATGGAGCAGTGGCGTAACGAAACTTGAGGGGGTCCCCCTGCAAAGTACATGGATTGGGCCCATCCCATTCTCCACGCCACTCAAGATCTCTCAGGCCAGCCACCTGCCACACTGCAGGAGCTTACTCCACTGGCAGGGCCGTTATAAGTAACCCTGGATGGTGGAATTAACAGTTGGGCATAGTCTGCCTGCAGTCTATCATAGGGGTGGTCTTTCCACTACAGGGTCCCTGCCATCAGTACGCAGGGGAAGTTTGCCCAATTTTAGGTGGGTTTCCAGATGCAGACTCCTGTCAGGATATGCAACATTGGGCCCACTCCTCGTTCAGTTTTGCCAAAAGTGCATCCACTGCTCCTTCTCTTTCACACCTCCTTCCTCCCTCTTGCTTTCTATCTCTTCCATTCCATTACTTCTGAGCATCTTATCTTTTCTTCAATCTCATCCCAGCCTGTTTCTTTCTATTCTTTATCACTTTTATCTTTAACTTTTTCTCTCCCATCCCGTCAAAATCCTTCCACTATGCTTTTCCTATCTCCTGTGCAGTATTTATCTCCCTTTCTCTGCTCTTTTTATGCTATCTGCTTTGTATTCCCTTTGTCCATTTTCTCACCCTCTCCATTCCCTACCTCTCTTTTCTTCTTTTATACCTCAGCTGGCCTTGTCCCTATTGCACCTTGTGATTTCTTTCCTTCATACTTTCTCGCTGGGTCCCTTGATTAGCGCTTCCAGTGCATTCTTATGCTCTTCATCAATCCTGTACAGACCTTATTGCCCTTCTTCTTCCTCATACTCTCCCAGAACCCCTAGCCTCAAAGGTTGTATTTGTTTACTTCAGAGTCTTCACTAGTGTCTCTATAGAGGCCAGATGGTGCCTTTTCCGCGGTGCTATTTGTCCTAGCTCCTGTAGTGCCCTCCACCACAGCTGATTGGTTGACAACACAGAAAAAACAGACACTGCACCTTGCCACCCACATTAAATTGGCCAACTACCTTTTGTAGCAAATCAGTGCTGTTTGATTACATTGTTTGAATCTCTATCTCTCTCTCTCTCTCTCTCGCTCTCTCTCTCCATCTACATACACACACACACAAACACCCACCCACACACATACAAAAAGGCCACTAATGGAAGAGAGGATTTTGCTGCACTGGGGGCCACATTCTTACCTCTGACCCACCACGAGCACTTTTTGTTTTGGACCATGTATAATAGCCTTGTTCAAACCCCTTTACTTCCCTTATCACTCATACAGCATTCTCGTTGTATTCTGTACAGTGACATAGCAATGTTGTTGTGGACTCTTATGCAAACAAGAAAAAGATCCCCCACCAGGTCAATACCTCATACCCAGAGACATCCACATTGACACAGCTCCCAAAACCCCACAGGCATATTCCAACCTATGAAAAGGTAAAAAAGAGTATATTGCATGAGGTGCATCTATTAGGTCAGCACATTGGCTTAAATGGGATGTACACTTTTCTTGGGGTCAGAGTTCGTTTATCAATATTTTCCATCATCTGTGACATTGTGACATTAGTAAACTTGGTCTTGGAATCTCTCCCTGCTGCCTTTTAATTATGCTAATTCATTGGTGTTTCCACTCTGATAATAAATTGTAAAGACCAGGCAGGTCTAAGGTTTTTAACACATGCAACTGTCTGTTACCATTCTTGGACAGATGTGTGTAGTAAAATGGGTCCAAACAGCATTAAATGTTATACTTATTTATTGCAGTGTAAAAACACGGTGCCCCCGGCTTGACAGAGCTCACGCAGGAGGTCAATCAGTGAACGTTCTAACCCTGCCTTCAACAAGGGTGCAGGCACCTACCAAGAGGTAGGAGAGGGTGGGGGTGACGGGAGATACCATAATACAACGTAAGTTACAACACATCATCCTCCCTAGGGAGACAAACCGAAATGGAGAACATGGAGTAAAAGGGTGAGAGCAGGGAGGGAAAAGGGAAAGGGGTGAGGATAGAAATTGGATTGACACATGAATCACAGCTTGACCAGGTCTTAGGCAGAAGACCCCGAAACATTAAGTAAAGGTAAAGGAGAATAGAGAAACAGACTCACTTCATGCTATATTGTCTATGCCAGAGCGGAGAGGATCTTTGTCTATAACTTTTTCTACACTGCCCCTCATTCTTCCAGCTGTTGCCCTCTGCAGACCTGCCTTGCTCTACTGTGTGCTCCCTTCCTCTGACAGGAACTACCTGGTCCTGACTGCACATCTTCCCATCTTCCATGACAACCACATTTCTTTTAACTTCCCTGATCTTACCCGGTGGAAAGAATTTGTCACCCTTCGTGGCAAGTCTTACTGGCTTCTTGATGTACACACTCTGTCCTTTCCCAAAGTTCCTCTCATTGGCGCCCCACTTCTTGTTGTACCATTCTTTGTATTTACTTTGTTTGTGTTCAATCTTCTTGCTTGTCTCCTCCTGATCAATCTCCACCTCTGTTTTTTTCCCCATCCAGCTGGGAGCTAATTTCGAACCTGCTTTTCTTCTTCTCAAAAGCTCAAAAGGAGAATGTCTTGTGGTTACATTTGGCGTGGTATGGTACGCCCATAACATGTCTCTTAATGCATCATCCACGTTTACTCCTGATTTGCTGGCCAGTTGTATGCATTCTTTCAGCATGCGATTTGCTCTTTTTACTTTTCCGTTCGCTTTTGGGCAATATAGAGGGGTACCAATATGGGCAATAGAGTAGTCCTTTAGAAACTCCTTCATCTCCTCCGAGACCAGTTGAACTCCGTTGTCCGTTACCATCGTGGATGGAATACCCTCTCTAGAAAACACCTCCTTTAAGAAATTGATGAGAGACTTCGTGTTAATGTTATGTACCACCTTGTGGGTAATCCAGTTGGAGTAGTAGTCAATTAGCACTAACAAATACCAATCCTGAGGACCGTTACCTCGAATGGGACCTGCAATATCGAAACCCAGTTTGTCCCATGGTACCTTTGGAACCTTGATTTGTCACTTAAACTGCATGCAAAGCAGTCTTTTACTTTGTCTTCCATGTCCCGATCCATGGCTGGAAACCAATACTCCGAGCGTAGTCTTGCCTTGTTGAGACTTCGGCCCAGATGGCCCTCATGAGCTAGATCAATCACCTGGTTTCTCAACCCTTCAGGCGGAACCAATCTTCCTGACTTCAGAATGAATTTTTCCTCCACAGAAAGATTGTCCCTAACATTCCAATATGGTTGGATTTCATTGTCAAGATCCTTGCATCTCTGGCCAACCTGTCACAATGTACTTCTTTACTCTCTCTAAAATATTATCTAGCTCCATGTGTGCATCCCATTCGTCCTTGTTCAATGCTGCTAGGTTCACTTGCAGGATATTATTTCCGATTTTTTCATCATCAGCTTCCCCCTTGATGGGCACTCTCAATAGGAAATCCGACACCTTATTTTGTTGACCAGGAATATACGCCATTTTGAAATTGTAGCCTTGCAGCCCTAAAACCCATTTGGCAATGCGAGGGGTCATATTCTCCATGTCTTTGTTAGTGAACATTGAAATCAACGGCTTGTGGTCTGTATGCACTTCAAATGGAACACCCCACACGTAAAATTTGAAATGCCTGATAGCCCAGAAGACGGCTAAAGCCTCTTTCTCCACTGTAGAATAGTTAATTTCCGAACTTGTGAGCGTCCTGGATGCAAAAGCGACCACTTTCACTTTGTTGTCAACCCTCTGGGCTATTGTCGCTCCAATCCCTTTGTTGCTGGCATCTGTTGAAATTATGGTATCCTTTTCTGGATTGAATTTGCCAATGTAGGGTGCCTGGATGATAGCTTCCTTTATGTTGGTAAAAGCTGTGTCTTGCTCCATTCCCCAATTAAATTTACTATCCTTCTTGATAAGTTCTCTTAGAGGATGCGACTTTGTGGCAAAGTCTTTGATGAATTTGGCCATGTATTCTGCCAATCCCAAAAACGACATGACATCCTCTCTGTTAACCGGAGTGGGAGCATCTCTCACTGCGTTGACCAGATCACACTTTGGCTTGATTCCCTCTTCAGAGATTGTGTGACCCAGATAGTCCACCGAGCTCACTACAAGCTTGCACTTGCTCGCTCTCGTGGTGAACCCAACCTCTTTTAATCTCTCCAATACTCCTTTCGTGTTGTCATTGTGCTCATTTTCATTAGTTCCATAAATTAGGATATCGTCTTGAAAGCACATAGTTTTGATGCAGTCTTTTAGAATATGTTGCATTACCCTTTGGAATGTTGCAGCGGCGGACGCCAAACCAAACGGCATCCTCTGAAATGTATAATTCCCGAATGGCGTCGTGAAAGCTGTTAAGGTCAGAGACTCGGGGTGTAATTGGATCTGGTAATATGCAGAAGACAAATCCAGGACACTGAAAAACTTCACATAAGCGAGATGAAAAACTTCACATCCTGGATTGTGCTTATCATCTCGCTTATCCTCGGCAGGGGAAATCTATCCACCTGGATGTTGGCATTTAAGTCTCTCAGATCAACACAGTTACTTCCCCCATCCTTGGTCGTGATCACGATCGGAGCCAACCACTTCGAGCTTTCGATTTCCGTGATGACACCTTGGCTGACCAGCTTCTCCAATTCTTTCTTCAATGGCTCCCTCATGCGCAGTGGAATAGAACGGGTCTTGTGTACGACAGGTACTGCCCCCTCTTTAAGGACAATTTTGTGCATGCAGTTCTTGAGCACACCCAGCTTATCACTAAACACCTCCTTGAATTCTGAAATTAAACTTTCTGCAATTTTGGGAGGTTCCACCAAGAGTACTTGCTCTCTATTGTTGGGATCTAATTTAATCCCTAACTCTTTTTGATGCTTCCACCCAAGAAGACTGGAACCCCTTGTGGCTACATAAACCTTTCCTACTGTATGCCTGTCCTTGAAGGAGATCCTCTTTATCGCCATGCCTTCTAAGGGGATGCGTTCCCTATTGTAACCCGCTGGGCAAATGTCAACTTTTTCTAGCTTTACCTGGTGTCTGGCAAATTTCTCATCGAAAATACTTCTGTCAACCAGCGTAAAAGGAGAGCATGAGTCAGCATAAACTTGAAACTTTTCACCATCTAAGGTTATTTCACATGTAGGGTAAATGTTATCATCCTTGACATTTTCATCATCCACCTGAAAAATGTATGTTTTCTCACACTCTTCCTCTCTTTCAACATTTTCAATTGCATTTACTTTTTGACCAACAGTTTTACAAACTGTTGAAAAATGCCCCCTCCTATTACATTTTCTACACACAACATTTCTCGCAGGGCACTTCCAATTGTTCGCCAAATGATTAGTGCTTCCGCATTTAAAACAATGAAAGCCTTCATTCTTTCCACGTTGGTTACCTTTGTATTTTTCTCCCACCTTACAAACAGTTTCCCCTACATCAGTAACCTTCCCCTCATTCTTTTCACTGTTTGCTCCATCCCGTATTTTAATCTCTTTCATGCATAATGTTGTGTGTTCCAAACCCTTCGCTATACTTAGAGCCTCCTCCAGGTCAGGATTTCTAGTGAGCAATTCTTCTTGAATTTTAGGGTCATTGGTACACCTCACTATCTGGTCTCTAATCGTGGAGGTTAACAACACTTACAACACAACTTTTACATCGCAGAGCCTTTACAACGCAACCATTACAACGCAAACTATTACAACGCATTGCTCTGGGGGGCGCTCTAGGATAGGGAATAGGTTAATTTACTATCCAATAACCTTCCCTAGTGTCCACGGGGACTGGAGTTGGAATAGTAAATTAAACTATTCACTATCCAGCACCCCAAAGCACTATGCGTTGTAATGGACTGCGTTGTAATACTTACGTTGTAAAGGCATGCGATGTAAATGCATGCGTTGTAATGTCATACATCCAATCGTGGAATCAGTAAGTGCTCCAAACTCACAAGTGGCTGATAAACCCCTCAAAACTGCAACATACGATGTCACCTTTTCTTCTTTCCTTTGCTGCCTCTTGTAAAATTTGTGTCTCTCCAACACTACATTCACTTTTACTTTAAAATGCTCTTCTAATTTCCTTAGGGTATATTCATATACATTAGTACCTTCCACTTCTTCTTGTTCATCATCCACCAATCTGCCTGTTATGTCCTCAAAAACTTTCCTTCCTTGAATGCCTAAATTATGGAGCAAAATGTGCTTTTTCCTAACCTTGTTATAATTGCTCCCACCTATCGCTATGAGGTAAGAGTTAAAAATACCTTCCCACCTCTTCCATGGAATATCAGGCTCACCTAGCTCGTTTAGGAAACGTGGTGGTTGACTCATACCCGCCCCCGCCATTGCCATATGGGGTAAGACACCAATCTGGAACTCCTCCCCCCCAAATGCCAAACCGAGGGTATGTGAGACTCAACGCTACAAAGACAATACCCAGGATGAGAAAGGACCAAATATCATAAAAATGCTAATGCTGAAAGCGCACAAACACACAGTACGGCTCGTAAAATTCCCTGCTAGACTACCATGAGCCCCACTGACAATCACATAAAATAGTATACTTTGAGAGGTAGAAAGTGAATATAAAATGCTAGGCGTCATCCTGGACTCCTCACTCTCGATGACCAAACAAGTCAACGCCGTTTCATCTTCTTGCTTCAACATTCTTCGCATGCTCAAAAAAACATTTCGCTGGATCCCCACCGAAACTAGAAAAACGGTCACCCACGCACTGGTCACGAGCCGCCTGGACTATGGAAACACCCTATACGCCGGTACCACCGCTAAACTCCAGAAAAAACTCCAACGCATCCAGAACGCCTCAGCCAGGCTCATACTAGACATCCCGCGTAAAGAACACATCTCTGGTCACCTGAAAAACCTCCACTGGCTCCCCGTACATAAGAGGATAACGTTCCGCCTCCTCACCCACGCACACAAAGCACTCTACGAACTTGGACCCGAATGCCTCAACACACGACTGTCCTTCTACACCCCCACCCGTCAGCTACGATCCTCCAACCAAGCCCTGGCCACTGTTCCTCGCATCAACAAAACCACCATGGGAGGTAGATCCTTCTCCTACCTGGCAGCTAAAACCTGGAACTCACATCCCACTCACCTTCGCCTTACTCAGAACCACCTAGCATTCAGAAAGCAACTCAAAACTTGGATATTCGACAAGTAATTCCCCACCCTTCCTCAAGCGCCTTGAGACCCTATGGGTATGTAGCGCGCTATACAAATCTATTGACTTGACTTGACTTGACTTGATTACACTTTATAACCTGCTGCTCAATCCTCCGTTTAAATTAAAAAAAAAATTCAGTGGTAAACCTTCCCTCGAACCGTCAAGAGATAAGCTATGGATGAATGCTCTTCTTTACTTCATATCTGATGATAGTCCTATTTTTATTGCAGATTATATACTTTGTTTTGCTTTTCCCTCAACCAATAAGTACCGCCTAATGCCAGGAGGCGGGAACTTCCTGAAGGAAACAGAACCAGTCACAAACAGGAGAGCTCTCTTCTCTTGCGTCGACGTCTTCCTTTTAACACATTCCTGAATCGATAGCCGAAAGAGACCACCGCCAGGCAGGAGACTGTTCCTCTCACGATCACCACGATGCAAAAGTGTCCGACCCTGTATTTCCGCACGACGGCTCACGCTGACTGGAGGCCCCCAGCTCCCGGCGACCTCGGCAAAAACGGCGCGGCTGAAGGAAATCACGACACTCCTTCCTCAGACTTGCGCAACCCTCACTGCGGGAAGCTGAACACAAAGTCAGTGGCGTTCAATTGATGAATTTACTCTAAGAGCGCTGATGGGAAAGTGACTTCAGGATCCTTAAAAGTGCTGACAGGAAACTTTAGGCAAAACTCAACCCCGGTGTCAGTTCGTTATATTGGATTCAATCAACACTGCAACTTCTCCTGACACCGTAAGGAAAGAGCCGAACCACTGACGGACACGAGGCAAGTCTCTCAGCTGTGAGTAATTCACAAATTCTAAATGTACTTTTCCACCAGCTTCCCGCAAAAGTTCTTTATAATTTGAACATTCCGCTGTAGCCTCCAGCTGCGCTGCACTCACCGGGAAGTCAAGATCCCTTTATCATACAAATCGTTTGTATCCGAAATGTCTTTTCGTCATCCTCCGGTCAAGCATCACTAAGACCAGGGAAGGGCACTTGATAAAGACTGTCCCAGACACAGCCTCCGGACCTCGTCGCCAACAAAGTGTAGTAAAATGGGTCCAAACAGCATTAAATGTGGTACTTATTTATTGCAGTGTAAACAAACGGTGCCCCCGGCTTGACAGAGCTCACGCAGGAGGTCAATCAGTGAACGTTCTAACCCTGCCTTCAACAAGGGTGCAGGCACCTACCAAGAGGTAGGAGAGGGTGGGGGTGACGGGAGATACCATAATACGACGTAAGTTACAACAATGTGTTTAAACAGTACATTGTTGTATTTCCTGTATGCTAACTACTCGCTCTTCCTGCTTTTTCAATCTCCACGCCACTACCTCACAAAGCCATTTACTGATAAGCATTACTATCGATCAAGGACAAAATCGCCCCAAACTCACTTTTAAATACTCTGCAGAGGATTGATCCATTTAATGTTTGACAACAGCCCTTGAAACAGACTTCCTGTAGAGCATCAAAACCCATCCAACCTGCTACTGTTCAGAGAACAACTCAAGGATCTCCTGCCAACACCCAACCTACCAGCTTAAGACTCACAAGTTTCCCCAACTCCAGCCTGTTGATCATCAGCCCAAAAGTAAGACCTACCTCTTTCTTCAACCTACTGTCCTGCAAAAACAATCCAAGGTGTCTTCCCCAAATTTCCCGAAATCGCTTTCACACTGTGCAGCTTTTCTTCCAGGGTGTCTGAGAGACCGACAGACAGACACACGTTCACTGTAGAGTGCGTCCCAGCACTTCTCTTGTCAATTGATAGAGACCATGCATTTGATCGAGTGCACAGGCCTTTTTCTGTGGAAAATATTAGATAAGGTGGGTCTGGGTACACAATTCAAAACATGGGAATTGTGCAACTAATCTTGCCCCGCAGCTCGGAAGCTGAGCTGGACTTTCACTTCATCATAAAGAAATGGACTGACATCCTCCACAAAGTGCACGCCTTCTCATTCTGTGCCTCAGGAAAAGAAACAATGCTTAAGGTGACACACTATTGGTACTACACCCCAGCCAGAAGGTGAAATGTAAACTCAACAGTCCTAATGGCGGTTAACGCAACTTCGGCCACCCAGACACACTGACTCGTGTCCTCTGGTTCTGTCCCAAACTGAAAGCTACTGGTAGGCCGTCTGAAAGATATCAATGAAATGTTTGCAATATATATACCCTGTCTTTCTAGCTACATCCTTGAGCCTCACCAGTGCCCAAATACACCCTCTACACTCTAACAAAGGGAAAGCAATAATAATGGGTTTTTGCTTTGTGTGGGGCTAAACATGTCATCAAAACCAAATGGGGCACAGATACATTGTCGTCTCACTTTGACTGGCTGCATAAACTGTGGGATCTCACAGGGATGGACAAGCTTAATGCTTCCCTGCAGAACAAGTTGCTACACTTTGTCAAAATGAGGGGCCCAAGCATCCTATATCTGTTACTGGACTTTAGGGAACTTACTAGTCCTCTTAACTTATGAGTACACCAGCTTACAGGACGAGGGGCTACGCCTGATCAGCAAGACAAAGACTGACCGCAGTGGGTATGACTCACTAAAAGATTCAGCCGACTGACACTGAATACGTTGCGAAAGAGCTTATTCTGACGAGAGCGGCTATGCTCCCTGGGTGACAACCCTTGATATTTTATGCTTCCCTCTCACCTTTTCCAGTCCCCCCTGGTATCCTCCCTTCCTCACCTTCTAGCTCCTTCTTCTGTTCTTTCACTGTTCTACCTCATCGGCCTTTGGATTTAGGCAAGAGTATTTGTTCCTGGATAAATTAATAAAAGGATCTGACCCATAAAAGATCAATGGGTCGGCAAAATAGTTACAGTTTAACATTGTTAATATAATATTCCAGTATCACAAGTAAAATTCAAAGTGGTGTACTAACTCGCAGCTGCTGTCACCTCTGTCTTTCAGAACTACGTGCCTGCTGTTTTTGAGAACTACACCACGAGCTTTGAGATTAGCTAGCAGTGGATAGAGCTGAACATGTGGGACACCTCAGTTAAGAGAACGTTGGAATCCTGTCATGGTGGCAGCCCCACAGTGTCATGGATACAGTGTGCTTCAGCCAAGGCGACAATAACTTCTGGTGTCTGCGTGTACCTCGTAGGACCCATAGGGGATGCCTGTCTGAACCAGTACTCCATTTATTATTCCATTATGACTGCCTGGGAGACATCCTTTTTTTAAAAAACTATTTTGTTTCCTTCCATACTTCTCTAACTGTACACCACTACGATAGAGGGGGTGAAACCGAGTCTCTGATGTCAACATACCAATGCATTGAATATAACAGGAGGCTCCTGGTTTTACATAGAGTAGAAAGAAGCCTTCAAGCTGCTTATGTGCACATGCATGTGACTGGGACCCAGGAGGATGAACACAGACACTGAAATGTAGAAAAACATCTGCCGTCATCCCTAGTTTACACAGGTTCATCTGTGGTCCTGGGAGTTGTACCCAAAAGCAATGAAAGCAGAAAGCATATGTACACGTGCACACGGGGCTCTGATACTTGTATACATTGAACTGTTAAATAGGTAACATTCACCCCAAGACTACACATGCAGTTGTTAGCCTGCATGTTTAACACAAAGCCGATAAGGGGAAAGGGACAACTATCCCTCGTATGTACACATGCTTGTGGATATACTGAGGTCAGCAGGAAAAGGACCTTTGGGGCCTATCTCAGCCTTTTCCCAACTCTCCTCCTCACATTAACCTGCATTAACAGGACGTGTTTTAGAGTGTGACATATGGGTGGTGTATCTCTTGTTCCCTGAAGAGATAGTAGGAAGCTATGGTCATAGCTGCTATTAAAGTGACCCCATTACAAAAGCCCCCTTCAGGCATCCCTTTGGGTGTTGGGACTTTAGGTCTGCACTCAGCTGAAAGCCTGTCCTGGCGGCCTGTGTCAAGCATTACTGGTCCATCTTGGCATCTCCAATAACTCATGTTTGGCACCCAGCATCCACTCTGGGGGCAGAGGTCATGCCCTCTCACCCCCTCCTCCCTAGGCCCTGCTATACTAGGTGCTCAGCTGTCAGCATGTCACTAACTTTCAGCCTGCCCTGATTTTTCCAACAGTGCCATGCATACTGGATGAAAAGTCTGACTCTGACACTGTAACCTGGTTTCCTAGACCCAAAGTAGCATCATAGCTCTGCTTTTTAGTTCAAGCTTAGAGTCAGAGCAATTTCCACTCGCTCTCCGCTGTTCCAGTCAGAAATGATGGCCCCCTTTTGGTGGACTGCTTTCCAAAGTCCCACCCAAGGCTGCTTGGTTGATGCCCAGGCAATTTCACTAAGAGAACAATGTTGTTGGCCATGATAGTACTTTCATGGTTCCTCCTGTTACAGAATGTAATAGTCCCTCCTCTTATCTGTATTGCGTCTTCCTAAAGCCCCACCTCCCCTGCTCCTACTGCTGCTCGTGCGATGGAATTCCGTCACCATAGTTTTGAAAAGGTTAATACGTTGCGCTATGTTTATGGCAGATTATTCACGGATAAATAGCAAAGCTATCTCTTGAAGAACAAAGAGTGCTAGATATCATGAGGACAGTTTAAGTCTTTGTATGTAGCTTGACACAATTCCACTCCAAATATTTCCAGGGCACTTAATACCACATAATTACTATCTACATAATTCCACAGCACACATGCCACATATTTCCAATACACAAATTCACCCCACACCACACAATTCCAAGCCGCACAATTACACAACTAACTAATTCAATCCAACCCACATGATTCCACAACAAACCACATGCATACACTCTGTAACAAATAAGTAAAAAACATTGCCTTTTACAATTCCAATAGCTCCAACACAAAGAAATGTGAGGACTACTGAATTTCCAATGCTTGCTTACTTTCCAATGCGTCCCAGCAGAGTCCTATTCCTGGAGCTGCAAACCTTCTCCTGGCCAGAGATGTTTTAGGGCACGGGCAAAGTGGGCTCTGGCCCAGGGCCCCGGCCTTTCAGGGGGCCCCCTCATAGAGCTAGCTTTTTTCTGCAGAGTCTTGTCCTGGTGACTTTGAGTAATGCTTAGACAGTTTGTTTCATATACCATTTTTATGGGCTCGGCGACGTCACCACTTCGTCAGAAGTAGGGAGGAGCTGCGAGCCGTATTGTAGCGGGTTTCTGGCTCATGCTGGAAAAATTCTTCTTTGCTCGTGCATTTGCAGTGCTTTATTATATAATCTGAATGGTGATTGGTCCTCGCGGTGCTGGTTTTTTAGTAGTCTTGATGCGATAGGACATATGTAATGTTCGTCCGCCATTTTTGGCATTTTCTGTGCGGTTTCGCGCACGGCAGTCCATTAATTTTAATTAGGAGCTGTCAGGGTGCCCTTGTAATGCAATCCAGATGGTGGGAGTGCGTTCACCATTCTGCATTGCATGTATAGGGCACGCGTTCGTCTGCAGCCTTTTTGTGGCTGAAAAAGAGGCAGTATTTAAATACAGATTACTTACAGACACCATATACACACCACACACACATACACGACACACACATACCACACACACACACCACACACACACCACTCTCTCACCACCACACACTCATCACCACTCACCACAACACACTCACTACCACAGACTCACCCCCACAGACTCACCCCCACAGACTCACCACTACAAACAGAACCACACACACAACCACACACACAACAACACAACACCAGCCGTCAGTGCACGCTTTCACCAGGGCCAAACACCACCAGCCATCAATGCACTTTTTCACCAAGCACAAACACCATCAGGCGTACAACACCAGGCAGCCGTCAGTGCATGCTTTTGAAGGATGAAGACACAGAGCAGCCCTGCAAATTCCATCAACACAATTTAGAGAATCACATGCATCAGATCTTGAGTGTGCCGCGTGCGTGCTGCTGCTGTGAAGGGAACAAGGCTTCAGTGCCAGGCAGCGGCTGCTTGCAGACCCAAGAAGGATGAAGACACAGAGCAGCCCTGCAGATTAGATCAGCACAGATCAGGCTTCAGTGCCAGGCAGCAGCTGCTTGCAGACCCAAGAAGGATGAAGACACAGAGCAGCCCTGCATATTAGATCAGCACAGATCGGCAGTGCCACGTGTGCGTGTCTGCCGTGCTGCTGTGAAGGGAACTAGGCTTCAGTGGCAGGCAGCGGCTGCTTGGAGACCCAAAAAGGATGATGAGACAGAGCAGTCCTGCAGATTAGATCAGCACAGGCAGCAATTTAGAGAATGACATGCATCAGATGTGGAGTGTGCCGCGTGCGTGCTGCTGCTGTGAAGGGAACCAGGCTTCAGTGCCAGGCAGCGGCTGCCTGCATACCCAAGAAGGATGAAGACACAGAGCAGCCCTGCAGATTCCATTAACACAATTTAGAGAATCACATGTATCAGATCTGGAGTGTGCCGCGTGCGTGCTGCTGCTGTGAAGGGAACAAGGCTTCAGTGCCAGGCAGCGGCTGCTTGCAGACCCAAGAAGGATGAAGACACAGAGCAGCCGTGCAGATTAGATCAGCACAGATCGGCAGTGCCGCGTGTGCGTGTCTGCCGTGGTGCTGTGAAGGGAACTAGGCTTCAGTGGCAAGCAGCGGCTGCTTGAAGACCCAAGAAGGATGAAGACACAGAGCAGCCCTACATATTCCATCAACACAATTTAGAGAATCACATGCATCAGATCTGGAGTGTGTCGCGTGCGTGCTGCTGCTGTGAAGGGAACAAGGCTTCAGTGCCAGGCAGCGGCTGCTTGCAGACCCAAGAAGGATGAAGACACAGAGCAGCCCTGCAGATTAGATCAGCACAGATCAGGCTTCAGTGCCAGGCAGCAGCTGCTTGCAGACCCAAGAAGGATGAAGACACAGAGCAGCCCTGCATATTAGATCAGCACAGATCGGCAGTGCCGCGTGTGCGTGTCTGCCGTGCTGCTGTGAAGGGAACTAGGCTTCAGTGGCAGGCAGCGGCTGCTTGGAGACCCAAGAAGGATGATGAGACAGAGCAGTCCTGCAGATTAGATCAGCACAGGCAGCAATTTAGAGAATGACATGCATCAGATGTGGAGTGTGCTGCGTGCGTGCTGCTGCTGTGAAGGGAACCAGGCTTCAGTGCCAGGCAGCGGCTGCCTGCAGACCCAAGAAGGATGAAGACACAGAGGAGCCCTGCAGATTCCATCAACACAATTTAGAAAATCACATGTATCAGATCTGGAGTGTGCCGCGTGCGTGCTGCTGCTGTGAAGGGAACAAGGCTTCAGTGCCAGGCAGCGGGTGCTTGCAGACCCAAGAAGGATGAAGACACAGAGCAGCCCTGCAGATTCCATCAACACAATTTACAGAATCACATGCGTCAGATCTGGAGTGTGTCGCGTGCGTGCTGCTGCTGTGAAGGGAACCAGGCTTCAGTGGCAGGCAGCGGCTGCTTGCAGACCCAAGAAGGATGAAGACACAGAGCAGACCTGCATATTCCATCAACACAATTTAGAGAATCACATGCATCAGATCCGGAGTGTGTCGCGTGCGTGCTGCTGCTGTGAAGGGAACAAGGCTTCAGTGCCAGGCAGCGGCTGCTTGCAGACCTAAGAAGGATGAAGACACAGAGCAGCCCTGCAGATTAGATCAGCACAGATCAGGCTTCAGTGCCAGGCAGCAGCTGCTTGCAGACCCAAGAAGGATGAAGACACAGCGCAGCCCTGCATATTAGATCAGCACAGATCGGCAGTGCCGCGTGTGCGTGTCTGCCGTGCTGCTGTGAAGGGAACTAGGCTTCAGTGGCAGGCAGCGGCTGCTTGGAGACCCAAGAAGAATGATGAGACAGAGCAGTCCTGCAGATTAGATCAGCACAGGCAGCAATTTAGAGAATGACATGCATCAGATGTGGAGTGTGCCGCGTGCGTGCTGCTGCTGTGAAGGGAACCAGGCTTCAGTGCCAGGCAGCGGCTGCCTGCAGACACAAGAAGGATGAAGACACAGAGCAGCCCTGCCGATTCCATCAACACAATTTAGAGAATCACATGTATCAGATCTGGAGTGTGCCGCGTGCGTGCTGCTGCTGTAAAGGGAACAAGGCTTCAGTGCCAGGCAGCGGCTGCTTGCAGACCCAAGAAGGATGAAGACACAGAGCAGCCCTGCAGATTAGATCAGCACAGATCAGGCTTCAGTGCCAGGCAGCAGCTGCTTGCAGACCCAAGAAGGATGAAGACACAGAGCAGCCCTGCATATTAGATCAGCACAGATCGGCAGTGCCGCGTGTGCGTGTCTGCCGTGCTGCTGTGAAGGGAACTAGGCTTCAGTGCAGGCAGCGGCTGCTTGGAGACCCAAGAAGGATGATGAGACAGAGCAGTCCTGCAGATTAGATCAGCACAGGCAGCAATTTAGAGAATGACATGCATCAGATGTGGAGTGTGCCGCGTGCCTGCTGCTGCTGTGAAGGGAACCAGGCTTCAGTGCCAGGCAGCGGCTGCCTGCAGACCCAAGAAGGATGAAGACACAGAGCAGCCCTGCACATTCCATCAACACAATTTAGAGAATCACATGTATCAGATCTCGAGTGTGCAGCGTGCGTGCTACTGCTGTGAAGGGAACAAGGCTTCAGTGCCAGGCAGCGGGTGCTTGCAGACCCAAAAAGGATGAAGACACAGAGCAGCCCTGCAGATTCCATCAACACAATTTACAGAATCACATGCATCAGATCTGGAGTGTGTCGCGTGCGTGCTGCTGCTGTGAAGGGAGCAAGGCTTCAGTGCCAGGCAGCGGCTGCTTGCAGACCCAAGAAGGATGAAGACACAGAGCAGCCCTGCAGATTAGATCAGCACAGATCAGGCTTCAGTGCCAGGCAGCAGCTGCTTGCAGACCCAAGAAGGATGAAGACACAGAGCAGCCCTGCATATTAGATCAGCACAGATCGGCAGTGCCGCGTGTGCGTGTCTGCCGTGCTGCTGTGAAGGGAACTAGGCTTCAGTGGCAGGCAGCGGCTGCTTGGAGACCCAAGAAGGATGATGAGACAGAGCAGTCCTGCAGATTAGATCAGCACAGGCAGCAATTTAGAGAATGACATGCATCAGATGTGGAGTGTGCCGCGTGCGTGCTGCTGCTGTGAAGGGAACCAGGTTTCAGTGCCAGGCAGCGGCTGCCTGCAGACCCAAGAAGGATGAAGACACAGAGCAGCCCTGCAGATTCCATCAACACAATTTAGAGAATCACATGTATCAGATCTGGAGTGTGCCGCGTGCGTGCTGCTGCTGTGAAGGGAACAAGGCTTCAGTGCCAGGCAGCGGGTGCTTGCAGACCCAAGAAGGATGAAGACACAGAGCAGCCCTGCAGATTCCATCAACACAATTTACAGAATCACATGCATCAGATCTGGAGTGTGTCGCGTGCGTGCTGCTGCTGTGAAGGGAACCAGGCTTCAGTGGCAGGCAGCGGCTGCTTGCAGACCCAAGAAGGATGAAGACACAGAGCAGCCCTGCAGATTCCATCAACACAATTCAGAGAATCACATGTATCAGATCTGGAGTGTGCCGCGTGCGTGCTGCTGCTGTGAAGGGAACAAGGCTTCAGTGCCAGGCAGCGGGTGCTTGCAGACCCAAGAAGGATGAAGACACAGAGCAGCCCTGCAGATTAGATCAGCACAGATCAGGCTTCAGTGCCAGGCAGCAGCTGCTTGTAGACCCAAGAAGGATGAAGACACAGATCAGCCCTGCATATTAGAGCAGAACAGATCGGCAGTGCCGCGTGTGCGTGTCTGCTGTGCTGCTGTGAAGGGAACTAGGCTTCAGTGGCAGGCAGCGGCTGCTTGGAGACCCAAGAAGGATGATGAGACAGAGCAGTCTTGCAGATTAGATCAGCACAGGCAGCAATTTAGAGAATGACATGCATCAGATGTGGAGTGTGCCGCGTGCGTGCTGCTGCTGTGAAGGGAACCAGGCTTCAGTGCCAGGCAGCGGCTGCCTGCAGACCCAAGAAGGATGAAGACACAGAGCAGCCCTGCAGATTCCATCAACACAATTTAGAGAATCACATGTATCAGATCTGGAGTGTGCCGCGTGCGTGTTGCTGCTGTGAAGGGAACAAGGCTTCAGTGCCAGGCAGCGGGTGCTTGCAGACCCAAGAAGGATGAAGACACAGAGCAGCCCTGCAGATTCCATCAACACAATTTACAGAATCACATGCATCAGATCTGGAGTGTGTTGCGTGCGTGCTGCTGCTGTGAAGGGAACCAGGCTTCAGTGCCAGGCAGCGGCTGGCTGCAGACTCAAGAAGGATGAAGACACAGAGCAGCCCTGCAGATTCCATCAACACAATTTAGAGAATCACATGTATCAGATTTGGAGTGTGCCGCGTGCGTGCTGCTGCTGTGAAGGGAACAAGGCTTCAGTGCCAGGCAGCAGCTGCTTGCAGACCCAAGAAGGATGAACACACAGAGCAGCCCTGCAGATTAGATCAGCACAGATCGGCAGTGCCGCGTGTGCGTGTCTGCCATGCTGCTGTGAAGGGAACTAGGCGCATGCAGTATTCCAGCAACATACCTTTTATTTCTAATCAGAGAAATACTGTCCTAATATGAGTCACTCCTGACATTACTGTGCGTCTGAAATGCTGGTAGGGCTGGGAAGAGTCAGCCATATGTTAGGCGACCTCGTTATAAATGGATTATGGTACAATCCCGACAACTTTGCTTGTTCTAGGCAAGGGAAAAACAGATAAACTTTTATAACTGGCATGCAAACAGTGCGAATATAAAGCACATTTTAGCCATCAGTGACATTACCATGTACACATAAGGAGACAAGTACAGCTAGTAAGCAGAGTGCCAGTGACTGCAGTGTGTGAGTGTGCAGGGTGAACAGTGTGTAAGTGTGCAGGGTGCACATTGTGTGAGTGTGCAGGATGAACAGTGTGTGAGTATGCAGGGTGAACAGTGTGAGTGTACAGGGTGAGCAGTGTGTGAATGTGTAGGGGCAGTGTGTGAGTGTGCAGGAAAGAAACACTCATACTAAGTCCACCACACACATACATAACACCACACACACTATACATACACATACAGCACACACACATACCACACACACACAGACCCTGCTGCACATACAAGCATACCACTTCGACTCCTCGTCAGGGGTAGTAAGTGCTACATAAATGGAATTACAATACTATATAACACAATACACCACGCACACACATATAGTACACACAAATAACTAGCTACAGTGAAGGCAGCGTGTGTTCACTCTTACAGTAGGTATGGAAGAGTACACACACTACACACAGACATACAGGCACACCCATATTCATTTAAGCTAGCAGCACAAAAGGTATGAACATCACATAATTGGAAGAAATAAATATAGCGAATATGTTGCAGGTCCTCTTACATTTGCTATTAAACAAAAACTTTTAAGGGACTTATGTTTGGAACAATATGCTGCCAATTTTTTTTAATGGATCCTTGTCTTAGTGGGAAAACAAAGCTTAGAATCTGTTTTCCCCGTCTCCATGAAGCATGAGGCCAGGGAAGAGGGCAGGAATGTGACACTACTCTGACAAGATGAGATAAGAAGTAATTAACAGACAACAGATGTCCTCTTCACTTTTATGAGGCCAAGAGTGTTTGAGAGTCTGTTTTTTTCTACTTTCTGTAACTTCACATGTTTTTAAAACTAAACATTTGTTGTCTTATGCCTTACATCAGTGTGTTCTTAGAACAATCTATAGACATTGTTAAGTCGAATACTGAAAACAGCATGTCACACCATATACACACCACACACACATACACAACACACACATACCACACACACACACCACACACACACCACTCTCTCACCACCACACACTCATCACCACTCACCACAACACACTCACTACCACAGACTCACCCCCACAGACTCACCCCCACAGACTCACCCCCACAGATTCACCCCCACAGACTCACCCCCACAGACTCACCCCCACAGACTCACCCATACAAACACAACCACACACGCAACCACACACACAACAACACAACACCAGCCGTCAGTGCACGCTTTCACCAGGGCCAAACACCACCAGCCATCAATGCACTTTTTCACCAAGCACAAACACCATCAGGCGTTTAACACCAGGCAGCCGTCAGTGCATTCTTTTACAAGGCGCACTCACCAGCAACCGTCAGTGCACGCTTTCACCAAACACACACACCATCAGCCATCTGTGCACTGTTTTACTAAGCACACACCCACCAGCCGTCAGTGCACCCTTCCACCAGGCACACACACCTCCAGGCGCCAGTGCACTCTTCCACCAAGCACACACACCACCAGCCATCAGTGCACGCATCAATTGTTAATGCATCCACAATTAACTATAGTAGCAATCGCAGTATGGTACACTTTACTTTTAAGAGACAAGTAGTGTATGCATAGATATGCTAATACATCCCCACTGGAGGCACACCTTAAATGCTCATGAAATGAGTTCAATAGGTATTAGTTCAAATTCGTTTTATTCTTGTATTTTGAAATCTTCACGTTGGATTATTTTCCCAATGATATTAATAGCATATCATTCCATGGTTTGGTAATTCATCAATATTACACTTATGAACGCGAACTTCTCCAATGCATTTCGGGCTGTGCCCTTTGTCAAGGAGCGCTGAAAGGAAGAAAGGTCTGCGTGAGGGTCGTGGAACAGTGAAATGCGTATAACTGGGGAGGGGGGTTGCCAGGTATAAACCGTGCCTATGGGGCAGAGTGCGTTCAATCGGTGTGGTCAAAATCTAGATGGGGGACGTGTAACGTGAAAACGAGTGCAGTGATCCTCGAGGGTGGAGGAGAAAAAGGTAACCGGGGGATACCAAGGAGTCAAAAAAGGAAGGAGGTAAACTGGAGTCTTACTTCATATCGATGCTAGCGGGGCTCGCTACTGCAGCGGTGTCGCGGGCGTCCATGGAGTGGGTTGTGGTGACTGTTGGGTAAATACGGGCGGGTGGGTGAAACTAACGTAGGACTGTGGAGTGAGGATCGGGAGCGCCGTGGCGGCCATGTTGGAATGGGAAACGGTCAGGAGGATCATGTGTCATGCAAAGAAAACAACAATGTATGACATAACCAATGAATAAAATACAGTTAGAGGCAAAGCAATGCATATTTACAAGTAACAGCTGTACTCAATTCGATCATTGAGGCCATATGGTTTAAGAGTCTGCAAAAGATAAATCCATTCCAACTCTCGCTTCAAGAGTAATTTGTGGTTGTCAGTTCCTTCTCTTTTGGTGATGATTTCCAGCACTATAAACTGGAGTTGTGCAATGGTGTGGCGAGCTTCAGCGAAGTGCATGGCAATGTTAGATTTTTCTAGTTTCAACCGTATGTTGGATTTGTGTTCATTGAGGCGCGTCTTAATTTTGCGCTCAGTCTTGCCAACATATAATTTGCCACATGGGCATTTCAAGGCGTAAATAAGGTTCATGGAGTCACAAGTGGCGTCTACTTGGAGTTTAATGGTGTTGCCTTTCATGGGGTGTTTGATATAGTTGCCTTTGATTATGCAATTGCAATGGTTGCAATTCCTACATGGTAGGGTTCCTTTGTATTGTTTCGGTGTGGATGTGGGTTGTGAGAGAATTTCCTTGAGGTTTTTACTCCTGGTGTAAGCGAATAGGGGAGGATTCTGAAAAATCCCCTGAAAGTCAGGTTCAAATTGTAGGATCGGCCAGTGTTTCATTATGATGGTTTTGTAGGTAGAGCTTACAGATGAGAATTTAGAAACTAATACAATGCGGTCTTGCTCCTGCTTGGGAATTTTAGACAGGCTCTCCTTTCTGGTTATTTTGTCAACTCGGGTAATGGCTTGGTTGAGAACCTGTTGAGGGTAACCTCTGTCCAGGAAACGTTTATGCATTTCATTGATGCGTGTTTGGTAGGTTTGTTCGTCAGAAACTATGCGTTTGACACGCAACATCTGAGAGTACGGTAGATGATTCTTCAATGATGATTGGTGAAAGCTAGTGAAGTGAAGGGTGTTATTCCTGTCGGTGCTTTTTCTGTGTAAATCAGTTGTGAATCCGTGTTGGGTTTGTTTGATCTTGACGTCCAGAAATGTGATTTCAGTATCACTGATGATCCAAGAAAGTTGTATGCGTTGATCTTTGGTGTTGAGTTCATTTAGTGCTAGGTTGAGAGACTCTTTTGTGTCTTTCCAGATAAGGAACAAGTCGTCGATGTATCTGACGTACATTTTAATTTTGTTTTGAAAAGTAGGATTCTGGTATATGTGTAGATTTTCAAAGTTCGCCATGTATATATTCGCGTACGTGGGAGCGGCACAGTTTCCCATAGCCATTCCAGATAGCTGGAGGTACCACTGATTGTCTTGTTGGAAATAGCTATGATATAAAGTGTAGATCATTAGTTCCATGAGAAAGGATTGCATTTGTTCATCAATGTCACTGTTTAAAAGCGCCAATTCAATGGCTTCAATACCTCCTTGGTGGGGTATGGAGGTGTAGAGAGAACTGACGTCAACAGTACATAGTATGAAAAGGTCATTGTCATTGGTGGAAATGTTAGTTAGCTTGTTTAAAAAGTCTGTGGTGTCTTTAATATAGCTGGTGGTACCAGTGACCAAAGGCTGTAAATATTTATCAATGAACTTGCCGGTAGGTTCATGTATGGATCCCTTGGTTGACACGATCGGTCTGAACGGAGGATCGTGAAGATTTTTGTGTATTTTTAGGCACATGTGTATGGTTGGGCTCCTAGGGTGTTCTTGCAATAGGTACTTTTTAGTACGTTCCTCGATGATTCCTGTTTGTTGTGCTGTAGTGACAATGTTAGTCAAAATCTTTTGAAACTCTTTGGTTGGGTTGTTATCGAGTAACATGTAGATGTTAGGGTCCTGAATATGTTCAAATAATCGTTGTGTATACATTGTGGTATTGAGGATTACCAAGGCCCCTCCTTTGTCTGCTTTGATGCAACGAATTTTGGGGTTGTTAGCCAATGTTTTGAGAGTGTCTCGGTCTTTGATGGTGAGATTCTGTTGTTTTCGTTTGTTTTTTAAGTTGATTTTGGAAAGGTCATTACGTACCAAGTTTTCGAATAGGTCAATGCACTTGTGACTGTTTGGAGCCTGATATGTGCTGGATGGTCGAAGACCTCGAAGTTCATCTGGTTTGTCTTTAATGGTTGGTGGTACAATGTTCTCAAAAAAGTGACGCAGTCTTAATTTTCTTGTGAATTTGAAAGTATTGACTTCGAGTTCAAGTAAGTTACTATGTGCCACTGGGATGAATGATGTGCCTTTCTCAAGTAAATTGATTTGATGTTGTGGAATGATGGTGTCCGAAATATTAATAACTAGTTGTTCTTTCTTAGTTTGGGGTCCTTCTTGAGAACGGTGCTCCGTGTGTTCGGCGGGCCTATTTCTTTTTCTTTTGTGATAGCTCCTCCGGAGTCTTCGATGGTAGTTGGTCCTGATTCTAAAAAATGAACCGCAGCTGGTTGGTCTTGCACAGTAGAAGAAGTGCTGGCTTGATCAAGACTTTGAGAGGATATAGAGGTGGGTGTTTTTCGTGGTGGTCGGTAAGTGGAATCACTCCCGGAGGATGAGGTGTCGGTTTGAGTAGTAGGTGGTCTATTACGTCGTCTTTGGGCATAGATGTCTGCCCAGGAATAAACTTCATCCAGTTTGTAATCGAGCGTGTCCCGACGAAATTTCCTGATTTTTCGTTCATTGATTTCTTTCTGATGTTTGTCAAGCATGGTTTTCAGATCTTCAAGGGTGTGGTTAAGTTCCTCAGCTGTGAGCATATCCTTAAGTTCACGGTCAATTTCTTTGATTTCTGCTTCAAGTTCTTTGAGAATCCCAGCTAACTCTTCAACGATGAGTAAAATCAGGTCAAGACTACATTTATTTAATATTCCGTTCCATTTGTCCTTGAATGATTTGGAGTTTTTGCATAAGGACGGTTTCAGTGCTATCCGTAAACCGCGAGGGATTCTGAGCGCTCGGTGATATTTGAGCAGTGTGCTCGCGTGCAGTTTCTGATTGATATGGCGTTTGGATAGGTACAGGAGTTGCTTGAAGCATTGCTCTTTGTTACGTGTGGTGGTAGTGGGACTGATATCTTCCTCTATCAGCGAATAGATTCGTTGACGTTCATCCTCAGCATATGCCAAGG
Source organism: Lissotriton helveticus (assembly GCF_964261635.1). Lineage (NCBI taxonomy): Eukaryota > Metazoa > Chordata > Amphibia > Caudata > Salamandridae > Lissotriton > Lissotriton helveticus. Next base: position 167,828,152 of record NC_136059.1, on the reverse strand, counting down.
TATGTGCATGTGCTTCAGTACTTTTGGTGATTTCATCAAACTGCATTGTGTGGCGTGCAAGTCACCCGTTGACGGATACAAATAATGAATTAACGAAGAGTGGGTGGTGCACAACAATGATGTATGTCAATGTTTGACAAGGTTCCTTAGTGTGGAATTTTAGTTTGTGTACTGAACATCATCTACGCCATCTTGCAGACTCACGTATGAGCATACACGACAGCCATTTTAGGTACCATGGTCTCCCTGTTCACGATCGCCCGTCAGCACACTTCCCTGAACCTTGCAAGCCTCCCCGCGCACCCTGGCTGCCCCCGCACTCACATGCACAAGTCATGAACCCTCCCCTCCCATGACTCTGTCTCAGGGAATCACACCCCGCGCCTGACCAACACCTCTTTCCGTCCATGAATACCTCTCCTTTGATGACCCCTTCCTCTGACCCCGACTGCCTGTACGAACCGCTGGTCATCCTTTAGCCCGAGGATACAGTTTATTGCCCACTACTGTATGCACTCGCTTTTCCTGAAAGGAGACACTATTGATCATGACCTCCCCACCCCCTGAGATTCGATCAGGCGCACACATTCCAAAGGAATCGGCAGAACACTCAGCTGCGTGATAGCCCCCTCCCAATCATATGAGGGGAAAGGGCCTCTACTGTTGTCATGTGTTGGAAGGGGCCGGAACTGGGGGGTGCCGGGGATGTCGTTCTCATACTTCACAATGTCCCTGTTGTAATAAAGAACGTTCACATGTCTTAAACCAGTGTATAAAAGACCAGGTCTCAAAGAGGCTGAGAGAGCACCTCGAGACGATACCTTGTTGTCTGATCTGATGTGTTCTACTCCGTCGGAATAAACTTGTTTCCTGTCTTCCTGTATCCAGCGCCTGCCTCTTTATTGAATAACTTCGTATGGTATTAGAGGCGTTTTTACGCCGGGCAAATTTAACTTAGGAAACATCTACTGAAATCGCCTGACCATTTTTGAATTGATCTTTATCAATTGGCGTCCCAAACGCGGGGCCCATCAGCGACACTTGGATCCAGTGGGAGAGGTCCCGATGACAGAGTGAACGACTGCAACGATCGGGAGAGCTCCTGTCCGATAGACCCTCATCTGACAGCCGATCATCTGAACTTCACTGATTCCGAGCAGACCTCTCCCGAGTGATCTACGGTCCTGACTGGGAACCACCAGGAGTGCCGCGATAGCAACAGAGAGTAGAGGACGATCGGGCGCTGGAAGCGGAAGACGAGAAACTGTCCATGCGGTCCGGGTAAGGTCGTGACACACGACAAATTGCGAAATTGATTGATTGATTGTTTGAAAATACTAGTATTACTTATTGACTGTTTCTGAGAGATTCTCTATTTGCAAACAAGCACAGAGTCGCCATACTCTGTTTAGTCTTTGCAGATAGTGAAGGATAGGTAACGCAGACTTTTGTCCCCCATTGTAATCTGCCGTGCCTATTTTTCTCCCCATTGATTGATTGTTTGAATCGAGCATTGAATTGTTCGAAGTTGGTTCTCTTAAGGATCTTCTCTGCCTGCAAACGGGGAAGAATAGGAATATTCTCTCTACCTTTGCCGATAGTGAAGGGTAGGTAACGCAAGCTTTTAACCCGTCGTGCCTATTTCACTCCTCATTGATTGATTGTTTGTCCAAACATTGACTGTTTGGAATTGGTTCTTTCTGGAGGTATTCTCTATTTGCAAATAGTGTAGAATAGAATATTCTGTCCAGTCTTTGCAAGTAGTGAAAAGATAGGTAGTGCAGGCTTTTGCCCCCCATTGTAATCCGTCATGCCTATCTTCTCCCCATTGGTTAATAGTTGGGTCAACCCGGACCGCTTATTAGAGATGAACCATCCAGCTCCACTGGAAGGCACCCCTAATAAGGACATGTTTACTAAGCAAGGACTAGTCGCTATAGCTTATAGTAAGTTATGGCATAAATATACAAAAAAGGATCCTGAAAGTCAGTGGCCACTGATAGGATCTTTTGATGAAAATAAAATAAAAACACTAGAAGCAGCTGTAAAAATAAACAAGGCAACGCCCACTATGCTCGATAGTATTGGCATGTGGCGCAAAGAAGCAGAACAGCGAAGGAAAAGAGAAGAAGCAAAAATAGTGAAAGAATTACGAAAAGCAGCCCATCTGGCCGCAAAAGAACTAGATGAAGAAATAAGAAGAAGAGAGGAAGTTAAACAAACACAAGAATCAGGACTGGCAGGCCAATGCCCTGTCAGGACCACCCCTACGCTCTACCCGGAGATGCCCTCCAAACAGCGGGCAAATGACGAGTTACTGCTCGGTCCTCCAATTATCTACATGCCTCCTCCATATGCTCCCTGCCAACCTCTAGCACAACACTCACCAGTTCAAAGTGCAGGCGTGGGTGACCATAGCGCTAGTGCCCCGGCTCTTACGGCCTTCGCACCGGCCGCATTGGTAACAACACCAGATGAACTCGAGACTGGCAAACAGTTAACAGCCAGACCAAATAGGTTGAGCAAAGATGAGCGGGATGGAGTCGACCAGATAGCAAAGACCCTGGTAGAACGGAAGGAGAGCGAAGAATATACGATGAATATGCATAATTCACATGCCGGTAGTCACAGACGGCATTTCATTTTACGGTTCAGCTACCACACCCTGAACGCATATGAGGATAGGTACCAGAATAAGGGTCCTGCAAAACTGACGACTCTATATAGAAGGGTCGATGTTGGAGATGGGACTGAGAGCGATGTGACGGACCTCTTCATGCAAACGCTTGAGGTCTTCCGCCACCTCGCGGAACAGAAACCAGAGGTCAAGATCACAGTCCCTGAGACGATTGAGCCCTCATTAGAAGCAGCCAACACTATGATGCCTATCAGAGAAGCCGCCCCCTACTGGGTTCCCCCAAGAGGTCAGGGAACAAACGATGATATCAACCACGCGGGAAACAACCTTTACAACGCAACTTTTACAACGCACTACCATTACAACGAAACTTTTACAACGCAAAAACTTTTACAACGCATACCATTACAACGCATGTTTTTACAACGCAAGTACTTTTACAACGCATGCCATTACAACGTAAGTTTTGGTAAGTATATAATTATATTTAATATTTTATATGTTTTTTTTTTAAGTTTTCAGTTTTTGGGTAAAGGGGTATTTTTAGGGTTCAGGGTCAGTTTTCAGTTTTTGGGTAAAGGGGTATTTTTAGGGTTCAGGGTCAGTTTTCAGTTTTTGGGTAAAGGGGTATTTTTAGGGTTCAGGGTCAGTTTTCAGTTTTTGGGTAAAGGGGTATTTTTAAGGTTCAGGGTCAGTTTTCAGTTTTTGGGTAAAGGGGTATTTTTAGGGTTCAGGGTCCGTTTTCAGTTTTTGGGTAAAGGGGTATTTTTAGGGTTCAGGGTCAGTTTTCAGTTTTTGGGTAAAGCGGTATTTTTAGGGTTCAGGGTCAGTTTTCAGTTTTTGGGTAAAGGGGTATTTTTAGGGTTCAGGGTCAGTTTTGGGTTTTTGGGGTACAGGGGTATTTTTAGGGTTCAGGGATAGTTTTGGGTTTTTGGGGTACAGGGGTATTTTTAGGGTTCAGGGACAGTTTTCGGTTTTTGGGGTACAGGGGTATTTTTAGGGTTCTGGGTTAATTTGGGTTTTTTGGGGTAAAGGGGTACAGGGTAAAAAAAAATTAAATTAATTAAATTAAATTAAATTATATTAATTACAATTAATTTAAAATAAAAAAATATTATATACTTACCAATACTTACGTTGTAATGGTATGGTTGTAAAGGTATTTGCGTTGTAAAAACATGCGTTGTAATGGTATGCGTTGTAAAAGTTTTTGCGTTGTAAAAAATTCGTTGTAACGGTATGCGTTGTAAAAGTATGCGTTGTAACGTCATACATCCCAACCACGCAGATGCAAAAGGGAGGGTTGTGTACAACTGGGTTTACCAACCATGGGATCGGCAAGATATTTTAACTTTTAGGCAAACCCTGCCCGATTTAAGAAAGAACCCTACAGCATTTTATACCGAACTAGGCACAGCCTTGGGCTCACCCATAATGACTCTATCGGACATTGATTTGTTTTTCGGGTTGTGTCTGCCGGCTGATGTGTGGAAGCAAATCCGGAAAGCCGACCACACAGATCTGTTCGGACACACCTGGAAACAACTCACTGAACTAGATGGGCAGCGAGAGCCCGGAAAGAAACCTGTAAAAGACATACTGGAACTCCCCGACAAAATAGTGCAGAAGCTAAAGACGTTGATCCCAGAAAAGAAGGTAGACTGGTCGGTAGTCACGGCTTGCCGCCAGAAACCTCAGGAGGACGTATCAGAATACTTCTCCCGATTTGAGACGGTTTTCTCCGACTACAGTGGCCAAGACATGACCACCGCAACCGGACAACACCTATTCGTGCAAAACTACGTAAAGGGGCTATCGCAAGAGGTCTCCCAAAAGTTACAGACGAGTGAGAGTAGTTGGGGAGCCTCCAAACCTGCAGCTATCCTTCAGATGGCTCAGTATTATGAACACCAAAAGAACGAGAACGAGAGGGCGAATGAGAAAAAGAAAAAGGACTTAAAGGAACGAGTGATGATTGCTCAATTACATGAAGTGACTACAGGAAGGGAACGGTATAGGGGAAACTACCAGTCGAATGCCCCTAGGAATTCGCCCCCTAGAGACCGCAACCCCACACCTGGCGCTCCACGAGCCGACCTCGATGAGAACCAGTGTGCATTTTGCAAAGAATTTGGACATTGGAAGTCTCAATGCCTGGCCCTTCGGGAAATGATTAAAAATAAAGAGACAAGGGACATGACAACTGGCCCAAAAACTGGAGGGCAGGGACGACGGCATTCCCGCGACACCACCAATGACCGACCTGGCAGTCCAATCACATTTGACTGCCCCCGACAGAATCTGTGCCAACAGTCCGACTGCAACAATGCTCACGACTCTGCATAGGACTGCCAGGGGCAAGGGAGGGATCCAGTCGAGCTCTGTGTTGACCAGCAAGGTCCTTACGTCACTGCTAAGGTCCTGGGTACAAAGTCTCCATTTTTGGTAGACACTGGAGCGACACGTAGTGTATTATCAAAACGACTGATTCCAAGGGCACCCTTGTCTGGCTCACACATTACCTCGATAGGTTTCGATGGAACGCCCTCCACTAATCCCCTGTCTGTACCTATCTCCTTTGACCTAGGAAACAATCCCACTGACACCACGTTTCTGCTCTCCTCCAACTCCCCTGACGCCATTATGGGTATTGATTTACTGAAACATTTCCGCGCTACTATTAGGTGTTCCCCGGATGGAGTCCGAGTCATCCTGTACGACAACCCGAGCATGTCCAGACCCTACCCCGCACGACATATGTACACCATAGCAGATGCTGACCTATCCTTGCTCGATACCCTACCCCTGTACCTATGGGCCAGAAACGACTCGGATGTAGGACGAATGATGATCGATCCTGTACACATAACTGTTCGACCAGATGCAATACTCCCGAAACTCCCACAGTACCGGATATCGCCCGAAGGCGAGAAGGCATTGGTAGCGATTATTCAGTCCTTGGTAGATGCAGGAGTGGTAGAGGAAGTGGTTAGTAATGTCTGCAATAGCCCTATCCTACCCATTGTTAAGAAGCAAGGTGAGGGAGATGAGAAAGCGTACCGCTTCATCATCGACCTGCGAGAAGTCAACAGAGTGGTGGTGCCACAGTACCCCGTAGTCTCAGACATCGCCACCATTCTGACTCTCATCCCGTCCACTGCCACCACCTTCACCGTTATTGATCTTAAAAATGCATTTTTCTCTATCCCCATCCATCCAGACAGCCGTTATCTCTTAGGCTTCACTTTAAAAAACCGTTCATACCGATTTTGTAGAGCTCCCCAGGGCTACACTGAAAGTCCCAGCATTTACAGCCAGGCCCTCAAAAGACAGCTGGACGCCGTCCAGCTACCAGATGGAGTGGTGTTGATCCAATATGTCGATGATATCCTTTTGGCGGCCGACACCACTCCACTTGCAATCACAGCCACTATCCAACTCTTGCACTTTCTTGCGGAGAATGGCCACAAAGTCTCCAAAAAGAAACTGCAGTTCTGCCAGCCCCAAGTAACATACCTAGGCCATCTCCTGTCCAAAGAAGGGAGGAAACTTACGCCCGACCGAATCCAAACCATCTTAGACACCCCCATTCCAAAAACACAGAAGCAAGTCCGTTCATTAGTGGGCCTTACTTCTTTCTACCGACAATGGTTACCAAATTTCAGTCTCATTATAAAACCCCTACTTTCCCTGTTGGCCAAAGATGTTCCGTTCCCACTCCCTTGGACTCCCGAATGCCAAGCATCCTTTAAGGAGTTGCCGGATGCCCTTTGCTTGGCACCCGTTCTAGGAACACCAGATTACTCCAAGCCCTTCTCCCTCTTCACTCACGAAAGGGAGGGATGCGCATTGTCTGTTCTAACTCAGCCCATCGGCGCCAAACAACGCCCTTGTGCCTACTTCTCTGCCACTCTTGATCCAGTCGCCAGAGCTCTACCTGCCTGCCTTCGAGCAGTAGCCGCTGCTGCTGTCTCTATCCGCCAGAGTGAGGGAATTGTGCTTTCGAACTCTCTCACGGTATTAGTGCCCCATGCAGTTGACACCCTTTTGAACCAGACCAAGACTCAACACCTGACTAGTGCACGACTGACAGGGTACGAATTGACTCTACTTGCACCCCACATCACCCTGAAGAGATGCACGACATTGAATCCTGCTACACTGTTACCCTTGCCCGAAAATGACCCCGATGTGCCCCCTATACACGACTGTGTGACCCTCACGGACGAACAGACTAGGAGTAGAATTGACCTCCGAGACATTGCTTTTACAGATCCTGATGGAGAACTATGGGTAGATGGCTCTTGTATCAAACTCCCAGATGGCACCACTTCTGCTTCCTATGCGGTGACGACAGCTCGAACAGTAGTTGAAACAGCTCGCATCACACAACGATCCGCACAGGCAGCAGAACTAATTGCCCTCACACGAGCATGTATCATAGCAGCAGGAACCACGGCAAACATTTACACGGACAGCCAGTATGCCTTCGGGGTGGTTCATCATTTTGGGCTCCTGTGGAGGGAAAGGGGATTCCTGACGTCCCACGGTACGCCCATCCTTCACGGAGATTTAGTCTCCGCCCTGATTGAAGCAGTTCTTCTCCCCAAACAATTAGCAGTGATCAAATGCCAGGCACACAAGAAGGTGACAGATTTAGTTGGACAGGGAAACGCACTAGCCGACATCACTGCCCGAACCACAGCTGAGAATAGGACAACGACACGCATGTATGTGACCAGGTCACAAGCAGAAAAATGGACCGACGCTAGGGAAACGATCAGGGACATCCAATCGGCTAGCACACCACACGAATTGACTGAGTGGGCGCGGGTGGGTCTAAGGGACGATGAAGGCTGCTGGCGGACAAAAGACACGAACAAATGGTTGCTGCCTGATGCATATTTGATCCCCATACTGACAATGGCACACTCCCCTGCACACATAGGCTCTGCCCCCATGATTGAACTCATTTCCAAAGTCTGGCACAACAACAAGATCCCCGACTCGGCCAAACGCCTAGTCCAGCAGTGCCTTATCTGCCTACAACACAACCCCGGGAAAGGAACTGTGGTACCCCGGGGAGGGTTTGGGATCCCCGACCACCCCTTTGAGGTCCTCCAGATGGATTACTGTGGTATCTATGGTTCTGAGTCTTAGAGTTTTAGATTATCTATATTCTCCTCTTGTCTCTATTGTTTAGAATGCCCCTTGGTGTTCTATCCTTCATGTTCTCTCTAGTGTCAGTTATTGCCTGACTGCTGTTTCTAGCTGACGTGCTCCATGTATGCTGTGAAGGAAACTACATTAAAGAACCTTCATTCTTCACCAGTCTTCTCTCCGCCTTTCATTGAAGACAGGACACAACATTTGGCGACGTTTGGGATTTCTCCTTCACATCCCCAGCATCTATTGAAGCACTGGGAGGCCTCCTCAAATATTCATTCGGCTCCTGAACTAATTACCACGGAAGCGCTCTTCAATTTCTAAAGGTCGTATGAAACTTTTATTCTGTGACAGTTCTTACCCTGCCAGCGCCACCAAATCCTCGTTGCGCACTTCAATTTCTCGAGCGATTTTCCGCTCGAGCGCCACAAAGACTCCACGTTCATCTTGCTCGAGCGAGTCAATGCTTGAGCATTCCATCGAACGTACACCGCTGAGTCTTCTCTCTGTGCCATCTTCGTCTCCTCCTCCCAGTCAGCTTCCTTCGTCACAATCTTCCGCTCAATCCATGACGGAGTGACGCATCTGACGCTGATTCTTACTACGTACCTCCATTTTGGTAGTTCACGCAAGTCAACCTAATTTGCATGCGCAGTCAGTTTCTTACGCTCGTTTCATCTAGACTTTCATTTCTCATCGTATGAAGCTTAACAACAGTTTTCCTCGTTACCATTCAGCGTTTTTGTCATTTTTGCCTGTTTCTTCACTGCGCTGTGCTGGATTTCATTCAAGCAACCTAAATTGATGTGCACATCTGACAGAGTACTTTAATTTTTCAAGAAAATTATTTGTGAGAGACAAAAAAAAAAAATATTTTAAAACTTTATTTTTCATTGCTGTTCATTATTCACCTTGTACTAATATGTCTCAAAATATTGTCACTCCTCCTTACTTTCTTTCTGATCCAGGTGTACCTAAAACTAAATGGAAACAATGGTTCAAGGGTTTTGGCAGTTATATTATTGCTTTAGATGGTCAGAAATATGAACCAGACAGGAAGTTAGCCTTACTTTATAACAGTCTTGGAGCTGAAGGTCAACGTATTTTTGACCATTTACCTGTTTCTCCTCAACCTCATGAAACTGAGTGGGATTGTTTTCAAGAAGCTGTTTCTAGATTAGCCAAATATTTCATTGATGAAACCAGTGTTGTGGTAGAACGTCACAAATTCTATACCAGACATCAGTTTGAATATGAGTCAATTGACACTTTCTTGACAGAACTTAGAGTTTTGATAGCAACTTGCGAATTTGATGGTAATATTGATTCTTACCTCAGAGATCAAATAATTGTTAATTGTTACAACAAAAAGGTCCAAGAGAGATTGCTTTGTTGTAGGGATCCATCCCTCAAAGAAACTCTTGAGCTTGCGAGAGGAATTGAGAGATCTGTCTCTTCTCAAAGGGTTTTGAACAAAAATAAAGGTGAAGCAGTAGCTGAAGCTGTCAATGCATTAAACATCAAACCAAAGCCTTTCCAATTTAAAAACAAAGATTCCAGAGAGCCTAAGAAAAGCTTTGCGTGTTTCAGGTGTGGTTCTTCTTCACATCTTGCCAATTCCAAAAGTTGTCCAGCTCTTAGTAAAACTTGTCTTAATTGTAAACGTACTGGTCACTTCACCAGGGTATGTAACAGAAATCCTGTAAAAGTTAATGCGATTGAAAATGTTGAGTTTTCTGAACCTGAGAATGTATGTACAGTTGTCTCTTCTAAAAAGATTGTTTTGTACATTGATGCTGAGTTGGATGATGGTGGTCCCATCTGTGATATCACCATTGGTGATACAGTAATCCAAGTGACGGTGGATTCTGGCTCTCCAATCACCTTTGTCACTGACATCTTATTTAATTTACACTGGAATTCTTCCCAATTATTCCCTCCTGATATTCACACCATTTCATTTGGTGGTCATTCCATTGACATGTTGGGATTTTTCAATGACACCATAAAGTTTGAAGACAGGTCCATTGAAACAAAAATATATGTAGCTAAAAATGGGTACAACATCTTGGGATGGAAAGATCAGGGCAAATTCGGCATGGTTTTAAGACCAGGCACTTTGTGTCCCATCTCCTTGGTTGATGTTTGTTCCTCCACTAATCTTGCTTTACACCAACTTTTAGCCAAACATAGTGCTCTCTTCAAGGACAAGCTGGGTCTTGTTCATGACTTTGAGCATCGCATTGTCCTCAAAAAGGATGCCATTCCTGTTGTCCATATAAGGAATGTCCCTCTATCAGTTAAGTCTCAACTCAAACTACACTTAGAGCAGCTATGCCTTGACAAAGTTATTGAGCCTATAAATTCGTCAGAATGGGTCGCCCCCATTGTTATCGCGAAGAAAAAGGGTAGCAAAGACATAAGATTATGCATTGATTTAAGGTCCTTAAACAAAAATATTTTAATAGATTGCTTTCCCCTACCCAAAATCCAAGACATGTTAGCCCAACTTGGTGATTCTAAAGTTTTTTCGTGTCTGGACTTAAGATCTGCCTATCACCAGGTTGAACTCTGTGAAGACTCCCGTGACTTGACATCTTTTAATACCCCTTTTGGTCCCTATAGATTCCTACGCATGCCTTTTGGGCTTGCGTCTGCTGCCTCTGTCTTCCAGAAGCTAATGTACAAAATGTTTGGTAATTGTAGCAATGTGTTGGCTTACCAAGATGACATTCTGATTTATTCTAAGTGTGATGATGATCATATAAAGAAACTTGCTGAAGTGTTGAACATTCTTGAAACCAATGGTTTTACTGTAAAAAAAGAGAAGTGTAAGTTCATGGTTGACAGCATCGATTATCTTGGCCATCACATTTCCAGCAAGGGTATCTCTCCCAAACAAGATCTTATTAAAGCCATTGTGGATAGTCCCAGTCCGGAGAACAAAGATCAACTTAGGTCTTTCCTCGGTGTTTGTGAGTATTACTCAAGATTTGTGGATTGTTTTGCCTTGCAAACTGAACCTTTAAGAAAATTGCTCAGGAAAGGTGAAAAGTTTATTTGGGATGATTCTCTTAACAAGACTTTTGTGCATTTAAAGAAGCTCATTGTACAGGCCCCCTCTCTTCATTCCTTTAGAGATGACATTCAATCAGTTGTCACGGTGGATGCAAGTGGCATCGGGTTAGGGGCTGTTTTGTCTCAGTTAGTTGATGGTGTGGAACAAACTGTTGGCTTTGCTTCCAGATCCCTTTCTCCTGCAGAACGCAGATACAGCACCATTGAGAGGGAAGCCCTGGCTTGTCTTTGGGCCACCAAGCATTTCGAAACTTACCTTTGGGGTAGAAGATTTATTTTGGTGACCGACCATAAACCCTTAGTGTTCCTTTTATCGAACAAAGACCACAATAGTCTCAGTCCTCATTTAGTCAGGTTACTCTCAAGGATGTACGAATTTAATTTCTCAATTACACATATCCCTGGAGGTAAAAATACTCGTGCTGACTTCCTTTCTAGATGTCCCCTTAAGGATTCTGAAGGTTCTTCTTCTCTTTGTGAGGACTCTGAGTGCGTTGTGGGTATGGTTGATGGTTTGTTGTTCTCTGAGAGTATCATCAGTAAGGATGAGTGGTTGGATTGTGTTAAGTTGGACAAAGTCCAAGACGTAGTCAAAGGTCATGTCATCAAGGGCTGGCCCGATGACAGGAATCTTGATCCACCCTTACGTTTGTTTTCTAAAGTAAAAGATGAACTTACTGTTGAGGATGATTTTTTGATGAGGGGCTCCTTATTAATTCCTCCTAACAAACTCAAAGTGAAATTGCTGAATTTGGCTCATCTTGGTCATTTAGGGATCACCGGTACCAAGAAAAGGTTAAGACTCTACTACTGGTGGCCTAATCTAGATATTGATGTAGAAAATTTTGTTGGTAGGTGTTCCTGTTGTTTTGAAGCTGACAAGTCTCTCAAGCTGCGGAATACCCCTCTTATTCCTGTTCCCTATCCTCAGGGCCCCTGGGAGAAACTGGGCATTGACTTTATCGGTCCCATGTATAACCTGAAGCCTCATTTAAGATTTGCCTTAGTACTTGTGGATTATTTTTCCAAGTGGGTTGAGTGCAGGTTCATGTCTGATCCTTCCACGGTTGGTGTTATTGATTTTTTGGATGACCTTTTTCATAGAGAAGGGATCCCAAAGTATCTAGTTTCTGACAATGGTGTCCAGTTCAAATCCCATGTCACTCAAAAGTTTTTATCTAATCTTGACATCAAACACTTGACCGTTGCCCTATACAGCCCACAAGGAAATGGCATGGTCGAAAGGGTTAACAAGATGCTAAAAGACACAATCCAGTTAGCCTGCGTGCAAAACTTGGATGTTTCTAAAGCTGTTAAAGAAAGGCTGTGGAGTTATCATAATACACCCCATTCCACAACTGGTATTACCCCTTTTGTCTTGTTGAAGAAACGTTTTGGCTCTTCCAAGCTTAGTCCCCCCTGGGTCCTTGACAAGACAAAGGTTGATGGGAAATTACCCGATGTTGATCAGGTTCGTGACAGGGTTGTTTCTATGCAAAACAAGATGAAAGTTGCTTATGATGACAAGTTCAAAACTAAAATTGTTTCTTTCAATGTGGGTGATTCCGTCAAAGTCAAAAGACCTCTGAAAAACAGTAGTCATACTTCAAAATTCTATCCAGCTTCAAAAGTCATCAGAGTCTCTAAGAATGCTGTTTTACTTTCAAATGGGAAGTGGTGGAGCAAAAGAAATGTTGTGGTTGTCAATCCCCCTGTTTTCAAAGACGACAAAGGCATGAAGGACAGCAACTTCTCAGTCTGCTCATCTCCGGATTTCCAGCCCTCCACTTCTTCTCCTCAAAGAGATTTTTCCTTTATTTCTGGAACTGTTGACTCGGAGCGCCCAGGTCCTTCTTCTGTGCTGTCGGACCTATCTTCGCCTCCTGATGTCTTTAATGATGTTTGTGCTTCAAATGTTTTATCTGATTGTTCTGCTTCTAATCCAAGTGTTATTCCTGCTCCAGTTGTTCTTCCACCTGTTCTCAGGCGGAGCAGTCGCAACACTTGTGCTCCTGCTTATCTTAAGGATTTTTATCTTTAATGTGTTTTTTTGTTTTGTTTTTTTTTTGGATCTTCTTCCTTCTTCTTCTTTTCTTTTGGGGAAGGGAGATGTGTGGTATCTATGGTTCTGAGTCTTAGAGTTTTAGATTATCTATATTCTCCTCTTGTCTCTATTGTTTAGAATGCCCCTTGGTGTTCTATCCTTCATGTTCTCTCTAGTGTCAGTTATTGCCTGACTGCTGTTTCTAGCTGACGTGCTCCATGTATGCTGTGAAGGAAACTACATTAAAGAACCTTCATTCTTCACCAGTCTTCTCTCCGCCTTTCATTGAAGACAGGACACAACAATTACATCCAACTGGAGAGGTGCCAAGGCTTGAAGTACGTATTGGTCATTGTATGTGCCTTCAGCAAATGGGTGGAAGCCTATCCGGCCCGTGATAACACTGCCATGACTACTGCCAAAGTACTACTGAAAGAGTTTTTCCCTCGCTACGGCCTTTGTCGAATTTTATGGAGCGACAATGGCCCCCACTTCATAGCTGAAGTTATCCAACTAATCCTGAAGGGGTTGGGGGTAAAACAGAGGTTCCACGCAGTCTTCCACCCCCAATCTGCTGGCCTGGTTGAACGACACAACACTACACTGAAACTGAAACTGTCAAAAATAGTGGCCACCACAGGACTTAAGTGGCCAGATGCCCTTCCACTGGCATTACTATCGATGCGCTCCACTCCCACTAAGCACCACTTGACCCCCTACGAAGTTGTGTTTGGGCGGCCTATGAACCTCTGGACTGCCCCCAAACCGACCTCCATTCACGACGTCCCCGACGTCCTGCTGTCAGATTATTTATACAAATTAACTAAAACGTTGTCTGTCATTCATCAACAGGTGCAGCAGGCCATCCCCGATGCTTCCAGGGGTCCCGGTCACGATATCCAACCGGGAGACTACGTCCTAGTCCGGAACTTTCAACGAGCGAAGAGTCTGGAACCCCGGTGGACGGGCCCCTGGCAAGTACTGATCACCACTCGGACGGCTCTTCGAGTGGAGGGGAAGAAGAACTGGCTGCACGCACACCACTGCAAGAAGGTTTCCTCGACCCTGGCCACGACAGACAACGTCAGCACCCAAGAAGAGCTCCTGAACAAAGACCGACCATCACTGAACTGCTATCCTGATACCGTGGCACTTGAACTTGCAAAATACTCTGATCCCACTGTGCCTTCCCGAGAAGGGTATTTCCTGCGTCGAAAGGAGGGAGCTTCGGCTAAGTAGGCCACTGACTAAGTTAAAAATCTCAGAACGGTGACCCAAAGCAACCAAGGGCTACCCGGAGAGAAGCTAAACAAAGTCTGTGGTTCTGCCCACTACCGAGCACCTTGAAGATGAAGATGATGGAAGCGCCAGATAAGAAGATGATGGAAGCGCCAGATAAGAAGACGTCGGAAGCAACAGGAAATACCCGCTACAGGAACCCAAAGACTGATAATTTGCACAAATCAAAGACAATCGCTTTCTTCATTGTCTTCCTCTTTTGCCTCCTCCTCATGACTTCCTTCTGGATCTTGGAGGAAAGCACACCTTTTTCTCCTCCACCCTCGAGGATCACTGCACTCGTTTTCACGTTACACGTCCCCCATCTAGATTTTGACCACACCGATTGAATGCACTCCGCCCCATAGGCACGGTTTATACCTGGCAACCCCCCTCCCCAGTTATACGCATTTCACTGTTCCACGACCCTCACGCAGACCTTTCTTCCTTTCAGCGCTCCTTGACAAAGGGCACAGCCCGAAATGCATTGGAGAAGTTCGCGTTCATAAGTGTAATATTGATGAATTACCAAACCATGGAATAATATGCTATTAATATCATTGGGAAAATAATCCAACGTGAAGATTTCAAAATACAAGAATAAAACGAATTTGAACTAATACCTATTGAACTCATTTCATGAGCATTTAAGGTGTGCCTCCAGTGGGGATGTATTAGCATATCTATGCATACACTACTTGTCTCTTATACCCTCGGCGTTTTCTGACGGAAACTCCACCCACAAGAGCACCCAGAACTAAGGAACCTTGTCAAACATTGACATACATCATTGTTGTGCACCACCCACTCTTCGTTAATACACTTTACTTTTAAACATATTCATCTAAAGCACATCATGACACCATTGGTAAAATTACAATCCAACTCACATAATTCCACTACACACCACATGCACACACTCCATAACACATGGAGAAAAGACATTGCTATTTACAATGCCATTAGCTCAAAATCAAATAAATCCGAGCCCGATTGCATTTCTAATGCTTGTTCTTTAATTTATTTTTAATGTTGGTGATGTGTGAAAGTCCATTACAGACATTTTGCAGAGAAATGTTGTGTTTATGTTTCATGCAAAATCCATAAAAAAAGTTCTATTAGATCAAAAGGACCTGAAATATGAGAAATGGGAGGGTGACACAGAGGTTATTTGCAGTAACATTAGTGATCTGCTGCTGTGTTACAATATTGAAAACACAAGTTACTATCTCTTAATATTAGATGTAAACATACTTAGAATTTGCAATAGTGTGCTTGTGCACTGGCAGTGACCTGGCCAAAGGGTGCATGAAAGTGCTGAAATATGATCATACATTTAAAACTGTTCCAAACAGGAGCCCCCAAAATAATTTGGCCCAGGGCCCCCAAAATCAATAAAATGTCCTTGCTCCTGGCCCTGTCAGCTCTGTGCTGCTTCTTAAGAGAAATAATGTAAGTTGTTACTTTGTTTCTCTTCAGTCCTGGGCAAGCAGGGAGAGAGGCTTGCTTTAGGAGCAAAGCAAGCCTCTCTCACAGCTCTCACCGAAGAGCTGAGGGGGCCCCCTTCACCAACTGAAGACTGCCCCCCCCACCCCGGACCGCGGGGACTGCAAGGGTGTTTGTTACGCCCCTGTCATGGAGGTTGCCATTAGAACATAGAAGTTGCTATCTTTCTCAATGTATTCACAAACATTGTCATGTCGGTCATTTGATGCAGATGTGATCTGACCTTATCTTTCTAAGTGCTGTAAAAATGTCAGGTCATTTAACTAATGACAGATATAACATCTGATGCGACATCAGTCTGGGTCAGGTGTCTACTTGTCACTGTGTCGCGGTCAAATAAGAGCAAGTACAGACATTTAGTCAAAATAGTGTAGTCTGAACTGACATTCTCTTATGAGAGAAATTCCAATCTCTGACACGCTTCAATATATAAGGACTGCCATTTGACCACAAGTGAAGAAGGTACTTCACCCAGATTATCACCCAAGATTCTGCCCGAAGGCGGTCACCCCTACTGCTGGCACACTTCTAAGATGCTACATCTCACTCAGTTCTGATAGACTCGAGATCCTGAGGAAGGCGCCCACCGCAACCTGTGTTTGCCCATCACAAGGAGCACTGTCTTCATGACTCCAGAGTTAATGACAGCTCTTGCTGTCAACAAGGTATGCAGCTGCATGTTGTTCTGCTTTCCATGTTCGCTCAGTGTGGTGCATAGAAGAAGGTTTTAGGATGGTAGGTTTTAGATGACATTTTAACCATGTTGGGAATCTTCATTTTATTCTCATTGCTTACAATATGCCTTCTTGCTGTTTATATTATATCCTGTGTAGTTGTTTTAGATCAGAGGTCTTTAAACTGTGGGGTGCGCCCCCCTGGGAATCCGTGGAGGCATTCCCAGAGGGGCGCAAATGCTTCACTTAGTCCATGTAAATAATGATGGCCTGAAAGCGCGACTTTCTTTGTTTTTCTTTTTTCCAGGCAGTCTCCGGTTACTTTAAGCTGGTTGAGGTTAGGAGAGCCACCTTTGACGGTGAAAAATGCCTGCCATCGCTTCACGTGTTAAGATTTTCTAATATTTGCATCAACATTAACTTACTGGTCTTGCCAGCAACTGTGTTCCAGATTCCTGTGGTTGCAATGTAAAGAACATGGCAAAACATGACAAAATATTCTATAAGTATTTTATCACTTTATCACAATTACGGCAACTACATATAAAATACTGCACAAGCTCTTAAATGACACGTTACATAAAAAATAAATGCAAATAAAATGAATTGGTGGGAAATGCACTCTTTCAGTTATGAAACAATAATTGGTTAATGCAGTCACTACAGATGTATTATTGTGAGTCACAGAACTGAATTCAACTTGGCACAGTGCAGAATACTGATATGTATTGCTAGTGGCCCGAGGTCACAACAAGTAACAGAAAGCAATGAAAATATTTAGGTCATTGTTTTAAAATTGCAACAGTATAAGACAGGCTGCCACACAATAAATTGGTGAATATGATGAAAACAAGTACTTTCCAAGAATACATATTCATAATAGCTAACCTAGGGCCCGATGTAGGTAATCTCGATTTACCTACTCTTAAATACCGAATCATACCGATTCGGTATTTAAGAGTAGGTAAATTGAAAGTAGGCAGATGTAGGTAATTTTTCTTTTTCAATTTCCGAATCTGTAAGATTCGGTATTTACCGATTCGGTAAATACCGAATCAGTATTTGCCATTGATTCCTATGGGCCTTGAAGCCCATAGCAATCAATGGCAAATACTGATTCGGTAATTACCGAATCGGTAAATACCGAATCCTGCCAGGGGGAACGGGGTGTCACTTTGACACCCTGTAGCACCCCAATGTCAGACTTGTGTGCCATGTGGCACACATACATGCCCTAAGGGCATGTCTGTGTGTCACAATGCACAGGTGTACATGCACAGATGTGCATGTACACCTTAATTCGTTATTTACCATGCAATAGTATTACATGGTAAATAACTGTTTAAAGCACCACTTACATCTGCATTTACAGATTCTGTATTTTTACCGAGTCTGTATTGACCAATTCGGTAATTTTACCGATTCGGTAAATACAGATTCGGTAAAAATACAGAATCTGTAAATACATGCCCCCTACATTGGAAAAGGCATTTACCGGTCGGTAACGGTCGAATTCGGCCGTTACCGACCGGTAAATGCCTACCTACATCGGGCCCCTAGTGTAGACATTTCTATAAGTCCATTAAAGGACGCTTTTCAAAACTAGCATCCTTACATTATCTTTCAAAAAATGTTATAAATGTTTGTCGTCATGAAACTTCAAGTGACTACTTAAATTAAAGAACTTTAGAGCCCTCTACCCTGACCTCCCACCTTCAGCACCCTCCAAGTACTACAGGTCCCCATTAACAATTCAGGGTTTGTTGTTTTTAGCACAATATATGGGAACTGTTTTGTAAAATTAAGAACACCATCGTCCCAATACACCTAGCCAATTCCAGCCTCTGTTTTCATGTAGATGTCCTCTCAGGTGAGTAGAGGGGGGAGGAAGGAAGCCAACAGGGTCATATTCAGATCCCTGGTCATTGTGACCTTTGGGCCTCAGAAAAATGACTCAGGAAAAAGGGAAAAGAGCAAAATACATGGATAGATTCAAAGACATGACCCTGAAAACAGGACGCTATGTGGGGTCTAATTTTTTTATTCACAAATGGACAGAGACAGCTACCTGACTTCAAGAATGAGATGCTGTGAAGAAGGTTTCAAGAAATGCGGATTCATTTTTTAAAATTTTTAGTGCTATCACTGCCATTATTGCAGCAGGCGCAATAGCACTGGGTCAATAGTGTGAGGAATCACTACACCGCAATCAATTACGGGTATGTCACTAGCAAAAAATGGGGAGAGGGGAGCCATTTTCCTGGTTGGTATTGGGGCCCTTTCCCCTCGTTGCACAGGGAACAGGTCCCAAGCAACAGAGGAGCAAAATGTGGGACTTCTTTTTATTTTATTTTATGTTTTTTTTCTACAAAAAGGAGCAGCCAGCCTGCTTTAGGCCTCAGCCCAGCAGTAATACCCCAGAAGTTTGGGCAGAGTAGTGGGTATAAATGCGGTTGCAGATGCAGTGTCACCGGGTCCCAAGGGTGTGAGGTACCAACTTAACCCAATTATGGGTGTTTTACCATCATTCCTGTCTTACATTAGGGCTCAGTGCTCCCTTGTTGTGCCACTGTTGCTTTGAGCATTGAACTAATGGCACCAGAGAGAACATAAAAGCAGAGGAGACACCTTACTTAAGGCCTCAAAGAGATAGCAGAACGGAGGATGGGGTTTAACACTGGGCAGAGGAGATGTCCTGCTTCACAATGCATTCACTCTTATTAGTGAGGCAGGTGCAGTGGTGCCCTGCACAGGAGTGTAAAGGATCCTTGCATCACAATTATGACAGTCTTACTTTAGAATAGAGGCATGCTGGATAGTATTAGGGCTGAGGGCACCACCATTGCTGCAAAGACGCGGGAAACACACGGGAGCTCATTTTTTTCTTAACGGGACAGAGTCTGTTTCAAAATTGGGGTTGTAGCCAGGCTTGGAGGGAAAGGGGTGAAAGAGGCAGAGGAGATACCCTATTACTTAGGGCTGCACAGTAGCAGCTACAATTAGTGCAGAAGGTGCAGTTGAATTGGGGCCCAGGAATGGGAAGGGTTCACAAAAAAACAAATAATGGAAGTGTATTTTTGTCTATTTCATGTTTTTCAATGTATTTTCTCATGTCTATATCTTGCATTTAGTGTGGCTTATGAGATACAGAACAACTACCCGTGAAATGATCTCATACACACCACCCCATGTGCTCTGCCCTGCTCTTCTTGCTTTCTCCAGTCTTTCCGTAAAGTTTTGGAGGGGGCCGGCTTCAAACATTTTGGGAGAAGGGGGGGGGGATCAGAGTAAAAAAGTTTGAAGACCTCTGTTTTGGATGTACTGAAAAACAGGTTATTGCTGCCATAATAAATATACATGACTGGCTGCCGCATTCTCCCATACTTTCAGATTATCATCACGATCTACACCCATTATTGCGACAAAGTTGTGTGCTGGTCCTAACTGCCTGTACTCACTCACGTGTACCGCTCCTGGCTCGTTAAAGAGGCAATGCCTAAGAAAGGCAAAACACTGTTAAAAGAGCAAAGCAAAGATCCAGTGGATAAACCTGGGAAGTCTGGTCCTGTTGGGGTTGATAAAGACAGCTCCATCACCATAGCTATTCATGCTAAACCTGTCTCAGTACTCAATGCCATTACGGATATAAGCAGTGAAGCTATAGGTGTAGCTATCACCACATCGCCCTCCGAGGGTGAAGCAAATGCAGAAATGTGCTGCCGCCTATCTAAAGTTCTAGAAGTGAAGAAGAGCAACATGGTTTTGGATAAGGGTGGAAAATCTAGTGAAAAAGTGGTAACAATTCTAACACCAAAGAAGCCAGAACATATCTTGGAGAAATTAAAGAAAGAAGCTACTACGACAGGTTGACACACCATGGAGGCATTTAGATAAATCAACAGTTTAAGGACAACTACAGGTAAATAAAAGCTAAGAGTTCAATTTAAAGTTCTTTTTCTAGTGCATGTTACCCTGTATCAAATGGGAGCTTCTTATTTTAGAGCCATTTGGATTTTATAATCCTCCCAGAAAGTTGAGATCTGCTAATAGACTTTTGGCAGTAATCCCCAGAATTCAGCGCTCAAGAGCTTATCTGGGCACAGTTGCATGGAATCAGCTACCTCTTGAGTTGCGCACAGTGAGTGATGTTGCAGTGTTGCAGTGTTCAAGAAAAAGCTTAAAACTTGGCTTTTTGTGCAGAACTAATTTCTATCATTTATCTGCCAACCTAGGCTTTTTTGCGTTGGGACACTCCATGAAGTAGCTGTTTGTGCCATAAATTGCTTTAATCATTTAAGAGTGTCTATTTTTCTTAGTGCAGTCTGAGTGATATTGTGAACAATGAAATAGGTTTGCTACTGTTACCACAGTGCCCCTGATCCCTTTATAGGGATTGGTAGTAACCCTAAGCAATAACTCTACTTAAACAATGTAAGTAGTATAGAGTGCATACCATCCATCACCATTCATTTTTTGACAGGTGGGAACGCCCCCTGGAAGTGACGTAGAAGCCAGAAGTCCCGCCCCGGAAGTCCCTCCCCGGAAGTCCCTCCCCGGAAGTCCCTCCCCGGAAGTCCAGGGCAGGAAGTCCAGGGCAGGAAGTCCAGGGCCGGAAGTCCCTCCCAGGAAGTCCAGGGCAGGAAGTCCAGGGTCTGAGGGCTCCCCCCAGAGGGGCAGTGGTGGAAGAGGGGCAGGTGTAGGGTGCGAGTGCCCTTCACACAGGAATTAATGGATGTGTGTCAATGGATGTAGAGTGATGGTGTGGGGGTAGCTAGGGCTAGTGGCAAGGCAGGCAGTAGGGCCTACAGGAGTGTTTAGGGTTGTGGGAGCAGGGACTTACCGGTGTGCGCCATGTTGATCGGGTCAGCAGGGACATGTCTGGGCATGCAGAGAGACATGTCTGGGCATGTCCGTTGGCTAGTTGAGGCTGCAGGCTGATGTTGCATGAGCAGCGTCGTGGTCCATCTGTGGACTGGGATCACTAGAGTGTTGCAGGGTCTTTTTTGGGGGATAGGCCAGCCCCTAGGAGGCGTGTCTGATGGCGATGGTGTTCCTGAGTTGGTGGCCTGTTGTGTAGGGGGGCGTAGCCATAGCCAGCAGAGGGCTGGAAATCCATTGGCCGCAGAAGAGGCGGGAACCTAGACCTTTTGTTTGCTGGGGCAGTAATTTTGCCGCCTAATTTTAAAAAGGCTCTGATGGAAAATTACAGCAGTTATGAAAATAAAATAAAAAATAATAAAGACAAGTGTGCAACTATGGCTTCTTTCTGCGTGGGAGTAATGTATTAGGGATGATAAACATGGACAGTATGTAATCCAGCAGCTGGGGGGCCGTGTAACATGCCAGGGCACTGCATTGTAACATGGTGGAGTGTGCTGCAGCAAGCCTAAACATGTAGTTTTCCAATGCTATATTTTGCACAGCCTAATAGTAAAGTCTCTGGTGTAAAATGATGCCTATTATGAAATGGAAAATAAATAAAATAAAAAATAAAATGAAGACAAGTTTTATGCAACTGTGGCTTCTTTCTACGGGGGAGTAATGCGTTAGGGCTGATAAACCGGGGACCAGTATGTAAGGCAGCTGGGGGCCGTGTAACATGCCATGGCATTGTTCTGTAACATGGAGGACGGTCCTGCATCAGCCCCAGACTGCTATTTTGCCAGTGCAATATTTTGCACAGCCTAACTTTTAAAGTGTCTGGTGTAAAATGACACTAATTATGAAAAGAAAAATAAATACATATTTTAAGGTCTCTGATGTACAAGGATGCCTGTCATGGAAGCCATAATAAAGGAAATTTTAAAATAAATACATAAATAAAGACATTTGTTGTGCAATTGTGATTTCTTTCCTACGGGTGTGTAATGTATTAGGGATGATAAACAGGGGGGGCAAGTATGTAATGCAGTTGTGTAGGCTATGTAACAGGCCTGTGCAGGGTTCTTTAACAGGGTAATGGGATGTACAGACCTAAACTGTAAGGTTGCTGGTGCAGCACCATGCACAGCCAATGTTGAAAGCCTCTGCTGTAAGTGCCATTAATTATGAAGGAAAAGTAAATAAATATTTTAAAGGCTCTGATGTAAAATGATGCCTATTATGAAAAGGAAAATAAAATAAACACATAAATGAAGACAAGTGTTATGCAGTTGTGGTTTCTTTCTAAGTGGGAGTAATGTGGTAGGATTGATAAACAGAGGTTAGTATGTAAGGCATCTGGGGGCTGAGTAACAGACACTTGCAGGGTTCTTTAACAGGGTAATGTGTTGTCACAAACCTAGACTGTAAGTTTCCTGGTGCAACACTATGTACAGCCTATTTGAAAGTCTCTTATGTAAATGACACTAAGTATGAAAAGAAAAAATAAATAAAGACCCGTGCTATGCCACTGAGGCTTTGGCTCTACGTGTGAGTGTGGGGACATGGCTGAGAAACATGGCACTCTTATACAGCATGCGTTAGGGTTCAGCAACATGTACGGGCATATTTTTGCAATGGTAAAATAGGCTGCTGCAGCCCAGAAGTGGGATGGACGGAGCAAGTTCCACAAAAGGCGGCAAACCAACCCAGCCTGGAGATATAACCTGGTGAAGAAAAAATGCTTTTTCATCCCCAAAAAGAGCGGGACGGACCAAAGTTTCATAAGAGCGGCAAAACCAAAAATGTAAGTGTGCTGATGTAACATTTTCAGCGCCTAATTTTAAACCGCCTAAAAGACTGCTAAGACACGAAGAGTCTTCTACGTGGGGAGAGAGCTGGCATGAACTGATAAGCATGGAGTCTTGCAAAGGGTGGCGCCGAGGGTCTGGAAATATGCACAGTCATGATGTTCTTAGGCAGGGAGAGGCCGGTGAAAGTATGACTTTTTTAAGGCACGCTTTTAACACCTTGGGAGTGTGCAGAGAAAAAATTGAAATAGGGACGTAACTACACTTGCACTCTGAAATTTGTTGGAGCACCTAATTATATCTTTGCGGGTAAACAGGCTTTGCAGAAGACTACAGAGTTAACATGGCGCAGAGGGGAAACAGCCACGCTGATGAAACACACTCTATACTTAATGTAAGTAGCTATGGATTTTGTTTTTATTCTATAAGGCAGTTCTGGTATTTGTTAAAAACTTTAGACAAGGAATAACTGTAAAATAAGCATGCATATAGGTATTATTGTAGTACTATGTCATAGAGACCTTACAGCTTTAAGAGGGTAAAAATTACAAATAAAACAATGACTTTCATACACATACCTTAAGTGTTGGTGGTCTCCGGCATCTGATGTATTACAAGGGGCCAGTTGTGGTAGGTGCACTGGCTGCTGCTCTGCGCCCTAGTTCTACCCCAGACACAACATTTTATTGACTGCTTGCCTTCTCCTGCTGCATCTTCTGGGAGCACACTCCTCAGCATACTGATACACGATCTTTACTAAACACAGCTAGCATTCCAGTACTTGTAGTGCTGGCTATTCTCAGTCTCATACTGTTTAGGGGCAGTACAGTAATGTTATTGGGAAATCGACAATGACAATACTTCCTATCAACATTCTATGCACGTTTGCATTCATTTGAGAAAACTATTGATGTTTTCAGGGTGAGTGTGAAAACATCAGTTGATGCTGTTAGTCTAGTACATTTGTATTTATAGCAGCCAGGATACAAAGTGCACAGCCCAGGGCTCACACAACAACATTGCATTTAACAATTACAGACGTGGCATTACAAACCTCAGCACCCTGCCATTGTATCCCCTTATTTGGCACCGCTGCTATCCTCCTCGTGATTGTCTTCTATTCAATCCACTGCAGTATTGACAACACTTGTTTATTGTAGCTTTACTGCTTTGAGTCCATGTCTCATGGATACACAGGTTTTGGCTCTCTTGATCTCAGTTGCAAAAATGGTACGCTGTCGACCATTCTTTGCAGTGGTTAATTTGTAAAAAATAAGGGCTGGGGTTCTTATCAGGAGGCAGCCTGCACCAGCCCATTTCTCCTGTTAGCACAGCCTAAAACAGAACCAACTACCAACCACGAAAGTGGGGAGAGGATGTGGCGTAATGGCCAGAGTTGCTGACTTCAGCACATGGGAACCTGGTTTGAGCCTCGGTATCGGCTCAACATCCTCAGATTCCGGACAAATCACTTAATCTCCCTATGCATAAATGAATGTGTCCTTAACTGGTGCTAATGAAAAGCACTGGTGTTGATGATTAAGCGCCGGCTGAGCACTGGAAAACACCAGCTCAAATTAAGCACTGACTCCTATGCTTCTCTGTGCTAGAGCTAAAACATACATGAACCTGTCAATCTGTGGAAACTATTCCTAAATGAAAGTACCTTGAAGTACATGTGCTGATGCAGGAGTACAGATCCATACTCCCATACACAGAGTATACTCCTTGTGTTGTACATTCCCAAAGGTACCATCCAGTGTAGATAGAAAAACACAAACTTCTTTTTGTCCACACCTATATCACTCACAATTTCAACAACTGGCGCCCCCCGGATGTTGGAACTAGGGGTGCAGCAGGTGATACAGCACCACCAGACCTGGAAGGAGTTAAGAAAGGTGATGGAAAACAGTGAAGCCTTTCAATCTGTGAAATTTTCAAACAGCATTAGCTGCGTGCTCAAAAGCAGTGAAAGATCAACGTAAATTAAGGAGAGCCCAGAGAACAAAGGTATGCCGCTCTTGTGAGAGTGTGATATCAGATTACAAGAACGAGGCACATAAAAGGCACTAATGTAACCAATAGCTCATTTTTAAAGTTTGCCAACATCGCAAACAAGAATCATTTGAGTCTTTTAATTGGGAAATGTGGAGACAGACATGTGTTAAAGTAGGGTGCGAAAACAAACCAATCCACAAATTATTTTACCCTTGCGTGCATGCATGGCTAAAACCACTCCGATTTATTAATGGTCTCTTCTAAGTAACTCATTTCTTTAATATTTGTTTTAAAAATAAATTGACACAATGTATTCAAATGTTTCATAATATCGCACCATAATGCAAACTGAACCACATTTTCACTAAAAAAGGTCTCAGAATATCATTCACCCGATTCCATCCCTTCAGCTCCCCACTTAAAACTTTTTGTCATGCTCATTTGATACACTTGCTTGTTCAGTAACAGAAGGATGCTCTTAGAACACCTACAGTTTTAGTGTGCTGAAGCCCCTGGCCAGCATTATGAATGAGAAATGTGTTCTAGCATAACTGATGGCTTTTCAGAGCGCATGTGACATTGTTCACCAGATGACCCCTTTCAAGCTCCCTGGGAAGCAGATCCCACGTTGGTTTAGGCTGTAGAGCACTTCTGCGGATGAGTCTAGACCTTCCATAATCTAGATGACAGAAGATTATTGTTTTCCAAATCCTCGTGCAATTAAAAGTGTCTCAGACCACGGTAGACATCCCTCCATTGCCATAACGACCTTTAAAATCTACATACTTACTGTGTCAAAATAGGACTTTCTGTGGTGTATTGAGCCGAAGAAGAAAATGGACTTGGATATCCAGAAAGCGAGGAAGTAAACCTGATACGGTGTTAGTAGCAACTGTGCAAATAGGAAAGAACTCTTTGTTATGTTATGGTAGGTGTTTTTATTTAGCCACCCTACACTGTTTACATGGTCTGTTAACACCCTTAAGTGTTATGGCAGTTTGCTCTCCAACAGAAGGTTCATTTATTGGGGGAAATCAGACTTGTGTATTCCTGATTTGTTGTCAGTGTATTTGTGGTGGCTTTGCTCAATTTGCACTGTGGTGGTGTGTCTCTATCCCTGAGCCTCGAGGTTATTGTTTGTCCATTTGTGGATGTAAACAAGCAGATGCCTCTGGGTAAGGGCTGAATGGTTTGCATTATATTTTTATATTATACTACAGCTCTGTTTGGCCCAGCAGGGTGAGGTTTTGCTGGAAGAGTTTTGCTATAATAGATGGTTTATACTAGATGTTGAACACCCTCATTTTCTGGGTAAGACTTGTGTCTTGCTGTAACTTGTGTAAAGAAGCAGGTTGGTATGGTTTAGACTGATGTGGTGTTGCAGTGGGTGGTGTAGGGTGGTGTGGGGAGTCAAGTGTGTTTTTGGCTATTGTACTACAATGAATTGTATAGTAATTACATTGCAATTTAGTGTGGTAAGGTATGGTGCTATGAAGCATTTGGTGATGTGGTACACAGACCTTTAAGGTGAGATGTAATGATATGTTGTGCCAAAGTCTGAGAAAGTGTGGCATGGTGTGGTATTGAGTGTGTTGAGAGTGGTGTGGTACTGAGAGATGTGGTGTTGAAAATTGATGATGATGTGACATGATGGCATATGTTAGTGTATGAGCTGTAGTGAGGTAGACTGAAGTGGAGTGGTGCAATATGAGATTATCTTGTGTGGGATGTTGGTGTTCGCTGGTGCAGTGTGGTGATATGTACTGATTGAACTTCGTTGTTGTATAGTTCTGCTGTGATGTGCAATGTAATGGCTCTTATATGGATAGTTGTGGTATTGAAGGGCACGTTTACTGCATGGTGTGGTGTAGTCTGATGTGGAAGAATAGGGAACGATGGGAGGGGTTGATAGAGGGGTGGGGTGCAATATGATAGCCTGTGATGTGGCTTGGTATAAAGTGTGGGATGTTGTAATCTGGTATAAGTATACTTGTATCCGGTGGTGCAATGTGTAGGATGTTGCATTTTGGTGTGGTGTAGATTGGTGTGGGTACATTAGTGTGGTGTTAGATTTTGTGGTGCTATGTGGCATATGTGGTATGGTGAACAGGGAGGTGTGTTGTGGTACAGTAGGGTGTGTTGTATACCATAGAATGTATGGTCCTGTGTGGAGGTTTTAAGTCAAGGAGGATGCTGTGAGGTGCGGTGGCGTGACAGGAAGAGTTTTGTCATAATAGATAGATGGTTTATACTAGATGTTGAACAACCTCATTTTCTGTGTCTGACTTATGTCTTGCTGTAACCTGTGTAAAGAAGCAGTATGGTATGGTTTAGACTGATGTGGTGTTGCAGTGGGTGGTGTGGGGAATCAACTGTGGTTTTGGCTATTGTACTACATTGGTTGTATAGTAATTACATTGCAATTTAGTGTGGTATGGTATGGTGTTATGTGGCATTTGGTGATGTGGTACACAGACCTTTAAGGTGAGACGTAATGAAATGGTGTGCCAAAGTCTGAGAAAGTGTGGCATGGAGTAGTATTGTGTGTGTGTGTGTGTGTTGAGAGTGGTGTGGTACTGAGAGATGTGGTGTTGAAAATTGATGATGTGACATGATGGAATATGTTGGTGCAGGATATAATGTGCTGTAGTGAGGTAGGCTCAAGTGGAGTGGTGCAATATGAGATTGTCTTGTGTGGTATGTTGGTGTGTTCGGGGGTGCGGTGTGGTAATATGTACTAAATGAACTTTGTTGTTGTATAGTTCTGCTGTGCTGTGATGTGCAATGTAATTGATCGTATATGGATAGTTGTGGTATTGAATGGCATGTATACTGCATGGTGTGGTGTAGTCTGATATGGAACCATAGGGAGCTGTGGGAGGGGCTGATGGATGTGTGTGGTGCAATATGATAGCATGTGATGTGGCTTGGTATAAAGTGTGGGATGTTGTAATCTGGTATAACTATACTTGTGTCCGATGGTGCAATGTGTAGGATGTTGCGTTTTGGTGTGGTGTTGATTGGTGTGGTGTACATTAGTGTGGTGTTAGATTTTGTGTTGCTATGTGGCATATGTGGTATGATGAACAGGGAGGGGTGTTGTGGTACAGTAGGGTGTGTTGTGTTGTACACCATAGAATGTATGGTCCTGTGTGGAGTTATGAAGTCAAGGAGGATGCTGTGAGATGCGGCAAAGTGATGGGAAGAGTTTTGCCATAATACATAGATGATTTATACTAGATGTTGAACACCCTCATTTTCGGTGTCAGACTTGTGTATTATGTAAAGAAGCAGGTTGGTATGGTTTAGGCTGATGTGGTGTTGCAGTGGGCGGTGAGGGTGGTGTGGGGAGTCAAGTGTGGTCTTGGCTAATGTACTGCATTGGGTTGTATAGTAATTACATTGCAATTTAGAGTGGTAAGGTGAGGTATGGTGTTATGTGGCATTTGGTGATGTGGTACACGGACCTTTAAGGTGAGACGTAATGAAATGATGTGCCAAAGTCTGAGAAAGTGTGGCATGGTGTGGTATTGTGTGTGTTGAGAGGGTATGGTACTGAGAGATGTGGTCTTGAAAATTGATGATGCGACATGATGGAATATGTTGGTGTATGATATAATGTACTGTAGTGAGATAGACTGAAGTGGAGTAGTGCGATATGAGATTGGCTTGTGTGGTATGTTGGTGTGTTGGGTGGTGCCGTGTGGTGATATATGTACTAAGTGACCTTTGTTGTTGTATAGTCCTGCTGTGATCTTGCATGCAATTGCTCTTATATGGATAGTTGTGATATTGAATGACCTGCATACTGCATGGTGTGGTGTAGTCTGATGTGGAACCATAGGGAACTATGGGAGGGGTTGATGGATGGCTGTGGTGCAATATGATAGCATGTGATGTGGCCTGGTGTAAAGTGTGGGATGTTGTAATCTGGTATAAGTATACTTGTATCCGGTGGTGCACTGTGTAGGATGTTGCGATTCGGGGTGGTGTAGATTGGTGCGGTGTACATTAGTGTGGTGTTAGGTGTTGTGTTGCTATGTGGCATATGTGGTATGGTGAACAGGGAGGTGTGTTGTGTTGTACACCATAGAATGTATGGCCCTGTGTGGAGGTATGAAGTCAGCGAGGGTGATGTGAGGTACCGCAACGTGACGGGTTATATGGTCGTAGTGAGTTGTTGTGTGAGATAAAGGGTGGGGGTCTCATTTAGGATTTCCACCCTTGTTCCACAGCCTCTGGGTGCTATCCGGTAAGGTGTGAATTGATCTGGACTAACGTTTTGTGATGCGAGTTGCATTGTGCTGAACACATTATAGTGTGGTGTTAAGCTTACTGATTATATTGTGTGCCAAGTGTAGTGATGATGTAGTATGGTACGGAATTGGTTGGGGGTGGTGATGTTTTGTGGGAGGCAGGTTGATATTGTATAGTCTGGAGGTGTTTTGGAGTGTGCTGTGGCGAATGCTGTTATCATATAGCAGAACAACAAAAACCCTTTAACTTATTTTAGGAGCCCGTAAAACATAGCAGTCTGAGTCGAAGACCAAGTTATACTGGAAACAGAGTTAATTAATTATATAATTACATTTACAATTGGTGTGTTACCCCTTCTACCCATGTGCAGGTAGAGGTAGAAGTGGGATTGAGGATGCTTCTGTTGTAGACCCAACAGTGTACCAAGTGGCAGTAGGTCAAAGACATTTTCAATAGCTCTTAAATAGTATTCTCAAAAGGCCCTACAAGAAAGCAAGCTTTTTCACATAGCCTTCATGGCCAAACTGCTAGATAAGCACAAAATGGCAGTGCAAAAAATATTGCCTTAGTTAGTCTAGCAGTTGCTAAATCCAAAGTACACCCTAAAGTACCATCTGCCATCTTACAAAAATAGGTTCCAAGGAAGTACTTTACTTATGTATTCATTCATTTTGAAGGTGTGGCTAAGAATGCAGCCTCTTAGGCAATATTGTTGGGCCAGTATACCTCCTTTATCAGCAGAAGTCCAAGCTGCAAGTCAGGATGCTAAGCCTGTGAGTGCCACACCTTATGAAGATCTTAAATAAGCCATTATAGCGAAAATTGGGCTCAATGAAGAGAATTACTGAGTTGTGCTCAGAGAGAAATGTGGGTGTATAAGGAAATCCCTAGGCATTATTCTTTAGAGTCAGAGACTGAGGAGAAATATGGTAATGATGGGTTTGGCTAGTGAAGGTTATAGATAACATATATATGGAGTCATTCATAGATATTTTACCTTCTAGTACTGTAAGATGAGCAAAGCAACGTACAAGGTTAGGCCTACAGGAAGCCATTAATATAGCTTTCGACAATCCTTGTGCTCAAGATTGGAAATTGGGAAATATCTGAAGTAAACACCCACTCCTAATGTCTGTAAAGGCCCACTTATTTCTCCAAGAATATATTTTTTTCTAATGGCTCATTATTTCCATAATGGAGCAGAGAAGATCACCTCCAAAAATAGGCCACCTTTAATGTTAATCTCTCAAGGACCACAATGCTTTAACTGTGGTGAATGGGTCATCTTGGTTGAGTGTGTCTTAGGAAAACACTAGCAGGAAGGCACGCCAAGGAAGGTTAGTGTGCTTATGAATGTTTATGCTAGTGTCCTAAGACACACTCAACCAAGATGACCCATTCACCACAGTTAAAGCATTGTGGTCCTTGAGAGATTAACATTAAAGGTGGCCTATTTTTGGAGGTGATCTTCTCTGCTCCATTATGGAAATAATGAGCCATTAGAAAAAAATATATTCTTGGAGAAATAAGTGGGCCTTTACAGACATTAGGAGTGGGTGTTAACTTCAGATATTTCCCAATTTCCAATCTTGAGCACAAGGATTGTCGAAAGCTATATTAATGGCTTCCTGTAGGCCTAACCTTGTACGTTGCTTTGCTCATTTTACAGTACTAGAAGGTAAAATATCTATGAATGACTCCATATATATGTTATCTATAACCTTCACTAGCCAAACCCATCAGTACCATATTTCTCCTCAGTCTTTGACTCTAAAGAATAATGCCTAGGGATTTCCTTATACACACACATTTCTCTCTGAGCACAACTCAGTAATTCTCTTCATTGAGCCCAATTTTCGCTATAATGGCTTATTTAAGATCTTCATAAGATGTGGCACTCACAGGCTTAGCATCCTGACTTGCAGCTTGGACTTCTGCTGATAAAGGAGGTATACTGGCCCAACAATATTGCCTAAGAGGCTGCATTCTTAGCCACACCTTCAAAATGAATGAATACATAAGTAAAGTACTTCCTTGGAACCTATTTTTGTAAGATGGCAGATGGTACTTTAGGGTGTACTTTGGATTTAGCAACTGCTAGACTAACTAAGGCAATATTTTTTGCACTGCCATTTTGTGCTTATCTAGCAGTTTGGCCGTGAAGGCTATGTGAAAAAGCTTGCTTTCTTGTAGGGCCTTTTGAGAATACTATTTAAGAGCTATTGAAAATGTCTTTGACCTACTGCCACTTGGTACACTGTTGGGTCTACAACGGAAGCATCCTCAATCCCACTTCTACCACTACCTGCACATGCGTAGAAGGGGTAACACACCAATTGTAAATGTAATTATATAATTAATTAACTCTGTTTCCAGTATAACTTGGTCTTCGACTCAGACTGCTATGTTTTACGGGCTCCTAAAATAAGTTAAAGGGTTTTTGTTGTTCTGCTATATGATAACAGCATTCGCCACAGCACACTCCAAAACACCTCCAGACTATACAATATCAACCTGCCTCCCACAAAACATCACCACCCCCAACCAATTCCGTACCATACTACATCATCACTACACTTGGCACACAATATAATCAGTAAGCTTAACACCACACTATAATGTGTTCAGCACAATGCAACTCGCATCACAAAACGTTAGCCCAGATCAATTCACACCTTACCGGATAGCACCCAGAGGCTGTGGAACAAGGGTGGAAATCCTAAATGAGACCCCCACCCTTTATCTCACACAACAACTCACTACGACCATATAACCTGTCACGTTGCCGTACCTCACATCACCCTCGCTGACTTCATACCTCCACACAGGACCATACATTCTATGGTGTACAACACAACACACCTCCCTGTTCACCATACCACATATGCCACATAGCAACACAAAACCTAACACCACACTAATGTACACCGCACCAATCTACACCACCCCGAATCGCAACATCCTACACAGTGCACCACCGGATACAAGTATACTTATACCAGATTACAACATCCCACACTTTACACCAGGCCACATCACATGCTATCATATTGCACCACAGCCATCCATCAACCCCTCCCATAGTTCCCTATGGTTCCACATCAGACTACACCACACCATGCAGTATGCAGGTCATTCAATATCACAACTATCCATATAAGAGCAATTACATGCAAGATCACAGCAGGACTATACAACAACAAAGGTCACTTAGTACATATATCACCACACGGCACCACCCAACACACCAACATACCACACAAGCCAATCTCATATCGCACTACTCCACTTCAGTCTATCTCACTACAGTACATTATATCATACACCAACATATTCCATCATGTCGCATCATCAATTTTCAAGACCACATCTCTCAGTACCATACCCTCTCAACACACACAATACCTTACCATGCCACACTTTCTCAGACTTTGGCACATCATTTCATTACGTCTCACCTTAAAGGTCCGTGTACCACATCACCAAATGCCACATAACACCATACCTCACCTTACCACTCTAAATTGCAATGTAATTACTATACAACCCAATGCAGTACATTAGCCAAGACCACACTTGACTCCCCACACCACCCTCACCGCCCACTGCAACACCACATCAGCCTAAACCATACCAACCTGCTTCTTTACATAATACACAAGTCTGACACCGAAAATGAGGGTGTTCAACATCTAGTATAAATCATCTATGTATTATGGCAAAACTCTTCCCATCACTTTGCCGCATCTCACAGCATCCTCCTTGACTTCATAACTCCACACAGGACCATACATTCTATGGTGTACAACACAACACACCCTACTGTACCACAACACCCCTCCCTGTTCATCATACCACATATGCCACATAGCAACACAAAATCTAACACCACACTAATGTACACCACACCAATCAACACCACACCAAAATGCAACATCCTACACATTGCACCATCGGACACAAGTATAGTTATACCAGATTACAACATCCCACACTTTATACCAAGCCACATCACATGCTATCATATTGCACCACACACGTCCATCAGCCCCTCCCACAGCTCCCTATGGTTCCATATCAGACTACACCACACCATGCAGTATACATGCCATTCAATACCACAACTATCCATATACGAGCAATTACATTGCACATCACAGCACAGCAGAACTATACAACAACAAAGTTCATTTAGTACATATTACCACACCGTACCTCCGAACACAACACACCAACATACCACACAAGACAATCTCATATTGCACCACTCCACTTGAGCCTACCTCACTACAGCACATTATATCCTGCACCAACATATTCCATCATGTCACATCATCAATTTTCAACACCACATCTCTCAGTACCACACCACTCTCAACACACACACACACACAATACTACTCGATGCCACACTTTCTCAGACTTTGGCACACCATTTCATTACGTCTCACCTTAAAGGTCTGTGTACCACATCACCAAATGCCACATAACACCATACCATACCACACTAAATTGCAATGTAATTACTATACAACCAATGTAGTACAATAGCCAAAACCACAGTTGATTCCCCACACCACCCTACACCACCCACTGCAACACCACATCAGTCTAAACCATACCATACTGCTTCTTTACACAGGTTACAGCAAGACATAAGTCAGACACAGAAAATGAGGTTGTTCAACATCTAGTATAAACCATCTATCTATTATGACAAAACTCTTCCTGTCACGCCACCGCACCTCACAGCATCCTCCTTGACTTAAAACCTCCACACAGGACCATACATTCTATGGTATACAACACACCCTACTGTACCACAACACACCTCCCTGTTCACCATACCACATATGCCACATAGCACCACAAAATCTAACACCACACTAATGTACCCACACCAATCTACACCACACCAAAATGCAACATCCTACACATTGCACCACCGGATACAAGTATACTTATACCAGATTACAACATCCCACACTTTATACCAAGCCACAGCACAGGCTATCATATTGCACCCCACCCCTCTATCAACCCCTCCCATCGTTCCCTATTCTTCCATATCAGACTACACCACACCATGCAGTAAACGTGCCCTTCAATACCACAACTATCCATATAAGAGCCATTACATTGCACATCACAGCAGAACTATACAACAACGAAGTTCAATCAGTATATTTCACCACACTGCACCAGCGAACACCAACATCCCACCCAAGATAATCTCATATTGCACCACTCCACTTCAGTCTACCTCACTACAGCTCATACACTAACATATGCCATCATGTCACATCATCATCAATTTTCAACACCACATCTCTCAGTACCACACCACTCTCAACACACTCAATACCACACCATGCCACACTTTCTCAGACTTTGGCACAACATATCATTACATCTCACCTTAAAGGTCTGTGTACCACATCACCAAATGCTTCATAGCACCATACCTTACCACACTAAATTGCAATGTAATTACTATACAATTCATTGTAGTACAATAGCCAAAAACACACTCGACTCCCCACACCACCCTACACCACCCACTGCAACACCACATCAGTCTAAACCATACCAACCTGCTTCTTTACACAAGTTACAGCAAGACACAAGTCTTACCCAGAAAATGAGGGTGTTCAACATCTAGTATAAACCATCTATTATAGCAAAACTCTTCCAGCAAAACCTCACCCTGCTGGGCCAAACAGAGCTGTAGTATAATATAAAAATATAATGCAAACCATTCAGCCCTTACCCAGAGGCATCTGCTTGTTTACATCCACAAATGGACAAACAATAACCTCGAGGCTCAGGGATAGAGACACACCACCACAGTGCAAATTGAGCAAAGCCACCACAAATACACTGACAACAAATCAGGAATACACAAGTCTGATTTCCCCCAATAAATGAACCTTCTGTTGGAGAGCAAACTGCCATAACACTTAAGGGTGTTAACAGACCATGTAAACAGTGTAGGGTGGCTAAATAAAAACACCTACCATCACATAACAAAGAGTTCTTTCCTATTTGCACAGTTGCTACTAACACCGTATCAGGTTTACTTCCTCGCTTTCTGGATATCCAAGTCCATTTTCTTCTTCGGCTCAATACACCACAGAAAGTCCTATTTTGACACAGTAAGTATGTAGATTTTAAAGGTCGTTATGGCAATGGAGGGATGTCTACCGTGGTCTGAGACACTTTTAATTGCACGAGGATTTGGAAAACAAAAATCTTCTGTCATCTAGATTATGGAAGGTCTAGACTCATCCGCAGAAGTGCTCTACAGCCTAAACCAACGTGGGATCTGCTTCCCAGGGAGCTTGAAAGGGGTCATCTGGTGAACAATGTCACATGCGCTCTGAAAAGCCATCAGTTATGCTAGAACACATTTCTCATTCAGAATGCTGGCCAGGGGCTTCAGCACACTAAAACTGTAGGTGTTCTAAGAGCATCTTTCTGTTACTGAACAAGCAAGTGTATCAAATGAGCATGACAAAAAGTTTTAAGTGGGGAGCTGAAGGGATGGAATCGGGTGAATGATATTCTGAGACCTTTTTTAGTGAAAATGTGGTTCAGTTTGCATTATGGTGCGATATTATGAAACATTTGAATACATTGTGTCAATTTATTTTTAAAACAAATATTAAAGAAATGAGTTACTTAGAAGAGACCATTAATAAATCAGAGTGGTTTTAGCCATGCATGCACGCAAGGGTAAAATAATTTGTGGATTGGTTTGTTTTCGCACCCTACTTTAACACATGTCTGTCTCCACATTTCCCAATTAAAAGACTCAAATGATTCTTGTTTGCGATGTTGGCAAACTTTAAAAATGAGCTATTGGTTACATTAGTGCCTTTTATGTGCCTCGTTCTTGTAATCTGATATCACACTCTCACAAGAGCGGCATACCTTTGTTCTCTGGGCTCTCCTTAATTTACGTTGATCTTTCACTGCTTTTGAGCACGCAGCTAATGCTGTTTGAAAATTTCACAGATTGAAAGGCTTCACTGTTTTCCATCACCTTTCTTAACTCCTTCCAGGTCTGGTGGTGCTGTATCACCTGCTGCACCCCTAGTTCCAACACCCGGGGGGCGCCAGTTGTTGAAATTGTGAGTGATATAGGTGTGGACAAAAAGAAGTTTGTGTTTTTCTATCTACACTGGATGGTACCTTTGGGAATGTACAACACAAGGAGTATACTCTGTGTATGGGAGTATGGATCTGTACTCCTGCATCAGCACATGTACTTCAAGGCACTTTCATTTAGGAATAGTTTCCACAGATTGACAGGTTCATGTATGTTTTAGCTCTAGCACAGAGAAGCATAGGAGTCAGTGCTTAATTTGAGCTGGTGTTTTCCAGTGCTCAGCCGGCACTTAATCATCAACACCAGTGCTTTTCATTAGCACCAGTTAAGGACACATTCATTTATGCATAGGGAGATTAAGTGATTTGTCCGGAATCTGAAGATGTTGAGCCGATACCGTGGCTCAAACCAGGTTCCCATGTGCTGAAGTCAGCAACTCTGGCCATTACGCCACATCCTCTCCCCACTTTCGTGGTTGGTAGTTGGTTCTGTTTTAGGCTGTGCTAACAGGAGAAATGGGCTGGTGCAGGCTGCCTCCTGATAAGAACCCCAGCCCTTATTTTTTACAAATTAACCACTGCAAAAAATGGTCGACAGCGTACCATTTTTGCAACTGAGATCAAGAGAGCCAAAACCTGTGTATCCATGAGACATGGACTCAAAGCAGTAAAGCTACAATAAACAAGTGTTGTCAATACTGCAGTGGATTGAATAGAAGACAATCACGAGGAGGATAGCAGCGGTGCCAAATAAGGGGATACAATGGCAGGGTGCTGAGGTTTGTAATGCCACGTCTGTAATTGTTAAATGCAATGGTGTTGTCTGAGCCCTGGGCTGTGCACTTTGTATCCTGGCTGCTGTAAATACAAATGTACTAGACTAACAGCATCAACTGATGTTTTCACACTCACCCTGAAAACATCAATAGTTTTCTCAAATGAATGCAAACGTGCATAGAATGTTGATAGGAAGTATTGTCATTGTCGATTTCCCAATAACATTACTGTACTGCCCCTAAACAGTATGAGACTGAGAATAGCCAGCACTACAAGTACTGGAATGCTAGCTGTGTTTAGTAAAGATCGTGTATCAGTATGCTGAGGAGTGTGCTCCCAGAAGATGCAGCAGGAGAAGGCAAGCAGTCAATAAAATGTTGTGTCTGGGGTAGAACTAGGGCGCAGAGCAGCAGCCAGTGCACCTACCACAACTGGCCCCTTGTAATACATCAGATGCCGGAGACCACCAACACTTAAGGTATGTGTATAAAAGTCATTGTTTTATTTGTAATTTTTACCCTCTTAAAGCTGTTAGGTCTCTATGACATAGTACTACAATAATACCTATATGCATGCTTATTTTACAGTTATTCCTTGTCTAAAGTTTTTAACAAATACCAGAACTGCCTTATAGAATAAAAACAAAATCCATAGCTACTTACATTAAGTATAGAGTGTGTTTCATCAGCGTGGCTGTTTCCCCTCTGCGCCATGTTAACTCTGTAGTCTTCTGCAAAGCCTGTTTACCCGCAAAGATATAATTAGGTGCTCCAACAAATTTCAGAGTGCAAGTGTAGTTACGTCCCTATTTCAATTTTTTCTCTGCACACTCCCAAGGTGTTAAAAGCGTGCCTTAAAAAGTCATACTTTCACCGGCCTCTCCCTGCCTAAGAACATCATGACTGTGCATATTTCCAGACCCTCGGCGCCACCCTTTGCAAGACTCCATGCTTATCAGTTCATGCCAGCTCTCTCCCCACGTAGAAGACTCTTCGTGTCTTAGCAGTCTTTTAGGCGGTTTAAAATTAGGCGCTGAAAATGTTACATCAGCACACTTACATTTTTGGTTTTGCCGCTCTTATGAAACTTTGGTCCGTCCCGCTCTTTTTGGGGATGAAAAAGCATTTTTTCTTCACCAGGTTATATCTCCAGGCTGGGTTGGTTTGCCGCCTTTTGTGGAACTTGCTCCGTCCATCCCACTTCTGGGCTGCAGCAGCCTATTTTACCATTGCAAAAATATGCCCGTACATGTTGCTGAACCCTAACGCATGCTGTATAAGAGTGCCATGTTTCTCAGCCATGTCCCCACACTCACACGTAGAGCCAAAGCCTCAGTGGCATAGCACGGGTCTTTATTTATTTTTTCTTTTCATACTTAGTGTCATTTACATAAGAGACTTTCAAATAGGCTGTACATAGTGTTGCACCAGGAAACTTACAGTCTAGGTTTGTGACAACACATTACCCTGTTAAAGAACCCTGCAAGTGTCTGTTACTCAGCCCCCAGATGCCTTACATACTAACCTCTGTTTATCAATCCTACCACATTACTCCCACTTTAGAAAGAAACCACAACTGCATAACACTTGTCTTCATTTATGTGTTTATTTTATTTTCCTTTTCATAATAGGCATCATTTTACATCAGAGCCTTTAAAATATTTATTTACTTTTCCTTCATAATTAATGGCACTTACAGCAGAGGCTTTCAACATTGGCTGTGCATGGTGCTGCACCAGCAACCTTACAGTTTAGGTCTGTACATCCCATTACCCTGTTAAAGAACCCTGCACAGGCCTGTTACATAGCCTACACAACTGCATTACATACTTGCCCCCCCTGTTTATCATCCCTAATACATTACACACCCGTAGGAAAGAAATCACAATTGCACAACAAATGTCTTTATTTATGTATTTATTTTAAAATTTCCTTTATTATGGCTTCCATGACAGGCATCCTTGTACATCAGAGACCTTAAAATATGTATTTATTTTTCTTTTCATAATTAGTGTCATTTTACACCAGACACTTTAAAAGTTAGGCTGTGCAAAATATTGCACTGGCAAAATAGCAGTCTGGGGCGGATGCAGGACCGTCCTCCATGTTACAGAACAATGCCATGGCATGTTACACGGCCCCCAGCTGCCTTACATACTGGTCCCCGGTTTATCAGCCCTAACGCATTACTCCCCCGTAGAAAGAAGCCACAGTTGCATAAAACTTGTCTTCATTTTATTTTTTATTTTATTTATTTTCCATTTCATATTAGGCATCATTTTACACCAGAGACTTTACTATTAGGCTGTGCAAAATATAGCATTGGAAAACTACATGTTTAGGCTTGCTGCAGCACACTCCACCATGTTACAATGCAGTGCCCTGGCATGTTACACGGCCCCCCAGCTGCTGGATTACATACTGTCCATGTTTATCATCCCTAATACATTACTCCCACGCAGAAAGAAGCCATAGTTGCACACTTGTCTTTATTATTTTTTATTTTATTTTCATAACTGCTGTAATTTTCCATCAGAGCCTTTTTAAAATTAGGCGGCAAAATTACTGCCCCAGCAAACAAAAGGTCTAGGTTCCCGCCTCTTCTGCGGCCAATGGATTTCCAGCCCTCTGATGCTATGGCTACGCCCCCCTACACAACAGGCCACCAACTCAGGAACACCATCGCCATCAGACACGCCTCCTAGGGGCTGACCTATCCCCCAAAAAAGACCCTGCAACACTCTAGTGATCCCAGTCCACAGATGGACCACGACGCTGCTCATGCAACATCAGCCTGCAGCCTCAACTAGCCAACGGACATGCCCAGACATGTCTCTCTGCATGCCCAGACATGTCCCTGCTGACCCGATCAACATGGCGCACACCGGTAAGTCCCTGCTCCCACAACCCTAAACACTCCTGTAGGCCCTACTGCCGGCCTTGCCACTAGCCCTAGCTACCCCCACACCATCACTCTACATCCATTGACACACATCCATTAATTCCTGTGTGAAGGGCACTCGCACCCTACACCTGCCCCTCTTCCACCACTGCCCCTCTGGGGGGAGCCCTCAGAC
Source organism: Lissotriton helveticus (assembly GCF_964261635.1). NCBI lineage: Eukaryota > Metazoa > Chordata > Amphibia > Caudata > Salamandridae > Lissotriton > Lissotriton helveticus. Next base: position 167,787,879 of record NC_136059.1, on the reverse strand, counting down.
CCTGGACTTCCTGCCCTGGACTTCCTGGGAGGGACTTCCGGCCCTGGACTTCCTGCCCTGGACTTCCGGGGAGGGACTTCCGGCCAGGGACTTCCGGGGCGGGACTTCCGGGGAGGGACTTCCGGGGCGGGACTTCCGGCTTCTACGTCACTTCCAGGGGGCGTTCCCACCTGTCAAAAAATGAATGGTGATGGATGGTATGCACTCTATACTACTAATGTATTGGGTAGAGTTCTGCGGGGCTAAAATAGCAAGTCTTTCAAATTCAGCACGCGTGCACTGAACTTGGTTCACTTGTGTCACCTGTAGGTGGGAAAACCTGCCTTGCAAAACTATTCCAAAGTCTCTTTCTCCCCCGTTTCAGGTCTTCAGTCCTTTTCTGTGCACTCCAAGCTGCCCTTGAGCCATAGCCCACTCCCTGCTCTTTTTCTCTGGCCTTCCCCCACTCCTCACCTGCTTGTTCTTCCTGTGGCTTCTTCCCATTCACACTAGCCCTGCTCACTGCCCCCTTACACTCCTGCTTCCTCCCAGGACCTGTTTAGTGGCAGCCATTGCGCATCTGGACTATGCCCATCATCACAAACCCTGGTTTAACTATGGCCCAGCTATACTGTGTGCTGCTCGTTCATATGCCCGACCTGGAAAATCGGGCATATGAAGTCCATATGATGTCCAGCACTAACTTTTTTTTCCAACTTGCCATTGTACAACCCTGCGGTTGGGTGGTTTCGCTCAAAGGGCCCCTCCTGCCTAAACAT